>NC_064568.1:95180641-96380641 GCF_937001465.1 Orcinus orca | reverse complement strand
GCGCAGGCTCAGCGGCCATGGCTCACGGGCCCAGCCGCTCCGCGACATGTGGGATCTTCCCGGACCGGGGCACGAACCCGTGTCCCCTGCATCGGCAGGCGGACTCTCAACCACTGCACCACCAGGGAAGCCCAAGGAAAATGTTTTTAATTCTGGGCTAATTTTCAGAGCATACCTTCGTACTGTTATTTTTTGATGCATAATTAGCATATGTACCATGGTACAGTGTTTAGAACAAATTCATATGATTTCAAAATGTCAACAGTTTATGGGCCTTCCCTGAATCTGTACAGTGGCAGTGGACAGTCTCTTTATTCTTTTATTCTGGTTGGTTCCTCTTTCCAGAAAAAAATTCCACCAGTCCCACTCAAAAGAATATTCAGATGCTTTCACTCTAAAATCGTTCTCCTTTCTTTCTTTCGTGAAGATCTCCAGGTAGCAACTTGAAGCATTTCATTGACTGAAGATTATGTCAAATTGTGAAAGGGCTGAGTGACACCTTCTAAATGTCATATTCTACCAGAGTTACTTTGGGAAAAGCAATATCCATTTTTAAATTTGACCTTTCTTGGGAACATGTTTGGTACATGTGATTCACTTCATTAAGGCATCTGCATAAAAGATTTATAAAAGGATCTCTACAAGAGTGATGTTTCATCATGATGCATGGAAAGGATGTTTTCTAAATGCTGGCGTGTGAGGAAAGGTGAGGCCAAGCATTAAGCTGGAGCCAGCCACACTGTAGATGACACTCATTTGGAGAGAATTCACCTTCACATCTTTTCGTGTAATATCTCGTGTAATACCACCAAAATCAAAACACAGATGTAAATGGGACATCATTAGCTTTCAAAGCTAGAACCAGTTACTAGGTATACAAAATATTAGATTTTTTCATAATTATTTTTCTGGGTGAAAAATAACTGTGTTGTCTTCTTGCTATAATAAAAAAGGCATCTCATAATGCTAGATGCCCTAATACCAATATTTGGTGGGATTCCACAGGAAGTGAAATTTCTTTGGGGAGTGGAAAAGAGACCCGTGAAGAAGGCACCTACATCTTGTAACTCAGATTCATTGCTAGAAACTGACATGTTACAAATTTATGATGTGTCAGTTATCTTGATGGTCCTGGCCAAGCTGTATGGCTGTGTAGTTAGACTTTCTGACCATCTAGTGTCAATGATTTCATCATCAGGTAACCTGAGTTTAATATGACCTTGAAAATAATAAAGGAAGAGGGATTTGGATAGAATGCTCATGGGCAAACTTTCGTCCTAGTGGCCATGTATACTCAAAGACATAGAAGAAAGGTAGCTGAAGATGATAATAATAGTAATAATAACTCAGAACTCATTATGCTCTACTGCTATATAGCATGGTATACGATTTTGCAGTTGACCAAAAATTTTCACATACGTTATTTCCTTTAATTTTTCCATCAACTCTGTGTGCAAGTTTTAAAATATTATTATTATTATTATATATTATATATATATTATATATAATATATATATTATATATATATTATAATATTATATTATTATTCTTATTGTTTCCATTTAATTGTTGAAAACATTAGTGCCAAAATAAATAAACCACAGACACAGCACTCGAACTCAGGTCTTCTGACCTTCAACCCCATGTTCATTCTATTACTCCATCAAGAAGGAACAAAGAAGCAAGAAGCAGTGACAAAGAAAAAATTTAAACTCCTTAACTTGACCGTCTCCAGGCGGGATGTTTATTCTTTTCTTTGGTTAGAATGAGTTTTAGGGGATATAAATCCCTGGAGTTAATTTTGTAAATCCATGGGTTATCATCATTCAAGGCATGCAAGAGAAAAATCTCATAGTCTGGGCATCTCACCCAAAGGTTACAACCTAAGAAGAAGAATATTGAGTGGGTAACACATTCAGGCATACTGACTTGACCCTTTTGGTATTTTGCGCAAACATTTCCTAGGCTCAAGAGAAACAAATTGATTTTGTCTTATTGTATGCCATTGTTTTTTCTCTTAGAGTCAACAGAGTGATTCCTAATTTTAATACGTGTAGTTCATTAGGGCAGTCGTAACAAAGAGAGGGAGTTTTGTTTTGTTTTTTTGCGGTACGCGGGCCTCTCACTGCTGTGGCCTCTCCCGTTGCGGAGCACAGGCTCCGGACGCGCAGGCTCAGCGGCCATGACTCACGGGCCCAGCCGCTCCGCGGCATGTGGGATCTTCCCGGACCGGGGCACGAACCCGTGTCCCCTGCATCGGCCGGCGGACTCCCAACCACTGCGCCACCAGGGAAGCCCGAGAGGGAGTTTTTTGATCTAGAAAATATTGAGTTAAAGTTTAAAAGTCAATTTGAGTAATTCATTTCCCTGGGTCCCTTCCAGTTCTCAGTTTCTAAGCAGTGGATTGTGCCAGTAAATTTTTTAGTATAATAGTTTTAAAAAATTAGGTGAAACTACTGGCAAGATAATGTACAGTAATTATATATTGGAATACGTTAGGGCCTTTGAATTCTGTGTTCAAGATACTGAAGCTAACGACAGGTGTAACTGTGTGACTTAAATTAGTAATTTGTACTGGTAAAGTAATTTGGAGAAAGATTTTGAGCATGTTAATATATTCTGATAATAGTCTAGAGGGGAGAATGTACAAAAGACTGAAAAGATGGGTACAGATGAATCCCGGGAAAACACAGTCTAATTTGGTGATAAAGCTCAGTTGTGCATGTCATATTAGTGACATGGTCAGCATGGCCACAGGACTGATTGTCTAGGCTGCAGGATTGAGGCCACATGCCCTCTTGGACGAGATGTTGGCAGATTTCACCTACCCAGGAGCGTATGGCTTGGGCATTTCCTTCTCATAAGGAACGTAGGCAAAGGAGAACGAGTTCAGAATGAGGCCGCAAAAGGAGTTATAGGGGTTCACACCTAAGAATAAAAATAAAAAAGAACAGGGTATCCTCTCTGCTTGGCAGACAGCTGTGCCAGGGCATGGATGGCAGAAGTGGAAGGAATTAATTGCAAAAAAGGAGCTAAGAAGTCCGTAGAAGTTTAGGAAGGAAGCATTTAGCAGAATCCTGGAATTTTAAAACTGTAAGCCATCTTAGAGTTCATCTGGAGATTTGGTTGGACTTAATGAGGCTAAATTAAGCTGGGCAAACTTGAGATCAAAAGCAAGAAGAACCTTCTGTGAATGAGAACTATTTAATAAAGCTTTATTGAGCGAAGTAGAAACTCTGCCGCAGTTCTTTCCCAATATCCCAGAATCCTAAAATATGAGATTCTTCTGCAACATTTAAGCCAATATCTTTACTTATACGAATCAAGAATTAAGCCCCTGAGAAGTTAATAAATTGTCGGATCTAACCTTTTGATATCCTAGTTTAGCATTACTTGTACCATATTGGTAGCCTCATGGGATTCAAATTAATGGACTTGCATAGAGACAACATAACTTCTAGTTTCTGGTGTGATTATTTAATCTCATATAACCCCTTGGATTCATATACCCCTTAAAATCATGGGAACAATGAGCTATGTGTTATTTTATGTAATTATGGTAAAAGTTACCTAGCCAGTTAATGCCCAAGTTGATGAGTATTGATAGATACTAACTTCTACCTATACTTTTCTATTTCCAGCCTAACTTATTTACTGAAAGAAATAAATATTTTTAGTGCTCATTAGTTTATAGTCCTCATTAGCAATTTATGATAATGTAAAAGAAATAAGCAATCTTAGGAACAAAAAGTACAAAAGAATTAATCATTTTTATGTGCTGGCGAATGGAATACACAACTAAGCTAAAATAGAAGCAGAACAAGAAACAAATTTTAAAAAGGAGCAGTATTAGAGCTGACCTGCCTGATGCAGTGATTCTAGGAAATTTAGAAATCGTATATTTTGTTTCACTGAATCTACAATGCCATCAGTTGTAGGATGTACCATGATTTTCTCTGCCACCCAAAAGAAAACCAGGTAAACCGTGATACAGTGCCTTTTAATCAGATCAATTATAAGATGCATCCTACTTTCTTAAGTGTTAAAATGGTTTTTTTTAAACTATGTATAGTAAAATCAGTGAAATGTGATATCTTAAACTTGACCACAAAGGAATTGATTGCCTCTCTAAACTTGATGACCTTCCCCATGCAAAGCCCCATCCCACCCGAGGGCTTCATCTCTACCATTTTATTCTGAGAGGAGAAGTTTTTAAAGTGACCACAAGTTTGGGGTATTTTTTTCCCTTTTTAAAAAGAAAATCAATTAAATCCATTCTCTGCTTTTGGGTGATAAGAGCGGCCAAATAAAAACCTTACGTGAAGATGTCATATCTGCGGCATTTTTAGGGAGGAGACATTCTATAATGTTATCAAGATGAGCACACATGTTAAAACATCAGGCTGCCCTTTCGAAGCTTGTGTATTAAATTGTGATCTGTTGACAAGCTGCACTGTCTTATCTGTGCTCTGCTGAGCTTGACTCTGTTTGGTCCCATTATTTGATCACTTCTCTGTGTGTTCTCTTATTTGAAAGTTGTATGTGTCAACACGGCTGCACCCAGTAATTCACGGAACTCTGGAGCCAGGAGTGGAACCTAAGGGCTGGGAGGGCTGTGGCGGGATTTTCAGGGCTGGCCTGTCTCTCCCGTCTCTTCCCTTCCTCCCTCACACCTGCGCTGCTCACTCTGACCAGGCCCACCAACCTTCACAGGGAATTTATTCAAAAATGTTATCCTAATTTACATGGTTCTTGCTACAGAATTGGACAGTAACAACAATCACTACTTCACATCCATTCAGAATCTCACCCCTCTTGTCCTCAACATATGTATAGAAAAAGAATTTTTCTTTTTGGTTATACATGGATGGTTCGGGATTTGGCTTTTTAAGATTTTTTTGTAAAGTTTGGGTGTAAATCTATTGTTATCTTGTTAGTTAAGTCAGAAAATTTTATCTTGGAGGAAATGACTCATTTGTGCCTTGAAAATATCACACTTGGCATTCATCATTTACTGTGTTATATGGAAGTTATTTAACAGTGCTTTTGGGGGTGTCAAACTCTTCAACTTCTTTTTAAAATAAATCTCTTCTTAAATGATCTGGTCTGCTTGAGGTCAAAGGGCCTCAAATATTTCACTTTTCTAAAAGCATGAAACACTTGTGTCACTTGAAATTCTGGCTCACATTCTCTTAAAACAACCCTCTTCAGCCCTTCGAACCCTCCCCTTGGTCACCTCTTATTCATACCTCAGTCCCCACAATGTCATTCTCTGAAAGACACCGATAACTTACTAATTGTCAGCGTGAATGGCCTCTCATTTGCTTCCCTCTGAGTTTTAGTAGCATTTGCCACTGTTGACTACAGTTGCATCCCTTGGCTTCATAACGCTGTGTTCTTCTCCATCTCCTGCTTCCCAAATCCCAAGTTCCCAATCTCCTATTCCCCTTACTAAATACAGCTCCATGTTGTATATTAGTCCCAATTCTCCCTATATATTTTCTTCATTAGCAATATTGTCCAGTCTCAAGGCTTTAGTACCAAATACACATCTTTTGAGTTCCCAGTCTGCATTTTGTAACCTACGTGGGCCTCCATCTTCTACATCTGTACGACTAAGTCTGCCGTCCTCTCTCTCGGATATGCTCCTGTTCTAGTCTCACGAGAGCAGCGTTGTCTTTGCTTTAAATCTAGAAGAAAGTTTTAATGCCCCTTTTTCTTTCATGCCACATATTGTATCAATTACCAGTCAAGTAGGAGGCATTCGTGGCGTCTCTGATACCCCTTCCCTTCCTCTTCAGTCTCCAGATCCTAGTTCAGGCCCTTGTCCCCTGTCTTAGGGACTAAGCACCTCTCTGACTTCCTCCCTTTAAACCAACCCTACAAGCTTTTACTGGAACCCACTACTTTATAAAGAATGGCTCTTTCCTCAGTTATAAAATGGGAAATGGCCATACCTACCCCATGCTCAAAAACCTTCAGTGGTCCCTCCGAGCATTCAATGCCTTCTACTTTCTGACCTCAACTACCTGTATCTACTATGTCCCACACTCCAGCTAGCGCAGATGATGCGTGACTCCCTGAATATATTCCACCTGGGCCATCCCTGTGCTTCTGCTTGTGGTCCTTCAAGTGTTGTGTCAGAAGCATCAGGAGCACCTGAGAACTTGTTAGAGATGCAGATTCTCAGGCCAACCTGTCACCTGCTGGATCGGAAACTCTGAAGGTAAAGCCAGCAATCTGTGCTTTAATATACCCTCCAGGTGATTCTGGTGTGTGCTAACATTTTCGAACATGAAATGCCTTTTCCTCCTCTCCCGGCTAAAATGTTCTCCATCTTTCGAAGACTGCTTAAATAGGACCTTTTCTATGAGGTTGTCTCTGATTCTCTGCTCTGCTCCCACAGCCACCTCTTGTGTCTTTCTCGTATCATTTTCAATGTCCTTCCTTGTTCGTCAGTCACATGCATACGTTCGATCTCCTCTGGTAGATTCTAAGCTCAAGGATAGGGAGCTTAGGTATGTGCCTCTGTGTGTGTGTGTTTTCTACTTTGCCTTGCCTTATTATTTTGTCATTTGTTTTCTATTTTTTAAAAATAGAATTGAAAGCAGTGAATAAAACTTTTCTAATTTGTGAGTGATGTAATCCACCAGAATCCAGAAGGTTATCAGGAGAAATGAAATACCACTTAAGGACTTCCCTGATGGCTCAGTGGTTAAGAATCTGCCTGCCAATGCAGGAGACATGGGCTTGAGCCCTGGTCCGGGAAGATCCCACATGCATGGAGCAACTAAGCCTGCGAGCCACAACTGCTGAGCCCATGCGCCACAACTACTGAAGCCTGCGTGCCTACAGCCCGTGCTCTGCGAGAAGAGAAGGCACTGCAATGAGAAACCCGTGCGCCGCAACGAAAAGTAGCCCCCGCTCACCACAACTAGAGAAAGCCTGCACACAGCAACGAAGACCCAACACAGCCAAAAATAAATAAATACATTTATTTTTTAAAAAAAGAAATACCACTTAAAATTTGGCACAGTAGCTTTAATTTTCTAATAAAATAAACCCACTCTTTAACCTCATATGCTTATTCAACTGTGTCAGGCCTGTTTGATACTGTGGTATTGACTTCAGATCATTTGGACTGTTTGATCTCTGGAAAAAAATTCCACTGCACAGTATTATCAGAGAGACAAGAAGTTGTGTTTTCAGGATGTGCCTTATTCCACACAAAGCCCACAGCTACCCAGCTGTTTTCACAATCGTTTTATCCAAAGGGGTGTCTGGAGACAAAGAACGTTTTCCCAGACATGCATGAAATTTAAATATTAAAACTAATACATCTAAATTAACCCAACTGACCTACATTTGTGATTCAAACTCTTATTCCATTTTGTTCAGTTCATATTTATTGATTCACTTAAAGTATTATTCAGTTATAAGACTAAGTCACTATGACTGTGCATGTATGATTAATATAAAATAATGTTTACAGGCCTAGGTAGGGAAAAGAATGGGTGGGGGAGGGAACAGAAAAAGAAAAGGCCGGAGGTAGTAAGATCTAGTGGTGTCACATAGGTGGTGGTAACCAGTCCATATCTTCTTTTTTTTTTAATATAAATTTAGTTATTTAATGTATTTTATTTTTGGCTGCGTTGGATCTTTGTTGTGGTGCACGGACTTCTCACTGCGGTGGCTTCTCTTGTTGCAGAGCACGGGCTCCAGGCACATGGGCTTCAGTAGTTGCGGCACGTGGGCTCAGTAGGTGCGGCACACGGGCTTAGTGTGTGGGATCCTCTGCGGCACGTGGGATCCTCCCGGACCAGGGCTCGAACCCGTGTCCTCTGCATTGGCAGGCGGATTCCCAGCCACTGCACCACCACCAGGGAAGCCCCCATTCCACATTTTCAGAAGTAGTCATAAACTGCTGAAAATCTTGCTTTGGTTTGTTTCTTTATTTGAGATTGGCTGGGCAGTTAATGTAGCGGCACATTTGCTCTTCTAATGATTGATCAAAAAGAATTCAAGGTAATGCTATCTAAGTTGTAGAGTATTTACTCTGTATCCAGCACTTCCAAAATGGCACTTTAATTCTTAAAAGCCCCAAGAAAGGAGAAACAACATCCCCATATGACAAATGAAGATGCCCAGGCGAAGGGAGGTTAAGACCCTCATGCCGGGTCTGCAGGCTGCGCCCGGACTTCAACCTAAGCACTACTGTGACCCCCTTAAAAGATTAACTCCGGTCATGCTCAGCCATCTTGTGCTTGCAGCCCTTTTGAATTCTAGACATGTTGGCCGTGCATTTAAAGTAATTCAGAGACTCAGAACAACTCAAGTCAACCCTAACTACGGAGTAAACTCATCTCCAGTAAGCAATGGCTGAGTGTCCACGCAAGCAGCCTCAGCTGTCCTCCTTTTATCCATGAGTTGCTCCCCTCTGGGTCCTGTGGGTAGTGAATAGAGCTATGTGTGGTCCCCCCCGCCCCCCGCACTCTTAGATCCAAGACACTAGTCTCAGCGCTCCAGTGAGAGCACTTTTCTTCGACGCAGCTTGAAGTTGACTACACATTTCCCCTCTACACTTTGTTATAGATCCTCTCAGCTCAAAACTGATCCTCAACACCGAGGGCTCCTGGAAGACATCATCTCACATCTTTTGAACGTTTATGTAATAGAATATAAAGGTTTGGTCTGTTATATAACAGAAATGTGGCTCACGGAATATTTTAACTGATGCTAATTGGATTTTTTAATGTCTTTTTAAAAACATGGCTTGTGCTATATACACCATGGTTTAATACTAGAAATTGTTTTTATAGAGTATTATTTAGTCAACAAATTTTATAAATCAGGTCTGCATTATACATTTGCATAGTAATAGCTATAAATTCAATCTTTAGGATGATTCACATACTTACCATACATCAAATTCCCTGGGCAAAATGACTATCCTTAAAAAACACAGCCAGTAGGACATATATTTTCAGAACTGTGAATTTGTTTGCATGATAACTGCAATTACAAATCTGTAGTTTTTAATCTAGCAATCAGATGACAAGTTGAGTAATTACCATTCCATACTTAACTATTTTTATGATGACTTTTTTTTTCAAAACAGCTGTTGTGGTTAAAAACACAAAGATTCTTATTTTTTCTTTCCATGCTACAGTATTTTGGCAAACAAATCTCTTTTTCTCAAAACATGAAGAGTCTGATTCTTCAAGATGGTGTTGTAGCACATGTGTGCGCTCAGATTTTCCAGCGCTTAATTATCTTGTAAAGATGGGCTTTTTAAAAAAAACCTCACACAGTGCTTAGGACAGAGTGGGTACCCAATGAGTAGGTCATGAATGGGTGAGTGAATGATTAATATTTGGATTATTTAACCATATCTTTCTAAAAGCAGTTGTGTATGTATGATAGTAACTAGAAAAGAAAAATCAGAATATTTATTGATGCCAGTTTCTTTTCTTCTCCCAGGCTGATGACATTAAAGAGGTAGACAGTGTTTCTCTGGAGAATTTCAAACCAGGAGAGAGACTAGTGTGCATTGGATAGTTTGATTCTCCACGATAATAATAATTCACAATGTTAATTATTGTGTCAACCCATGGAAACACAAGGAACTGAGGAAAGATGGACAGTGGGTAGATGCAGGCTGTTGATCAGTGTGATTTCAGGTATTTCAGTTTGTCAGTAGACTGGTGAGCAGAGAGGCATGTGAAATCCTTACAAAGAACAGGCAGAAACTCTGATCAAAAATCTCACACCAGGGCTTCCCTGGTGGCGCAGTGGTTGAGAGTCCGCCTGCCGACGCAGGGGACATGGGTTCATGCCCCAGTCCGGGAAGATCCCACATGCCGCGGAGCGGCTGGGCCCGTGAGCCATGGCCGCTGAGCCTGTGCGTCCGGAGCCTGTGCTCCGCAACGGGAGGGGCCACAGCAGTGAGAGGCCCGCGTACAGCAAAAAAAAAAAAAAAATCTCACACCAACACAGTCTTCCTAGTGAATCTGTCTTAAAATATTCATCCTTTATAAAGCCTTCAGTCATGTTCCACAGGCATAGCGTGTTGCTTCCACTCGTCCCTGTGTCTTGCACTTACTTACATGTATCCTAGTACTTGTTACTCTGATCCCCCAAATGTTTATGTGATGTTCTCCCAATAGCCTTGTGATAAGCTTTAATGGGTGAGACCATGTCTGAATAGTATTTTCATCCACTGTGTCTGGCATAATTTTGTTGCCCAGTGAAGTTTGTTGAATTGTTCGAGTGAGGGTAAATATATTAGATATTCACACTTCAACCTCAGTTATTTTACGGAGATTTACAGTCTACAAGTATAATCTTCAGAGATTGAATTTTCCATTTAGGCTACAGAATTGCTTCC
Organism: Orcinus orca; assembly: GCF_937001465.1. Classification (NCBI taxonomy): domain Eukaryota; kingdom Metazoa; phylum Chordata; class Mammalia; order Artiodactyla; family Delphinidae; genus Orcinus; species Orcinus orca. Next base: position 96,370,254 of record NC_064568.1, on the reverse strand, counting down.
ATAATTTTAACAGGTTTGGTTTGGTTTGAATTTATATACCAGGTCATATTGGAAGCAGGGATCTCACTGTAGAATTCTGCTTTTCCTATTTGGGGGAATTTCTTCTTATTTTCTCTGCGACATCTCAAAGTAGAGTTCAGTACCAAGTCCTGACCCACCTAATGAGTCAAAATATTCATGACAAGCAGGTAACTCTTCCATTATACCTTTGTGTTTTAAAAAAACGTATTTTGTTACCCATATAGTTCCAGACATGACATAAAAATGATTCATTGTAATCACGTGTGCAGAAACCAGTTTTTAGAGAGCTAATTGCTAATCTATACAACAGAATTCTTTATCAGTCTCTTAAATCTTAGTATTCTTCGGTCTTTGGGCACGTTTAAAAATATACTTTCAACTTTTAAAATGTTGATGAGAATAAATTTTTATAGCATTTCAGGAGGGCTATTCATCAATACACATCAAAACCAATTTGCACTCACTTTGATCTAGCAATTCCACTCATGAAAATTTATCCTGATGTAATAATCGTGTAGGTGCCAAAAGATGTAGCTATACAAATTTCATGGAATTGGGGTTATTAAAATAGTAAAAGTTAGAGACCATCATAATATACAGGAAGAATGGTTAACTACATAAAACTGGTACAATAGAAAACAAGGAAGATATTTTAAATGACATAGATTTTCATGAGATATGATCAAGGCTAAAACATCAGGTTACAGAATTACACGAGCACAACCCCTTTTTTAGAAAATAATACGTGGACAGAAAAAGGGGAAAGGATATCTATCAGTGTTGTCATCTCTCTAGGTGATAGAATGGTGATGACTTCTGCTGTCTTATTTGTACTTATCTGTATTTTCTAACTTTCTACAGTGAACAGGGATTGCTTTAGCAATAGGGAAAATAAAAGCTATCATTGATATTTACTTAGAGTCTTTCACATGAAAAGAAGGGAAGCCCCTCCCAGTGCAGGAATAGCCAATACTCCCCACCCAGGCAGGCACCACTCACCAGTCTTGGCATTTGCCCTGAGCAACCTTGATGAAACCCCAAGTTTTCTCCACACAATACTTCTAGCAGCCGTTATGCATTAACCCAAGTTGGCATGAGACGTGAAACCTATGTGCCAACTCTACTCAAAACAAAACAAAACTGTTCCCAAGAATTGAGATTGATTTTTTCATACAATGGAATGTTTTAATTTCTCCATTTGTATAAACTTCTCTTTCCTTCCAGAGAACTAATATAGACTAATCAAATGGTAGATGTGAAGACAGATGTCTTTCTTGGAGGAAAAAAAAAGAAAAGATGCTTTAAATAAGCGTTATAGTTCAATTGCTCTTACAAGATCAGATACAGATGGAAAGGCCTATGGCTTAGAACTTTTTCTCCATCCCTCCCCGCAAATATAAAGTTTATCAAACATTGTCTTTCGTGGGTAGCAAACCTTATGATTTGCTTATTCTTCTGACTAATGGTAAGAACAATAAATATAGTTTAAAATAATTCTTATCTTCTTGGTGTTCAAGTCCAAGGCCTCACCCTTGGAAAGACCCTAATACTAAAAGATGAAAATATGGACTAAATGAACTGGATTTACTTAAAACCTGTATCTAGACAGCCTACTTCCATCGCCTGGCTAGTCATATTTGCTTCTCAAGAATTCTCCTAAGTCTTATATAGATTTGGTTTTGAAGGCTGTGGAACAGAGCTAATCAAATGAAATCTATCTGGGTTAAAAATGAAATGTTCCCTCGGATTATTTCTCTCTTCATAAGGTACACACATTTCAAAATCTAGGTATTTTAAACTCATTTTTTCTCACTGATAATTAATTTTTAAAAGAGGGCTAAAATTGCTCCCTAATTTGTGACAATTTAGCCTTGTTCCTGCATTATTTTTTTCTGTAAAATAATTCATAGTGCTTTTCCTAAAGACCTGATACCCCCTCCGTATCCCCGGGCATTTATAAAGATGCTGTCACTGAATTTCATGTAAGATGGAATTTGTGTGAAGCTCCTTCATGTTTCAAGAAATGGGAATGCACTTAGATGCTCTCAGTGGATGGAGTTTCTGGTACAGATCCCTGAGAGGCATCAGCAGCTGCAGAACTGGAAGGCGATTTCCTCTGTCGGGAGGTGACAATGGCTTCAATTCCAACGTCTTCTCCAGAGAGACCCAATAGTAACTGTCTTGGCGTGCCCTGCTCATACCTCTGTGCTGTCGACTCTGCCTCTTTCACTAAATGCATCTCCTTCCCCCTCTACCTTCAGCTACCTCCTTGCTGCCTCCTTTCCCTGTTATGGTTTTTGCTTACTTCCTTCTCTCTGTGCTGCTTTGCTCCTGTCCCACTCTATTGTGTGCCCCTTCTCTCTGTGAGTCTCACTCAGACTCCTCAAGAAAGAGCACGTGTGGTTGTCCAGTCACCCTCGGGTAGCAGACAGAGAATTCCCATGAAGCAGCAGGCTTCTGGGGTTGCTGCCCAGACTATACATGGCTGGCTCAGTGTCAGTTGTCCATCTTCTTGCCTACTAGGAGCTCCTCTGCCTAAGAAACACTTGAAATGGCTGTGGATTCAGCAAGACTGCTTCCATAGCATGTCCAGTACAAGACTGATTTCCTAGATGATTTTGTGAGTTGTAAGATGTCCTGGGATTTAGCATGATAGGAAGATGCCTCATCACTTGTTTTACTGTCAATCCTAGATTACATAAGGGAGCTCCCGAAATCATAGGAGGAAGGAAGTGTAAGAGTTTGGGAAAATGTTAAAAAATGTAGTGGGTTACGGTTTGCCTGGTCACATAAACCTTCAAAATAGATGCACGACAAGTTCTAGCCCTGGGTTTATTTAAAACCATTACATAAATTACATCCCTGATTATATAAGGCTATGCTAGAGAATATAGTTTCATTACTGAAAAGAACTGGCAGGTTTTAATAATTTGACTTGTTTAAAGGTTACATGTTTTCTTACAGGAGACATTCTATGTCTTGACATGGGTGGGGATTACAAGGATATATACAAATATAAAAGTCATTGAGTTATGCAGTTATGATTAATGTACTTGATGCATTTTGTCTGCTATCCTTCAATCTGGAAGGATATCACATAAGTTATTTCTAACTTCTCATCCTTATCTTGACCAAATCGTCTCCAGTTTGGGACTCTAGCCTAAATACACCCCACAGTGCCCTCCCTTCTCTTCCTGTCGTCCTACCCTATACGCATCACCTCCTCTGAAGCAGCCCTGTCTGGTTCTGACTTTATTTGACTTGTTCAAATAACTCATGGGTCTGTCTCTTCCTGCCTACTTAGCAATACACTTTCTAAAGGCAGGAACCATCTTTTATTTTTTCTCTATGTCTCTCTGGCCACCAGTACAGGACTTAATGCATAGAAGGATTTCATTAAGGACATACCGAGTCAGAAAATGCCAGAACTGCAAGGAACCATAGAGGTTCGTGGCCCTTCCTTTTTTTCTGAAAGAGAAAGCTGGTCTGTAGCGTGTGGGGAAACAGATGAGCAAGCGCTATTTTTTTTATTAACAAAAAATTTATAATTTTTATTTTTTTCACATATGCATGCACAGAAGATCAAGTGACCGTTTTAAAGTATACAACTCAGTGGTGCCTAGTACCTTCACGGGGCTGTGCAACCACCACCCCTATCCAGTTCCAAGACATTTTCATGGCCCCCCAAAAAACCCTGCACCCTGTAAGCAGTCCCCCCAGCCCCCAACAAACACTCATCTGCTTTCTGTCTCTATGGCTTTGCCTGTTCTGCACATTTCATATAAATGGTGACATACAATAGGTGACCTTTTGTGTCTGGTTTCCTTCATTTAGTATAATGTTTTCACCTTTCATCCACAAGGTATTAGTGCTTTATTCCCTTGTATAGCTAAATTGCTACCATTTTTGAGCACCAGATACCGTGCCAGGTATACTTTACGTATGTGAACTTATGGAGTCCTTGTAACAGCCCTAAGATTTAGGTATCATTATCCCTATTTTATAGATCTGGAAGCTAAGATTCAAAGAAGTCAAGGGTCTAGCCCAAGTTTATAAAGCAAACAAACCAGCCAACCAGGTCTAGGACCCAACTTCCTGACCCCAAGTGCAGTGTCCCTTCACTACAGCTGTCCCTCTTGCCAGTTCCTGAATGTCTGTAGCTCGTCCAGCCCCGGTATCTGTAGGATCCTTACTTCATATCCACATCTGTCTCTCCTTTACCTGCTGACCTATTAGTGATACGGCCCCACATTGCAGAGTGGGCTAAACAGACCCTTGCTTATGCTTTCGCTTGTTTGAAATCACATGCATTAGGTCTCAATATGGATCCCTAAAAGATGATAGAAATTCCCATTGCACTCCCGTGCTGTGTAATTGGAGTTTCATGCAGTTGAAGCCTGAAAGCAATTTTCTGTCATCACCTGGCGATCATCAGAGATGAAGGCCTCTTCAGGTTCTGTTTTAGACTGTTGGATGAGGTGTTGGGGGGTGCTTTAAATATGCATGAGCTTCACCAATCACCCACAGCAGAGGTGGATTTTAATAATTAATTCATTAGGCCGATTTATTTCTCTAATTGGTTGTGAAGCTTTGTCAAGTAGGAGACACTAAAAAACAATTACACATTTTTTTAAACGTAAAACTTGGTGGAGTTTGGGTATTAACAATGCACAGAGAGATGAAAACAGACAGGAGGGCCCTGACTATTTCTTAAATAGGTGGTTAAAGATTTACAAATTGCACTTCAATGAAACTTGTTTTTATTTTTATAGATGTGTGCTCTCTGTATTTCTTCTGGGATGTGGGGTTCCAAACACAAGTTCTGAGAGTCGAAGGGCAGCATTCTTAACCTTGGGGTCATGAACCAGCTTCATGGGGTCTATTCATACCTTGCAATTATCTGGAAAATGTTATGTGTGTGTGCATTTTTCTGGGATGAATATGCAGAGTTTTTGTCAGATTTTCATAATTTAGGAACTACTGCGTCACAACTTTCTCTCTGACTCTCTGAGGCATCAGCCAGGTCTGTGGTCTACCAGTCTAGGGACCCGAACTCCTCTACAGCGTGAGGAGGTGTATCTGCACCGTGTGAGGGGTACTCTACCATCCCAGAGTCCCTGATGGCCAACTGACCTCTTGGCCGGGGTTCGGAACCCTTCCTCTTGCTCTGACCTTGGAATGGTCACTCTCCACTTTCCACCTGCCCCTTTGTTAATAGTAAACCAACTCATACAACCAGTTCAGAGACTGCAGCAACCACTGGCAGCAGCTGGATGAAGGTGAACACTAGAAGCAAGTGAGCTACTGGCGGCAGTTTTCTGGAGGCGCCGAAAAAGAACGATCAGAGCCTTGGATCTCAAAGTGTGGTCTGCAGACCCGCAGCATCAACATCCCCCCAGGATGTGTTAGAAATGGAGAATCTCAGACCCCACCCAGACCTACTAGGTCAGAATCTGCATTTTAACAAGACGCCCAGGGGATTCCTAAACATGGCAGAGTTTGAGAAACACGTGTGCTTTGTTCTGGATACCGCTGTCCATTTCCAGCAAGCGCCTTCGATTTCATCTCCCCTGTGAAGCCTCATCCTCTTCCATCTCCACGCTGATTCTAGCTCCTCTGTGTCACATGGAATTCCTATTGTTCTCTCACGTCACCTAAGGAAACCGCAGTTTCTAGCACTTGTGGTGTGAGCTCTAGCCCCTTTCTGGTGCGCAAATGCCCGGGACTGCCCTCTCTTGATGGTGCTGTGATAAGAAGAGAGAAAGGAATCAGAAGATTAAGTTCTCCAGGCACTTTCTCCATGAGTGATATAGTCATAAGCAAATCACAACCTCCCATGCCTCAGCTTCCTCATCTTCATAGGGTTGTGATAAGGATCAAAGAGACTTATGCGGCTTCCCTGGTGGCGCAGTGGTTGAGAGTCTGCCTGCCGATGCAGGGGACACGGGTTCGTGCCCTGGTCCGGGAGGATCCCACATGCCACGGAGCGGCTGGGCCCGTGAGCCATGGCCACTGAGCCTGCGCGTCCGGAGCCTGTGCTCCGCAACGGGAGAGGCCACAACAGTGAGAGGCCTGTGTACCGAAAAAAAAAAAAAAAAAGAGAGATTTATGAAAAGTACTTTGTGTTTCGCACAGAGTAGATGTTCCAAAAATGTTCCTTTTCTATAAAAAAAAAACAACCCACCTTATTAAGATATGTTTGACAGTAAAAAGGTATGCATATTTAATGTGTATAACTCGACAAGTTTACACTCATAATTATACAATGTGAACCCATTACCACCATCACCTCCCCAAAACATAGCCATCACTTCCCAAAGTTTCCTCCCGCCCCCTTTATCATCATCATTGTTATTTCAGTGGTAAGAACACTTAACATGAGGCCTATCTCCTTAGCAAATTTTAAGTATACAAAGTATGCTTAATATGTACTTATCTATTACTTTTTTTGCATTTTTTACCACAGTTTAAAAGAGAAAAAAATGTACCGTCTTTGGAACAAAAGAATCATGGTAGATGTTTAAAGGAAGGATATATAATCAAAGAACACAGTGTGGTATAAAAAGTATTCTCTGTTTATTTTATGTTTTATTTGTATGTTTGTTTTTCTTCTTCATCTCGTTACAGTTCCTCTACTAATAAATATGCAAAGTATACATACATATGTATACATACATACATTGTACATATACATACATACAGTGTAGCTGTACATTGATAGCTCTAGGTACTAGTCTGTACAGTAGATCTCTAGAACTTATGTATCTTATTTATTTTGTGTAACTGAAATTTTGTATCCTTATTCAACTCCAGAAAGGGAGCTGAATTGAGAGCTAGTGGACCTGGGTGTTTTGGTACCTAATCAGGCTTTGACTAGTTTTGTGTGAACTTAGCTAAGTCCCTTCGCCCTCAATTTCCCAACCTATAAAATGAGGCTTTGACCACAATGTTCTTTTTTGACTTTGTCATTCTATGTATTGCCTCCCAGAGGAAGCCATCACCCACCAGATGTTCTACAAATAGTGAAAAAAAGCTGTACTGTGTAGAATTAGTCAGACTCTTGAAGGGTATCCCTTGAGACAAATATACTTTCATTGTTCCACTTCCGCAGATATTAATCCCCCTCCATTAGTGATTCTGAGTTGCTGTGACTGCTTTATGTAACCCAGAGCCCAAATCCTTGGTCCTTTTTGAGATATCCTCCATTAAGTTTGTCTCAAAGCACAGCACACTTAACATGCATTGAGCACAGTTGCAAATTCCTCTGTGACAACATGAAAAGATTAATTTTGAGCTTCAATACTTTGTGTTTATCCGTCATGGTACCAACTGTCATTGTAATGATAGTCTCCCGTGCAGACAATTAAAAATCATGCTCAAGGATTCTGTTCTAATTGCCTTTTGCTTTGAATTCTAATTCGATGTAGACACGTCGCCCGTGCAGTAGGAGGGCCACCATGCTTTGTTTGCCATTTCAGAAAAATTTTAACAACCTATAGATACTGCTTTTTCTCTCCAAAGCATCTCAAGGAGCCCCAAACCAGGGAAGTTTGAAGAGCAGCTTTGAGTAGTGACCAGCATTCCTTTTTTCTCTATCCATAGGCCTCTGTGCTGCCTCTCCCCCGAGGCTATCCAAGATTCTTTTCTCTACTGAGAACCACACATTTGGAATTTTTTCTTCTTGAATCTCCCTACACCAAACTTACCTGTTCTGATCATTCTCTCTGAAGCCAGGTCACTGCTAATAAACAGCGAATGTGGCAAATGAATCTGTTCCCAGGTGTTTAGTGAATGCTAGTGAAATTGCTCTTACTTCCTTGTGCTTTAGAATAGAAAAGGAAGAAAATAATCATCTCCTTTTTATTGAGTGTAGGTGGGCAGTTGCATGGGAAGGAGGAAGTGGAGCTGCAGAAACAGTCTACTTAACTTTACCTTCTCCCAAATGAAGTCAAATTCCAGAGACCCCAGCTCACATCCGAAACAGGGGGCCAAATACCAGTCTTTGGGGAAAGTAATTAAGGAGGGATCTCTTTAATTGTCCTTCATTTATTTTTTCTCCTCTCTATTGTCTTTTTGTCTCTTTTGTCCCTTTGTCTCTTTTCTGGCCTAGCCTACTTCTATTACCTAACAGTATGTAGAGCCTTTTCACAAGAAACGAAGAGTTTCTATGGAGTAAAGTTAGTTCCCTTCTCCTTGTGCATGACCATCTTCTAGGCGAGCGAGGCAGGTTGTCATGGGCCAATGCTCAGTTTCCGAGGGGAAGAATCTCTCCAGTGTGGATAGGACAAAAGAAAGTTAAGTGAGCACAGCTCTTCACTCCTGAGAATGGACCCTATTAGATATGTGAACAAGAGCTGTACATGAATATTATTATATTCTAGAACTTTCCACCAGTGCTACCGTAAATGACTCCATGTCAACTCAGAACTGGAACTGAGTAAATGGTTTCTAATTTAGAGATTCATGAACATTGGCATTTACATGAAGAAGCTGTCAACTTATCTTCTTAATATACCTCATAATACTTGCTGTATTCAAAAGAGCTATGAACCACGTACCCTCTTATGAGGGATGTCTCAACAGACCCATTCTTTTTGAGTTTCAAAGAATGGATGTCATCTCTTAAACATTTTATCCCTCTCTTAATTTGAAGTTCTCTCCAAGGTAAATTCAGTCATTCTCTTTAGTCTTCTAGACTTACGTAATGAACTCTCTGGATGTGTGCCTTGGGTTTCCTGTCAAGGAGAGATAAAGCCTGCTTAGGCTCACTCCCCAGGGGAAAGTGATTACTCTGAGACAGGACACTTTTTGTTCTTGGGGCCTTGCATTATATTACATCATGGTTCGGAGACATCTGTCTGTGTGTCATTGTCTGTCAGAAATCATGTCTGACAGCTTTCTTCTATCCTCACAACTTGAAAGTATTGTACAGTTTTTCGGAAGTGGTAAACTTGTTTTTGTCTTTATAAATCGTGATAGGCACAGCTCAAAAAAGAGGCTTTGATTTGTTGTGTTGTTGCTGTTTTTAAAAATCTTCCCAATGCTATTAACAAACCAGGGTTGTCAAAAGGATATGTTCACAAAGTGTCAAAAGACTTCAGGAGTCTTACTTCAAAAGAATTCCAAATTATGGCTTAACTGTGAGGGTTCCCACTGGGTTTATCCATGAGAAAGAAAAAAAAAACATGCATTGACTCAAAAGGATACTCATAATTTATATTGAAGAAGGGAGAGAAAGAAGAAGTGGGACAGGGTGTTTGTGTGTGTGTGTGTGTGTGTGTGTGTGTGTGTGTGTGTGTGTGTATGCATGAAACAATCCGATTTTTTCGGTGGTAATATGGTTTCCTTGATTGGCAGAGAAGTACAAGTTTGGTCATACTTGTATAGTGGTCTAAAGACGATAATTTTTCATACGCCATCACTGCCTTTTGGTATTTTCAGTGAGTGGTAGGAGAATAGACTCTTTAACAAAGGGGACTTTAACCAAGAAACAGTAATAGAAGTAAAATTATGAAGCAGGTAAAGTTTATCATCATATCTTCTGTCTCCTTTTTCTGCAAACTTTGTACTGCTTTTTATACCTCTCTAGACTTTTCCATTCATTAAATTCCAGGAAAATGGTTTTAAACTTATTCATAGCAGTAATCAATGGCTTGGGAAGCCATAAATTAAAATGGTTAGGAATCAGAAAGATCTGGGATTGACTCTTTGCTCTGCCACTTACTGTAGGATCTTGGATAAGTTTATCTTTCTGAGCCTCAGTTTCTTAAACTAGAAAATGGGAAGAATAAAGTCTTCCTGGCTCTGATTGAGATAATGCATCTAAAGCACTGAGTACAGTAGCTGGGATACAGTAAGTGCCTAATAAATGATAGCTTTTGTTATTGTTATATTACACTGTCCAGAAGTGAGAAAAGAGATTTCAAATCTTTGGGATCTTTCTAACAGTAAGTTGGAAGACTGGTTATATTTTTCAGGAAAGGTGAGTACTGAAATCAAACCACCAGGATATCTCTTCAATATCCTGTTCTCATTTCCTCTGGATATAAACCCAGAAGTGGGATTTCTGGACCATATGGTAGATCTATTTTTAATTTTTTGAGGAACCTCCATACTGTTTTCCATAGGAGCTGCACCAATTTACATTCTCACCAACAGTGCAAAAAGGCTTCCTTTCTCCCTTTTCTCCATATCCTCGCCAACACTTATCTCTTGTCTTTTGGATGATGACCATGCTAAGAGGTGTGAGGTGATATCTCATTGTGGTTTTGATTTGCATTTCCCTGTTGATTAATGATGTTGAGCATCTTTTCATGTACCTGTTGGTCTTCTTTAGAAAAATGTGTATTCAGTTCCTCTGCTTATTTTTTAATTGGATTATTTGGATTTTTGGAATTGAGCTGTATGAATTCTTTATATATTTTAGATATAAACCCCTTATCAACTATATGATTTGCAAATATTTTCTCCTATTCAGTATGTTGCCTTTTTATTTTGTTGATGGTTTCCTTCGCTGTAGAGAAACTTTTTAGTTTGATGCAGTTCCACTTGTTTATTTTTGCTTTTGTTGCCTGTGTTTTTGGTGTCACATCCAAAAAATCATTACCAAGACCAATGTCAAGGAACTTGTCTTCTGTGTTTTCTTCTAGGAGTTTTATGGTCTTACATTCAAGTCCTTAATCCATTTTGAGCTGATTTTGTGTGTGTGGTATAAGATAGGGGTCAATGTTCATTCTTTTGCATGTGGCTGTCCAATTTTCCCGGTACCATTTATTGAAAAGTCTATCCTTTCCTGGTTGTATATTCTTGGTTCCTTTGTTGTAAATTAATTGACCATATTGTGTAGGTTTATTTCTGGGCTGTCTATTCTGTTCTATTGATCTATATGTCTGTTTTTATGTCAGTACCATACAGTTTTGATTACTCTAGCTTTGTAATATATTTTGAAATCAGGAAGTGTGATGCTTCCAGCTTTGTTGTTCTTTCTCAAGATTGCTTTGGCTAGTCAAGTTCTTTCATGAGTCCATACAATTTTGGGATTTTTTTTCTATTTCTGCGAAAAATACCATTAGAATTTCAATAGGGATTGCATTGACTCTGTGGATTGTTTTGTATGGACATTTTAAGCAAATGCTTACTTTTAAATTATTTTCCTTTTGGGATGTGTGTGGATATTTATCACTTAGCATTTACTATGCAAAAAACTGTGCAAAAACTTAGCCTAAAACAACATTTATTGCTTCTCCTGACTCTGTGAGTTGCCTGCATTCTTCTTCTGATCTGGACCAGCCTGCTGGAGCTGGGTAGTCAAGTATGGTCTCACTCACATGTCTGGAGCTTTAACTGGGACAGCTGAGATTGCTGGACTGCCTGGAGCCTGTGTCCAAGTGGTTTCTCATCCTATAGGAGGCTAGCCTGGGCTTGTTCATTTAATGGCAGAAGGTTTCCAACAGATAGAAAGGGCAACCCCCAATAAGCAAGCACTTTTTAAGCCTCTGTTTGCTGATCGGCCAAAGTAAGTCACATAGCTAACCCAGATTGAAAGAGTACAGCCTCTACCACTTGGTGGGGGTTACGGCAAAGAACTTTTGGCCATTCACACTCCATGATACAGGGGTTTTAGGTTAACCAGTCCTTCTAATCTCCTTACACAGCTATAATGAGAGTTCTTTAGAATATTCTATAGTCTACAACTTTGCTCTGATAAAAAAATCAAAACCTTTAGAAAAAAGTGAAACACTTCTTAGGATACAGAATCATTATCTACATCTACTTCTTGGCTTTTTGACCACTACAAATGTAGGTATAAAATTTGCAGGGTGATCGTAGCCAAAACAAATTGGTCCAGGACTTTCTACACAAGGCAGACTCCCCTTTACTCTTTGAAAAACATGTTGAGAAGTGGAGTGATTCTGCATCTCCACATTCATTCAAGCAAATACAGGCATAGGAAATGTCAGAGATGTTTTTGCAGGGGACATTAACTAGAAAAATCAGAGCTTGGAAAACATTTGAACTAAGTAAATAACACTGCAGCTGCACCTTTCACAGCTTCTCAGCCAAAACACTAAATCGTGGTGGCTTGAAGACTGTGAACATCAAGTATTCCATGAAAAAACCCTGGCATCCTGAGATTGATCAGTGTGTCTAGTCTTCAGCTTTATTTCCATATCAGGAAATTATTTTCTTTTATTGGATTGTATGGATTTTTATAGGTTTTTTATGACTCATCATTTAATATCTGAGAGTGGTGATGAGAAAAGAGACATATGTCTGTGTCACGTGAATGGCAAATTCTCTGCAGTTACAACTTATAGCTATACTTTCTGTAAACAGAATATTCCATGGAGTCACTAGATTTTCTCTTTTGCTCTGTAGTAGCTCTCGTGGGGAAATACTAGAGCAATTCAAACAGCCAGTTTCCCGGTCCCTCATGTATTTCAACCACACAGGACAGAGTATTTGAAATATATGATAATTTCCCACTTATGGAATAAGATGAGAATCTGGAAAAAACTTGGGTACTAATTTAAATTCATCCCTTCTTAGTTGTATGAATTTGGGCATTACAAACTACATCACTGTGTCTCAATTGCTTCTTCTGTTAATTGGCAGTATAAATTCTTGCCTATCCCAAGAGGTATTGTTGAGATGATCAATGAAGTCATGTATGGAAAAGTTATTTGTAAATAATAAAAATCTTTAGAGAGATGGCATTGTTGTTACTATTATTATCATTATTAGCTTCAAAAAGGTCTGTAATCATTCAAAGCAGTAAGTGACTCAGTAAGCAGTAATGTTGGTTTCGCCATTTTCAGATTAGGATAAATGATAAATCTAACCTGAAGAGAGGAGCAAAAAAGCCATCTCAGTTTCAACTCAGTCATCATCCTCATTCTGGTGTATTCTTGGGATTATCAAAGTACCAGAATTTAATTATCCAGATCATGGATTACTTGCTTTCAGTTGCTGCCTAAATTTTCAGCAACTCCTTTCGTAGGAAACCACTCTACACATTAGCAGCACTGATTCAGACATTGGAAAGAAAGTAAACAATAAGAACTCAAATATTTGAGGGGATGGAGTAGGGGTGAGTATTTCATATGAGGGTAAATTTCCTATTATTTCCCTAACCTTTTGGCCCACGGTATTGAATGTTCACTCTGTCAGGACGTCATCAGCGAAAAAGTATTCTTAATGTTTCTGAAAACAATAAAAACGTGTTTCAGAGCAAAGAGATGCCTTATACAATATCCCTGTAATCCTCACTTGTATGTTTTTCCTCTCCTCCATTCCTTTCTCTTACTTCCACTCTGATCTCTTATCTTTGGGTACCATATCCTTACAGAAGTGTTACTCGCCAGAGAGATTTACAAAGGCACAGCTTCCACTTTGGCAAGGGAAAATGGAAATTAATTTGAGATCAAAGAGCTAAACATTTCATTTAAAATTTGAATTCTTTATTTTTTCAAACTTAAAAATATATTCCGGGAGTTCCCTGGCGGTCCAGTGGTTAAGACTTCACGTTCTAATGCAGGGGGTACGGGTTTGATCCCTGCTTGGGGAGCTAAAATCCCACATGCCTCGCAGCCAAAAAGAAAAAAAACAGAAGCAATATTGTAACAAATTGAATAAAGACTTTAAAAATGGTCCACATCAAAAAAATCTTTAAAAAATATATATATATTCCAACGTACTTCTTCTGATTAAGAATAGAAACTGAAATGCTAAAATATGAGAACTACCTGTATAAACTCTCTATAAAAATAATTGTTATCATCACCAAAAACCAAGCCAAAAAATAAAAGAAAAAAATATACAAAAGGAAACCTCCCATCGCTCTTGAGTGATGACAATAATGCCTTATTTAATTTTTCCCTTCCACCTTTTCAAACCACTTTCAAATATTTTCTCATTGGAAAACTTAGTATGGAGATTTCAACTTTTCAGGAAAGACTTTTAATTTGTGAGCAATTATATAAGCTAGACAATCTTTCTGAGGTCTACCAATGTGATTGTGTCTTAAATACTCAAATGAAAAAGGACAAATGCATGAGAAGTTAAGCATCAATGAACATGACTCGGATCTTAAACCACAGACCAGAAATCCCAGGGCATTTCTCACCTCTAACTTTTCCAGACTCCGACCTGCAGCCAATCACTTAGTCTTTCAATGACTATATATAAATGGAAGCGACTCAAAGGATATTTTGTGGAAAAAAATTAAGGATTTTTTTTAACAATAATACCTATAGTTTATTGAGTGCCTTCTATGTGCCAAGATATTGGGTTAAATGCTTTACACACGTTTTTGTCAATGTTTAAAACATCTCTAGATATTATTATCACATTTTACAAATCAGGAGGGGAGGTTAAATAAGTTGCCAAAGTTCATCCACGTTGGTCCATATTTGAACACAGAGCTGTGAGTAAATGAACTCAGCAATCAGATTTTACTGTCTTTGTAAATAGTGTTCGGTAATCTGAAAATTCCTTGAAAGAAACTTTGGGGGAAACTGATTTTAATTGTTAGCCACACAAGGAGACCATAGTTGATGTGCATCCCCCTGACTTCAAACCAAATAAGAAAAGCTTAAAAAAAAAAATCACAAGAGTTTGTTATGTGTCCTATGGTGCTGCGGAACACAGTGGGCTGTTGTAGAATTTCATCCTGAAAAAACATAAAAGACAAGAACCTGACTATGGCCACAGAATAGAGGTCTGTAGTTTTATAAGTCATTGGACTCTTATGAAATAAAAATCAAAGGTGTGTGTTTCCAGAGGACAAGATGTGGGCAGAAATAGAAAACTAGTCTGGAGCTCTCCTAAATGGATTTTGCCATAAAGGACCTCCCAGAGGGGCAGTGAGACCCCAACAGGGAAAGCCTGTGTGATGACAGACTCCTGAGAACCAGAGACCTAAGGGGCAGCCACAAGGAACCAGCCAGACAAGGCAGAGAAACCAAGTGATGAGAGCTGGGGGACAGCTGGGTGATGAAGACCTCCCAACAAGCCACAGAGTTCCGCGTGAGAGAGAATGAACTTTAAAACTCTGCCATGGCCAGGGGAAACCAATGCCAGCTCACAACAATTCTAAACAGCTACGAAATTCCCTGCTCCTCCTGTCTCTCTTCTTTCCCTACCTTTCTCACACCCTGGAAGAGCAAGGGCATCTGGTGAGTGTGTGGCTAGAGGTCAGCGGCAAGGGCAGTAAGGCGGACAGAAGCTCAAATCAGAAAAGAAAGGAAGCAGGTTGGCCTTTTTTCCCCAGGATAGGCTTCTGGTCTGCAGTAGTCCTGGCCCACAGCTTTGACTTCAGCTAATGGTCAGCATGTGGATAACAGACCAGGCTGGACATATTAATTATTGAATGGAGACCGTTTCAAGGTTTAAGTGAGAAAAGTATTTTTTGCTTTGTTTGAGTCCATAGAGAGAGTTTGCAAGAGAGTTTATGGGATGGAGAGGGGAATGCCTTTTGATTTTACCCTCAAGTCCTCCTTTAATGGTAACATTTAGGTCAGGGATAGGAGTGGCTTAGCAGTGACAACAAATAAACCTCATGGTGCCTTGGTAGTGGATTTACTGAACAGTATATAATGGGCATCTCTATGTCCTATCAGGAAGGGTTGTATAATATATCAAGGCGAAGTCATAACATCTAACCATCTGTGGACACCACCTAATTGCAGAGGCTCTGTCATCTACTATCACCCAGATGACCTTGAACAAGTTACACATGTTCTCTATGCTTAGATTTCTAATTCTGCAAAATGGAAGGAATAATGTCACTGTTTCATAAGATTTTGGGAGAGGAACAAATAAGTTCCTGTATTTAAAGTGCTTAGAAGAGTGAATGACACATGGGGAGCATTTAATTTGGAATTTTAAGTGAACTTAATGAAAATCAGCACAGTGAAGCCAAGAAGTTAAGTGAGAGATGAGTTTAAAAATAATAAAAATAGGGCTTCCCTGGTGGTGCAGTGGTTAAGAATCGCCTGCCATGGCAGGGGACACGGGTTTGTGCCCTGGTCCGGGAAGATCCCACATGCTGCAGAGCAGCTGGGCCCGTGTGCCACAACTACTGAGCCTGCGCTCTAGAGCCTGTGCTCTGCAACAAGAGAAGCCATCGCAATGAGAAGCCCGCACACCACAACGAAGAGTAGCCCCTGCTCGCCACAACTAGAGAAAACCCGCGCACAGCAACTAAGACTCAACGCAGCTGAAAATAAATAAATAAATAAAATAAAATATAAGAAATGTTCCACTAATTCAAATACCAATAAGAGGCATGGAATTTCTTGAGTAAAGTGGAAAAAAATTGTTTACTGTACTTTGTTGGTTATTATGGGCATAGCAAGCGTGCCTATGGGTTTGGATGGATCTGTCCTGCTGGTTTTTGAACAGATTGGAGATCTGTGTGGATGTCCTAGAAGCAAGCTGACCCCCTTTCATGTTCAGATCACAGTGTTGTATTGAATTACAGTAATTGATTTTTTAAAATTTATTTACTTATTTGTTTTTGTTCTTGGCTGTGTTGGGTCTCCATTGCTATGCGTGGGCTTTCTCTAGTTGCCGTGAGCGGGGGCTACTCTTCGTTGCGGTGCGCGGGCTTCTCATTGTGGTGGCTTCTCTTGTGGCAGAGCACGGGCTCTAGGGGCACGGGCTTCAGTAGTTGTGGCATGCGGGCTCAGTAGTTGTGGCTTTCAGGCTCTAGAGCGCAGGCTTAGTAGTTGTGGCTCACGGGCTTAGTTGCTCCGCGACATGTAGGGTCTTCCCGGACAAGGGATCCAACCCGTGTACTCTGCATTCGCAGGCGGATTCTTAACCACTGTGCCACCAGGGAAGCCCACAATAATCGATTTTTATAAGATCTCTTTCTCAGTTGGAACTTCAAGGTTCAGTCTCTATTTTGATTCTGACCAGGGTTTCGACTGTTATTATAATACAGCAGAAATCGTTTCCTAACACTTTAGAAGCTTCTACTTAGTGCTCATCATATCCATCTTCTTTCCTTATTTTGCAGACAAATACAAGCTAAAATTCACGAGCTATTAGGGGTCATTTGCTGCTTCGTTGGGTGTGACTATATATTGATCTGATGCATTCCTGAAATAACTTTGTCATGATTTTCTTTCCAAGGAAAAGGAAGTGAAAAGTTACCTGCCCAACATAACTTGAGCAAAAGTTACTCATTTTTCCTTCCAAGAAAAGGAAAATTCTGTTGCCTGCCTGATGTCCCTAATGGGATTATACCTCTGCATACTATTAAAGAAGAGAGAAGCCATATAAATTCTTTCCATCCTCAATCTACTTCTCTGGAGGAAGGTTTATGGATGGAATTCAGAAAGTTTGAAGGGGGTAGTGAAGGCAGACATGGAGGCTGGAAAGGAAGTAGATAACGCTGTCCTATTTCCTAGCACTATTTTCATTGCACACTTAATCCCTTCTTGATCATGTAATAATGGAGCCTGTTAATATATTTGGGTTTTGAAATTTCCGAGCATTAACATTAATATACATGTTCTGACAATGTGTGTTTCAATCTGACACATACTGTAGTGGTTAAGAAAGCACAGGTTCTGGAACCAGGGTACCTGGGCTTGAATCTGGGCTCCATCCTCATTTACCACCCCCGTGACCTCGAACAGGTGACTTTTGCTGAGTTCATATATTTGGCTAGAAAAATGGAAAATTAATCAGATTTAGTAACATTCCCAATGTATTCTCTGCCTCAACTTATAGGACAGACGGACCCAACTGTAGCCAGTTTGCTATTTGTTATTTATTCTCTCTGCCACTCAAGAGGAAAATACATGGGAATTCAAATGACTGTGACATAGTCATAGGATATCCTTAAATCTTCTCTAATTCCTTAAGTACATAATTTATAAACTTCATTACATTAATATTAATAATCAAAATCACTTGCAATACGTCTTAAACATACTGTGCTAGAGAACTTCCAGGTTTGCGCAATTCTCAGTGTTCATAAATCAATATGAAGGAAATGATGACTCAGTTAAGGACAATTAATCTTGAAATCAAGGTCAAGTAGGAATTTCTCCTGGGACTCTTCATGAAAATGAGCTCACTCATTGCATCATATTGATGCAATGAATAGCTTTCTCCATGACATCTTGACATAAGTGTCAAGAAGTTCCATTGGACTAATTCTTTTAACAGCCTTAAAAATGGGATGCTATGGAATCTAAAAAAAACAAAACAAAAACAAACTTATAGATACAGAGAACAGATTGGTGGTTGCCATTGGTGGAGACAGGAGGTGGACAAAATTGGTGAAGGTAGTCACAAGGTAAAATCTTCCAGTTATAAAATAAATATGTCCTGGAGATGTCATGTACATAACGGTGACTGTAGTTAACAATACTGTATTGTTTATTTGAAAGTTGCTAAGAATGTAGGTCTTAAAATTTCTCATCCCAAGAAAAAAAATTTGTAGCTATGACTGGTGATGGAGATTAACTAGACTTACTGTGGTGATCATTTCACTATAGATATATGTATATACATATATATGCATATATATATATTCCTTATACACCTGAAACTAATACAATGTTATATGTTGATTACATCTCAGTTTAAAAATGGGCTGCTAATAATATCCTAATAAGCACCTATATAAAGGCAATTCTGTGGGACACCTACATTTCATCACTTGTCATCCTCCTTAACTGTTTACGGTCATATAGCTGATTGTCATTAAGCTATCAATTATGTAGGCAACCAACACATCTTGAAATTATGTTACTGACTAAAATTCCTACACTTTTCTTGAAAAACTTTTCCTATCTTTTACTAGCCAAATAGCTGCTGTAACTTTACTGCGGAAACATGAAAGCAAATTCACTGTTGTATTTAATGTAATGCAAGGGTTCTTAGACATTTTGGGGTTACAAACTCTCGAGAAAGTGATGAAAGCTATAGACCCCTTCCCCAGAACAATGCACAAAGATTCTTAATATTAGATTTTACATATGATTTCAGAGATTTTGTAGACCTCCTAGAGCCCTCACAAAGGCCCTCTAACTCAAAGATGCCACTTGTTCTGACTTAACTCTGGTTATTTTAAGATATGTACACATAAATGAAAGCCTGTATATGGAAAATCTTGCTCTGGGACTTAATTGGAAATGACCACACGTCAGCATCAATAGTCAGACTGCAAAGGTATTTTCATTCACGTGAAAGGCAACATAAATACCCAACACAGGTGAAGATCCGATTTACCAGAATTAACGGAACCTGATTTTTATGACTACGATATTCCTGGAGCTGCCAAAATATAATATTTTATGGAAGCAAAAGCCAGCTTAGAATTGTCCACCCCTCCTGAGAAGACTAGCCCTCAGCAAGTATACCAGTGATATGAAAGAGGCGGAAGTGGATTCTAATATAACCTTGCATCCACACTGTATGACAATATAAGAGTGAATAGAAGAGATCCATTTTTTGTCTTCTGTGAAGGAGGGGGTCCTGCAATAAACAGAATAGTTAGGATATATTATGATGTAATAGTGGACCTTTTTGATACGCATTAGTCACTTTGGTTTTCAACAATTGTGTAATGTCTCTCTTTTTCAGCAGAAAACTTAATTTTGGAATGTGATTGTCAGGTTAATCAGCGCTAGCATTATCTATACAAAGAAGTAGCTGTGGGCTTTGATTATTTCTTAACAAATCACAGTTGACCGAGTGGGTAGGTAATAGAGTTGTCATTCTGTGATTTTGCAGCATATGATGCCAATGAGCCCAAAAGATTTATTTATAGACAGTCATGAAATTCTCAATTTAGAGTGGAACATTATGCCTCTCTATTCTCCTACTAATTAGGATTTGCCACTGAACTTTTGCAGTTACCTACTTAAATATTAGAACTGATACTGTACATTTTCTGTAGCATATCTATATGTATTCAGTACAAAACCATTGCACGTGAGAAAACCCGGAGATTGAGATTGAAGTAAATTTAGATTGTATAAAAGGATGTAAAATAATGGGGATGGGTGTGTTCTTTTTATAAGAAAATGACTATGAGAAGTAGACAATCAAGGGTATTCTATGCTGGAGTTTCTGTTCATTTTTGGTTTTTATATTTGTAATAATTGGTGTCTTAATATTACTTTAAATCCACATTTGGGAACTTTGAAAAGAGTAATATTCTTATAAAAGGAGAAGGAAATACGTGAGAATTCGACTGTAGTTATCTCTAGACAAGTAGGATTATGGGTGATTTCTATATCCCACTGTTTCTTTATCTTTCTTTTCCAATTTTTCTGAAATGGAAATGTATTGCTTTTGTAATGAGCAAAAAAGCAACAAAAGAAACTTCATTTGGGGGGTAAAATAATGCTCTATTGTAAAAGATGCAGGTCCTTTTAAAAAGCAACTTGGAATAGAGGTAAGATCTACACAGCAGCCTTTGGTCAAGGGGAGTCATGACAGAGGCCAGGCCAGGCAATGCCTGATATAAAGGAGTGTGAGTGGGGTTTCTAAAAAAAAGACAGAGAGAGAAAAATACAGTAAAAAACACGCATTTAGAAGTTAGAGAAAAAGCTCTTCTAATAGTGTCTTTCTTGTAGTGGAAGGAAATATTTACATGAAGTTGAATCTCAGCCTAATATAGCCTTAGGCTATAGAAGAGTTTGGGACCACATTATAGCTTTAAGTACAAGACCAAGGAGTTTTGCACTTGATTTAGGAGGTAATGAGAATTAATTTGGAAGCATTTGAGTAGATGGGTGATAATATTAGTGCTATACTTTAGAAAAATTAATCTGCAACCCTGGGTTAATGGCTTGGGGAATGGAGTAAAAGAAGAATGAGCTTAATAAGGTGTTGAGACTCTTTAAAATGGCCCAGATGAGATCTTGAATTGGGCTCTAGTTTTATGAATGTTATGGGTGAGATGAATAACAGATTATAAAAGAAAAGTAAAGGTGTCCTTAGTTCACTTAATCTAAGACACACCATTTATTTATTTCACAGCTGACTGAATCTAAAAACTGGAAATAAACTAAAAACTCTAATCGAGTTTGATACCCAGCTGACCTGGTTTCCTAGAATCTTACTCTATTCTCTTTGTAGATTGCCATCAGAAAAGGATTCAAGGGTCTTAGGAAAAAGAAAAGGTATTGATAGTAAGATATTTGCTTCTTTAAGTCTCTGCTTTATGCAGTCAACATATTTAAAGCTCACATTGATCATTTCTATATTGAATATGTAAATTAAGATGATGAACTGATGGAGAAACAGAGACAGAGACACACACAGAGAGAGAGAGATGAAAAAAACTAAAAAATGAAGAACATGGAGTTTAGGCAACCAATCTGTTATCACCTAGTAGCAGCATATACTAATTGATGACTCAATTCTTCTAAGACATAAACAACATTTTAAAAAGTTATGCAAACCTAAGCTTATGAAGATAGAAAAGAACTATTATATATCAGTTTCCACCAGAGAAAGAAAATAAAGTTGAAATGTTTCTCTGTATTTTCTGATTGAAAATCCATTACAATGCACACAGTAGGTGCTCAGCAAATAGCCACTGAATAACTAGATAAATGAGCAAATAAATGAATAAACATTGAGTTGTGGTGCATTTTTTAAAACTATGTGAACACTTAGGGATACAATCTTTGTTGTTCATAGACATGAGGTTTGTTAGGAAATAGGGAGTGTCATGGTACCAAAGTGAGGAGAATCATCCAGAAAAGAACCCTTCACTCAGGAGCTCAGGTACATATTAATTGTGGCTTGCACCTTGGTGACCTAGAGCAAGGGATGACATCCTTAAAATAGGAGGAAGTTTCATCTATCATTTCAAAACTAACTTTGTATCCATAATTGGGTACAAAGACATAGATCGGATGTCTGCCCCTTGTTTGAATTCACATTGGATGCTCCAGATGTGGTCTGAAGTGTTTTTTGTCTCTTAGGAGACTTTGGCCGGACTGGAATTATTCTCTGTTCTATCACGTTCCTTGACGTAACAAGAATGGCAACCACCATATGATTTAGAACCATCAGTGTTTAATGCTCTCACAGTAATTGCATTTACTCCTCTTAGCAAATTGGACAACCTAGAAGAAATGGGTAAATTCTTAGAAACATGCAACCTACCAAGACCAGGTCATGAAGAGATAAAAAGTCTGAACAGATCATTAATGATTAAGGAGATTGAATCAGTAATTAAAAACTTCCCAGCAAAGAAAAGCCCAGGACTAGATGGTTTCACTGGTGAGTTCTACCAAACATTTAAGGAAGAATTAATACCAGTCCTTCTCAAACACTTCCAAAAAGTTGAAGAGGAGAGAACACTCACAAACTCATTTTATTAGACAGCAGAAATTCTCTTGTTGTCAGGCACACAGTAGTACCAATAATAGACTCAGGGATGTAGAAAGATAGGCAAATCTCTGACTATGCTAAATGCTAAAATACTTTCTCTCTCCGAGCAAAGATATTTGACTTCTTTTCCATCACAACCAAAGTCTTAGAACATATGAGGTGCTTATATGTAAATGGTCTTTCTGAGATTTTCTTTAAGTAACCTGCAGCTTTAGAGTACCAACTATAGTGTGGTCCAAATGTCAAATTCCAAATTAGTAATGAGCCTCAACATGGTGAGAAAGACAGGCTATGAGGATATGTAGTCTTTGCTCTGAAGCCAGTTAATTGTATGTCTTTGAGGACGTTATCCTACCTATAAGGATCAATGTCTTCTGAGACCCCTTGTGAGTAACTTCTGAGACCCCCTTCTACCTCGGAAATGCTATGATGTAAAGTAACGATCCGCATGCTCTTTGGCCTTTTACTTCCTTTTCTGTGTTAAAGCTGGGTACATCTAAGATATCGTTTGATATACCAGATAATCACTTTTCTAGGAACCTCTGTTACTCGAATAACATAATCTGAATGTATCTACTTCTCTCCATCTTCACCACTATCATTGTGTTTGAAAACACTATGTCTCATCTGAGTTATTTATTTATTTATTAACATCTTTATTGGAGTATAATTGCTTTAAAATGGTGTGTTAGTTTCTGCTGTATAACAAAATGAATCAGCTATACATATACATATGTCCCCATATCCCCTCCCTCTTGTATCTCCCTCCTGCCCTCCCTATCCCACCCCTCTAGGTGGTCACACAGCACCAAGCTGATCTCCCTGTGCTATGCGGCTACTTCCCACTAGCTATCTGTTTTACATTTGGTAGTATATATATGTCCATGCCACTCTCTTACTTCATCCCAGCTTACCCTTCCCTCTCCCCATGTCCTCAAGTCCATTCTCTATGTCTGCATCTTTATTCCTGTCCTGCTCCTAGGTTCTTCACATATATACAATGGAATATTACTCAGCCATAAAAAGAAACGAAATTGAGTTATTTGCGGTGAGGTGGATGGACCTAGAGACTGTCATACAGAGTGAAGTAAGTCAGAAAGAGAAAAACCAATACTGTATGCTAACGCGTATATATGGAATCATCTGTGTTATTTAGTGGTCTTCTGCTTCCATTCTTTCTTTCTTTTTTTTTTTTTAAAGAAGATGTTGGGGGTAGGAGTTTATTAGTTTATTTATTTTTGCTGTGTTGGGTCTTCGTTTCTGTGCGAGGGCTTTCTCTAGCTGTGGCGAGCGGGGGCCACTCTTCATCGCAGTGCGCGGGCCTCTCACTATCGCGGCCTCCCTTGTTGCGGAACACAGGCTCCAGACGCGCAGGCTCAGTAGTTGTGGCTCACGGGCCTAGTTGCTCCGCGGCATGTGGGATCCTCCCAGACCAGGGCTCGAACCCGTGTCCCCTGCATTGGCAGGCAGATTCTCAACCACTGCGCCACCAGGGAAGCCCCCCTGCTTCCATTCTTGCACGTGTGCGTGCGCACACACACAGAGACAACTTCACACACGATCTGTTCTCTGTGGCAGCTAGAGTGAGCCCTTTTATGTATAAATCCTCTGATGGCCTCTTACTGACTTGAAATAAAATCCCAGCCCCTTAACCTGCCTAGAAAACCCTGCGTGATCTGCTCCCTGCCTTCTCATCTTGCTCTTGCCTTTTTCACCAGGCGCACTTGCTCTGGCTTTTGTTCTGCTTCTCACACACGTTGAGCTCATTCTCAGCTTAGGGCTTTTGCGCTAATGGCTCCCTCTATCTGGAATCTTCCCTGATCACCACGTGGCTGGGTCCTTCTTGTGATTCAGGTCACAGCCTGGATGCTGCCGACCCGCCTCAAAGAGCCTTTCCTACCCACCCCCATCCTGGCAGTATCCTCTAGTCACTTTCCACTTGGTCATCTGGCTTTAGTTCTGCCATAGCATTAGTATCTAAAATCATATTAGTTTTCTATGTGTCCACTCATTTGCCACTTGTATTCCCACCCACCCCAAAATAAAGAGATTTGCTTATTCTCTCCATCAGTGGAACACTGCCTAGCACATAGTGGTTGCTCTATTTCTATTTTTTGAAGATGTTAGAGAATAAAATATGTTCCATTTGGGTGAATTAATTTAGTTTAGTCAACTCTGGGGCCTGATTGGCACAATAGATCTATAGATAGTAGAAGAAATGTCTCAATCTTCTTCCCTGGAGAGGCCTGAGCTGGTGATGTCTGGTTCTATAAGTTGAAATTTCTGCAGATTGGGCAGAGTTAAACAAGTTTAAATTCATGGAGAGACATGACAGTTTTAACTCAGAAGTTAAAATACAGGTACAAGGTGTCTTCATGTAACTCACACTTTTAAATCACATATAGCTATCTGCAAATTAAGCACCCAAGAATAGACCCGATGCAAAAGGTGTCTGTTTCAGACAGAGAATTCACACAGATGTAAAAAATATGGTCAGTACATACTGAAGTCCAGATACCTATAACAGTGGATGGAAACAAAACCATTAATGATTCAAGCAAAACATGATACTAACACAGATTATCCTTCCTTTAGGAATATGATGGTCAGAGCCATCAATTTAGGAAACGAGAGTGTGAAATCGGGAGTCAGAATGTATACATCCAAATAAATGGTTCTCTTAATATTGTCTTCAGAATGAGTCAGAACATCATAGTCATAAAGGTTTTTCCACTTGTAGGCAAGTAGATTGAATCAGACTCCTGATGGTGACTTGTTTCTGATGAGTTGCTAGAACAGCTTAGAACATCCTAGAACAGAATGATGGATTACCAGCAGAGGAAGCACCTCCACTTCTTCAAATACCCCCTTTCCAAAGATCTTGATCCCCAGAAAGGTGAAATGATTTGCTGTTGCCTCATAACCGGTTAGCAATCCAGGGAATTCAGAAAAAGTGAGTGACGACTTAGGGTGAAAAGCTTTGCAGATGATAGGAAGCCTGGGCCTGGAGGACATGTGAAGAGCTGGGCGAGTCGGGGGTAGGTGGGCAAACCCAGAGGAGACAATCTGTGGACAGAGGAGAACTCGACTGGAATGTGTGCTGAGAGTGAGAGTATACCTGTCAGAGGAGTGAGAAGTCAGGTCGGGTATAGTGGGTCAGGCCAAATTATGAAGACATGTCTTCTTTTCAACCCATCAAAGGGATCTGGCCAAAGGAAAATGAGACATTTCTGGGGATGCCTGTGTCAGAGCATGAGACATGAGACTCTGGGGACAGGCAAGTATAAGAGAGAGGAGGTCTGAACTGCTGGCTTATCTAATCCTCTGTCTGGAAGGTGACTGTTTCAGTGTGCCACGCCTAAAGGAAGGTCAAATAGAGGAAGCATTCTTTTTCAACATTTATTGGCTTTAGTTTTATTTACTTATATTTGAATAGACCACACATTATATCATTCAAAATTCAAAAGTTTCAAAAGACTATGCAAATGAAAAAAGTCTCTTCCCACCAACTAATGTTATACAAATTTTATAGACCCCTTTTAGGAGATATATGATGGGGGACAGATTGAATATTTAAAATGTGCTATGTTTTCTATAGTGGTTTATCCTTTACCATAGTTTCGTGTTATTCTATCAACACCCTGTAAGGTAGACAGGACAAATATTATTTCTATTCTACTGACTGCTTCTGTTCCTATTCCACTTTCTTCCATTGGCTAGACAATTTATCTGAATTCTTCTGGTGGCACAGTTTGGTGAATTTTAAAAAGCAAAGTCAAAAACTAGATTTCTTTTGAGTCTTAGTTTTCAGGGCTTTATCCCTTTCAGAATGAACCAATAACATTAGTCCAACATGCAGGATTTTAGGCTGAATATAAGGGTAGAAAGTCTCCAGCAATATTTAGAGAACCGAAAGGTAGAGAGGCATCCCTGAGTACTAATCGAACTATCATCCTTGCAAATTTTTGAGAACAAATGCAATAAAGAATGATAAAAAGAAATACTGTGTATTTCAGAGAAGGACTCATTTGCCTTTGGTGTCCATTTCTGGGAATGATAATTGAAATACGTTCTGTGTAATATTGCTAGAGTCTAAATTACATACTTGTGTCTTTTAGTTACAAAGAAGAAAGACTTGTTCTAAGAAAGCAGTAATTACTTCCTCAGTCATTCATTTATAATTTAAAATCTTTAAAATTATTTCAAATGTTAACTGCATTTACAAGTTTTTCTCCAGGGAGCAAGGAGTTTCTTAAAGACATTATCTCATCAGTCCTATTAGTTCTAATGTGATGAAAAAATGGAGCAGATATTTTAAAATCTTTTTCATACTACTTAATGGAGAATAAAAGATAAACAAGAGACACCCTTTACCCAACTTAGCATATTTTGACTAAAACAAAAGATAAGACAAACCACAAAAATTGCTTTCTAAGAATTACAACCCTACCTCAATATAGCTGAATAGCCCTAGGCAAGTTACTTAATATCCCCAAGCATCAGCTTTCTCTCTGTAAAAATATGAATAAAGCCTTCTTCCTAGAATTGCTGGGAGTCTTGTAAAGCTATATATGTGAAAGTAACAATCCAGTGAATGACAGTAATAGATGTCAGTGTTACTTATCTGGAGCTGCATAACAATATTATCTCAAACTTAGTGGCTTAGAACAGCACCCATTTATTATCTCACAGTTTCTGTAGTTAGGACTCCAGGCGTAGCTTAGCTGGGTCCTCTGCTGCAGGGTTTCACAAAGCTGCAGTCAAGGTTTTGGCCAGGGCCACAGTCTCATCTGAAGGCTTGACTGTGGAAGGATCCACTTCCAAGCTCACGTGATTGTTGGCAGAATCCAATTCCTTGCAGTTGCAGGATTGAAAGGCTTGGATCTTTACGAGCTGATGGCTGAAGGATCCTCAGTTCCTAGAGGGCACCCTCAGTTCTTTGCTCTGTGGGCCACCTCAACAAGGTTCACGTAATTTATCAAACCAGCAAGGGAGAGAGTCTCCCTATGTTACCTAATCACAGAGTGACATCCCATTACCTCAACTATATTCTATTGCATAAAAGCAAGTCATAGTGCCTGCCCACACTCAAGAGGAAGGGATCACACAAGGGTGTGAAAACAGGAAGTGGTGGATCAGGGTCCACCTTGGGTCTGCCCACCACAGTGTCCAATACCCAATTCCTTCTTTCCTATCTTACCATCCCTTCCTTTTTTTTAATTCTTAGGTCAGAAGACCATGACCTCTGCTGCCCATAAAGTTCTTCTTTGTCTAAGCAAAGACAGTACTTTAGAACTTCATAGAAATAAAATAGGAAAAGACAGCCTGCGGTGGAAAATATTAAAATTAGTGTTTTCTACCAAGTTAAGTTGTATTCAGTAAAATGAATAGTTAAGTAAAATGTCATAAAACAGAAGGCTTTTTGTTTTCTCCTGTTTGTTTATGCTTTTGATGCCATTTTGTTGGAGTGTGTTCAGAAAATAATTGTGACTCTAAATCAATGAGTACCAAAGCACTCATGAAACACAGGCACTCGAAGAGAATTCCACTAAATAGCTGAGAAATGGCTGTGGGTTTTGTTCCCCTAAATGTTGTTGAAAGTAGCCACAAGACCCAACATGAGGCAGAACGGCATCAGTGCAGGAATTGATCACCCTGGGTAGTTTGACCGTGTTTGGTATGCCCTACCTGCATCTCTGGTCTTTGCAGTCTCTGGGGACTAGGGCCTTCCAAAGATGGCGGGGATTTTAATGATTATAAGACTGTTGCTGCTTCTACTGATGATGATGATTATAGTGACAGCTAACTTTTGGTATGTGTTTATCACATGCCAATTATTCTAAAATGCTTTGTATATGCAATCCAATACAACCCTGTGAGAAAGGAACTGTCATTACCCCTGTTTCACAAACGCAGAAACTGAGTCTTAGAGAGATTAACGTCACATAGCTAGTAAGTGGCAGGGCCTGGATTCTAACCATAGAAAGGTCCAGTCTCAGAACCTCAGAACTTGCTGTGGAAAACCAAGAACTTTAAGACACGAACAAGGAGACTAAAGGTGGGCCCAAATATTCTCTTCAAAATGTTATAGGACTATCTGGTTGAAGATGGATAAGGGTTGTATCTATGGCCAAGGAATAGCGTCGGCCCCTGCTCTGACTCTCACCCCGTGCTAGCTGCTGTGAACATACACCCTGACATCAACAAGCTGGTACACCTTCTCTCAGAGTCAGTCAGTGGGGAGTGGAGCAGGATATCCACAAACCCCTCCACCCCCTACCATGTCCTTAGTGGGATTCAGTAAGAGTCGGGCCTGTACTATGGCAGGAAGCAGAGTAGCCAGGGTACTTTTTGGCCCTTCTCAATACTTCACGGGTCCTATGGGCCCTTCTACCTGGTCCCAGTGGCCCAAAGTATGTGTACCCAGGATACCCTTAGCCCTTCAGACCTTAGCCTCCCAACTTGATCCCAAAGTCGGATGCAGTTAATAAAAGCAGAATACCAGTCACGAACAGATCAAAATATGCACATTTTGAAGGACGGTGAGTTCATCTATATCACATGATACACATCTCATTAAATTGAAATGAAAGAAATAAGACCAGCTGGCAATACTCCAGGTGCTTCACCTCAGTCAGATGTAGTGAGAGTAGGCTGTGCAAAAGGAGACATTAAAGGTCCGTGGCAAGAAGGCGAGAGTGTACCACCAAGCAAGAACAAGGGATCACTACCTTATTCCTCTGTTACCAGAGATCACTCCCAGCCCCAAAGTAGAGGAGTTACATATATTGATGAGAAATCACGCACTGAGTTTTGATGTGGGCGTCCTGTAGGAGACTTCAGGGAGATCCAGTTCTGTCTCACTAACTTTAAAAATTATTTTTAAACATGTGTATTCTGTTCTTTTTGATGTTAATTCCTCAAGAATGCATGGTATAGATCTTTATAGAAATTGATCTAAAACTGCAGAATAACTGATTTTAGTCAAACTGGTATTTTGGCATGTCTAGTCTGTTTTCTTTACGTACTGGCTGTTCATTCCATGAACTTGCTCCATTATGCTCACAGTCTAAGCATAACAGAGAAGAAGCTTTTGTGCATGAGAAAGGGGCCAGGGAAGCTTATGTCCTGGGATTGCCTTGTAGAAGCAGACTTCCAGACAGCTGAACATGCAGAGACCTTCTCTGCGCTGCTGCTTGGACCTGCTTCCTCATCCACAGAGAGAAACACCAGTGCGTCAGCAGCAGGGGAACTTCCTGGGCTACCTTATAATGCGTATTTGAGTGAAATCCTCTGTATTAATGAGTAATTTGGGCATGGATTTTCTATACCGATGCCTATATTGTCCATATCACTATCTCTGCCAGAAAAAAAATGCATAACTCCATACCCTCCACTCACCAACTTATGTGTTTTCAAAGGTAGTGACCATTTCTTCTTGCCTTTTTAAAAACATTTCCAGAGGTGTTATCGATGCTTTGAAAAGAGCACTGTGTGTGAAGGAAGCATTCAGTGAATGCTGTTGCATTGAATTGGTAAAGGAAGTAATGCTGCAGACTCTGTAGCTGAGCTGACTTAGTGGATGACATGGTCCTTCTCTCAGCCATGCTCAGACAAGACCTTAAACAGGTGACACTGTAGGTGAGGGTACCCTGGCTGCATTAGAGTGAATTACACTGAGAAATATGATGAGAACTTTGTTGTTTTACTGTTTTTTGCATAGTAGGCTCTGTGTTAAGCTCTTCAAATGTGTTGATAGTTACATCATTTCATCCTTACCGCAAGTCTTTGAGGTGTGAGAGAGGGAAACTGAGATTTGGAGAAGTTAAGTGACACAGTCAAGGTCAGACTTTAATGTTGACAGACAAGGCACTGACCCCACCTTCCATTAGACCAGTGTGCTGCTTCCTTCTCGTTCTCATTTGCTGCACAGGCTCATCCTACTGAAGATGAAAAGTGCTCCCCTACAATATTTGCACAGGGTGAAATGAGCGGGCCACTACCTTGAACTTACCAACTTCTAGGAGACTATCATTAAGATTAAAGCAGGCAGGACTTCAGGTTCCACAGCTCTGCACACTTTTACTTACAAGGAAAAGAGCATGATATATATGAATTGAGCATCAGATATCAAGATTTTCTATTTTGTTATATGACTAGGCAAATAAGATTAATTTTGATCTGCTCATGACTAGATTAAAATCAAATTTCCATCATGCTTGGGAAGAAATGTTAGCCAAATGGAATAATTTAGTATTTCATTGTTTACTGTAGCCATTCAGCTCCCAAAAAGGGAGACTAGAAATGATGGTTTTAAAAATAAGTACTCGGGCTTCCCTGGTGGCGCAGTGGTTGAGAGTCCACCTGCCGATGCAGGGTACACGGGTTCGTAAGCAAAGTTCCCTTTGTCTTTCATTGAGAACAAGTCAATTTAATATTTACATTTGAATAAAATTTTATATGGTCATAAAAGCCCTTTCTTTCTTTCTTTGAATAAGTATATTGTAGTAGAAATTAAATATATTTTAAAGTCAAACAGATGTGGGTCTGAATTTCAGTTCTGTTCTCACTAGGTGTGTGACCTTGTGCAAAGTTGTTGATGTCTCTGAATCCCAGATTCCTCATATGTAAAATGAGATTAAAAATCTGACTATAAGAATCAACTCTGCATCTATGAGGATCAGTGATCATATAGGTAAATGCACAGGTCTTGGTGTACTTTGCAATGCTCCAGGCATTGTTCTAAGCATTGAGGACGGAGGTTAAGCATACAGACCAAGCCCTTACTCTTAGGAGTTTATAGATTGGTAAGCAGGTTCAATAAATTATAGAATTTATTAATATAAGCAAAGCACTACTATAGAGTGAAGTGAAATGCTAGGTGGGATATCTGCCTTCTAGAGCCTGAAACTGTTCAATAAATATTTGAGAAAAGAAGTAAATGTGAAAGAGAAGAAAAACAGCAGCAGAAGGTACTCCTGGAAAAATCAAGAAAGAAGTGGCTTGGGGATGAAATCACGACCACAATTAAAGCAATCTGTAGGCTTAGTAGGGGAAACATGGTTAGCCCTCTACTGGTGGAAACAAATAACTACACTCAAGATTTGAGCCCCCCAGGTAACCACAAATGAACTGGTTGCAGAAAGGGACACCTATGTTGTCTCAGTTCTCCCCTGGGATAACATTTTGAAGAAAAAGAAATTAAATAAAGCTATAATGGTGTACATGTGGCGTGTGTGTTTTTATGTGCATGTTTACGTACAGCTGCGACTAGGAGTCTGTATTTTTCAAAACCATGCTTTTTTTATTTACCGTTTGATTATGTGCTTAGACATCTTTGCATGATCTATATAAAGGAAAGTGCAGACATGCCCTAAGTTATTTTGGTCTCTTTTCTTCTTCCCCAGCTCTTATGATGCATATCCCATCACATATGCTACCAGATCTTTTGTGAATCCTTCCCCACTCTCTCCTGTGCATTAGAGGCTCTGCTGCCAGGTGCTTGCTCATCCTTTTGCAGGGCAAAAGGAACGGAGTGCAAAGCTATCATTGTGAAAAATGCCCCTTAACGCTGAGCATCTCTTCTGCTGCTCTGCAGCATCCGATGGCAGTACTAGCACCCACAGCACAGTAGATATTTCACCTCAGCGGATTACTGTTTCTGTTCAGCGTGGAGACTGTCTAATGTGCTGAGATTATTATCATATATATGGCTTTTGTGTACTGTTTACCAAAAAATACTCCTGAAAAGAAGATAACTGCTGGCATTAATGCATCTGTTTAGCATGCTCCCCACATGCCTTGAGTACTAGATCTTTACAATTTATTAAGTTCTTTCTATGGGCTCTGATATGGAATTTTTCACATGCATCCTTGCCATGCACGTTATCTTATTCCTTTTAAAAGGCCATTTGTTTCACCAGAAGACAGCATTCTCTTAAGAGTCTGTAGGAGTGACTTTGACCTCTTTATTTAAAAGACCTCTTGTGGGCTTCCCTGGGGGCGCAGTGGTTGAGAGTCCGTCTGCCGATGCAGGGGATGCGGGTTCGTGCCCCGGTCCGGGAAAATCCCACATGCCGCGGAGCGGCTGGGCCCGTGAGTCATGGCCGCTGAGCTTGCGCGTCCGGAGCCTGTTGCTCCGCAACGGGAGAGGCCACAACAGTGAGAGGCCTGCGTACTGCAAAAAATAAATAAATAAATGAGAGAGCTCTTGTATTGAGCTTAAAATTTCTTCTAACAAAGTAAGCAATTGTGAGCAGACCTCATGTGTCGGTGGAATGTAGTAGAAATTAAATATATTTTAAAGTCAAACAGATGTGGGTCTGAATTTCAGTTCTGTTCTCACTAGGTGTGTGACCTTGTGCAAAGTTGTTGATGTCTCTGAATCCCAGATTCCTCATATGTAAAATGAGATTAAAAATCTGACTATAAGAATCAACTCTGCATCTATGAGGATCAGTGATCATATAGGTAAATGCACAGGTCTTGGTGTACTTTGCAATGCTCCAGGCATTGTTCTAAGCATTGAGGACGGAGGTTAAGCAAGCCAACGAGGTGAATAGTTTAAATGTAATTTGTCTGCAGATAGCAAAAGTGAGGACTGTGGAAAGGAGAGGACTTTGTGCCCATTCTGAGGTTATTTTTTTACAAAACAAAACGACACCGAAGCCTAAACGCTGTGGAACGCAGGCTTCTGTTCAGAAGGATGAGTTTCGCCCCATGTTGATACTTAACCGTTGTTCAGTGTGTGTGCTGTACTGCCTGGCAGACAGTAAGAGTTTAATAAATATCTCCTGGGGGATTGCATTGATGGATAAACATTCACGACTGAGTTGGAGATCTTAAATATTAAGATCTTAAATGTTAAATGAAATCTTAAATGTCGAAAATTTAAATTTGATGCCATATATCAAACACTCCTCTTGAGATTATATTGCACATTTTCTTCAAAAACAGTTCTAAGGACCCTGTACTCTAATAAGTCCAATTTCCTTTCACGTTTTAAGGATCCCCGCTGCTAGGTTAGTGAACCTTATGGGAGGATGCTCTTTTTCTAACAAAGCCTTGAGTCCAAGATTCAGAGCTGCATGGCAGGCATGACGTTGCTTACTAATCAAAATCAGATTTCTAAAGAGTAGAGTGTGCCGGGAACTTTGGGCTCTTTACTGGGCTTTTTGGTTATACATTTGCTTGTTAACTTTTTTTTTTTTTGACATCTTTATTGGAGTATAACTGCTTTACAATGGTGTGTTACTTTCTGCTTTATAACAAAGTGAATCAGCTATACGTATATCCCCATATCTCCTTGCTTGTTAACTTTTGAAGTGATATTCTTGAATGATAAACTGAGGACTATGAAAAATTTTAAGAGTTTCTTTTGAGCAAAACTTGATTCACATTGGGCAATGCAAGCTGGAAGCGGTTAGGAACAGTCCGCAGACAGGAGGTAGGGGCGAGATGTTTACAGAGAATACGTGGAAGCCAAGCAAGGAAATTATTTGATTGGCTACAGGTTTAGCAGTAGCGTTATTTGAGAGAGCCCCGTTGGCTGCTTGTGACTGGTCGTCCTTGGGTTTTGATTTCTTAACCTCGATGCATTTTGGGCTTAGGTTTTGGTTTGCTTAGGTAGGTTGCTAAGGTATTAGAACCACCTCAGGCTGATGGCCTCCTTCTGTAATTAATTTAACATTATTAACCCTGTGGAAAATTTCAAAATATAGAAATGTATAATGCCATCATCTTAACCCAATAATGAATGCTTCTTTTCATGTATTTCTCGTTGGCCTTTTTCCACAACTTTAGAGAATTTGTGATAATTCTAATTATAGTTTATATACCACTGCTCTTTTTTTTTTAGATAATGTTCCATCATAAGCCTTTTATGTTGCTGCATAATCATCACAGTTGTAGGTAATTCTACAACAGCTGGTATAATCACATTTGGTGATGTCATTTTTAACATCAGCTATATACATCTCTCTCTATATATGTGTATGCATATATTAACAGATATAAATAGATATGTAAAAATAATCTCCCCTCAACTGTTTGGAAATCAAATATTCAGCAACCTCATATATGGCAAATTGATGAGTCAAAAGACAAGAAGAGAACAAATTAAAAAGAGCTTTCAATAGCCAAACTAGACGACACAGAGCTTATGAATCTTAATCATATTAAGTACTTTTCTGTACTCAGTCATAATCTATTACTCTTATTTTATGTGCAATTCTAACACACTTAGTTATTTGTATTCATGTTAATATTAATATTGATAATGGCCAGGATTTATCAGCTTAGAGAGAAAGAAACAGTAAAACTATGAAAATAAGCATGAAACCTCAATGAGAACAGCAATCCGAGAGCATGTAACATGAGAGAAAAAATTACAAAGCACGTCCCAGGATGTTTCAGTGGCAGAATATCAAGGCAAGAAACATAATTTTTTATTTTAAAATATTAAAAATGCTACTTTATATTCAGGATGTGTATTCTATTTCCAAAGGCAAGGAAATAGCTGATATATTTTCATCTAAAATTGATTTTAAATAATTAAAGTGAGAGTTTAAAGGAACAAAGCAACATTCCTCAAAATTTACTTCTTTAAAACAATGTATTCCTCAATGATACCATTTAGCTGAGGTTTTAAAAATAGTGTTCGCTATTTCCTATACATTACCTTTTTTTTTTTTTGTGGACGCGGGCCTCTCACTGCTGTGGCCTCTGCCGTTGCGGAGCACAGGCTCCATTTCTGCTTCTGAACTTGTTTTCAAATGGCTTTCTGCTATCAGAGAACACTTACATGAACTCCCCTGAGAAAGAAATCCACCTCAACTTAAAGGAAGCAAAAAAAAATTTCTTTAAAGAAAGTGCAGTGAGATTCTGGATTAATAGCTGAAAAAAAAGAATCAAAAGACATTCATTAAAACCACTAAAATGCCACTTAACGTATGTCTCAAAGCATATTTAATCTGACTGCCTCTAATTATCAATGTCTGTTCTAGCTAGGATTTCTAAGACAGGGAATATTCTCCTTTGCTACAACTCAAATCACTTTGCAGACGGTGCCTAATTCACTGTCCACAGTGCAACTCCCTGTAAAGGTGAGCTGGATGCCACTCCTCCCCGGCAGGAAGCCCCAGCGGTGGTATTGAGGAGACCGCTGAGTTAGATGCTACAGTTCCTCCAGCTTGTGGGCAATAAGGGAAGCTCCCTGGGAGCGTATGAGAGAACGAACCAGTTAGGAAAGCCCTGCCCCATTGCTGGTGGTTCTGGGAGACTTAATAGCAAAGCCCCCGAAGACAGTGACAGATGGTCTGTGACCCCTGTGGAGAAGGGCTGCAGGCAAAACCCAGTGGGCACATGGATTATTGGTCGGCTCTGCAGAGAAAGAATACAGGAGAGGTAGTCTGTGGACTCCTAGAAATAACCGCGTGGACCTTAGGAAGCGGCCAAAGACTCCATATGAGGAGGACGGGCAAAAGCCGGGGAGTTTTGAGATGTTGCTGTTACTATGATTCCATTGCTATACTGGTGCCGGTGAGGCCTGGGATAGGTCGGATTTCACCAGCTCTGACACCAACATTATGTTCGTAACTATTACATTCTGTGCAATATTTAATGATTTCCCCAAACTCCAAATAATCAGAAAATCATGGTGAACAAGTCTCCCTTCCTCTGTCCCCAGGACTCCTAGGAAAAATTAAAATATAAAACATACTTACACAATTCCTGGCCACAGAGTTATGTTAAGAGGTTTAAATTTCCAGAAAATGAAGACACAAGTTGATTCAAAATGAAGTGAACAGATTGCTTAGGGCCACTGAGGTTTCCTGGGCAACTTCATTCTATAAACATCAGTGTCTGCTTCTCTTTCCTGGACTGCCTTTGAGATCCAGGGGGTTTCTTGTCTTCTATGGCCCTTCTCCCAGCAGGTCACGGGATTTGACTGCCTGGGCTGAGATTTGGAACAATCAAGCGTCCTTTTTCCTTTTGCCTCAGTCCAATTTTACCTCTTCATAGCTACTCTGCACTCTTACCCCCAAGCCTACCCCGTATGGGATCTCCTTGCCCCTTTACAACTGCCAGGAAAGAACTAGAGTAACAACAGTTGCTGCTGCCCTAGCCTGGTAGCTACCCCTCCGTCCTCTGCCTTCCCTTCACTGCAGGTTCTCCTAAGGGATGTCTGCAAAGTTGCCCACCAAGCCTGGATATGATGCAAAATCCCTCTCCACGTGTGCTCCCAGCAGCCACTACTAGTAGATCAACTTTGCAGACAAGACAGAATCGATTTGCCATTCCTCCTGTAAGACATTACCTGGAGAAGGAAACTTTACTTCATCATTTGTCTTCACATTAGCAGAACATCACTTTTTAACCCAATTGGGTCTCCCAGGGGGCTTGGACCTCACTCAGTATTTGTATTAGTTTCCATGAGCTGCTATAACAAAGCACCAAAAACCCAGTGCCTTGAAACAATAGAAACTTATTGTCTCACAGTTCTGGAGGCTAGAAGTACAAAATCAAGGTGTCGGCAGGGCCATGCTGTCTCTGACAGCTCATTCCTTGCCTCTTTCAGCTTCTGGTGTGTGCCAGCAGCCCTTGGTGTTCCGTAGCTTATAGATACATCACTACTGTCACATGGTCGTCTTTCCTCTGTGTGTCTTCTCATCAGCTTCCCTCTGTGCTAGTCTGTGTCCCAATTTCCCCTTCTTATAAGGACCCCAGTCACATTGGATTAGAGCCCACCCTAATGACCTCAACTTAACTTTCTTGAATCTGCAAAGGTTCTATTTCCAAATAAAATCACATTCTGAGGTACTGGAATTTAGGGCTTCACTATATTTGGAGGGGTGCATAATTAAACCATATCAGTATTCCAGTGCCCTGTTTTAATACATCCATAAGGTATATATTATTCTTCCCAATTTTATCAAAGTTCTTGTGTTCACACATTTAAAAAAATTCTACCTCACCCAGATTCCAAAGACTGGATATGATCATTCTACACTCATACATAGACAACAGATTAATGGAAACTCAACATGCCCCTGTGTAGACGGATCAACAAGAATACTTACCACATACCAGGGAAGTGGGTGCCTAGCAGGAGATGCAAAGAGCATAAGACAGAGCTTTGGACCTTAAATCCCTACTTACAGAGATGCTTAGGAGATAAAACATGGATGAAGATTTAAATAACAATCTAGGACATTAATAAAGTAATACAGTACTGTTGAGAATAGGGGTGGGTTGTGATGGCATTAGAAAAGATTATTGCAAGGGAATCCAAGGATACTCAAATCTTGCCTTTTCAATTAATCAACCTCCCGTAAGTTTCCTAAAGAAGATGAATATAAGTAATAGTAGTATAATGCAATAAAAAGTACGCTTTTATCGTTAATTACACAAGTACCCAATAACTCAGAAGGCAGAGCAATGGTAAACCTAAGTTAGAACACAGAATCCAGCATCTGAGTAATAATACATATTTCACATTCCTCTACTTTGATTTTTCAAATCACTTTAATAATCTGAAGATTTCACCTACTTATTCTAAAGCATTTTAACTTTAAACTCTGAATTTTCTTTTTTTAAAAAGGAAAATTTTAAACAGTTAGACACTGCTGTCCTGAAGGTTTTTCTCTCTTGCCATGTACATCATGAGCTTTGGTACTACTGCTTGAGAACAGCATTTATTAATATGTTCTAAGATGTGGTAAGGAGTATTGAGTTCCTAAAGAGAAATTCCTGAAAAGCCAGTTTAAAGTGTCAATGACCCAACTATGGCCAAGCAGTGGCCCAGAGCTGGGATGACTCATGTCTTTCTCCCTTCCTTTCACCCTAACCTATTAAACACACACACACACACACACACACACACACACACACACACACACACACACACACACAACACACACACACACACATACATACATAAAAAAACTAACAAAAGAAAACAATGAAAATCTTACAAAGGAAAGCTATAAACTCAATCAGAAGAGTCTGACTTAATATATCTATGATGTGCAAAGCTTCTAGAACTTGTTTTGAAATACAAACTCCTTATCCATCCATGCTAAGATAGCAAGAATCTCTAGGAATCATTGGCTCTTGGATCTGAAGAGTGCCCAAGAGATGACTAAATATATCACCTTGCTTCAACAGAACTGGACATAAAGCATCCTGCACACAAGGGTTGTAACCTGTGTCCTAAAATCTCTAGGCAGGAAATCCCTGGCCTCTGTCAGAAACCCTTCTATCATACCACAACCTGAATAAGCAATAATCCATCCTTAGTTCTAACCTAAGTCTCCAGCATTGCCCCTTACAATGCAATTTATTCAGAGAATGTATATTAAGCACCTGCTAAATGTAAAGAAACAAGACATTGTAGAATATTTAAAATCAAATAAGAAATAGTCCCAGAAATGGCAAACCTATGGCAAGTGTGCCACCACTGCCCTGTGTCCCTTGCATACATTATTAACTGATCACTATATTTGTTTTTTCCCACTGGTGGACACAGTTTCAGAATCCTCAACACAACACCTAGGTAGGCAAAAGACATTGATCAGATTTGCCATAAGAGGTAAGATCTATTTGTTAACCACTGTCGCATATCACCAGTAATGACTCAAGATAATTTTTTTTAATGTTTCAAAGTTTAGCACCTCTTTTATTGATTGAATAAGAACCAAAACAGAGCTATAATATATGACAGTTTATCTGTTTTTTTAACATCTTTATTGGAGTATAATTGCTTTACAGTCAAGATGATTTTTTTAATGCTAAATAGAGATTCAAGTAACGTGCTGTGAGAGTGAAGAGAAAGAACAATTTATTCTAAATCGTTGGCGCAAAGAAGGCTTCATGGAGGAGAATGTATTTAAATAGACTTTACAGAATGAATAGGATGTCAGTGGACAGAT
This sequence comes from Orcinus orca, assembly GCF_937001465.1. NCBI lineage: Eukaryota > Metazoa > Chordata > Mammalia > Artiodactyla > Delphinidae > Orcinus > Orcinus orca. The sequence goes on along the minus strand of NC_064568.1, from coordinate 96,330,928 downwards.
GTTTGGGACATGAACATTCGTGACTAGGACAACACCAGGAACAAAAGCATATGGAGCATGTGTATGGAACTAGATGTATTGACAGCTCCATAGGACTGGGTGTATATAAGGATATAGTGACAACCAAAAAGTAACTTAAGAGTCAGGCCATGGAAGACCTTCAGTGTCTTAGGAAAGTTAACTTTTTTTTTGTCTGAAATAATAAAAGTGTTTTGAGGGGACAATAACGACATATTACTGTAATCAATTCATTTAAAATAGAACCATAAATATCGGAAGAACCCATTTCTCCAAAGAGTGGCCAACTGCAAGGGTCCTCCAAAATCTACTTAAAGTTTTGTCATGGAAATGTGTATGTTTCTTTTTTTATTTCATTTCCTCAGATGTAGGGTAGTAGGTCAGGCTAATAGGATGTGTTTTGGGTTGACCTGTTTGTCTCAAAGGATATTTGTACCTTGTTTTCATTTTCCTTGTTTCTATCAAATCTTGATAGAATGCTTCTTTGTGTACCTATGGAAATGTCACTGGGTGATGGATGGCTTCTGTCCAAGGGCTTCCTGAATACCTAATTTTTAAAAATGTGGCTCAGAATCTGAAAGGGACATGAGAACAATGGTGACATGAGAATACAGGTTATAAATGTATCACTTTGGCTACTTCCTGGCAGAGTGGCTTATAGCGAATTCCCGATTTCTCCTAATTCCAGAGCCTTACAGCCCAGCACATAGTAAACCTTGAAATTAATAGTCACAATCAAAAGCTGCTACACTGGATTAAGAGTGTACTAAAGATAATATATATTCTTAATGATGAAGGTTTTATGTGAAGGTATCAGTGGAAAAGCTAATCTGAGTTCAACTACTGCCCTATCTTCTTGGGTCCCCAGGGGAGTATAATTGTTTAGTCTTTTCAACTCATTAAGTCACCGTCTACTTACGTTTAATTCCAAAAGTTCACTCTTTCTTGAATTATCTAAAAAAAATAACTGCACAACCAAATGCCAATCTTCCTTTATGATTAGCCAAATATATGAGACCTGCCTGTGATTATGAAGAATCCCACTTCCTGCTGGATTTTTATTGTAACGATCCCATTTGCCACCAGCTTTGGCTGTTTGCCTCAACCAGTTGATAGAAGCATCCAGGAAAGGGCAGTGACACACCATTGGACAAGCTCTCAACAGAATGCTGTGTTTACATGAGAAATAAGCCAGAAGGACCTGAGCATACTCCTCTTAACTAATGACCAGAGAACGTGCTCTCCTGAGCAGTGGGACCACAGAATAGGGCCCCGTGAGAGTAATAGAACCTCAGAATTCTTCTCAGTCTATGAAAATTGAGGCCTCAGTCGTTTTTGTTCTCTGTTGAAACTGGGGGTTAGTCTGTTTGGGGAATATTGTGTTTCAAACAGACCAAGCAGACAACTGAGAAAAGTATGATTCTGAAACACAGAACCTGAAAACAATCTCCTGTTCTCAATAAGTAGCTCTGTGTTTGAGGTGGACCAAATGCTGATTTTATTTATAGGATATTTGTATTTCTTTTTCCTATCAGCTGTTTCCTGCTTATCGGCCACAGTTAGATGGGAATTTATTGCTTAGATAAAAATTAGGTCAAATGTCATCATAAGAAAAAGATCTGTAAATTACACATAAAGCACTTAGAGCCAGATTAATATAGTTACAGGCACGCACATTCGTACCAATCAGCATTCTCCTAGGCAGGGATAGTACTCAACGGTGATAAAAATTATCAGGTGAATCAGCTAACAATATGAGTTTGGGGTTTGGGGTTTTTATATCACTGAAGCTTTATGCTATATCTTTCAGTCCTTTACCAGGATTAATGCCTATAAGGACTAGGTATAATTTTCCTACTCTTAAGATGAGATTCAATCAGCCTTCTTTAGCTAAAGTCTGTGGAAACAAAATAAGGGGTTTGTATTTATAAGATCTAGGTTTAGGTCCTGAATTCACCATTTATTCACTGTAATCTTGGTCAGGTCATTTCAATCATTCAACAGACAGGTATTGAATTCTTCCATGCCGGTTACTGTTCTAGGCATTTGGGAGGCAAAGATTGAAAGATATAGCCTATTCTCAATACATTTACAGTAGAGTGGAGAAGCAGATGTAACATTACCCTGCAATGTGAGAGTTAAAATAACGGAGGTTATAGAAGCTGGCGTGGAAAGCACACAGTGAGTTTGGGAAAAGACTGGGACGGGCTTCTAAAGGGACCTTAGAAGGTGACAGTAATATTGATAAATTCCCCAACAATCCGCATGTCACTCATCATTTCAGACTTAGAAATTCTCTCTGGTCAGGGTCCCAGTGCCCATCAGGTTCCGGAAGACCAACACATGCTCTTCGTACTCTGAGAAAGCTGAAGTATTTATATATAAATCATAAAACCAACTTGTTACTTTACAGATAAACATACAACTGCCCAGAGGATTGGATAATCGCACCTGACACCTTAATTTCTTATCTGTCAACATGGCAATAATAATAAAGACAATACAGTCCCTATATACCTCTTAAGTATGTGGCTAAGTTTGGAGATGAAAGTCTAGCTATCAAAATATCTAACATTCATTGAGTGTTTCAACCAGGTACTGTGCTAAGTGCTTGACATGTGTCCTTTTATGCAGTGACGTTATGTAGTCCATTCTTTTCCTCCGTGTTAAGATGTAGACATTGTTCTGCCAGTTTTACAATGGAGGAAACCAAGGGTTAGAGAATTTAAATAATTCTCCAAGGTCACATAACAAATTCAAGGTCACATAACAAATCAGCCTCACAGCCACCTTTTGAGGCTGGCTTATTCTAAAACCTGTGGTGTTAGACAGGAAGCAAACAATTTCCCATGAAGTAATAAAAACATATCTGCAAGAACTTTATTAACTGCAGACACTTTTACAAGAATGACTCAATAAGATGTGACAAGAAACAAGGGAAAGCTAAGGAAAATAATAGCTTCACAAGTTACTGGCTATTCTTTATTTTTACCCCTTACACGTACTTTTTTGTCTATGGAAATATATAGCACTTGGGATATAACCATGAAAAAGCTGTCCCAAGCCTGCTTTATATCAATAAATAGTATGTACAGCCAATATATGTATTATATATGGTAAATCTATACTATTTATGTAGTAATTTAGAGCTTTTCCTTCCTGTTCTATACAAATTGGTGAGACTTTGCCATGGCTTGTGTATTTCATGAATTCAGTGTTGTACCATTAATGTTGTACTAACTGATATCTAAATCTGATACTATGGTGCAATGAGAGAAGATAGCAATCTAGGGGTTTTTTTTTGTTTTGTTTTTTTTTTGCAGCAGTGGCAAGCACACTTCAAAAACCATGTGTGCAGAGTTCATTCTTAGGGAACAGGGCTATGAATTAGAGCATCACGCAAGTAGCCTGCTTGTCCCACGAATGACTGAGCTCTCCTCTTGCTTATGGATGGTGCCTTACCAACCATTTTTCTGTACCCTTGCCCAGAACCAATGCGTTCACCATCATTAACTAACATGGACTCTAATACATGAGGACAACAGATGGTAATTCCAGAGAGAACCTTTTAAAAGTTGCTGGTATTATTAGACACAGCTTTCAGAGCTAAGAAACATCAACATCACTAAGGCGCCACATGGGTTAACAGTGGTATCTTAAGTGCACCGTTCTCCCAAGTTTATGACATAAGGATTGCTTAACAGTTAGAAGATAAGTTGTTGGTGTATTACATAAACGATACCAATTTTGTTGGACAAGGAAGGTAGCATTATAAAGTAGATTTGTAGTCTCAGATCACTCACATAATGTCATTGCCCAGCACATGTGGTCCACAGAAGTCTATCACAGGGGGCCATGCCTCTCTTCCCAAAACATCACACACACTTTTGATATGCTGGTGACTGAAAACTATTTCCTTAATATATTAGAAATGAATTTCCAAAACATAACATTTTTGATCATGTAGGAGTTTAAAAGTAAAGTCAGTGGGCACACTCTGTCTCACATGGAACTTCTTGAGCATCAGGAACGTGCCTGCTGGGCAAATGTCATGGCCCTGACTTCCTAAGAGACAGGTCCCAGGCAGAGGCTTGAAAACGGTCACCCAGCACTCCTGTGCAAGAGAGGAAAAGCAGCGTGCGTTGTGATCTGCCAATCTGGATCTCATTTGGACTGCCCACAGGTCCTGGTAAACCAACACATGCAAATAATGGTGATAAGGCCAACTCCCAGTCTTCCTGAGACTAGAACAGCTGATGCAGGAACCTCAAGTTGAAACAAGCCTTTTAGCCTCTTGTAGTGAAATATACATGGAGATGAAAAGAAGAAACAGAAGCTGAGGAAATGCTTCACCCAGTGACCTTCCATCACTGTGCTGTTCTAGACAAATGAGTTACTTGGCTGTGAGAGAAAAGCGTATTGAAAGAGTATAGGGGATCCGTGCTGTATGCAAAGGACATGCATATAGTTGTCCTCTTTGTTTTATTGTCAGTTATGACAATGCAGTTTACACAAGTTTTCCTTCTCAGTTGTTTTCTTTACCTTGTCTTTAAACCTGTAATTAACCATACTCTCCAATGTAGACATAATCAGTGCAAGATCTAATATCATCTCTTCTGGCAAGCTAGAATTCAAATGCACATTTTGACCAAAGCCAGAAACTGGCCCTATACCACAATAGAAAATTTTGATTAATCTATTTAATTAACATGTGAAATAAATATGTAATATGTACATATAAGCACACATTTGTAAATATATATGAATTTATATATATATAATTATGCTTTACATAAACGTTACATATATATATATATATACACATAGTACTTTACACACTCATATCAATACTAGTATGTAGCAGACACTAATAGATAGTTTATAACCTGTGCAATTGGAACAACTCTGTTGCAGTGGACAGAACAATGACCTCTGCTTAGGAAGACATGGGTTCCACCCTAGTGCTTCCCCTTGCCAGCTGTGTCCTTGAGCAAGTCATTCAGCTCCCAGAACCCCAGTTTTTCACCATTAAATGGGGACTCCCAATAATCCATGAAAGGGCTTTATGAACTCTGAAATGATATCATTGTCAACAGCATTTACTAACCAGCAGTGTAGATAGAGAAGCTATGAATGTGGAACCTTTACAGTATGTGTTACCCAGCAAGGGCTTGCAGCCCGAAGTGCATAGAAGCCAATACTATTGCACCAGCTTTTAGGAGAAGAAAGAGTTTTATTGCAAGGTTGCCTGGCAAGGAGACAGGAGGCGGGGCTCAAATCTGTCTCTTGGATCTGGGATTCAGTCAAACTTTTATGAGTTAGGGAGGACAGGCTGGTATGAGGAAGTGCTGGTGGGGCAGGATTTGAAGGAAGGGCTTTATACTTGGCCCTTGAGGTATGGGATGGTGAATTTCAGCACCGGACCTTCCTGGACCACGGACCTCTTGTTTCTGAAAGGGTTCGGGTCATGTTCTAGTTTTCTCGGTTCCTCGGGGATGAAACATGGGTTCTGAGTGTTATTTGAGGAAGGCTTTCCTCCTCTGGGCATGCCCAGATTACGACTTGCAGTTTTGGCTCTGCTGTCTCTGCAAGACAACTAGACATCCTGTTATCCACAGAGTAGGACCAGTGTGAGCTGGTCCTGCAGTTGCGTATGTATCCATCCATCATCTTGGGCTGCTATAATAAAATACCACAGAGTTGGTGGCTCAAACAACAGACATGTATTGCTTACAGTTCTGGAGGCTGGGAAGTCCAAGATCAAGGTGCTGATAGATTCAGTGCCTGGTGAGCGCTCTCTTTTTGGCTTGCACACGACCACCTTCTGTCTGTGTTCTTACATGGTTGATAAAGCAAGGTCTCTGGTCTTTCTTCCTCTACTTATAAGGCACTAATCCCATCATTAGAGTCCCCCCCCCAATCATCTCATCTAAACCTGATGATCTCAGCATAGGCCTTCACCTCAAATACCATTATATTGGGGGTTAGGCCTTCAATATATGAATTTTGGAGGGATACAGTCTATAACACCATCATGTTGAGATAATCATTGTTTTGTTAACCCAAAAGAAAAAAGATAATGACTTGAGGTTATGAAATGTCTGGAATGAGTTCTTTCCATTCAAAGCACAAGCCAAGAGCCCCAGGCAGGATCTGACCGGAGGAAGACAGCCTGGTAAGGCATCCTCAGGAAATAAATGTGCCCTTTAAATTGATGTTAAGAAAATCAGGCTTGGGTAATCATGATTTCGTCTTGCAATATAGGATGATAATTGATTTGGTGTTTATCTTTTTCATAAAATATACTTGTTGTGTTTTTCCAGATTTTAAAATAATAAAATATCTTCCATGTGATGCTAAAATAAATGAAAAGCCCAGTTAACTCTTTGCAGAATTGCAGGAACAACCATGAGCTAAGTGGCAGTTCAGGGAAGGCTGGCTCTATAGCAGTTCATTATTTATGAGATTAACTTGTGAGCAAACATAGGAAAGGTAAGTTAGGAGCAGAGAGGATAGCATTAAGTTTCATGCATAGATGCTAAGGTGTGATGAATTTGGTACCATGAAAAATACTTACTTTTCTGTCTACACTACTGGTTAGTAAATGACGTTGACAGTGATATTACTTTAGAGTTCATAAAACCCTTTCATGGATTATTGGGAGTCCCCATCTAATGGTGAAAAACTGGGGTTCTTGGTGATGATATCCAAGATCTTTAATCACCTGTCCTTGACATAGAGTAGTAATGTAAAAGCTGGACTCAACACTGAAATTCTGTGGGTGTCTCACTAATCCACTGAGTATCAATTACAAGTAAGGAAGATAGGTTATAGGTACATTAATTCAGTGTTTCTCAAATTTTTGCTGCATGCATGAGAGTCACCTGAAGGGGTCATACAAACCCAGATTGCTGAGTCCCATCCCCAGAGTATCTGATTCAGTTGGTCTGGGGTAGGGCCTGAGAATTTGCCCCCTATGTTCCCAGGTGATACCAACGTTGCTGGTTCAAAAGGGTGATGCTCTTTCAAACTCCACGTAATTAAGATAGAAATTACACCCCAATATTGAGTGTTAAATTCTAAGAAAGAGCTCCTTAAGCTAATTAGTGCTTTTGAAGAGATCAGATGAAAAATCATGAGAAACATGGAGCTCTCCACAGATTAGCACAGGACTTAGTTTCCATTGTGGGTTTCTTCAGTAGGTTAAAGGATTTCAAGTTTCATTTGTATAGCCCAGCACTTTATAATCAACTGCATTCTTTGTTCTTGATTCTCTATTTTGTGTCATTGATTGAATATTCGTCCTCTCTGCCCACACAACTAAATATGGCGTGTGGGTGCTAATGTGGTAGAGCTAGGTAGAGCTAGCCTAGGGCAAGAAGCAGAGGGTAGAGGGAGAACAGGTGGAAGGTTGGGTCAATGACACATCCCAATTTGGCCAGGTACCATCCCAGCTCTGAAAACTGAAAGCTCCCCATCCCAGGAAATACCCCAGCCCCGGCAAACTAGGATGGTTGATCACACTAACAGAAGGTTGCCAATGACCTTGGGGGAAAGTGGAGAGAAGGGAGGATAATAACTACGGATCACATCATTATACTAGCATCGCTGCTGCACACTGGTGAAATCCTTTGACAATTATGGCATCCTAGGAGCAAAAAATATCCTTCAGAAATGACGAATTGATCTGACAAATACCAGCAAGGTCATGCCTGCTGCCTTCTGTCTAGATTCCAGGGGGAAGCTATTGTTGAAATACCGTGCAGCTGCTTAATGGGTCCACATGTGTACAGACAGTCCTCCTCCCTAAGCTCTTCTCATCTCCAGCTCCCTGGTCTTTTCTTTCTCTCTAGTGGGCACCTATGTACACCCTTTCCGCAGTTACTGCGCTAGTCTTTGGGTAGTCTAGAGCTGTCATAATGTGCCGTTGTGAAAGCTTCCTCGTTCTCAGTGCTATTCAAATGTAGCTTGCAAAGCTATAAAATTAAAGGTTTTAACTCCTTGATTTCCCAGGACAGTCCCACTTTCAGAGAGCTTGTTACATTGTCCCCACAAATATCCATGGCCTTTTTGGATTGGGGGGAGCAATTCTTGGCATGGGAAGTTTGATATTATGTTTTCCCACAGCTCTGAAACCTTATGATTCTATTCGCCAAGGAATGCAAATGACCCAGTAATGAAGCTCAATGGGAGAACTTGAGCCTTTGTGCCCTTCCTTCCATCCTTTAGTTTTCGCCCTTTCTCTCCTCTACCCTCACCCTAAGAAAGGCGCTCTCGGGAACAATTGAAGGGGCCCTGAGTTACTGTCTTTCTGACTGAAAGAAGGAGATACACAGCTTTTTCAATTATGTTTGATGTCACCTGTGAATAGGCACCATACCCAGCAAATTTCAGCCTAAGCTACCATTTGGGGGAAGAAACATTGTGATAAATACACCAAGAGTGTGTACTTTTGCTGTGTCTAAGTCATTCAAGCTGAGGGTGGGGTTTGTGACTTGCAGAATTAAAGCTTTTCACTTCCTCTCATCCAGAACAAATGGTGTATCAAGCCAGCAGATTTCATGTGTTACAGGACCTGAGCTTTTCCTGGTAAAGGAAAGAAGTTCGAAAAGTATTCTGGTTACCTTTCAACGTTCACTCGTGGGCTATTTTAACCTCTTCCTCTCTCCCTCCACCCACATCCCTGGTGAAGGACTGATTCCACGCAACTCTGAAGTTCTCTCATCTGTTCCTTTCTCCCCAAGAGACAATGGAAAAGTTTCAAGAATTCTCCCCTCCAGCCCAATGCTGCTATTCTGTTTCTTGGAAAGAACTTCTGCCTAAAAGGCTGAGCCTGTTCAGTCCTCTCTGCCCACACACATGCCATGTTTCTGCAGGTTGAGCTGGGGTAACTGAAAAGGTACATTCAGAAGGTTCCATTTGTGTTCACGAAGGTTAAGGAGCCCCTGCAGGGCACCTAACTTCCCTCTGCAAATAAAACATTCTGCAAATTGCCTTGTTGAGAAGAGACTGTGTTTTGGTGACAGAAAAGAACTACCAGCAATAGATGGAGGTGTTTTCCGCAGCCTTGTATGCTAGGGAGTCAAGTGACCGTAGGTGCCAAGCTAGTCTTTCTGGTTTTCACTGCTGTTGAGCTAAAGTAAAGCTTTCGAAAGAAACACGTGGTCCCTCATGGATTCCTGAGCTCGAGTCCCACTTTGCAGAATGCTGTTATTTCTCCTCTTATCCCCTCCTCTCAATTGCCTGTTGTGTTTACAACATCTTGAGTGTAGCAAATCGTTAGGAACTGGTAGTGGGGAAAGAGAGAGAGATAGGGGGAGAGGGAGAGAGAGAGAGAGAGAACATAGGAGACGTAGATATAGAGATAGAGAGAAAAGGAGAGAGAGGGCATAGAAGGCACAGATACAGAGAGAGAGAAGAGAAACATAGAGATAGAGAAAACAGAAAAAGAGAAAGATATATAGAGAGATCCAGAGAGAGAGAGAGAAAGAAAAAGGTAGAGAGAGACAGGGACAGAGAAGAGAAGATACAGAGAGAGAGAAAGAGGGAAACAGGGAGAGAGATAGGAGAAAGGGGAGAGAGAGAGAGAACTGGACACAAATGTCCTCTGTTCTGGGAATGACAGATGACCTCTACATGGACAGCTCTTCTGGGCAGGGCAGACAGGATGTAAACCAGGAGGTACTGAACCTGACTCATGTAAGTCACAGTCTGGAGAATCACAGAATTTAAGGAGGAGGTAATCTATCAATAGTTTAACCACCAGCCTTTGTAGGTGGAGTGAGAGGAGAGTCTAGGAGAGATTTCATGGCTTGTGTGGACTCACGTAGTTAATTACCAACAGTACAATTTGCAAGACTACTAAGCTGCTTCAGGCACTGGTGGAAAAACAATAAGACCCCCAGCAGAGGGGGATTTGCAACATGTCTGGTCCAGGGCTCCCTTTGACCACCAGCTTGGTCATTTGGTGGCCCTCTGGCCTTCAGTTTAGAGGACAAGACCCAAAGCCAGGTCACGTCACCCATGTGCAGCTCTCTGATCATATCGGCAGACTCCACCCCGTGTGTCTCCTGGGGTCTTTGGCTGCTTCGAGGGACTGGAAGAGAGCCGAACCTCACTAGGCTCACTGCATACTGGAAATAACAATACCTAACTGGCCAGGCTCTTCCAAGGATTAAATGAGAAGTCATTTAGCAGATACTTGTTGAGCCCTTCCTCTTTGCCATGCTCTCCTGAGTGCTTAACATGTGTTAATTCACTTATCCTCATAGGTACAGTAATGATTCCGGCTCAGTCATCGTCCCCACTTCATTGATGAAGACATCGAGATACAAAGAGGGCAACTGACTGGAGGTAGAGGTTAATTAATGTGATGTTGACCAAGCTACTAGAAAATGGGGGAGTTAGGATTTTAACCCCAGCAATGTCACTCAAGAGGCCCAGCCTAGTAGCTCCTCCCTATTCCCACACCTGGCACAGAGCAGCTCCTCATGAAACCTGAAGTCACTGTCATTGTCAACAGTAAGAGTTTTGGAATCATATTGACCTGGAATGCCAATAGGGAAAAATAGAGCTATACAGGTTGCTTTTTTTTCACTCCTTTTGTTTCTTGCTTGATTTAGCTAGATTACTGGAAGAATGAAGGAAGGAGAAGGAAGAACTGGCCCACAATTCACGTGGGATTGAAGGTAGGGGAGAGTCTGGGTGCCAAGCCCTCTTGTTTTCAGACTAACGTTGCCACACAAGTCACAGCAATTAATGTTCCCATTTCAAATGGCAAATTTGTTTGGACTGAGTTTATATGCTGACCATGTGCATGAGAGGACCCCTCGAACACTTACCTCTTCAATTCCTTAAAGAGCGATAACCATCTTTTTTAAATTAATTTTTATTGGAGTATAGTTGTCCTACAATGCTGTGTTAGTTTCTACTGTAAAGCAAAATGAATCAGCTATACATATACGTATACCCCGTCTTTTTTGGACTTCCTTCCCATTTAGGTCACCACAGAGCATTAAATAGAGTTCCCTGTGCTATAGAGTAGGTTCTTATTAGTTGTCTATTTTTTAAAATTTATTTATTTTATTTTTGGCTGCACTGGGTCTTTGTTGCTGCGTGCAGGCTTTTCTCTAGTTGAGGCAAGCATGGGCTACTCTTTGTTGCAGTTCACGGGCTTCTCATTGCAGTGGCTTCTTTTGCCGCGGAGCACGGGCTCTAGGTGCGCAGGCTCAGTAGTTGCGGCTCGCAGGCTCTAGAGCCCAGGCTCAGTAGTTGTGGCACACGGGCTTAGTTGCTCTGCGGCATGTGGGATCTTCCTGGACTAGGGCTTGAACCCGTCCATGTCCCCTGTATTGGCAGGCAGATTCTTAACCACTGCACCACCAGGAAAGCCCTAGTTGTCTATTTTAAGCCATCTTTTTTTATTGTTTTTCATGATGCTATCTGAACCTACACTCTAAAGATGTATTCTGTATAAAAAGACATTTCTAGAGATGGCAAACTCAATAGGGAGGTGGAGGAGAGGATGCATGAAAGACAGAGGGGGTGGGAGAAAGTCTATAGTCTATCAAGACATGTGGATGAAGACTTTCTCATCAAATTTCACCAAAATAGCACCAGGGGCAGATAACGGACACACTGAATAGAAATACAACATGGAAGAGAGAGAAAGAAGCCGGGGAGGGAAAAGAGAAGAAAGCTATCAAATTCTTTCCTACCATCCTGGCCTTTTCCCAGAGGATCATGCAGAGAGTTAGAAAGAGGGTATGAAAACTTAAGGACAGTTTAAGACATGCCCAGGATCCAGACCCCAGGCAGGCATCCCGTTCATTTAGAACGATGAGAAATTAATATCTTTGAGTAGTCCCTTCACCAAAAGTCAGGAACCTCTATCCTATCCATAGAGTATCTAGAACCTCTTAACAGTGAGAGTAACCTAGAACATGCCCCCTGTTAAGATCCAGGTCTTGAGTAACCTGTCCTCATGAATTCATTACATAATCAATAGCAACGGTCCAGGATCCTCTCCTCTTCATCCAAGCCCCTTCCCACTGCCACCCACATCCTCCTTCAGATCTGCATCCACCTCCTTCAAATCTGAAGCCATGATTATACTTCAGCAATAATCACTCTGAGTCAGGAGAGAGACTCACAAGGCAGTGATATATCCCCAGCCTGGAGCTGACAGTGCTTCCCCAGGGCATACAGAATGAGGAGCAAATTTACTATGCCATTCAGGTCTTTCTCTCATCTATCTCCGCCTAACAGCCCAGCCCTATTTCCCACCCTTGCACCATCCTCCTAATAACCCAGGCCAATCTCATATTCCCTGGACCTCTACCTAATAGTCTAGTCCTATTTCCCACCCCCTGAACCTCTACCTGATGTGCAGCCTTATCTCCACCCCCTAATATTATAGCTCCATCTCAACCTCTTGTGCCTCTCCCTGGTGGTCCAGCACTATCTCCCATCCTTTGTACTTCTCCCTAATGATCCAGCCCTATCCCCACCCCCCCTACACCTCTACCTAATAGTCCAACACACCTCCCACTCCTGTACCACAGTGATGGTCCTACTGTAAGCCCACCTGCTGGTCCAGCCCTATCTCACATCCCCTGGAACTCTGCCTGAGTTTCAGCCCTATGCCCTTCATTTCAACTAAACTGGACCCTTTGCTGTATAGCAAGCCCATCCTCCTCTTTCCTGCCAACCATGGTGCCTATGTTAATAATGTTTTCTCTGCCTAAATGCCCTTCATACTCTCTATTCTTGAAATTTTACCACCTGTGTGAGATTCCTTTGGATTGGAATCTCTCCTTCCATGTTCTCTGTCTATGGCTCTTCTTAGTTACCCTGCTTGAAGTATTTAGCACATTCTATTTTAATAATTATACGCATTCGTGTATATCGTTCGCACACACACAAGATCGTAAAGGCGAACTTGGGTGCAATGCCTTAGATCCTTTTAACGAAAAGTCCCTGAGCTCCTCCTCTGTGCCAAGGATTGTCCTAGGTGCTAGGGTTATAGGGTGACTAAGACATGGCCATATATGACCTTATGTCATAGTCTGAGAATTTATATGGCCCTAGAGCATCTGACAAAGTGCCGGTAACAGATCCTCAGTACATTTTGTTGGATAGAATGAAAGGGGAAAAACAAATGAGCTGGCTGAATGATCACTGTAGCTGAAGAGGGGCACAGCAGAAAACTCCAACGCTTCCCATGCATCAAGAGCATCCCTAATTGGCTCAGAGAAAACATACACATTTTCTTCAATACGTTGTCAGAGACTGTGGCAGCACCTGTAGGTGTAATAACACGTTGCTCTGTCAATTCAAAGAGATTCTTTGACACACTGATTTCGGGGAAATGTGTATCTCGTTTGGAACACTTTTCTTTTCCTTTTTTCCCCTTTTTTCAGAATGTTGCTCCACAACCTAATTCCATTCATCTAAATGGAAGATTCATTAATGTATGATTACGTGTTTCATCAAGGGGATTTTATGAATCCCCTGTTTGGAGAGGGAGTTGGTACAATGATTTTTATTAGAAAATGTCAGCCTCTGAAAAGTTTAAAATGATCATCATCCGGAAAACACAATGGAGCCTGATCCCTCGGGAATTTTACCTGGAGGGTCTACAACAGGTACACGCGTAATTGCACACGTCACACACATGCGTTCTTCTCTTTCTCTTCTGAAGAACATGAGATCTCCCCTTCTGAGTATGTCAAAGCTTCACAACCCCGTCCTCATAACACATACTTTCCCTTCCGTCTGAAAGTAAAGAGCCACACATGTTCATTTTATGATGGGGATCCTTGGCCTGGTAAGAGTTGGAAGCTAGCTTTTATCAGCTTCTAAAGGTCTTCACTGAAGTGATTTTTTTTTTTATCAACTTGCTCTCAAAACCAAGTGCTAATATCATTCCCTGAGGAAAAGTAGTTCTCAAAGCCAGGAAATAAAATCACCATCTTGGGACTAGAACTGTAATTATCATCTCTAAGGAATGAACTTAGGTTCGTGGAGAAGTCACAGGAGTCACAGGAGACTGTCAGTAAATATGTGGCTGAAACACAGAGACCCAAATCTAGTCAATCCAGGGAGGAATCAAAGGCATATGATGGTCACTATGAAAGTTGAAGGCTAAAGAAGAAGAAAGGCTTCCTAACAGAATAGGAAGCCAAATTCAAGCAAAAGGGGACAGATAAAGAATTTGCCAACATTCACTCAGCTCTGGGAGCCATTGACCTTGGCACATGAGTCTGTAGTTCTGACACCTGATTCACTAGGCTTTGACATGTCTCAGATGTACCCCCCCCAAAATGCCTCAAAACTCTTCATTGTGTTTAAATGTCCTATCTCACAATTTTATTTTTTTACAGTTGGTTTGTTCTAATCAAGATCCAAACAAATATCTCACATTGCATTTGGTTCGTACACCCCTTTCATTCATAAGTCTCCCCCCTTTATCATTCCATTTATTGTGGAAATAACAGTAGAATTTTTTTTCTTTCATCTGTAGAATTCCCCACATTCTAGATTTAGTTCACTTCATCCCTGTGGTGTCATTGAACATGTGATTCCGTTCCCCATATTTCCTGTAAACTGGCTCAGTTAGATTCAGGTTCAGTCCTTTGCCATAAGTGGGTGGTCACTTCATGGGTAGTCATGGAATATCTGCTTGTCCCACTTTTAGTGATGTTAAGATTGATTAATGGGTTTAGGTATCATCAGCCTGAAGTTGTCAAGTATTGTTAGGTATTATCATCCACTCTGAAGTTCTTCATCAAATTTACATCTAAATATTTTAACAGCCATTAATGATTCTTGCTGAGATTCACTATTTTATTTCAGGTTGAAATGGTCTTTTATAATGTGTTCATTTCTTCTGCATTTATTAGCTGAATTTCTTTTTTAAAGAAAAATGTTCCCTCATCAAACTTTTGGTTACCTCGAAATACAATTTCAGGATGTGTGAAAGGCAGGCTGTATGATTCATTACATTTTTCCTCTTGTTTATAAATAGTCAGAATAATGAGTTGGTGACCAGTGAGTCACCATGAGTTTTTGTACCATTATGAACACATGGGTTTTAAAATACCAAATGTGTTTTAATCCATTGCTGTCATTATTCCTTTTGATGCTCAAACTGTGTCATGTTTGGCCAGTAGGAGCCCCTTCAAGTTAGCTCCTGTGCCTTTTGAAATGGTTCCAGTAGTCTCTGATAGCATCCTTGCTTTCTGGCCTAATAAGATGTCCGGAGCTCGTTTTGTACATTTCCTATCCTATTCCCAGTGTCATCCATCTCTCCAAGGAGCCCTCGTTCCTTTTTAATGGGAAGTGACATTTTAAAACCACAATTGAGATGCTAGGGGTGCTTATTACTACTGGATCTTCATTGCTTCTTAGCTTTATCATTGGACAGAGCTAGGAAATATATAAGGGTATGGTGACTACAACAGAAAGAAAACTTCTCTGTTAAAGGTGTGCACTGTAGTATTTATTAGTGATATATTATAACACGATGGCTTGGATTTGTTTGAAAAATCCTAACGTTTTAAAAGCAGAGGGGTGGAAAAAAGGTTTGGAAAATGTTATTGGAAGTGAATGATGGGCATGTTTTTCAAACTATTTACTCCACTTTTCCTGGATGTTTGAACATCTCCATGATAAAAAGTTTTGAAAAGGGGTTATATCACACACACACACACACACACACACACACACACACTCCTGCCTTTTCACTTTTCTTTCTGATTTCATGTACATAGAGCAACATCTTCATCACTCAGTTCTCTTAGTATCTTGATACAAGGAAGAAAGTAGGGGGATACACAGCGTGAATATTTTAGACCCTAAAAAGGAGAATCCCCTATTATACATTAATGAATTGTGAACCTGGTTTGTTTCAATCCTGTGACTTTTTTAGTTCAACCTTCCCCCATGTTATGAGGATGCCCCTGAAGTTCTTCATCATTCTTGTTCTTTGCTATAGTTCTTTAGATGTGCTGGATCCAGTTATATCCTCCTCAAGGTGGGCAGGGACCACATCTTTGTATTTTCAGTGCCTGGTACTCCCATGTTGTGCGATTCTTCTAGGTCCATTTTTCTCTTGAATTCTAAATGTATTTCTTAAAGTAAGACCAGTTTAGATCAGAGATGAAAAAGTAATACATGTTTATTTGGTACACACTGTAAAACCGTGCTGGGCACCAGATGTGCAAACGTAACTAAAACACAGTGCCTGTTCAAGGAGATTACATTTTCAGGGGAAGGAAAGACATGGAAACCAGTAGATGCCCACAGAGGCTTTAAGTAGCTTGGAAGTTAGTGGAGGAGAAAAACTTTCTGTGTGAAGTACAAGCACTGCATTAGACGCTCCTGTAAAGGGTTTTTGAAACATAAAGGAGGACCAGTTAATTCTGAGGCAGCACAGGAAGCCTAGAAAAGAGGTAGTATGTGAAATGAGCCTTTAAACATAAGTAGGAATTACCCAGACAGTGAAAGGAAATGGAATCAAGGGAAGAGGAGAGGATTATTTAGGGAGGGGGAGGTGAATGTCCACAGGCAGAGGAGTATGAACCAAGAAGGACATAAGGCAAGGGACTTTGTTTTCTGCTTTGTTCAGGAACAACATATGGCTGTGACTCTCAGCCCCACAGGCGAAATCCAGCCCCCCAGCCCCCTGTGTTGTAAATAACAGTTATGGGAACACAGACGCCACAATCCAGCCCCCCACCCCCCCGTGTTGTAAATAACAGTTATGGGAACACAGACACACCAGTTTGTTTACAGAGAGTTGATGGCTGCTTTCGTACGACAATGGCAGAGTTGAGTATTTGCAACAGAGACCTTCTGGTGTGCAAAGCCTGAAATGTTTACTATCTGGTCCTTTGCAGAAATAGTTTCCCCACCTCTTCTCCAGAACCGTATTTCTCAAACTTTAATGTGCATGTAAATCACTTGGGAATCTTGTCTAAATGCAGATTCTGATTCAGTAGGACTAAGTGGACCTAAAACTCTGAATTTCTAAGAAGCTTCCAGGTGATGCCAACGTTGCTAGACAGTTGGGGACACTCTGAGTAGCAAAGGTCTAGAGAGACTCTGGATTCTCAGAGCTTGTTCTTCTGGAAGGACAGTCTATCAGAAAACACCTGAGAGTTGAGGATATAGACAGAGCTGACCTTATTTCTGGATACAACCTGACTTACTGCAGTTCACTGAGATGCAGAGCCCTGTTTCAGTAACTACAGCTTAAGCTATTAGAAGAACAGTTTTAGAAACCAAATGGTCATTAATCATGTCTTTCTTCATCCTCAAAACAGGGCTATACCATAGTACCATATGCCTGCATCCGTTCTCTCCACTTCTGTTCCTTTTCAGCTAAAGCTCTCCTCATGGGTGGGCTACACAAGGCTCCCTCCCATTTACTTCATCCCCACTGGACCACCCATCTACATGCCTTTCTTAGCCACAATAATATGGTGCCCAAACATTTTTCCAAATGTAGTATCAAACTAAAAGGACCTCTTGTAAAACGTAAGAAGAGCAAATCCAGTGGGTCTCTACCTTGAACCATAACACATAGAATAGCAATCCTGATTTCCACCTACCCCGTTAACAAAATCCTTATAAACATTACAGAAAAATAAGAACGCATACTCGAATGACTTAAGATATGCTTTGCTTATTTCAGCTTGCTCTTCTGAGAGTTGAAGTTGGGACCAGCCCCTACTCTCCTCTTATTTTAAAATAGAGCATTAGGGACTTCCCTGGTGGTGCAGTGGTTAAGAATCTGCCTGCCAGTGTAGGGAACATGGGTTCGAGCCCTGGTCCAGGAAGATCCCACATGCCGCAGAGCATGCCCGTGCACCACAACTACTGAGCCTGTGCGCCACAACTACTGAGCCTGTGCACCACAACTACTGAAGCCTGTGTGCCTAGAGGCCGTGCTCTGCAACAAGAGAAGCCACTGCAATGAGAAGCCCGCGCACCACAACGAAGAGTAGCCCCCGCTCGCTGCAACTAGAAAGAGCCCGTGCACAGCAACGAAGACCCAATTCAGCCAAAAATAAATAAATAAGTAAATAAATTTATAAAAAAAATAGAGCATTAGGACTAACTCAGATCTGGCAGATATTGAGTCTGAAAGAAAATTTTAAAGCATCTGGCATTCAAATGTGTTTATTCCTGGCAAAGAATTTCCTGTTTTTTCATCAAAAAAAAAAAAAAAGAAAGAAAAAAGACTTATGTAAAGAACCAAGCTTAAAGGGCACTTTGGACATCAATAGCTCTCAAAAGAATAACATTTAGATGAGTTAACTCCAAATGACTCAGAAACATAAGGACTGAATTCCCACAGAAACTTTACATGTGGACTTTATACTTAGTGTGTTCAATAGAGTGCATGTTACAATTTATCTGGAAAATTTTTTTATCCCTTATCATGACAGCAAAGGTTTCTTCGTTCTCCAAGAGCCCTGGGCCAGGAGCCAAGCGTGAGAGTCTCCACTCTGTCACTAACTCAGTTATGTTTGGCAAGTCACTTAAACTCACCAGCTCAATATCATGACCGCTGAGGCCCATTCTAGCTCTAAGAGCGGAATTGTTGGATTTGCCCGAGGTCACTGAGAGCCAAGTAGGGCCAATACTCAAGCTCAGCCTTCTGATATCAAGTCAAGGGCTTTCTTCAATGTTCTGTGCTGCCTCTAGGAATAAAAATCATGCATTTATTACCTGGTACTTGACAGACGAGTAAACGGAAGCTGCCTAGTCCCATTTGACCTGTAAGTATAACCCGTCGTGTTATTCAGCTGTTCTTCTGTTTTCTGGGCTAACACTGGAAATCTGGGCTAACACTGGATATTTATGTCCGCTCCCATGCAGCAATGGAGACTTTCAGTTAGTTCAGATCAATGGGGAAATTGCTAAATAAGCTTGGCTTGCATTGTCGTGTGTTTCAAGCTTTTTGGAGAGGAACTGAAGAAACCAGTGTGACCCCATGATAACAGGTGCTTTAAGTGTCGCTTGTGAGGTGGCAGCATTCTGTGTACAAGCGCAGAGGAAGACCAGAGACCATGCATGGAATGATGATGATGGTCTGGTCCACCGTGTGTTTCTTGGCTACCTGTTACGATAAAGCTGTGCAGGTTAGAAACATGACAGGAGATTGGGGACACTTCATAACCAATCTAATAAAGCTTTCCAGTGTGTCTGTTTCACAAATATTTCTCGATGAACAGAAAAGAAAGAGAGCAAAGAAGTGCAGGTGAATAAGGACAAATTCATCGCCTCTACAAGCAGGGCTGCTGCTGGTCCATCCAGTGCCTCTGTGCCAGTTAGGAAAAGGCGCCCCTCTGCACACACAGGGCTGCGTGAGCAGAGCAAAGGCTGGATTTCACGCATACTTTCTGTAGGGCCTCCTATACAAAGAACAAATATTTAAATGCTGCTTACAATGTGCCTGGTGTTGTCCTAAGTGAAAGCATATGTTAATTTTGTAACCTTCATAATAATCCAACGATGTGTTATTTATAGTTGTAACAATACTCATATTAGCATCATTATTATGCCCATTTCACAGATGAGGTAACTGAGGCAAGAAGCAGGTAGGAGACTTACCCAAGGTCACACAGTTAGTGAACTTCAGAGTTAGAATTCAGCTCTGGTGAGAAAACGATCCTCTGAGCTTCAGCGTATCCCTGCCTGTAGGAATGAAAACACTTCACTGTCTTGTCAGGAAAGACGTCTCCTGCAAGGCTGAGCATGAAGATACTTACTCTGTACAGTCAGATTAAAGAGACTCCACCCAGGCTCAGAAATATTGATTCCAAAATTTACATCATGGGAAAAAGTGCCCCAAACGTGCCGCACCCTTAGCCTAAGCTCATAGAAAAGCCATCTGTGTGGACATCGAAAGCCACCAACCACCTGCAGTAAAATGACTTGCAGGTGTGCTTGTGCTGTTGTCAAGCTGATGATGTGTGTGTTTTGGGGAATAGGAGGCTGTTTCCTTCTGAAGTTCAGCAAATGATCCTCAAAGGCTTGGGTGTTGATTTAGAGTAAAAGTAGAGTAGTTTTTGAGACAATGCATCACCTGGAAGAAAATACTAAGAAACACTGCATAATGGAAGGAGGCACATGATCCAGTCCTAATTAACCAACTGAGAACAGAGAACGCCTGCTGTATACCAGACCATCCAGTATACAGAGGAACCAAATGCATAGAGTCATAGAGTCTGGTCCCTTATCTACCCCTCAGCCTTGCTTCACAGCCATCATCCTGTTTAGCACACAGCACTCTGGACGTGCCCTGAGTGTGCTCTGGGCCTTCACACTCATGGCTTTGCATTTGCTCTCACTCCTTGGAATCAGCTTGTCTACCTGGCAAACTGTTCCTCAGTCATTGGGTGACTCTTACTTACATCACCACCCTGTGACACCTTTCCTGTCTCCCTCCAAACGTTCACCAGAGTAGTTTGGGTTTGGTGTCAAGAATTCAGGCTTTGGAGTCAGATGGAGTTTTCTCCCACCCAGGCTCGTTCACTCTCCAGCATCAGCTGATTCTTGGGCAAATGAGGATGATCCGTGTACCCATGTTACAGGGGGGAAAGTGCAAGTGAACTACTCATGTAAAATTGCAGAAAGTCTCCGACTGTGTTTCCTACTCGTATCATGTTGGGCATAGTTGTCTCTTTAATGTCCGTCACTCCGTAAGGTCAAAATCATACCTTTTCACCTCGATTCCAGAGCACTTAGCAGAGTTCACGGAAGAAGTCTTCAATGAATATTTAGTAAATAAAGGGATGAATAAACCTTAGGATCTCAGAGAGGATCTTATCTAATGCTTTGCCATGTGTATAAGGAACCCCTTTATAAATCATAATTCGATGATGCCCACAAAATCATAAATACTTGAAATATCTGCAGATTGAGAAAATAATAAGGTACTATGAATTTATTGATCCAAATGCATGAATGGATGAACTTTTTTATGGAAGAACTTTTGAAAGACCTCTGCTGTTTGCCAGGGGCTTATAGATATAATTCAACCTGTATAATTGAAAGATAGAAGGAAATTGGGATTGAAATTATTACCGGGGTCATAGAATCACTGGGCAATAGAGATTGAGTCCCTGATTCCAGTCCTCGAGGAACTGACCATCTTGCAGGGACGGGATGCCGAGCTAACTTACACATGGAATACTGTGTATAACCAAGGGCTGAGTGGGGAGCCCACAAGTACAAGTGCAGCTGGAGCTCAGCCTGGTAATGTGGTTGCCCTGAGGATGTTAGAGGAGGCCCCTGAGAATTAAATCACTTCTGCAATATTTAGAGCACCTGTGCAAACTCAGCCTCATCAAGTTGTCTTCTCTCCCTTTTAACTTCCCTGGGCCTTAGAAGTATTAGATATTATCCTTTGGAACCGTCGTCTAAAACGGGAGGAGGTGGATAAAGAGCCTTGAGACAGATTCAGACGCACTGTTTTCAGTGGACTCATTTGGAATTTGTGGCTCCGTGCAATCAATCTTTCATCCACTTAAGATTTCACCTCTGCCTCTTCTCAGGTCAACAGCATTGCGATGGCACGTGTAGCACCAGGGGGTTGTTGATAGTCTGGAGATGCCGTGCAGTGGTTCACAGTTTCAATATTTTAATACGGTTCTTGCTTGCAGTCATGTTTTTCAAGCAGGTTAACTTTGCTCAAGTGCAGAGAGGATGACAGAGGTGTGGCTGGAGGCTATGGCGAGGTTGGGGGGCTGGAGCAATCATCTGAGCAGGAAACTTGCACAATGAGTTGGAAACAAGGCCAAGGCGGTGGGGCAGATGGGGTAGGGAGAGACCTGGGAGAGGGTTAAGCTCTCTGAGGAGAGAGCCTGGGTCTGTTTCGCCCAGTTGAACGTGGAAATTGAGCAGGAGGGTGGAGTCGAGAGGAATGTCATTGTCCAGGGCCACTCAACCAATTTAAATGTAACCCGTGCAGGGAAGCCTCTGAATCAGGCGACTGGGAGGGAGGCTCCTTTCTGCATCCTCCCCTCACTTTTCTCAGGTGCCCAGAATCCTCTGGAATCTTCCAGAAGCTTCCAGAAGCTTCAAAGCTCCTGTTCTAATTCTTTCCTTCCTCATGATTTCCTTCAAATCTGATTTGTGCCCCTTCCCTCAGGACCTTTGTGCCCATGTCAGAGCCGTATGCAGGGCCAGATCAACAACAAAACATAATGATATCAAAAGCCAACAATCACTGAGTACTAAGTATTTTACAGTTATCTTTATTGGGTCCTCATAAGAACTCTCGGAAGCAGATAATATTATCATCCCCACTTTTCAGATGGTAAAACCAAGCAACACAGAGGCAAAGCATCAGGATTTGAACCCACAACGCCCACTTTACTACCCCACTTCATACATGAATAGCAGGTGATGAATCTGGTCTGCTGTGTCAGTTCTTCTGTTCTTATGTGGGTACTTCTATCCATCTTCATAGTAGTTAGAAGACTGCTATGCATATATTTATTGATTTGAATGAATCAATATTGAAAGGATATTCATGGAGGCCACATTATTCCCCAAATACCATGCTAGGCTGGGATGCGAACAGCTGACGATCACTGAATGTGCACACTCTGCGCTAGACTAACGACATGCGCTAGACTAACAACATGCGCTAGACTGACGACATGCGCTAGACTGACGACATGCTTATGTGCACTCGCTCATTTGACTTCATCACAAGCCTGTGAGGTAATGACTATTAGCATCAGCTCTCGCTTATAGACAAGGAAATGGACAGATCACATGACTGCCACGGACAGGTCTGGGACTCGAACTGAGATTGTCCACAGAGTTCACACTTTCAGGCATCATCCTCTCCTGCAAGACAGGTTTGCTCACGCTTACGTTGAGGAAACTTAACGCACGATCAAGAGCCACCCCCAAAAAATTGACCCTATTTTTTGTGGGTTTTCATGACCTAAGTGAATGGAGAACACGTCATTGAGGAGAGGAGAGAAGGTGAGGCGAGATCTGAATGAGCAAAGTGAAAAGGGCAAGGAGGTCAGGGTGAGAAAACATGACGGGAGACAGTGATATGGATTTACTGATTAGGAGAGTCAGAGATCTGATGCTGAGAGGAACGGGTGAGTTGCGGTTCAAAAGAGAGTTGGGGGCCTTTGTTTATTAAGCTGAGAAACGTCGTCTTTTTCATGACAATCTTTTCAAAAGAAAAGACAAGACATAGTGAAGGCCATGATCTAGGGATATACCAAGCCTCAGTTTCTTCATCTGTAAAACAGAGCTATTCGCACTACCCTGTGAGTGGTGTGAGCTGATGTGTGCAAAGTGCCAAGCACATGCCTGGAATAATGTTAGGTTCCCAGTAGATGGTAGTTACTCATCTGACTGTGGGTCACAGGCTGAATTGTGTACATAGCAACCTAGCCACGGGGGCTGCATGAAAGGGCGGAGGGTTAGGAAGCAAAGGGCGCTAAGGACTCTTACTGACACTGAATATTAGAAAAGAGGCCAGTGGTAGGTGGTAGGTGACTCCTCAGTTTCCAGCCAAACTGGCACTAACAGAAGAGGCAGAGAAATCAGGAAAGAGAGAGCGAGCCAGTGTTTGTGAAGCACTGAGTTTAGCTGCAGACAAGCAGTACCTGCAGTGACAGTGAGTGTAGCCAGGAGGCAGGGGGCGGTGGGGGGGGGGAGGAATGCTCTTTTAAGGAGCCGTGAATTGTGGCCCTGAGTTCAGGGTCATCTGTACAGATGTCATCTGTTCTCGCTTCGCTTCCTGAATACTCTTCCCCCAGAGATGCCACGGCTTCTTTATCATTCATGGCTCAGCTCAAATGTGACCTCCTAAGAGGAGCCCTCCCTGACCCTCAGATAGGATAGCAGCCCCCTGCACTCTCTCTGTCCCATTACCCTGCTTTACTTAGTTCATGACACTTAACCACTCTCGGCAGCTGTGATGTGTCTGTTGTTCACAGTCTTTGGCCCCCAGGGGGCTTGATCCTGTCCCCACTGGATCCAGGACCTAGAGAGGTCTCGTGGACATAGCAGGACTCAGGATTCCTAGTAAATAGCATTAAGCACTGTTAAACTCAATAAATATAAACATTTGAATAAACAAATAAATGAAACTATAATGTTGGATGTAGGCAGAGGGAAGAGAGGGAAGACCAGAAGGTTACGATCCAATCCCTTGGAAATATTCACTGTGCAGGAGGCAGGGACGAGATAAAGAGAGTCAAAGATCAGAGAGGTAGGAAAAGAAGCAAGATACAGAAGTGTCCCGAAGACCAAGGGCTGAGTATATCCAAAGAAAATAATAATAATACAAAATTCAACATGGTCGAATACTGCAGAGACGGCAAGGAAAGTGAACTGCAAGAACGAGGCTTTCCTGGGGGCTTAGGCTCCACTGGACGGTGCACACACACCTGAGCACAGGGGGAGACAAGTGTGATGGAGAGAGGCAGGTACTGCTACCTGCCCATCCCTGGGCATCTCTGAATGGGAAACAGGGTGGAAAAGTTAAGATAGTAGCTTGAGGGGAGAAAAATGTAAGAGAAAGCAATTCCTAGACAGGAGAGGATTAAGCATGAAAAGGGAGAGATTGAGGATGCTTAAGAAAAAGGGCCAATGGTAACAAGGCAAGGACATCTCCCCACAGGAGAGGCAGACGTGAAACTGACAACCGAAATCCACATCATGACCTTTTGATGACTTGTGGAGATCTGTCTTGTTAGCATATAGTCAGACCTCTGAAGAGAAATATAAAAAGACATAAAAGCAAGTACTAACGATGCCATTGCCGTATGGAAAGAAATGTTTTCACCTGCTTAAATTTAATTTAGGGGCAAAATAGAGCAACAGAAACAAAATGAGAAAATAATTTGAGAAAGAAAAAAGTAGTTAAAATAAAGGAAGGAAAGAGAAGTACCAGGACTCTCGCCAGCATGTTGGCTATAGCTCCCTGGTAGAAGCAAACTCCTCGCCCTTCTGGAACTGTGGCCATCCGTTCTGGGAAATGAGATGGTTCCCGGTCTCTTACCTTCTTTGACAGGTTTTTGCATAAGTTCAACAGAAAAATAATGTGCTGTAAGGCAGTAACCGTAAGGCTCTTAGAAATATGTTATAAACGAACGCGAGTGGTGCGGTGATGCTTAAAAGTGATTTCGTTATCCCAGATGTAACAAGACAGCTTTGTGAACACGCTTTGAGAGGCGATTGATGGGTCTCCAGCAACCTCCTGCAAAGAAGTTTGAAAGCACCTGTTCAGAGGAAACGTTGGACCAACAGGAGGCTTAATGTCTCTAGTGGGATGTTCCTGCCCCCGGGGGCAGGAATCCAGCGTTGCCAGCAGTGGGGTCCTCCCCGCTATTTATTCACCCCAGTGATAAATCCAAGTTATGGAGAGGGAACCTGACGGGAGGACACCCACTGCAGCCTGCCCGAGGGAGAGCCAGGGAGAGCCAGCTCCGGAGCACGCATACTTAGGTAAATCAAAACAAGAATGTCAAGTTTCTTTTTAAAGGTATAAGATGATTTTTTAAAATGTGCACGGTGGAGAAAAAGAAATGCCCCAAAACTCTAGGCCCCCAGGGATTTGAGTTCTCGGAGTTCCAGGCTCTCCAGGGATGGTCTATTTCCTGCTGTCCCCTCCTCCCCTACAGGGTCAGAGCTGGCACAGGTGGCTGAAGCTGGGGCTTTAGGGCTGATGGATGATGGCAACTTGATGGTGATCCCATCGCACTCTCTCTCTGGTTTCATGTCTTCTCCTAGCCCTTTTTCTTTCCTCCTAAATATCATCTTTTTCTCTTGTACCAGTCCTTTGGCCTCATCATGTCCTGTCTTATAAGATCACAGTCTATATGTGTTTTCATCTGCATGCATTCTCACAGCTGATCGTAAGCATTTAAGGCAAGGACCTATGCCACACATCTTTATCTTCCAGGACCTGGCACAGTTCTGTGCCCAGGAAATCTTTATGAATCTTACTTCCATTTTCATTTCTTTTTATACATTCGTCAATTAGCACAACATTCATTAAAGGGATCATATACACACAGAGATGAGCCTCATGACTCATTCCAGAAAATTGCAGAATTAGATTGTTGAAATGTTGGAATTTCTTACACCTCAAAGTGGCACCAATACATCATCTATTCATTCATTCATTCATTCATTCAACACCACCGAGTGCCTGTTATCTCCAGGCACTATGCACACTACACACACTACACACACACACACACACACACACACACACACACACACAAATCCCTCCTCTCTAGTAACTCAGTTTTGTTTAAAATAAATAAATAAAATGACTAATCATAAATAGTTACAGGATGGCTTAACATATGCTAAAAAAAAGTGGTGGATAAAGGAGCCACTGAATTTGCCTTGATAATTAAGCATTAGGCATAGGGGAGTAGGGTCCTGAGGGGTGAATAGGAGCATCCTTTGGCTCACGTGAAGACAGTGCAAGTCTGCAGTCACCGCTGATGTCACAGGCTGGAGCGAGGTTACCACACATCCCTGTGGAGTACAGGGAGCTTCCTTGGAATCCCCTTGCATCAGGGCCAGACAGCCCCATGGTAAAGAAATGCTTTCATCCATCTCCAGAGTAGCCTTTCTGCTTCATCTGGTGCTGTTTGGGAAAGTATTTTGGGGATGGTTGCCTGCAAGCTGTCCAGATCCCTTGCAGGCTCCCAGAATGCTGAAGAATTTATGAACTTGGGTGTTTAATGTAGGCAGTTTGAACTATTTGATGGGAAATACCTGTTTGCCTTTGATCAGAGAATTCCTATTATCTGGAAAATTGGTTTTCTAGTAAGCTGGGGTGGGGTGTTTGAGGCTTTGCCTTTTTGTTTCACTTTCAGGTTTAAAATTGTAGTCTGGCTTTAAAAATGGCAAAGATGCATTTTCCTTCTCTCTTTGCCTCTCCTGCAGGTTTTGTTTTGTGAATCACTTCTCCAGGATTGTTGTTTGAAAGTTTCCCTGACAATGACACGGCCACTTGTCAATGGTGTTCCTAAGAGAAGATACTGTTCATTTTCTACATACATTCTTACAAGCGTGGGAAACTAGGGGGGATCTCGTCTAATGACAGGGACACAGGGAATAAGGTCTGGGGATACAATTGACCATTAAAACCCTGTCTGGGGAAGCAAAATGGAATGGAAAAGGGTTCTCTGATTCTACTATGACCTTAAGATACAGGCTCATTGTAGCCTTGTGATAAAGCAAATCACAAGTGCATGTACCCTCACGTTAAAATTGTTGTCTTATTGCTAAAAAAAGCATCTTAAAAAAAAATATTCAAATGTCACAGATTTACATTCCTGAAAATGAAGGAACATTTTTGCAAGTTAAAAGGTCACTCTCGGGCTTCCCTGGTGGCGCAGTGGTTGAGAGTCCGCCTGCCGATGAAGGGGACGTGGGTTCGTGCCCCGGTCCGGGAAGATCCCACATGCCGCGGAGCGGCTGGGCCCGTGAGCCATGGCCGCTGAGCCTGCGCGTCCGGAGCCTCTGCTCCGCAGCGGGAGAGGCCACAGCAGTGAGAGGTCCGCGTACCTAAAAAAAAAAAAAATGAGTCTGAGGCAGGTGGAAACTTAACGAATGCAGATCCGTATTATGCTTTAGCTACCACTTCAAAAACCAGTAGAGGGAAGAATAGAGGATGGAGATCATGAGGCATGAAAGTTGGGTTCCAAGCATGGGATCCCAACGGAAGTGGCTGTTGGCTTCAGACCAGCGTTCAGCTCCACATGATGAGATGTTTCCTCTCCTCTACCCTCATCTTCTCACTTTCTCTTTTTCATGAGCTGGAGACTTTCTCAGTCAGCCATGCTCAAGGGGGCTTCCTTTTCCTCTGGTTTAGCAGGTGCCTCCCTCCCAAGTTTGAGAGATCAAGCCATCTCCTGAGCTCCCCAAGCCCTCATGTCCACCTGTCCCTCTCCTCTTGGGCTTCTGGGCTCTTTTGAACATGCACCAACAGGAAGAAGGAAGGGACTTCCATGCCGGAACAGCCAGTGCCTGCAGACAGTGAAGGGGAGTTTTGATGTTATAATAAGCTTAATACATTGCACCTTTCTGCTGAGTCCTTCGAACTGTGCAGCGCAGCTCAAGGCTTCTGTTCTTCCTCTCTCCGAGTCGTCCTGGCTAATCCAAAACCCACCAGCAAAGCTAAGCCCTCAGGCCCTGTCTCCTCCACTGTATCACTGACCCTCATCATCCGGTTCTGCCCGTCCTTGTGATGTTTCCTTTCCAGTCCAAAGAGCAGCAATTCTCCAGCACTGAAAACGTGACATTAGCGCTTTATTATCACTTCATTCATTTGCCACGTGCTTTTAACAAACATTTATGCGTTCTGGTATGTGCCAGGCATTTTTCTAGGTGCTAGAGATACAAAGATGTCTATTACACTACTCCTAATCTCAAGAAATCTCTCATTTAATAGAAAAGTTGTGAACAGAAATCCAAATTTTAATCAACTATATCTAGGTTAGCACTTTATGATTAATCATAAAGTTTAAAAATCCAAAGTTATCCAAAAAAGGAGTTTTATTTAACTCAGCCATTTGACTCTTTTTAAAGACCATGAATTGAGTAACCCATTTCTGGTAAATAAAACGTGTGTTTTTAATTAGATTTGCACTCTAAGAAATAAACCCTTTAGCTATCTAGAAAATGCACTTCTTCAGAATGACTTTATATTAGTCAGTTTGGCTGTAGTAACAAACAGCTCCAAGATCTCAGTGGCTTGTAACATTTATTTCTCACTCGTGGTACATGTGGGCTCTCTTAGAAGCTGTGGCTCTGTTCCATGTCTCTTCTGATTTCAGAACCCGTGCCAACGGTATCTGGGCTCTGCTGAGCTTTTGAGAGAGAAAGAGTAAGGGAGCTAGTAGAAACATACAGTGCCCCTCAAAGTGCCTTCATGGGGTGCATGTCATCCTCAATCACATTTCAGTGTCCAAAGCAGGTCACAACATCAAGGTCAAAATCAGTGGGGTGGGGATGTATTCTTCCCACAGGCAAGGGGTGGAGGAGGAAGGCTAATGTCTATTGAATTCCCAGGGCTTCCGTAAGCCTATTTTGCTGGATAGATGAGGCTGCACCTGTATTTATATCT
Organism: Orcinus orca; assembly: GCF_937001465.1. NCBI lineage: Eukaryota > Metazoa > Chordata > Mammalia > Artiodactyla > Delphinidae > Orcinus > Orcinus orca. Next base: position 96,301,767 of record NC_064568.1, on the reverse strand, counting down.
ATGTCTATTTCAAAGATATACAATGATCAAACTTGTACTAGTCAGTGCATGCTGGGAGAATCACAAATGTCAAGAAAACAGGATACTTGAGAATGTATGCTAATCTGACACCAGGGTGCTAACCTGCTTCCACCTTGCACTTTGGAGGCCCTGAAAGGAACTGAAGTGATTTTGTCAGCCTTCTCTTCAATGTCTGTATCATTTGGGGGCAGACGGCAGCGAGAAAGATCTACTCATGAGCTAAACGATCTTCCTTTAGCCAGTATTTCATCGCCATTTTGATGCATTTATAGTGTTAATTTTCACAGATCCATTCATTTAATAAATGAGATAACTCCAAGTTAGACTTGACACCTGATGACAGCGAAAGTCTTCCATGGTTCCGTTTTTCTTTCTAAGTCTCCCCAGACTAGCAGAGCTTGACCAGAGTCAAGCTACCAGGATCCCACTTTTGGAGCTCTGGCCTGTCGGGTTCTCTGGCTTCTCTGCTGCCGCCTGGTCCAGGGCACCTTCAGATCACCTGGGCTCTTGCCTCATTCCCCTGGTACCTCTCCTGCTTACCTCCTTGCCCCCTGCAGTTCTCAGCATGGCAGCCGGAGTGAGCCTTTGAAATCAGAAGTCAGAGCATGCCTCCTGTGCTAAAACCCTAAAAGGGCTGCTGTTTCATTCAGAGCAAACGCCAACCCCTCCAATCATTTCCGGGGTCATACTTGACCTGGGCCTTGACCCCTGCCATTTCCTTCCCTCTGTCCCCACTCACTCTGCTCCAGCCTCTTTGGCCTTCTTTCTCCTGGAACCAAAAATGTCCCCATCTTAGGGCCTTTGCTCTAGGCATTCCTTCTCCTTTTGCCTGCAGTGATCTCCCCCTAGATATCTGCTTGGTTAATTCCCTTACTCGAATATGCGGGTCACCAACTTTGATTATGAAAACTGCCCCACTCCTTCAGGTCTTCCTGACACTCCTCTGCTTGTTCTTTTTTCAAAAGCAACCTTATCACCTTTTAACCTTCTTAGTAGTTTGCCTACGATGTTTACTCTTAAATACCTGCCTTCCCTCTCTCATATAAGCTTGATGAGACCAGGCGTCTTTATTTTGTTCACTGAAAAATCTCCCAATTGCCAACGTTCATGCTCGGCACAGAGTAGATGTTCCACAGCTTTTCAAACAAAAATTATAAAAACTTACTTTGCACCTGGAATATTCTAACATAAGCCTTTATTTATCATGGCTGAGTAAGGAGCAATTTCCAAAGTGGTGTCAATTTCCCCTGGGGAAAAAAAGCCCCAACATGTGAACATTATCGTGTAACATTCGGGTGATGAATGTGAAAAACTAGACTTTACTCCTCCCATCTTGCAGATCATACCCTTGAGCGCAAGGGGTAGCTGTGAAGTCCCCTGTAATTGAATCCATATGAAAACCCTAATCTTTTTAAACTACCCTCTTCCCAGTGGTTTACTCAAACGTGAGTTGAACGCCAAATAGAGGAAGGAAAACTCCCTCGTGCTTGACTTTGTTACGAAAAGTCAAAACCAGGCATGCTGTCACTGCCTGGTTTGGGAAATATCTGCATTTTATCATGAAGAAAGGAAGAACTGAAATTGGAGGGTGCAAGCGGAGCCTTCCAATGGGTAAATCTGACCAATGGCTGCTCCAAATAACTCCCATTTTTTCATGACCTAACCTACCCTGCTACCAAATAGCTTTCCTGATCCCCCTACTCCTTCCACAAAGTTCCATAATGCCTGGTGCTTCTGTTAGAGCATTTGTGCCCCCTGTTGACAGCATTTTTCAGAGTCCGTATTTTACAAACATACAACCCAACCTTGATTAGATCATGAACAATGAACCAAAGAGAGTCTGGTTTTACTAAGTCTTACAAGGTTTGCACGTATAACAGTTCACTCTGAATCAAACTGGGCTTGAATTCCATCCACCTGCTGGGTGTGTAACCCTCAGCAAGTCATTTCAGCTCCCCAAGCCTCAGTTTCCTCATCTGTAGAATGGACATACTTTAGGGTTGGTGGACGATTGAATGAGATAATACTCTTATGGCTTCTGTTAGTTCTTCCACCAATCTTGTCCAAGTAGAATGTAAATAGTCTACATGAGAGAGTTGCATTTTCCCTATAAAGCGACCAGCTTATTAAATGGGGATGTGCTAAAAGTCCATGTTGGGTACATGAGCGATAGAGCACTCCCCTCGAACTCTCAGCCTCTCCAAATAAAGTACTGAAAAATCGAGCCCCTCTTGTTTGCTAGACCCAATGATAGGAGCAGGCAAGCAGTTTCACTGAGTTTGAAGTCTCGTCAAAGTTAGTAGTCTTTGGCAAAGGAGCGCACTAGAGAACATTGTCCTCTTTGTAAAAAGAACTGAAAGGCTCAGGGCAGTGTTCAGATCATTTTAATGCACTTAATGTGGGCTGCACCTCATGCAAATAATAGACTCCACACGCATAACTTCTTTTGCCTGGATAGTGGCTCTTCAGATCTGGATCAGATTAAGATAGAGCTGCATCTGGACCTGTTCGAGGGAAGTGGTGAAACACACACCCATATGGATTTATAGCTGTGTTGGGGGTATTTTGGACTTAGTTGCAAAATCTTCAAGTATAAGATCCAGTTTGGTTGTTAAAATAATAGTGTCTATTAAAATGTTTCCTTTTCTTTGTATCTTGAGCTGACGGTAAAGCAGAGCGGCAGCAATGGCAGTTAGCATTTCAGACACATTGACAAACACGTTTTTCCTTTCCACGGAGACAGAACAGTATGAGTGATCAAAGTTCATCCTTCTACTTATCCAGAGATACGAGAACCTGTAAGACATCGTCATGCATATATGCATTACCATGTGTAAAACAGATAGCTAGTGGGAACCTGCTGTACAGCGCACGGAGCTCAGCTCTGTGCTCTGCGGTGACCTAGGTGGGTGGGATGGGGGTGTGTGTGTGGGAGGGAGGCCCAAGAAGGAGGGGATGTATGTATGCATGTAGCTGATTCGCTTTGTTGTACAGCAGAAACTAACACAACACTGTAAAGCAAATATACCCCAGTTTTTAAAAAATGAAAAAAAAAAGACATTGTCATGATCTTGTCCTCAAGAAATACAGAATGTGGAGTAAGGGAGGGTAGGATTACTGAGTAGGACAATTCTACAGGTGATGTGAATAATGCCAGGAAAGGATTATAGGTTTTATTAGAAGGCTGTTCAGGGATGGGGTGATAGGTCTCTGAGGAAGAGTCAGACCTACCTGCACCAGGCTTTCAGGTAAGGCTGGGATTTCTTAAGGCAAAGGAGGGAGGCTTCCAGAGAGGGAAGAGGAACTGGAAAAGTACACGGTCTTGACAGTATAAAGAGCATCCAGGCAAAACTTTTAGGCCAGTAATGTGGCTGCAAATGAGATTGGAAAGGAAGGAAAATCCCATTATTTGAGCCCATACTATGGGCTGGGCTGAGGTGGGCACTTTATAAACATGATTTCCTGACTCTGCCTGTAAACCCCAGTGTACAGGTGAGAAACCAGGGCTCTGAGAGGTCAAAAAGGGTCACGTGGCCACTCAGGTGCAAAGTTGAAGCCAAATCCATGTCCGTCTGACTCCAGAGCCTGTGCTCTTTGCATCAGATACACAAATGCTAGGTAGGCTGGGAAACTGAAATCCAAAACTAGAGTCAAGGGGAGCTCAAGACTTTGCTGTTATCTTTCAATGAACTTGGATTTGTCAACGGTAGAAAATTGCTGCTTTAAGGTTCTGCTGTCCCTACCTCTCCAGATTCTCCATAGGAGTTGCTACCAGGATAATATAAACAACAGAATGGCTTAAAAGTTAGCAAGTAGAGAGATAGGTCACAAACTGGCCAGCTGCTCCCAGGACAGGTTGTAGATATGTCAAGATGGCCCTGGGAGCCCTTCATTGCTATATGTATGATTTTTAAAATGTTTTGGGGTCCCCCTCATCCCTCCTCCTTGTGACCCGCCGTGCCTGGGGCCTCTGCAGCCTGCGTGATGATAACACCAATAGCTTTCAACCCAAGTGACAGCCCCTGGTTTCCAGCCTCAGGCTGATCGAAGAAACCGATTTCATCTTCTCCCCTCTTGGGGACAAACAGCTGAGGTCCTCTCTACACAGGCAGCTCACTCAAAACCAAAACCCCTTTCTGCATCAGGAGTCACATGGGCCTCCAGATTCCTCAAAGCAGCCCCATTGCTCCAGGCAGAGAAGATTCAAGAACCTGCATTCCTAGTTACTTGAGGCCAGTTATGCCCTCCGCCCAGCAGGGGTAAGGGAGGGAAGACCCCAGGCAGAAAGATAGCACGTGTGACAGTTAGCTCACATTAATGGCAATTTGCATGGGAACACGTCTTCCACTCCTGACCTGTGGAATTTTTACTGAAAAAAAAAAAAAAAAAAAAAATCCTTTAACTTTCACTTTTTAAACGTTATCGCCATCTCGTGGCGTCTTTCAATATTGCATGTGAATGATTCGGCGCAGGTTAACCCGCTGTTGCAAATCAATTCACTCCTTTATTCAAGTACTTTTTATGCCCCTGATATCTCAGGCATTGCACAGAAAAGCAAGCTGATAAAAGGAAAGAGTAAGAAAGCCTATGATTATTACTGAAATTAGTATTTAATTCTCTTTAATCCTCAGCAGTCAGGTTTGTATGGCCAGGTCTGAAGAGACATTGAACTTCCGCAGCCTCTAGCTGCCGGTTCAGCCCCTACAGAGCTAGACAAGTCCTGCTATGTGACAGGTCACTTAACATGTTCCCATTAGAGTTGTGGGGTATCTGAGAAGCAGAATGGAGTATACCTTAAATACATAAATTACATAAGTGATAAATGCCCAGCATAGAGAAAAAATCCAGAACATGAAAGAAAATTAAAATCGTCTTTAATCCCATCACACAGAGATCACTGTCTCGATTAACATTTTAATATAAATCTCCCATATTTTTATGGACATGTGTTATAAAAGTAGTATCATAACACGCATTCTGTTTTTAAACTTCTTTTTAAAAATTGTTAATGCCTCTTTCTTGCTCGCTGCTATATAGCTAGAGCCTAGAACGCTATTTGGTACCCAAGGGGTTCTCTAAAAGCCGTTGTTAAATAAGTGACTGTGAATAAACAGTTTGCATAATTGCTTTTAATACTTGTATAATATTCCACTTTGGGGCTACCCCATATTTATTTAACTAATCTATTCTCATCTGATAATACATTTCTTTTTATTTTTATTATTAACAAGACTATGATAAGCAAGGGCAGTGGAGTTTTGAGTTTTACTACATAGCGGCAAAAGGGTCCCTCAGCCAACCTTGTGATTATAAGATCGACAGCAATCATGGTGGTGATTGCTTTCTAAATAAAATGCAAGTTCTGGTGCAGATTTACCCATCAACGTGCAACCAAAGTGACATCATCTTGTTCCGAACCTTAATCCATGATTTTTAAGTCTGTCTGCAAATTAAAATTACCGGGGAAATTTTAGCACTAAGCATGCCTGGGTCCCAGCCCCTGGAGATTTGTGATTTAATTGGTCTCAGGTGGATCTCACTAGGGTGTATTTACCAGAACTTCAGGGTAATTCTAATATGCAGCCAGGGTAGAGAAACTCTACTTTGAATGGAGTTACCCACAGAGTTCGTGTCAGGGAGACCTCACAAGAGGGGAGACAGCCTAATCAAGAAGCCCTCGGTGAGTGCGTGTCTGAAGATGAATCCAGAACACCCAGAGTGACGTATTTCTCAGAGACAACAAAGCAAGTTCTGTATCCTCACGCTAATTGGAACCACTCAGAGCTATTGTAGGGAATTAACAGAGTAATGCAAGTAGGTAAATATCTGTTAGGTAACCTCCAATACCACAATGACTTTACATGCATCAATCATAACCCTTGTGTGCATAAAGATGTGGACTGCATCTCTCCATTGTAGTATAGTAAACCCTTCAGCAGGCATTACCTTATAACTCAACATGAGTACTAACACAGGCTTCAGTTGCAAGGCAGAGGAAATTAACCTGGGAACTGCAGACGGCACATATGTTGTAATTGGTTTAGAACCATTTGGTAGATTTACGAGGGAGTTTCTCTTCCCTTTTCTTTAGAAATATAGACCACATATTCCTTTGACAATTCTCTCAGCCTGATTACTGGTTGCTCTCGTTTTACGTACACCAGACTTCTGAGCATCCTTTTCTGAACTGAGCATGCCCAGATCACCTGCCCCCTCCCACCCCACCCCAAGGTACAGTGAACGCTTCACATGGGACCAAAATGCCAGACAGTCCCATGGGACAAAAACCAGATAAAGGCATTGGTGTAGTCTGTACTCCCTGGGAGACTGTAGTTAAAAATAAACGTAAACAGCAGAGAAACATTCTTCAGTGCCGAAAAGAGTTCTAACCATAATTCTTTAGGGAATAAAGTTCTCGTTTTTAAAACTCCAGCGAACTGACTGTTCCTTATATGTTTTTCTTCCTACGCAGTTGGTTTTGATCTCTGTAATTCTATCTTGTCTTTTAAGTACCACTCCTTTGTTTTAGGGGAGTGATGGGAAGATCTCTCTAGAGAACTGGCAAGGTCAGTTTTGTGTATATCTCCTGTGGGCTAAGGGTAGAATTCAAAGGGAAGTAGCCGAAAGTTCTATTGATCCCTTCTTGACATTGGACTGTAAGGTCCCAGGATGCCATCTTGAGCAGTGTGCTGTCACAATGAATTCCACCTAAATCCAGTCACTTGGGTCAGCAGCAGATGTGGAAAAGTTGGATTCAAATACAAGTCCTCAAGTCAACATGATCATGTCCTTAAAGGAGCCGTTTCTGAACACAGCACCTCACTGAACTGAATAATAAATGAAAGTCATCGTCAGCCTTGGTTTCTGTGTCCCTTTGCTACATAGTGGACACAGAAAATATTTCACAACCTCGCCTTCTACTCCCTTCTTCTAGAAGATTTCCATTTGCATGAAACATGCCCAATCCCTCCCACGCTAAAAAATAAAGCCCCCTTCAATCCCACATCTTCTTCTTATTGCCACAGGCTCTCAGCGTAACTCCCCCTACCCATCACACACACACACACACACACACACACACACACACACACACACACACACACAGACACTTCACCTAATTTATAGTGTCCACTTCCTCCCCTTACATCCTTCATCACTTACATCCTCAATCTGGCTTTGACCTTTATCACTCCACTAAGTCCTCTCCACCCCAATGACCCCTTACGTCTTGTTCCAAAGTGTAAGGGGCACTTTGGTGTCTTTACTACTTGACTTTCCAGGCAACATGAAGCACCGTGGACCATTCTCTCCTGGAAACACCATTTTCCTTAACTTCGGGCCACCACATTCTCTGGGGATTTTTTCTCACTTCTCTGGCCATTCCTGGGGTCCTGTGTTGCCCCCTGTGCTTCCTTCTGCTCCCCTACATCTTGTGGTTACACACTGCCCGGCCCTCTACCCTTCTCTCTCCTCTCTGCAGGGTCTCTGCCTGGGGCTCCATCCAGCCCCATGTCTCCAAATACCAGCTGTGAGCTGATGTCTCTCAAACTCCACTTTAGCCCTGATTGCATTCCTGTGCCCTAAAACCATATATCCACTGGCCCCCACAATCTCGGTGTGTCCCAAACTCGGCTCTCCCACTCACTTCCATATTCCATGTCTCTGTGAGTGGCGACCCCAGAAGCCCATTTGCCAAATCAGAAACCTGGCAATCATCCTTGATGACCAGAACACCCTATCCTGTCAAGCCTACCTTCTAAATGTCTCAGACACGACCCCTCTCTTCATTTGAGCTACTATCTTAGTCCATTCATCCCACTATAACAGAATACCAAGACTGGGTGGCTTATAAAACAACAGAAGTTTATTTCTCACCATTTTGGAGGCTGGGAGGTTCAAGGATAAGGTGCTGGCAGATTCCATATCTGGTGGAAGTCTACTTCCAAGTCCCCAGATGGCCGTCTTTTCACTACAACCTTACATGATGGAAGGGATGAGGGAGTTTTCCAGGGTCTCTTTCATAAGGGCACTAATCCCATTCATGAGGGCTCCACCCTCATGACCTGATCACCTCCAAACACCATCACATTGGGAATTAGGTTTCAGCATGTGAACTTGGGGGAGGGGGGTTGCAAACATTCAGTCTATAGCATTATTACCGCTTTAATCTAGGCAGCTGGTGTTGTCTTGCACTGGGATCATCTCAGTCACCTGCTGGCAGGACATACCGCTTCCATTCTCTTTTTTGTCTTTTGCAAGTTGCTATAGCTATTTCTTTTTTTTTGAAGTTGCTATAGCTATTATTTTTAACGTCTTTATTGGAGTATAATTGCTTTACAATGGTGTGTTCGTTTCTGCTTTATAACAGAGTGTATCAGCTATACCTATACATATATCCCCATATCTCCTCCCTCTTGCGTCTCCCTCCCACCCTCCCTATCCCACCCCTCAAGGTGGTCACAAAGCACCAAGCTGATCTCCCTGTGCTATGTGACTGCTTCCCACTAGCTAGCTATTTTACATTTGGTAGTGTATATATGTCCATGCCACTCTTTCACTTCGTCCCAGCTTACCCTTACCCCTCCCCATGTCCTCAAGTCCATTCTCTACGTCTGCACCTTTATTCCTCTCCTGCCCCTAAGTTCTTCATAACCATTTTCTTTTTTTTCTTTAGAGTCCATATATATGCGTTAGCATGCGGTATTTGTTTTTCTCTTTCTGACTTACTTCACTCTGTATGACAGACTCTAGGTCCGTCCACCTCACTACAGATAACTCAGTTTCATTTCCTTTTATGGCTGAGTAATATTCCATTGTATATATGTGCCACATCTTCTTTATCCATTCATCTGTCAATGGACACTTAGGTTGCTTCCATGTCCTGGCTATTGTAAATAGAGCTGCAGTGAACATTATGGTACATGACTCTTTTTGAATTATGGTTTTCTCAGGGTATATGCCCAGTAGTGGGATTGCTGGGTCGTATGGTAGTTCTATTTTTAGTTTTTTGAGGAACTTCCATACTGTTCTCCATAGTGGCTGTAACCGGCTTCCATTCTTGCTGATCCAGTCACCATGGTGCAGCCAGAACGCTCTCTCTATAGCACAACCCATCCTAGTTATCAGGACCTCCCCATTGCTTGTAGAATACAAACCTCTTGGCATGTGCTCTGCAAGATTCTCTCTGACCTCCCTCCGACTTGTCTTTCCAGCCCTCTGAGTCACCCAGCACCACTGCACTGAGGACTTAGGCACTTGCCTTACTGTGTGTCACCTCAAGTCCTTTGCATATGCTGTTCCCTGGATCTGAAACACCCCCTCCAACAGAGCTCCCCATCCACTCCTCTGCTTTGCCTACTTCCCATCTACATATCCTCACATACGGCCTCCCCAGTAAAAGCCTCTTGTATCCCCCAAGGCTGTGGTCTTTGCCTTCTGTGTTCACCCAGAGCATGTATGTGTCATTCCATCATATCATCTATTATAACTGGACTGAAATGGCCTCTTTTTGTGTCTTCTCGCTTTAAGAAGCCTGTAAATTCCATAAAGGCAGAGTCTGAATCTTATTCATCACACAAATCTATCACCTGCCTGATGTACAGTAAGTGATGGATAAATATCAATTGAATAAAGGCAGCATGATTTTACTTTCCTAGTGCAGGGTGGTATATGGAATCCTGATGGAAACAATCATTTTAAAGACATAAAAATAATAAAATTACCCAGAATAAAGATGACAAATCAGTCCTTTACCTGTTACACCCCCAGAAGAAAGATGACTGGGCTTCCCTGGTGGCGCAGTGGTTGAGAGTCCGCCTGCCGATGCAGGGGACACGGGTTTGTGCCCCGGTCCGGGAAGATCCCACATGCCGCGGAGCGGCTGGGCCCGTGAGCCATGGCCGCTGAGCCTGCGCGTCCGGAGCCTATGCTCCGCAACGGGAGAGGCCACAACAGTGAGAGGCCCACGTATCGCAAAAAATAAATAAATAAATAAAAAGAAAGATGACAAATCAGCCCTTTATCTGTTACTCTAGTTAATGCATTGATAATTTTTAGTCATGTCTGTATGCCATAAACTGTTAAAATTACCCAACGAATGTGTTTCATTTAATTTGCCCAAGTGAATGAAATTATAAATGAAGGTGTTTCTCTATGAAGATACTTGCAGCCATTCACAAAATTCTGACAATAAATTAAGCAGCCAAGTGGAGGAGGCAAGCTAACATTTCTTAGGGATCAACGTGCGTTTGCCTGCGCCCTCTGCTGGATGGACTGAGAACAGCTTAAGTGTGGAAAAGACTCCATAAGGAACGTTTAGGACCCACCTAAAAGCATGGCTCTAGGTTCTCAGCAACTCAAGACTTTGATGCGCAGCTGACAACCCGGGGAGGAAAGTGTGCGACATTACCCTTAGTCAGCAGCCTGTGCTGTCCTGCGGCATCCTGCGAGCTCATTCTGCAGGAAGCCCCGCTCCCTGGTCTGCACCCCCACAGCTCTGCCTTCTTCCCTCCAGCTGAGAGGTGTGGGCTTCAGGGGGCCCCACGGAGACATCGCCCCTGGGCACGCACTCCGGCCCTTTCACCGCCAGTGGCCTCTGCGCTGGCAGCTGAAAAACCCAGTCTGGGGATCCCCTCTGCCCGGCTGGCCTTCTTAGAGGCCTGGTTGCCAGATTTAGCAAATCTCTGGCAAATGTTTTATTTTATCTGGCCGCCCCGTCTCCAACATACCCATCTATACCACCTCCTGGTCCCCTGTTGGTGCCTCGCTTCAGTTTTTCAACCCACTTGAGTTTTCCTCTTGAAGTTCACTAGTCTCTTTTTTTTTTTCTTTTTTTTTTGCGGTACACGGGCCTCTCACTGCTGTGGCCTCTCCCGTTGCGGAGCACAGGCTCCGGACGCGCAGGCTCAGCGGCCATGGCTCACGGGCCAGCCGCTCCGCGGCATGTGGGATCTTCCTGGACCGGGGCACGAACCTGCGTCCCCTGCATCGGCAGGCGGACTCTCAACCACTGCGCCACCAGGGAAGCCCTCACTAGTCTCTTAAAGTGCTTGAACTTCAAAAAAAAAAAGTTGTCTTAATCCCTTCCCCATTCTTTGTTTTTAGTTTATTGTTTTACTTTCTATTCATGTGTTTGGCTGTTTCTTTTCCTTCGTTCTTTCTTTTTTTTCTGATCACTTTATCTAGCGATTTGTTCTTATTTTAACCTTACTTTTACTTCTCATCTTTTCACTGAGAGGTTTTCAGGCTTTAGATTTCCTGGTTGCTTACATGATTATCCCTTTTATATGGTCTTTGCTTATTGTAGTATTTTATCCTTTTTTTTTTTCAACTGAAGCCCAGTTTCTCTGTTTGAGTCCATAAATAAATGTCTCTGCCTTGTGCGTACTTTATCTACTTTTCATTCATCATCCCTAACTCTTGTGTGTGTGTTTTTCATTTTAACTCAACACTTTGCTTGCCAGCTTGACGTGTAAGCCTCCTTTGCTTTGTTTTTCTTATACTGTTCAGACAAGTGTTATCTTCTATTTTTAGTTTTAAATTGGTATTTTTTCCTCTGACTTTGCCAGGGGCAATTCAAGAGGCATGCTGATGAGGGAGACAGTCAGAAGGCTGCCCTGTGTTTTGAGGGAGAGCAGACAAGATGCTTGTCCTCCCCCAGCCAGAGGGGAGGGGCTGCAGGAGCCCATGCCGGTGGCTCGCCTTCGCTTAGCTTTTTGTGTGAAGAAAGAAAGAAAGAACGCTGAGTGAGGAGTGAGGCAAAGAAGGGGTTCTTGGGGGCCCTGACACTCTGAGTTGGGAAGCTAGCTAAGGAGGATTCTCTTTTCTGCTTATAAGAGCAGTTTTGCAACAATGTCTACACAGTACTGCCAAGAACATGATCACAGGTAATTTTGGTGTAGACGCAGGCACCTTGGCCTTCATAGGAAGTGAAGAAAGTTGAGGAGACCTGAGAACAAGAGGCTCCTCTTATAATCTTCCCCAAAGGTGGTAATATATGTTAAAAAAAAAAAAGAAGAAGAGGGGGAGGACAGCTAATGCAAAGGAAGGAAGAGAGGGATGAAGGGAGGGAAGAAAATGAAAATGAAATTTCAGGAGTTTTTCTACCAACCTTCTTATTGTACAGCCTAAGAGAGGAAAGAGAGTCGGCACCTTAGATAGACCCAGGCCCTGAAAATTCAACTCCAGTGTCTAAGCCTGAACGAAGTGGTTTTCAACAGGTGGTGGAGGGGGGCAGATTTTGCTCCCCAGGGGACATTTGACAACGTCTGGCAACGTTTTTGGTTGTCACATCTAGTGGGAGAATCCAGGGTGCTGTTAAGCCCCCTACATTGCACAGGACAGTCCCCCACTCAGCAAAAATCACCGCCCCCGCCCCCCCCCCCCCGCCACCAAATGCCAGTAGAGCCAAGGCTGAGAAAACTTTGCTCTAAGGACAGTTTTCCTAACAATCTTCCTCCCGTCTTACAGCCTCTTCTATTCACTCGCATTTGATGACTTCTTTCCCCCAAACCCCTTCTAGTGAACACAGCATCAACTCCATCAGCCAACCATGTCTCAGGTATCCCAGTGTGTCTCTTATTTCTCTGCAAATTATTTCTCCACACACCTGCCCAGGCCGAGGAGCTTAGACCGGGACTTGCTCTGCCCAGCATCCGTTTCTTCCTCTTGAGCTGTAGTTTAATCAGCCCACTCGCACGGAGAAGGCATGTCTGCCCCAGGGAACATGCAGCTTCTCTCACCACACAGAATGGACTATCTGTGCTTTGACGAGAGCCCAATACACCCCACTGCCCATCTCAACAGGTCACTCCCCAGCAGCCCAGCCCCGGAGAACCCTGAGCTTCCCAAGGACGACAGCTTGGGAAGTGACTACTTTCTTCCACCAGCTCTGAAGATTCCCAGCGGTTCCTACCCACTCAGTTCACAGGTCTGAGGCAAAGGGGAATGAGGAGTGATGGGCGAAGGGAAGCAGACATCCACGTGGGAGGGGAGGGGAGGGGTGGGGAGGGAGGGGAGGGGAGGGGAGGGGAGGGAGGGGGGGTAAAGCACATGGGCTCTGCGGCCACAGCACCTGCAGTCCACGCCCAGCTCTTGGGCACATTCCTTCACCTGTCTGTGCCTCGGGGTCCTCAGGTGTAAAGTGGGGATAACTTACGGGGCTGTTGTGAGGTCAAGTGAGTCAGGACCAGGGCAGCACTTAGAACAGCGTCAGGCACAACCACTGCCTGGTAAAGGTAGAGGTGACTCAAGGGAGGCTGTGCCGTGAATCAATAGCGAAGAAGTGAATGTCCTTGTCGCCAATACCACCCTTAGACAGCGGTGTTGCAAATACCTCAACCAGATGGTCAGCATGACCAAAGGTTGCCGCTCTCCAAGGTTAAGTGAAAAGCTAAAGGAGTTTCACCTCCTTGCAAGGGCAACGGGACTGGACTTGTCCTACTCCCTGATTCTGTTTCCTCTTTGCTATTTAAGAATGAGCACACGGTGTACAGTTCTCTAAGCTTCCCACCGCCTTCTTCCCAGCACCTTCTCCTTGGCCCCAGGGGAGTCCATGGCTTCCCCCTCATAACGCAGAAACACAAATGAAATGGGATTTTAATTATTTTATGAAAGGGCAGAAATACGGCAATCCCCAAAGGTCGTATAAAACAAAATAGTTTTAAAATCATTGGCCGTAGTGATATTTTTCCACCAGTTGCGTTTTAAAATATGTGAAAAGCCTGGGGTAAATGAAGAGAGATTTCAGCCTATTAACATTCCTAAACAGTTCTAAATAGGTCAAGAATTCAGTTCTAATATCTATGACTTTTTGGTTTCTTCTCATTTCTTCATGATACCACATGTTTTCATAATTTAACATCTTTTGAAGGAGGTAACTGCCTTAAAACTTTCAAGGATAAAATCTTGCTTTGAACCTTCAAATATATATTTTTTAAATGGAAAGTTTGTTGATTAACAGAATACCTACATTTATTTTAGGATTTAGGGGGTAATCAAGCTATTCTTTTTTATATTCCCAGTGTGTAATACTGGGACATCTGGAACAACGAACATTTATGTTTGTTGAATGAATAAAACATACATAGGGATTAACAAGTCAATGAGAAAAGCCATAGCTAGGGTTTTTTGTTTTTTTTTTTTTGGTGGTGCTGTATTTTTTTAGCTAGCTTCTTTTATAGAAACTGCCTATCACAGTAGTTTCCCTGGCATGAGAATCACATTAAACATTAAACCTTCCATCTTATTTTTCTGACACCTCTTTGACCCAGGGAAGGATAAATAGCTCAATACCTATAGGGTGAACCAATTATATACCCCGAGGTCACTGACCAGTTCTTAGTCTAGCATAATCAGAATCCCATCCAACCCGCACAATATACCATTATGTAAAGGACATGGTCTGGCTTCTGAGAAAAGGGGATCCTAACCCAGGCTCTGTTCCTTCTTAACCCCCAAGGCTCATTTCCTTAGCATAGAAGGAAACAATTGTGATTTTGTGGAGACGATGTATGTAAAGTGTCTGGCACGTGGTAAGCCTTCAGTATTTATGTTATTTATTAGGCCATGATCCCAACCACCTCCACAGAAATAACAGGAAAGTCATAGGAAAGCAGATTTGATAGTAGGGAGCCTTCTCACCCATTGGCTAATTCGGTGTTTCTCAACCCTTGACTAAATGTTGACATCACCTACTGAACTTTTGAAAACTTCTGATGCCTGGTACTCACCCCCAGGGAGGCTGATTTAAATGGGCACAAGGGATCTATATGTTTCTCAAGTTTCCCCAGGGGATTCTTTTTTTTTTTAATATTTTATTTATTTATCTGGTTGTGCTGGATTTTAGTTGTGGCTCTCGGGCTCCTTAGTCGCGGCTCGCCAGCTCCCTAGTTGCAGCATGTGAACTCTTAGTTGCAGCATGCATGTAGGATCTAGTTTCCTGACCAGGGATCAAACCCAGGCCCCCTGCATTGGGAGCTCGGAGTCTTAACCACTGCGCCACCAGGGAAGTCCCTCCCCAGGGGATTCTAATGGCCATCCAAGGCTAAGAACTACAGAATTAACAGGTGATCAGGACCTAGGGTACCCGCACTCTGGTAAAGCAGAGGTTTGGTGGTAAGCAACCATTCAAGCACCTTTTCATGGTGAGATCCATTTGAATGTAGTGTGTTGCATATCTTTTAAGAAAGGTCTTCAATGCTGATTCTAGAGCTGGAATCCGCATTCATGTGTTCATGTAAACACATAATTCATTGAACGTATGTGCCAGGAACTGTGCTATTCTTGTGGGATCTTTGCCTGACACAATCTTTGCCTCATGTGGCTCCCAGTCTAGCGGAGAAAACAAAGGACAGGGACAGTTGTGTGTGATATGTCCCCACATCGGTGTGCACTGGAGAAGGACCACTAACCCAGGGTTAGGGAAGGGGAGGGCCTGAGAGCAAATTCAGAGAAGGTGATGATAAGGATGAATAGGAATTACCTGAACAGAGAAGAGAGGTCCAAAGACAGGATGTTGGTGGCACGAGTGGGAAGGAGAGTTTGCCAATTTCATATAACAAGCATGATTTATCTTAATTTGTCTTAAAATTATTAGTGTAAGTCTGTGGACACCTATCATACATTTGGGATAGTATTTGGATAACAGGGGTTTAGAGTATCACTACACAGCAACATCCTATTAGTTATATTTCCTGGAAAATATATATGTGTCAATATCCTGACAGTATGTTTTTAAAAGTTGAATAAATGACTTCTAATATTGTTTCTAACTTTTAAAGTTCTAGAATACAGGTAGAATTACTTTGCAAATTTTTTTTTCTTACTTCATTCCCACCTTTCTGTTTATCTGATAGGCTAATGAAGACAGCTTTTATGTGCCTATCGTTGTCTGTATATGAGACAGAAGAGTGGAAAGGTCAGTTGTGCTCTGAGTATAAAATCAATTCCCAGATAGTTGGCCTGTTGACAGCTCTGATTTTAACCATTTAGTCAGAATGGTCTAAAAATATATTACTTCCTATGTTCAGTGGTATTTGACCATAAATAATTGAATTTAGAAATTGGGAGGGACATCAAAGCATTGCAGAATTGACACTCGACTTAAACTCCACATACATTATGTTTCCATGTTCTCATTTCCTATTATCATATAGTTAGATGACTCAGGGGTCAATTTTTTCCCTTTTCCAAAACCTCCTGCTTAAAGACGCTTCCAAATCTGTAACTGAAAAGCGCTATTGATAATAAACTAGGATATTTCCTTCCCTCAGATAATCTGTATGTTATAGCTTTGAGAGCTAAAAAACACAATTCAGTGCAGGATATATAAGTAGTCAGTGTGCTTTCCTTTGAAATTCAAACTTAACTGTAAAAAATGGGAGAATTTGTTGCCTCAGGAGATAGTAATAGTTCAGGCAAAGATGGATGCAGAGACTCAACCGATGTCATTAAGACTCTGTCTGGGTCTCTTCATCTCTCAGTTTTGCTTTTATTCTCTAGCAATTTCCCTCTACACAGAGGGAAAGCTAGACCCTGACAGGTCCAAGGCCTGAATATGAATACACTTCATGGTAGCTGAAAGAGAAACTCTCTCCAGGAACCTTCCAAGTCCCCAAAAGAACTCTGATTGGCCCTGGTTGGGCCATGTGCCTACTCTGGACCAATCACAGTGTCCAGGAAAATGATGTTTTCTGATTGACCCTTGGCTCCACCACTGTGGTGAGACAGCATCCTTGATGGACCAGCCCACCAGAACCATAGGAGGGGAAAAGAGTAGTTCCCTTGAGAAAGGACATGGGGGCAGACAAGTTAAGAGATGACCATTACTGGTAGCCTTCCTCCTTATTATAGTGTTTCTCTTGTTCTGCCTTCAAACTTTTAATATTTCCACTAAGTAAAAAATAAAGATCCAATAGAAAAATTTACTACATTTAGTGGGATTTCTTCCCTTTTGAAAATCCTCTCAGCTACTGACACATTTGTTTTCAGTGAACAATAGGCTTTTTCTGTAACATCACAAACTCTTTTGTTATTCAATTGCTGAGAAAATTCTTAGTAGTTCATATAACTAGTATATCAGAAAAAAGAATTATGGTTTTATAAATTAAAAATAAATAAACCAAACCTAATTACCTGAGTTTATTATTTCTCCAGAGAAGTAGATGGGGGTTGGGGAGGAAAGAGATAAGGTTGAAAATGATAAGCAATTTTATTTTTGTGCTCTTCATTGTGTAAAACTTCTATGAAAAGTTGTTAATGTAGGGACTTCCCTGCCCGTCCAGTGGTTAAGACTCCGCGGTTCCATTGCAGGGGGCATGGGTTCGATTCCTGGTCGGTGAACTAAGATTCCCACATGCTGCACAGCGTGGTCAAAAAATGTTAAAAAAGTTGTTAATGTATTTGTATTTCTGTATAGTTATTGCAGTGTGAAAATCATTGGTTTCTAACAGGATAGAACTACCTTGGGAAGGTCAACTTTGGTCTAAGGATGGTCTTCAGCTTTGAAGATCCAGAAATTTTGTTTTCCTCCAATACACTCAAGCATTATCAGTATCTCCAAATCTGGCTAATACCAAACTCACAGAAGAAACCTGAGAATTTTCTGGAAACGTCCCTTCATGTATATATCTACAGTGATCAAGCCCTCCTAATTCTGTCTTCTTAATAACCCCTCTCCCCATTCTCATCCTCTCTTTTTTGCCTCTACCACATATAGACCCTCATAATCTCTAATCTAGGCTATGGTTCTACTCTTCTGATATCCCAACTCAATCCTTCATCCTTATGAAATCCACTCTTCACACTAAAGTCAATATCCACATTCAAAATGTAAATCTGAAATGAACTTCCTACCCTGGAACACTGGGACAAAGTAAGCAGGTCCTCAATTAATACTTGAAATGGTACTACTATTTGCAGTGGCTCTTCAAAGAGGGGATAATCAACGATTTCTCTCCATCAGAGGAAATTTCTAGGAGAAGCCAAATTTTAATCTCAATGTTGCTTGGCGAACATGAAACGTTAGCGAGATCTATTACTAGGATAATCTTAATGGCTAGTGGTGACCATCTATGCCAGTTTGATGCATGCCTACCCTCTTTGTGGGTAGACTGGATCATTAAGCCAGCTAGTTAGAGAATCTTCTTCTCAGGCCTTTAACTCTGAATTTCTCCTTTTCTTAATTCTACTTTTTTAAGATTCACATTTACCATATCCCTTCTGCTGGTGTATTTTTCTTTAGAAATGGTAATGGAACCAGTTGGACACTATTTTTCCAATTTTAGCCTTAAAAGATAATTTTAAGGAGATTATAATATAGATTAGATGGGAAGATAGGTGATAGATGCTAGACAGATAGATAATAACCTTTAAAATATTATATATGTATCTGATTCCATTCTTCATGCATGGATTTCAACTAGTTTAACTAATTGACCCAGTGAGACCTTTATGTTATACTGTCTAAAATAGTATCTGGACGCTGCTGCATAAATCTTTGTTAATGATGGTATGATGAAGAAGCAAGTACAAAGAAGTACAAATCGCCATAAGAGAAAACAGAGTTACAAATAGCACATGGAGCCTTATAGAAATTGGGCAGCAGGAGAAAAGGATTTAACACTTCAAATATCTACCAAAATCCCAAACTATCCTAACCCATCTTCGCAGTAACTTCTAAAGATAAGCCTTAACATACTGTCATTTCCATAGACCCTTCTGTTGACTGATTGCCCTGAACATGAGGTGGGCATCTGTCTAGCTGGTTGGACTGTGGTCAGACTTATAGGTGGTGGCACAAAGGAGTCATGTGTCCCTAGGTGACAACAGATGTGAAGTGAATATGAAATGCCACCATTTGGCTGGCGCCTGCTTGGTGATCCGGAAGATTCATTATCTTGAAGGGTATTTCTCCAATACTGTGGTGTATCACTAGAATGACTGGGAGAGTGAGAAAACACTATTAGTGTTCTGTTCAATAATGCAACAGACTTCACTCAGAAAGCCAGTTTCTCTGTCCAGAGCGTAATTTGAAGGACTTTGCCTAATTTGCAGGCAAAATGGATTTTCAGGCACATCACATTTCAAGTAGCCATAGACATCCTTCTTTTCTTTTTTTTTAACGTCTTTATTGGTGTATAATTGCTTTACAATGGTGTGTTAGTTTCTGCTTTATAACATAGTGAATCAGTTATACATATACATATGTTCCCATATCTCTTCTCTCTTGGTCTCCCTCCCTTCCACCCTCCCTATCCCACCCCTCTAGGTGGTCACAAAGCACCGAGCTGATCTCCCTGTGCCATGCGGCTCCTTCCCACTAGCTATCTATTTTACATTTTGTAGTATATATATGTCCATGCCACTCTCTCACTTTATCCCAGCTTACCCTTCCCCCTCCCCGTATCCTCAAGTCCATTCTCTAGAAGGTCGTGTATTTATTCCCATCTTGCCCCTAGGTTTTTTTTTTTTTAACATCTTTATTGGAGTATAATTGCTTTACAGTAGTTTGTTTCTGCTTTATAACAAAGTGTATCAGCTATACCTATACATATATCCCCATATCTCCTCCCTCTTGCATCTCCCTCCCTCCAACACTCCCTATCCCACCCTTCTAGGTGGTCACAAACCACCTAGCTGATCTCCCTGTGCTATGCGGCTGCTTCCCACTAGCTATCTATTTTACGTTTGGTAGTGTATATATGTCCATGCCTCTCTCTCACTTTGTCACAGTTTACCCTTCCCCCTCCCCATATCCTCAAGTCCATGCTCTAGTAGGTTGGTGTCTTTATTCCCGTCTTACCCCTAGGTACTTCATGAACTTTTTATTTTTTTCCCTAAGATTCCATACATAAGTGTTAGCATGCGGTATTTGTTTTTCTCTTTCTGACTTACTTCACTCTGTATGACAGACTCTAGGTCCATCCACCTCACTACAAATAACTCAATTTCGTTTCTTTTTATGGCTGAGTAATATTCCATTGTATATATTTGCCACATCTTCTTTATCCATTCATCTGTTGATGGACACTTAGGTTGCTTCCATGTCCTGGCTATTGTAAATAGTGCTGCAATGACACATTTCGGTACATGCCTCTTTTGAATTATGGTTTTCTCCGGGTATATGCCCAGTAGTGGGATTGCTGGGTCATATGGTAGTTCTATTTTTAGTTTTTTAAGGAACCTCCATACTGTTCTTCATAGTGGCTGTATCAATTTACATTCCAACCAACAGTGCAAGAGGGTTCCCTTTTCTCCACACCCTCTCCAGCATTTACTGTTTATAGATTTTTTCATCACGACCATTCGGATCGGTATGAGATGATATCGCGTGGTAGTTTTGATTTGCATTTCTCTAATGATTAATGATGTTGAGCATTCTTTCATGTGTTTGTTGGCAATCTGTGTACCTTCTTTGGAGAAATGTCTATTTAGGTCTTCTGCCCATTTTTGGATTGGGCTGTTTGTTTTTTGATATTGAGCTGCATGAGCTGCTTGTAAATTCTGGAGATTAATCCTTTGTCAGTTACTTCATTGGCAAATATTTTCTCCCATTCTGAGGGCTGTCTTTTCGTCTTGTCTATGGTTTCCTTTCCTTTGCTTAAAAAGCTTTTAAGTTTCATTAGGTCCCATTTGTTTATTTTTGTTTTTATTTCCATTTCTCTAGGAGGTGGGTCATAAAGGATCTTGCTGTGATTTATGTCATAGAGTGTTCTGCCTATGGTTTCCTCTAAGAGTTTGATAGTGTCTAGCCTTATATTTAGGCCTTTAATCCATTTTGGGTTTATGTTTGTGTATGGTGTTAGGGAGTGTTCTAATTTCCTTCTTTTACATGTAGCTGTCCAGTTTTCCCAGCGCCACTTATTGAAGAGGCTGTCTTTTCTCCACTGTGTATTCTTGCCTCCTTTATCAAAGATAAGGTGACCATATGTGCATGGGTTTATCTCTGGGCTTTCTATCCTGTTCCATTGATCTATATTTCTGTTTTTGTGCCAGTACCATACTCTCTTGATTACTGTAGCTTTGTAGTATAGTCTGAAGTCCAGGAGCCTGATTCCTCCAGCTCCGTTTTTCTTTCTAAAGATTGCTTTGGCTATTCGGGGTCTTTAGTGTTTCCATACAACTTGTCAATTGTTTTGTTCTAGTTCTGTGAAAAATGCCAGTGGTAGTTTGCATTGAATCTGTAGCTTTGGGTAGTATAGTCATTTTCACCATGTTGATTCTGCCAGTCCAAGAACATGGTATATCTCTCCATCTGTTTGTATCATCTTTAATTTCTTTCATCAGTGTCTTATAATTTTCTGCATGCAGGTCTATTGTCTCCTTAGGTAGGTTTATCCTAGATATTTTATTCTTTTTGTTGCAATGGTAAATGGGAGTGTTTTCATAATTTCACTTTCAGATTTTTCATCATTAGTGTATAGGAATGCAAGAGATTTCTCTGCATTAATACTGTATCCTGCTACTTTCCCAAATTCATTGATTAGCTCTAGCAGTTTTCTAGTAGCATCTTTAGGAATCTCTAAGTATAGTATCATGTCACCTGCAAACAGTGACAGCTTTAATTCTTCTTTTCCGATTTGGATTCCTTTTATTTCTTTTTCTTCTCTGATTGCTGTGGCTAAAGTTTCCAAAACTATGTTGAATAATAGTGGTGAGAGTGGGCAACATTGTCTTCTTCCTGATCTTAGTGGCAATGGTTTCAGTTTTTCACCATTGAGAACGATGTTGGCTGTGAGTTTGTCATATATGGCCATTACTATGTTGAGGTAAGTTCCCTCTATGCCTACTTTCTGCAGGGTTTTTTATCATAAATGGGTGTTGAATTTTGTCGAAAGCGTTCTCTGCATCTATTGAGATGATCATATGGTTTTTCTCCTTCACTTTGTTAATATGGTGTTATCACATGGATTGATTTGCGTATATTGAAGAATCCTTGCATTCCTGGGATAAACCCCACTTGATCATGGTGTATGATCCTTTTAATGTGCTGTTGGATTCTGTTTGCTAGTATTTTGTTGAGGATTTTTGCAACTATGTTCATCAGTGATATTGGCCTGTAATTTCTTTCTTTGTGACAACTTTGTCTGGTTTTGGTATCAGGGTGATGGTGGCCTCGTAGAATGAGTTTGGGAGTGTTCCTCCCTCTGCTATATTTTGGAAGAGTCTGAGAAGGATAGGTGATAGCTCTTCTCTAAATGTTTGATAGAATTGGCCTGTGAAGCCATGTGGTCCTGGGCTTTTGTTTGTTGGAAGATTTTTAATCACAGTTTCAATTTCAGTGCTTGTGATTGCTCTGTTTATATTTTCTATTTCTTCCTGGTTCAGTCTCGGAAGGTTGTGCTTTTCTAAGAATTTGTCCATTTCTTCCAGGTTGTCCATTTTATTGGCATAGAGTTGCTTGTAGTAATCTCTCATGATCCTTTGTGTTTCTGCAGTGTCAGTTGTTACTTCTTTTTCATTTCTAATTCTATTGATTTGAGTCTTCTCCCTTTTTTCTTGATCAGTCTGGCTAATGGTTTATCAATTTTGTTTATCTTCTCTAGAACCAGCTTTTAGTTTTATTGATCTTAGCTATCGTTTTCTTCATTTCTTTTTATTTCTGATCTGATCTTTATGATTTCTTTCCTTCGCTAACCTTGGGTTTTTTTGTTCTTCTTTCTCTAATTGCTTTAGGTGTAAGGTTAGGTTGTTTATTTGAGATGTTTCTTGTTTCTTAAGGTAGGATCGTATTGCTATAAACTTCCCTCTTAGAACTGTTCTTGCTGCATCCCATAGGTTTCGGGCCGTTTTGTTTTCATTGTCATTTGTTTCTAGGTATTTTTTGATTTCCTCTTTGATTTCTTCAGTGATCTCTTGGTTATTAAGTAGTGTATTGTTTAGCCTTCATGTGTTTGTATATTTTACAGATTTTTTTCCTGTAATTGATATAGTGTTGTGGTTGGAAAAGATACTTGATATGATTTCAATTTTCTTAAATTTACCAAGGCTTGATTTGTGACCCCAGATATGATCTATCCTGGAGAATGTTCCATGAGCACTTGAGAAGAAAGTGTATTCTGTTGTTTTTGTATGGAATGTCCTATAAATATCAATTAAGTCCATCTTGTTTAATGTATCATTCAAAACTCGTGTTTGCTTATTTATTTTCACTTTGGATGATCTGTCCATTGGTGAAAGTGGGGTGTTAAAGTCTCCTACTATGATTGTGTTACTGTTGATTTCCCCTTTTATGGCTGTTAGTATTTGACTTATGTATTGAGGTGCTCCTATGGTGGGTGTATAAATATTTACAATTGTTATATCTTCTTCTTGGATTGATCCCTTGATCATTATGTAGTGTCCTTCTTTGTCTCTTGTATTAGTCTTTACATTAAAGTATATTTTGTCTGATATGAGAATTGCTACTCCAGCTTTCTTTTGATTTCCATTTGCATGGAATATCTTTTTCCATCCCCTCACTTTCAGTCTGTATGTGTCCCTAGGTCTGAACTTGGTCTCTTGTAGACAGCATGTATACGGATCTTTTTTGTATCCATTCAGCCAGTCTATGTCTTTTGGTTGGAGCATTTAATCCATGTACATTTAAGGTAATTATTGATATTTATATTCCTATTACCATTTTCTTAATTGTTTGGGGTTTGTTATTGTAGGTCTTTTCCTTCTCTTGTGTTTCCTGCCTAGAGAAGTTTCTTTAGCATTTATTGTATAGCTGGTTTGGTGGTGCTGAGTTCTCTTAGCTTTTGCTTGTCTGTAAAGGTTTTAATATCTCCATCAAATCTGAATGAGATCCTTGCTGGGTAGAGTAGTCTTGGTTGTAGGTTCTTCCCCTTCATCACTTTAAATATGTCCTGCCACTCCCTTCTGGCCTGCAGAGTTTCTGCTGAAAGATCAGCTGTTAACCTTATGGGGATTCCCTTGTATGTTATTTGTTGCTTTTCCCTTGCTGCTTTTAATATTTTTTCTTTGTGTTTAATTTTTGATAGTTTGATTAATATGTGTCTTGGCATGTTTCTCCTTGGATTTATCCTGCTGGGACTCTCTGTGCTTCCTGGACTTGATTAACTATTTCCTTTCCCACATTAGGGAAGTTTTCAACTATAATCTCTTCAAATATTTTCTCAGTCCCTTTCTCTTTCTCTTGTTCTTCTGGGACCCCTATAATTCGAATGTTGGTGCATTTAATATTGTCCCAGAGGTCTCTGAGACTGTCCTCAATTCTTTTCATTCTTTTTTCTTTATTTTGCTCTGCAGTAGTTATTTCCACTATTTTATCTTCCAGGTCACTTATCCGTTCTTTTGCCTCAGTTATTCTGCTACTGATCCCTTCTAGAGAATTTTTAATTTCATTTATTGTGTTGTTCATCACTGTTTGTTTGCTCTTTAGTTCTTCTAGGCCCTTGTTAAACGTTTTTTGTATTTTCTCCATTCTATTTCCAAGATTTTGCATCATCTTTACTGTCATTATTCTGAATTCTTTTTCAGGTAGACTGCCTATTTCCTCTTCATTTGGTTGGTCTGGTGGGTTTTTACCTTGCTCCTTCATCTGCTGTGTGTTTCTCTGTCTTCTCATTTTGCTTAACTTACTGTGTTTGGGGTCTCCTTTACAGGCTGCAGGCTCATACTTCCCGTTGTTTTTGGTGTCTGCCCCCAGTGGCTAAGGTTGGTTCAGTTGATTGTGTAGGCTTCCTGGTGGAGGGGACTAGTGCCTGTGTTCTGGAGGATGAGGCTGGATCTTGTCTTTCTGGTGGGCAGGTCCATGTCTGGTGGTGTGTTTTGAGGTGTCTGTGGCCTTATTATGATTTTTGGCAGCCTCTCTGCTAATGGGTGGGGTTGTGTTCCTGTCTTGCTAGTTGTTTGGAATGGGGTGTCCAGCTCTGTATCTTGCTGGTCGTTGAGTGAAGCTGGGTCTTGGCGTTGAGATGGATGTCTCTGGGAGATTTTCGCCGTTTGATATTATGTGGAGCTGGGAGGTCTCTTGTGGACCAATGTCCTGAACGTGGCTCTCCCACCTCAGAGGCACAGCCCTGATGCCTGTCTGGAGCACCAAGAGCCTATCATCCACACGGCTCAGAATAAAAGGGAGAAAAAAAGAAGGAAAGAAAGAAGAAGATAAATTAAAATAAAATAACGTAATTAAAATAAAAAATAAAGGTATTAAAATAAAAAATAATTATTAAGAAAAAAAATTTTAAGTAATAAAAAAAAAGAAAGAAGAGAGCAACCAAACCAAAAAACAAATCCATCAATGATAACAAGTGCTAAAAACTATAGCAAAACCCCCCCCAAAGAAAACAAAACAATAAAAATGGACAGACAGAACCCTAGGACTAATGGTAAGAGCAAGCTATACAAACAAAATCACACAGAGAAGCATACGCATACACACTCACAAAAAGAGAAAAAGGGGAAAAAATATATACATATATATATATATATCCTTGCTCCCAAAGTCCACCTTGTTAATTTGGGATGATTCGTTGTCTCTTCAGGTATTCCAGAGATGGAGGGTACATCAAGTTGATTGTGGCGATTTAATCCGCTGCTCCTGAGCCTGCTGGGAGAGATTTCCCTTTCTCTTCTTTGTTCGCACAGCTCCCAGGGCGCAGCTTAGGATTCGGCCCCGCCTCTGCGTGTAGGTCGCCTGAGGGCGTCTGTTCTTCGCTCAGACAGGACCGGGTTAAAGGAGCAGCTGATTCGGGGGCTCTGGCTCACTCAGGCGGGGGGGGGGGGGGGGGGGCACGGAGTGCGGGGCGAGCCTGTGGCGGCAGTGGCCGGCGTAACGTTGCACCAGCCGGAGGCGCGCCGTGCGTTCTCCCGGGGAAGTTGTCCCTGGATCCCGGGACCGTGGCGGTGGCGGGCTGCACAGGCTCCCCGGAAGGGGGGTGTGGAGAGTGACCTGTGCTCGCACACAGGCTTCTTGGTGGCGGCAGCAGCAGCCTTAGTGTCTCATGCCCGTCTCTGGGGTCTGCGCTGTTAGCCGCGGCTTGCGCCCGTCCCTGGAGCTCCTTTAAGCAGCGCTCTTAATCCCCTCTCCTCGCGCACCAGGAAACAAAGAGGGAAGAAAAAGTCTCTTGCCTCTTCGGCAGCTCCAGACTTTTCCCCGGACTCCCTCCCGGCCAGCCGTGGCGCACTAACCCCCTTCAGGCTGTGTTCACGCCGCCAACCCCAGTCCTCTCCCTGCGCTCCGACCGAAGCCTGAGCCTTCAGCTCGCAGCCCCGCTCGCCCCGGCGGGTGAGCAGACAAGCCTCTCGCCTGGTGAGTGCCGGTCGGCACCGATCCTCTGTGCGGGAATCTCTCCGCTTTGCCCTCCACACCCCTGTGGTTGCGCTCTCCTCCGTGGCTCCGAAGCTTTCCCCCTCCGCCACCCGCAGTCTCCGCCCGCGAAGGGGCTTCTAGTGTGTGGAAACCTTTCCTCCTTCATGGCTCCCTCCCACTGGTGCAGGCCCCGTCCCTATTCTTTTGTCTCTGTTTTTTCTCTTTTCTTTTGCCCTACCAGGTATATGGGGGAGTTTCTTGCCTTTTGGGAGGTCTGAGGTCTTCTGCCAGCGTTCAGGCGGTGTTCTGTAGGAGTTGTTCCACATGTAGATGTATTTCTAATGTATCTGTGGGGAGGAAGGTGATCTCCACGTCTTAGTCTTCCGCCATCTTGAAGCTCCCCCCATAGACATCTTTAAGAGGACACTTTCCAACTAGTGTGAGTCAAATTTCCTCTGGGGCTTAATTTAGATAACAGAAATTTGTTCTTATGTGGCTTTAATAATATAAAGAAGCTAAATTAGGGACTATGTAAGGTTTGGCTGCTGCAATAAAACTGGAGTTTATAAACAGAGGAAAAATGATCAGTTAGCTTTGTACTACCCTTATGGTCCAGCATCTAAATTCACTGTAATCATTTTGTCCATCCCATACTACTGCAGAAAAAATAAAAGCAGCATAAAATGATGTAATATATGAAATCTTGTATAGTGATGGGTCTTTCACAACTGTAATGAAGTCTTTGGAAACTTTATGGTATGAATTCCTGTTGTTTCTCAAAATGTACAGGTAACTCAGCAAAAGCAAAAGTCTCAATCAAACATTTGAATGAATTCAAACTATTAATTGAAAATAAAAACTGTAACCACAATCTTGATGCCATTTCAGGATCAAGTTAGGAAAGTGAAAACTTTCTCTTCACTTCCATCTTCAAGGATCATTAGACCACACCCCAGTAAACATGAAACATCATTTGAAAAAAAATCAAAACCTTAAATGTTAAAGTATGTTCCACATCTTTCTGGAACTGCATCATATATTCAGTAACTATCCTGGTAAAAACAAGTACTGATATCCTTAATATTCAATAATTATTATCAAGCATCTGAAGGGAATGACATAGGCAGATTTGATTCCCAACAATTTCATGTATGGGTTTATTTTCTTTGAGATATAGACAGCTATGATAATGGAACATCCATGCCATGTTTTAATCATTATATCACAAGATAGACAACAAGTGTGGTCATCCACTTGATACTGGAATAATTCCTACAAAATTTTCAGCTTAGCCTAAATACCTCAGTTATCACACACTCAGTACCTGTCTCAAGAGATGGCTGATTCTGTCTTTGAACAGGTGACATTTAGGATGCTCCTTATATTGATCCACTATCTGTCTCACTGTATCTTCCATGCATCGACCAAGCTTCACACGCTGGACCAGGTAGAACGAGCCCAAATCCTTCTCCGTATGACAACCTTCAAATACTGCAAGACAGTTATCCAGCCCTCGTATATCTGTTCTTTGTTTTGTTTTGTTTTTTTGGCTGTGTTGGGTCTTCATTGCTGTGTGCGGGCTTTTCTCTAGTTGTGGTGAGTGGGGGCTACTCTTTGTTGTGGTACAGTGGCTTCTCTTCTTGCAGAGCACGGGCTCTAGGCGTGCGGGCTTCAGTAGTTGTGGTGCATGAGCTTAATTGCTCCGCGGCACGTGGGAGCTTCCCAGACCAAGGTTCAAACCCGTGTCCCCTGCATTGGCAGGCGGATTCATAACGACTGCGCCACCAGGGAAGCCCCATCTGTTCTTTAGACCAAAGTTTTTCTTTATCAAAAATAGAATTTCTGATCAAATAGAGACTGCCGATAGATCAAGCAGTGAGCTAAGTTCTGGTGTAAAGATTGGTGGCAGGACTTCCCTGGTGGCCCAGTGGCTGGGACTCTGCGCTCCCAATGCTGGGGGTGGGGGGGCGGGTTCAATCCCTGGTCCAGGAACTGGATCCCACATGCCACAACTAGGAGTCCGCACGCTGCAACTGAGGATCCCACATGCCCACAGCTAGGGATCCTGAGTGCCGCAAGTGGGACCCGACGCAGCCAAATAAATAAATAAATATTAAAAATAAATTAAAAAGTAAAAAGAAAGGAGTCACTATCCAAAAAAAAAAAAAAAAGATTGGTGGCTATCTTTAACAGTTTAGAGTTTAGCATAGGACACGATGCATAATCAAAACGAATTAAAAATATGATAAGTGCAGTTGCAGAGATTAAAAGCAAGATGCTGTGTGGCAGTAAGATGGAGGAGATAACCCTTCCTGGAGGAGTCAAGAGAGGCATCACCAAGGAGATGAGTTTGAACTGAGTCTTGAAAGGCAGATGGGAATTGGGCAGGTGCCTATGGGATGGAGCTTGGCAGGGAGAAGAGCCTGGCTGCCTCTCCATGTAGAGGGAGCGCAGGCAAATGCAATCACAGGTTGGGGCAGGGGGTGGGGTTAAGAGCAGTGTTTTCATGGAACTGCGAGTCAGCATCTGGGCGGTAGGAGGAAAGGGAGAGAAGAAATGGTACATGATACAAAGGAAACAGATCCCCAAGGTACTTACAGGTTTGCTTGGCAACATGATAATCACTTATCCTACAAGTCATGAAGAGCCACTGGGTGACTTCTAGCAGAGAAATGACACTGTCAGATTTTCACTTTAGGAAAATATGTCAGATGTTTGTGTAGAGAGGAGAAGAAGGGATGGTGGGACAAGGGGAAAGGCAGAAAGATTGGTGTGTAACGTACCTGGGCAATGGGGATGGAGGGGCGACATGGGGGCCCAAATTATCAAGCAGGTAAAATCCTCGGGACCCAGTACCTGACTGGGTGTCAATAAAATGCATGTTCAGGAAGATTTTTTTTTTGTTAGACTCCAGCTTTTTCAACCATTCCGTATCACACTGTTTCCCATCTCCTCACCATTTTGGTTACTGTCTTGTTACTGATGGAACCTGATGACCCTTCTACCATAGCTTAATTGCAACCTATTCTTCCTCACAGTGTAATGATCCTGAAATACTAGCAATGTCACTGTTTATATCACAGTGTCAACTTAAACTGCAATTAAGTCACTTTTCTGGGCTATTAGGAACTGTTCTCATAATAGCTATGAGTGCCTGTAACTGCAAATGCTGGGTTGTGAGATATGGAATTATATGCAGATTATATACAGAATTATATTACGATTAGTTTTAAATTTATTTTTGTAATCATGTTAATTGAACACGGAAGTGAATCAAAAAATTTGAAAGGCAGGACATTGAGCCTGTTGCAGTGTCTTCAGAATCAGTAGATTAAAGAAATGAGTATTACCAGTAGCTGAAAACAAACCTTGCTCATCTGTAATAGGGCCATGTCGATACAATGACCCATGCACCCCTTCCAAGTTCAGTGACTGTTCAGTGCATTTGCCACGTGGAGTCTTCACGAGAGTCACTTTGAAAATGGACCCATGTCCAAAGCAACAGGAGGGCATCCTGGTTGTCCTGCTGAGGCTTGGGAGCGTTCCCTCAGACATCACCAATGAACACTTGAAATTTCCCCAGGAGTTATGCTCAGTAACTCCTGAGCTAGGCTCACCACTCACACATGCCCATCGTCTGGCCCCACGACGCCCCGCACTTCTAACAAAACAAACAGCCATTTGTGATCCTTCCCAGTCCCTCATCCTAAGAACCCAGTTGTCCTCAGTAGCCATCCAGCCCTGCCCTGGCAAGCTGTGCAGCCCTTCTACTGGTCGTAGCAGTGAGATCTGTGGAATGGCACTGCTTAATCTCACTTGGCCCAGTACCTTAGCGTGTGCCCATCTGCTCTTCAATTCTGCATAGATTAGAGCCCAGTCCAGCCTTTGTAAACACTTAGGGGGCCCAGGCCGGCCTAGAGGGAAGACTGGGCAGGTTCTTTTCTGCATGTCTTCTTAAGACCAGCTCTAGGTCGATAATATAGGCATAATAATATATATGGCAGAGAGCTGGTAAGGAAAAACTTTCTGAATAAAATGCTTGCAAAACTGAATCATCTGCTAGAGGGCGACCCCTGGTAAATAATAATGTGGCTGTTTTTCTGGGGGATGTGACACAAGTTTGTTTTTGTTTGTTTCGTTGCTTTTCCGTGTGTTTTGTTTTGTTTTGTTTTAGTTCAAAAGCAAGGTCCAGAGCCTATAGGATACTCAAATGGGTCTTTGTTTAAAAATCAAAATCCACAAAGCCCATAGGCGTCTCACTGGAAAAACAGCAGCATTTGAGTTTTTGCTGTTTCTCAAAGGGTTTAGAGTGGACACCTTTATCATTGCTTTTGTCCCCTTTCCAAACAGATTCACACAATAACCTCCACGTGATTCAGGGCAGCTAACCTTCTCCACCACCAACTGTGAAATGCTCAGCTGAAAGCTCTATTAACTTAACTACCTGAAAACCAACAGATGAGAGAGGAAGATTGAAGGAAAATACATAATTGAGGACAAAGAGACATTTTATGTCTTGTCCTTCCCCCAAAGCGTTTAATCTCAGGAGTTGACAAGGGCAGGCTTTTACGGGGCCCCATTTCTAAGACTAATCAGAGGGTCCGTGTGAGTGGTTTTATTTCATTCTATGTGGTGCATGCACAGATTGTGTTATCCAAAGAGAGAATCCGTTGTTTGGTTTTACTTTTGTTTTTTTATTTTACTTATTTATTTTTGGCTGCGTTGGGTCTTCATTGCTGGGCGCGGGCTCTGTCTAGTTGTGGCGAGCGGGGGCTACTCCTCGTTGTGGTGTGCAGGCTTCTCACGGCGGTGGCCTCTCTTGCTGCGGAGCACGGGGTCTAGGCGCGCAGGCTTCAGTAGTTGCAGCTTGCAGGCTCAGTAGTTGTGGTGCATGGGCCTAGTTGCTCTGCGGCATGTGGGATCTTCCCGGACCAGGGATCGAACCCGTGTCCCCTGCATTGGCAGGCGGGTTCTTAACCACGGCGCCACCAGGGAAGTCCCCGTTGTTTGGTTTTAAAAAGGTTTTGTCAGCTGGTAGTATTTACACGTGTCTGTAAAGCCAGGATATGCCCGTGTAAGAAAGGAGATGCTAGGGAAGCAGCCACTGTCCATGCCCAGGTCATCTTGGCCACACCCTCCACCTCCCTGACCTCAATAGCTGGCCTTCTCTAATACACAGTTTCTGTTTAGTCTTTGTGTCTCAAGAAATGACAATTTTTTAAACTGGCATTTAGAGCCGTCATAAGTACATTTCATAGGATGGCTTCATCCTATTACAAAAGGCTTCGTATCTGTCCCCCCAATCCCTAGGATGCATAGGTGAGCATATCAGGTGAGAAACCAAGTATCCTACAGAAAAACCCAATGTAGACATATGACCAAAACAGAAAAGTCAAATGACCCCATCTAATAAGGGCACAGAAGATGATTTCCTAGGTGTCAATGGAGAGACCATACAGAATACAGAACAGCACTGGATCCGGAGATTTGTCAAGTGACTTGTCTATGCAGCTATGCTGCCAGGCAAATTGACCGTGAGTTCTCACTGTGTCCCATGGGCACATAACGTGTCAAAAACTGCATGCAAATTTCAGCACTCAAAGTCCCAAGACCCTCTTGTTTCAAATCCAAGAGCTGTGTGCCAATTAGGCACTGGGCAGCTTGGTATTTGGTACGACTGATCAAATGCCAACAGCTTGCGTCTGAGACCAGATCTCCCCGGGAAATGTCTGAGTGATGAGACAGCTCTTCAGTTCACACCAGCGGCGTCCAACTGACTCCAGATCCACTCTGCACGCCCCTGAGTCCAAGGAGACTCCTAAGGGGTGGAGTTATTTTTCTGGTATCCTTGTTAAGCTCCACCGCTGGAGTGGCAAAAGGCATCGCACACTTGCTCCCATTGCCTTCTCAGTGTCAGAGAGGATCTCAGGGCCTCATATCCAAGGGACGTGAGTGCTTTTTATAGTCCAGAGGCACCATGAGCTGTGGGCCTGTGGGTGTATTTCACAGTGAAGCAAAGACCGTCATACAGCAGCTATCCCTTAATAATCGTTCACTCTTAGCAAACGGCAAGTGTTTGTGGAGGTGACGAGTTTACACCCTACACATTTTGACCCTCTTGGGGATGTTGTTCCTGAGAACATCGTGAACTTCCAAGCAAACTCTGAAGATGAACTGCTTCTGTTGAGTGATCTGAGACATCGTCTCCTTCCTTGGCTCCTGTTGGCATGTAGCAAGAGGAGAAAAAGCACAACTCAACATTCGACACCAGGAAGAGACGCTTCCTTCTTCCTGCAGTGTCCCTCCAGCACCCTCTACTCACAGGGTAAAGGAGAAATACTGACAGAGGCCAGTTCCTTCTGGCAGAGCAGGTACTGAAGGGTGACTCTGGAGCTGAACAGTAATAAATTGATGGCTGGGGTGGTTGCCCGAACTAAACTCCTCCCTCCCACTCCCTCCCTCACCTTCAGCTATCAAGTCTTGCGAACACTTAGCAGGTAAATGTCTCCAGAATAGAATCCTCTCTCTTACCCCCAACACCTCTGCTGTGGTTCGTCCTCTCCTCAGCCGTCACATGGACCTTGGCCATGGCCTTGTGACTGGTCTTCCTGCCGCTAGGATATCCCGACTCCAGTCCTATCGGCACACAAATACCAGGAATCTTCCTAAAATAACCAAAGCATCCTTATTATGCTCTTGCTTACAAACCTCTGCTGCCTAATTGGATGAAGTAAGATGTTAATAACAGGAAGAACCATTGGGGTGGGAATATGAGGATTCGCCGTACTTTCTGACTCTAGAAAACCAAGAAAGTCTATTAACTTAAAAAACCCACCTCGGGCTTCCCTGGTGGCGCAATGTTTGAGAGTCTGCCTGCCAATGCAGGGGACACGGGTTCGAGCCCTGGTCTGGGAAGATCCCGCATGCCGCGGAGCGACTTGGCCCGTGAGCCACAACTACTGAGCCTGCGCGTCTGGAGCCTGTGCTCCGCAACAAGAGAGGCCACAGCAGTGAGAGGCCCGCGCACCGCGATGAAGAGTGGCCCCCGCTTGCCGCAACTAGAGAAAGCCCTCGCACAGAAACAAAGACCCAACACTGCCAAAAATAAATAAATAAATAAAATTCAAAAACAAAAACAACAAAAAAAACACCTCTGTGGTCCTCCTTTGCCAAACTCCTTCTCCTGGCATCAGGTCATTCCCAACCTTCATGTCATGCAGCCTCATCTTTCCATTCTCACCAGACTGAGTTTCCCATACCAAGCTCTGAATTCCCACGGCTCTCCTTCAGAACAGGGCCTTCCCTTTGTGTGGAATACCCTTCCTCGCTTCCTTCCTCTGGAAAATTTTTACTCACCTTTCAAGTTCCAGCTCAGGTGTTAACTCTCAGCAAAACCTTTCCAGCAACCAGGACAATCCAGTTGTTCATCTCCCTCTGCTCTCATTTTATTTCTTCACAGGCAATATTTTAAATTACCTGTTTACATGTCAGACTTTGTCATCGGCTTACAAACTAGAGGGCAGGGACTGTTTCTTATTCAACTCTTTATCTCCAGCACCTATTACACTGTCTGGGGTAGAGTAGCCACTCAATAAACGTTTGCTGAATGATGAATGGGGAATGAATGGGGGATCAGAGGAGCATCGAGAGTCTGGGTGACACGGTTATTGCCACGTCTGTGCAGCTGGGAGAACAGTATCATTTAGGGACTCAGCATACGTGTCTTGTGGGGTTGGGGGAATAATAGATCAAAGTAAAAATGCTAGACATTCCTACCTATGCACCCTTAAAAGTATAATGTTGATAATCTGGAAATTTACAATTGCTAACTCAAAATGATTAATAACTGCTAACTTGCAGGAGAATTGGATGCTTCTGGGCCTGGGCTCCTGCGTAGAATAAGTTGTCAGTGATACAGTGATTAATGGTTTCTACTTTCAACATATCAGCATTAGAGGCTGTTGTGGTACTTCACGCACAGTAACTCAGGAATCGGGTTGTTTCTAGTTCTATGACGTTTTAAACTTTAGTTGGAAAATGAGCAGCACGGGTAAGCAGAGTGCACATATGTGATTATAATTCTGGCTTCCACTAATGAGTAAGTGTGCCAGCTATTTACAATAGCCAAGACATGGAGGCAACCTAAGTGTCCATCAACCGATGAATGGTTAAAGACGATGTAGTGTATGTATGTGTACATATATACATAAACACATAATGGAATATTACTTAGCCATTAAAAAATGAAATAATGCCATTTGCAGAAACATGGATGGACCTAGAGATTATCATACTGAGTGAAGTAAGTCAGATAAGGACAAATATTATATGATATCACTTACATGTGGAATCTAAAAAATAGTACAAATGAACTTGTTTACAAAACAGAAACAGACTCACAGACATAGAAAACAAACTTATGGTTACCGAAGCAGAAGGGAGAGGGGAGGGATAAATTGGCAGTATGGGATTAATAGATGCACACTGCTATATCTAAAATAAATCAACAACAAGGATTTACTGTATAGCATAGGAAACTATATTCAATATCTTGTAATAACCTATAATGAAAAAGAATAGAAAAAAGGAATATGGATCTATACATATGTATATATGTATAACCAAGTCACTTTGCTGTACACCTGAAACTAACGCAATATTGTAAATCAACTATACGTCAATTAAAAAAAAAATTAGTGTGCCAGGAACTCAGTGCTGCACGTGGATTCTCTCCCTTAATCCTCACTTTGGTTTAATCAATCCCTTTTTCCATGACTAGGGACAGTTCTTCAAGTAGCACGCCAGTGTATTATTTTCAGATCAGCCTTCCTGTGAGTGAGAATGCTGATAAGTATTCTTGAATGAATTTGTCTCAAGGAGACGGGCAGCAGAGCCGGGGTTTTTCTTGTTTCGTGCCATTGCACAGGACAGGTTGGAGCCCAGCTAAGACCTACAGCTTCTCAGGTTGACCCTAAGGAGGGACTTGGCCATAGCAGAATCATCCGTGTTCCTTGTGAACTTGCTGCCTTTGGTCAACTCCAAGGACAGACCCACAAATAAAAGGCAGTTCAGGGCTTCCCTGGTGGCGCAGTGGTTGAGAGTCCGCCTGCCGATGCAGGGGACACGGGTTCGTGCCCTGGTCCGGGAAGATCCCACATGCCGCGGAGCGGCTGGGCCCGTGAGCCATGGCTGCTGAGCCTGTGCGTCCGGAGCCTGTGCTCCGCAACGGGAGAGGCCACAGCAGTGAGAGGCCCACGTACTGCAGAAAAAAAAAAAAAGAAAAAAAAAAAAGGCAGTTCAAACAGAGAGCTGGATGTTGCTTCTCATTTCAACACCGACCCTCATGCACTGAGCTGTGCTCAGGAACCCGGAACGCAGGGATGCAGAGGTGACTGGCATCCAGGCATTGCTATTCTGATGGTAGCACTAAAAATAGAATTTTGTGCTTGATGTGAAGCAAAAATAACTACAAAAACATGATCCTGTCTTCTAGGGCATGAAGCTTAGCACCCCGCATTGTGATAGGTACAAGAAGAGCATACCGGCTCAGAGCTTTCATCCCATGCTCTCCCTACGTGCCCTGTTAACTCCTTGCCAAACAATAGCACTGCACGATGGACCACCTTTATAAGTCAGTCCAGGAAAAATCACTCCTACCAGAAGCCACAGATTGGTCTCCACCAGACAACACTTGTTCAGGGTCTTAGTTGGAGGGCTGTCCATTTGGCCCAGTCCCAAATCTCTTCAAAGTTTTCCTCCTTTATCTAGGAGTTGTTGACAATTCCAATCTAGGGACTGTCAGCCAGCTCTAAGGAAACATGGCGCTGACATTTAAAAACGCCCGTTACTCCTTCTGAGAAGCCAGAATTAATTACTTTTCATACTGTAGCCATTGTCATCACGCACACAGATCCATAACCTCAGATTGCAAACACAAATTGTTTTATACGTAATTACACCTCATTTAGTGAAAGAAGTTGAGCACAGATTTTGACAGCGCATTTATAACTGTGTTTGTTGACATTGAGCTGCCATGTACATAAAATTAGCCGTGTTTTGTGAGAGCTGTCACAGCTATTATTATTTCGTGTTGCGTGTCCTCAGTAAGCAAGCGCCCTAACCTTGCCTGGCCAGTGCCTGAACCATGTTGGACATGTCATTAAATCTAAAGAGGGGAGCTTTATGCCTTCAAGTCCAGGGAACCTGAAAACAGTACCCCTAATACTAATTGTTCCCAATTTGGGGTAATGAGCTATGTTTCAAACACTGTGCAAAACACCTCATTTATCCTTGAAACAATCTTTGGAGCTTGACACTGAGTTTGGCATTTTGAGTTTGGTACTAACTAGCTCATTTTATAGAAGAGTCGTAGAGAAATGAAGGAACTTGTCCAAGGTCCAGACCAGGACTAAACAGAGGCAGATGAGGTGCTTAGGGTGCAAAATTTAAGGAGGCATTACTTCTCAGGTTTGTGCAAGTTGCCATTGGAAAGTGAGTGCCTCCTTAAATTTTGCACCCCAGGTACCTCGCTGGCTTCACTCCGGTCCCCACTCAGCCAGGATCACACAACTAAAAAGAAAACGGTCGAAGGAGATTTTTTTTCTCCAATGAATCTTTTTTTTCATCTTTATTGAGGTATAATTGCTTTACAATGCTGTGTGAGTTTCTGCTGTACAACAAAGTGAATCAGCTATATGCATACATATATCCCCATGTCAAAGAAGGTTTTAGATCTGACCCAAAGTTCATGTTTTTGACCACTCTGTTGGGTACCTGCTCAGGTAATCGTGCTCTGCTTTCTGGAAAGTGCATTCAGTAAATAAGGAGCACCTCTTTAATTTATTAATTCAATCTTGAAAAATGTGATCACCAAATACAAATTGTGGTTTTTATGTTTTTGAAAGTATTTTAGAATATATAAAAGATTTGTCCTTCAAGCTAAACTGACCTATAGTATAGATTCTAGAGACTATGAGTTCCGGGTAATGTGTGTATGTATATAAACACATATATACACACATATTTTTATGGATGTGTATAGATATAGATAAATGTGTTTATGAGTGTACACACATATATACCAGCATGTGTAGATTCATAATTATTTAGGTTATTTAAACCATATACAAATAAAAATATGAGTTTATTATTGGTTTTATTTTGTGTTTCTATAAGCAGCCACGCTAAACTTGTTAAATTTCTCATTAACACTGATTTGCCAAGCTTTTGACAATGCGCTAATTTCCATGAATTCTTAATGAGATATAACGTGAGATGAAAATTGTTAAATTACAGTAAGTAATCATGTTCAGCAGTTGCTTACACTCGTTTGGACCCATCTTAAAAATGCATAAGTGCTTTTTATTATGCATTTATATTACAAGCGGATGATCACAATGGAAATAGACATTTTCAAGTCATTTCTTTTTGCATTACCCTTCAATACATACCATTTATGATGGAAATCATCTGTGAGAAGCTCATTATGCCAGCATGGATTGTTTCTGTGGCTTTGATTCTCTTTCAGATATATCACCTAAGTTGCTTATTTATCTTGGCATATGTTTCCTAGCGGTAGTTGCTAATACAGATGCACAGATGTCATTTTTATTTTATATACAATCAAATGTCTCATAGGAAATTTGTGATGCAGATCTCAAGCACAAATAGCTCCCAACAATTTTATCACCTTTTTATTGAGGGCTCAACTAACCTGTTGATATAAGAGGTTAAGTTGCGATATCAGCTATAGGTTGAAAGTGAAATTTTCTCTTTTTCCTCCAGATTATAAATATATTTGAGTAAAGACAAGAGCCTATTAATTAATCAATAAGTACTGAGAGCCTATTAGTTGCTCAAGACTATGGAGGCCGGGATAAAGAAGGGGTATAAGATGTAGTAACTACTCTAGAAGAATATAAAAGTAAACAAAAAGAAATAATGCTCATTACTATGTTATACTATCTGGGGGATGAACAGTCATTCAAGTCAACACTTTCTAGTTTGTTGGACCCTGTTGGTCATCTCATTAATGCTACGAACACTCTCCCAAGTGCCACACATACATATACAGAGAGTTTGAGAAAATATCAAGAGCTTCATGTATTCCTAGGTTAAGAACCCCTGTTCTGAGAGAAAAATTCCTACATCATAGAGTGATTCTAAAGATTATGTTAGATGATGTACATAAAACTCCTAGTCCATGGAGTGGAATTTCGCATATGTACAATAAATATTGGTATATTTTCCCTATTCTCCTTAATATTTGGAATTCATATTTTATTTCAGCAGTCCTAGATTTGGCTGATGACTATTCCTATTAGAAAAACACATGAAAATAGCATCCCATCTTGCAATTACATGGAAATTATAGAAGCCTAGACTTAAAATCCAAAGGTAAACAAAAATGGCATATTTCTCTACTATCCAATAAAGGATCTCTCATTTCTCTGCCACCCACAGCAGAAATATATAATCCATTTCTAGGAGACTCTCTCTTATATATCTTCAAAGTCATACTAATAAACCCTGCCTTCCCCTCGAGCTATTATCATATGTCTCTTTTTCCTTTCTTCGCTAATATCTTTGAAAAGATAGTCTATATTCCTTCCTTCACTTTCTTCCCTTAAATTCACATATCATTCCCTCTGCAGTGTGGCTTCTGACTTTACCTCACTACTGAAGCGTCTTTAGTTAGGTTCCCATGAATTCCTAAATGCTACCTCTCAGATCTCATACTGCTAGAACTCTGCAGCTGTTAGCCCTACTGGCCTAACTTCTTCTTCTAGAATTATGGTTGCCCTGATGTCTTTCACTCCTTCCGTTTTCTCTCCTGGATCTTCTCTACCATTTTGGATCCATTTTCTCCCAAACTTTGTCTCATCTTCCCTTCTATTCCTTTATTTGTGTTTCCAAAATATTGTCTTGGATCATCTCTTTTCATTGCATACTTTCCCTGGTGAATCTCATTTATTCCCATTGCTTCATTTCTGCCCCATGAACTGATGACTTCCAAGTCTATGCCCTGATCCTCACCTGAATTCCAGATCCATATCTGTATTTGGATTTTCTACAGGTACCTCAAACTTTATGTTCCTCCAAACCCAGGTCCTTGGCTGCCCCCAATCCCTGACCCACCTGCTTCCTTCTCTGTCTTGCAACATCAGTATCCATCAAGGCTCCCAGGTTAGATGACTTAGACTCACCTTAGACTTATATTCCTTATCTCCATAGAAAGTTGCCCGTCAAGTCCTGAAGATTCTTCCTTTGTAGCATTTCTTGCTGTGGCTGCTTCTCCATCACAACCTGCTTTGGGCCCTCATTCCTCTTATCAGGATTTGTAGAGCGGCCTTGTCTCTCTACTCTCTGTTTACAAATCCATAACACAAATACCTCGCAGGCACTGAGCTCAAACAGAGCTGATCATGAGCTCACAGTGCTTATCGACAAAAGACCAACCTCTTCTGTGTGACATTCAAGGCTCTTCACACTCTGGTGCCACCAGGCTTTCTAGCCTAGAAAGTCACCAACCTCTTCCGTGCTGCTGTGCCTTTGTTTCACTGCTCTTTCTGGCAAATCTTACAAGGCTTGTTAAATCTACTCGTTGCTTAAGATACAGCTCAGATGCCACCATCCCTTTGAAAATTTATTTCATTTTTACCACCCCAAATATAATGATCAGAGTTTTGCTAATGCTACTGGCAAAGCCCATAACATATGGTCATTATGTACGGTTGTTCATGTTGTTCACTGAGCGAGGATACCTGGCCAAGAAAGCAAGCATCTAAAATCCAGTCCACTGGCAGGAGGGAGCATCGATTTTTCTTTTTATTTTATTTTATTGTCCTTATTTTTTTGCTGTCCATTGCATTTATTTATTCTTTAATTTAATTTAATTAATTTATTTTTTAAACAGCAGGTTCTTATTAGTAATCTATTTTATACATATTAATGTATACATGTCAATCCCAACCTCCCAACTCATACCACCACCACCACCACCACTTTCCCCCCTTGGTGTCCATACGTTTGTTCTCTACATCTGTGTCTCTATTTCTGCCTTGCAAACTGGTTCATCTGTACCATTTTTCTAGATTCCACATATATGCATTAATATATGATATTTGTTTTTCTCTTTCTGACTTACTTCACTCTGTATGACAGTCTCTAGGTCCATACACGTCTCTATTTCATTCCTTTTTATGGCTGAGTAATATTCCATTGTATATACGTGCCACATCTTCTTTATCCATTTGTCTGTCAATGGACATTTAGGTTGCTTCCATGACCTGGCTATTGTAAATAGTGCTGCAATGACCATTGGGGTGCCTGTGTCTTTTTGAATTATGGTTTTCTCTGGGTGTATGCCCAGTAGTGAGATTGCTGGGTCATATGGTAATTCTATTTTTAGTTCTTTAAGGAACCTCCATACT
This sequence comes from Orcinus orca, assembly GCF_937001465.1. Classification (NCBI taxonomy): domain Eukaryota; kingdom Metazoa; phylum Chordata; class Mammalia; order Artiodactyla; family Delphinidae; genus Orcinus; species Orcinus orca. Next base: position 96,261,057 of record NC_064568.1, on the reverse strand, counting down.
GTTCTCCATAGTAGCTGTACCAGTTTACATTCCCACCAACAGTGCAAGAGGGTCCCCTTTTCTCCACACCCTCTCCAGCATTTGTTGTTTGTAGATTTTCTGATGATGCCCATTCTAACTGGTGTCAGGTGATACCTCATTGTAGTTTTGATTTGCATTTCTCTAATAATTAGTGATGTTGAGCAGCTTTTCATGTGCCTCTTGACCATCTGTATGTCTTCTTTGGAGAAATGTCTATTTAGGTCTTCTGCCCGTTTTTTGATTGGGTTGTTTGTTTTTTTAATATAGAACTGCATGAGCTGTTTATATATTTTGAAGATTAATCCTTTGTCCATTGATTCGTTTGCAAATATTTTCTCCCATTTGGAGGGTTGTCTTTTCATCTTGTTTATGGTTTCCTTTGTTGGGCAAAAGCTTTTAAGTTTCATTAGGTCCCACTTGTTTATTTTTGTTTTTATTTCCATTGCTCTAGGAGGTGGGTCAAAAAAATCTTGCTGTGATTTATGTCAAAGAGTGTTCTTCCTACATTTTCCTCTAAGAGTTTTATAGTGTCTGGTCTTACATTTAGGTCTTTAATCCATCTTGAGTTTATTTTTGTGTATGGTGTTAGGGAGTGTTCTAATTTCATTCTTTTACATGTGGCTCTCCAGTTTTCCCAGCACCACTTATTGAAGAAGTTGTCTTTTCTCCCTTTTATATTCTTGCCTCCTTTGTCATAGATTAGTTGACCATAGGTGCATGGGTTCATCTCTGGGCTTTCTATCCTGTTCCATTGATCTATATTTCTGTTTTTGTGCCGGTACCATATTGTCTTTATTGCTGTAGCAATAGTAGCTGTAGCAATATAGTCTGAAGTCAGGGAGTCTGATTCCTCCAGCTCCATTTTTTTTTCTCTCAAGATTGCTTTGGCTCTTCAGGGTCTTTTGTGTCTCCATACAAATTTTAAGATTTTTTTGTTCTAGTTCTGTAAAAAATGCCGTTTGTAGTTTAATAGGGATTGCATTGAATCTGTAGATTGTTTTGGGTAGTATAGTCATTTTCACAATATTGATTCTTCCAATTCAAGAACGTGGTATATCTGTCCATATGTTTGTGTCATCTTTGATTTCTTTCATTGGTGTCTTATGGTTTTCTGAGTACATATCTTTTACCTCCTTAGGTAGGTTTATTCCTAGGTATTTTATTCTTTTTGTTGCAATGGTGAATGGGATTGTTTCCTTAATTTCTCTTTCTGATCTTTCTTTGTTAGTGTACGGGAATGCAAGAGATTTCTGTGCATTAATTTTGTATCCTGCAACTTTAACAAATTCATTGATTAGCTCTAGTAGTTTTCTAGTGGCGTCTGTAGGATTCTCTATATATAGTATATGTCATCTGCAAACAGTGACAGATTTACTTCTTCTTTTCCATTTTGGATTCCTTTTATCTCTCTTCTCTGATTGCAGTGGCTAGGACTTCTAAAACTATGTTGAATAATAGTGGCGAGAGTGGACATCTTTGTCTTGTTCCTGATCTTAGAGGAAATGCTTTCAGTTTATCACTGTTGAGAATGATGTTTGGGACTTCCCTGGTGGTATAGTGGTTAAGAATCGGCCTGCCAATACAGGGGACATGGTTTTGAGCTCTGGTTCGGGAGGATCCCACTTGCCATGGAGCAACTAAGCCTGTGCACCACAACTACTGAACTTGCGCTCTAGAACCCACAAGCCACAACTATGGAGTCCGAGTGCCACAACTACTGAAGTCTGTGCACCTAGAGCCCGTGCTTGACAATAAAGAGAAGCCACCACAATGAGAAGCCTGCAAACCACAATGAAGAGTTGCCCCCACTCACTGCAACTAGAGAAAGCTCACGTGCAGCAACGAAGGCCCAATGCAGCCAAAAATAAAAATAAATAAATAAAATATAAATTATATTAAAAAAAAATAAGAGAATGGTGTTTGCTGTGGCCTTTATTATGTTGAGGTAGGTTCCCTCTATGCCCACTTTCTGGAGAGTTTTATCATAACTGGGTGTTGAATTTTGTCAAAAGCTTTTTCTGCATCTATTGAGATGATCATATGATTTTTATTCTTCAGTTTGTTAATATGGTGTATCACATTGATTGGTGTATATTGAAGAATCCTTGCATCCCTGGGATAAATCCCACTTGATCATGGTGTATGATCCTTTTAATGTGTTGTTGGATTCTGTTTGCTAGTATTTTGTTGAGGATTTTGTATCTATATTCATCAGTGTTATTGGTCTGTAATTTTCTTTTTTTGTAGTATCTCTGTCTGGTTTTGGTATCAGGGTGACGGTGGCTTCATAGAATGAGCTTGGGAGTGTTCCTTCCTCTGCAATTTTTTGGAACAGTTTGAGAAGGATGGGTGTTAACTCTTGTCTAAATGTTTGGTAGAATTCACCAGTGAAGCCATCTGGTCCTGGGCTTTTTGTTTGTTGGAAGATTTTTAATCACAGTTTCAGTTTCATTACTTGTGATTGGTCTGTTCATATTTTCTATTTCTTCCTGGTTCAGTCTTGGAAGGTTATACCTTTCTAAAAACTTGTCGATTTCTTCCAGGTTGTTCATTTTATTGGCATAGAATTGCTTGTAGTACTTTCTTAGGATGCTTTGTATTTCTGCAGTGTCCATTGTAACTTCTCCTTTTTCATTTCTAATTTTATTGATTTGAGTCTCTCCCTCTTTTTCTTGATGAGTCTGGCTAAAGGTTTATCAATTTTGTTTATCTTCTCAAAGAACCAGCTTTTAGTTTTATTGATCTTTGCTATTGTTTTCTTTGTTTCTATTTCATATATTTCTGCTCTGATCTATGATTTCTTTCCTTCTAATAACTGGGTTTTCTTTGTTCTTTTTCTAGTTGCTTTAGGTGTAAGGTTAGATTGCTTATTTGAAATTTTTCTTGTTTCTTGAGATAGGATTGTATTGCTATAAACTTCCCTCTTAGAACTATTTTTGCTGCATCCCATAGGCTTTGGATCATCATGTTTTCATTGTCATTTGTCTCCAGGTATTTTTTGATTTCCTCTTTGATCTCTTTGGTGATCTCTTGGTTATTTAGTAACGTGTTGTGTGGCCTCCATGTGTTTGTAATTTTTTCCCTGTAATTGATTTCTATTCTCATAGCCTTGTGGTCAGAAAAGATGCTTGATATGGTTTCAATTTTCTTAAATTTACTGAGGCTTGATTTGTGACCCAAGATATGATCTGTCTTGGAGAGTGTTCCGTGTACACTTGAGAAGAAAGTGTAATCTGCTGTTTTCAGATGGAATGTCCTATAAAGATCAATTAAATCTGTCTGGTCTATTCTGTCATTTAAAGCTTGTCTTTCCTTATTAATTTTCTGTCTGGATGATCTGTCCTTTGGTGTAAGTGAGGTGTTAAAATCCCCTACTACTATTGTGTTACTGTCGATTTCCTCTTTTAGAGCTGTTAGCATTTGCCTTATGTATTGAGGTGCTCCTATGTTGGGTGCATATGTATTTATAATTTTTAAATATTCTTGGATTGATCCCTTGATCATTATGTGGTGTCCTTCCTTGTCTCTTCTAACATTCTTTATTTTAAGGTCTATTTTATCTGATATGAGTATTGCTACTCCAGCTTTCTTCTGATTTTCATTTGCATGGAATGTCTTTTTCCATCCCCTCACTTTCAGTCTGTATGTGTCCCTAGGTCTGAAGTGGGTCTCTTGTAGACAGCACATATGTGGGTCTTGTTTTTGTATCCTGTGTCTTTTGATTGGAACATTTAATCCATTCACATTTAAGGCAATTATCGATATGTATGTTCCTATTACCATTTTCTTAATTGTTCAGGGTTTGTTTTTGTAGGTCCTTTTCTTCTCTTGTGTTTCCCATTTAGAGGAGTTCCTTTAGCATTTGTTGTATAGCTGGTTTGGTGGTGCCGAATTCTCTTAGCTTTTGCTTGTCTATAAAGCTTTTGATTTCTCTGTCAAATCTGAATGAGATCCTTGCTGGGTAGAGTAATCTTGGTTGTAGGTTCTTCCCTTTTGTCACTTTAAATATATCGTGCCACTCCCTTCTGGCTTGTAGAGTTTGTGCTGAGAAATCAGCTGTTAACCTTATGGGAGTTCCCTTGTATATTATTTGTCATTTTTCCCTTGCTGCTTTTAATAATTTTTCTTTGTCTTTAATTTTTGTCATTTTGATTACTGTGTGTCTCGGTGTGTTTCTCCTTGGGTTTATCCTGCCTGGGACTCTCTGCACCTCCTGGACTTATGTGGCTATTACCTTTCCCATGTTAGGAAAGTTTTCAACTATAATCTCTTCAAGTATTTTCTCGGATCCTTTCTCTCTCTCTTCTCCTTCTGGGACCCCTATGATGTGAATGTTGTTGCATTTAATGTTGTCCCAGAGATCTCTTAATCTGTCTTTATTTCTTTTCATTCTTTTTTCTTTATTCTGTTCCACAGCAGTGAATTCCACTATTCTGTCTTCCAGGTCACTTATCTGTTCTTCTGCCTCAGTTATTCTGCTATTGATTCCTTCTATTGTATTTTTCATTTCAGTTATTGTATTGTTCATCTCTGTTTTTTTGTTCTTTAATTCTTCTAGGAGTTTGTTTTTTAATTCTTCTAGGTCTTTGTTAAACATTTCTTGCATCTTCTCAATCTTTGCCTCCATTCTTTTTCTGAGGTCCTGTATCATCTTCACTATCATTATTCTGAATTCTTTTTCTGGAAGGTTGCCTATCTCCACTTCATTTAGTTGTTTTCCTGGGGTTTTATCTTGTTCCTTCAACTGGTACATAGTCCTCTGCCTTTTCATTTTGTCTCTCTTTCTGTGAATGTGGTTTTCGTTCCACAGGCTGCAGGACTGTAGTTCTTCTTGCTTCTGCTGTCTGCCCTCTGGTGGATGAGGCTATCTAAGAGGCTTGTGCAAGCTTCCTGATGGGAGGACTGGTGGTGGGTAGAGCTGGGTGTTGCTCTGGTGGGCAGAGCTCAGTAAAACTTTAATCTGCTTGTCTGCTGATGGTTGGGGCTGGGTTCTCTCCCTTTTGGTTGTTTGGCCTGAGGCGACCCAGCACTGGAGCCTACCTGGCTCTTTGTTGGGGCTAATTGTGGACTCTGAGAGGGGTCACACCAAGGAGTACTTCCCAGAACTTCTGCTGCCAGTGTCCTTGTCCCCGCAGTGAGACACAGCCACCCCCTGCCTCTGCAGGACACCCTCCAGCACTAGCAGGTACGTCCGGTTCAGTCTCCCATGGAGTCACCGCTCCCCACCCTGGGTCCTGACGTGCACACTACTTTGTGTGTGCCCTCCAAGAGTGGAGTCTCTGTTTCCCCCAGTCTTGTCGAAGTCCTGCAATCAAATCCCAGTGGCCGGGCTTCTCTGGTGGCACAGTGGTTGAGAGTCCACCTGCCGATGCAGGGGACACAGGTTCGTGCCCCGGTCTGGAAAGATCCCACATGCCACGGAGCGGCTGGGCCCGTGAGCCATGGCCACTGAACCTGCGCGTCCAGAGCCTGTGCTCCACAACGGGAGAGGCCACAACAGTGAGAGGCCCACATACCACACACACACACACAAAAATCAAATCCCACTGGCCTTCAAAGTCTGATTCTCTAGGAATTCCTCCTCCCGTTGCCAGACCCCCAGGTTGGGAAGCCTGATGTGGGGCTCAGAATCTTCGCTCCAGTGGGTGGACCTCTGTGGTATAAGTGTCCTCCAGTTTGTGAGTCACCCACCCACCCAGGGGCCATGGGATTTGATTTTATTGTGATTGCCCCCCTCCTACCGTCTCATTGCAGCTTCTCCCCTGTCCTTGGATGTGGGGCATCCTTTTTGGTGAGTTCCAGTGTCTTCCTATCAATGATTGTTCAGCAGTTAGTTGTGATTTCCGTGCTCTCACAAGAGGGAGTGAGTGCACGTCCTTCTACTCTACCATCTTCTATTTTTCTAATTCACATAAAGTTTCAGTATAGGCTAGTGGTGACCCAGTGTCAGAAGGGACATCTGTTTAGTGCTCTTGAATACATCTGCCCCTCTAGACTATGACTTCTTTAGAACTAGATCTCCTTTGCCTTTTTCCTCAATGTACAGTCTCTTGCATGGACTTGCAAAGATTGTCAGTTTTGTAAGATTAATAATAGTGACAACAACAAAAATACTGTTAACACTTTAAATCCCTTATAATGCTGTAGGAAAAACTCTAAATGTTTTTGCATGGATAATCTCACATAGTTAACACAATAAGCCGATGAAGAAGGTACTCTTATTACTTCCATTATAGAGAGCATAAAACTGGGGCTCAGAGAAGCTCAGTTATTTGCTTAAAGTCACACAGCCAGGATTTGAACCTTTTTTAAAATTTTATTTATTTATTTATTTAATTTATTTTGGCTGTGCCGGGTCTTAGTTGAGGCACGCGGGATCTTTTAGTTGCAGCACGCAGGCTTCTTAGTTGCGGCATGCGGGATCTAGTTCCCCGACCAGGTGTCTAACCCGGACCCCTTGCATTGGGAGCACGGAGTCTTACCCACTGCACCACCAGGGAAGTCCCGAAGCCTGGTCCCTTATACACCATGGGGAATAGAATAGGTACATGCATGCCCACACCAAATGCCCGTGATGACAAAGCGTGGGGCTCAGGACCATTGGAGAATCTGAAGTGTTTTTGTAGAAAGCAGTCTGATGAAGGGCAAACCCAGGAACATCCTGAAGCCCACCTGTAAGCAGGTAGATGTAACCTTTCTGCACAGGAAAAGGGTGAGTTCAGCCCCTGCTGTCTCCTGGGAGTCTAAGTGGAATCATCCTCCCGGCAGACCAGCACATCTCTGAGTTACGAGGGCGAGGCCTCCGGTGCTGCCTGCGGGTGTCTCTTGCTCTGCCTCTTGCCACTGGCAACATCTCACTCTTACCAGCAATGAACCTCAGCTGGGTTGTTGGCTCTCATCCAAGTCATGGTCACATGCAGGCTCTGTGTAAGCTTTGGAGCCCCTCTGTCAGGCTCAGATGAGGAGGGACAGTAGAGCCATTGATAATTACCAGCTGGCTGGCTCCGTTCCCACACGCCCCACTCTTTCACCCGGGATTCATTAACAAGTTGAGGGGGAGAAGGACAGATACCTCCTGAGAGGAAGGCCCACTGATGGGTGAGTGATCGTCTTCAGACAGCCACAGGGGAATGGCAGGATCTCTTTCCAAAGCAGTTTTCACTACGTGTGTTAAAAACCACAGTTAGTCCTTCTGGCAGGCTGCTGAGAGCAGCACTAAAAAACACCTGGTTCATCCAGCTTCCATCCTGCAACCCACCCCCAAAACTGGCTTGAAATTAACCTCCAAGATTCTAGAATGACGGAGAAACTAGAACAGTACAGGAATTTGTTTATCTTTTTCCTTCAGAATCCTGGTTTAATTTACACCTTTCCCTCAAAGTCTGCTCCAGCCCTGAAGGACTGCTTCCTGCTCCGAGGCCCTGGAGCATTTGTGTCTGTACCACTCATCTGAAACATTGCAGTTCCACTCATCCGTTCATTCACATAACAAACCCTGACATTGTCCTCTGTGCTAGGCACTGGGATAGGGGCCAAGAGAGAGACAAATGAAAACTGTCCATATCCTCAAGGGAGAGCCCAGTCCAGTGGGCACGGTGGATGGGTAGAAAGACCACTTCCATAGGGGGTGATGGATTCTACAACAAAGAGAGGCGAAAGTGCTAAAAGAGAGCAGAGCTGATGTGTCCACCCACCCCGAGGCAGGGATACAGAAAAGCTGCACGGAGGAAGGGTGCATAGGTCTTGAAGGAGCAGAGGGGGATGCCTGAGTATTGAAGCAGTACAGTGGTATTTGTTAAAGCTCTCCAGGAGGTCCTGCCCTAAGCAAAGTAGAACTGCTCCATCTGGGAAGTTATGCCCACGCACTCACCCTCCACTCATGCCCCAGCCAGGGCAGCTGGCAGCAATGAATGCATGACTAGCACAGAGGGACAAAGGGCTGGCCCCCCGGCCTAAAGGTGGGACCAACTCTGTGGAGCTGTTCGTGCTTCAGAGCTTCCCCGTGGGTCAGGATGGTGCCACAATCCTTCCGAGGTCATATCCTTGCCTTTAGCCCCTAATCTGCCCCTACGCACCCTCTCTCCCGAGAGCATTCACCTAGCAAGTCACACACACCTGAAACGCCATCTAGGCTCTGCTGATCCCCCAGTCCTTCAAACTATCCACAATAACACTCGACGTGCATTTATTGGTAGTGAGGGTGGTAAAATTTCCCAGACAGAGGATGTATGGACCCTAAAATATTATCTGCCAATGATGCATTGTCCCTTTATTGGAAGAGTGTAGAGGGCAGTGGTTCCATCCAAGGAAGATTGAGGCAACACAGTGACTCTCAGGTGTGACACAGACAAATCGGAAGAACCAATGACTCACGGTTCTTCCGTCACACCACATAAGCAGCGCCAGGCTCACCTCTTTTGAGGACTGTTTATTCACAGCCAGAGCCTTCAACTTCTTCATATATTACCTTAGTTTAGAAAAACACATCCAGGATCCCCAGATGATATTCTTGAATAGTTTCTAACTGATCAGCCTCTACTGAGATTGCTCCTTCATTCAAGCTTGTCGGAAGTGATCATTTTAATTTTCTGTAAATGCCTCCATGGCGCTCCTTGACTGAGTAATCATTGTGTTAAAATGTTGATGCAAATGACAATATCTTTTGAGTCACCAGCGTGGCTATGGCTGCCCTTTAAATATTTGTGCACTACTTTCTTTTAAATAAAATATTTTATCTCTAAAATGCTGCAAGCAAAAGACTTTCTATCTATTGATGAAACCTCCAAACACTCCCTTCAAACAGAGCTTTTTTGTGTGTCTGGAGGACTTCTTTGAGGATGATACAAAAGAAAGAGAACTGTCAGAGAGCTGATGATCGGTTCTCAAACGATTACTCAGGTATTTGGTAATCACTGTCTTTGCTTGGATTGTTATAACAGCTTTTGTATATCAGGATTACCAGCCACATCTGTCCTTCAATATTTATTTGTCCCTTGGACAAGTACTCTAGGTTATAAGTCACTACAGAGGAGGGCACGGGGGACTCAATCTGGGACTCTGATTGGAAGGGGTAGAAACAAATACCAATTCAAGGCCAGTTCTAGGCATAAGAAAGAATGTATCAGTACCATGATTCTAAAAGTTTGAGGTGACTAACACAACATTGTAAAACAATTATACCTCAATTTAAAAAAAGAAAAAGAAAAGTTTGAGCTGAATCTTGAGTCCAAACGAATGCAAAAGACAGCAATGTAGGCAATTGTATTAGTTAAGGTAGAGGCTAAGCTGCTATAACAAAGAGGCCCCAAAATACAGTGGCTTAAGCAAGATAGAAATTTGTTTTCCTCTAACGTAACAGCCTAGGAAGGAGTGGTCCAGGGCTGGTGGAGCGGCTCTGCCATCTTCAACATGTGGCTTCCAGGATTGTTCCAGCCACTCTCACTTCTCAGACAGTGGGACAGGAGAGAGGAAGTTTGGAGAAGCACGTTTCTCTTTAAAGTAGATAACCCCAAAGCCATACACATTACTTTGATTCATCCCCTTTTAGCCTGAATTTAGTCTCATGGTCAAACCTAGCTGCATGGAGGGTTGGCAAACTTACCCACAATTTGAGCACAATTGCTATATGTCCTACTAAATTGAGGGGGTTCTCTTACTAAAAGACAGGGGTCAGCAGTCTCTACCATGGCAAGTTAATATCAATGCCCAGGGACCCAAAATAAATCCAGGAGAAGACTGGAAATAGCATCTAAGTAAGCACACACCATAGTACATAGTTTATGTACTCATAAACACTGAGTACGTATTTAAAGCCTGGCTTGATGGGTGAATGAGTTAAGGGATGAATGAAATGAAAATGTTCATGTCAGCATCCAGAGACTCCAGCTAAATAGAGGTGATATTCACAAAGCAGAATCCCGCACAAACGGATTCACATAAGCACAAAGGCCTAGGAGTGTGCACTCTGGCTTGCCCTTGTATACTTCCTGCAAGGTGCAGACCAGCAGAGGTTGGCAGGGGTGTGCTGAGGACAGAGAGGAAAGGGTTTATCACTCATTTCGTTGGTGATCTCAGCATCTCATCACTGGGAGATTCAGTCAGCTGGGACCAAGGCCACCACTCTGGCATTCAGACATCACTCAGACAGTAGGACTCTTCCCCTCTCAGCATCCCTTTCTCTACAGATCAGTGGTTCTCAGAGTATGGTCTCCAGACCACAATATCAGCATCCTCTGGAAACTTTTAGAAAAGCAAATCCCAGGTCCCACACCCCAGAACTATTGAATCACACATTCTGGGGGTGGGGCCCAGAAATCTGTGTTAAATTAGCCTTCCAGGTAATTCTGATGTATATTCAAGTCTGAGGACCACAACTCTAGATAACTGCTTTCCTTTGATTACCTGTATTCTCCTGCCTGTTACTGAGCCATTACCACATGATGTCTTCTGAGAACAACAGTGTAGCCCAGGATGTAGCTTGGCTTGGCCTGGATCTCACAGGAAGAGAGTCACAGATCCTGTTCTGGAATCCTAGTTTAGTATGGAATTTCAAAAAGCTCTCTTATTCATCTGCCTGTCTCTATAGTAAATATGCAGACCATCCAAATAGCAATAGTGACCAGCAGTATTCCTGGATATCCCCAAGGATGGGAATCATAAGTTCTCCTTGTTAGCTAGTTCCAGTGTAATCAGTATTTAGGCCATACATCTTTTCTTTCTTTCTTTCTTTTGTTTTCTTTATAACCAAACCGCTTCTCATTATAATGTAAGCCCATGTATTCTTTAATCTTTTCAAGAGATCTCCAAATCTTTTGTCATTCTAGTTATCATTTGTATACTCAAAGACATTTGTGAAATCATTGTTTATTCTTCTCTCTTCTAAGCTAAACAATTCCAATTCCTCAAATAATAAACTTCTTTCAATGATCCTGACGGTTCCTCTAGGGTCTGAATGTTTGTGTTCTACCTCCCCTGCCAAAATTCATATGTTGAAATCCTAACTCCTCAAAGATGATGGTATTAGAAGATGGGGCCTTTGGGAATCATTAAAGCGAAATCCTCATGAATGAGATTAGTGCTTTAGAAAAGAGACCCCACAGAGATCCCTAGCATCTTCCACCTTGTGTAGATACAATGGGAAGTCTGTGACCTGGAAGAGGGCCCTCACCTGACCATGCTGGTACCCTGATCTTGGACTTCCAACCTCCAGAACTGTGATAAATAAATTTCTGTTCTCTATAAACCACCCAGGCTGTGGTATTTCGTTATAGTAGCCCAAATGGGCTAAGACAGTACCTTAATCCTTCATCAGCATTATCTCATTAATCCTCATAATAACCCTAAGAAATGGGCACTGTTATTTTATCCCATTTTACACATAAAGAAACTGAGGTTCAGTAAGGTTCAACTGCTTGCCTGGGCTTACAGAGTTTGGAAATGGCGGGGCGGGGGGGCTGAAATTCACAAGTCATTACCCTTGATCTTACGTGTCTATCTGTATGTCTAGCATTCATTCCAAATCTTAATGAAGTATTGACTTCATATTTTTCTTACGGTTGGAAATTCAATCGTAAGTTATAAGCTGTAAATGTCCCACAAATATCTGCATACTCGAGAATGATTATATGAATTAAAATGTTCATGGGAAAAGACATTTCACTTAATAAAACTAGTTGTTCTAAAGGGATACTTCAAAAAATGATGGTCAGATCATAATCTGAGAATCTAAATGCCATGAAAACTAGGAGAAAAGAGAAGGAGACAAAGGTAGCAAATAGATCTGTTAGAATCCATGACACGAATGGACGTCTCCAAGCTGATTCTTTCTGTTATCTTCATTGAGATGAGCACCAACAGTATCAACTGAATCAAAGTACTTTTTTCTTTTCAAACTACTTCATGGTCAATTCCCTGCTATGTCCCCAGCTCTAGAAGAGGGCCATGCTATTAGCATGTGTTCACCATGTACTTGTAGAAAAAATAAACGTGGAGTTGATTCTTCATCTTCAAAGAGGACTTCCCAAAGAAAATCAGAGTCAGGTGGCCCTCAACATCTGCTTGTTGGGATGAGAATTATCCCTAGAGACCTGCTAGTCCATCCTCTTTGTTTTCAGATGAGCAAACTTTACATAACATGTTCAATGTCCTATAGGTGAATAGGAGTAGAGCTGGAATTAAAACTCAAGCTTTCCTACATGGGTTCTGCACTTGTCAAAACTCAACAAAATGACTCTTAAAATGTGTGCATTTCTCTGTATGTAAATTATATGTAAAGAAACCCCTCAGTTTTCTCAGTTCTTTTTTCTGTCATCTCTCTTCCATTATATTTCCCTGCTAAACAGTAGATCAGGAAGAAGGTAGCCGATACAGCTCTGGGCTACAAACAGCCTAACTGAGAAGGTCAGACTTTGAACTTCCAGGGAACAGATTATAAAATTTCAATAAACAATCAGGGATTGGCATAGGAATACCAACTTTGTTTATTTTGTCCAGGAAGGCTATTAAAAGAAAAAAAAAACTTACTATTTACAATCACCTTCATTTCACAAAACAAAGGACATGTTAACATTTTAAAAATAGAAAAGCATAATCTCAGAATAAAAACAATATATCCCCCAAAAGGACTGTTTTTGTTAAAGATCTGTGAAGATTCTTGATGGGCCAACACAGGACAGAGTCTGGAACTCCAGCACCAAATCAGAAAGAGCCAACAAATGAGGTTCATGCCAGGATATTAGATACCTGACTACACCTCAGGACAGTTTTTCTCCTTCTGATCTTGAGTCACATCTTAATGTCTTCATATTCCCAAAAGGTCCAGACTTTTCCCTTTTGGGGAATATGGATGAAGCAAGAGTGGGACTGAAGCTGAATCCGGCCCCTGTACCCTGACAGCGAATTAAATCTCGGAGACAGAGTTTGGGGTGAAGTAGAAAAGAATAGCTTTGTTGCTTTGCCAGGCAAAGGTGACCACAGGGGGCTAATGCCCTCAAAACTGTGTGTCCCCATCTGGAAGGGGTAGTGAGAAGTTTTATAGCAATGGTGTTCAAAGAGGTCGTGATCAGCTCGTGGACATTCTTCTGATTGGTTGGTGATGAGGTAATTGGGTGTCAACATCATCAACCTTCTGGTTCCAACTGGTCTGGGATCTACATGCTTGTGGGCAGCAGACAGTTAACTTCTCCCACCTGGTGGGGTTTCAGTATCTGCAAAACATTGCAAAGATATTGTTTTGTGTATCCCTTGAGGGGGAAGCAGGACCCTGCCCGGAGGCTGCTTTATTGTTTCTTGACTGTTCCTCCATTGTCTCTGCATCCCCTCCCTTCCCTAATTAGCAACTGTTTGAACTTGCTCACTGGAACTCAGGGAAGGTCATGGAGGCTGAATGAAGCCTATTTCCTGTAATTTCCAAGAAATGGGGGACACAGAACTGCTTTTGTGCCCAGGAACCCCACAGGATCCTGCTCAGTTTCAGGACCAGCAGAGCCAAACCTTGAGTGGACCCTTCAACTAGAGTTGCATTTCCTAGAAACCATGGACTCCTCAAGAGAGCTCCTACATAAACTACATTAGCCCACACCTACTGGGGTCCCAGCTGCAGCTGGGCAATTCTTTACTCAGCATGAGCCTTGTTTAAGGAACCTGTAGAAGTCAGAGAGGACATTTATTCTTTGATCTTGTATAAAAAGGGAAAATACGGGTTGGTGTGTATACTGGTTTCCCAGGGCTGCTGCAACAGTGTACCACACACTAGGTGGCTTAAAACAACAGAAGTTGATTCTCTCACAGTTCTGGAGGCTTGAAGTTCAAAATCAAGGTGTCAGCAAGGCCACGTTCTCTGTCTGAAGAATTTACAGAAGGAACTTTTCTTGCCTCTTCTAGCTTCTGGTGGCAGACTGCAACCCTTGGTGTTCCTTGGTTTGTAAAGGCATTACTCCAACCCCTGACTCCATTGTCACATGGCCTTCTCCCCTGTGGGTCTCACATTATCTTTCCTATGTACACGTCTGTCTTTGGCTTTCTTCTCTTCCCATTAGGACACCAGTCACATTGGATTAGGACCCACCCTAATGACCTCATCTTAACTCGATTATATCTGCAAAGACCTTGTTTTCAAATAAGGTCACATTCACAGGTTCTGGGGCTTAGAATTTCATATATTTTGGGGGGGGGCACAATTCAACCCGTGACAGTCCATAAGACTTACTCCATGGCTCTGATGAGCCATGGTTTTGAGGATCATTTCAGATTTGCATCAACTCCCAAGGACCCTGACAAAGCATGCATTTACTCACCAGATAGGTTAAACGCTAATAGTTTTCTGCTAGCCACCTTGTATGTGTTTGTACTGCTCTTTGAGGGACACTCAAGATGTACAAAACCCTGTCTCTACCTCACCAGGTTATGTACCCCTCTTGTGCCTCAGTTTCCCTATCTGTGGCATCCTCCTCACAGGGTCGCTACAAGGATTAAATGAGATAATAGTCACTGTGTGGACCATAGCAAAGACTCAATAAATGTTACGGATGGCTTCAAACCAACGTGTGAGCAAAATGCACCCATGGTTTAGAGAACAAATAACGAAAAGCACAATATCCTACATATTGATGTTACAACATAGAAGTTCAGATAAAGGGAAAAGAGCGTCTCAGATATTGATTTATTATTTATGGCATGCATGTGTTTGCATGTGAATATGTAGATGTTGGTAACTCTGTATGTGTGTGTGTTTTGGTTTGGGGGTAGTCTGATAGGGGAGAAGTAATCTGGAGGATGAATATCTTTCTTGGGACTGAAAAAGACCTTAGGACCCTGTCTTCCTCATTTTATTTCCATCTAACCATAGGGTTCCTTCAAAGCTGCAAGAACGAACTCAGTTCTGTGTTGGGCCCTGCCCTCATGGTGGCTGCCAGCCTGTGTGTCTTGTGTGAGAGGCAGTGGGCTTCTGGAAGATCTCTTAGACTTGTGCCCTGAACAGGGAGGTCACCCCATGGCTGAGATATGTCTCCTTATTTTGCCTGAACCCTAATGCCCTGACAACCGGCTCAAACTCCCTGTTCATTGAGAGCCATTGATCAAGGCCTCTGCTGTGAGATTTCAGACTAAGGGTTGTAGAAAAGAAGATAAAGAGAGTCGTGTTGTTCCTTAAAGAGCTATGCATGCTTGCATCAAAAAAAAAAAAAAAAAAAAGTATTGACTTAGCACCAAAACAAAACAAAACCGAAAAAAACAAATCCAAACCCGTTATGTGCCTTTAGGATTTGAGGAAGAATCTCGTTTTTTTTTTTTTAACTTCAAACTAGTCTGAAAGAATTTTCCACAGCCAGACTCCTATTCAGAATTAAAGTAATAGATCTGGAGCTACTGTAACCACCTATCTACTTATATTTCTATTGCTATCATAGTAATTGTAATATTAATTGATTCATCTAGCCCAGGGCACTCAAATTCTAATTGCATTCTAATTGCAAAATTAGAATGTAATTGCAACAATAAAGAGATCAAATGAGATAATTAAAACATAAAAGATGACAAATGCTAATTCAGGAAGTCTTTTGTATACATTGCAACATGTGCTACTTATTTATAAGGCATTGTTTGGAGATTCCTAAGGAGAGAGTTCAAGGCAGAATAAATTCTGTGATCTGCACATACAAAGATATCAAATAAACGGACTCACACAAAGATTGATTGCAATACAATTGCAGGTCCAAGCGTACCTTCCACAGAGTGTTGTTTAGATGCATCTTTTTAGAAGATATAACACTGAACTGACCTTAATGCCATGTCCACATTTCTCCTAAAGCTTCAAACTTGCAGAAATAGCATCTACAGGACATGGCAGGAGGACAGGACAGGCACATGGAAGCAAGTCAACAATTAACTTCTTTGAGGCTTAGACATGTAACCTGCATTCATAGAATTCAAAAGAAGGAAAAAAGACAGTCTGGGCAGGTCTTGAGTTACCCAAGCCAAAACCAATTGGTTTCACTTTACAGGGCCCCTGGAGGGCAAGGGTAACTTTGTACCCTGGACCCAATTTTTAATCCAATTTCCCTTCGTATTGACTATCAAAAGAAAGAGTCTAGGGATGGATTCCACCAAAGCCTACGTGTTCACAACTTTCTAAAACTTTAGATTTCTATTCTTCATCATTTTAGTAACAGTCCCAGGCCCTGATCTTATTTTTTCAAATACATTATTCAGCCTATGCAGAGCTGAATGAAGTGAGAAATCTCTAACTCCTGCAGAGCCAGGAATGAAGTGAGATTAGGACTCACTGATCTGACCAATTTCCGGTCTTCTTTTTGCCCAGCTATCTATGGGGTTAGGCCAGCTGCAGCGATCGCAGGGGACCATGGACATATACACGCTACCAGTATGCACAGTGCCATGGTGACGGCCAGCTACCACCATACTGCCACCACCACCAAGGAAGGTTCTTGGAGATAATGCAGTCATTCATTTATTCAACGCTCAACACACACTTCTTGAGTGACTTTTATGTCAGTGAACCCAACAGACCAAGTTCCCTAGTCTCAGGGAGCTTATGTTCCAGTGAAGGGAGACAGAGTAAACAAATAAGGAGATGTATAAAGTAGCGTCAGACGGCGATAAGTGTCAGGGAGGAAAATAAATCAGAAAGTGTCTCACGAGTGACTGGGGAAGGGGTGCTGTTTTAGAGTGTGGTCAGGAAAAAGCTCCCAAAAGGGTTGCTGAGTAGAGATCTGAAAAACCTGCGTGAATGAGCCTTACTTTAATATGGCTTAAATAGACTAATGAATTCAAATCTTATGGGAATGAGATGCAAAAGATAAAACAGAATCCTTTCTCTGTGGTTCTGGGAAAATAATAATAAGAGCTAGTTTGTATTAAGAACCTTACAAGGATTAACTCATTTAATCCTCACAGCAACCCTGTGAGATAGAAATGAGTATCGTCCTCCTGGAGACGAGGTTAGTAACTCACCAAGGGTTACATAGCTAGGGGATCGTGAGGCTGGGTTTCAACTCCAGGCCCCTTGAGGTTTGGGGGAGGGTTGTTTTTTGGAACAGCTGTATTGAGGTATAATTGCTCTGCAATAAACTGCACGTATTTGAAGTGTAGAATCTGAGAAGTTTTAGCATATGTATATACTCATGAAACCATCATATCATCAAGATAATGAATCTGCCTCACTCCCAAAAGTTTCCTCACGCGTCCTTTTCACCACCTCTTCCCCAATCCATCCCTTTTCACACTCCCGTTTCTAAGCAACCACTGGCCTGCTTTCTGGTCATAAATGAGCTTGCATTTCCCACAGTCTTATACAAATGGAATCATATAGTATGAACTCTTTTTTCATCTGGCTTCTTTCTCTCAGCATAATTAGCTTGGGATTCATCCACATCCCAGGTATCGACAGTTCACTTCTATTGCTGAGTCGTGTTCCGTTGTATTGGATATACCCCAATTCGTCTCTCCATTCACCTGTTAGTGGACATTGGGCTGGATTAATAGCCATTTGGGGGCTATTACAAATTAAACTGCTATGAACATTCACATACAAATCTTTGTGTTAGACCCACACTGTTGATCACTGCATAATACAGCTTCTCTTAAAAAAAGGTTAAAATAGGACACATAGAGGCTGCATCGTGTGGCAAAATCACGATGAACCAGAACCGAGAATTCTCGATCCCAAAAGCTGTGATCTTTTGCTAGTCCGAGGTTAGTGAGTAGCCACTGAAAAGTGCAGGTGTGAAGCCTTCCATTCAGATGGCGCCTGGTTTCTCTGTAATCTGAGGAGAGATGGCCCTAGATGACCTAGCACAGAAATCCCTGGTTTGCACTCTCTCCCACATTGACTAACCGTGTGACTGTCGACAAGACACTTGTCCTCTCCAGAACTATTTCCTCATCTCTAAAACCCCATCCAAGTCTAAGGCTTACTCATGGCAGGTACTAATTAGAGGAAAGCAGTAGATTAGCCAAGGCCAATCTTCATGCCACCCCACTGCTGTGTATTGCTGTACCCTCCTGATCACAGGGTCCTAGCATCTCAGAAATGCGTGCAACCTAAGAAAGCACCGAAGAGAAGCAAGGCCCAGGGAGTGAGGGGCGTGCCCGAGGTGGCAGGGGGACCTCAAATCCAGGTGTCCTGACATTGTGTCCAAAACTTTTTCTTCTACACCAAACTGCTGCTTGTTGGTTGCTCAAGTTTTATATCAAGCAAGGGTGCTGAATTAAATGAGTGCCGTTTCTTTTCCCATTTTATCATGAATTAGGGTGGCAATCATCTGTCTCAGTTTGTTTACTATACAATTTGTGATCAAACCGCAGACGCTTCAGTCCTCAGGACACAGAGTAACACCTCGCTAGCTAGGTAAATGCTACAAAAAAGGAAACATTTTGCAGCAGAGGTGTAATAAGTGAGACAGATAAATGATTCCTTTCCCCTCTGCTATTGGTTTAAGTTGTAGTCACCCAAACTTCAAAAATAAAACCTGAAAAGCATCGCGGTCTCTGCCCCACATGGCTAGAGCACACCCTGTTGCGTCAGCTCAAGTCTCACTTTTAACAAATGCTGTTTTAGGTTTAGACGAATTAAGGAATGTTTCTTGGTACATGTATTCCTACCGCAATTAAATAACTCACAGTGTAGGATGGAATTGTTCAGGCTTCTTAAAATTGCCTTTCATCTTTCAGTGTTAAAAGATGAATTTCTCATACAGAGTGCAGTTGTGAGAGGTTTGCGTTCTAACTCATGGAAGCCTCAATATATTTGTTTTGGAATGACTTTTCTTTAGTAACAATTTAAATAACAGAGTAATAGGCTGGAAGAGTTTCTATTTAGGATGGTGAAATATTCAGTGGAGATAAAATTGCTTTATAGATGGCTGGCCGGAATTCAGTTTAGAATTCAAACACTTTAGAATTTCAATACACTTCAAACCTTGAATGCAAGAAGAGATGAGTTCTCACAGAGCTTTGGGGACCATGTGCTGCCAGAAGGGACTGAAATGCCCACTCCCAGCCTCCCTGTGTCATGTCCTGCATACAGCTCGTCCTCGCTTTGCCATGTAAAAAGCAAACAGGTTGGAAATGTTTACGATGATAGCCGTGTTTAATGAAACTCTTAAGTGTTATGCTCGTTTATGCCATCTACGTTTCTCAGCCTCTTACGAATAGATGAATTCCAATGTTTGAACACACTTGCCCCAATACGTATCATTTGGACAGAGACACTTGCTGTCCTATCATTGCAGGTGCTGGGACAGAAAAATAAGGGCAGACCGAAATGACTCTTACTACCTTCACCCAAGACAGTGGTGGCTTCAGGATATTTATATAGATGGGCCTTGGGAATTTCAGTATGGCTTAAAGGAGAGGCTCGTTGGGGATTTGGTTTTTCAGAGGTGCTCGCATAACAAGCATATAGTTTTCACTTGGATGTTATGCTTCCTGGGGTCCCTATGGTACCATTTCCATGTGAGCCATCATTTGCTACTGGCGAGGGTTACGGCCAAGGTCACTCACCCATGCCAGTCCACCTACGGAAAATCCTTGGGCCCCCGGTACATTTGGTAAACCTTCAGTTGGTGAAACGCTAAACCAGACCAGCAGTAAACATCCCTTTAAGGAGTATCCCCAGAGTGGCAGCAGATTTGTGACAAGGAAGTGATGGTTAACCAGCCTCCTATATGGTGTCCATCACTTGGCCCATTGCATGCGGTGCTCTTAATAACCATTTGTTATGGCATAAATCTCCCCTGTAGAGTAAAGGAAGCGTCTTCCTTGCACAGTATAACTGTGAACAGAAGCCTGTAGAAAACCCTGGTGCGGGAGGGCTGACTGAAAGGAAAGAAGAGATAAGCAGTCTTGGCACCCAGCTCAGGACCCTTGGGGAGCTTGCAGCTGGACGCCACTCCTGCCCTCTCACCGCTTCCCGCCTCTCTGCTTGAATCTCATCTAAAGCAGGTGGGAGCTAAAAATCCTTTAAGTGTAACCCTGGGATTCCAGGGAGCTGCAGAGCTGTGAATAATGTTGAGACGGGTGAGCCATTGCAACGTGAGTCAGGGACGTAGTATTGTGAAAATGGGGAGTGAGTGCTTCTTGGCTACACGGTCTCCTTTTTGGTTGATTAAAATATTACTGAACGAGAAAGTGGTGCTGGTTGCACAACATTGTGAATGTACTAAATGGCGCTGAATTATACTCCTTAAAAGGGTGAATTTTACGTTATGTGTATTTTACCCTAATTTTTTAAAAAGGTATTATGGGGCTGGAGTAAGATGTTCCATGAGGTACTTTTTAGGGGTTCATGGATGTGCATGACACACTCATTCTCTATCCTTGAAGGATTTAGAAATGCAATGTCTGATGGAATGAAAAGGTCTTTCCTGCTCTTCCATGACCATGAAGATGCCTTTGCTTTGGTGACAAATGATGTAAACAGTCAATAACTGCTCCACTGGTGGTTGAAGTGACACCTGTCAATACATGATGAATTATAGAGGTTGTAGAACATGTGGGAATTCATAAGCTCTGAATGGCACATGTAAATTTCTTTTCTATTTAAGATTATAGTCGGGAACTTATGATACTGTAAATCTGTAGACCTCCTATGCATCTGGCCTTGGACTTTTCTTGCTTTTGCTGGGAAGATAGAAAACTGACTGATAAAAGATTATTGTTCTCCGTATTTAGATCCTAGGTCATTTTATGGATTAGCAGCTTTGCCAAACTGCATGTGGAATTAATTGGAAACAATTGCAATGTTCTCACTACATTGCACCACTTCCTTTCTTTAATTAAGAGACATTACCCTCTGTTCTACAGATGACAAAACGGACAGCTCTTCTTTTATTACCAGACAGCAGCCACAGAAAGAAAAGCAGAAATCACAGTGTGTCTGGGCATTAAGGTAGTGATAGCAGAAATCCCAGTGTAGTGCGTACAGGGAGAGAGGCTGATTCCAACTTCTGGGCTCTTAGGTACGCTCAATTCTAAGCGTCTAGTTCAATCTGCCCAGTTACAGTTTTACCTCTCTATTTGCTTGATGACAAAAGCCAGCTGCCTGGGAATGGAAAACATATTGAAGAGGATTAAACAGCAATGGAGTTAATTAAGAAAAATCACCTCACCATTCACAATGACATATCTATAGTTAATTTTTTAATTAAAAAATAAATTGGAAATAAAATTAATTAAACAACGTCTATAAACATAAACTTTTTAAAAAAACATAAACTGAAAATAACTCCCTTATTTTGAATTTATTAAAAGTGTTGGGGGTTTGTATGTGTGTGTGTAGCTGTGTGCTTCAACAAACCATATCTGTCCCCTTAAAATAATAGTGCCATCAGGGGCTTCCCTGGTGGCGCAGTGGTTGAGAGTCCGCCTGCCGATGCAGGGGACACGGGTTCGTGCCCCGGTCCAGGAAGATCCCACATGCCGCGGAGAGGCTGGGTCCGTGAGCCACGGCCGCTGAGCCTGTGCGTCCGGAGCCTGTGCTCTGCAACAGGAGAGGCCACAACAGGGGGAGACCTGCGTACCGCAAAAAAAAAAAAATAATAATAGTGCCATCAGATTATTACAAGGCAAACAGCAGTTCCATGAGCATTTATTAAACATGCTCTTTGTAAGCCAGAAAAAGTAGAAAGGACAAAGGCAAATTCTGGGAGTGGAGATCAAAGGGATATTGAAGACTTCCTGGTGACCTTTGGGTTGAGATTTTTTTTCTAGTTCCTCAGTTATTCCCACACTTGCTCTGGTTTCAGGACCTTCACACAAGCAGTTGACCCTGCCTACATCACTCTCCCTTTCTGCCCACCTTCCATCTGGCTAACTCCCACTTCTCTTTCAGTCCCCATAAAAAGCCACTTCCTCCAGGAAGCCCTCTTTCACCATTCCTCCAGACTAAGTCCTATTACTAAGCACAACTCTCTGTTTCCCCTTCAATAGCTCTTTACCATTGTTGTATGTTTAATTATCTGCCCTTGAGCAAAACTATAAGCTTCATAACAGTAGAGACTATGGAAAAAAACACATGGAAAAACAGAATGTTTATTTTTGAATGAGTGATGTATTGAATTAATGACTTGGGGGAAAATCAAAATCAAAAGTAGTGAGACTGGGGCTTCCCTGGTGGTGCAGTGGTTGAGGGTCCGCCTGCCGATGCAGGGGACATGGGTTCGTGCCCCGGTCCGGGAGGATCCCACATGCCGTGGAGCAGCTGGGCCCGTGAGCCATGGCCGCTGAGCCTGCGCGTCCGGAGCGTGTGCTCCGCAACGGGAGAGGCCACAGCAGTGAGAGGCCCGCATACCGCAAAAAAAAAAAAGTAATGAGACTGTTCATGTTTGTATGTCCAGAGCCTGGCAGAGAGAAAGCTGTTAATAGCTATTTGTTGAATGATCAAATGAATATACAAAGGAGTTAGTGAATGAACAATGAAACTTTAATGCTGTTTCCAATCTTTCTGAGCCTTAATTTTCTCCTCTGTTGGCTCAGTGTAGGTACTGGATGAGCCCTTTCACATCACGGAAGGAAATGCTGAGTTGAGTGGTCCAACAGACGTAGATAGATGGGTCTGCATCCTTAGTCAAAACAGACTTCCTGCTCCAGAATATTTGCGTTTCCTAGGTAATGATGACTAAGACAGTCAAAAACATTGAGGGCAAAGTGATGGCTGATTCCGGGTGAGCAGGATGAAGGAGTTAAGACTGATTGGATTTTTTAAAACAATTCCTCATGATTGCGACATTAGCGTGAAGGCTGAGAAACGCAATTGTACAGATTATGGGTTGAAGGGCACATGTCTAAATAGAAGAAAGTGTGATTAAAGGAAAAGGGGGTATATTCTCGCCAGCTCTAAGGCCTTAGAAACAAAACTCATCGTAATGATTAGAAGAGTTAGTGGTAGTGATGACGGTGATGACAAACAATATCTAAGATGTGTGTCTGCTCTGTGCCCGTCACAATACTAAGAACTTAACATGGACCACCTCATTTGCCCTGACAATAATCCTATGACCTAGGCATTATTATTATTATTATTTTATTTTTATGCCTGCATCGGGTCTTAGCCATGGCATGCAGGATCTTTTGTTGCAGTGCACGGGCTCTGCATTGCGGCGTGCGGGTTTTGTCTCTTCAGTTGAGGCGCACGGGCTCAGCAGTTGTGGCGCATGGGCTTAGCTGCCCCGCGGCACGTGGGATCTTAGTTCCCCAACCAGGGATCGACCCTGCATTGGAAGGCGGATTCTTTACCACTGGACCACCAGGGAAGTCCCTAGGCATTATTTTTATCACCTTTTTAGACATGTGCACTTGTTAAGGGTCACAAGCTGAAGTAGTAGGGTCAATTTAAACCCTGGCTCTCCCCAGTTCCCAGGTCTGATCCTTGAACCCTATGTTACGTTGCTCTAGGAGAGTGTAACGGAGGCCATGATTCTCTTCCAATCATGGTTGTTTTGGGGTTGTTTTTTTGTTTTGTTTTGTTTTGGCTGCACTGCATGGCATGTGGGATCTTAGCTCCCTGACCAGGGATCGAACCCGCACCCCCTGCAGTGGAAGCACACAGCCTTAACCGCTGGACCGCTGGGGATGTTCCCCAGTTGGGTTTTGTTTTGTGTTATCATCTACATTCCATCAACATGGATCGAGAGCTCAGGAAGGGCTCAGATGTGTGATTTTTGGCTCCGGTCTCTCTTGAGGTTGCCATCAGTCAGTGATGTGGGGTTGGGGGGAGAGGGTGGGGCTTCTGGAAATTCTCTCCATGGTCTCTGCACATGGGCCAGGTTGGGCTTCCTCATAGCATGGTGGCCCCAATGCAGTCACCTGCTTACTTGCCAGCTGAAGTCTTCAAGAGCAAGTATTCCAACTAATAAGGTGGAAGTTGCCTTGCCTTTTATGACCTAGCCTCTGTGGTCCCACAGGAAGACTTCTACTGCACAGGCTACGAGCACAATCCAAGCGCCCCTCCCCTCCCCCGGATTCAGAGGGAGAGGAATTCGATCCCACCACTTGACAGGGGAGTGGCGGGTTCTAGACCAGTATGTGGGATGGGAGATATAGTTGTGTCCATCTGTGGAAAATATAATCTGCAGCATGGAGATCTGGGGCCGGGGCAGGGGGGCAGGGGTGTGAGAGGGAAGACACACACATGTGGTCTTTACCCTTCGCTGGAGGTTTCATTTAACTTCCGCCAAAGAACTTTACAGAAGGAACACGGCGGTCTCTGTACACTTTAGACATGAAGAATGGAGGCTCTACCCACCTGGCTGGGTCATTCTGCACCTGCTCTCCACCAGGCCACCTGATATATGCTTTACAGACGTCACCCCAGACTTCCCCCCAGTTTATATCATTAGCATCTCATACGGGAAGAACGGAGGCCAATTACTTTGCCTCCAATGAGCAGGGGGCAGGACTAGAGTTCAATCCCAGAGCTCTCTCCACCGTATTCTCCACCTTTCAAAACCTCACTCGCCCCATTTTTAAGGCCACTGTGTGTCCCCTCTCCCCTCTTGTGTCTTTCTTGGGTCTTTAGTCCTTTTTGGACACAGGTCATCACATAAATCCCACATGGTGCTTTGGAGAGAATTAAAGGGTATTTATCTTGTAGAAAGAAAAGGAAACTGCCTACCCCTCCGGGAAACTGCTTTTTTCTCTTGTTCTCACAACGTAGAGCTGTCACATGGACACTATGCTGGGCTGGCCAAAAAGCAATTTGAAAGATGGCTTTTGAGATTGGCTAGTCGCCTTGACTTGGCAGGGAGTGAGGTATTAACTGCTCTCTTATAGATTATGCCTGAGACCTGAGATCTTCCTCCTGTCAGGCTCTGTCTTCCTTCTGGGAAGCTCTGTGTGAAGCAGCCCCCTTAGCTGTGAACAAGAATCTTTTGACCTGCTACCTCTCTTATTTATGGTATTGCAGATCTTCCGAGAGAACAGAAACAGGCTGGTCTAAGTTTAGCAACCTGGTGAGCTTAACGTGGCTTTGGCAAGAAGATCTCAACACAAAGAGTCTTAGGTGGTTGGCCAAGAATAGCAAGGGACAAAATAAGCTCATTTAAAAAATAATAACTGGAAAGAGAGAGAGAAAGAGAAGAGGTGGGGGAGGAAAAAAGAAAATAAAGAAGGGAGGGATGGACGAAGGAAGGAAGGAAGGGGGGGGGAGGGAGGGAGGGAAGGAAGGAAGGAAGGAAGACAGAGGTCATGGAGGTTGATAAATTCACCATCTCAATATGTGCCAACAGCAAACTGAGTAGAAAGAAGGCGTGGTGAGATAGCAGAAGGGGGGTTCACACAGGCACTGCCATCATTTGAGCTCCCTAACGGCATCTCCAGTGCTTTATTATCATCATGTAATATCTAATAATATGTAATACTAAGAGTGAACATTGTCCATCAGTTAACACTGTCGCTGCATCAGAGAGATTATAGACATGATCTCGTGTAACACCCACCGTAACCCACAGTACCCTCATCCCTTTTTACACATGAAGAAACTGAGGGCTGCAGGGCAAGTACTTTGCTCAGCAGAGTTAGCCCCGCTCTGGGCAACGTATTGTAAATCCTCCAGGTGGTGACCAAGGGCTGGTCCCCGAGGGCACAGAGAGCATGTCCAGGCTTGAGTCAAAGAGAGAGTTAAATTTTCTCAACTTAGCCGTTCTTCTAGCTGCCCCCCCTCCCCACAACGCCAGACCTTCCAGGGCAACCCCTCCTCCAAGCCTGAGGCCGTCCCAGGCTCCAGAGTCTCCAGAAACAGCCTCAGTAAGAGGTTTTCTGTTGACACTAAAGCCATTATGCTGTGTCTGTGGGTGGAAATACGTATTTATTATTCGAAGCACTAAGTGTGTTTTCCCTTCATTTCATTTAAACAAGAATTTATTAATCCCTTAGCATATGCCGTTTATTTAGTGGTGTTGTGGAAACAAAGTGGAGAAAGCAATTAATAAATTTGAGCAACTGACAACCTAGCAGGAAAACAACGTGTACATCAAGCCAGAAGCCAGTGAGCACAGTCCCTGGGCACCCATGGACAAGCCATTCTCTGGTCCCTCCACTTTTTTAAAAATAGATTTTATTTTTTAGAGCAGTTTTGGCTCACAGCAAAATTGAACAGAAAGTACAGAGAGTTCCCGTATACCCTACCCCCACCCATGTGCTGGCCTTCCCCGCTGTCAGCTTCAGGCACCAGAGTGCTACATGTGTTACAACTGAAACATCTACACTGACACAGTACTACAAGGACTACCCTGACACATCTCTATCACCCAAAGTCCTTAGGTTACATAAGGTTTCATCCTTGGTGCTGTCCATTCAATGAGTTGGGACAAATGTACAATGACATACATTATCGTATCATATAGAGTAGCTTCATTGCCCTAAAAATCTCTCTGTGCTCCACTTATCCCTCCCGTCCTCCCAACTCCTGGCAACCACTGATCTTTTTACTGTCAGCATTGTTTTGTCTTTCCCAGAATGTCATATAGCTGGAATCGTGCCTTACGGAGCCTTTTCGGATTGACTTCTTTCACTTAGTAACGGACATTTAAGGTTCCTCTGTGTCTTTTCATGGCTTCATAGCTCATCCTTTTTAGCGTGAATAATATGCCATCGCCTGGATGCACCACAGTTTATTTATTCATTCACCTGCTGAAGGACATCTTGGTTGCTTTCAAGTTTTGACAATTATGAATAAAGTTACTCTAAACATCTGTGTGCAGGTTTTTGAGTGGATATAAGTTTTCAGTCCGTTTGGGTAAATGCCAAGGAGTGCAATTGCTGGATTGCAAGGCAAGAGCATGTTTAGTTTTGAAAGAAAGCACCACACTGTCTTCCAAAGTGCCTGCGCCATGTCTCATTCCCACCAGCGATGAATGAGATTTCCTGTTGCTCCACATTCTCACCAGCATTTGGTGTCGATCCCCCCACTTTTTAAAGCACGACTAAACTGAATTATGTGGAAATGACTCAAGAGCCAGATGTAAACCCCAAAATGACTGAGCAACAAAACTAAACGTCACATCCTGTGATATCGATGGGGCAGGGTTTCTCATGCCCTTACTCAAAGCCACCATACTCTTATTCTGCACAAAATATGACTAAGTTAGGTTTTCTGTTTTCTCAGCCCGCTAAGAATTGGAAGCATTGAAGAGATGGAGAGACTAAAACTGTAAAACAAGACACATGCAGTAGCCTGCTGACAAATGAGTTAACGACCAAGTATGCAATCTTGCGTTCTTGAGAAGCATACCTGCATATCTACTTGTCATAACCAGTGTTTCTAAGAATGACCTTAAAACACCTGTTGAAAGAATGAAATGGCATTCAAGATACCACCGCTATTAAAAATCGAGGCTAAGTTCCTACCTCGTAGATTTGTTGTTGGAATTAAATGAAATTTATGTAAAATGCTTAACACAGTGTCTGGTACACAGTAGTACAAATAAATATTGGCTGCTATGTAATGATGGTGATGGTAATGATGGTGATGATGTACCATGTGGTTAGACAATTAGAAGAAGGAGAAATGGAAAGAAAAGAGTATTGGAATCCCTTAGGCATTTATTGAGATCCTATTATGTCCCAAGGTGAATTCAAAAGTAAGTGGTCTGTGGTTTCCCTTCTTGAGGAAATCTTTGTCTAGCATAGCATATAATTATAATAGAACGTGATAAATGTTATAACACATCTGTTTATAAAAGTGCCATGATAACATAGATGAGTTGGCTGTTAATTTTGCAAGATCAAGGAAAGCTACAGTAAATATTGGAGCTAGGCTGGATGGATTTTGCTGTTTGGTGAGGGGTAGGCATTTTAAGGGAGGACATTCCAGGCAGAAGGAACAGACTTTAAACAAAGTCATGGAGTCGTGGAAATCATGGCACAGTCAAGAATGTAGACCTGGGTAAAATTAAAGAATGGTTAGCCAGGAGATGGGCCAGAAAGTTCCGAGAAGGCCAGTTGATGATTGCCTTATATCGTGACAAGGAGTATGGATTTTATTTGAAAGTTAGCACGTTGCTATTAAAGGCTTTAAGCTGAGAAGCTCCATGAATTTTTTGTTTAATACTTATTTTGGCTGTGCCAGGTCTTAGTTGCGGCACGCGGGATCTTCGTTGCAGCATGCGGACTTCTTAGTTTTGGCATGCGTGCGGGATCTAGTTCCCTGAACAGGGATCGACCCTGGGCCCCCCTGCACTGGCAGCATGGAGTCTTACCCACTGGACCAGCAGGGAAGTCCTGAGAAGCTCCGTGATTAATGTCTGCTTTCAGTGCATGTTTACGCTGAAGGCAGGATAGAATATGAACTTGAATGGGTGGAGAGTGGAGGCAGGGAGACCAGGCACGAGTTCTTGGGTTCATCTAGATTATCGCAGAAGTCCTCAGACTTGGAAAAACAATGAGGGGCTGATAGAAGAGGGCAGAGAGAGGGGATACATAGAAAGGACAGTCAGCATGACTCTGAGGTCCCTAACTTGGGCGATTGGGACAACCCAAGGAAAGAACTTTTTATAAACCTGAGGTTTATTGTTTTTAATCTTCACGATCCTCTGGTGGCACAAAAGAAGCTGAATCTTTAATACTATTTCAATTCCAAGTTATTTGATATTTTCTTGCTCCACCCAAGAGAACACCACTTGAATTATGCCATAAAGCTAGAACCAAATGAATGCAATTCATTTTTCTAAAAGTTCCAAGTAGAGATAGACAAATGTGTACTCACAGAACAAATTTGAAGCCAAAATGACCAAATATAGCATGAAGCTGGGCCGTCTAATGTGGCAGCCACTGGCCGCTTGTGGCCATTGAACACTTGAGATGTAGCTACTCTTAACTGAGATGTGATGTGAGTGTAAAACACACACAGTTCATAGCAGATTTCAGAGATTTAGTACGAAGAAAAGAATATAAAATACTCTGTTAATAATTTTATATTATTACATGTTGAAACAATATTTTTTAAAGATTTTTAAAAATTTAATTAATTTATATACTTTTGGCCGCGTTGGGTCTTCGTTGCTGTGCGTGGGCTTCCTCTAGTAGCGGTGAGCGGGGGCTACTCTTCGTTGTGGTGCGCGGGCTTCTCATTGAGGTGGCTTCTCTAGTTGCGGAGCACAGGCTGTAGGCGCGTGGACTTCAGTAGTTGTGGCACGTGGGCTCAGTAGTTGTGGCACGTGGGCTCAGTAGTTGCGGCTCCCAAGCTCTAGAGTGCAGCCTCAGTAGTTGTGGTGCACGGGCTTAGTTGCTCTGCGGCATGTGGGATCTTCCTGGACCAGGGCTCGAACCTGTGTCCCCTGCATTGGCAGGTAGACTCTTAACCACTGCGCCACCAGGGAAGTCTGAAACAGTATTTTGAATAGATATGATTTGAGGTAAGAGGTAGATGGGCCCCTGGGCTGGACAGCTGGTGTTTGTCAAGCAGATATATTACCAAAATTAAGTTCACCAGTTTTTTTTCTTTTTTAACGCAACAGCTAGAAAATTTTAAATTACATACGTGGTTCATACTGTATTTCTGTTGGACAACGCTGGTCTAGGAAATTTGATTTTTGCAGTGTCAATATTGCAGGACTATATTCAGACCAAAGGTATATTTTGCGTTATTGCTTTTCTTCCCATTACTAGTATGGGTCTCACTGTTGCGGTCCGAACGTGGGTTGGAAAAGAATTTCCAGACACTAGGCAGAATGTAAAGAAGATCGAATTTATTAGAGGGAAGGGTCCCTGTCAGAACAGCAGGCCGACTTCCTAGTAGTCTGGGAGAGACAAGCCTGAACATGTGCTATTGATCAGTTTTTATAGCCAGAAAACAAAGGAATGGTCTGAGATGAAATTTTCGTTTACTCATTGGTCGAGGCACATATATCTTCCTTCTATAGGGTGGGAGTGGGACAGGGCAGATGCGTTTCCTTATTTGGGACAGGTCCCATCACCCAGGTGGGCTCAGGAATTTTGTAACCATCACAACATGGCAGGGAGTCCGGTATGGGGTGTGAGACGCTGACATGTTTTCAGGCAGCGTTGTCCTTTGTCCTTACAGCACCATTGTCCTTGGAGCACCACGCTCACCACCTGATGTTTTCTAATATTTTACTATGTAGCCTTATTCTCATTAAGAAAGAAGTGGTTACCATAGCAACTGCCACAATACATTGTATTTACCACACCTGGAGAGAAAGGTATAAACAGACATCAATCTGTCATTCAGGTTTACACATTCATGTGTTTTTGGTTTTGCTTTTTCATGTGTATCTTGGTCTTCCTTTGTAAAATAGAGCTCTGAGAGTAGGAAACTTGACTTCTAATTCTCACCTATA
This sequence comes from Orcinus orca, assembly GCF_937001465.1. NCBI lineage: Eukaryota > Metazoa > Chordata > Mammalia > Artiodactyla > Delphinidae > Orcinus > Orcinus orca. Next base: position 96,230,725 of record NC_064568.1, on the reverse strand, counting down.
TTACTGGCTTTCTTTGGGTCTGGACAAAGAGAATAATGCTTATCCCATGCCCACTTCAGAGGGATATGTGGATAGATAGTTACAAAGTATTTTGCAAGCTATTCTTTGGGCACAGTATCAGTCTAATGTCACACAGTTTAATATAGCAATGGTATCTACTGTTAGTACGCTGCTGGAGTCTGGCGGGAAAGACAGGGTAATTTCCTTGGGTAGATATGAGTGAGGAAATGCAGAAGGGAGAAAAGAGCTCAGACCAGGAAAAACCAAAACAAGGTGACCAATATTAGCATTTGTTCCCCTAGACGTTAACAGCCCTTTTGGAGTATATCCCATATTCAGCAATGTCTCCACTGGCTGGGAGGAGACTGGGAGCCCAGATCCTCCAAGGCATACAGTTCATCTAGCTTTGACATGGAAAAAGCAAACAGGTTGGAGTTTTTTAACATTGATTATTTCAGGGTGCTTTAAATGTTATGCTTATTTATGCCACCTAAATTTCTCAAAGATCTCATTCGTGGGTCAATTCTGTTTTAACATACTTGCTCCTCAATATATATCATCTGAACAGAGATGACAGATGCTAAGAAGGGGAAAATGGGACTGAAATAATTTTTTTTACTTTCACCCAAGTGCTGGCTTCAAAGTATCCATCTAGATTGGCCTTAAGGATTTCCACATTGTTGATAGTAGAGAATGGGGCTTGGCCACTAAGTGGTGTTTGCATAGCAAGCATGCAATTTTCAGTTGGATGTTATGCTCATTTGAGGTGGCCGGAGAGGGTCTAGGAAGATTAAGGTCAGGGCAGGGGGTTGGCTAAAGACCTCTCAACCCAATCTACCCCTTTGACATTTCAGGGAACTTAGATACTGTGGCTAAAGTAATAAACATTCTAGGCTTTGCAGTTCATTTGCACAGGTGCTATAAATCTACTTGAGGCTGTTCAACTGATGATGCGCTCTGTCATTTGCAAACCCACTGGCTGATTTACCTCATCTGCAGACAGCCACCCTAAATGAAAGTCAAGGAAACTGCTACAGTTACATCTTGAGATGTTACATCTTGAGAAATCCCTGCTAACTCAGCATTGGCATTTAGGAAGTCCTCTGCCGGAGAAAAATCAAAGCAAAGGGAAATAGAAATACACTGCAAAAATGCAGCCGCTCCACTGAAATTTCTTCTCTTTTTAAACATTTTTTTTGATGTGGACCATTTTTAAAGTCTTTATTTAATTTGTTACAATACTGCTTCTGTTTTTTTATGGGTTTTTTTTTGGTTTTTTGGCTGCCGGTCATGTGGGATCTTAGCTCCCCGACCAGGGATCGAACCCACAGCCCCTGCATTGGAAGGCGAAGTCTTAACCACTGGACTGCCAGGGAAAGCCCTCCACTAAAGTTTCAAGAAAGATTAATTTTCATTGTTTGGTGTTTTGAGTGCCTCTCCCTCCACGCCAAGGAAGCGGGGGAGGGGAGACGGGGGAAGGGGAGTGTGGTTTTCTGATCGGAACTCAAGTAACACAGTTTGAATTATATAATGGAGCTGCTGTGAGTCAGGTGACAGGCTCACTGAGTAATTCCCTGCAGAAGGAGACAAACTGCATGTTAAAAAGCTCAACAAATACTAAAAAAAAAAAAAAAAAAAAAAGCAAAGCCCAGGCCGTGAGTTCCAGACTTGCAAGCTGCAGTTTCCTCTGAATTCTCTCCGGGCTGAAACAGCTGGGCGGGCTGGCTGAGTCCCAGGACTCATAGAGGCTACGGAGAGCCAAAGCCAAGTGCAGGTCGGGGGTCTGGCCTGGGTTCCCGGGTTACTTTCTGTTTCATTTAGAAATGTGCCCTGTTTCTGAAACTGGTGGCTTCCAATGTCAAGGAAAACGCAGAACTCCTTGGAGGCTCCAGCCAGGCTTTTAAGAAGCGGGGCTTTGTAAAGGTAAGAAGCTGTCCGCGTCCTGCAGGCTGGGGGTTGCCGCCTTGGAGGGGTCTGGGTGCGAGCCGGGGACGCCAGGAGGCGTCTGCCAACTTGTTCAGGGATCTGAACGAGGCTGGAGAAACCTTCTGTGGAGGGGTTTTAAGGTTAGGAAAGGGATAAGATGGACCCTTCCCGCCTGGATGGGTGGCCCCCCGGTCCTTGGTGACTTAAATTGATCCCCAACTCCTGTCTGCGCTCTTCCCTTCCCCAGTTCCATCCCATGGAGGAGTTGCTCTCCTGTCGGGGAATTGGCATGGGCTGGCCCGGGGCTGGGAAGGAAGGAGAAGGGGCTACCTGGCACGGAGAGGCTGTCGGAGCGTGTGTAGCATGTGTATTTCAGAGCCTGACACTTGAGAAGACTGTTGCTCAGGCTAAGAAAACATAGTTTTTGGGGAGCCAGAGAGCAGAGGCAGCGGAGGATGCCTGTGTGAGCGGAGAGCTTTGGGAAATCTGTGAGGTAGGCATTTGAATCTTAAAGCATTTCACTGCTGTTTGTGTGCCCTTTAGTTGGATTTTATATTGCTTTTGTATTTTGTTCAGTTTGGGGACTTTTCCCTTTTTGGAGCTGCCGCTATCAATTGATTTGGTTTTTCAGTCCTCGGACTTGGTTCACTGGATGTCTTGAAACCCACTGGTGCCCTTGTAGATGTCTGGAAGTCAGAGATCGCTTAGGAAACTGGTGCTATTTTTTCAGATCAGGGAGATTCACTTGCAAATCTCACTGCCATGGAGACTTGCTGGGAGTCCTGAACGCCTGCGGAGGCCGCCAGCGCTTAGGAACCTAGGGAAGTTTCTGACTTAAAGAGACAGGAGAGGGAAAATTGAATGGGCAATTGTTAATTCCCGGAAGGTGGGTGCAGGGAGAAGTTGTCAAGGATCAAAAAGAAAGATGACTGGGAAAATGAAAGGATAAGTAAAGGAATGGGTTTGGTGGGATCCCAACTGGGGCTGTGGCATTTTGAGGTTTACAGCGTGGGGATAAAAATCAATAAGCAAACTGATAACAGCTCACTTGGCATGAATAAGATTCTTTTTTTTTTTTCCCCACTGGGTCCTAGAGAACCAGAGAAATAGGCAGGATGTGAGTTTGGAAGAGTTCTTTTTTTTTTTTTAACCTCTTTATTGGAGTATAACTGCTTTACAATGGTGTTTTAGTTTCTGCTGTATAACAAGGTGAATCAGCTGTACATATACATATATCCCCATATCTCCTCCCTCTTGCATCTCCCTCCCACCCTCCCTATCCCACCCCTCTAGGTGGTCACAAAGCACCGAGCTGATCTCCCTGTGCTATGCAGCTGCTTCCCACTAGCTATCTATTTTACATTTGGTAGCGTATATATGTCCATGCTACTCTCTCACTTTGTCCCAGCTTACCCTTCCCCCTCCCCGTGTCCTCAAGTCCATTCTCTACATCTGCGTCTTTATTCCTGTCCTGCCCCTAGGTTCTTCAGAACCTTTTTTTTTTTTTTTAGATTCCATATATATGTGTTAGCATATGGTATTTGTTTTTCTCTTTCTGACTTCACTCTGTATGACAGACTCTAGGCTGGAGAGGGTGTAGAGAAAAGGGAACCCTCTTGCACTGTTGGTGGGAATGTAAATTGATACAGCCACTATGGAGAACAGTATGGAGGTTCCTTAAAAAACTAAAAATAGAACTACCATATGACCCAGCAATCCCACTACTGGGCATATACCTTGAGAAAACCATAATTCAAAAAGAGTCATGTACCACAATGTTCATTGCAGCTCTATTTACAATAGCAAGCTAAATGTCCATCGACAGATGAATGGATAAAGAAGATGTGGCACATATATACAATGGAATATTACTCAGCCATAAAAGGAAACGAAATTCAGTTATTTGTAATGAGCTGGATGGAAGAGTGCATTTCTAATTGCTATTCTTCTTGACCACAGAAGATGCTCTAAACAAAATATGGGGATGTTAGAACCAGAGGGAAAATGTGCTTAAGAATGATGCCTGCAAAGATGTGTTCATGTTTCTGCTGCCCTTCCCTTCCCCTCTTTCCCATCCTACTCCCAGTTTTGGGCAAATTATGTGATTTGAATATGTCTGGTATAAACAACTCCTTAGACTGATACAGTTATCACTGCGAGAGGATATTTGGGTACTAGAATAAAAATGATCTTGAGTCAGTGGTTCTTAAATCTTTTAGATCATGGACCGTATTTGGGAATTGAAAAAACTTAGCTGATGGTGAATTTCTAGAGTCCTCTCTGTACTGTGGCCCTGACACCCCCATCTTCTGATGCTGAACAAACAAAACTAAACAATGACAGCAAAACCAAAAGGCGTAGCATAGCGAGGTTTCTAATTAAAGCCCACTTTTGAAATATCGACAGCATAACATTATAAATATTCATAATATAAGAAAACAGTTTATGGAGCCCCTTTTGCAAGCCATGGTAGTCCCTCAAGAAAGTACCGCTTAAATAATTAATGTCAGCACAGTGAGTTCCTTTCATCCAGATTTCTATCTGTTGAAACTTGCTGGAAATCTGCATTTCTGCACTTCAATAATATAATGAGGATAGAAATTCATAAGGGTGACTTCCAGACACCACAAGATCCAGCAGTGCCTTCTAAATCACAGAAGAGTACGTGATGCTCTGAACACTTTGTGTTGAGTGCGCTTTCTTCCTCTCTAATTCTCGAAAATTTGGTAATCTGCTTAAATTGTGGTGCCCATATATTTCACACCAAGACTCAGGACTTGTAGTCTTACGGAGGATTTTTATGTTACGTTACTTTCAGTGTGAGGGACAGTTTGGGAAATGCAGTTCAGATGCCAGGTTGCAGTTTAGATGTCCGTCTCGGGGACAGTTAAATAGTTTATGGGACAACTGGTCAGAAGGTATGAAATTGAGAAGCTCTTGAAAATCCAGTTCTCATAGAAACTTAAGAGCATAAGTTTTTTGGTGTTCCGATTGACTTAGGTTCGAATTCCAATTCTGCCACCTATTCAGTGAGTGACATTGGGCAAGTTTCCTGACCTTTCTAAGGCTCAGTTTCTTCCTCTGTAAAATTGGATAGCGATAGTACTTACCTCAGAGGTTATATGGGGTAAATAAAATACCGTGTGAATACAACAGCACCTAGTATGGTATCTGGCACTGTTAGCGTCTAATAATCAGTATCTGCTGTTACTATTGTTATCACTTATGGTACCTTTTGATATGCCAGAGACAAAGCATATACTGTGCAACTTTATTTATTTATTTATTACATCTTTATTGGAGTATAATTGCTTCACGATGTTGTGTTTCTGCTGTACAACCAAGTGAATCAGCTATATGTATACATATGTCCCCATATCCTTTCCCTCTTGTGGCTCCCTCCCACCCTCCCTATCCCACCCCTCTAGGTGGTCACAAAGCACCGAGCTGATCTCCCTGTGCTATGAGGCTGCTTCCCACTAGCTATCTGTTTTACATTTAGTAGTGTATATATGTCCATGCCACTCTCTCACTTCATCCCCGCCTCCCCTTTGCTGTGCAACTTTAGATCAACATTGGTGATCCTCAGAATGTTCTGGAATTAAGTCATTAGCACGTCTATTCCTCTCTATGAGGAGGCATCGTTATCCCCATGTTTTACACAGAAGAATCCATTGAAGTAGTTGAAGGCACCCAGGACATCAGTGGCAGCATCAGATGGGGGATATTTGTCCCCAGACTCTGTGCCCCACCCCTGGATCACACCCCTCCTGATCGTCCTGCTGGGCGTCCACATCAGGGGTGGTTTAACAAGGGCAAAGTAGCCCTTGTCTCTAGAAAGCCTCAGATAACCTTCCCAGGGAAGTATTGTAGTTTGGTGCTGAAGGCTTGGTTTTCCCTGCTTCAGCCCTGCTATTAGTTGTGGCTCTTCCCTTTTCTCCTCCTGAACTTGCTGAGTGCAGAGTCCCTACAGGTGTCTCCTACTTGGCCAGCTCATGCCGATGGGTGGTCGTGACCATGAGTACCCAGTTCCAAGTGTCCACTGGGGACAATACAGAATCTGCTGCCCTTGTCCAACCCCTTAAAGACTGTGTTTCTGTTTTCTCTTTGAAGACTTCTAACACAGGGATTTAATGCCTCCCATAAAACAAACTCCCCATCATATACTATAAAGTCCAAAGACAGTCATGTAATTAATCCAAAGGGTAAAGATGCCAAAAGACCTTTACTTTTGCCTTCCATAGGTATTCAGTTTCCTGCAAAATTCAGAATCCACTGGTACAGGGAAGGGGTTAAGAGAAGGGATTTCATAAAAGGTCTTCTAGGTATCGCCTGGGTTTCTCAAGGAAACTAACTGAATAAAAAATCCCACTTGGGATAGGTCATAAAATGGCAGAGTGAAGAATAGCATAGAGTGACTTCTTCTAAGAAATCTACCACAAGGACAATACCAACGTCTAAAATTAAGAGAAACAGAAAAAAATCCAATAGAATTTCAGAAAAATAAGATTCTAGATTCAAAAATAACAAAGCAAATTTTGAAATGTAAAAGCACCCCAAATTTGGAAATATTATAATGCTAAGGAAAAAGGGGAAAAAAAGAGTGGAACGTGAGAGAAACAGCAGAGAGAGTGGGATTGAAAGAATTGGTTATGAGTTCAGTCCTGGGTCAATCACTCAGTTGAATCTGTTTCCTCATTTATGAAAAGATGACAATAATTCCTACCCTACACTCAAGGCTACTGAGAGGAACAGATGAGATACTGTGTCAAAACTAGAGAGATAACAGACCCTTAGAACATTCCCCTCCACAATGCTGAGAACTTGAACTCCATCTGGCCCTATCAGGCAGGTGTCCATAACTATACAGTATTAAGGAAAATTGACCCAAAAGGAAAGAATGTGTGTATGACTAAGAAACAGAATTTTCTTCTTAATAATGCAGAAGAAAATCCCTTTGGATAATCCATAGCTAATGAATAACCAATTACTGTTATACTAGGGCTTCCATAACAAAATACCACTAGCTGGGGTGGCTTAAAAAACAAAAATTTATTTTCTCGCATCTCTGGAGGCTGGAAGTCCAAGATCAAGATGTTGGAAGAGTTGATGTCTGCCGAAGCCTCTCTTGAGGATGGTCACCTTCTTGCTGTGTCCTCACATGGCTTTTCCTCTGTGTGTGCAAATCCATGTGTCTTTTCCTCTTCTTATAAGGACACCAGTCCTATTGGATTTGGACCCCACCCATATGACCTCATTTAACTTTTATTATCTCTTTCTAGGCTCTATCTCCAAATACAGTCACATTCTGAGGTACTGGGGGTTAGGGCTTCAACTTATGAATTTGGGGGAAACACAGTTCATCCTATAATAGCTATTAATTAAAAGGTATATTCTTGTTCTAGGAATTTAGAAGGTTTATAAAAGAAAATGGCATCTGTCTAAAGGAAAATGATATCTCTGAATAACCATAGGGAGACCATGCCTTGGAAGGTAGCCTGGTAGACCTGGGCCAAGATTCAGGAGTAACTTGACTTTCAGGCATATTTCAACTAAGAGGAAAAGTGAGGACCTTGTGTGTTTCACTTCCACCTGGGTGTTCTGTCAAAGAACCAGCAGATTGTCCCTAGCAAGTTTGCATCTCTATGGTGAAAGCTATTCTTGGAGGATGAATTTAACATTGTTTGGGATTAGATGCTCCTCTGAGGTCAAAAGGATTATGGCATTTCATGGGCTAGTTTCCCACTTCCTTTCCATATTCTGTCTCTTAAAGGAAGTCAAAAATTGATCCTACAACCTGGGTTCCTGCCGTGCGCAGCGTGGTCATGCATACTTTCCACAATTTCCTCAGTCAGTCCCCAACTTTCCCAGTTCCCTTTCAGTAGGAACCATGATATTCAGTGATATGGTTACCTGAAATACACACACACATACACACGTACACACACGTGCACACACGCACCTTTATTTATTCCACGAACAGAATTTGTGGATAGAGAGGAAGATGATTTGTAAGTGATACGTACACATTACTTTCTTCCTAAATTTCAGATCTTTGATTTCAGAGAAAGGGATATGGGGCCCAGCTCGTGGCTGAGATGACCCCACAAATATGGGAAGTGAGGGGAGCTGATGCCTATTCTAAATTCACAGGCGTGAAAAGGCATGAAGGAGAAAGTGATGTCAGGGGAGGAGCAGTTGATTCGCAGGTGTACACGGATAAGGGTGGGTGTGCCCCTCCCTTCCTCTCCCCCTCCCCACTCACAGCTGCCCCTTTGGTTGGACCACTTGCGTCCTCTGGTGGGGCACATTGTAGCTCCCTATTAGCAGTGTGGTTGCTAGAGCCACACAGGACACATGAGGACATCATGCAAGCAAGACACGTACCTTGATTTTCCTTTTTAAACAACTGATGGTGGTGAAAAATTATACTGGGAGGAACAAAGAAGCACATATTTAGTAACTTGTAAAAACCCCATTGTGTCCTTTTTCCTTAAAAATAAGGTGTGCTTCCAATGCCCAAGAGGAAAGAATCAGTTCCCCAAGCATCATGATCATACCTCCCGATCCTTCCCAGTACCATTTCAGCACAAACAAGAACTCACTCCATTACTAGTAGCTTTCCTCTTTCACCAGGATCCATTCCAGAGGCAGGGGAAGTCATGGGTTAGTGCACCAAATCAGTCTGCCCAACTTTCAAACTATTTGGATGCAATGTGTTCTCTAAGTGTCAAGTACTCTCGTTTGGGTTATTAGAAAGGAACTGTTGAAAGGAACTATGATGTAATTCAGAATATATCAGTGCCTGTATTATTTAGCCCTGATTTTAAGGTTCATGACTTGCCAGAAAAAGGACCTAAAGGCTAAAAAGGATAAGGATGCAGACTCAGGAACAAACCATCAGATTTTAAGAAAACCAGTATTGGTTCCCTTTGGCTTTCATGTAAATCAATAACATAGATTAGGAACTCTTATTTAAGTTGGTTTGTTCATATGTAGACTTTCTCAAACAAAAATGTGTTTGGTAAAGCACAAAATAAAACATAACTACCTTGGAGTTTTTTTTTTTTTAATTTTTTTTTTTCGGTACGCAGGCCTCTCACTGTTGTGGCCTCTCCCGCTGCGGAGCGCAGGCTCCAGACGCGCAGGCTCAGTGGCCATGGCTCACGGGCCCAGCCGCTCCGCGGCATGTGGGATCTTCCCGGACCGGGGCACGAACCCGTATCCCTTGCATTGGCAGGCGGACTCTCAACCACTGCGCCACCAGGGAAGCCCTACCTTGGAGTTTTTGTTGTTGCTGTTATTATATTCAATCAGTAAGCACTTACTATCTACTGCAGCTAAGGACAGGGTGTTAATGCCAAGAGTTTTGCAAGGTAAGATGAATCAGATCTACCCACATCTATCTAGAGAAATAAAACATGTCCATACAAGTTTTAACAAAGTATAGAAAATGACAACTTCACGAGAACAGAAAAAAATGGTTATTGAGGTTGAAAAGAGGGAAATATTAATTCCAGCTAGAAAAGCTTTTAGAAATGTTTCTAACAAGAGTCTTGAGGGCTGAATAGGTATATTTCAGCGTGAAGGGTGAGGGGGCAGAGGACATTTCCAAGAGAGGAGAGGGAGTAATAAGCGGGAAGCAAAATTGTAGAAGAAGGCACACCTGGATTGCACGTGAGGCCAGGAGGCCAGGTCAGTTCTTTTGGAGGAGAGGGTGAAGAAAACAACCAGTTGTAGAAACATTGGAAAAAACCTGAATATCCAGCAGAGAATGGCAGGGTCGGAGCTTGAAACTAGATGCAGGGCGGGGTGAATGGAGAGAGATGGTGAGTGCACCCTGCGGTTACATCGCAGCTGTGGTGGTGGAGAACATGGTAAAGGTTAACAGTAATGATGATGATCATAAATAGGTCTCACTTGTTGAGTGCCTAGTAGCTGCTGAGCCTTTTCTTTAGATTATTGCCTTTAATCTGCACAGCAAACCTCAAGACAGGTACAAATACAGTCCGTCCTCATTCTGCACAGATTCTGTATTTGCAAATCTGGCTTATTCGCTAAAATTTATTTGTGACCCCAAAATCAGTACTCTTGGTACTTTCTCAGTCATCCATGGACGTGTGCAGAGTTGCCCCACGGGTACATTCCCAGTGAAGTTAAAGAAGGTGATACTCTGCCTTTTCGCTTCAGCTCATACTGTAAACAAGTGTCATTTTTGTGGTCTATTTAGTCTCATGCTTTTCACTTTTTTTTTGCTTCTTGTTGGTGATCTCTCTGTTTAAAATGGTCCCCATGTGTAGTGCTGAAGTGCTGTCTAGTGTCCCTCCATGCAAGAAGGCTGTGATGTGCTTTAGGGAGACAATATGTGTGTTAGATATGCCTGTTCAGACATGTCATAGTGCCGTCGGCCATGAGTTCAAGGTTAATGGATCAACAATATATACTAAACAAGGTGTCTTTAAACAGAACCACACATAAGACACAATACATTGATCAGTTGATGAAAACATTGTGACCAGAGGCTCCCAGGAACCTAACCCTATATTTCTCCTAGGAACAATGGTTCAGTGTTCACTAATTCCGTTTTCACAGTGACTTCATAGAACAAGGCTACTTTGAATATCAAGAAGACTCTGGTTGGGCTTCCCTGGTGGTGCAGTGGTTAAGAACCCACCTGCCAAAGCAGGGGACACGGGTTCAAGCCCTGGTCCGGGAAGATCCCACATGCTGCAGAGCAATTGGGCCCGTGCACCACAACTACTGAGCCTGCGAGCCACAACTACTGAAGCTCGCGTGCCTAGAGCCTGTTCTCTGCAACAAGAGAAGCCACTGCAATGAGAAGCCTGCACACTGCAATGGAGAGTAGCCCCCGCTCGCTGCAACTAGAGAAAGCCCACACGCAACAACAAAGTCCCAATGCAGCCAAAAATAAATTAAAAATAAATAAATAAATAAATAAGACAATGGTAACACCCTCTCCCCAGAGATATAAACTGGGGTCAGGAGGGAGGGATAAGGACCTTGCCTGAGGCCACACAACAGGCACAAACCCAGTCTGTCAGATTCAAATGTCATATTGTGATGATATACATTTGTAATAACTTAACAAAGGCCTGGACCAGGTGTAGCAATGAAGAATGGAGGAGAGGAGGTGAATTACAAATGGTTTAGGAAGTAGAATCAACAGGACTTGGCCACTGATTGCACATGGAGGGCAAAGAGCAGGAAGAGGTCTGAGAGGAGTGTGAAGTCAGGTGGAGGTGATAACCTATTGGAATCAGGAGAGCCTGAGGGTGGATGGTTGCAGGAGGGGTAAACAGCAGGTTCAACTGGGATTAAGGGCTGGGGCTTGAGAACAGAAATGCCAGTTTTAATTTTTGAGCATCACTGTACTCCAGGTATTGTTAAGTGGCTCTAGCTAAATGATCTCAGGAACTATTATGCCCATTGTACAGATGAAAAGAGTGAGGCTCAAAGAAGTAAAGTAACTTGCTCAAGGACACCCTGCTTATAAACAACAGAACAGGATTCAAACCCAGGCAGAGTGACCCTGGAGGTTGTAATACCAAAGAGAAGTTTTGGAATTTGAGATCTTAGAGGAAGAGAAGCATTAATGTTAATAATACCGTATCTTGTTCTCTAGTTTCTTCTTTTTAATGTTATTTTTTCCAATATTCTGTCTTTACACTGCATATTTTCCTACTTTCATGTTTTTGTTCAAATTCTTCTCTCCCACAAGAATGTTGTTCTTCTCTCCTAGCTTTTAGCTTTTATTCTTTTTTGTCTTTTTATGTTGCAGAGGGGTAAACTTACTTGGTAGCTTCAGAAATGGGACACTTTATGTTATATTGTGCTGTCTAATTTAAAAAGTTTGAACATTTCAAGGATTCCTAGAACGTAATACATGTTATTCTCTGAATATTACTCAGCCATAAAGAAGAATTAAATGTTGCCATCTGTAACAAGATGGATAGATCTAGAGGGTATTATGCCGAGTGAAATAAGGCAGACAGACAAAGACAAATATCCTATGATTTCACTCATATATGGAGTCTAAAAAAACAAATAAACATAACAAAACAGAAACAGACTCATAGATACAGAGAGCAAAACTGGTGGTTGCCATGGGGCGATGAGTGAAATAGGTGAGGGAGAATAAAAGGTACAAACTTCCGGTTACAAAATAAATGAGTCCTGGGGATTATAGTCAATAATATTGTAATAACATTGCATGGTGACAGATGGTAACTATACTTATCGTGGTGATTATTTTGCAATGTATAAAAATATTGAATCACTATGTTGTACACGTGAAGCTAATATAATAAGTCAATTATACTTCAATTTAAAAAAGAAGAATTGTTCTCATAATCATTCTTACAATTCACATTAATAATGTTATGGTTTATTTACAGATGTTCTCATTAACAGAGGAAACATGATTATGCTATTTGTGTATTAGATTTGGAAAACCTGGCATAAAATAACATGATCCTTGTTTTGTGTTTCCTCTTGGATATCAGTTACCTTTGAACTTTTGTAAAGATATAAAGTCTCTCATTGTTTCCCAAATCTGTATCATCGAGACTTATTTGCCTATGTCCTTGAGACATTAAGAAATTAAACATTCCCTCAACACTTAGGTATTAAGGGTTATTTCCACAGGACTCCTAGTAGTACTCTGCCTGGAGATATAATAGTATCCAAAAACAGAGGGTGTTTCGTTTAAGAAACGCCAGAGCTGTTTATTATATTAAAAAACTTTTAAACAGTATGTAATAGGAAAAAAAAAAAGACTCCTGTCGGAATCTTGAGCTCCTTCTTTCTTTCTAAAATGCCCCCCCAAGATGTCCAGAAGGTGAGCATTCTTTCTGGCCACAGGGAAAGTGCCCTCCAGAACTGTGAACTCCATCAAAAATGCTTCTGCCCAAAGAGCTCAAAGGCCAGACATTTCGAGAACAGATAGCTTGGATCTCTGTAGGTAAGTGGGAAAGAGTTCACCTACAAGGGAGTTTCTATTCTTTGAAATAACCCAAGTCTGAAACCCTTCCTTTGTAAATTAAAAAGAAATCTCTTGAACTATTCTGAAACCGAAAGAGAGAGAGTTGCAATGCTGCTGGCAACTGTACTAGATAGTCAACTGTGACTCTTAGGTGAACAAATTCTGCATTTGTATAGAGATCTGGTAATTTAGGAACAAAGGCGAAGACAAAGGAACCTTAAGGAATCTTTGTCTTGTTCTTAAACTGCCATGGCCTGAAAGGGAACTAGGGAAAATGAAGCCATGTTTGATTCGACAAACACTTGAAACCATCCTTCAAAAATTCTGGACGGAAAACAGTCCAAAGTGTGTTTTGCCAAGCCCAAGGGAAATTAGCTCCATATGTTTCTGATTTATTTACAGTTTAATCATCAAAATATTGCTTTGCAAGGACTGGTTATGTCCAAAAACCCTTTTATGAGCCATTTTAAACAGTATCTTGAACAGGAAGCCCTGTTTTGCCAAGAGCCAACAGATGCCTGAGCAGAGGTTCTGGAGTTGGTAGTAGGGGCAGAGCCCTGCGTGCTGCGATTTCCAAATCCGGCAGAGCAGACTTCATATTGGTTTTGGGGAATCTGTGCTCCACTCACTGGAATTACAGAAATCCTTCAGGGAGGATAACCTGAGGGGAAGGTGGCTGCTGGCTTCCATGATTTCCACTCAAACTCATTATCTTTTATGGAATTTCATATTCCTTTCACCACATTCCATTTGTTAAATGATTATTCAGGAGATAACGTCTCTACCGAAATTATAATGTTAGTATCTGAGCCCTTACAAACCTGAGGTAGAATTTCTTAGAAAACAGCGGCTTCGAAGGAGCCATTGTCTGAACGAATAGGACAAAAATTTTTTCTCTTTATTTTCGAGGTTTTCCTTTTTGGGTTTTTTTTTTGTTTTTTTTTGCTTCTCTTTCTTTTTATTCTACTTTTCCTTTTCCTTTTCTTTCCCTGAGAAGTTCACCATACAGTATCAATCATCCAGAAGACATTTAATAATAAACTGGTGATTATCAACATTATGTCCATATATATGTACTATACAAGCCTGGGTTTACTAGTTGAGGGGGAAGGCCTTTATTGAAAATACGCGTTTGTAAGGGATTACCCACTTTTTTCTCATTCTCCCGAAACTTTACCTAAAACCAAGCATTCTTTCTCTAGACTTTATTTTTTTAACATTTTTATTGGAATATAACTGCTTTACAGTGTTGTGTTAGTTTCTGCTGTATAACAAAGTGAATCAACTATACATATACATATATCCCTTCCCTCTTGCGTCTCCCTCCCACTCTCCCTAGCCCACCCCTCTAGGTGGTCACAAAGCACCGAGCTGATCTCCCTGTACTATGCAGCTACTTCCCACTAACTACCTGTTTTATATTTGGTAGTGTATATATGTCAGTGCCACTCTCTCACTTCGTCCCAGCTTACCCATTTCCCTCCCCGTGTCCTCAACTCCATTCTCTATATCTGCGTCTTTATTCCTGTCCTGCCCCTAGGTTCTTCAGAACCATTTTTTTAAATTCCATATATATGTGTTAGCATATGGTATTTTTCTCTTTCTGACTTACTTCACTCTGTATGACAGATTCTAGGTCCATCCACCTCACTACAAATAACTCAGTTTCATTCTTTTTATGGCTGAGTAATATTCCATTGTATATATGTGCCACTACTTCTTCATCCATTCATCTGTCAATGGGCACTTAGATTGCTTCCACGTCCTGGCTATTGTAAATAGTGCTGCAGTGAACACTGTGCTACATGACTCTTTTTGAATTTTGGTTTTCTCAGGGTATATGCCCAGTAATGGGATTGCTGCATCATGTGGTAGTTTTATTTTTAGTTTTTTAAGGAACCTCCATACTGTTCTCCATAATGGCTGTATCAATTTACGTTCCCACTAACAGCACAAGAGGTTTCCTTTTCTCCACACCCTCTCCAGCATTTATTGTTTGTAGATTTTTTGATGATGGCCATTCTGACCTGTGTGAGGTGATACCTCACTGTAATTTTGATTTGCATTTCTCTAATGATTAGTGACGTTGAGCATCCTTTCATGTGTTTGTTGGCAATCTGTATATCTTCTTTGGAGAAATGTCTACTTAGGTCTTCTGCCCATTTTTGGATTGGGTTGTTTGCTTTTTGATATTGAATTGCATGAGCTGCTTGTATATTTTGGAGATTAATTCTTTGTCACTTGCTTCGTTTGCAAATATTTTCTCCCATTCTGAGGGTTGTCTTTTTGTCTTGTTTACGGTTTCCTTTGCTGTGCAAAAGCATTTAAGGCTCATTAGGTCCCATTTGTTTATTTTTGTTTTTATTTCCATTTCTCTAGGAGGTGGGTCAAAAAGGATCTCGCTGTGATTTATGTCATAGAGTGTTCTGCCTATGTTTTCCTCTAAGAGTTTGATAGTGTCTACCCTTACATTTAGGTCTTTAATCCATTTTGAGTTTATTTTTGTGTATGGTGTTAGGGAGCGTTCTAATTTCATTCCTTTACATGTAGCTGTCCAGATTTCTCAGCACCACTTATTGAAGAGGCTGTCTTTTCTCCATTGTATATTCTTGCCTCCTTTATCAAAGATAAGGTGACCATATGTGTGTGGGTTTATCTCTGGGCTTTCTATTGTACTCCATTGATCTGTATTTCTGTTTTTCTGCCAGTACCATACTGCCTTGATTGCTGTAGCTTTGTAGTATAGTCTGAAGTCAGGGAGCCTGATTCCTCCAGCTCCGTTTATCTTTCTCAAGATTGCTTTGGCTATTCGGGGTCTTTTGTGTTTCCATACAAATTGTGAAAATTTTTGTTCTAGTTCTGTGAAAAATGCCATTGGTAGTTTGATAGAGATTGCATTGAATCTGTAGATTGCTTTGGATAATATAGTCATTTTCACAATGTTGATTCTTCCAATCCAAGAACATGGTATATCTCTGCATCTGTTTGTATCATCTTTAATTTCTTTCATCAGTATCATATAGTTTTCTGCATACAGGTCTTTGGTCTCCTTAGGTGGGTTTATTCCTAGGTATTTTATTCTTTTAGTTGCAGTGGTAAATGGGAGTGTTTCCTCAATTTCTCTTTCAGATTTTTCATCATTAGTGTATAGGGATGCAAGAGATTTCTGTGCATTAATTTTGTATCCTGCTACTTTACCAAATTCGTTGATTAGCTCTAGTAGTTTTCTGGTAGCATCTTTAGGATTCCCTATGTATAGTAACATGTCATCTGTAAACAGTGACAGTTTTACTTCTTCTTTTCCGACATGGATTCCTTTTATTTCTTTTACTTTTCTGATTGCTATGGCTAAAACTTCCAAAACTATGTTGAATAATAGCAGTGAGGGTGGGCAACCTTGTCCTGTTCCTGATATTAGTGGCAATGGTTTCAGTTTTTCACCATTGACGATGATGTTGGCTGTGGGTTTGTCATATATGGCCTTTATTATGTTGAGGTAAGTTTCCTCTATGCCTACTTTCTGGAGAGTTTTTAATCATAAATTGGTGTTGAATTTTGTTGAAAGCTTTTTGTGCATCTATTGAAATTATCATTTGTTTTAATCCTTCAATTTGTTAATATGGTGTATCACATTGATTGATTTGCGTATATTGAAGAATCCTTGCATTCCTGGGATAAACCCCACTTGATCATGGTGTATGATCATTTTAATGTGCTGTTGGATTCTGTTGGCTAGTATTTTGTTGACGATTTTTGCATGTATGTTCATCAGTGATATTGGCCTGTAGTTTTCTTTTCTTGTGACATCGTTGTCTGGTTTTGGTATCAGGGTGATGGTGGCCTCGTAGAATGAGTTTGGGATTGTTTCTCCCTCTGCTATATTTTGGAAGAGTTTGAGAAGGATAGGTGTTAGCTCTTCTCTAAATGTTTGAATAAATTAACCCATGGAGCCATCTGGTCCTGGGCTTTTGTTTGTTGGAAGATTTTAATCACAGTTTCAATTTTAGTGCTGGTGATTGGTCTGTTTATATTTTCTATTTCTTCCTGGTTCAGTCTTGGAAGGTTGTGCATTTCTAAGAATTTTTCCATTTCTTCCAGGTTGTCCATTTTATTGGCATATAGTAGCTTGTAGTAATCTTTCATGTTACTTTGTATTTCTGCAGTGTCAGTTGTTACTTCTCCTTTTTCATTTCTAATTCTGTTGATTGAAGTCTTCTCCCTTTTTTTCTTGATGAGTCTGGCTAATAGTTTATCAATTTTGTTTATCTTCTCAAAGAACTAGCGTTTAGTTTTATTGATCTTTGCGATCGTTTCCTTTATTTCTTTTTCATTTATTTCTGATCTGATCTTTATGATTTCTTTCCTTCTGCTAACTTCAGGGGTTTTTTGTTCTTCTTTCTCTAATTGCTTTAGGTGTAAGTTTAGGTTGTTTATTTGAGATTTTTCTTGTTTCTTGAGGTAGGATTGTATTGCTATAAACTTCCCTCTTAGAACTGCTTTTGCTGCATCCCATAGGTTTTGGGTCATCGTGTTTTCATTCTCACTTGTTTCTAGGTATTTTTTAATTTCCTCTTTGATTTCTTCAGTGATGTCTTGGTTATTTAGTAGCATATTGTTTAGCCTCCATGTGTTTGTATTTTTTGGTTCTTTTTTTTTCTCCTGTAATTGATATCTAGTCTCTTAGCATTGTGGTCAGAAAAGATACTTGGTACTATTTCAATTTTCTTAAATTTACCAAGGCTTGATTTGTGACCCAAGATATGGTGTATCCTGGAGAATGTTCCATGAGCACTTGAGAAGAAAGTGTCTTCTGTTGTTTTGGGATGGAATGTCCTGTAAATATCAATTAAGTCCATCTTGTTTAATGTTTCACTTAAAGCTTGTGTTTCCTTATTTATTTTCATTTTGGATGATCTGTCCATTGGTGCAAGTGGGGTGTTAACGTCCCCTACTATGATTGTGATACTGTTGATTTCCCCTTTTATGGCTGTTAGCATTTGCCTTATGTATTGGGGTGCTCCTATGTTGGGTGCATAAATATTTAAAATTGTTATATCTTCTTCTTGGGTTGATCCCTTGATCATTATGTAGTGTCCTTCTTTGTCTCTTGTAATAGTCTTTATATTAAAGTCTATTTTGTCTGATATGAGAGTTGCTACTCCAGCTTTTTCTGATTTCCATTTGCATGGAATGTCTTTTTCCATCCCCTTGCTTTCAGTCTGTATGTGTCCCGAGGTCTGAAGTGGGTCTCTTGTAGACAGCATATATATGGGTCTTGTTTTTGAATCCATTCAGCCAGTCTCTGTCTTTTGGTTGGAGCATTTAATCCATTTACACTTAAGGTAATTATTGATATGTATGTTCCTATTACCATTTTCTTAATTATTTGGGTTTGTTATTGTAGGTCTTTTCCTTTTCTTGTGTTTCCTGCCTAGAGAAGTTCCTTCAGCATTTGTTGTGAAGCTGATTTGGTGGTGCTGAATTCTCTTAGCTTTTGCTTGTCTGTAAAGGTTTTAATATGTCTGTTGTATCTGAATGAGATCCTTGCTGAGCAGAGTAATCTTGGTTGTAGGTTTTTCCCTTTCATCACTTTAAATATGTCCTGCCACTCCCTTCTGGCCTGCAGAGTTTCTGCTGAAAGATCAGCTGTTAACCTTATGGGGATTCCCTTGTATGTTATTTGTTGCTTTTCCCTTGCTGCTTTTAATATTTTTTCTCTGTATTTAATTTTTGATACTTTGATTATTATGTGTCTTGCTGTGTTTCTCCTTGGATTTATCCTGTTGGGACTCTCTGCACTTCCTGGACTTGATTGACTATTTCCTTTCCCATATTAGGGAAGTTTTCAACTATAATCTCTTCGAATATTTTCTCAGTACCTTTATTTTTCTCTTCTTCTTCTGGGACCCCTATAATATGAATGTTGGTGCATTTAGTGTTGTCCCAGAGGTCTCTGAGACTGTCCTCAGTTCTTTTCATCAATTTTTCTTTATTCTGCTCTGTGGTAGTTATTTCCACTATTTTATCTTCCAGGTGACTTATCCGTTCTTCTGCCTCAGTTATTCTGCTATTGATTCCTTCTAGAGAATTTTTAATTTTATTTATTGTGCTGTTCATCATAGTTTGTTTGCTCTTTAGTTCTTCTAGGTCCTTGTTAAATGTTTCTTATATTTTCTCAATTCTATTTCCAAGATTTTTATATTTACTATCATTATTCTGAATTCTTTTTCAGGTAAACTGCCTATTTCCTCTTCATTTGGTTGGTCTGGTGAGTTTTTACCTTGCTGCTTCATCTGTTGTGTGTTTCTCTGTCTTGTTGTGCTTAACTTACTGTGTTTGGGGTCTCCTTTTTGCAGGCTGCAGGTTCGTAGTTCCCGTTGTTTTTGGTGTCTGCCCCCAGTGGCTAACGTTGTTTCTGTGGGTTGTGTAGGCTTCCTGGTGGAGGGGACTGGTGCCTGTGTTCTGGTGGATGAGGCTGGATCTTGTCTTTCTGGTGGGCAGGACTGCATTTGGTGGTGTGCTTTGTGGTGTCTGTGAACTTAGTATGATTTTAGGCAGCCTCTCTGCTAATGGGTGGGTATATTTTCCTGTCTCGCTAGTTGTTTGGCATGGGGTGTCCAGCACTGGAGCTTGCTGGTCATTGAGTGGAGCTGGGTCTTAGGGTTGAGATGGAGATCTCTGGGAGAGCTCTTGCCAATTGATATTACATGGGGCTGGGAGGTCTCTGGTGGTCTAATGTCCTGAACTCGGCTCTCCCACCCCAGAGGCTCAGGCTTGACACCCGGCTGGAGCACCAAGACGCTGTCAGCCACACAGCTCCTGTTGCTAGAGAATCCACATTTCATCTGGAAAGTACATAAATCTGGTAATCTCACTTCAGGCCTAGCCCTTCCAACTTTTTTCGCTTTGTGCTTAGTCTGTTTCTGTTGCTCATAGCGGGCCCCATGCAGAGGCCTTGCCCCAGCCCTTCAGACCAGAGTCCCTTGTGAAACGGCTGAGCCAACACCTCAGCTCAGGACATGCGCTGAAGCTCCTCACAGGACACTCAACCCAAGACGGCCTATTTTTGAGTTTTTGAAAAATAAACTAAAATTCTTAGAATTTTTAAAAAGCCTCCTAAAATGGCTTTGAATAATGTTTATTCTGTTTTCCCTCTCAATGCTCTTCAACAGTGGTTTTTTAGTTTACTGATCAGCTTCACCTGGGAAATTGTTAGAAATGAAAATTCTGTGAGCTCCCCTCACACTGAATGTTCCCAGTGGTTTTCAAATCACACATCCATCGGAATCACTTAGGGTCTTGTTAAAATATGTACTGCTGAATTCCACCCCTAGAGTTTCTGATTCAGTAGGTCTGGGTGTGACCTGACAACTTGTACTTCTAACAAGTTCCCAGGTGATGTTGCTAGTCCTGGAGCCCTACTTGAAGAACCATTCGTCTATACTCTTCCCACTTCTCACCGCTGACTTGCAGTTGAGTGGCAGGGAGATGGGTATTAAAGCAAGTGGAGAGCACTCCAGGTGCATCCACTAATGGTTACTTGGGGACGTGTTTTAATGACTTAATGATGCCATCTTTCGAAATTCCTGTGGACTGTTATTGATGGCCAAAGAAATGAAGTAGTTTACATAATTATTGGAATGATTGTGTAACTCTGTGGCCTCCACAGAGATTTAGTTTATGAAATAAGAGTACCGCCAAGCCCATTGATATAGAACACCTACAATTTTCAGAGATTTTTGTGAATTAGAGTCTCTACAGGCTTTAAAATTATATGTAAGTAGGAACTAAATGCATGTGGTGACATGAGCTTTTTCTGTCATTAAAGTGTAAGAGGACTTTCATTGCATGGGTTCTTGATTAAGGAATATTGGGCGCATCATGGGGAAAACGTCTTTGGTGAGAGTTGTATAGTTGACACCAATGGACTATACTGATCTTCAGGCACATCATGAAGCTGGGGCTCAGTTAAGGCATTTCCACAGAGAGGTCTGCTGACGGGCTGCTTTGTCATGAGCTGACAATATGAAGAGCTCCTAGAACCTTCTTTTAAAAAGTGATTCTCGAACTTGCAAATGCATTATAATCACCTGAGAACCTTTTTAATAGCAGATGCGGATTCAGCCGGCCTGGAGTGGGGCTCAAAAGCACTTCATTTCTAACAGTCTCCCCGGAGATGCTAATGCTGCTGGTCCCTGATCCACACTTGGAGAAGCAAGGTTCTAGAATAGTGGTTCCCGACCCCAGGAAACCCTTAAAACAGTCTAAATCAAATGTTCAGGGTAGGACTCTGGCGTAAGTATTTTTAAAGCACCCCAGGTGATCCTAGTGTGCAGCCAGCATTGAGATGCTCTGACCTGGAAAAGCAGAGTTCGTTTTTCTAGGCTGCCTCTCTCAAAGTCAGGTGTCTCACCTGAGTCTTTGGTGAGTATTAGATTGCAGAGAATTCATACTTGACTTTTCTAATAAGAGCCTGAGTGCCTATTTCTACGTTGCTGATAAAAGAAAGAGCCAGATGCTTTAGATTCCTGATGTGCTGACTGCAGAGTTGACATTCAGCTATGAAAATTTAGCAACTGGTCTTGTATTCTCTCCCCTATGGAGGGTCTCCCTATTTACTCTCATGAGTGAGCTACAGATATAACTAGGGAGTACAACCAACATTTTGATACTCAAGAAAAAAATGTGTATATGCTTGAGTACTTAGACATATATTTGAGAACTCAGAACCCTGCACAAAAAAAAAAATCAAGTCAGAAATTTGCTTTAAAAACGTCAAGAGCAGATGTTACAATCCACTTGTCTCCAGCATAAAATAAACATAATATTACTTCTGTGGAACATCGGATTCTGGTTATAACTGCACCCCAGTGGACCTTATTGGATGAGTCACTTACCAAGCACACCCATAAGTATCTGAAGGTGCTATCTGTGGTTGGGTAATTAAATATTGTACACTTAAACATGAGGGACCGGCTGCCAAATACAATTATTTCAGTTGTAGCCTGGTTGAAGCTGAATTTCTCTTTCTCACAATAATTGGCCAACAGGTGCAGTTACTACTTTTTTTTTTAAATAAATTTATTTATTTTTGGCTGTGTTGGGTCTTCGTTGCTGCGTGTGGGCTTTCTCTAGTCGCAGCAGGCAGGGACTACTCTTTGTTGCGGTGTGCGGGCTTCTCATTGCGGTGGCTTCTCTTGTTGCAGAGCACAGGCTCTAGGAGCGCCAGCTTCAGTAGTTGTGGCACGCAGGCTCAGTAGTTGTGGCTCGTGGGCTCTAGAGTGCAGGCTCGGTAGTTGTGGTGTACCGGCTTAGTTGCTCTGTGACATGTGGGATCTTCCCAGACCAGGGCTCAAACCCGTGTCCCCTGCATTGGCAGGTAGATTCTTAACGACTGTGCCACCAGGGGAGTCCCAGGTGCAGTTACTTCTTAAGTTCACTCCTCATTTCTGATTAAAAAAAAGAAAATCCAAACTATGGCAAGGTAGAAGAGGATGTACCCCTATTTATCCTGAGATGTTTACAGACCCAAGTTGTCTAATAACTGTATCAAGTTATTTAAATATTAAATCCAAAAGAAGAGGACCTAAGTGCCCAGCATATTTTAGAAGTTGAATTAATCCTCCCCAAAGCCATTCTTCTGCCATCCCATTTTTTGGCCAGTTGTATTATGATGACAGGTGGTAAAGCATTAAGATTTTGGATGCCATATAAATGTTTCCCATTTTATGCTATGGGTAGTTCATGGGCATGAATCTAAGAATGACAAAAACAACCATCATTGCGAAAGTTGTCTTCTAAACCATATCTCCGTGAATTGAAACTGTATAGAGATGATCGGTAGAATGATCGGTAATAGAATGGACATGGCTGGGACAGTCGTGAAGAGATATTTCTTGTTCTTCAGTACAGTCCATCCACTATTTTGAGCCCATGTGCTCTGCCCTGGCCCTTGGAGTTAACTTAATGCATTCACGTACCAGAGCGAGCAGCACAAACCAGCTAGTGCTGGTGGAAATATTTTGGGATCCCTTTTGTTACCAAGCAGGGTTCTTTGGCCTCCGCAGTCAACAGAAAGTGATCAGGAGGGAGCTAGAACAAGTAACAGGTTCCCTTGCTTGTGCACTCAGGGAGCTGGACGGGGCGAGCTGGTTCCTTACCTGCTTTTGCTCCGGGCTCTTCAGAAGTGGCAGTTGAGTTCTTAGTCTTTTTGTATCTTGTTGTTTATAATTTGCCCCAACTGCTGCATGCGCACAGCTATTTTTAGTCCCTTATAGTTTCTTTGTATTTTATTGCTGGAGGAGTTGTTTATCCAGGTGCAAGCACTGCAGCAAAGGGTCCCAGCCTGTCTCACTTTCACTTGTTTCTTCTCTGATTTCATCTTCTCTCAATGCTAGCCTGGTGCGCCTGGTATTCCAGGGCCTGAAACTCATCTCTTGACCTCTTTGGACATCATACTTTACCTGTGTTCTTGTCAGTACTTAGACTTCAGATTCTCTCACAGATGCAGGCTTGGCCACCCTGTGGCTTATGACATCCCCTACTGCCCCGGTTAGAAATTTCCTGCCCAAACTTATCCCCAGGGAACCCGTTCCCACGGTGACAAAAGCCAGGCCCCCCAGCAACAGTACAACAGACCACCTAGAAGCCTGGGGTAAGCAAAATGGAAAGGATCTGACCCTCAGATTACTGAAGACACCTATGTGGTATGGAGGGAAGGGGAAGGGGGATGGGAACCACCCTCCATGCAGTAGGGAGCTGATGGGCCCCCGGGGACTTTGGGTCCATGTATATTCATCTCTAGAACAGTGGGCCTTCTCACCACTGAGACCAGAGTTTTGGAGTGGGGCTGGGGAGGAGAAGTGAGAAGGGGAGCATTTAAATTTGTACATTCTTGAAAAATCATGATTTGAAAGTGTACCCTTTAAATTTCAGTTCTCTGTAATACTGGAAGTTCTAACCAATAAAACCCAGGTCCCTTCAGGGATACTAAAAAAAGACCCTGTTTTTCATTTTTGAGAAAAGCTGGTACAGAATTTTGAAGTGATGGCCAGTAAGCTTATGAGTGTCTATTTGCTTAAATAGTGAAAGTTTCTTCTTGAGGCAAGGGTGAACTGCATTTGGAATCCACCTGAGGGAATAGAGATTGTGGTTGTGTAGGGCTAGGGTGAGAATAAGGAGTGATGGTAAATGGGCACTTGTTTTCTTTTTAGACTGTTGGAAGTGTTCAAAAATTAGATTGTGATGATGGTTGTACAACTCTGTAAATATACTGAAATTCATTGAATTGTACACAAAGTGGGTGAATTTTATGGTATGTAAATTATGTCTCAATAATGCCATTAAAAATCAAAAGGCATCTTATAAACCCTGATAAGAAGTTTTGATGTTCTCCCAGTTGAGGCAGGAAGGTATTGATGATGAGATTCATACACCTGCATTTTAGAAAGCTCCCTGTGGGATCAACCTCTGCTGTGCGAGGTTGAGGTGAAGTAAAGAGAACTGGCCTCTGTGGAGCATCTGCTGTAAAATAAACACTGCAGAGACCCCTTATACACATCATCTCATTTAAACCTCACGACAACCTACTGGTACCTTTATTCTAGCTGGATGATTTATTGCTGTTGCCATAGAGATGTAATTCTATTGGATCTGAAATGCAGACAACCACTGCTCTACCTATGAGATAGTTAAGGCTCAAGGAGGTGAAATAACCAGCCCGAAAGCACACAGAGACAGTAAGGGGCAGAGCCAGGATTGGAACTCAGAGGATGTCTGATTGATCTAAGGCTTTGCTTTTTCCGCTCCACCCTGCTGCCCTGAGATTGGGCAAATTAGAGTGCACGGCATGGGTTGAAGGAGCCCCTCGGTAGATTGTTCAGCATTAATTCTTTCACATACCCCTTGTATTAGTTTCCTGTTGCTCATGTAACAAATTACCACAAATTTAGTGGCTTAAAGAAACACAAATTTATGCTTTCCAGTTCTGGAGATCAGAAGACCAAAATCAGTCTCAATGGGATAAAGGCAGAGTTGGTTCCTTCTAGAGGTTCTTGGGGAGAATCCATGTCCTTGCCTTTTCCAGCCTCTGGAGACCAGCGTTCCTCGGATCCTGGTTCTTTCTTTGCAATGGGATCGCTGCAACTTCTGCTTCTGTCATTGCATCTCCTTCCTCTCTGACTTGACCCTCTCACTTCCCTCTTATAAGTACCCTTGTGATTACATTGGAGCATCTGGATAATCCAGGATAATCTCTTCATCTTAAGAGCCCTAATTTAATCACAACTGCAAAGTCCCTTCTACCGTGTAAAGTAACATATTCACAGGTTAGGGGACTAGGATGTGAATATCATGGGGGGGGGCATTATTCTGCCTACCCCACACTCACCCTAGAAACCTATGTTTGAAAGGAGTCTCAGAATAAATGTAATCTTCCATATTTTGACCTCGAACATAAACTCAAAAGCTGCTCTTTATTCATAACAACCAAGATCAAGACTTGAATCAAATAATACTAATTATTTGTCTCCAATTTGTCTCTTGAAACTTTAGAGGAATAAAATAAATTAAAACCTTGATGAGGTGCCACTAAGTATATTACTTTCCTTTGAAGGTGTTATTATTAGTCGATAAATTGCAGGATTGCTTTAATACGTCAAGCCCTCAGAGAGATCTCACATCAAAGGAATGAGGATGTTTGGACAAATGAGAACGAATGCACACGTAGAATAGTATTTATATTTGCTCATAAACTGTTTTGAGGCATGCTTTCTCTTCTACAGTGTCATTTAAGATGACTGTGTGCTTCATAAGGTACTTTTTAAATAGGTCAGGGTCTTATTTTTGAAAGGTTCTCTGGTGTCTGTTTGGCTCTAGGTTTACTTCCTACAGCAACAGCTGAAATTGTCAAAGTCAAGGGCCAAATTCCAGCAGAAGATGAAGAGCAAAACCTTGACCCTGCTGACCAAAAGCAGAGTACAGAGAAAGGGGTTTTTCTACTATTATCCAAGGGTCTGGGGCTTGAAAGGGTTGTCCTCCCAAAGGTGGGAAGACTTACCATATTTTTCATATACATTCAAAATATTGAGTGGCAGGAGTTTGAGAGTTGAAGACGATGCAGATGTTCCCTTAGCTCTTATGAAGATTTTCCTGTATATTCTCAGCACTCCTTAACTAATAATGATACCTTTCTCTATAACTCCTGTCACCCTCACAGAATATATCATCCTCTTAATTTTTTGTTCTCTTACACTCAGCATATCACCATGGACTTTTTCTAGTCTTCAGTTCAAATCCTGCCACAGACTTCTGCTAAAAGTAGTATTTTGGTTCAAAAATGTCCTTGGTCCTTAGCCAGATTTAAGTCTTACTCTCCAAATAGAATCCTGGGGGGCTCAAGGTGTTTGATCTTTGCCACTGATTGCTTATGTGACCTTGGGGTCAGTCTGTCTGGATCTCAGTGTTTCCATATGAAAATCAAACCTATCAGGGTTGTGTCATAGGACTGTGAGGTGCCTTTCAGTTCCAATGTCTTGGAAGCTGAGAACATTTAGTGGTTATGGGAACCATGTGTTAGATTTTGGTTTGGGGTTTCCAAGAAGTTGACGCAGAGATAAGATTTTGAGTACAAGTAGTTTGTCTGGGAGGTGCACTCAGGAAGTACTGGCAGAAGTTTGGGGAAATAAGACAGAAAAGAGAAGGAGAAAAGAGAAGGCAATAAAAGGTGTGTTATCAAGCCAGTTACCATCGTATGCAACACACCTTCAAGTTATTCCAGTTGAGAGATGTGGAAACTGGGTATTTATTCACTCACTCTTTCTCCATCATTGGTTGAATGCTGCTTTGAGGGTCGTTGTCTCTCCAGCACTTCTTGCTCCTTTTCTCCTATAGTCAGAAAAAAGCCCTCTGTGTAGAGTTGCAGCCTTTCCCAGTAAGTTTTCTAATTACCAGTAGGATATGGGCAGGGTGCTGACTACATCCGCTACAATGTGTGTGAGACCTGTGGGGGAAGTATGGGAAAGAAATGGTCAATTGGGAAATGAGAAAGCAGTGGTCTGATGTTTTGGTTTCTTTTAAACTTGCCATGAATGTACCAGAAATTCCAAGCCGTTGTTCTATAATGTTTAGCAGTGTGTGCATGCTACCTTCACAGTGGGCATGGACAAGAGAATAAATTTGTAGCTGAACATTAAAGAAGAGCTCACCAAAATCCTGACCAGAGTGAAAAGGGTGTATGTTAGTAAATTACGGGGCTTCCCTGGTGGCGCAGTGGTTGAGAGTCCGCCTGCCGATGCAGGGGACACGGGTTCGTGCCCCGGTCCGGGAAGATCCCACATGCCGCGGAGCGGCTGGGCCCGTGAGCCATGGCCGCTGAGCCTGCGCGTCTGGAGCCTGTGCTCCGCAACGGGAGAGGCCACCACAACAGTGAGAGGCCCGCGTACCGCAAAAAAAAAAAAAAAAACGACATTGCAGGGACTTCCCTGGTCCAGTGGTAAAGAATCCGCCTTCCCATGCAGGCGACGTGGTTCAATCCCTGGTCGGAGAACTAAGATCCTACATGCCACAGGGCAACTAAGCCCGCACGCCACAACTACTGAGCTTGCGCACCTCAATGAGAGAGAGGGAAAAAACCCCATGACACAACTAGAGAGAAGCCCGCATGCTGCAATGAAGACCCGATGCAGCCTCCCCCCAAAAAAGATAGAAAATAAATAAATAAAATATTTTTTAAAAACCACTACGTTGCAAAAACCTGTGATGAAATTTCCTCTCACTACCCATTCTTCAGGATATCACATAAAAATGTTATGACGCTGTGACATTTTAACTAACAAGGAACTCATTTTTAATTGCTTAGTATCGAAGGTTCAGTTTGGCCAAGAGCCTTCTCTCATGTTTTATGGGTCTTTCCTTTAATGCATAGCCAATGCTTTGTGTGAAATGGGCCAGTTGGTTCTATGATCATCCATTCCTCCTTAAAATGCTTCAGCATTCAGATATGCTCTTAGAAATAGGATAATTCAATTCATTCTTCCCCTTCTGAACTTTCTGAGAACCCGACTTGCCAACATCTATGAAATATAGAAGAGGCTTAGCAATCAATCACGAGGGAGGAGGTGATGGAAGAGGAAGGCTGGCCAAGCAACTCTAAGCTTCAATCATTTTGTATTTCAGGACAAGAGAGCAGGATTGCTGACTGTTAGATTTCCTTTGAGAGGTGGTATGTGAAGGGCATATTGAATATGCCGATAAAGCCAAGTATAGGTGTAACTTCTTTAGGAAACAGTCAATCTGGTAAAAAAGTGAAACTCCTTGGGTGAATATTAAATAAGATTTGACTTACATGATACTTGGACTCTTAGAATACGAACAGAGTTTCTAGAGCATCTAATTCGACTCTCTTACTTGACTCAAGAAGAAACCAAGACCTTCAAAGGTTCAGAGATTCATCCATCAGGACCACAGAGCTTATGGATTCAAGTATTCTGACACCTTATCCAGTGTTCTTTCTACTCCACCACATGGCTCTATATCTCCCCCCCTTCCTTCTCCTCCCCCATCACCCTTCCTTCACCCCCACCCCTCTCACACAGACACACACACAGACACACACACATACACACACACACACACACACACACACGAAGTTCATTTAAACAGCAAAACACCTAACTTGAAAGGACAAGGATCTAGGATTTCTTTCTTTCACCTTATCCCTACATGTAACAGCTTCATACAAACCCCCCCAAGAAAGTTATGAAGTTGCCCTTGGCTTTACAATGATAAATGTAAAATATTGAAATCCTCCAGTCAAATAAGGTCTGCAAGGATTTGTGCTGTGGAATCTGTTTAACACTAAGAACAAAATAACTGACTGTTACGGAAGGACAGAGGTTGAAGGAGCACGCCGCTAATAGAGAAAGGGGCTGGGGGCTGATGTCACAGAAAGTCTTTTCCAGACCTTGTCTCTGCTTGATCTCCACAACATACCATAGAACATTTAGTTTAAAAAAGCAATATTTCTGTATTGTCTGTCTTGCTTCTCTCAGCTTCTCTTTCCCTGACCCGCTCCAATGTCATTGTCATTTAACATCTCTGAACCTCAGCTTCCCTGTGTCTGAATCGTACATCTTGTTTTGGAGGGGTCTGTCTAAGAAAACATACAAAAATGTCTGACGTTGGAAATTTAGTAAATGCCTGTGAACACCTCGCTAGGTCCCCTCCCAGGACCTTGGAAGGGGCCCTTGCCTAATTTAAGCATCATAACCTTCACGATAAATCTGCCCCTATGTCCCATTGTCCTCCACCATGTTTCCTTCCATCCCAAGAAATCTGGCCGTATCTTGTCTGGCTGGGTTGAGGGCAGCAGCCCTGGCTTGTCCCCTGCCTGCCTGGAGTCCACTGCATGGGTCCACCCCGCACTGGCTGCCCAAGTAAGTGTTCAAAATCTAAATCTAATCATGTCACAGCCTCGTAAATTTCCCGATTCCCCAATATCTTAAGGATAAGCCCAAATTCCTTAAAGGCGTCCGAGGCCCTCCGGAAGGAGCCAGTCCTTGCGTTACTGACCCAGGTTCTTGGACCCTTTAATCAATAGAAATTGAGAAGAGGCCAGATGAGAAATTCAGGCAAGGCTTTACTGGGACTCGTGCTGCAGCACAAGAGAGTGAAAAACCAGTAACAGGTTCCCTTGCTCGCTCCCAGAGAAGGGGGCAAGCTCGTTACTTAAATGGGGTGAGCGTAGGGGCTGACCCGTGGGTCGGGCCAGGAGGGTGGCTTAGTTGGTCTGCCCACTCACTTGGTGGTGCTGTGCACAGGGATCATGTTCAAGACCCTGATTTTGCTCCCAGCACCTCAGAAGTGGCAGTTGGATTTTTGGTCTTTTTTGTGTTTTTTTTAAAAATAAGTTTATTTATTTATTTTTGGCTGCGTTGGGTCTTGGTTACTGTGCACAGGCTTTCTCTAGTTGCGGCGAGCAGGGGCTACTCTTTGTTGTGGTGCGCGGGCTTCTCATCGCGGTGGCTTCTCTTGTTGCAGAGCAGGGGTTCCAGGCCCGCGGGCTTCAGTAGTTGTGGCATGCGGGCTCAGTAGTTGTGGCTCGCGGGCTCCAGAGCACAGGCTCAGTAGTTGTGGCACAGGGGCTTAGTTGCTCCACGGCATGTGGGATCTTCCTGGGCCAGGGCTCGAACCCGTGTCCCCTGCATTGGCAGGCAGATTCTTAACCAGTGTGCCACCAGGGAAGTCCTTCTGTATCTTACTGTTCATAATTTGCCCCAAGTGTGCATGTGTGCAGTTATCTTTAGCCCCTTGTAATTTCTTTGTATTCAGTTGCCGGAGGAGACGTTTTTCCAGGCGCAAGCCCTGCAGCAAAGGGCCCCAGGCGCCACCCTGTCTCACTTCTCCTCCAGTACTTTTTTTTGCCAGCCTCACCTCCACACTCCAGCCATCCACAGTGGCTGCTGTTCCTGAAGCAGGTCGGGCTCTCCTGCCTACGTGCCTGCCTGTCCCACTCCCAAATCATCTGATGGTGAGGTCTCTCCAGGATCCCCAGTAGAGATGGGTCCTCCTTCCCTCACTGCACCCACCTTCACATACCTGTGTCTTAACTCCTGGGACACTTGATCGTTCTGATGAACTTCTCTATCTCTCCCCCTACAAAGCTTGAGGACAGGAGTTAATAAGCTGAAGAAGAGGGCTTCCCTGGTGGCACAGTGGTTGAGAGTCTGCCTGCCGATGCGGGGGACACGGATTCGTGCTCCGGTCCGGGAAGATCCCACATGCCGCGGAGCAGCTGGGCCCGTGAGCCACGGCCACTGAGCCTGCGCGTCCGGAGCCTGTGCTCCGCAGCGGGAGAGGCCACAACAGTGAGAGGCCCGCGTACCGCAAAAAAAAAAAAAAAGCTGAAGAGGAGAGTGTCCTGGAGACCTCTCACCTGAAAGGTTAGGCCAGATGGCTGTCTCCCCTCTCCACCTCACCCAGCCACCTAGCACATTGTTCCTGAGGGATCAGGGGCTGCCATGGCCAGGAACTGTTGTATTTCTCTTTCTTCAGGTGGGGGAAGAAGGAGAGTGAGCCCTCCTTTTCTTTTTGCTGCTTGAGAAATTCCACCTGCTCCCGACTTTCTCCCTTTGCACGGATTCCTTCTAATCATTATGATAATCATCAGATGTGTTTCTGAATCCATTAAGTGCCTCTCTCAATGTGGCAATGCTGTTCTAGGCACAAACTAAGAACACAGAGCAGCTAGTGGATCTCACTTTCAGGAGCTCATAGTGCAAATGTGCTTAAGAGAGAAAAGTCGTTGAGGTCCAGGGGGCCCTCCTGAGCTCTGCTTTGCAGTTGGCGGTGGGTTCTCAGGTGTGGGGAGAGACTCCGCCCTGCCTCCCCCAAAGACTGGCAGTGTATCCAGCCTGCGTACCCCTGCAAGCGTTCCGTGCTTGCACTGTGTGGTGCTGGCATAAGTTGGGTAGTATTGTGAGCTTCACACACAGGCATCATTGTTTCAAGAAACATTCCCTTTCTATGTTTGTGCTGGAGGAGATCCAAGACAGTGAATTTTCCTTTCAAGTCAATGACCCCCACCAAAAAACCTCCATGCAACCAATGTTAGAGTGTATTCTGGGAATTCTGTAAGACACTGTGAGTCTCTCCAAAACAAAATCAAAGGATGAAAGTTTGCCCATCCTTTAGCTGTCAAATGCTTGCTAAATAACACAGCTGATCTGGAATGAGTGATTTAAGACTTGTTTCTCCTTCCGAGGATGGCTCTCCAAATGGTTCCTTTCTGTTTGCACAGGAATGAAATCATTTTCACAGTTAGCATGATTTCTTAGCCATGAGTGGAGAGAATACTCTTCACGATAGATAGAAACGTTCAGTCGACTGCTGGTAAAATGATGACATAATTATGATAGCCTGGTCAAATTATGGAGAGTTGTTTTGTGTCGCAGCACAAGGAAGATGGGAGAAGTCCTTGATGTAACAGAGTTTCTCATCTACAGTGTGAAAATGCTGGGGCCTCTAAACGCTTACAGAAAAAAAATCATAAATCATGTGTGTGTGCGACAAATGCTAGAAGGGTTTATCACTTTGCCTCTTTCACTTGCTTTGCTCCTACACATCCATCCCCCCAGAGGCCTTAAAGTGACCAGGTTGAGAGGATGATTCATTATCTCCCACCCCTCACCCTGCCCTCAACCCCAGCACTGCCCGGCAGCATGTGTGATGCCCTCCCCGTAGAGGGGCGATGTGCTTTGTGCCTGGTGACCTCTCTGCTTTTGCTCACACTTTGCTCCGTGCTAAAAATATTCCTTTTCCCTCTTCCCCAAGGCTGCCGGCCCACGTCTAAGTGTGACCTTCCCCAGGTTTACGTACTGATCCACCAAGCCAGATGCTTTCCCCTCTAGTAACAGTTGGTTTGGGTCTTTCTTCATAGTCATTCTTTGCACTGCTATTATTCTGCTATTTGCGTTCTCATTTTCATACTGTACGTTCTGGAAGGGAATGAGGTTTCCTTGGGTTCTGCCACCAGAACGGCACAGTACAGTGCCTGGCACGTGCTTAGCAGTGTCCAATAAGCACTGGATTGAGTGCGTAGGAGAGTTAGGGGCTGAAACTGTGGAGAGTTTGGATTCATGATTCCTGAGTCCTAAGCAGAAAGACCTCTATGTGTGGTCGTTGCAGGGAGGATAGGATGAAGTGGGCAGGTTTTTAAAAAAAATGCCCACTGTGTGTCCATGAAAACTGTCACTTGAGACTCCCATCTCCTAAGTCTTACACAAATTCTTTTTACGGTTTCCTAGAGACATGGGTGCAGACCAAAGATAAAGATGGCCGGGAGATAGTCTTGCTGTTATTTATATGGTTGAAAATAGTTTTCCTTAGTCTTATTTTAATTTTTCAGAAATTCCCAGGTAGGACTGAATCTGCCTACACAATTGCTTTAAACTTAAACTTGCACATCAGTATTCATAGCTCCACCTACTCTTCCTGCCATTTCTGAGCTGTGCGCAGGTTACACAGATGTCTGGGGATGTGCTGCCATTCTGTCTGACGTAAACCTGACCAGCTTCCCCCGAGTTTACTGGTGGGAACGCTCTCGAACAGGGTTACAAATTGGAAGTCCTTTAGCCATGCAGCCGGCAATGGTGAGACCCGCATAAGTGCTACATTTTTGGGAGATGGTGTGAATACTGGCATTTTCCGTGGCTAATTTTGGAATTGCCAAGAACTTTGTGATTTTTCGGGGCAGGTTTTGTGACTATAGCTGTATAAAGTACTCATGCAAAAAGTAACCTGAATGAAGATGCTAAAGACAATACCATCAAGACTGTTCCCGACGTCTGCCTTCCTTGCAAAGTGAACTAATGGGAGCTGCTCAGCCACACGTCTTCTTATTGTTGCATGACTCGGCTCTTCCTGGTTTCTCCCATGAATAGCAGGAAAACCTCTAGACTGAAAGAAATGGCATACAAGTCCCTTCCACTGTTAGAATGTAAGCTATCTGAGAAAAACGCACCTTGGAAAGATTTCTATTTTGGTTATTTAGGAAAAATTCTGCAAAGCATCCCCAAGCATAGGTACTTTTCTTTACGTATTATTTAAATTGTAGACATTTTCACCCCAGTTAAAGGGTTAGGAGTTCTCCAGTTCAGAATCTTACTGTGGGATAGCTGTCTTAACCCATGTTCATTTCCAGTCCTCACTCGGCCATCTCATGATCAGTCGACCAGAAAGTTCCTGAGCTACAGAAGAAGGAAACGTCAGGGTACAAACCACAGAGAAGTGGACTGTTGTAGTAACTTAATCATGGGCCTCAACTTGTCTTGACATATATATTTATATACATATTTTTTTTAGTCCTTTGTGTTTTATCCCCAGGGTCTTGTTCAGGTCAGAAAAATTGAGCAGTTACTTGACCCACATCAAGTTGTTTGCATCCCCCGAATTCATGTTCCTATATCTAGTTGGCGTCTCTTCTTTCTTTCCAAATCTCAATAGGCCTCTTTTCCTGATTGTCTTTGGAAGGAGATTAAGCGATAGCATATTGACTTGAAATTGAGTAAACTGTAAAGTCACATTTCATCTAAGTGGCGGGTCCCAACATCCCTATTCTTTTTTTTTTTTTTCTTTTCTTAATTGAAGTACAGTTGATTTACAATGTTGTGTTAGTTTCAGGTGTATAGCAAAGCGATTCAGTTATACATACATATCTATCTATTTTTTTTTCAGATTCTTTCCCCTTGTAGGTTATTACAAAATATTGAGTAGAGTTCCCTGTTATACAGTAGGTCCTTGTTGGTTATCTATTTCATGTATAGTAGTGTGTACGTGTTAATCCCAACATCCCAATTCTTAAACCTTTTCATCGTGCCACTTATCCTGAATAATCCGGCCTCTTCTTGCTACGTGCTGCTGCTTTTGCAACACCGTGCACCTGATATTCTTCCACTGGGAACTGCCCAAATTTCATTCCCCAACACAACTTTTTCAACCACTGCTTAAATCTATTTTTAGTTCTTTCCTCTGGGACATGAGGGATGACTTTTCTACTGCCTGTCAGCTATTTACTTACTGTAACGATTAACCTATCTAAAGCTCCCTTTCTAGGTTTGCTCTCAAGGGATAGTTTACCTGCATAAAAAAAACACTAGACTTGGACTTCGCTGGTGGCGCAGTGGTTGAGAGTCCGCCTGCCGATGCAGGGGACACGGGTTCGTGCCCCAGTCCGGGAAGATCCCATGTGCCGCAGAGCGGCTAGGCCCGTGAGCCATGGCCGCTGAGCCTGCGCGTCCGGAGCCTGTGCTCCGCAACGGGAGAGGCCACAGCAGTGAGAGGCCCGCATATCGCAAAAAACAAAACAACAAAAAAACCCCCACTAGACTTGAAATCAATCATCTTGGGTCCAAGCTCCAGATTTTACCGCTATTAGAACCTCTATTTTCTCGTCTGTCCAGTGCATCAATTCTTGACCTTCAAAAGTTCTTCCTTTGTAGCTGCAATAAATGAGGTGTACATTCACAGTAAGTGTGTAAGTAAGGATCTTATATTCAAGGTAAATGAGAGAGTTTTAAATTTCTTCTTTGATCATGAAAGCTAGGAGCCCCTGAAGATAATGAAGACCAATTTCTTGATTTTTACAAGTGAGCAAAGTGATGTCCCAAGATCCCACAGTCAAATCAGACACTTACTAGTGAAGCTGAGAACAAAACCCACGCCCCGAGATTTCCAGTCCATTGGGTTTTTTCCTATATAATATTCTGAGTTTGTGGATTCAAATCAATACAAATTAATTTAGTGCTTGCTGCAAGGAACTGTTTTAAGCACTGAATAGAAAGAAAGAAAGCCTAGTTTCCACTCTCAAAAAGATTATGAACAAGTAGGGGAGACAAATATGTCCCCCGCTAACTAATACAAGGCAGGATGAAGGAAATGCTAGATAAAGGCAAAATATGTTTGTAATTTTTTTAAATCAAAGAGGAGATGGCATAATGGCGTGTTGATGGTTATGAAAAGTTTGGATACATGGAGAAGTAGGGGGTAGGAAGCACATCCCAGGCAGAGGAAATTACAGAAGTAGAACTGGAGACTTGAGGGCTTCCCTGGTGGCGCAGTGGTTGAGAGTCCGCCTGCCAATGCAGGGGACACGGGTTCGTGCCTCGATCTGGGAAGATCCCACATGCCGCAGAGCGGCTGGGCCCGTGAGCCATGGCCGCTGGGCCTGCGCCTCCGGAGCCTTGCTCCGCAACTGGAGAGGGCGCAACGGTGAGAGGCCCGTGTACCCCCAAAAAATACCAAAAAACTGGAGACTTGAAAGTGCTTGGTGTGGACTGGAACATAGACTACTGTTAAGTAGAGTATAGGATTTCTAAGGAGATATATTTAGAATTTAGGTTAAAAACATAAACAGTTTGGGGCCGTATCATCAAGAGCTTTGGTCCTTTAGGTAAATGGACAGGCATTGTGGGTATTTGAAGAGGCTGGGGTATGAGATAATTTAACACCTAAAAATTTAGTCCAGGTTGGTTGGAATGGCCAAAGGGCATGGATGGTGGTAATGGAGAGAAGAGGGTAGATTGTAGAAACATGCCATGTCAGGCCTGAATGGAAACTCACAATTCTAACCTTAGGAACATATATCATCGCTCACTTCTAATCTGTTCCCCCCTGGTGTTCCAAAAAAGAGTATCTTTCAATATACTATTCACCTCCATGGAGATATAGATATGTACAAACATATGTAGAAACTAGTTTCATCCAATATTCTATAAATGAAAGGTATAACCTGGTTAGTGTCTGTGAGATGACAGAATCAAAAGTAGTGATCATATTAAAGTCAATATGCAAACATTTAATCTCCTTCCAAAGACAGTCAAGAAAAGAGGCTTACTGAGATTTGGGGCAAAAAAAAAAAAAAAAAAAAAAGAGAGGCCAAATAGATGTAGGAAAATGAATTCTGGGGATGCAGACAATTTCATGGGGTTCCAGTAACCGCCACGTCACTTTGACCTGAACAATATGATGCCAGTATATTAGAAACCCAGGGAAGATTGGGGTTGGGGAGCAGGATTAGTCTTACCTGTGAGGATAGGATTTAAGGAGAGCTTCACAGGTGAGGTGGTATTTGGACAGCTCTTGTGTCATGCTCATTTGAGAGGACCTAGCAGCGCCATAACATTCAGAGGGAACGATGTGAGTAAAGACCAAAGGATGCGAAAGCGGTAGTGGGAGACACATCTACCAAGATGCTAAACAGGGCTGCCTCAGAGGGGTAGGTTTTTTCCTACTTCTTTATATAAGACTATCCTTTGCATATTTTCTACAACAAGAATGTACTGTATTCACAATCAGAAAAAGATCTATATATATGCTTTTTTTTTTTTTTTTGGCAGTGTTGGGTCTTCGTTTCTGTGCAGGGGCTTTCTCCAGTTGCGGCGAGCGGGGGCCACTCTTCATCGCGGTGCGCGGGCCTCTCACTGTCATGGCCTCTCCCGTTGTGGAGCAGAGGCTCCAGACGCGCAGGCTCAGTAGTTGTGGCTCACGGGCTTAGTAGCTCCGCGGCATGTGGGATCTTCCCAGACCAGGGCTCGAACCCGTGTCCCCTGCATTGGCAGGCAGATTCTTAACCACTGCGCCACCAGGGAAGCCCTATATATATGCTTTTAAAAGAAATGTAGTTTGGAATATTAGCTCACTGTCAGTGATCTATTGTGCTGGGTTAAGAAGGATCCAGAATCCTAAAGACTTGGATTTTATTCTATAGGGAAATAAGAAATGAGAAAGGCCTTTTTACAGAAGAGTAAATTACCAACCAAAACACATGGAGAACAATTCAAAACAGTATTTGGTTCAGCTCCAAAATGTGTTATATCAACATATGCTATAGGTCAGAAAAGAAAATAGCATTGCAGACCAGAATGTGAATGATAGACTTTATGGAAAGACATGGAATCAGAGCTCATCTTGAAAAGATTTGTGACGTGTAGATAGAGGTTAAAAACAGGGAAGAGGATATTTTAGGCAGAAGCGAAGTGTGAGCAAAAGCAAAGTGATGAGAACAAATGTTTCTGTTTGGAAATAATGAGATCTGGGCGGCATAGGTGGAATCATGGCAGATTAAGACAGCTTCTAGTTCCAGAAGAGAGGTTTTGGACTTGATTGTGTAAGCCAGGGGAGATTTTCGAGCAGGAGAATGATGGGATAAAAATAGTTCTTCAACAAATAGGACTCATTCGGCAGCAGTGTTCCAGGAGATGTGGTGGGAGAAGCACTAATAATCTCCATGTGGGTGATGACAGTGGCAGCAGTAGGAATGGAGCAGCAGAGGTAGCACATTTTAAAATTAAAAATCAGTTGAATGGATGAAGATCAGCTAGAGATCGAATGACAGCAAAGAGCTCGTGGTGCTTCCACTGTAGAACAGAATTCTGGAGTCCTGAAGATGACTCTAAATTGCCGTAGTATTCCAGTCACGTGAAAGGGGCAACACCCATCCCCGTCATGTGGGCCTGAATGTCGTGGATGTTTTCAGCAATTGTGCTGGATTGGATTAACCACTCCCTTGGTGGCCCATGGTGGGGCATTTATAAAAGGGTCATTTAGCCTATGACCATGGGAAAGTGCAAACCTACCTGATAATAGGGCATATCTCCAACTCTAATCTTATACATACCATGTGACAGCCAACAAAGGTAGTTAATGTGAATTAATATTGGAAATTAAATGGTTTGGGCTCCATTTGCAGTGCATATTTGTGGGCAAAAGACACAGGGAATAAAGGCACCCTTTCCTTCAGAGCTTCTTGAAAGATGGAGGAATTATCGTAAGTGGTTACAAATTAAATAGTCTTCATCCAGGCTGATTGTTGTAGATGACCTAGAAATCATCTCAGAGTATTTTGTGCCACAAGGTCACATCACACAGATAACCAGCTACCATGGGTAGGTAGCAAAAGGGTGTAAAAAGTGCTTGGATGCCATGTTAAATATTCATAATGAAGTCTCGAAGCAGAAGGTTCCCCTTCAATCCTCAGCTACAAAATTGCAACAGTGCTCATGGGGGTGATGTATTATGAATGCACGTAAATGACATGTCCATGAAACAGTTGTGGAAAACTACCACCAAGATACAAAATGATAATATCTGCAAAGTATTTATTTATCCTTTTAATTCCTTGATCTTACCTCCTGACTGTATAGAGTACATTTTCCCTCTTTTTAGACAAGAAATCTAAAAAGATTGATGACGGGGTGGGGGGGGGTGGTGGGATGAATTGGGTGATTGGGATTGACATGTATACACTAATATGTATAAAATAGATAACTTGGGCTTCCCTGGTGGCTCAGTGGTTGAGAGTCCGCCTGCCGATGCAGGGGACAGGGGTTCGTGCCTCGGTCCGGGGAGATCCCACATGCCGCGGAGCGGCTGGGCCCGTGAGCCATGGTCGCTGAACCTGCGCGTCCGGAGCCTGTGCTCTGCAACAGGAGAGGCCACAACAGTGAGAGGCCCGCGTACAGCAAAAAAAAAAAAAAAAGATAACTAATAAGAACCTGCCGTATAAAAATAAATAAATAAAATTCAAACAGAAAAGAAACCAAAAAAAACAAAACCAAAAAATAAATAAATAAAAATAAAAAGATTGATGAGAGGTTAAACAATTTGGCCAACATCAGGACAGCAAATGTATAGTGGGAAAAAATCCAAGTTGGCCAAGAAGGTCATGTTCGAAATTTTGGGGACCAGGGATGCATCAATTAACCAGTCTGTCTTGTTTTATTTTGCTGTAAAATGAAAGAGCCTACCCATCTCACAGGGTTTTGAGAGGATCAGAGAGATGGTGGATGTGAAAGCAGGGTTCAAATGCAAGACAGCGTCAGTGTGACTAGAATGGAAAGCTCCCATATACATGTTTGAACTTCACACAGCCCACTAAGAGATATTGATCCCCTGGAACAGTGTGCTTCTTGATCAACCTGCTGCTACAATAAAGGCTTTAAAGGAAACTCATGTTTTTAACAGCTCAGTATGAATATTTAACATGGCATCACAATGCCTGCCGTAGAGCTTTGTGTCCTATACATGGTAATTAGCAATCAGCATATGGAATACTACTACGTGAGGTGACTACCAGGTGGACAAACCATTCGCTCATTTTCCAAACATTACTGCTATTCCAGGCATCCAGGCACTGGAGATATAAAGAAACACAATATGTAATTATTCTCCGTAGAGTCTCCAAGCCTACAAGGGGAGAGGGAGAGAGAACCACATATTCGCAAAGCCAAGTGAGAGCTGAGGCACAGAGGGAAGAATGAATAACTGTCCACGTGGGTAAGAAAGTCTCATCTGGGAGATGACCTCTGAGCTGCAGGTCATACCAATATCCAGGAGACCAGCTAGATAGGATATTAAGACTGTGGGCTGTTTACAGCAATATAATTCCGGGTGCCTGACTCAGGCCCACCATCCTAGGATAATCCCTTCAGTCCTCTACCTCATTGACCCCCACTTTGGAGCATTTTTCTTGACATTTTCTAAGACCTCATTAGGCACCTGGGACTGGAGGGGTATCTGAATGGGGAGCCCTGGACCTGGACCAGAACCCATGTGGACCTTGGATGCCTGTTTCTCCTTTTTGGGATATTCTCCAACCCTCAAACTCCATGCCACCCCATGCCTGGCATGTGAGGTTGACCAGATGTCCCAAGGAGCTCAAAGCTCCCACTTATGGGTGGGTGGTGGGCCCTGTGGCCTGTCCCTTGTTCCAGAAGGGTGGCCTGCCTAGCAGTTTCCTCCCACTGGCCAGCTATTTCTTTCGTAAATCAGGTGAGATCAGTGCTAATGTGCTGATTTCGAGTGACTCAAATAGTTTCTATAGGCAAGGACTGTGCACGCTCTAGGGATGGCTGTGCTTTGCAAAGCAGTAGCATGGGTCTCCACAGGCTTGCCCCACATGGGAAAATTTTCCACTTACAGAGCTGACCAATAAGTCAATGCTCAGTAATTACAACAGCTCATTCCATTATGACGAAAATACTTGCCCAACAGAATGCTTTCTGAAGAGGCCAGCAATACAGAAAAGTTGGCTTTTGCCGTTTCTCTGATTTCATTACAAATATTCGGTTCAGCTCTTTGGTTTCTTCTCTGACACAGTCCTGTTTGTACATCTTTTTCTTCCTCTAAAAAAAACAAAAGCAAAAAAAACCAACTATAACTAAAGAACTCAAACTACTTCGTCAGCATCGTGTTGCTGTACAGAGCTGGCCAGCCTCGGAGGAATAATACGAGACTTGAATGACAAGGCACGTTATCCAAAGTGGCCAGCACACTATGGTGAGCTCAAGAAGGAAATGGACTTAGTTTGATTAGATTAAACTATCATATCTGAGCCAAGGAGCTCAGATAATGAAAATGTCAAGTACTAACGCGATAAACCTGCAAATTTCACATCAGAATACGTGGCCTTTCTCAGTTGTGGCATTGACATAACTATGCGCGCACGCGCATGCGTGTGTGTGTGTGTGTGTGTGTGTGTGTGTGTTACTATCATTAAAGGTCTTTCAGTAGCGATTAGTATGGCTATTTTTTTGCATCCAAAATTCACTGACAACACATGCATTGTTATTTACCATGTTCAAAAGGTAAACAACTAACTTAAAGTTCAAGAAAAGGGCGTGTTCTAGGTTAATAAAGGACAAGGCTCTTCTTCCCTCTTTCTCCCTCCTCCAATTCCCCGCCCCGATCCCCTATGACAGATGTTGAAGGACAAATCAGAGTGCCTTCCTCTTGCACTGTAAGCAATTTGAAAATGAAGCACCCCGGTATTTTTAAGAAATTGAAGATCTGGAAAGATGTTAATTAAATCGCCAAAAAGCTTCTTGCCTCATTTCAGTGTACTGCATAACTAGGTAGGCAGAAGATATATGTAGCACCTGAGTGCTGTTCTTGGGTTTTAATACAGTTTTAATTATTTAATTTCAACAATGTTTCAAACAGTGAGGAAGAAAACTAGTTGAATACCCGGTCAGAACAGTCAGGTACCACATACGTCTCCAAGTGTCTTTTTCCAGTCCTCTGAATTCTCAGACACATCTCTTATCTGTGTCTTGGAAATATTCTACTTTGTGCTGCAAGTGACAAGTTGTAGAAGACTTTTACGTAGATGTCAAACTCACCTAAATTAAAGACATTCATTCATTCATTCACTCATTCATCCATCTAATATTTATCAAGCTTCTGTTTACGAAGTTTCAGGACTATGCTAGAAGCTACGAGAGCAGAGCAGAGCCAAAGGATGGGTAATAAACTGTGGTCCTTGCCTTAGAGATTCTTAGTGACCAGTGAGGGAGACAAACATGTAGAGACTCAATTAGAAGGACTTTTAGCTGCACAGCTGGCTGAACTGATGTTCCATTGGGGTGCCTGGCCTGCATATACACCCTAGACACTGAGGGCTGGAGTTTCAATGCCCAATTCAGGGACAGGAGAAGTGTCCTTGGCCTTGCTTGAGGCCATGAGATAAGACCCTGCTTCAGGGAAGGTTCCTCAAGGGTCTGCCCAAACTTAAACCAGGAAATAGGAAAATGAAGGCAAGAAAATTGTCTGTAAGGGCAGGGAGGTAGTGAGGAACTTTAAGCTCTGGGAATGTGAGTAGAGGCAGGAAGGCCCCTGGGAGAAATTCAAACTGCAAGCCCGTGCCACTCTTTATGTGGTATTCAAATATAACCTGCTGATAGGATTCGGGAACCCCAGCACCAAAAATGAACATAACTTTTTGTCCTGGGCCATTGGAATCACTGGGATACTGATAGAAGCAAATGAAAAATTACTCTATAGGGAATTAAAAACCATCCTGTTGAGCATAAATTCACAGTGACAAATTCCAAATCACATGAAGAAATAGACCACAATAAGGAGAGTCAGCAGATACAACGAAGGAAGAGCTAGAAGTAGGAGAAAAATCTATTTCTAAAGGTTATTGTAAAATGTAGATACTTACAATACGAAAATTAAAGAGGTACTAGAAGTCATCATGAAAGAATAGACCCCTAGGAAAAAACAAGCAAACAAAAGACAGACTAGAAAAGGAAAAAAATACAACATCTAGAAATGAATAAACAATATAGTCTTTGAAATTAAGCATGAAGTGTTTGGATTAAATAGCAGAGTGGACACAGCCAAAGAGAGAATTAGTAAACTGAAGGATCTGAGGAAATCACTCAGAAGGAAACCTACAGTAATAAGAAGGAAACCTAGAGTAATAAGAAGAAAACTATGATGTATTAAGAGACCTGGAAAATAATAGTAATAAGGATACCTAACTGTTGTTAAGTCCTTACTGTATACCAGGCTCTGTTCACATTGCTTCTCTAATAATTAATAATTCATTCAAGCTTCATAATGACCCTCTGGGGTAGGTACTATTACTAGCCCCAATTTTACAGATGAGAAAACTCATGCAGAGTAAAGTTAAGAGATGGGAATTAGGGTCAAGGAGGGAACCAGGCATCTTCTTCCCAATGAACTGCTCCAAAGTCCCATTTCCCCATACTCACCTGGGATCCACCTGCATTGTCTCCTTTTGGCTCATTGTGAAGCAGTAGCCAGTGCAGCAATGCATTATTTAATATCACTTCCCATCCTTCTTTGCTTTACTTCTCCCTTTTATCACTCTTATAGCCCTGGCTTTGTACTTTTGAGATAAATTGTTAGCACTTAATTGATGTCTACCATAATCATTGATAAAAAATATTATAAATTAGTGAATTAAGAGAGTATTATAAGCACA
Organism: Orcinus orca; assembly: GCF_937001465.1. Taxonomy (NCBI): domain Eukaryota; kingdom Metazoa; phylum Chordata; class Mammalia; order Artiodactyla; family Delphinidae; genus Orcinus; species Orcinus orca. The sequence continues at coordinate 96,187,511 of NC_064568.1, read as the reverse complement.
CTATTTAAAACCATGGAGGTAAATACCGTAAGGAATAATTCTCCCCCAAAAGTTGAAAATTGTTATTTCTGGGGAAGTGCGACTACTACATTTAGCCGTATTAAAAATTGTAAGCTATTTACATACACTTCTTGGATAATTATGATTCAGTTATACAAGATTGCTGCTGAGCTAAAGATGTTTTCAGACAGACCCTGAGTTTACTATTCATAGACCTGCACTAAACAAACTAACCACATATTATTCAGAAAGAAAGAAATTGAACCAACAAAGAAAGAGTGGAATTCAAGGAGCAGATATGAAGTTGGCAAGTATGTTTGTAAAAGTGAAACAAAAACAAAAATGCTGGAATGTTGGAATGTTTTTTAAATAAGGGGGATTATAAACAAGGTAAGATCAAGGCCATAATAACATGGAAGATGGAGAGGGGTGATTGGATTCAAGCATTCTGGGGTTATTCAGGATATATTGGCCTGATAGATAAGTCCAGAATATGTTAAATATTTAATGGTTACTCTAAAGAAAATAGAAATAAAACATATAACTTCCAAACCAAAGGAAAGGCGAGGAGGAATAAAGAAAACTCTCTCAATCAGAGACCAAGAGGTGCAGAAAGCCCAAATAATACAGGTTTAATTATTTGATTAATAATTAAAGCAGAAAGCCCAAATAATATGAATTTTCAAACAGAACATAGGCGACAAATGTATATAACCTCATCGCGGGAAAGAATTTCTTTAAAAGTCCGAGAACAGAACAAAACATAAACAAGTGATCGAAATGGACAAAAATATGAGCAAGCAATTTACAGAACAAGAAATGTGAATAAGAGATAATCAGGATATAGAGATTAAATCATACTCAGCATGCTGAAAAATTAAAATATTGGTAATACCCAGTGGCAATGACGTGGAAATGGAAACTCTCATATGCTATTGATGAGATGGTAACTGTTACAATCACCTCGAGAGCTATCTGTCAATATCTAGTTGAACTAACGATGTGCATATCCTATGACACAGCTATTCCAATTCTAGTTATATTCCTTAGAGAAACTATTGCATAAGAAGAGCACAAAAGAGAACTTCATCAGGATGCCCACTGGAGGATTGTTTGCAATTGCCAGAAACGTAGATACCAGCTAAATAATCTTCCATGAAGGAATTCATAAATAAATTGTGATATAATCCTATATTGGAATACTAATACAGCAGGAAATACGGATGACTACATTTACATGAATCCACGTGCAATAATCCCAAAACATAATGTTGAATTAAAGAGAATATTACAAAATGATTCTTAAAATGTGATACCCCTTGTGTATATTTGAACCCACAAAGCAATATTACATAATGCTTGCAAATGTATCACATATGGTAAAAATATAAAAATAGATGGGATACACAAACATCAACTTCAGGATAGTAGTCGCCTCTGGGAAAGAGGGTGGGAAAAGGGAAGATTGGGATACACAAACATCAACTTCAGGATAGTAGTTGCCTCTGGGAAAGAGGGTGGGAAAAGGGAAGATTGACGATCTTTGGCTATACCTGTAATTTTTTTTTATTTTTTTTTTTTGCGATACGCGGGCCTCTCACTGCTGTGGCCTCTCCCGTTGTGGAGCACAGGCTCCGGACTCGCAGGCTCAGTGGCCATAGCTCACGGGCCCAGCCGCTCCGCGGCACGTGGGATCTTCGCGAACCGGGGCACGAACCCGTGTCCCCTGCATCGTCAGGCGGACTCTCAACCACGGCGCCACCAGGGAAGCCCCAATATACCTCTAATTTTTAACCCTTTATATTTTTAAAGCCTAGAACACAATGTCAGCATTTTAAAAACTGAATAATGCACACGTGGATAGTATAGAATTCACTATCTTTTTCTGTATCTTTGACATACATCATAATTAAGAGTTTAATATTTACAGGATGTTACAGTAAGCTTTCAGTCAGCAGTCAGTTCCAAGGTGGCGCTGAGGAGAGAGCTGGTAGCTCTGTCTGCCCGAGTGTGCTGAGCACTCAGCGCTGTGATAAGAATGAGAAAGAAGCTCCTGGGAGAGGGAAGGGGAAGCTCGAGGAGGAGATAGCATGTGGGATAAGGCATGGCATTGTGGGAACTGTGAGTGCCCTGGAGTAGCTAACCGCGAAGTGGTAGGAGATACACAAGGTGGTGGAAGATGTGGCTGCAGAGGAAGATCAGACCTGGCTTAGCTGTTGGTTGAGATTTGATATCTTAGAAAGGTTAAACGTTCACTGTAAGCTCTTACTTAGAATGTCATTTTCCTTTTCCAACACAATCGATTCTTTATGTTTCTTTCCTCCTGGACACTTCCAATCGTTGCAGTTTAACATCTCCTAGAGTCAAAGAACTGCATTTTTGGAAAGACCTTAGCAAATCATCTACTGGTCCAATCCCTTCATTTTATCCACCAAAGAACGTATTGGTCACTTTGAGGGCAAACCACTCTGAAAGTTTTTAATCTTTGCAATCCAAGTTAACTCAGTTGGCTTTCTGGAAGAACGGATTCCTAGGAAAGATTTAGGAAAGAGTCGGGGAAAGACTGTGTCCAGAGAAGTTGTTCACTGGTAGAGGATTTCATGAAAGTAATATTGTGATATATACAGATGGGTGCTTAATAAATTACAAATTATTTTGATGGATTCTTAATTATGAAAATTAATAAAAGAAGTTGTCTCTAATTCATTTTCTGAAGAATGAGATAGGGTACCATCTCATTCTACCCCTAATTTGGGGATTTTTATCGTAAGTGAGAGAATTAAGATAAAGAATGCATAAGGCTTGGTCACTGTATGCAGAAGATGAAGACCATAGATAACACAGAGGATTCCAGTCCAGGTGACTGGGAGGAATGGGGGACCTGGGAAGGAGCAGTGGTTTGCACAAGGAGACAATGAGAATGGTTTGCGTTCAGACTGTTGAATTTCAGAATATGACTACACACTCCAATTTGATTCATGCCCCTTCCACAGCACCACAGCTTGCAGTGGCTCAGATAACCATACTCAAGTCCTTCTCAAGATTCTCTGTAATGTTCTGAAATATGGTTTCTACCAGAAAAGGACAATCTCTTCCTTTTCTTGATTCAAACTCCATCTCTGAAGAAAAATTTGGCAGCCTGAAAAGTGAAATCTAGTAAATAGAATGCCCTCACTTTAGGGAAGTGCTCTCTTGTTTCTGGTCTTTTTTCCTCTCACTTCGGTCGGAAATCCTTGTTTCGCGATCCTCCACGTCATGCCTGAGCCATAGGTAAATCAGAATGTCCGTGAAGAATTCCTCTAGTTTATCAAACTACCATAATGGAAGACTCGGTCCAGGTGAAAACTGACAGGTGATTAGGGTGGAGAGTAGCAGTAATCTGGGTTTGAAGATGAAGATTTTATTGACTCATTCCTTCTTTGCTCCAACAATTAGTGATCTCAACAGTTCTGGGCAGTCTCTTCATGTTATCAAACGTTGGCTTGTATTTATACGTTAACACCCAAAACCATCCATTTGCAGTTAATGGACCCATTCTTTCCTGGGTTACCGATCTCTCTCCTCTTTATACAATTTTGCGCTAAGGTCATTTTGGAAAACACAGCAGCACACTGCTCATCTTTAGCAAACTACAGTGTCTCAGGTAAAGGCAAAAATGCCCACTGCTTTAGCTCAGCTGTCCAATTTCTTTCTTGACTTGGCAGGATGCCAGCATTCACTGCAAAGCATTTTATACATTTTTGCTCATTTTCCTTCTTAGTTGCCAATATTTGTTCGAAGGAAAATAGCTCAGCTCTCTCTTTATTCCAATATTACTTGTGGAAATATCTGTATCCTTATTTGCATGTTAATGAAAAATTTAAGCAAAAAGCATTTCCTATGAGTGTTGTGTGTTTCCCGTATTACTCTCGTGCTTAAAAGCACGGTAACACGAATTACAAAGCCTGTTTCTGACGGAAGGTACCCCTAAGATTGAAGCAATCAATGTTCAGCTATTGGTTCATGCTGTGCGACTGTCAAAATCTAAGCTTAGTGTTGCCAATACCTGTCTTGGGAGTTCAGTCTAAATGAATTGAATGACGGGTAATAGTCCCCAAACTATGTGCAAAACGTTCGGAACAACTCAAGTTGACTTAATAGTCTCCATTTAAAAAAAAATAAGCAAAAAATAAATTAATTAAAAACAAAGAAACATAAGCAGATGCTAATCTACAAATGCGCTAGTGTGTCCTGTATGGGCTCAGGAGCATATTAGCAGGAAAGCTTTATGACTGTTGCTTGTAATTCATATGCATTAATACCTCTGTGTATGTCTGAGAACTCTGGAACGTCAGGCAGGCTATAGGGCAATGCCTACACCATTCTCTTGCAAGCAAAGCAGGAGTGTTTAATTTTTTTTTTTTTTTTTTTTTTTTTTTTGCGGTACGCGGGCCTCTCACTGTTGTGGCCTCTCCCATTGCGGAGCACAGGCTCCGGACACGCAGGCTCAGCGGCCATGGCTCACGGGCCCAGCCGCTCCGCGGCATGTGGGATCTTCCCGGACCGGGGCATGAACCTGTGTCCCCTGCATCGGCAGGCGGACTCTCAACCACTGCGCCACCAGGGAAGCCCAGGAGTGATTAATTTTTAACGTAAAGTTGAGATTAGGATTTAGGAGAATAAAAGGCTTCTTTGCCTTTAAGGACTTGATAGATTTGGGGGACGGGCACTAGCCTGAGAAGGCATGGTTGTTTCCTTGAAATCAGGGGAGCTTAACCTGGCTCTCCAGGGTTCCCCTGACATATTGTCAATTTTGGAACAGAAAGAGAAAGGGAGTGTGGAAAAAAGGAATTCACATACTTAAAATTTTTGAAAAGTTTATTTTAAATAGTTTCTATTCATTAGGTTTGATAAAATATAACAGTATATTGATTTAATATCCATGGATTCTGAATGTCTCCTTCATTTTTATCATAACTCACACATTTTCTAAAAATTGATCATTTTTGTCAAGGTTTAATAATTTTGTTTTTTTTCACCTGCTGAATTTCAAGGAAAAAAAATGATTTTAAATGGTCTTAAAAATAATTTACAGATTGGGAAATGAAAGAATGTTCATTTCAGTAATTTTTCTTAATCCATAAAATGGAAAGATGGATTTGCTTCCAGTGTAAATGGGTAGATCCTAGTGAATGTTAACAGGTTTGCCCTTCATCTTTAAGGAAGTCCTGCATTAATTTCTTCCAAGGTTGGCTTGGAAAGGTATTTTTACCTTCAATATACCCTCTTTCCTATGTGCAAATTTCTGGACAGCAGCATGAAATTGTGGAGAGTGACTGGTCTCTGAATGGGAAAATCTGCGTTCATTTCAGGTCTGGGGCCCAACCTTGTCCGCATTGGACAGCTTTGAGCAACTTCTTTCATCTCTCTGCCTTCTTCACTGTCAGGTGGTGGTCAGAACACCTCAACTCTTGGAATTGTTATGAGGATTCAATGCTCATTTTTTAGTTAAAAATATTAAAAAATGTATAATTTTATGACATTTAGTGTTCATATATAGTATTTACTATATTTATTATCATGTAAATATATTTTATAAATGAATGCGTACATTAAAATATTTAATATATACATCAGGAAAAAGCCCAGTAGAGTTTTTTAAACGTACTAGAAGCCCAGCCAAGCGCTGTGTCTCTCTCTGCCTGCCTGCTACAATGGACTGTCTTCCCCTGCAAACGAACCCTTGTGATCCTTTGTGAATGGCTTTGAAAGCATATCTTTATCTACGTATGCTGTGGATCTGTTCTTCTACTCTTAAGTTCCAATTACTCGCTCTAATATGATCTCTCTTTAGACTCTTCTTAGCTTTTTAATTTCCCCTTCCATTCCTGTAAATAACATGTCCTTTTACATGTAAGATGGCAACAAACTATTACAATAATTTGTGTGGATAAAATACGTTATCACAGAGGAAAAAAGCTCTATTGACATAAGACGTATAAACATAAATAGAATTCCTCTTCAGCATGCTTCTCTATTATAAAAAACTGTTTTGGAAGCTCATGAGGTCACAGGATCCTGGCTTGTTGGGAAGATGAGTACAACGTGGCTTGTTAGAAGCAGGGATATTCCTTTGATCATTCACTTCACAAGTCTTAGTGCATATTGTAATGCTTCCCTCAGTGAATTAGACCATCTTATTTTCCGAGAGAGAAATAATTTGCATGTCACACATTTGCACACCCGCAACACCCACTTAGAAGCTCCCTGTAGCGGGCTACTGACAGCTACCCCGCACGCTCAGTTGTGTTTCGTGTATAACCGAAGTTCTCCCACTTGGAAAAAGGGCCAATCTGCATTTCTTGCCAGTGTTACATTATCCTAGTGCCTGTTCCTGCACCTGCTCTGTACGAACACAATTGTGATTCTGTCCTAATGGCCAATTATCATTAGCTGATCGTGAGCTTTTGTTAAACAGCCCTGAGGTACACTGTTGATACCATCCCGCCCTAAAAGGATAACAGTGAGTATTAGCTGCTGTCTGTTTTAAAGATGGAAAGGGCACAAATCTGCCAATAGAGATGATAGGTAAGAACCTGTGTGTCCTATTTTTACCCCTGTTCTCTTTACTACCAGCAGCTAAGCTCTGCATGGGAGGCAAGGTTTCCGTGTCCTGTGCCTGCCGTCTCATACCCTTTCTTGGTGGGGTTTCATGATGCCATGTGCGTCTGCCCTAAAATAGTGTTGCGGGTCCTCTGAAGAAAAACTACCTGGCAGTTCTCTGCGCGCCAGCGGGATGGTTGGAGAAGGAAAGGTGTGCTTGGCCGTTACACATACTTTTATCAGATTTCTGCTTGGCAGAATGCTAATTGTGTAACCTGGGGGATTTATTTCACGGTATTGAAATTCTGTTTCCTGAAGCAGAAAATGGAAATGATGGTTCCATCTTACGGTGTTGGTGTGATGATTAAATGAGGTGATCTATAATATACAAATGCATCCCCACACATCCACACACACATTTGTCATTGATGTATTAGTCTTGATAGGCTAGATTAATCTTCAGTAAAAACAACTCCAAAATTTCAGTGGCTTAAAGCAACGCAAGTTCGTTTTGCATACTACATGTCCCTTGCCTGTCAGCAGGCAGGCTCGTTTCACTCCATAACCCAAAAGGTAGCAGCAGCCATCGCCTTGAACTTCAGCTCATCACACGTAGGTCAGAACTGGTCACCTGGTTCCACCCACCCCCAAGGGGATCTAGATGTACAGACTACAATCCAACCATGTACCTGAAGCCTGAAGATAGTAAATCAGAAATATCTGGAGGCCAGTCTTAATGCCTACAATATTTGTCTTACAAAAATGAGACAGTATTGTAGTCAGTTCTCTGGACATTAATTTCCTTATTAACAATGCATTGTGGAAATCCTTCCAAGCCAACTTGTTCAAATATAACTCATTATTTTTAGTGGCATCATGCTATAAACATACTATAATCTATGCAGCCATTTCTTTATTGGTGGACTTTGTTTTATCCGTTGCAATATAAACACACCTATGTTATATTTGTAACATCTTTATACTCTGGGGCTTTTCTTTCTATAAGCTAAATATCCAGAAGGATCTAAATCTGCCAAAATTAACCTGGTTCAGAAAGGAAAGCATAAGGCTATGTGTATAAGCCTGTAAGTCTCCGTTTAAATGGGATTTGTCATTTGCGGCAAAATGTAAAGAAACTAAATAGTTCAGAACAACAGACCCCTCACTTAACTAAACTTCAACAATCCACAACCTGTACCTATCTATCCTCTCTTTTACCCTGGGAATAAGCAGAAATATCCGATCCCAAATTTTAAAATTTAGACTAAGAGCCTTCTTTGGACACTGGCAATGCAGCCTTTAAAGATGCTTGACTTGAACAAGACTTTGCAGAAAATGTCCTGCCTTCTTTGGTCAGTCACAGAAATTCTGTTCACTCTGAAGGCATGGCCCATTATGGAGAAGGTCCTCTTATTTGGACTAAAGAACTGGACCACTCCAGTCCTCTTCCCACCCACGGCAATGCGGAAAAAGAAAGAAACATTCCAAAATGACACTGTAATCAAGAAACTACAGGAGTTCACTCTGATGATTTCCCCTTGATCACCTCTTTTTCCACCTGTTTTGTGTAACTGCTTCCAATCTCCCCTTCTATTAGGTTGCTATCTGCTAAGTATTTGCCGAACAATTTGCACAGAACAATCCCTTAGTAAGCATAATTATCACAAACCTAGAAAGAAAATTGCTTTCTATTCAGAGTTTTAGGAGAAAAATAGAAAAAACAAATCCTTAGCTAAAATTAAAAAAAAAAACACGCACACCAAAAGACTGCTCACATCATTTAGATGTCTTTATATGTTTAAGAGCTTAAGTTCTAAAAACAGAGATATGAAATTGTTTCTTCAAACCTACTGTCCACTGACCTCTTCCTGGCTCTTATACCAAAAACCCATCAGGTTGGATTAAGAAATAATAAGGGAAAAGCTTGGGCCAAAAGCACTTTTGCTATAAGCTCTTAAACACAGTTTAAGAAAAACATTGGGGTAGAAAGCCTTCTTTTAGGAGAATCAAGGCTTGCCAATTGTACAGATGGTTTCTAACCTCTATCTGCAGGAGTGATATACAAAATATTTAATAACTAGACTTGGCAAGAGTCAAAGAGACTATTAGAAAAAGATATCAGCCGTAAGCAATCCATACAGCTGTACCAGTGCACAAGGGCTGAATATGAGTTCTACTGATACATCACTGAATTGCCTGAAGAAGTTTACCAGTCTCCCACAGCAAGCTCTGATCACGTCTCCTTGCTCAGAATATAAATGCCGTATACTAAATGTAAAAAAGCCTGGGAGCTGTATGCCCGTCTTAAATGACAGTCTACTTCCATTCCATTTCATACCTCCATTCCAGCATCAGCAAAAATAGAAACAAAACACTAAAACAAAAACAACACGCACACACACACACACACACACAGACGTAGCAGTAATGTTGCACAATTCTGTGTTCGTGATCCGTTTGGAAGTAATTTTTAAAGCTGTTCTTAAATTTGTACTTCGTAGATTAGCTTACAGTCTGGCTTTAACATAGTACACATTTAGATCAAACTTAGAATAGATGCTATTCCTCTGTGAGAAATAGAATAGATGCTCTTCTTATATGAGTTAATAATCAGGGAGTGTGTTAGTTCTCTAGGACTGCGGTAACAAACTGCCGCAAAGTTGGTGGCTTAAAGCAACAGGCATTTATCTTCTCGCAGTTCTGGAGACCAGTTCTGTCTCTCCTCTGTGTGTCTTTAATAAGGACGCTTGCCATTGGATTTAAGGTCCACCCAGACGATCCAGCAAGATCTCCTTACCATGAGATCCTTAACTAAATTACATCTGCAAAGAACCTTTTTTCCAAATAAAGTCATATTCATGGATTCCAGGGATTTGACATGGACATATCTTTGGGGGGCCACCATTCAACCCACTGTAGGGAAGATAGGAACAAGAAAGGAGACGGACAGATGGACAGAAGCAGGAAGAAAATTTATCAGATAGCTTGAGTTTAAATCAAAGAAAAAAAATTAAGGAAGAAAAGAAATGTTTACTCTTTTCTTCCATCAGATGTGTATAGTGATATTCTTCTAAGTACATCTCTCTTTGAGTGGTTCCGCTGCTTTGTCTTGTATTGACACTATTTTGTATTTTGATGCTTTTTCATAAGAGTTAAAGCGCTATATGAGCATTTCCAAATTTCTGCGCTTAACTTTGATTCTGACTTCCTTTGAGCCTAGTAACTGTTGAGCATTAAAAGTAGGATGGAGCACAGACAAGCAGATAAGCGGAACAACATCTCAGTCTGCAGTTGCCTTCCCATCCTCATAACGGTGGCGTCTTCTGGAGAGCTCAGTTTTCACCCCCTGCCTTGCTGAGTGTAACTCTCCTGCCAGACTAATGACCATCCTTGACTATCCCTTCCCCCACTATGAACTCCTTCTAGCCAATGAGCTTGTCTTCACCCCACTGCCACCACCACTCCCACCATTCTGACCCCAACTGTGCTGATGAACTTTCCCGGGGAAATTCTCCTTCATCAACTCCATGTCGTCCACATTAAATCACTGCAGAACTCCCTTTACACACGCTCACACTCAGATAGTAACTGTACTTTTCTCCATGGCTGCTCCTAATTATAAGTTTACACACATGTTTTCAGTTGGGTGTGTTGTGTTATATGTCCTTTCATTGAGTGCGTCCTCTCTCCTCTTAAATTTTAAGCTCTGCAAGATCAGGGGTCCTATCTGCTACTTTCTTCAGAATCAAAAAACGTGCTCCACTGGTAGGCAATTCATACTGTTACCGGCCTTGATTCCTAGCAGGTGCTTGTCAAACCTTAATGTGCCTCTGAATCACCAGGATGATCTGTTAAAATGCAGATTCTGGGGTAGAGCTTGAGATGCTGCGTTTCTTCTATCCCATGTAGATCATCTGGGTAAAACAGCACATGCAAGTTACACAGGCTCTGTGTTGAGAACCCCTGAGGTAGGTGATAGAAACGCTCTGGACTGTCTTTCCCTTCAATGTTTCCCTCCTTTCTCTTAAAAGTCAAAAAAAAATGCCACAATACCATCTATATTTTCCAAGAATGCCGTAGGATGACCATTTATTTTCTCCCACTGTCAATGCAGGGAGATGATTATCAAAGGCAGCAATAGAGCCGAGCCGTAATTACAAGGATCATAATTAAACACAGGTTTGTCTTATGGGATGCGACAAACACAGACTCTGTGTGACATGTCTTGGCATCGAGAGCTATAGGGACATTAGGGTAATGGGTGGCAGGAGGCAGATTTGCTGAGGCAGCATTCAGGGTACAGAGCAGGATCAAGAAAAAAAATGTCAGACGTGTGCACACCTGTTCTGCCTGCTGCGGGTCAGAGGAAAGGGGGTGCTGGCAGCCACCAGACACAGGCATCTTCTTCCAAACTGCAGTCAGCACTAAGGTATATTCCCCTCTCCACCCACTTTCTGTTGTAACAATAGAAGACTGGGCTCCTCAGCTTTCAAATTCAGGCCGAGACACTAACATTCATACCTTCTAAGAGGAGCAAGGTCTTGTAGAACTTGCAGCGCTGATGGAAATGTTCTACCACCTGGCCCGCCTAATACAGTAGCCACTATGTACATGTGACTATTGGGCACTTGAAGTGTGCCAGTGCAACTGAGGCACTGAGATTGAATCTCATTTAATTTTAATTTATTAAAGGGCAAATATCCACATGAGGCTAGTGGATACCATTTCTGGCCAGCATAGTTAGGAGCTGCAGATTCAGGGAAGACTGTTGAGGAAGATGAACCACCGAACGAGGGGACAGCTCTCTGAGGTTCACCTTAGGCCACTACACACCAAACCTGAATAAAGAGCCCCCGAGCTGCAGGGCATCACCGTCAATATTTGAGACTAAGCTGGTGGTCGTGTCAGTGTTCTCTCATCATAACTTGGCCAGTTAAGACAGAGACACCTGAGCTCTCAGGTGTGGTTTAGTATTCAGCAAGCGAATAAGACTGCTTTGGGCTCCGTTGTTTTAATAAGACTCTGCGGGGTTTCTGCAGGTCTGTTGTTCTTATCTGTGGGCAGAGAGGTGGGAAAGGCATGCAATTTTAAAAACCTCGTTTAAGAAAAAGATGTATATATATTTTTTTCTTTTCAGAAGGTAGTTAAGAGGTGATACAATTTGGGAGAGGGATCTAGGATTTGAAAAAGAGAATAAGAAATATTTGCCCAAAACACAATGCAATAAATTCCCTCATACACTTCTCCAGCAGAGCAAGTGCATCCTTGGCCACCTCTAAGATGAGGCTTATAATCAGTCAGGGACCAACTGATGTGAACGTGACATGAGAAAAAACAGATTTATCTGTGGCTGCTTTGGCTGGTAATCCAGGCGAGAAGGGAGGGGGTCCCTGAAGGCCCCGCTGGGCACAGGGAGAGACTGGGTTGTGATGTAATTAAAGGCAGCAGAACTCGAACCCTAGGATCCCCTGACATCTCCTTCTAGAGCAGGCCATGGCAGCTGGACACCTGGTGTTCCTAACTACAGGATGCAAATGAAGCTTGGAATGTGCTGATTTGGGCAGAATGCTTTGCAGATGAGAAGTAATGTAAATGATGGGGTGGGAGAATTGTGGTGATCAGAGCATATTATAACACAGTAATTTAATACCCCCAGTGGGTGGTTGACTCACTTCTCTATGAGGTGAGTTGTATGTGTAGAATTTGCCCAGTGGGAGGAGAGAGTAGCCATGACCTGCCTTTTGTGGTAGTGGAAGACACAGGGTATTATGAAATTCACTTTGGAGAAGTTCCTGGAAACAATTGGTGGTGATATCTCATCCTTTAACTGACACTGTTTCAATGTCTGGAAAGGAGGACAAGGGTTCACAGGGAATGGGGCGTGGAGGGAATAACAGGCACACCTGGCTGTAAACACCTGTTTCCCCACTTAGGCTTTGCATCAAGATCACCTGGGGAGCTTGTTAAAATACAGGTTCCTGAGCCCTGCACTGACCTACTAAGCCAGGATCTCAGGCCTTGAGGCCCCCAAAGTCTCTTTTTAAAATAAGCACACAAGGTGATTGTGCTACGAGGATTCTCTAAGTCTTAGCTCTCCAAAAAGTGATGTAGGATTCACAATACCGGAGTCAGGATTAATTGTGTAAATATAGCGTCATTTAAAAAAAAAAACAGGAAACGTGCAGATCAAACAAAGGCTCGATAACTTGTAGCTGTTACTATTATTGAGCCATGGGTTTGCCTTAAGACACTGTTCTTTCTTTAGAGCGTTCAATTGATGCCATTTGCCTTGCTAAGCCTTATTCACGGTGTTAAGACAGCGGGGAATCTTCAGCCAAATTAGCTGGGATCGCAAAGTTGCAAGTTGTCGTTCGTGAGGATTGACGAAAGCAGCCTTTTCTGTCCCTTTTCGCTCTAAGTTTTAATGATACTGGTGTAAGGCCGCCCTTCAGGTCGGGGAATCTCTATTGAACGTGAAAACATCAATTGTGTTGTAACAGGTTGTCGGCTCCAGTGAAAGTCAAGGGCTGTGGGTTGGACCCACCCGAGAATGGTAATCTGTGCTGGTCCCAGAGAGGCGCTTGCACCCCGAGGGCTCCCAGCGTAGCAGCCTTCTGTGTGGTGTATCTTGCTTTCATTTGGCAGCGGGAGGCTCGAGGAAAAGGGGGAGGGGAGGCTAGCGTTCTGCCCTGCAGCTCGAAGAGAGCGAAGGTAGCTGCAAACCCGGCAGGCTCAGGTCGCTGGCGCTGAGACTTACGGAGGGTGGGGCTGCCGGTGGAGGATGCGTGCGTGAGACCACGGGGGAGGCGGGAGTGGAGCATCCCAGGTGGGACCACTGAGTGCCTTCCGGAAACCCTACTCGGGCCTCGGGATCCGGATTGGCTCGGGCAGGGAGGTCGGCGAGGTCAAGCCCCTTTCGGCGCCTTCTTCTGACCCGCCCCGCCGCGGTCGCGCCGCTGTAGAGACGCGGGTGCGGGGCGTGGCAGGGGCATGCTGGCCAGGCGGCGGGGCACGAGTGGCAGCGCGCGGGGGCCGGAGCAGCGTCCGGCCCGGGACGCCCGGGGGCCGGATGGCGGAGCCCACGCGCACCGCGGAGCCGGGGAGGTTTGCGCTCCGCTCGCCGCGCTGCAGGGAGGGCGCGGTGCCAGGCGCGAGCTCCCAGAGACCCAAAAAGAAAGCTTTTTATTTGCTGAGTTTGAAGCCCCTGAAGGAGCCCGCCCCCAACGACAACAACAACAACGTGTCCTTTGTGATCCATTGTCAACTAGGCAAGGAGATCAAACACATTTGCAGCAACTGCAGTCGTGGGGAGGACGCCCGGGACGGTGAGTGCCGGGGCGCGTCGGGGCGGCGGCGAGCGCGGGAGGCGGCTGTGCCGGTTCCCGGTTTGGGGGCGCCGCCGGCGTCTCTGCCCCGAGAACTGCGGGGACATCCGCCTTCTACCCAGACGTGACGCCCGCCCGTCCGGCACTTTGCAGAGTGCCGCCCGGAGCCAAACCCGGACCGTATCCGTGCACAGACCATTGATGGAAATGCTCCCCTACAGGAGGGGTTTGAAACACTTAAAGCGGCAACTCTGGGATTTTTCTCTTGGGGAAGGTGGGGCTTTAGGGGCTTCACAAGGGGCAAGATTATTAGCTTTAAGAAGATGCTTCCGCCAGTTTTCTTAGCTTTCTGGGCTTCTTAGCTGTTCTCCCATTGTTGTGTTAGGATAGGATATAAGCTTTGCTGGGCTGCGTTACAGATGTGGCCTTCGGGTGGATTCACTTTGGAGCGGTGGTTGGGCCTCGGCCACAGCGCCCTGGAGACTAGACTTGTGGAGTTGTTGAATGATGTCCGCTCCGAGTGGAACATGGCCGGGATTTTGGGAGCGCCGCCGCTGGTCCCTCTTGCGCTGGTGCCTAAGGGCCAAAATGTGGGAGGTGGGGGAGGAGCGGCGGCGGCTTCCTCCAGGTGTGCCCTGCGAGCCCAAGAGCCCCCTCCGAACGGTCCGGAGCGGGGCGGTGAAAGGGGGCCGGGCTGCCGGCGGCTCTGGGCAGAAGGCGCCACGGAGGAGGGACCGCGTTGCGCGGACCGGGCAGAAGCCTCCGCAGACGTGGACGCGGCTGTGGGGCGGTGCATTTCCCAGGCGGTTCGAAGCAGCTCAAAGAGCAGACTCCGGAGGGCCACTGGAGGTCTTGGAAAAGTTTTAGGCAGCAGGTTTTGCAGGGAAAGCATTAGCTACTGGCCAGCCTGAAGCTCATCGCCTTCCTTGACACTCACACCTGCTTAGACAGGCAGATTTTTCCTATCCACGAGGCCGCTTCGCTTGTTGCCTTCGGAAGAACGCGTTATCACTTAGAATTTCTCCGGTTCCTGCTGGCCTCTGAGGTGCAGCGTAATGAAGCGACTGGTTTGGCTAATGTCTTTTCAGAATTAGAGTCCTGCTAGCGTAATTATACTTTTCTTTGATTAAACAGCCAGAGAGGCTGTGCACGATGGTACCAGGCATCCGAGGGGAAAATCGTGCACAAGGAAGGAAGGCACACAAAACACGCTGAGGCAGCTCCGGTTAGGTTTGGGGGAGGATATCTGTTTATGAGAAGCACACACTGACATGTGTTTGGTCCTTTGGTTACTCTATAAGCTGCGGACGCCTAGGGAATATGAATGGATTAATGGGGCGATCTAAAGCCAGACTTTTTACCATTTAATGTAATAGAGCATGAGATGCAGGCTAAAATATTTATTAAATGAGTCACTCTGATGACTGAATTGCTTCCCACATGGGCTACTTCCACAACCTTGGGGGGTTATTTAAATCAGGATCTCTGAACATTGCTACAGTAAGGAAAGGTCTGTATCTACACTCAAGGATGTGTGTTCATGTGTGTAATTATGAACACCATGCTTCCGCTTCCAACACGCCTCATCTCTACCACCTCAAACACTCCAGAATGTCTTACGGGGCTACTTATGGATGTTCACATATTACCTGATAGGACTAAAGCATTTGATTTCAAAGGATTCTTGTTTAGGGGAGACCTCATGTTGTGGCACCTAATTTTTGCTGAATTCTACACTTGCTAATCCTGCCTTCCAGTGTGGGGTGTGCTTCGTCAGTCACTGAAATAAAATGAGGTCAGGAGCTTAACCCTGCCAGGGCCCAAAGCAGCACTGCCCACTGTGAAAGGAAAGGAAGTTCACATGAATTTCACTTTCTGCAGAGATTGACCTTGAATGATAGTTTGCCATGAGTGGATGTTCTGTGAGCTAAGCTCTCCAGAAGCTGTTTTCAATTTGAGTCATCTTGTCTGCATGCCAGCTCTTTTAAAGGAAGTGTGTAGTAAAGATTGTAGTAATGCTCACAGATTCGGTAGGGCTCCATAGAGGAGGACGTTACTTGTGGTGGGGTGTACCTGCATTGTGTCCAGCGCCATAAATGTGTTAGGTTTCTTCTCAGCACCACTGAGGTCATTTAGTAGCAATCAAGGACAATACTGGTCCGGCTGGAAAGCCCTCCCTTCAAGTTTTATGCAGGGAAAATTTTATAGAGGCGTTGCTCACTGAGTCTCATTCTTAATTTCCTCATATATAAAATATATTGAAACCTATTTAAAGCATATTTTAATAACTTTCAGCCTGAAGATGATCTATAACTAAAAGTATTTGGCTGACATAGAATAAATTTTAAAAGAAAGAGTATCCCTGGCTCAGTGGACATATGAAAGTTGAAATTACATTTTGGCATTTGCCATTTTACTTCAGAGTATTTTTTTAAGTTCTGGGTGTCCACTAACTAGTACCAAAGATGCTTTGCTGACCTTAGTTTTAAGTAGAAAATTACTTAAAAAAATTGTAGAACACAGTTCACCATTAATGGCCAAAGACAGTTTGTGTTTGCTTCACCTTTGCTGTTTTGGTTCAATACCGAAGCCTTTTTCAGATGAGGAAACAAGCTTATGTAGCACTTCGGTGTAAAGGCCACAAACAAGTGAAGGGTAGAAAAAACACTGAAATCCTTCTCTGTTCGTCTTTGAAACTAAGGTGCTTTCCAGTGCGCCTCAAGTTGATTATTTTTTTATATGGCACCTATACTGAACGTAGAAAATTAAGTACTGTTTTGTGTGTGTGTGTCTATGTTATATACATGTGCAGTCTTGATAAGCCAGGTTTATTAAACTATAGAACTAGAAGGAACTATGCAATTTCCTAGTACCTTTAATTTTATCTGCCTTACATACTTGATAGAGAGGCTGGCATTGGTAGGAATAGAGAGAGAGACAAATTTTTAGCTAAATAGATTAGAAGTTATGAACATAATAAAGCTGCAAGAGGGCTTCCCTGGTGGCGCAGTGGTTACGAATCCGCCTGCCAATGCGGGGGACACGGGTTTGAGCCCTGGTCCGGGAAGATCCCACCTGCCGTGGAGCAACTAAGCCCGTGCGCCACAACTACTGAGCCTGTGCTCTAAAGCCCGGGAGCCACAACTACTGAGCCCGCGTGCCACAACTACTGAAGCCTGGGTGCCTAGAGCCCGTGCTCCGCAACAAGAGAAGCCACCACAATGAGAAGCCCGCGCACCGCAACGAAGAGTAGCCGCTGCTCGCTGCAACTAGAGAAAGCCTGCATGCAGCAACGAAGACCCAATGCAGCCAAAAATAAATTAATTAATTAAAAAAAAAAAGCTGCAAGAGACATAGCTAAAGTATCACCTAACTTATATTGGAAGTCAATAGGAGAATATGATTTAATTTACAAATATTTAAAAATCAACTCTAGGGAGAAATCTGTTCTAGAAAACAAGGTATTTCTCTATATAATTTCATATATATTTTCTATTCTTATTTGAATTCCTTCTGACTCTATTAGTAGTGAGGAATTATTGTAGGAATTAGTAGTGAGGAATTATTGTAGGAATTATTAATTGTGTATTAAAATGTAATTTCAAGTAATTTTTAATAGAAATGAAACATTTTAAAAACAGTTTTTAGAAATATTTTGAAGCCTCTGTCTTATAGTGGCCTGTTTAAAAAGTAATCAAATGATAGATTTAGAAACAAGACATATATATATATTTTTTAACATCTTTATTGGAGTATAATTGCTTTACGATGTTGTGTTAGTTTCTGCTTTATAACAAAGTGAATCAGCTTTACATATATCCCCATATCTCCTCCCTCTTGCGTCTCCCTCCCACCCTCCCTATCCCACCCCTCTAGGTGGTCACAAAGCACTGAGCTGATCTCCCTGTGCTGTGCGGCTGCTTCCCACTAGCTATCTATTTTACATTTGGTAGTGTATATATGTCAGTGCCACTCTCTCACTTGGTCCCAGCTTCTCCTTCTCCCTCCCCGCATCCTCAAGTCCATTCTCTACATCTGCGTCTTTATTCCTGTCCTGCCCCTAGGTTCTTCATGACCATTTTTTTTCCTTTTTCTTAGATTCCATGTATATGTGTTAGCATATGGTATTTGTTTTTCTCTTTCTGACTTACTTCACTCTGTATGACAGACTCTAGGTCCATCCACCTCACTACAAATAACTCAATTTCGTTTCTTTTTAGGGCTGAGTAGTATTCCATTGTATATATGTGCCACATCTTCTTTATCCATTCATCTGTCGATGGACACTTAGGTTTCTTCCATGTCCAGGCTATTGTAAATAGTGCTGCAATGAACAGTGTGGTACATGTTTCTTCTTGAATTATGATTTTCTCAGGGTATATGCCCAGCAGTGAGATTGCTGGGTCTATGGTAGTTCTACTTTTAGTTTTTTAAGGAAACTCCATACTGTTCCCCATAGTGGCTGTATTAATTTACATTCCCACCAGCAGTGCTAGAGGGTTCCCTTTTCTCCACACCCTCTCCAGCATTTATTGTTTGTAGATTTTTTGATGATGGCCATTCTGACGGTGTGAGGTGATACCACATTGTGGTTTTGATTTGCATTTCTCTAAGGATTAGTGACGTTGAGCATCCTTTCATGTGTTTGTTGGCCATCTGTATGTCTTCTTTGGAGAAATGTCTATTTAGATCTTCTGCCCATTTTTGGATTGGGATGTTTGTTTTTTTGATATTGAGTTGCATAAGCTGCTTGTATATTTTGGAGATTAATCCTTTGTCAGTTGCTTCGTTTGCAAATATTTTCTCCCATTCTGAGGTCTGTCTTTTCATCTTGTTTATAGTTTCCTTTGCTGTGCAAAAGCTTTTAAGTTTGATTAGGTCCCACTTGTTTATTTTTGTTTTTATTTCCATTTCTCTAGGAGGTGGGTCAAAAAGGATCTTGCTGTGATTTATGTCATAGAGTGTTCTGCCTATATTTTCCTCTGAGTTTTATAGTGTCTGGCTTTACATTTAGGTCTTTAATCCATTTTGAGTTTATTCTTGCGTATGGTGTTGAAACAAGACATATTGATTGTAGCTGCCACTCAGTGCCTTTTACATGTGATTAATCAATATTTCAAGGTTGTTTTCATTAAATATGATTTCTATTCTTCAAATATTCGTAGACAAATTCGCTAATCCGTTGACTCACTAGATGCATTTCCAAATTTTGTTTTCGGAGTTTGAAATATTTCACACGTTATTCTAATGGATTCCAATGTGAACTTCTAGAACAAAAACAATTTGCCACAATATTTCTCTGTTACTCTGTAGGGTTCATTCCACAAGACAGCTTTTTAGAAAAGAATGCCTTATGAGTTTCTGTGGGTCAAATCCTTCTTTTTGCAGATGAGAAAACAGAGGTGCATCAAGATTAGGTGAGCAGTCCTCCAAAATTCAGCCACCATTTGGTGTCAGCGCTACTAACAGAACTGTTCCTTCATGAAGAAGTTTCTAGTGGTGGTCCAGAGGGGGCTCCTGGAACCTCACTGCCTGTTTTCAAATAATGACTCCTCCACTTGCTAGCTGGGTGACTTTAGGACACCACGGTATTATCTACTGCGTGGCGTTGTGAGGATTAAATGAGATAATTAGCACAAAGCACTTAGCATGGTGCCTGGCAAGAGAAAGTGCTGGAGAAATATTAGCTGTGATTACTGTCGTCTGTATTGTTACTGCCAAGTTCAATTTTGTCTTGGATTTTTCCTCCTGCTATTGTGTACTCTTTGGTCTCTTCCGTAATTAAACATCCCTGGATTGGGTCCGAGATGAACACACCAATTCTACTCTGTATTTAACAGTGAAAGCGTATTTTTAATAAAAGCAAGTAAAAGTGAGGTTGGGGAAGAGCCCCTTCAACATTGTGCATGTCAAAAGTATTTTGTTGTGCTGGTTTTAGAATTTTAACAATCATGACCAGTTCATTCTAGGTAAAAGGGCTCACGTATGTGTCTAAATTTACAATGACTAAACACTTTTTGGTCAGTCGGGTATTCCAGAAAATAGGCAAGGTGAGATCCAGTTGTTTCTCCGGAAGAGGAAAAGTGAACAACTGGATGAAGTATTGTTATTGTTGTACTGTATTGTTCTCCAGAACAATAATTACTGTTACTGTTGTACAATAATTACTGGAGAATTCTATCGACATGGGCCCAATGGACACTGAGAGTAAGAGGGACAGCTAGGGAAGATGTGACCTGAAGCAAGGGGTAGAGGCGGGAAACTGCTTGCATGAAGTCAGGAGAGCTTAGGAAAGGCTCCAACTTGGGCAGGGTGTAAAGGTGGTTTGGAACCCTGAAAAGAAAAGCATGTGCTCAGACAGTAGTGAAGAAGGGCTTAGTGGGGTGTTAGGAAGAGGTGTAAAGAGGGGGGAAATTCTAATGAAGGTGGACTCTTAAAATTCTGCTAAAGTATCCACGTACAATCGTCCCTCAGTATCTGTTGGGGATCGGTTTCAGGCACCCTCTGCAGGTACCAAAATCCAGGGATGCTTACGTCCCTTATGTAAAATGGCCAGTACAATGAATACAGTCCGCCCTCCACATCTGTGGGTTTTGCATCTGCGGATACAGAGGGTAGACTGTACTCACACAACTGACCTATTGATTGATTCTCTTATGTTTGCTTATAAAATTAGCAGGTTGTGTGTGCAGGGCCCCCTCAGATACCAAGAGGTACAATAACCAGTTGTTGCCTTTGAAGAATCGACCTTAGAGCAGCAGGAGAGTAAACTGCTAAATTATTGGAGGAAGCCATTAACTGTGTGAGTAAGGTAGGAGGGCTTCCCAGAGGAGGTGATATTTGCACTAGGGCCTAATGGAGGAGTTTTCTCAGATAAATAAGGAAGGGCATTTTGTAAGAAAAAAAAAAAAAGCAAATGGTTTAAATTGCAAAAGAGCATAGCTTGCCCAGAAAAGGGGAGAAGTTCAGCAGGTAGAATTGGTGGAATGTAGGGAAAAATGACATGAGGTAGTCTAGAAACATATGTAGGGGCAATTCTTCATTTTTTTCCCGATGATATATTTCTGCAGCAATTTTATGTGCCAGGTTAAGCATTGGGAATATAAAAATCAGTAAGATAGCATGGTCTTTGTGCTCAAAGATCTTAAATGTAGCACAGGGACATAGGTAGACCGATACATGCACAGTTTTAGAAGTGTTTGAGAGTCCGCCTGCTGATGCAGGGGACGCGGGTTCGTGCCCCGGTCCGGGAAGATCAGCCGTGGCCGCTGAGCCTGTGCGTCCGGAGCCTGTGCTCCGCCACGGGAGAGGCCACAACAGTGAGAGGCCCGCGTACCGCCAAAAAAAAAAAAAAAAAATGTTTGAGAGAGGTAGGTGTGTGGTTTTTTTTTAAATAAATTTATTTATTTATTTATTTATGGCTGCATTGGGTCTCATTGCTGCACATGGGCTTTCTCTAGTTGCGGTGAGTGGGGGCTACTCTTTGTTGCGGTGCGTGGGCTTCTCATTATGGTGGCTTCTCTTGTAGCAGAGCATGGGCTCTAGGCGTGTGGGCTTCAGTAGTTGTGGCACATGGGCTCAGTAGCTGTGGCTCGCGGGCTCTAGAGCACAGGCCCAGTAGTTGCGGCTCATGGGCTTAGTTGCTCCACGGCATGTGGGATCTTCCCGGACCAGAGCTTGATCCTGTGTCCCCTGCACTGGCAGGTGGATTCTTAACCACTGCACCACCAGGGAAGCCCGAGGCAGGTGTTTTGGAGGCAGAAAGTAGAGAGTGTCAGGCCCGACTTGGGCAAGAGGGAAATCAGGAAAATCCTGGTACAGTTTGTGAAGGAGTTCATATTTCATTCAGTGAGCACTGTAAAAATATTAATAAACAGAAGTCTCAATTAAGTAGAGTTGGGAGACCGGACAGGGGAGCTTTCATGCCCTGGGAGTATAGCAGAGCCCAACAGGAAAAAGAAAGTCTCCTCTTCTTGCCTGGCAAGGATTCAGCCAATGAAAAGCCAGGGACTCTTTGTTTACTAAGCCCTCCCAACTTCCTTTTCCCTTCTATAAAAGCATCCTCCTTTCCTTGCTGTTTGGGGACCTTCACAGGTTGTAGACTCCCAGTTGCATTTCTCTGCTGATCCTGAATAAATCCACCTTTTTGCTGGAGAAGTGACTGGCAGTCTGTCTGTTTTAGGTCAGCTACACTGAAGGTAGCACAGGGATTTTTAAGCAGAGGTAGCATGATTAAATTACCTAAAAAAAAAACAACAACAACTAAACTTATAAAAAATTATGAAAAACATATACAAAAGTATACAGGAGAGAGAATGATCTCTATAGATTCATCAGCTACGTCCCCCCACTCCTATATTATATTGGAGCAAATTTGAGTAGGTTTTTGTGATGGTGTTGCTGGTAGAGCTTAAGCAGGGACCAGACGAGAAAGGGCCTGGGTCCAACACTCATAGCCAAGAAAGGTCATTTCAAGACCTTAAGCGGTAAGTGTCAAAAGACCAAGATTCTGCTCTTCTGTTACAGACTCATAAAAAGGCCCAGTAACACTTTCAAGCACCAGCAATTCAAAGTCAGTTTGCCTTATTTTCAGCATAACTTTGAGCTCGTATGTAATTTTGCAAATAATTTCCCCTTCTGCTCTAATATCTTTCTGACTTATAGACATCTATAAATATTCACTCAGTTTAGGAGAAGAAATGTTTAAAATATTTGTAAAATCTATAGCTTAAAATATACCCGTATGTCTAAAGGAAATTTAAAAAGATCAGTAGATAAAATATACACATACAACTGTATTGAGAGGGGAAGGATCAAAACTTGTTTGCTAGCGCCCAATAGTCATTTCTGTAGTTTGCTAGTTAATCCAAATGGTAAGAACTTTTCGGAATAGGTGTTTATAGAGTTTGAAGACATGGCTGAAAGGAGGGGGCCTGATGATTTTTGTGTAGGTTGTAAAATAGGGGGCCAGTTTAATTTCTTTTGCTTGTAGCTGTTCAGTTTTCCATTTATGAAGAGTGTCCTTTCCTCCTTGTACACTCTTGGCTATACTGTGACACATTCTGCTTATCCACTGATCAGTTGATGGTGATTTGTGTTGTTTCCATTTTTTGGCTATTATGAATAATTCTTCTTTGAGCATTTATGTACAAGTTTTAGTGTAGATGTATGTTTTCATTTCTTTTGGGTATATACCTAGGGGTAGAATTGCTGGATCATCTGGTAACACCGTGTTTAACCATTTGAGGAGCTGCCAGGTTCTTTTTCAAAGTGGCTGCACCCTTGTATGTTCCCAACAGCAGTGAAGATAAAGTCCCATTTCCAATGATTTTCATTATCTGTGTTTTGGATTTTTGTCGCCCTGGAGGATTAAGAGAGAGAGTGAGAAGGTTCTGAGTTGATGGTCAAGAAGAGAGCTGATTCAGTCTGTTTAAGAAAACCGATAAGTTTAGAAAACGTAGACACATAACTCTATTTATGTTACACTTTATAATTTGCACCTATTATTTCCTTGTAATCGTCAAATTTCCTTTTAAGGTTGGAAATACTGTTGTGACCGTTTTAGGGAGGAGGGAACAGAGGATCAGTGGTCATGGCTTCCTCCGTGTCACCTGCTGTTGCTACTGTACCTGGGCCATCCCTCTGCTTCCATCTCTGCAGCCATGGCTGGCTGCTTCTGAGATGTGAACCTCTAAGAAGAGACTATTTGTTTTGGCCAATGAGGTTTAACATCTTAAAGTGATTAATTACATACGAAAGTGATTCTTGCACGAAAATTCAGGTAAAAAGGAACACCAAAAGAAAACTGTCAGTTCATTAAAAAGCGCAAGAGGAAATTATATGGCGGAGAGTGCGTTTGGTTAGAATTGGGAAGCCTCAGGGGCCGCTGATACCCTCTGTCTGCTCTCAAGACACCTCTGTCCTGAGTTTCTTCCACATGTGAGATATTTCTCTTCCCTGAAGATGTTGCGATGCCTAAAACCCATCTAGATCAGGGGTTGGTAAGCAGTGATCCCTGAGCCCTCCCTCTGTTTTTGTAGTGGAGAATGTTTTTTTTTTTTTTTCGATTACAAACGGCTGACAGAAATCGAAAGAAGAAGAATATTTCATGACACGAGACACTCTCATGAAATTCAGATGTCAGTGTCCATAAATAAAATTTTGTTGGAGCACAGCCATGCGTAATCGTTTGCGTACAGTCTATGGTGGCTTTTGCACCACAGCTGCAGAGTTGAGGGGCTGCAGCAAAGAGCCGCACACCCTCAAATATTTCGTTTCTGGCTTTTATCAGAAAAATTCTGCTGACCCCTGATACATCACAGTTCCTATAATTAGGAGATACCGATACCGACCATTTTAACACCACATCTAATCTTAGGATTGAAAGGGACTCAATCACATCTCAGTGTCATTCACCAGAACTGCAGTTTTAGTCCTTTTCAAAGGCTATAAATGATGTCCTAGTGTACGCAGAGGGACAGATTTAAAATGCAAATCAAGCTAAAAAGAAACAACTCCTCCGAATGGGGTTTGTGGAGATCTTTCCTTTCCCCACTCCTACTCTGACCTTTATGTGGGTTTCAGGCTGGCACATGTGACAAAAGGGGATGGATTTCTAATCCCCACCTAAGAGCTAACCATCCTGACTCTGCTTTTGTTTCGGTGTGAACTTTAGAACAATCGCCTCTGCTATTTGGGCAGATGGAGATTTGCCTCCATAGTAATTATTTTGCAACCCACAAAAGTAATTATAAAATCAAATTATTAGCTTCTAAACAAGCTGTAACCCCAGCAGTGACTCTTGGGAGGGGAACAAAGTTCCTGTTCTTTAATTTTCTTTCTTTCTTTTTTTTTTTTTGCGGTACGCGGGCCTCTCACTGCTGTGGCCTCTCCTGTTGCGGAGCACAGGCTCCGGACGCGCAGGCCCAGCGGCCATGGCTCACGGGCCCAGCCGCTCCGCGGCATGTGGGATCTTCCCGGACCGGGGCACGAACCCGTGTCCCCTGCATCAGCAGGCGGACTCCCAACCACTGCGCCACCAGGGAAGCCCTCTAATTTTCATTTTTAGGACTGTCACCTTCTGCTTCCCTTGCCCCCTTACCTCAGTTCTTATTTTAAGTCGAGCAGCAGTCTTCAATGAAGCATTAGCTGCTTTTGAGGCAACCATCTTAAAGAGTAGTACTGCTCCAGGGTTATGAGTGGAAAGACAGAGAAGCAAGCAAGAAAAAGGAAAAGCAAAGCCTGATTTGATTCTTCCAGTAATAGGAAATCAACTTTAGAAAAGGAAGAACCGCCCACCAGGCTCGGTGCCTGGTGGGTTGGAATTATCGGGAGCTGCACTGTAGTGAAGCCTCCAGATGCTGAAGGTGTTCTCAGGAAGAGTTGGCGCCGCGATTTCCTGGCACTAAGTGAGGAATGCAATCTGCCACACAGTTAGCGACCATCCATCACTGACGGACTGGCACATACCAGAACTGCCTATTTCTTGAGAGACTTAGAGTCTGTTTACGGGCAAATGTTTGTCTAACGCGTGCAGCAGATACTGTAGATAATGTTTATATGTTTGGAAACGTACTTGTCTGATGAACTGGGCTGCTCCACATGATGGAAGTGTGTCCGGAAGCAGATCTTGGCTACGGGCACCGTGATGGATTTGCTGCATATTCAATAAACGCCGCTTCCAGGGACTTCCCTGGTGGCGCAATGGTTAAGAATCTGCCTGCCAGGGCTTCCCTGGTGGCGCAGTGGTTGGGAGTCCGCCTGCCGATGCAGGGGACACGGGTTCGTGCCGCGGACTGGGAAGATCCCACATGCCGCGGAGCGGCTGGGCCTGTGAGCCATGGCCACTGAGCCTGCGCGTCTGGAGCCTGTGCTCCGCAACGAGAGAGGCCACAACAGTGAGAGGCCCGCGTACCGCAAAAAAAAAAAAAAAAAAAAAGAATCTGCCTGCCAGTGCAGGGGATACGGGTTCGAGCCCTGGTCCACGAGGATCCCACATGTCGCAGAGCAACTAAGCCCGTGTGCCACGATCACCGCAACGAGAAGCCCCTGCTCGCCACGACTAGAGGAAGCCTGTGCGCAGTAACGAAGACCCACGGCAGCCCAAAATAAATAAAATTAAAAAAAAAAAAAGAATCGCCCCTCCAAATCTCAGTAACTCACTGATTGATGGGTCCCTTCCCCAGCTCACTAAAAAAGCCAAACAAGCCACCGACAGGAGCTTATCATCCCCCAAATGAACACGCAGTGAACCTTTTTGCTTGCCCAAAGCCCTAATGTTTTCGTAGCCAGAATGAATAGTATGCTGCAGTTTCCAACTAGCCATGATATGAATTTTTCGTGCACTATTAAGCAGGCTGTGGTCAGAACGCCACCACCCAAAGTAAAACTGAAGACAAAGGAACAGATTTTAATATATGCAGCTGAAGGAGCCCTTTGCAGTGGAAGTAGAAATGATGCGCTATTGGACCCCTCCCATCCTGGCCCCGGTCTTTGAGGTGGCATCAGGAACGTAAATGCAGATTTCTTGTGGTAAGACAATAGAAGTAGCTTGGAATACTGGTGCGTGTAGTAGTCGTTCGGCTGTGTGCCTAGGTTAATTTTTCAAGTTTTTCTAGAAGGCTGAAGAGGGAATACATAGAAAAAGGAGCATCTGTGTTCAAGAAATAAAAGTAAAGACGAGACATAACCAAAGACAAGAGTTACTCTTTGGAAGAGGAAACTTATGAGTATCTTGGAAGATCCCCATATATAAACCAGATAAAAGGGGGATTGCTGGTTTAGGCCGGGGGAGGGCCTGCCCTCACAGAGTGCCATAGAGTCCTAGAGCTTTCCAGAACCACAGTTTTAAAGTTGTTCTTTGCTCTACTCCATTTAGATGAGATACAGTGTAGAATGATTAATTACATTTCTACAAGGTAAACATCAGCTCATAACTGGGGACATTATATCCCCAATTTTTATCCTGTGAAGATGATGAACATCTCATAGAGCAGCTTGTGACCTAAATCAGGTATAACCAAATAAGGTGTAGGTTTTTCATGTGTATGTAGATGGTACACCCTAGAATAGAGCTAATTTGGGGGAAAGTGTATATATTGGCTGCAGATTTGCATGACATCACATATAAACGGGTAGTAATATAACATCTTTAGCTTCAAATTATTTCACGAGGAATGTTTAATCTCGTGCCAACATTAATAATCACCTCTTTAAAAAAGGCAGCTGCTCAACATACAATTTGATCAGGTGTTCAGTCCTTTTTGCTTCCTCCTTAACATTGTTGATGGAACGTTGTTGAATTCACCAGTGGATTTATAAGCAAGTGTTGAGGACCAAACAGGAATGACACTTAGCGTTTAAACCATAAGTAGATGGGTCAGTGTGTGTTACTAGCTCAAAGTACATAATTCGCCATGAATGAAATAACACGAATTTACTTTGAAAATATCATAGCCTAAATTATAGTAAGATTTAACTGGGAGGATTTCCACCATGCTTTTAGAAAGCAAACATAGCTTATTTTTTGTTTGTTTTTGGTGGTTTTTTTTGGCGGTACGCGGGCCTCTCACTGTTGTGGCCTCTCCCATTGCGGAGCGCAGGCTCAGTGGCCGTGGCGCATGGGCTTAGTTGCTCCGCAGCGTGTGGGATCTTCCCGGACCGGGGCACGAACCCACGTCCCCTGCATCGGCAGGCGGACTCTCAACCACTGCGCCACCAGGGAAGCCCCAACATGGCTTATTTTTATTGCACAATCCTAAGAGTGCAATTCCTGGCAATGTTTACCAGAGAGAAGGAATTAGCAGCCTCCAGGGGAGGGTTAGGGAAACAAAGCATCCTCTGGGAATCCGGCCCCTAAGTCTTGGTGCCAGTAACCTTGGTACAAACTGGCCTCAGACAAATTTCAGTCTTGGCCTTTGTTTTCCTTCTTGCGAAAAGGGGTGAAGGAGAGGAGGATCGTGCTTGTTTTTCCAGAGGGTGTTGAGAAGATTCAGGAGGCTTCTGGAAAGTTTTCAAAAATAGAAAACACAGGGGGTTTTGTGCTTTTAAATCCATGGTGCTAGCTTCCACATTCTAAAAGGATGAAGGAACTGGGTTTCCCTTTTCTCCTTGTATTCTCCTCTCTGTTCGTGGTGATGGTTGGTGGAAGGATGGAGGACCGAAAAGGCTTCCTGGCTTGCGGGACTGGGAAAACAATAGTCCCTTTCTCTCAAGGTCAAAGAGCAGAGGGACCCCCTGAGCTGGATGAACAGATGACTCTGCCATCTGCTTCTGCCTGCGTGTGGCCTCCCCCCATGCCCAGCCGAGCCCTTTTCAGACTTGCAGGTCACAGAGCTGTGAGCTCTGAAGAGCGGTCTCCTGAAGCCTATTCCAGAAACCCAAGTACCTTCGCCCATGGCCGGTCCCCCTGCCCAAAAGACGGCAGCTGCCCAGTCAAGCCAGAGCGGGTGGGCTGAGGCCCCTAAGGAAACAGATCCTCTTCAGAATTCAGTCCTCTGCCGTCTGACTAAATCCATAGATATCACAGCATTTTTTTAAGTGTACAAATACGTCCGTGACTTAGGCGTAAAAGATGTTAGAGTGGATTATGGACTAGTTAGGAAGCGGGTGGGAAAATCGGGGTACCTTTGGACCTTCACCTTTGCTTTTAATTTACTCCTTTTACTTCCTTATGGATATGCAGGATCCTATTTTGATGGGTTCCCCCGACACACAGAAGTTTAAATTAGCCATATTGCTTGTGGGAAAATAATAATTTTCTGCCTGGCATCTACCTATATTGAGGTCTGTACTCTTAGAACCAGTCCAAGGTAGCAAGGCAAAAAAGACAAGTTCTCCCGTGCCATTTGGAAATATGGCCTCTGCCCGAATTCCAGGGTCTGTGCCATTCCAACAGAGACCTGCGGAAGCACTGATCTTCCTGCCAAAGACGTCTTACGGTTAAGGAGGCTGTGTCACGCTTCTCTGCTACTGAGCTTCCCAAAGCAGCTCTGATTACAGAGTGAGAAATTTTAAAACTCAAGTTCTGAAGTTCAGCATTGGGAATTGTTGTCAACTTTAATGAGATGTTTTCCAAAATGTGTTCCGTAGAACACGTGCTCCATGGGATGGTAATAGATGGTATGTGGAAAATGTCAAGATCAAACTAACTTGGAAAACTGAGCTAAAAACCAAAGTTAAGTAGATTCTTTTAATTTCTGAGCCCTCGGTATGCCCATGTGCCTAGTGAAACGTCAGGAACAGAGTGTTTATACCTCTTTACCCAAGTGTATTTTATCATACACAGTGGTTTTTTTTCGAGGAGTGGGGAGCCTCACAGGTGATGAACGCCCTAGAAAAAATTAATGTGTGACTTCAGAATCCTCCCATAGAAAATACTCCATTGATTGACTCCTTCCCACTTGTGAAAGATACAGAATCACACAGAACGATGAGGTTTGTTCATGAATTCTTCTTTCTGACCAGAAGCTCTTGGCATGAAACTTCATAGTACTTGGGAAGAAATACTTTCACTTTTGCTGAACATGTTTAGTGATTTTTGGTTAAAAGAGTTATGAATGCAAATTATTGTACCTTTGTTTCAGTCAATCCAGGAACTAGGTACTTTCTCTGTTTCCCTAGTTAGGCTACGTGATAGAACCATATGGCAGGTCTGGGGTTTCTAGAGACCTGTGATCTCAGTGTGGAATGTTTTAGGTCAGTGTTTCTTAGTCTCATGACTGTTGACATTTTGGACTAGATAATTCTTTGTTTGGGGTGGGAAGCGGTATTCTGTGGATTGTAGAACGTTTAGCAGCATCCCTGGCCTCTATCCACTAAGTTCCAGTGGCACCTACTATCGTAAAATGTACCTGGGGTTTGTTCTAATCAGGTATGGTAAGGGGACAGACAGGGAGATAACTGCCTTTGAAAGAAACGTTTATTACAACTCCTAAGGGGAAGGGGCACCCCATCCATGCAGCACCCCCTGGGGAAGTACCAGGGTTGGTCAGGAGGCAGAAGGACTCAGGAGAGAACATAGCCCAGAGTTTTATTGTGTTTTTTGCAGAGAAGGAATGGGTGAATCAAGGTAGGCAGGTTTGAGCAAGTTTCGGATTGGTTAGTTTGAATAATTTTGACTGGCTCGGGGTTGTAAAGGTGGTCTCTAGTTGTTCAGTACCTGGCCCTGGGGTGATTGAGGGCAGAGGAAATACTCACTTGCTGTGTGAGAGTTAGATCCAGGAGATGGTTGGGGGGATAAGCTTTGGATTGCTTGGTTTGCAAAGGAAAGGTGCCCTGGCAGGCAAGTTGTTTACTATCTCTAGGAATTAGCTAGTTCTGGGAGGGGCAACCTCTCCAGGCTCCAGGATGTCAGCGCCTCATCAAGTACAGAAAATATTTTAAAACATGCTTCATACACCCATCTCCCACTTGTGACAACCAAAAATGTCTCCAGACAGTGCCAGATGTCCCCTGGGGGCAAAGTTGCTCCTGGGTTAAGAATCACTGATTACCGGCCAGAGTGGGCAGTGCCAACCATGAGTGGGTTCACCAAAGCGAGAGATCAGTGTGGACTAAATCCCAGGAGGGGGGTTTGTGTGAAGGGGCTGATGTGGATTGGCGGAAGTCAGGAAGGAAGAGATCCTAAGTGGAAGGGTTCACAAGAACAGGAGCCAGGAGGGGGGAGGAAGCGTAAGTGTATCATTGTTAGATAATAACAACAATACTGTCTTAGTCACGTGCCCAATGCCAAGCCCTGTGTCAGTGATGGGAAATATGGGCTTAATCTTCCCAAGAGCCCCATGAGATAGGTACTATTTATTTCAGCTTGGCAGAAAAGAAAACTGAGCCTGCGAGGGATTAAGCAACACGTTGGTCTCGCCGGTAATAAGTGCTGGGGTTAGGATTTGAAATCAGGTCTCTTTTTAATACAAGGTAAAGTTAAAAGATATTAAATTATAGGCAGAAGTGCCTGGACTTAAAGCGATGTGCTACACCAAGTGATGGTAGGTTCTTCAGCAGAGGAGTGATAACGTGCAAAGCGTATTTTGGTTCAGCTCGTGGCATCAGCTCTGCAGCAGGCACCAGGAATTGGTTGCGGGTGGGCTGAGGCAGGGTGGTGCCGAGAAGGATCAAGCCGTAGAGCTGTGATCTAGCCAACGGTAGTGGCAATAGGATTGGAGCAGAAAGGGGTGTCAGAGATGTTTCTTGACAATAGGAACTAAAGGCTGAAGAGATGAAGAAGGGAAGAAGAACGGTGATCCTCTCCCATCCCCTTCTCCCCAGTGGGAAGGGTACAGGTATAACAGAAAGGCAGGCTGGGATCTCAGGAACAGGGTAGAATATGGGCTCACTTAAAGATTTTGGTTTTAGTTCATTTCTGTGCCCCATTTTTACTTTTCATAGTAGTGTACACTTGTTCTACTTTGTGAGTTGGGCACTGCTCGTTGTACTTTCCGTATGTGAACGCACTTACTCCTCACGATGACCTCTGCATGCAGTCTCCATTTGGCACGTGAGGAAGCCGAGGCTCAGAAGGGTTTAACAGCTCGCCCCAAATCTGGCTCCAGAGTCTTGCCCTTTACGTTCTCAGCTTTGCAGCTCCTGGAGCACGTTATTAATGCCCAGCTGCTAGGCATTTTGGCAATGTTATCTCCTATCATCACTGGGTCCACTTACGTACTTCTTGGTTTTCCCAACTACAGAATGAAGGGGCTGAGCTTGTAAATCCCTTTTAGCTCTGTCGTTCCATGTCTGAATAATAGTTCTGCTTATTAAACAAGTCAGACCGAATTCTGTTATTTATTATAATGGAGACCTTTTTCTTAAAAAGAATTGTCTTCCTTTTCAAAAGTCTTCCTTTTGAGGCCTTGGTTGGCCCAGGAAGAGATACCCCTTCCCTGGAATCCCAGGCCTCTGAGCATAGTTCATGGAAAGCCATTCTGCTTTCTGTGCACCTGTTTCTCGTACTCACCTGTGAGCTCCTTGAAGGCAAGATGGTGTTTTACTCATTTTTGTATTCCTGGCTCATAACGTGTTCCCAGTAGAAGATCAGTAATTTTGTGTTTTGTTTTTGCTTTTTAACGATTTCAGACCAAGGAAATCAGATTTCATACATTGCACTTGGTGTATAACGTTACCATGATTCAAGTAAACTCTTTCCTGAAGAAAAGAATAGTATTAGCCCTCAGGATGGCTACAAAAATAGATGACACAGGAGGTCACATTGAGAGGAAAGGAAGCTTCTTACCTAGGAAGTAGAAAGCAAAGGGCTTCAATGTCTAATAGTATGAGCACAAGCGTCGAGTTGATGTTACTTACTATTGAAGAGTTTAGACAGTGTCAGCAAATGTCTTCTGTAAAGGGCCAGGCAGTAAACGTTTTAGGCTTTCACCATAAGATATCCGTGGCAGCTCTGCTGTTGTAGCCTAAAAGCAGCCACAGGCAATAAAGAAATGAAAGAGTGTGACTATGTTCCAAGAACATTTTATTTACAAAGACAGGCAGCAAGCTGAATTTAAACCGGGGGTTATAGTTTGCCAACCCCTGGTGTAGACTCTCAAGTGTGAGAGAGGGTGCAGATCCCAGCTGTGCCACTTGCTAACTGAGTGGTTTTAATGCAGAGTACGCCTCAGTTTCTGCATCTGTAAAATGGTGACTCTTTTTTGAAAAAAAATAAAATTTATTTATTTATTTTGGCTGCGTTGGGTCTTCGTTGCTGCGCGCAGGCTTCCTCTAGTTGCGGCGAGTGGAGGCCACTCTTGTTTGCGGTGCGCAGGCTTCTCATTGTGGTGGCTTCTCTTATTGCAGAGCATGGGCTCTAGGCGTGCGGGCTCAGTAGTTGTGGCTCATGGGCTCTAGAGCGCAGGCTCAGTCGTTGTGGCGCACGAGCTTAGTTGCTCTGCAGCATGTGGGATCTTCCCGGACGAGGGCTCGAACCCGTGTCGCCTGCATCGGCAGGCGGATTCTTAACCACTGCGCCACCAGGGAAGCCCCTGTAAAATGGTGACTTAACAGCATCCACACTTGGGGCTGGGATCAAACGAGATAATATAAATAAAGCACTTGGCACTGACCCTGGAATACAGTAAGTGCTCAGTAGGTTGTGGCCGTTACTGTAATTATCCTAAGTGTTCTTTATATCCTCCCGGCTTTTTTCCTTCTTGCTTTGCATTGTAGTAAATGAATTCACATTGAACTCGTGCTTGTGAGTGCTATAGTCAGATGTTTTCTTTGCAGCCCTCTTTTTCTATCTGCAGATTTTTGAGTTTAAAGAATAATAAGAAAAATGGTATCTGTAGTTCCTACCTGTGAGGATTGTTGTAAATATAAAATTCACGTGTAGTGATGCACGCAGTGCCTGGGACATGGCACTCGATATGTCGTAGCTAATAGGAAGAGGAAGAAAAGAAGTTGACAATGTAAGTTTTTTAAAATGAAGACTGTAAAGAAATTCACTAATTAGAAATCTGGAATTTCAATTAAATAGGAATTCTGATGGGGAAGATTTTAGCATTCATTGTGCATAAATGACTTAGTTTTACATTTGGAATCAATTAATTGCTTGGCTCTGTTAATCAGCGATTTCCTAAAGTGGAATCCAGTGCTCATAAACTAGGAACTTTAAAACGAGTTGAGATATTTGCTTTTCAAAATGATTTGTTTATATTATAGCAAAAACAGGACAAATCACACAAGCAAAACAGCTGTCTGTTGGTCGTGAAGCACAGTCTGTGTTACATGTTGGGAGCACCCACTATGAACAGTCACGTATGTGCTGAGCCAATGATCCAGCAGTAATATATGCAAGAGGTGAAAGCAGAGCTTGTTGATCCAGTCCTGACTTCTTCTGAGTCATGTGTTGTAAGTTATAGGGAACAGGATTTCTCACCCTTGGCACTATTGATATTTTGGGCCACATAATTCTTTATTATGGGAGGTTGTCCTGTGCATTGTAGGATGTTTAGCAACATCCTGGCCTCTACTCTTAACTGGAAACTACATTTATAAGGAGAAAAATCTGTGGAGAACAGCAGCTGATTAACCAAATGAGCTAAAATTTCTGCGCAGTCGTATAAAAATACAGCATTGGTGCCTATTCTTGTCATCAAAAGGACCTGTGGCTTCGTTACTCAATGTCCCCCTCCATCCACCAGATCCCCCCAAATTAGGACTAACTCAAAATCATCTTCAGACTCTTAAACATTAGATTTTTAATGTCATCAAAATATTTACCGTTGCTTTTTGGCAGGGAACTGATAATAGAGGATATTTTTTCTTTTTTGTGGCCCCAAATAAATTGCAGACATGTAACAGAACTCATTTTTCATTTTCAGGATACACTTGACCTATTATAGTTACTGTTAACATGATAGTGCTGTATCATGATGTCAGGCTAGCATAATAGCACAAAAGTATTATTGCCAGAGTTTTATGGACAAGTTGTCTTGTATGGGTACACTCTGTTAAAATGTACCATTATATCATTGATTCTTTCTATAAACAGCCATACATAGCATGTATTGACAATTAGACAAAAAAAAAATTTTAGGACCAACGCATAATGTTGTTTATTTCCAGCTGTTTATCCTCATTGGTCAAGCTCAGAACCAGGAAAACCCTGTTTATGGTATTGATTCAATCTGTCAGAATTTTTGAAGCTTAATTCATGCAAATCTGACTACTGTCATTCTGCTTCAACTTTTGCAGTTTGAACTGTTCTAGAAAAGAACTTTCTTGGTGCTATAAAGATAGAACTCACTTGCCTACTCCTGTCCCCTTAGCTCGCTAAGTGCTAGTTTATGGGGTTTTTTTTGTTTTTTGTTTGTGGTACGTGGGCCTCTCACTGTTGCGGCCTCTCCCGCTGCGGAGCACAGGCTCCGGACGCGCAGGCTCAGCGGCCATGGCTCACGGGCCCAGCTGCTCCGCGGCATGTGGGATCTTCCCGGACCGGGGCACGAACCCGCGTCCCCTGCATCGGCAGGCGGACTCAACTACTGCACCACCAGGGAAGCCCTAGTTTATGATTTTTAATAAAATTGTCTATACTAAATATGATAGAGCAAAACTGTCTCAAGAAATATTTCTGCTAAAATTTCTGTACAACCTACCTTCAAGAAAATCTGAAAATTGTTTTCTCCATGTCTTATCTAAGCTATTAGATGATTGTGTGTGTGTCTCACAATATTGTGAGTACTTTTGCAGAGCCGAGGCGTATCTTTTTCTAATTCACAAAGTGCACAGAGTACAGGTGCTCAATAAATGTTGAACTGAATTCATAAAAGGTGGTTTGATAGGGAAACCAATTTTTGTTCAAGTACTTAATATAGAAATTTTTTCCCTCCAAACCACTTCCCCTCATATTTTATCTTAGAGGTTCAGTTATTGCTCTCTTGGTG
Organism: Orcinus orca; assembly: GCF_937001465.1. Lineage (NCBI taxonomy): Eukaryota > Metazoa > Chordata > Mammalia > Artiodactyla > Delphinidae > Orcinus > Orcinus orca. The sequence continues at coordinate 96,152,227 of NC_064568.1, read as the reverse complement.
AGCTGAGAAAGAGCTAAAAATAAACAGCTGTTTTTTTTCCCCCAGTGGGTGTGTAGCTGAGTTCTCCGGATAATATTTTTTAAAAATCCTGTTATTGGTTTGGGGGTCGTGGTTATGAGTATCTGAGTGTTACAGAGAGGACTTCTTTGTGAGACTTAAATTTCCTGTGTCTTCTCCATTTGCAAATAAGGATTCTTTTAACCGGGTTTGTTCTCCTGAGTTGAGTCTTCTCGAATACATTCAATTATGTTACTGCATCTAATTTTTTTTTTTTTTTGCGGTATGTGGGCCTCTCACTGTTGTGGCCTCTGCTGTTGCGGAGCACAGGCTCCGGACGCGCAGTCTCAGCGGCCAAGGCTCACGGGCCCAGCCGCTCCGCGGCATGTGGCATCTTCCCGGCCAGCGTGTCCCCTGCATCGGCAGGCGGACTCTCAACCACTGCGCCACCAGGGAAGCCCCTGCATCTAATCTTTAAGTAAACGTAAAAGGAAACAGTTATATTTGCATTTGAGCCAGTATGAATGGCAAAAATTTACTTTTCTGGGGAGCAGAGAGCCAGGAAATAGATGAAGAAATTACCTTCAATGTTCCTTGAAGGATAGTTCAACAAATATCAAATACTGTTAGAAAACCTCTGAAAATATTGACCTTATGGTGTCGTATTTCCTTCTCCTTAGTGGATCTACCCCAGATCTCGGGCAATTCCTATTTACATACACGCCCCGAAGCCTTCATAGGATGCGTGGAGTGTCTGCTTTGTGCACTGCATAACGGTGTGAATATGTTTGAATTACTCTTTGCTTTTGTAGTCAACTTAGCTCTAAGATTAAAATCCAAATTATTTTCCCCAAGACAAAAATTAATTTTAACTATGTCTTATTAACCTAGTGAGTTAATAAGCTAGTGGGGTTTTCGCTAGTGGGTTTTTTTGTTGTTTATTAATCTATAAAGACTATACTTCCTTTTTTTCAGTAGAGTGCCATTTTCATGTAAATTAAATCCTATAGAATAAAGATGAATTTGGCATCCAACTAAAATTGAACTTATAAAGAGCCCCTTCCCTCCCCCATCCACTTTTTAGAAAGGAGTTGATTATCTCCTTTCAAAATATTAATATTCCAGAAAAGTTAAATGTGGCAGATTTTTTTTTTCTTTTAACCCAGGAAACCATTTTAGTGCACTGTTCCAGTTTTTGGTTAAACTACAACTCTTTTTTAAAATGCAATAAATCTGCTAGGTAAGAATTATAATTAGTGGAATGTCAAGGTAATATTTTTACATTTAAAATATAATTTTATGATGAATTTGTAATAATAATAGTAATATTTGTTGGGGTCTTAACTATGGCCAGGAACTGTATTCCACATGTAAGTACATTATCTTATGTAATACAAAAACCTGTAAAGAAGATGATATTATTCCCAATTTAAAGTGGAGAAACTTGCTTTAGTTCATGAGGCACATGTCTATTCACTCCAAAGTCAGGCTTTTAAATGCTGCATCACACATACCCCAGTGATAGCCTCTGGCAGGAGAGGTGACATTCAGTTATCAGTAATTCCTTTATGCCCCATACACTCAACCACACCTCCACTAAGTACCACTTGTAGATTTCTGTTACACTTAACCACAAATGCAATATTCACGTTACAATAATGGCAATAAACTTTTCATAATTTAATAATCACAATGGCTGATACGCTAGATATAAATGCTTCAAATATATTCATTCTTCATAACAATTTAAGAGACAGGTTCTCTTACTTCCTCTCTTGTACAAAGGAAGATATTCGGGCTTTGTATGTGGCTTGTAGATGGCAGAGATGGGATTACATCTAATCTACCCCCCATCAGAAAATAGAATTATAGAGAAATTTGAGATCATCTCTGACTTTATGACCCAAATAGAACCACTGTTTAGCCAAGTTTCTTCTTCCAGATTCTATGCTTATGCATAGATAGATAGGTAAGTAAACCTCTTTTAGAAAACTCAAATTATACCATATATAATACTTGACAACTTTCCACTGAATAAGAAACCATGGCAGCTTTCATGTCAATAATTAGAGGTGTCCACCATCATTTTTAATGGCCACATAGTTTATGTTCAATGCTTGTCCCTTAATTTAGTTAATCCCTAGTGATTGGACCATTTGGGTCACTGTCTTTTTATGCTAATAAAATGCACAGGGAGTTTAGTTTGTGATGTTACCCTTCAATAATATATCAAACTTGACCCAGGTCAACAGATCTCTTGTGGCATGTGGGACAAACTTTTGTGAAAAGCCAGTGACTGAGGTGAAGCAAAATCGCCAGTTCAGTTAGATTTGGGATAACACTTACAACTAAGACAACTCTTCTAAGAAACAGGAAAATGTGAGAGAAATCTCCCTGTGTCATTTCTTCCCTGTGGCTTTTAGAGGTAGACACTGTCTCCTCTGCCGCAGCCCCACATCCTGCCATGGCTCTGCCTGCAAGTAAATAATGAATGAATCTCAACTACAATTGTTTGTCCTCACCATGCGCATTCCAGGGGATAGGCTCTGGTTTGCATATATATAATATTTCCTATCGTGTCTTTTTCTGAGAAACATTCATGCATTTATTCACTCAAAAAATATTCACTGATCATTTCCTAGGTGTCATAAGTGGCCCTTGCTCTCCAGCGTCATCAGTCTAGTAGGGGAAGGTCAATTAGGATGCTTCTGGCTACAGTAAGGGAAGAAAGACCCTGGACATCTTGGCCTTAAACAATTAGATCATCTATTGTCTAACATAATAAATTCCTAAGTGGGACAGGCTCGAGCGTGATCCCATTGCCCTGTGATTCTCTCCTCTGCCCTCTTTGGCTTCAGGACTCCATCCCCAGGCTGGTTGCAAGATGCTTATAACCGTTCAGACCTTACATCCTGATGCCACAGCAATCAGAGTAGAAATAAGACTGTCTCTTGGTGCCTTTCTCTAAGAGGAAAGAAGCTATTCTTAGAAGCCCGACCTCCTATATAGGCACCCGTTACAGATCTCAATGGCCAGGTATGCGCGGGCTATCCACCCTTCCATCAATCACTGATCAGAGATCCACCCACTAGTGCTGGGGGCGGGGCCTCCAGGAAGCTTGTGGTCCTGTGGAGAAGGGATAGACAGGTGAGCGTGATGATGTGGGTTCTGTTAGAAGGGAAGATGGGCAGAAAGGAGTGCAACATTCTCTGTTAAGGAGGAAAGTGGTGTTCAAAAGTGAAACAAATAATCATCCAGGCAGAGGGAATGGCAGGTGTAAAGGCCTTGATGCAGAAATGATGTGTTTCTTGTTGTGTCTGAGGAAAACAAAGATGAGCTGGGCCGGAGTCAGTGAGTGGGGCAGCTCGTGTCCCTCGGTCATTAGGAAAAAAAGTAAGAATTTAAATAAACTCTAAATTCTTTGTGAATTCAGAACTTCTTATGGGGAAAAATGAACCAATGACTTTCCTTGCTGAGACCTCTTTAGAAATTGAACATCTTTCATGGAGAAGAATAATCAAAGGTCCTCAAAGGAATTATTGACAGGACAAAAAGAATAGGCCATTTACCTCTGAAAAAAGACTAATGGAATTTAATTTCTGTGTTCTGAAACAAGTGAAATTAAGAATTCCTTATGAAAGAGGCAAAAAAAAATATATAAGCAGTTTCTTACTTTTTGAGTAAGGGTCAAGGCGAGGCCCGAGTTAGAGCTACTTACGGTAATTACTCACACATGGAAAAGGGAAAGAAAACAGGGATGTTTATCAAGGACCTTCATTCCTGCTAAAATATTTTTTTTCCAGAAGTACTATTTAGATTTCACACAGTCACTACACAGATGACAAATGGCACTGAAGAATTGGTCTATGAGCTAATGGGAGGTAAATAAGAAAACGGTGTAATGTCGTCAGTGGAAGAAAATGAGAAGTCTGAGCTTAAGAGGAAGCAGACTCAAGAAGTGATTCTTCAGGGGAACGTAAGGCTTCATAAGGTTCTCTGTCGTGCTACCTTCAATAGGTAACTGAGTGACTCTTATTATGAGATCTCGGAATGAGCTCAAGGGAGGAAAAATGCTGAGAAGTGTATGAACCTTGATGGTATTACTGGAGGGAAAGACTGTTGGAAAAGGGTCGAATCCAGTAACCCACACACCCTGGTCTTAAGCATTCTCAAGCCATCCAAGAGATACGAGGTGTGCCTGACAATTGACCCATCTCTAGACTCAGAGCCCTGGACCACTTTAATTCCTGTGTGAGTTGGCATATTCTGGGCAAGTCAGTTGACCCCTCTGTGTCTAACTTCCTGCATCTGTACAAAGGGACAAAAAAGACACTGCCTTGGCATTTTCCAAATTTTGTTCTGTGGAACACTAGTCTATGATGAGACCTCAATCGTGTCCCACAAGGAAACACCAAACAACCATATTTGCGATTAACTTAAGTTTGGGAAACAAAGGGTGAAACAAAAGGTTTATCCCGGACCTTCTCCAAGTCTTAAAAAGGCTAAATTGTGATGTGATTCTTTGCGATGAGAAAATAGTGTGTTAATCATAATTGTAAGGAAACAAAGTTAGGAAATTTGATACCCTACCTACTTAATGGGGAGGTTATGAAAATCTAATGAGCTAACAGATGTAAAAACACTTGGAAATAAAGCACTCCACGAGCATTAGACATCTTTAAAGAATTCTCAGTGATCTGAGGATTTGGGGGCCGGCTGATGGCACTGAAGTATGACCTAATTTTCTACACTAGGGATCGTTCTCCTTAGCCAGCCACTCCAAGGCTGTGGATTCAACTGGGAGTAGGATTCTAGGCTTCTGGAGGAATGCTCTATCTAGTATGTTTCTCCAAGTGCGATTCTTGGAATGCTGGCATCAGAATTACCTGGGCTACGTATTATACATTCACATTCTGGTTCAGCAGGTTTAAGATGGAGCCCGGCGATCAAAAATTTCATAGGTACTTACTTCAGTTGGTTGTTACATCAGTCTGGAGAGTCTCAGCATAGTTCAGAGATTCCAAAATTTAAAAAATTCATGTAATTCCTTAAGGGACATCCTAGGGTGAAGAGGTAAGGGACTGTAGCCCTAGAGGAACCCTCATGGGCCAGGTGGTCTGCCTGGTACCAGAGGAGACTTCATTTTTAGATAACTTTTATTGAGCTCCTCTTCTATGCCCCCAAAGAGTGTTTTTAAGTACATACCTGTTAATCCTTACAAGTCAGTATTGTCTTTATTTTACAGGAGAGCAGACTGGTGGTCACACAGTTAATTTGTTAGAACTCTTTTGGTTGCAAGTGAAAGCGAACCCAACCCATCCTAGCTTAAGTAAAAAAGAGAATTTATTGGTTCATGTAAGGCAGATGTCCAGGGTTAGAATGGTTCCAGGCATGGCTGGATCCAGGGGCCCAAATGATATAATGAGGTCTCATTCTCACCTGAGCCATCCCTCCCTCAGCCTTTTTTTTTTTTTTTCTCTGTTGGCTCAATTCTGAGGCAGCCTCTCTCCTCAAGATGGCAGAAAGATTGCCAGCAGCTCCATGCTATAGGGCAAGTTTTGGCAAACTGTAGTCCCAAAGGCTGGCTGCTTGGGTAAATAAAACTTTTTTGGAACACAGCCATGTTCATTTGTATGTGATTGTCTGAAGCTGCGCTCATGTAGCAACAGCAGAATCGAGGATTTGTAGCAGAGGTGTATGGCCCATAAAGCCCGAAGTATTTGATTTGCCTTCATGGAAAAAGTTTTGCTGACCCCTGCAGGAGAAACCAGGTTTCATTGCGGTTTGATTTGAATCTGAGAGGCACTGTTTATTTACTTTGAGACCCAGGGTCTGAGGTTTTAAGATGAACAAAGAATTTACATTATTTAAAGATTATTACTTTGTATTAACAAAAGACTTGAGAGTTCGTTTACAATTTAAATACACAAGTTCCATTCCCAGCACAAATATGTAGATTAAAGGAACGATAGAATGTTTTATAAGTTTTTTTAGTCATTACATGCTTTGGTGGTTGAAGGTTAGATTCCTGGGAGGTGAAACAGAAATTTTGTTTTGAATATCTCAGGAAGAACTTCGCAGATAACATATACTATCTCAATAAATACACCACAGACCTGTGTAAATTTAAATAAGACATTTCCCCACCTGTCTAGTCTGTTAGCAATGTGCTTTGTCCCTTGACTGTGTTCGTGGAATGTGAATATCCTCTCAGCATAGTTCTTAGAAAATAGAAAGTATTTGATGTAATAGAATTGTTTCCTTTCAAAGCATATGAATTACCATTGTGCCCTAGAAATTATTTTAACATTAACCAGGTCTGAGGGAAGGTTTTAAAGTTTATGGGCCCTGCTTCGAACAGACTTAGAGCCTAATATACAGTCCCAGTTGAAAGAGCACGTCTATCAGTAGCCCCAACAAAATCTGTAATTGAGTCTCATTGCCTGGAGGGACTCAATTGCTCATCCCTGAATGGATTACTAGGGGTGGGAGGGTGGGTGGAGAATGAAATGTTCTGATTCGTTGACACTGGGTCCCGTGCCCACCTCTGGTGTCAGGAGTGAGATCATCCTTTACTGAGCTGCCAGGACTGGAAATGGAGGAGAGGTCCAGGACTGGAAATGGAGGAGAGATCCTCTGGAGGAAAATCAGGAAGCCCAGGCCTCCTGCCTGGAAGGCAGAAAGAACCCTTATCCACCAACAGCTATTAGGCAGTAGATTGTAGATCTGAGCCCACATCCTCCTGGTTTCAAAACTAAGATTCTTACCACCACCATACACAATGTATAGCCTTTTCCAGGCCAAACTGGTACCTACTGAGTTGCTAATTGTAGCCTGTGGCATAAGTGCTTAATAGAGAACCTCCTACACATGGTTCCGAATGTGCTAGTGACCTCGGGTGGGTATCGTCCAGGGCGTATATGCTTGTATTTTATGCATATGCATTTTATATATGCGTATATTTTATGACATTTTAGGATAAGACTGGCGACACCACTTTTCTGTTGCTAGAGTGGGATCCATTTATATTGGCATCTGTTTTGTAGCCTTTGCAAAATGGAGCTCATTTTCTCCCTGTCCCTGAAGCCCTCCTATTACTTTAGTCACTAACACAGGGATTTGAAAAGCAAGCCTTTCATAGTGTAAGAAGGGATTTTTGAAAATAGACAAGTCTTCATTTAAAGCCTGGGTTTCTCTTTCCTGAGAATCACATCTTCCTGTTCATTAAGTTTCTCCTCAGTTTCCCCACCTGTAAAATGGGGATAATAATAGCACTACCTCATAAGCTTAATGTGGGGATGACGTAAGGTAATACATATCGAGGGTGGAGGTCAAGTGCCTGGCAGACTTAAGTGACTAAAAATGGCCGCTGTTATTAATACGGTTATCATCATCATGATTACTGTCATCATTGACGTGAATGCCCACGGAAGCACCATCCTGTTCAGAATCTCTCTTCCTGTTACAAGGAGCTGATACCCTGTTCACAGTCTGCAGAGTTCTGTAGACCATGTTAGTCATAGCTGCTTATACAGTGGCCTACACTTTCAGAACCAGGGGAGCTACCCTCTTCAAAAATCAGTACATCTTAGGGCACAGGATTTAGGGACAGTCTCATATTCCTCTTGGATTTCAACTACTGCTTCAAGAGCAGATTAACAGAAACATGACTTGGGCCATCTTTGGTCCCATGGGATTCATGAATTCCCCTCTCTCTTCCCTCCATTCCATGCTGTCATAGCGTCCTTTTGCCAAGGTGCCAATAAAGGATGGCTGTCCCTGGTGTGGAAGGCAGTGGCAAGCCTGGGAAAGCCCTTTGGGGCTCGCTTCCAGCAGTGGGTGGACTACCCCCTACCAGGCAGAAATCTCTGGAGCCAGAAAGAAAGGAGGAAGTTGGCCGGTGCCTGAGCAGATATGCTGAGAAGTATGGGCCCAGGCACATGCAGCCTCACTTTCTTTTTCTACCTGCTCCCAGCCGTCAGGACTGTGCTGTCCTGTGCCATTAAGACACACCCCTTAATGGTTCTTCCTCCGTGAAGAATACCCTTCCTGTAACAGGACTGATTAGCAACTGTCTCAATATAAACATGTTCCTGTCCCTCCAGAGGTGCAGTGGCTAAGACTCAAGTGTCCTAATGGTGTGTGATGGTTGCATCTGGAGTGTGGGTACTGTTTTGAGGGGCATGTGATTGGTTTTTCCTTTGGGGAGACCCAAGTAGAGAAGGCAGCCACCTGTGTGTCCAGGTAGCCGAGGGCCTCCAGAGCTTCTTCCCCTCCTCGTTGGGGCCAGCACTACTCAAGTTAGCCAGCCTTTAGATTAAGATGGACAGAAGCCTTTGGTTAATGCAGCTGTGTTCTCATTAACATTGTGCTACTCCAGTATCAGTGTCTGTACCTTAATTCTAATATGCAGATGGGATCCACCACCTGGTGGTGAGGGATATAGGGCGGAGGAGGGTGGCACACAGAGGGTGGAGAATGTGTAAGGACAGTGAAGGTCACGGGAAGGCCAGAGCGAGAAGAGAAGGTGTGAACACTATACATCCTCGCCCTCAGCAGTGTTAACGCTGGTGTGTTTTCAGGCACTGCACTGAGCCCTTCAGGAGCTCCATGGGCAACGTGGCAGTGTTGCTTTACCTCTCAGCCCTTTTAGGCTTACATGTGTTCTCTAAACCGGGCAACCTTCTTTGGACAAAGGAGCCTCCATTTGCCCCCCTGGCCACCGCCTCTAATGCCCAGTCTCCTCCCCTCTGCACACCCATCTCCATCCCATCCTTACCTCCTGGGACTAGGCAGTCTCAGGATTTTTAGAATAAAAATGCATCACTGGGCTTCCCTGGTGGCACAGTGGTTGAGTCCGCCTGCCGATGCAGGGGACGTGGGTTCGTGCCCCGGTCTGGGAAGATCCCACATGCCGCGGAGCAGCTGGGCCCGTGAACCATGGCCGCTGAGCCTGTGCGTCCGGAGCCTGTGCTCCGCAATGGGAGAGGCCACAACAGTGAGAGGCCCGCGTACCGCAAAAAAAAAAAAAAAAAAAAAAAAAAGCATCACTCTTCTGTTTTTTAAAGACACCTCGTAGTTAGCACAGATGAGTCCTAGGTTAGACAGAAACTCTTCAAAGAGGTCTGACCTCTGTAGGAGAGCGTGCCATGACTTCTTTTGGAGTGAAAAAGGGAAACCACTGCCCTCTTATGCCTGTTCATTCATAGCAATTCTCCATTTCCCTGTGATAAGGTGTCTCTGTAGAACTGAAAGTGCATTTTAAAAGGGGAAAGCCATAGTCCTTGAGAACTTTCTAAATGGCTAGGGACTTGTGTGACATCGTTTTGCAGCTGTAAGCAAAGGTAATGCTGCTTGAGGCAGAAAGGTGACAGTTTCAGGCTCCGGGCAGCTCAGTGTAGTTAACTGACAGCTATCCTCACCTCCACCCCCATCTTGGGCTGCCATTCCTAGGCTGGTGAGATATCATGAAAACATAACCCCTTCCCATGAGATTGGAAGGAAAGTGAATGTTATCAGATCCTGCTACATAAGCACTCTGTTTGGGGCATTGCTTTGGGTTGAGAAGCACATGTCCAACCTGGGAGCATCTCACGTCCCCCCAAAATCCTAAGAGCACTTGGCATATGGGGAGATCTAGAGCAGGGGCCCCAGATGTCCTGGCCCTTCTGCCTCTTCTGTTGACTAGACATCAGATAGCCCAGACACTGCGACTTCCTTTTTTCCAAACTTCTCTGGGGGGCACTGGATGACTAACACATTCTAGACCAGCAGGACACCAAAGTTGGTGCTTTCTTTGGATAAGCCTTTTGAAAACTAAGCCACCGTGAGAAATACCATGGTAAGGTAAAGCCGGCTAAAGTGCCCCTTGCCCACTCCTCCCCACTGCATCCGCTAAGAGCCCGCCAGGAGCAACCCCGGGCCGCCACGACGGGTGGCTTCAGAACAGACACAGCTACTTGGGTTCTCGGTAATTACAACAGTGCACCCATCAGGTATGTTGTCTCCTGCTTTTCTAAAGAGAAAGAAAAATCACCTCCCAGCCACTACCCTCCCTATGATAAAGCCACCCCCAGTCATGTCATGAAAGGGAGCCCAGACCGTCTGGTCTGTTAGGAGGGTGTTTTTTTGGATGGAAGCACTATAAAGGCCCCAGAGGTCATCTGGTCCAGGCTTCGCCTGCCCCCCTCAGCTCTCTGAATGAGCTCAGCGGCTAGCTTCCTACCTTTGGGGGTCAGCGTTCTCAGTCCTGGCAGTGGACACTCGAGCTGACTCGTGTCTAAGTGAGCATTTTCTCCAGACCGCCGTCTTCTCTCTCAGCAGCAGGAGGAAGCCACCTTTGAGAGCAATGGGCTTGGGCCAAGCAGCTTTTTCTTGATCTGTTGCAAAAGAAAGCTGATTTCATAAACACGCCTTTGCTCTGCTCACCTTCACGCTGTTCTCTCTCATGTCCCTGCGGTGGGTCGGATAGAGACCACTTATTCTCAGCCCTGTTCTGTTTTCTTACTTTTCTTCCTCTTCAAACTGTATTTGCAGTTGGTCTCTTTCCTCACTCTCAAGCCTTCCAAATTCGTTATGTGGTGGCAAAAAAGTTTGAGGTCTAGGCCCTCTCATCAGATGGACTGGGGGAAGAAGTCACGTGGATGATTAAACATCAACCAGTTAAAGTAATCCAGTCTGTTCAAAAATCTGGACTTAAGGGCTAAACATCTTGAATTTACTAATATACTTCTTAAGGCTTCATTTAATGATAGAGTTACAGTTAGGCCTTTATAATGTTTGTGAGCTCTTTGCCACTCTAAATTTCTTAAAAGGCACTCCTAATTTCTTATAATTGTTTTTTTGTTTGTTTTTTAAAAATTTTTGTTGGCGTATAATTGCTTTACAATGGTGTGTTAGTTTCTGCTTTATAACAAAGTGAATCAGGTATACATATACATATATCCCCATATCTCCTCCCTCTTGCATCTCCCTCACACCCTTCCTATCCCACCCCTCTAGGTCACACAGCACCGAGCTGATCTCCCTGTGCTATATGGCTGCTTCCCACTAGCTATCTATTTTACATTTGGTAGTGTATATATGTCAGTGCCACTCTCTAACTTGGTCCCAGCTTCCCCTTCCCCCTCCCCGTGTCCTCAAGTCCATTCTCTACATCTGCATCTTTATTCCTTTCCAGCCCCTAGGTTCTTTAGAACCATTTTCTTTTTTTTTTTTTTTTTAGATTCCATATATATGTGTTAGCATACGGTATTTGTTTTTCTCTTTCTGACTTACTTCACTCTGTATGACAGACTCTAGGTCCATCCACCTCACTACAAATAACTAAATTTCATTGCTTTTTAAGGCTGAGTTATATTCCATTGTATATATGAGCCACGTCTTCTTTTTCCATTCATTTGTTGATGGACACTTAAGTTGCTTCCATGTCCTGGCTATTGTAAATAGAGCTGCAATGAACATTATGGTACATGACTCTTCTTGAATTATGGTTTTCTCAGGGTATATGCCCAGGAGTGGGAGTGCTGGGTCGTATGGTAGTTCTACTTTTGTTTTTTTAAGGAACTTCCATACTGTTCTCCATAGTGGCTGTATCAGTTTACATTCCCACCAACAGTGCAAGAGGGTTCCCTTTTCTCCACACCCACTCCACCATTTATTGTTTGTAGATTTTTTGTTGATGACCATTCTGACTAGTGTGAGGTGATACCTCATTGTGGTTTTGGTTTGCATTTCTCTGATGATTAGTGATGTTGAGCATCCTTTCATGTGTTTGTGGGCAATCTGTATATCTTCTTTGGAGAAATATCCATTTAGGTCTTCTGCCCAATTTTGGATTGGATTGTTTGTTTTTTTAATATTGAGCTGCATGAGCTGCTTGTAAATTTTGGAGATTAATCCTTTGTCAGCTGCTTCATTTGCAAATATTTTCTCCCATTCTGAGGGTTGTCTTTTTGTCTTGTTTATGGTTTCCTTTGCTGTGCAAAAGCTGTTGTTTCATTAGGTCCCATTTGTTTCTTTTTGTTTTTATTTCCATTTCTCTAGGAGGTGGGTCAAAAAGGATCTTGCTGTGATTTATGTCATAGAGTGTTCTGCCTATGTTTTCCTCTAAGAGTTTGATAGTGTTTGGCCTTACATTTAGGTGTTTAATCCATTTTGAGTTTATTTTTGTGTATGGTGTTAGAGAGTGTTCTAATTTCATTCTTTTACATGTAGTTATCAAGTTTTCCCAGCACCACTTATTGAAGAGGCTGTCTTTTCTCCATTATATATTCTTGCCTGGTTTATCAAAGATAAGATGATCATATGTGTGTGGGTTTATCCCTGGGCTTTCTATCCTGTTCCATTGATCTATATTTCTGTCTTTGTGCCAGTACCATACTGTCTTGATTACTGTAGCTTTGTAGTTCAGTCTGAAATCCGGGAGCCTGATTCCTCCAGCTGCATTTTTCTTTCCCAAGATTGCTTTGGCTATTCGGGGTCTTTTGTGTTTCCATACATATTGTGCAATGTTTTGTTCTAGTTCTGTGAAAAATGCCATTGGTAGTTTGATAGGGATTGCACTGAATCTGTAGATTGCTTTGGGTAGTATAGTCATTTTCACAATGTTGATTCTTCCAATCCAAGAACATGGTATATCTCTGCATCTGTTTGTATCATCTTTAATTTCTTTCATCAGTATCATAGTTTTCTGCATATAGGTCTTTTGTTTCCTTAGGTAGGTTTAGTCCTAGGTATTTTATTCTTTTTGTTGCAGTAGTAAATGGGAGTGTTTCCTTAATTTCTCTTTCAGATTTTTCATTATTAGTGTATAGGAATGCAAGAGATTTCTGTGCATTAATTTTGTATCCTGCTACTTTACCAAATTCATTGATTAGCTCTAGTAGTCTTTTAGTAGCATCTTTAGGATTCTCTGTGTATAGTATCATGTCACCTGCAAACAGTGACAGCTTTACTTCTTCTTTTCTGATTTGGATTCATTTTATTTCTTTTTCGTCCCTCATTGCTGTGGCTAAAACTTCCAAAACTATGTTGAATAATAGTGGTGAGAGTGGACAACCTTGTCTTGTTCCTGATCTTAGAGGAAATGGTTTCAGTTTTTCACCATTGAGAACAATGTTGGCTGTGGGTGTGACATATATGACCTTTATTATGTTGAGTTAAGTTCCTTTTGTGCCTACACTCTGCAGGGTTTTTATCATAAATGGGTGTTGAATTTTGTCGAAAGCTTTCTCTGCATTTATTGAGATGATCATACGGTTTTTCTCTTTCAATTTGTTATTATGGTTTATCACATTGATTGATTTGCATATACTGAAGAATCCTTGCATTTCTTGGATAAACCCCACTTGTTCATGTTGTATGATCCTTTTAATGTGCCGTTGGATTCTGTTTGGTAGTATTTTGTTGAGGATTTTTGCATCTTTGTTCATCAGTGATACTGGTCTGTAGTTTTCTTTCTTTGTGATATCTTTGTCTGGTTTGGGTATCAGGGTGATGCTGGCCTCTTAGAATGAGTTTGGGAGTGTTCCTCCCTCTGCTATGTTTTGAAGAGTTTGAGAAGGATAGGTGTTAGCTCTTCTCTAAATGTTTGATAGAATTGGCCTGTGAAGCCATGTGGTCCTGGGCTTTTGTTTGTTGGAAGATTTCTAATCACAGTTTCAATTTCAGTGCTTGTGATTGCTCTGTTTATATTTTCTATTTCTTCCTCGTTCAGTCTTGGAAGGTTATACTTTTCTAAGAATTTGTCCATTTCTTCCAGGTTGTCCATTTTATTGGCATATAGTTGCTTGTAGTAATCTCTCATGATCCTTTGTATTTCTGCAGTGTCAGTTGTTACTTCTCCTTTTTCATTTCTAATTCTGGTGATTTGAATCTTCTCCCTCTTTTTCGTGATGAGTCTGGCTAATGGTTTATCAATTTTGTTTATCTTCTCAAAGAACCAGTTTTTAGTTTTATTGATCTTTCCTATTGTTTCCTTCATTTCTTTTTCATTTATTTCTTATCTGATCTTTATGATTTCTTTCCTTCTGCTAACTTTGGGGGTTTTTTGTTCTTCTTTATCTAATTGCTTTAGATGTATGGTTAGGTTGTTTATTTGAGATTTTTCTTGTTTCTTAAGGTAGGATTGTATTGCTATAAACTTCCCTCTTAGAACTGCTTTTGCTGCATCCCATAGGTTTTTTGGGTCGTTGTGTTTTCATTGTCATTTGTTTCTAGGTATTTTTTGATTTCCTGTTTGATTTCTTCAGTGATCTGTTGGTTATTAAGTAGTGTATTGTTTAGCCTCAATGTGTTTGTATTTTTTACAGATTTTTTCCTGTAATCGATATCTAGTCTCATAGTGTTGTGTCGGAAAAGATATTTGATACAATTTCAATATTCTTAAATTTGCCAAGCCTTGATTTGTGACCCAAGATATGATCTATCCTGGAGAATGTTCTATGAGCAGTTGTGAAGAAAGTGTCTTGTGTTGTTCTGGGATGGAATGTCCTATGCATATCAATTAAGTCCATCTTGTTTAATGTGTTGTTTAAAACTTGTGTTTCCTTATTTATTTTCATTTTGGCTCCTTTGTCCATTGGTGAAAGTGGGGTGTTAACGTCACCTACCATGATTGTGTTACTGTCGATTTCCCCTTTTACGGCTGTTAGCATTTGCCTTATGTATTGAGGTGCTCCTATGTTGGGTGCATAAATATTTACAATTGTTATATCTTCCTCTTGGATCGACCCCTTGATCATTATGTAGTGTCCTTCTTTGTCTCTTGTAATAGTCTTTATATTAAAGTCTATTTTGTCTGATATGAGAATTGCTACTCCAGCTTTATTTTGATTTCCTTTTGCATGGAATATCTTTTTCCATCCCCTTGCTTTCAGTCTGTATGTGTCCCTAGGTCTGAAGTGGGTCTCTTGTAGACAGCATATATACGGGTCTTGTTTTTGTATCCATTCAGCCAGTCTATGTCTTTTGGTTGGAGCATTTAATCCATTCACGTTTAAGTAATTATCGATATGTATGTTCCTATTACCATTATTTAAAAATTGTTTTGGGTTTGTTATTGTAGGTCTTTTCCTTCTCTTGTCTTTCCTGCCTAGAGAAGTTACTTTAGCATTTGTTGTAAAGCTGGTTTGGTGGTGCTGAATTCTCTTAGCTTTTGCTTTTCTGTAAAGGTTTTCATTTCTCTGTCAAATCTGAATGAGCTCCTTGCTGGGTAGAGTAATCTTGGTTGTAGGTTTTTCCCTTTCATCACTTCAGATATGTCCTGCCACTCCCTTCTGGCTTGCAGAGTTTCTGCTGAAAGATCAGCTGTTAACCTTATGGGGATTCCCTTATATGTTATTTGTTGCTTTTCCCTTGCTGCTTTTAATATTTTTTCTCTGTATTTAATTTTTGTTACTTTGATTATTATGTGTGTTGGTGTGTTTCTCCTTGGATTTATCCTGTATAGGACTCTCTGCACTTCCTGGACTTGACTATTTCCTTTTCCATATTAGGAAAGTTTTCAACTATAATCCCTTCAAATATTTACTCAGTCTGTTTCTTTTTCTCTTCTTCTTCTGGGACCCCTATATATAATTCGAATGTTTGTGTGTTTAATGTTGTCCCAGAGGTCTCTGAGACTGTCCTCAATTCTTTTCATCCTTTTTTCTTTATTCTGCTCTGTGGTAGTTATTTCCACTATTTTATCTTCCAGGTCACTTATCCGTTCTTCTGCCTCAGTTACTCTGTTATTGATTCCTTCTAGAGAATTTTTAATTTCATTTATTGTATTGTTCATCATTGTTTGTTTCATCTTTAGTTCTTCTAGGTCCTTGTTAAATGTTTCTTTCATTATGTCTATTCTATTTCCAAGATTTTGGATCGTCTTTACTACCATTACTCTGAATTCTTTTCCAGGTAGACTGCCTATTTCCTCTTCAGTTGTTCGGTCCGGTGGGTTTTTACCTTGCTCCTTCATCTACTGTGTATTTCTCTGTCTTCTTGTGCTTAACTTACTGTGTTTAGGGTCTCCTTTTCACAGGCTGGAGGTTCGTAGTTCGCATTGTTTTTGGTGTCCACCTCTAGTGGCTAAGGTTGGTTCAGTGGGTTTTGTAGGCTTCCTGGTAGAGGGAACTGGTGACTGTGTTCTGGTGGATGAGGCTGGACCTTGTCTTTCTGGCGGGCAGGACCGTGTCCAGTGGTGTGTTTTGGGGTGTCTGTGACCTTATTATGATTTTAGGTAGCCTCTGTGCTGATGGGTGGGGTTATGTTCCTGTCTTGCTAGTTTTTTGGCACAGGGTGTCCAGCACTGTAGGTTGCTGGTTGTTGAGTGGACCTGGGTCTTAGCATTGAGATGGAGATCTCTGAGAGAGCTTTGGCCGTTTTATATTGCATGGAGCCCAGAGGTGTCTGGTGGACCTGTGTCCTGAACTCGGCTCTCCCACCTCAGAGGCACAGGTCTGACACCTGGACGGAGCACCAAGACCCTGTCAGCCACATGACTCAGTAGAAAATGGAGAAAGAAAGAATAAAATAAAATAAAATAAATTATTAAAAATTAAAAAGTCATTAAAAAAAAGAAATGAAGAGAGCAACCAAATGTAAAAGGAAATCCACCAGTGATAACAAGCGCTAAAAACTGTGCTAAAAAAAAAAAATGGACAGACAGAACCCTAGGGCAAATGGTAAAAGTAAAGCTATCCAGACAAAATCACACACAGAAGCATACGCATACACACTCACAAAAAGAAAAAGGAAAAAAATCTATCTATCTATCTATCTATATATAAAGAGGGCAACCAAATCAATAAACAAATCTACCAATGAGAATAAACTCTAAATACTAAATTAAGATAAACATAAAACCAGAAACAAATTAGATGCAGAAAGCAACCCCGAAGTCTACAGTTGCTCCCAAAGTCCACCGCCTCAATTTGGGATGATTCATTGTCTATTCAGGTATTCCACAGATGCAGGTACATCAAGTTGACTGGAGATTTAATCCGCTGCTTCTGAGGCTGCTGGGAGAGATTTCCCTTTCTCTTCTTTGTTCGCACAGCTCCTGGGGCTCAGCTTTGGATTTGGCTCCGCCTCTGCTTGTAGGTTGCTGGAGGGCATCTGTTCTTCGCTCAGACAGGACGGAGTTAAAGTAGCCGCTGATTCGGGGGCTCTGGCTCACTCAGGCTGGGCGGAGGGAGGGGCACGGAGTGCGGGGCGAGCCTGCAGCGGCAGAGGCCGGCGTGACGTGGCAGAGGCCGGCGTGACGTTGCACCAGCCTGAGGCGCGCCGTGCGTTCTCCCGGGGGAGTTGTCCCTGGATCCCGGGACCCTGGCAGTGGCGGGCTGCACAGACTCCCCGGAAGGGAGGTGTGGATAGTGACCTGTTCGCGCACACAGGCTTCTTGGTGGTGGCAGCAGCAGCCTTAGCGTCTCATGCCCGTCTCTGGGGTCCACGCTTTTAGCCGCAGCTCGCGCCCGTCTCTGGAGCTCCTTTAAGCAGCGCTCTTAATCTTACCCTCTTTTCGCGCACCCCGAAACAATGGTCCCTTGCCTCTTCGGCAGCTCCAGACTTTTTCCCAGACTCCCTCCCAGCTAGCTGTGGCGCACTAGCTCCCTTTAGGCTGTGTTCACGCCGCCAACCCCAGTCCTCTCCCTGCGCTCCGACCGAAGCCCGAGCCTCAGCTCCCAGCCCCGCCCGCCCCGGCGGGTGAGCAGACAAGCCTCTGGGGCTGGTGAGTGCCGGTCGGCCCTGATCCTCTGTGCGGCAATCTCTCCGCTTTTCCCTCCGCACCCCTGTTGCTGCGCTCTCCTCTGCGGCCCCGAAGCTTCCCCCTCCGCCACCCGCCGTCTCCGCCCGCGAAGGGTCTCCTAGTGTGTGGAAACCTTTCCTCCTTCACACCTCCCTCCCACTGGTGCAGGTCCGTCCCTATTTTTGTCTCTTTTTTCTTTCGCCCTACCCAGGTACGTGGGGCGTTTCTTGCCTTTTGGGAGGTCTGAGGTCTTCTGCCAGCGTTCAGTAGGTGTTCTGTAGGAGTTGTTCCACATGTAGATGTATTTCTGATGTATTTGTGGGGAGGAAGGTGATCTCCACGTCTTACTCCTCTGCCCATCTTGAAGGTCTCTCCCTTATAATTGTTTTAACATGGTAATTTCAGAATAATTTTTACTCATTTTTGGAAAATGCGATTATGAAGCAGGTTTTTGGTCCTTGTGGTACATTTTTCTTAAGTCGAAGAGTGATGCTGATTTTCATACCTCAAGATGGTGTGAAGGGGCTGCATCAGATGCTCTCACTCATTTACTTATTAAACAAACCATTAGGGAGTGCCAACGATGAGAGCAAACTCGTGTCAATCCTGAATAACTTGTATCTTGGTTTTGTTTTTCATTGTTTATCTTTTTTGGCTTTAGTATCTACTCCCTCCCTTTAATCCGTAGCAGAGGATGTTTTAAGTTGGCTGAACTCATATAAAGCCTCAACAGGGATACTTTAAAACTTTTACCTTTTGTGTCTTAGTCTGTTTGGAGACTCAAAGATGGGAACTCTTCCAACCAAACGTAGATACTCAAATAGACATGAAATTTTGTGTATTTTTTCGGGGGTTTGATCCCCACCCCCAAAGCCCACTGGGACCCAGACAGTGTTTCATTTGGGCCGCAGCATCTGTTTAGAGAGGTACTGGAAGATCATTCTGGGCAGGAGCTCAGGCAGAGGTTCCTGAAGGGCAAAGCAAGAAATGAGAACTTTCTACTGTAAGTTGTGTGGACTCCTTGAAAGTCTCTGAGAAGAGTGGGCTTGCGGAAGAGTAAGCTAGCAGCAGTTCAAAATACAGGTTTGAAGGCAGGAGATTAGGGTTGGGAAGGTAGGTTTGGAGACTTGCAAAATCTGGACAGGTAACAATGAGATTAGCAACTGAAGTAAGAACATTTTAAAAGGTGATGCGTAGAAAAGAGAAAGGGATCTTGTGG
Organism: Orcinus orca; assembly: GCF_937001465.1. Taxonomy (NCBI): domain Eukaryota; kingdom Metazoa; phylum Chordata; class Mammalia; order Artiodactyla; family Delphinidae; genus Orcinus; species Orcinus orca. The sequence continues at coordinate 96,133,280 of NC_064568.1, read as the reverse complement.
GAATCAGATCACCAGACTCTCTTGAGTTGGTTTCCATCCTGGACTCAAAACCTCCCTGGTGTGGTTTCCCACAATTGTCGCTGTGGGGCTCTTCCCAGCTACTGAGCGTTGTTGAGGGAGCACCAACTCCAGCAGCTGATACCCTTTAAAGAGAATAATTTCCAAATTCAGTGTTGCTCCAGAGGCTGTTCACTTCCTCCGTTTGGCTTCTGTTTACTCATTGCAGTTGGTTTTTTAAAACAGTCTCCTCAGCCTCTCTGTAACCCAAACTTACTTAAAGTCACCTCAATCTTTATCTTCTTCCCATCAGGCTCCAATAATCCATTTTATCCACTGCTACCAGATTAATCCTTCTGAGGCTCCCATCTGATAGGTGCCATTTGTGACCAGATATCTCAGTTCAGATGTTCAGTGACTCAGAGTAAAGTCCTCCGATGACGAATTTCTATAAGTACTTGTCATCCCACCTCTTCTCCTCCCTAAGAACCTTGTTTCACAAAGTTCTCAATCTTTTCCCTACATCTTCAGCCTCTTACTCTGCACTGGCTCTTGCAGCTCAGCCTACTGACGTGATCCCGTCTCCCCATCCTGACACATTTCCTTCAGTTGTGCTCCGTTACCTTAAGAAATAAAGTCCGACTCCCTAAAGAGGTTTGCAGAAAACAAAAACAAAAACTGCATTATCTGGTTCCAAAGCCCTTGTCCTTGAGCGACCATCCTGTTCGGCTGGCTTCTTCCCTTTATACTCAGAGTTCGTTAACAAATGTAAAGTCTTCATTATCTCCCCAGTCATGGAAAGCAAAAACTTAATTCTTGCTTCTTTGTCCTCCCCCATGTGTATCCGGAGAATTACCAAGATAATTCTTCCCTGTGCTGGATTGCATCTTTTTCTCTGTGTCCCTTCTGTCCCTCCAGACGAGTGCGGTGGCCTCCTCATTACTTTCTCTGCCACCTGTTTCTTCACACTCCAGTTCAAGATGCCATTGCTGTGAAAATGATTCTCCTAAGAAGCACATCTGGTTGTGTCCTGGTGGTAGGTCTTCTCAGTCAGGCTGATTAAAATTGAGCCCCTCCTCCACCAAGGCACTCTTGATCTCATTTAACTTGTATCATAGTCACTTTTTTTTCTCCCCCAAGCAAGTATCTTTTTTTTTTTTTTTTTTTGCGGTACACGGGCCTCTCACTATTGTGGCCTCTCCCGTTGCGGAGCACAGGCTCCGGACGCGCAGGCTCACCGGCCACGGCTCACGGGCCCAGCCGCTCTGCGGCATGTGGGATCTTCCCGGAACGGGGCACGAACCCGGGTCCCCTGCATCTGCAGGCGGACTCTCAACCGCTGCGCCACCAGGGAAGCCCAAGCAAGTATCTTCTACCATACTCTGCAGTTGATTTAGCTTGACTGTGGAATGTCTGCTGCTCACCCTACCTCCCAGGGTAGGCTCCCTGAGTTGGCATTTTTATCTATTTTGCTTACGGACATAGCCTAAGTGTCTGGTACAGAGTGAGCTTTCCATACATATTTGTTGAATGTCATAATGTCAATCCCCATTTTCGAATTCTCTTGCTTCTCCCTCTGGGTATAGGATAAAACCCAAACACCTAATAAACTTCCCCCAGGCTTGCAGGATCTGGCTCCAGCCCCCTCTCGCACCTCTCACCTCTGGTTCCCCATCTTGGCTGACACTCCGGGTTTCTCTGGGTTTCTTGAAGCTCCCAGACATGCCATGTTCTTTCAGGCCTCTCTGTTCCTTTTGGGTCTCTTCCTCTTTCCAGGAATCCACTCCTCTTTCTTCCTCACGTGGGGAGAACAGTTCCTTTTCTTTCGAAATCTAGCCCCAAATGGTACGTGGCACGCCCGGGGGGTGTTTTCCAACTCTGTGAAGCAGAGTCAGCTTCTCTTTGCCTCCGTTGAATTTGGCGGAGTTCCCCGTCACAGCAGTTTTCCACACTGAGCCTCTGTCTCTTCCGCTAGAGTCTGCTCAACCGTGTCCAGATCTTCTGTGCATCTGCTCCAGAAATAATCAGTGTCTGGCGCACTATTAAGTGGTCACTTAAGACAGTGATTGAAAAGAGGGGCTTACCCATGCATTGAACCACGTCAAGTCAAAAGTTCAAAGCGGGCGTCCCTGGTGATGCAGTGGTTAAGAATTCGCCTGCCAATGCAGGGGACACGGGTTCGAGCCCTGGTCCAGGAAGATCCCACATGCCGCAGAGCAACTAAGCCTGTGCACCACAACTACTGAGCCTGTGCTCTAGAGCCCGCGAGTCACAACCACTGAGCCCGTGTGCCACAACTACTGAAGCCCGCTTACCTACAGCTCGTGCTCCACAACAAGAAAAGCCACCGCAATTAGAAGCCCGCGCACCACAACGAAGAGTAGCCCCCGCTCGCCGCAACTAGGGAAATCCCGTGTGCAGCAATGAAGACCCAACACAGCCAAAAATAATTAATTAATTAATTAATTAGTTAAAAAAAGTTCAAAGTGCCTTCGCCATGCAATATGTCCAAATCGTTACTGCCTTCCCCCACCCAATTTATGTCCCCCATGTTCCCAGCTTCCATGAATGAAGGGGGCCACTCCGCCGACGTGAACGTGGCCATCAGGAATGACCTGCCTCCTCTCCCTCATCCACCCAGTCAGTCCCGGGTCCTGTTGACTCCTGGCTTCCCAGATGTCACTCAGATTCATGTACTTCCTTTCCGTCTTGCCCAGGAGCCTTTGCCAACCTGTCGTCATCTGTCACCGTTGCACACGGCCCGGCATGTGGTTGAGGGTTCCATATGTATCTGTTGAATGATTGAATCTCCTGGTTAAAACCATATTGGATGGTAGCAGGTAGAACATCAGGCTGTAAGATCGAGATTCCAAGAACAGCCTGTGTTGCAAAGTCCAGGAAATTTTTCTGAAGGATGGTGTCAAGAGGCCCAGCAGAGTGGTCCTGGATTGGCCGCAGCTCTAGATGTAATTGGACTTTCGGGAACGGCAAGTCCCTCCCACCTGCCTTGATTTCGCCAAGGAGGTTATTTTCTCAGATTATGCCTGTCATAAAAATTCAAGTCAGGGCCCCTTTACCTCACTGAGATCTGTAGATGCTCATGTACGTTGGAAAAGAGTTTTATTCCAAGTGATAAGCGGTCAGAGTGCTTGTGGCCCTTAAGAAAGGGTCCCCTGGGCATTATGAGTTTGAAGGTCTTCATGTCCTCAAAACGTCAAGCTGTTGGGATTAGTCTAGATGGTACCTAATGTCACGCTCAACTCTCAATTTACAGGAATTTTTTTTTTTTTATTAAAGCAAAGCACCAGGAACAAAAAGACCTAAACGAATTGTGGCAATTGTAAAATCTTATGAAGTGTAAGTGTTTCTAAACATGATCAGTGGATTTTAAGGCGGAGGCACTCATTCAGTAGATGCTAGTACTTCTGCAGGTCTGGGTGAAGCATGGTTGTAGGAAAGAGCATTGTGGGTGGTGGAGATGGCGCTGGAATAGACGGTTGATAAATGTTTTCTCCCTCCTCTTTTCTCAGCTGACGGTGTTATAGTGATGGCATCTGTCAAGTCTTATTTGAGAAAGTGCTGGGCCAGTAGCTACACTGTCATTTGACTCTTTGGATGCCCTGTCCCTGCCTCGTAGGGGAGGCTCCGATGGGTCAGGGGCGCTCTGTTCCTCCTCCAACACCTCATCCTTTTGCTCAAGCCTAGGTGAAGGCTGGGCAAATTTGGTTGGGGTGCTCCAAATTCCTAGGGTTGGGCTGACTGTCACCAGCCTTTAGAACACGTTGGTAGGACTTCCATTCCAAAAGGCAGAAAGAGAAACGGAAGTTGGGTCATGTGGTTTCTGTCATCTGTAACCATGGCAAGCATTGGCCATCTGTGAGGCTCCCATTTTAACACTTTTCCTTCTCTCGCTCTTTTCCATCTCTTTCTCGGGAAAACAAGCTGAGGAAGTGGAGAGGCTGGCGGCAATGCGATCTGACTCCCTTGTCCCGGGTACCCACACCCCACCCATCCGGAGGAGGAGTAAGTTTGCCAACCTGGGAAGGATTTTCAAGCCTTGGAAGTGGAGGAAGAAGAAGAGTGAAAAGTTCAAACACACGTCTGCAGGTAAGATTATGTTTTCCTTTGTTTCTCATCGGGCGTTTGTTGACTTCAGCTCTGTACGTTCATTCGTAGAATTTAATTACCCTAGGCTGTCGGAACCAAAGGAAGAGAATCCAGCCTTAGGCTTGCTCTTGTGTTTAGTGATCCTTCAGAATGATGGAGATTGGCTTTTAGGTCCTATGTGTGTTCTCATGGCTCAGGTTGTTGGTTGTTGCTTTGCAATTTATAAAACCACCACTTCTATTTGATCTATAAATAGCTGAACTTAGAACTCCACCTTTCCCATACCTGTATGCTTTCATTCTAGCGTCGACAGTCCATTTCTCATTTTTCATCCTTATTTTCCCTGCTCCCATAAAAATCAACACAGGAGCAGAAAGTAAGTTATATATGGTTATTGGCAGATAGGAATAGGTTATTTCATGGAGACAAAAGCTTGAGTAAGCGAAGCATCATTGTAATGACAAAGATAACTATATAGTTCATAGCCGAGTGGACGGCAAAGGAATCTGGGTAAAGTCAGCGTGGCAGGGGTGTGAAGAGCACAGACTCTGGAGTCAGACTGTATGAGTTCAAGTCCCAGCTCTGAAACTTGGTGGCTGCATGACCTTGCTCAATTTAACTCTGTACCTGTTTCCCACCTGTAAGATAGGGGTGAAAATAGTACCTTACATGACTTAGTGTTTGTGGGGTGTTTATGGCGGCACGTTATGTGGGTATTTTTTAATAAGTAAGAGTATTGCAGAGGGAGATGTATAGGGAAAGAAACGTGAAGAGTTCTGATTTGACCCTGTCGGGTTTGACATGAGGTGATGGAGGAGCCGTGCAGATTCTTTTTGTTTGTTTTGTCCTGATTTTGGTACCCGGGTCATTCCAGGGATACTCTGGGGCTTTTATTTCCTTCTTCCTCTGTGTCCTCAAAAATTCAGCCTGTTCTCCCTCTTCCTCAGAATCATCACCTCCTCTGTTTCTTGGTCCTCTCCCTGCTTTGGCTCACGTCTAAACTGTGAAATAGGCGATGATCTGCTTCTTGTACATGAATACTCGTCCACAAGTCTGAGAATTTTCATGCTAGCTGCTTTGGGGAATGAAAGAGAAGAACAAACATAGGGAAGTTGGAATCTGAAACAGTTCTCATGGTAGACATCCCCAGTTTCGTGCTTTCTGACTGTTTCTGAGATGGAAACCTCAGTGCCCTGTGGCTGTATATAATTTGTTCATTCCTGAGATTACAGTGAACCTCCGAATTCCATGAATTTCTAAATTGTCACGCCGCTGACATTTACCTGACTACACCCCACTCTTCACCTGACTGCATTCTCCCTTTTGGTCATTGTACAGACTTGTTAAGGTGGCATAAAATGTGTAGGTCACTTACGTATTTGTAAACACTACTGAGAGATTTACGTGCAAGGAAGACTCTAACTGGATGACTCCTCTGTGTCCCCTAAGAGTGAAACAGAATAGGGCACTTACATCATTGCCTTGGAGAGGAGAAATCTAAATGAAATATATTTTCAGGCAGAGTGAGGGGTAAGACATGTAAACAGGAAAGAAGAAGGGAATGTTCTGTAAGCACTGGAAAAAATAACAATAAAGATTCCACAAGTTCCGGGCTTCCCTGGTGGCGCAGTGGTTGAGAGTCCGCCTGCCGATGCAGGGGACATGGGTTCGTGCCCCAGTCCGGGAGGATCCCACATGCCGCGGAGCGGCTGGGCCCGTGAGCCATGGCCGCTGAGCCTGTGTGTCTGGAGCCTGTGCTCCGCAACGGGAGAGGCCACAACAGTGAGGCCCGCATACCGCAAAAAAAAAAAAAGATTCCACAAGTTCCATTACGATGGTCTTCCTGACTCTGCTATGAAAATGGTTTGTAATAATACACACATCCATTTAAATAGTTGCCATTTGTCAACATGAATTCCCGCATGACGGTGGCAGATTCGTTTCCTCCTGGCATTCCAGAGCTTTGCGTAGTCCATTTGGCAAGACCACAGGGCGAAGGTCTGGTGCGTCTCATGTGAAATGGCACCTGAACCATCGTGCAGACTTTTTAAGGTGTCGGAGGGCTTCCCTGGTGATGCAGTGGTTAAGAATCCGCCTGCCAATGCAGGGGACACAGGTTCAAGCCCTGGCCCAGGAAGATCCCACGTGCCACAGAGTAACTAAGCCTGTGCGCCACAGCTACTGAGCCTGTGCTCTAGAGCCCACGAGCCACAACTACTGAGCCTGCCTGCCACAACTACTTAAGCCCACGCACCTAGAACCCGTGCTCTGCAACAAGAGAAGCCACTGCAATGAGTAGCCCCGCACGCAGCAACGAAGACCCAATGCAGCCAAAAAAAAAAAAAAAAGATGTTGGAGAACTTGTCCTTTGATGGATGCAAGTACAGTGGCATCAAACCACTCATGAACCATTAAAAGTCTGAAAATGGTTTCATTTAAAACTTTTGAGAGAAAGAATTAAAACATGAGACAGGCAAAGTTGCAGCTTTAATCCTTATTATTAACTATTCTTAGCAAGTTCTTGTGATCTCGAGGGCCAAACTGATTAATTTGGCAACCGAATGCCATATTTGTATGTGGTTTTATTGTATTTTATTTTTTTGTATGTGGTTTTATTTTAAAGAGACATATTCAGCTCCTGAATTAGAGAAAATAGAGGATAGACTAGAGCATATCCGTATATTGTGATGGATGGTTATATGATATAACAAGCTATTCTAGGTTTTTTAAAACCAGTGGTTTACACTGTAGTATCCTTTGTTCTTAACTGGATTCAGAAATATTATTCCTTATTTTTGGAAATAAGGAGAGACTTTCTGTGCTAGTTTTTAGCTCCAAGGAGAAAAATACTGACAATTTAAGGATGTTTAGCATGATAAATTGTATATATGTTCAAATAGTACTTTGAAGTGCAGACTTTCCTATGTGTGGATAAGAGTCAAATATTAAATATACAAGAGGGTTGACTGTGGGAATATTAATTGGTTGGCCAATTTTAGCTGTTATGCATTTACTTGTCTTATATGTGTGTGTCTGTAATGTCCTTTCATATGTACAATAATTTCCACAATTTTAAATACAAAGAATAAGTCCAGATATTACATTTATATTATGTATTTGTATTTAAAGTTGTGTGCTTTCTTGATTACATGAAAGGTTACATGATTACACAATGCATACTTGGCCTGTTATTATTTCCACAGTGAGTTAGTTACCTTTATAATTTGCCGGAATTAGCTATACTGTAGTTTTACTGTAACTCAAGTTACAGGATGTATGTGCCTGTGTATGCAGCATTTTCAAAGGTGCACCCAGAAATCTTGCTTTGTAAGTCATGGTAGCAATAAGAAAACTACATTGGAAAATTATGATGTCAACATTTTCCTTAACTTTGGCATCAACAATTACATGAATTTTTCAAAGACCGATCTCCACGTCCCATGCTGCTCAGACATCTTCCTATTGTAAGCTGGAGGCTGGTGTCCTTAAACGGCCTTCAGCACTGAACTCTGGTGGAGAAAACACTACAGGACAAAAAGCTTCTCTCAGAAGCATCCCCGCATCACACGACAGTAGGAGTAAAACAGTAATGGATAGAACATAAAATAATGGGTCCTCGGGGAGATCTCAACATGCCTTTCAGCCTGTCCTCAGAGGCTCTGTCCAGGGCCTGTGAAGCAATTAGCCTGACATGTCCAACTTCTTCTGTAGAATCAGCGACAGGGGTCCACGACACATTCCACACCTGCCCCAGGAGCAAAGACAGATGACAACATCCCCTCTGAAATAGAATCGACAGGGCCTCCCCAAAATAGTCAGCTGCAGCCATCTTATCCAGATTCCTTGGAAATGAGGATTGTATTTATAGAAAAGCAGAACTGGCAGGAATAAGCTGTGAAGACGCCACCGAGTTATGCTTTTATTTCCTCTTGAAAGAAAATCATAAGCTGCAAGAGTTGGCCCTGGAAGTCTACAACGTGCCAAAATTCGCTTTGTGCTTCTAAGCTTTCCTGCACCCCTAGGGCCTTGAGCAAAAAAATTAAAAATAAAAACCTCTTCCGGAGTGCCTATCACTTACTGAAATTGGCCGTGGGAGTATGACTGCGAGCGGAAACTGGACCTTGTCGGTGAGCTCATGGCATGCACGGTGTCTCTGGAGAGACAGTCAAATTACAAGAGTAAAGGTTAAGATCACAGCTGTGATAAGGACAGTGAAGGGAAGCTACTTGAAAGAATGAGGGGGGCGGGGCTTGAGGGAGTAGGGAAACTTTCCTAAGAAAGAGAAGTTTGAGCTGGGATGTGAAGGAGGCGTAGGAATTTAGAAAATTAGCCTTCCAGGTAGCAGAAACAGCATGTGCAAAGGCCCTGTGGTGGAAGAAGCAGGGGTCAGCCAGCTAGGAAAGCAAGGATGACCAGTGGCTGGAGAATGGAAAGCAAGGAGTGTGGGGTGGGCTGAGGATATCTACCTGGCCAGAGGTTAGGATTTCAGACTTCTGTAAACCGTAGGGAGTTCAGAAACGATACCCACTTGGCATGTTGTGCTTATGTATTTGCCAAGCACTGCCACCTTCGCTAAAAAAAGGTAACAGTGCAGACAGACATCTCCCAAAGGTTATGGTCTTGAGGGAAAAACAGGTAGTTAAGCCAATACTCACAACAAAGTATAAGCAACAGAAGACGCGCAGGGGCTTCAGGAACTCAAAGGAGACAAACCCAACTGAGCTATAACTTACTAGGAAAGGTTTCCTAGAGAAATGAATGTTTAACCAAGGAATTAGGCAGTGAATGTGTGGAAGTCTTCTCTCCCAGTGGAAAGAACAGGATGTAAGAAAACCTGGAAAAGAGAGGAGGAGAGATTGGCAATCTATAGCTTGGAAAGAGGTTGTGGTTTGGAAAGGACTGTTGGGCAGGGAGGAGTACAGAGTACTGAGAGATGAGGTTGAAGAGGTGGGCAAGGGTCTGCTCATAAAGGTTCTTAGTAGAACGTCGTGGAGTCTGGGCTTTATCCTGATGCATTACCCTAATGAAGCTATCAGAAGACTTGCCTTTCTGAAAGATCATTCTCTATGCTATGGGAAGAGTTTGGAGTGGTACCCAGTGTTATTTTCAAGTTGTTAATATAACTTCTTCCATATATTTGTGTCTGTAATGAGAGAAAATTTACTTGTGAGAGAATTAAGAAGATACCTCGTTGCTGTCACATCCAACGGAATATTACGTGTGTCTGTTGATTCTGGCAACAAGGAAACTGGTTAGCAGGTGGTTAATTATTACTGTTGGGGAGAGGTGAAGATAACCTAGGCTAAAAGAGTGGCATTAGGAGCTACAGGCTGTGAACAGTTGCAAGGGATATTTAGGAGATAGAATGAGCAGGACGTGATTACAGGTTGGATGTGGAGGATAAAGGAAGAATAAGAACCACGCTCTTGTTTCTCTCTGAGCAGTGACATGCCGTTAGATGGATGGAGGTACCACATACTACATCGGGTTTATGGGCAAAATGAGCTTTTATTTGGGGGCATGCTGGCTTTCATGTGGTTCCAAGATACCCCAGTTGGAGGGATATTTGTTGAAGCCATGGGATGAAAACTCCAAAGGAGAATTTGCCATGGGAAGCAAAGAGGGGTTGTGGCAGCCCCCTGAGGACCACTGACCTGTAAGTTATGAACACAGGCAGCAGCAGAGTCTACAGGGAAGGCAGATAAGGCCCGCCAGAGAATTAGGAGGAAAACCAGGAGGGGGCCATTGGTATCTCCTGACCGGAGCAGGAGAGAGTTCAAGAAAGGAGGAGGGTCCACTCTGCCAGGTCCCGGCAAGATGGTCAGGACTGAGACGTGTCTGGAGCGTTCAGTGACAACTCATTACTGGTGCCCTTGGGGAGAACAGTTTCGGGAAGCTGCATGGCTGGGAGTTTAGAAAGCATATGGTTATGGTGTGAGTGAGAGTTGAGGAAGCAGACTTCTTCTTTTAAGGAGTTCATCTGGGAGGGAGAAGGAGAAATATAGAGTAATCACCAGAAGTGGGTAGAGCTTGAGGGAGGTGTTTTTTTGTTTGAGATTGGTTGGATTGTGTCAAGATGCAGAGTTCACCTTAACATGGCTTTGGCATTCCAAGGGGAATAGAAACACCAGCACACTGACTGTGAGGCCAAATAACTGTATTTCCACGCATTTTTCAGTGATGACAAGTCTCATGACTAGGAGAAAGACATGCAAATAATCAGAGCACTGTTGAGCATCTGATCTTAATAAGAAATCATCAAGTTGTGTAGCTTTCAGCACCTGGCTGGATCACAGTTCTCTTTGTACGATTGGAAAACTCAGTTTCTTTAAAAAAAAAGAATGAGCATGGACAGGCACAGAATCTTCTTACCTGCGTATCCATCATGACTCACAAAGGGAACATCTAGAGGTTAGAAGGCAAAGTAGACTTAGAGACCCTATTTTTTTTAAGAGTTTTTTTCTTCTGTTTTTATTATTTTTTTAATGAATTTATTTTATTTGTTTATTTTTGGCTGCGTTGTGTCTTCGTTGCTGTGCACGGGCTTTCTCTAGTTATGGCGAGCGGGGCTACTCTTTGTGTTGGTGCGCGAGCTTCTCACTGCGGTGGCTTCTCTTGCCGCTCAACATGGGCTCTAGGCACGTGGGCTTCAGTAGTTGTGGCACGAGTGCTCAGTAGTTGTGGCACGAGTGCTCAGTAGTTGTGGCTCTCAGGCTCTAGAGCACAGGCTCAGTAGTTGTGGCGCATGGGCTTAGTTGCTCCGTGGCATGTGGGATCTTTCCGGACCAGGGCTCAAACCCATGTCCGCTGCATTAGCAGGTGGATTCTTAACCACTGAGCCACCAGGGAAGTGTAGAGGCCCTATTTTTAAAGGACATCTCTAGGAGGTACAGGCTAAAGGTTGTGGGAATCGGCACCCTCCCGGAGTGGGGATTGTAAAGATATCATTGTTACCTCTCAAAGTGCATGTTATCCAGCACTCTTTGCTTGCATGTCAAGACTATATGGTCCTTGATGACAGCGATCCTGCCTTTGCCTCTCTGTCCCCCAGCATTAAGTAGAGCACCTGATGTAGCGGGTACCCGAATGCGGTGGCCAGCCAACCATACTGTTGAGGTCCTCTGTTTAATAGGTCTGAAAGGGGAGAGGTAAGGACAGTGATTGAAGCATAAGCTGGAAGGTCCCGGCCTTGGAAGAACTTACCATCATCCACGAATGCTTTTCAGTTTCTCAGAGCCGTACACAGGTCAGGTTATTTGGGCAGCACTGTTGCTTGGGTTATCTGTTGCTATGGGACCAAACACCCCCAAACTTAGTGGCTTAAAGCGACAAACTCAGTTGTATTATGTCCTGTGACTGGGCTCAGCTGAGTGGTTGCTCAGCTGGTGTCGCTTGGGGTCTCTCACGTGTTTGCAGGCAGATGGGATTGGAGTCATTTGGAGACTAACCAGGCCATGGGGAGAGCTGTAGGCCTCTGTCCTCCAGGCATTCTCAGTGCCAGTCCGTGTGGTCTTTTCCCGTGGTCTCTCCAGCAGGATGACTCAGGGCCCCCAAGAATGTGAAAGTAGAAGCTGCCAGGCCTGTTAAGACTCAAGTCCAGAATTGGCGCAGTATCCCATTTGCAGTATTCTGTTGCTTAAAACAAGTCACAGGAGCAGCCCAGACTCATTGTTGGAGCAAACGAAACAAGGGTGTGAGTGCCAGGAGCATGGTTCACTGGGTGCCAGTATTGGAAGCCAGCTACCTCCATTGTTGAGGTCTAAGAAAACTTCAGGTGCTCCTTATTCCCTTCTTTCCAGGTAGACTGTGCATTTACAATTTTATACTGACAACAACAACAGCAGTTGCTACAATCTGTTGGGTTTTCTGTGAATGTGACACGTGCATGACCCTGTCCAGGCGTTATTACTTTACTTTCACAACAGACCTACATAGTGTTATTAAGCCCATTTGGCAGGTGAAGAAACTGAGGCTTAGCGCAGCTAAATACTTTCCAGTTAGAAATGGAAGAGTTGGAACTTGAACTTAACCTGGAATCTTATCACTTACATTGTGTTTCGGGTCCATGAGTGTGGGAACTCATAATTCAGATGCTTTAAAACGTATCATTCATCTGCACTGAACAGTGATGTGACAGGACACTTTCCTTTTCTGACTTATCTCTAGAAAGCTGAAATGTGAAGGAAGAGAATCTCATCAATGGGCACCAACCCTGGAGGTCCTAACGTCTTTCTTGAATGCCCTTAGAGGCAGGGGTTAACAGCTTACCCATCTTCGTATCATACAGTATCTAGTTCAATGCCATGTATACCACAGACACTTCCTGTTTGTTGAATGGCTAAGAAAGAATAAATTGACACTGGCTGCAAACAAATACCATTCAAAACCATTACATTTATGTTTGCAGTAGAACAAGATGTCTTTCTGCTATTTGGTACATAGAAACAAAAGATGCATGGATTAGGTAAGCAGACAGTGACCACGCAGACCTCTGGAGCAGGTGCTAGATTTAGGGCTAGACATTTGCAGAACTGATTCTGAAAGGACACAGGCCTTACAGCATTTGTCATAAGGTGTCTGCTTGGCCACTGACTCCCAGGATAATCTGGAGTTCTATGTGAGGAGGTCGTGTGGACCAGTGGTTAGGGCACAGCCCCCACAGCCTGACTGCTGAGCTCTCTCAGGCAGGTTATTTGTACTGTCTGAGTTCAGTTCCCTCCGCTAAAATAGGAATAAAACTGACACTTCCTAAAGCTGTGAGGGTGGAAAAAAAAATTAGTTGTGGAAGCTCTTAGAATCATATCTTGCATGTAGTAAATTTTTTGTAAGTTTTATCTACCATTATTTCTTTTCTAGAAATGCATTAAAAAGTAAGCAAACATCCAGGAGGAACAAAAGACTTCTGTTTCATAGTTTCAGTTTTTGGATGGTGTGTGTGTGTCTCAGATGACAATTCTCATGAGCTCCTCTTAGATTTTGGGAATGTTTGTTCAGGTACTGGGTGTAGGAGTTTGCTTTTAGACACATCGTACAATCCCACCAAGCTGGAGTTTACGCCGTGTTTTCCTAGGTACCAACAAGTTAGGTCACTAAAGTATTTCCTCTTCTCTAAGAATTTACAATTAAGTGGACACACAGTGGCCCCTGAGGAAGTGCTTCATCCTGTTTTTCCTTTGCTGCATCGTAGGCAAAAATACTGACGTATGAAGAGGTGTTCTTGGGGGAAAAAAACAACGAGCATGTAATCTGAAAATCAGATCTCTGTGGCAAGTCAGAATGCTCAAATGTAGAGAAAGACGTAGGCAGGATACCGTGTGCTTTATTTTCCAGACCTGGGCATCTTTGACAGTAAAATGAGATGCCATTACTATTTCTGCCAGGATAATAAGCGTGAGGTGGGCCCGTGCCAGGCAAGGCGGGGAGAATGGAGACTGTAAAGCCACATGGACATAAGTTGCAGACCCTGAGGCCAGTTCTGTTCTGCAAACACAGTAGAAGTACCAGTTAACTTGCAAGGCGTAGTGGAAACAGCCGTCGGGACTGAGACTCATAAAAACATTCAGACAGCCCTCAACTGCCTGCCATTTCAGTGGAATCCATTACTGGTGGTTGAGTCCCTTAGCATCTTTACAGAAGTAAATTTCTTTGTTCCCAGCCCTCATATTGTGTGTCTCTCTCCTCTCCCGCACTTCTGCTGGCTGTCTTGATTGGAAATTTTGTCCCAGGGCCAGTTTCTTTGGCTAATCATGGATTCTGTCTTCCTTCGACACCTCTCCCCGCAGTTCTTGTCTGTGACCCTGGTCAGCTCCCAGGCCAGCAAGCACAATGCCTTCCCCACCTCCAGGCCCTCCAGGAGCACACCTCACGCTCTGCTGCCACCTCTCCCTGGACCAGCCCTGACGGCCATGCTCCACTGGCCCTGAGCGCTTCCCGGCTGGGCTCACCACATTCTTCTTTCCTTATGCTTCTTCCTCGCGTCCTTTCCCTTCTCATTCTTACCCTCCCCTTTCCTTCTGGGAGCACTCATCTGTCCCATCTGAAGCTCTGATGTCTCCTGAGTCCATTACATTCTTAGTCATTTGCTGGCTCCATCGATACGGTGGCAGTGGACTCAGATCTCTGGTGGCAGGTTCAGCCTCTGCCCTGAGGCTAGCCCTTGGCTGGACCTCCCCACCATCACCTAAATAAGCATGTGTGCACCAAATGCCTCATTTCTGCCCTAACAGGCTTCCAGTCCGGAAGCACCCTGACTCTCTGAATCATCATTCACTTTGGGGACACTGGAAATCAAGCATCTATTTTAGTTCCTTATTCAGTCCAATGACAGTGTGCGCTCTTCTCTCACGACTGTCGCTTTAATATATAACCACGCCTCGTTTCATCATGCTTCGCTTTATTGCGTGTTGAAGATGATGCATTTTCTGCAGGTTGAAGGTTTGTGGCTACCCTGTGTCCAGCAAGTCTATCGGCACCATTTTTAAACAGCATTTGCTCACTTCCTGTCTGTGTCACACTTGGGTCATTTGTGCAGTATTTCAAACTTTTTTATTATTTGTTATGGTGATCAGGGATCGAGGCGCTGAAGACTCAGGTGACGGTTAGCAATAAAGTATCTTTAAAGTATGTATGTTGTTTCTTAGAATGCTATTGCACACTTCATGGACTACAGTATAATGTAAACATAACTTTTATATGCCCTTGGAAACCAAAAAAATGTATGTGGCTTGCTTGACTGTGATCTTTGCTTGATCGTAGAGATCTGGAACCGAACCACAGTGTCTCTGAAGTCTGCCTGTAGAGATTCACCTTCTGTGTTTCCCCAGAATTCTTTGACCTTTTCCCTTGGACTTTATTCACTGTAAACACAATAATAACATATTACCACTAGTCATAACAGTGGTAGTAGGGGATAGTTGGGTGCCCACTGCATGGCAGATACTGAATGAACTTCGATACAGTTCTCACAGCCTTAACGGTCCTGGGCAATTACTCCGAATATCTGTTTTATACATAAAGATAATAAGACTTAGGGCTAGTAACTTCCCAGGGTCCCTTGGCTGGTCAGTGGTAAAGCCCTAAACGATATGAATGCAAGCCCGTCTCACACCGAAGTCTTCTAGGCTTTGCTCGGAAATTTCACTGTTACACATGACTTGGAAGCAGAAAGAGTGAAAAGGTTACGATGTATGTATATCTAGGTAGACAGATATTAAACACACTTGAATTCAGAAAGCAGATCCCATTAAGAAAACAAAATAATATTGGAAATAAGACTTGGTGTTCAGTGATTAATGCTGGCATTTCTCAGGCAGAGAACAATACCTCTATTATGTATATGAACGTGTCTTTTAAAAAGATGATTTCTTTTATGTGTTGGTTGATTTGTGTGGTGTTGGTTTCCTCGTAAAGTTGTAGGAGATAGAAGAATGACATTAGGCAGTGAATCAATCATGATTTGGGGCTTGTTTGCCTAAAACAAATATCAAGTAACCTTAATAAGAGAATACACAGCCCACACATGAATCAAATTGTTTCTGAAGGTCAGTTTTAAAGGTCTTCCTTCTTCTTTTGGTTAGCCCAGGGGTGAGTTAGAGTGGGGGCAATGCATGAATAGAATATAAACTGGGTGAGGTATTCATGAAATCATATGAATGAAAGAAAGCATTGTGTAGCGAGAACTGGCCTTGAGTGGCAGTCTGACCTGGGGAGGGAGGACCTGGGTGATAACCTCAAATACCACAGAGGACTTTCCTGTCTCGTCCCAGTGAGTTATAATGAAGCGATGCTCTGAGAGGTCTTTGTGGAGTAGAAGAGAGGAGGGCTGATGATGTTGAGATGCAGATGTGATTTCGGCATAGAAGACTGTTGTAACATTTAGTCTATTTTTGTCCTCCAATAACCAAGCGTGAGTTTCTAAAGAGAATGAATGTCTCTTCTGTGGCATAGCAACGTCTTCGTGTCCTTGGAAAGGCTGCTTTGTTCCATAGTACCAGGATTTATGTTCTCTGGCTTCTTGGGAGCCGTGAAAGGCTCTGAAATTGTAGGAAGCTGCCTCCTACCACTGCACCTGGTTGTCAAGGGCGCACGTGAAAAGGGCCTTTAAATGCTTCCCAGCCTCCGGGAAGGGGTTGTTTAATGAGGTAGTTTGAGCAGCATGGTAATTACAGTTCCAGGTGTTTCTATGAAGATTCTGTGAAGCAACTATGAACTGTCATTTTACAACATCATTTTATAATAATATATTCCTAAGTGAAAAAAAAGTTATACAGTTTCTCCACTGTAGCACAAAACTCTGTTTCGTGCATGGACAACTGGAAAGATTTATTAACAGAAAATTTGCCATTACAATGAGGATCATTCTTGCCTGCCTCATGAATGACTGAAACTTGATAGATTTGGGTCAGGTCGATATTTACAGAGATACTCATGATAATGGGCCTTCCATGATGGCTGTAGTCACATCAGTTTCTGGTTGTTTTGTAAAGACAACTGGGCTCTTGTGTGTTGAATGCTAACCGTAGATATATAAATATCTCTAAAAAGAGAAAGAGTCATGTTATGGTATTACCACAAACTGCCTCCCCATGTAAGGTAATTAGTGTCATAATTTTGTATCTAGATTCTAAATAAGAAAACTTGAGATTTTTTTTTTTAAATAAAAGATTCCATTAAAGCTTGAAAATAGAAAATTCACCCTTCATCCTTGCATGCTTACAAATTATGATCATTATACATATCTGCTTACATTCATTCATAGTGACTTCACATAGATGAAATCAAAATATAACTCAACTTCGTGTGCCCGACACACAGTGAGGCCAAACAAACTGAAATGTCAGAGTTTGGAGCACAGAAAGGTTTATTGCAGGGCCATGCAAGGAGAATGGGTGGCTCGTGCCTCCCCAAACCCTGAACTCCTTTAGGGTTTCAGCAAAACATTTTTAAAGGCAAGGTGAGGGAGGGGTGTGGCTGGTTGTTGCAAAATTCCTGGTGTAAAATCCTTTGTTCTTTTAGCTGTCTAAGTAGGTCCTGTAAACTTCCAACAAGACAAATACTATTCTCTGTTCTGCAACTTTTTATCTCTATGTGAATGGAAAAGTGTTATATCCTTAAAGGTCACAGCCTTGAGAATGGGCTCTCCTGTATATTTCAGGCTATAAGCAACATTCTTAACTCAAAGCAAAAGCAATAGAATACAAAGGTTAAAGTAAAAGAAACATCTAATATGGAGTCAGATTTGTTCTTCCCTATTACATAAATATAATTTGATCTCGCTCTCATTTTAATTTTTTAACTTAATGTTACCTTGGAGTAGAACTCTTGCTCATAGCCAAGTCACCTTCCTAATGACTGTAAAATATTCCCTTGGGTGTGTGTTGTTATAAATAACCCTGCCACAGACATCTGTGTTTGTAGCATTTCTTTCCTTTGTACTTTTGTCTTTAGGGTAGAAAATTGGTTCTGGAGCACATTGGGGGTAAATATTTTTTGGCCCTTGCATTCCAGAAAGGTTGTAATGTGATGTGGAGGGTAACGACTTCACCCTCAGCAGGGCTGGAATATAGGGATGTGTAGTGGTTAGTTCTAAGTGTGGTCAGTGAGAAATCAAGCAGGGAGGAGTAGGCTGGGATGTCTAGGATATTCCAGCATGGGACAGTCTGTGCAGAGTGGCCCTCGGGGAAGCTCTTGTGATCTTTGGCCTCTATTTGGACTAATTTCTTCCTTTATGGTTAATTTTAAACTCCTGGTGTGAATGTTGCAATCCACTTGTAGTTGAACATTTTCCCCATCAAATGATTGAACTTTAGTGAGCATTTAGTGAGAGCCAGCTGGAAGATATCTAGATATCATTACCAGTGTAAACCAGCAGAAACCATGACAGACGTATTATTTATAAATGGCCTCTGATAATAGGATTAATAAGAAACAGAAAATACTCCAAGAAATTGTTGGAAGTTTCATAATAGTTCTATATCTAAGGTGAATTATATGAAAATTGGAATTCCTTCAACCAGTCACCCCGTGAGTCTTGACTGAAGTTGAAATGATGCAGACTCGGAACCACAAGCAACTGGGTGTTACTGGACCGTCAATTTTGAGGCGTGGGTAACAAGTACATGAGAGAGGAGGCTTAGAAGGGACCAGACCACAGGCCCCTATTTGTTATGTTAGGGATTCCAGACTTTATCCTATAGGCAGTGGGTCACCATTAAAGGTTTTAAGCAGGGTTTTAAGCACAGTTCATATTTTCAATTTAAAACAAATTGGCAAAGGAAATAACTAGCAAATCAAAGAAAAGTATAAATGCCCCATAAATATAAAAATATATCACTCGCACTCATAAATAAACACAAATTGACACGAGTGAGATACTACCATTTTTCGCTTATGATTTTGGCAAAGATAAAAGAAATTGATGACCACACTGTGTCAGCAGGTGCAAGAGTAGGTTGGGAAACAGCCACTCCCATACACTGTTGGTGGAAGGATGAATCAGTCAGTGCAAGCTTTCTAGAGGACAGTTTGGTAAAAGTAATCAAAAAAAAAAATTTTTTTTAAGATGTTGGGGGTAGGAGTTTATTAATTAATTTTATTTTTTTTGCTGTGTTGGGTCTTTGTTTCTGTGCGAGGGCTTTCTCTAGTTGTGGCAAGCGGGGGCCACTCTTCATTGTGGTGCGCGGGCCTCTCACTATCATGGCCTCTTTTGTTGCGGAGCACAGGCTCCAAACGCGCAGGCTCAGTAGTTGTGGCTCACGGGCCTAGTTGCTCTGCGGCATGTGGGATCTTCCCGGACCAGGGCTTGAACTCGTGTCCCCTGCATTGGCAGGCAGACTCTCAACCACTGTGCCACCAGGGAAGCCCAAGTAATCAAAATTTTAAATGCACTTACCCTTGACCTTACAATTCATCCTCCGAACAGAGGATGGTGAGGCAGGAAGAACATTCCAGACAGAAGATGCCGCAAAGTTACAGATTTGAGGAGGAGCATGCCCAGAAGGAGTCACACGTTTCCAGGGATTTAACCTACATGTGTGCTTGCAGTAAGATGGATGTGCAAGGCTGTTCATTACAGATTGTGTATTGTATCAGAAAACTGGAAACAAGACAAATGTCGTCGGTGGAGGGCTGGTTATATAAATCATGGTCTTTCTACACAAAGTGCCAGTGAGCCACAAAAAAAGCCTAAGGTACATATCTTCAGATACGGGGAGAACCTTAAGATGGACGGTTAAGTGTAAAAAGCCAGGTGAGGTGCAGAACAGTAGGTGTGTTGTGATCTTATTCATGATAATTTTATTTTTTTACTTCTGTATTTCATCTTTTTAATTTTATTTTTAAATAGAAGTTATATATATTTAAGTTGTACAACATGATTTGATACACATGTAATGAAATGATTATTTCAGTCAAGCTAATTAACATATCACCTACTCATACAGTTACCACTTTTCTGTGTGTGTGATGAGAACGCCTAAAACTTACTCTTAGCAAATTTCCCTTAATAATACTGTACTGAATACTGGATAGATTATACGTAGACATGTTGGTTTCTGAATAAAATTTTTTTCTGCAAAAATATGGAAGAAACATTTAGGAGTGTAGTGGGCTTTGGGGAACAGAACTGAGTATTGTAGTTAGATGAAGGATGAGGGCTTGGCATTTCATCGTATTCCTTTCTTTGCATTTGAATGATTGCCCTAAGTTTATGTTACTCTTATGGAAAATAATTATAAAAGATACATTCTTAGTGAATTTTAAACAGACATCATCTTTGCCTGATTTAATCTTAGTTCATCGACACATATATCACTTATGTGCCATTTACTTATCTAAGCTCTTAACATGTATTAACTCATGTTAATAATCACAGACCCATATAAGACCAGAACTATTTTTATTCCCATTTTGCAGATGAGGGAACAAAGGTGCAGACAGGTTAAGCAGCAACTTGCCCAAAGGTCACACAGCTCTTAAAGAGTAGAAACAGAACTCGAACTCCAGTAGCCCGGCACCCCAGCCCACTATGCCTTCGTTCAATCATTTTAATTTGTCGACATTGAAACAGGAAGCTGTTCCTAGAGTAAGGTCTTGGTAATATATACGATTACTTGTTACTAAATTGAAGTACTTTTTGTTTAGTCTCTAAACAGTTTTATTTATTAAGAGACTGAGGTTGTTTCTGGCCTCTGTTCCAACAAGTGCCTCTTTTTCAGGTGCAGAATTTGTTCAGCCTTCATCTGCCCACAATGAGGCCATTATATAAGGTGGGAAGCCCCTCCTTCGTCTTTATCAACCCTGGTTTTGCTTTCCAAAAGGGAAATGCACAGAGTTATCCCTTCCAGGCATGCTGTGAGTCCCCACCAATGGATTGGCTAGGACACACTCACATCTGTCTTCTATCATCTCAAACTGCAGGCTCCCAGCCTCAGCTTCCTGACTACCCCAATGCAGAAAGCTTTATCAGCTCAAGGTCGTATGCCAAGGGGTCTTTTGGCTTTCTGTCTACCTACATCAAGCTTGGAAAACAACATAGTGTAACTTAAGCTGGATCTGAAGCCAGGGTGATAAGATGAATGCAGCTAAAACTTTCACTCTTTTCAAACTTACGTCATGGAAATGACAGTAATATCTGATCAGGTAAACCTTCTTAGCAGTGGAGTATTTGAAAAAACAATGCAAGGGAACATCTTTCTTTTGCTGACTGTCTGATGCTACTTAATGGCTCACGGTGCCCCATTGTTGTGTAGCTGAGGTTTCTCCTCCAAATTCCTTTGTTCAACAAATACCTACCCAAGATCTCCTAAATGCCAGGCATAGAAAATTGAGAGCTAAATAAGACAAAAGTCTGCCTACACTGAACACACCCTAATGGAAGAAAGAGAGCTGGCAACCAGTAATTCCAAGGCTGCCAAATTAGTGATCATGAAGTATACACAGAGTGTCTGGAAGCACAAAAGAAGTAGTTCCTTGATTGTCTTAATTCAGTTCCAATTGAGAATTACTGCATGGGGAAATGACCGGAAGTCTCCATTGGGAAATACTTGGGTTTTTTCAGTGCCTGTGTGTGCATGCATGCAACAGACACTTACGTAGCACCTAGAAATGCAAGCACTGGCAGCTATATGAAGACAATATGATAGAGTTATTGCCCGTTGAGAAGTTAAACCTTCTAGTGGCTCACCATTTGGTCTTCTGTTTGTTCTGTGAGCATTCGTTTTGTACTTACTAAATGTTAAGCACTGAGTTAGGCCCTCGGACAGAAAGATGGAAAAATCCAGTTCCTACCCTTTAGGGACTTGAGCCTGGCCCCACTGGTGCAGGAGGAGAGACTGTAGTAGAGCACGGAGGAGCAAAGAAGACCGAGTAAGGTTCTATAAGGACTTTGGAATGGGCGTTGAAGTTCTGTAAGAGAGAAGAGATACTCCAGGTACAGGAAGAATGCTGCAAAGTTATAGAGAGACAGGTCCAAAAGAAATGAAAGAAGAAACTTGGGTCTTTTTTTTTCAAAGAGTGTTTTTTTTTTTAATTCATTTTTGGCTGTGTAGGGTCTTCATTGCTGTGCACGGTCTTTCTCTAGTTGTGGCGAGCAGTGGCTTCTCTTGTTGCGGAGCACGGGCTCTAGGTGCATAGGCTTCAGTAGTTGCAGCATACGGGCCCAGTAGTTGTGGCACATGTAGGATCTTCCCGGACCAGGACTTGACCCCGTGTCCCCTGTATTGGCAGGAGGATTCTTTTTTTTTTTTAAACATCTTTATTGGAGTATAATTGCTTTACAATGTTGTGTTTCTGCTGTATAACAAAGTGAATCAGCTATATGTATACATATATCCCCATATCCCCTCCCTCTTGCATCTCCCTCCCACCCTCCCTATCCCACCCCTCTAGGTGGTCACACAGCACCAAGCTGATCTCCCTGTGCTCTGTGGCTGCTTCCCACTAGCTATCTATTTTACATTTGGTAGTGTATATATGTCCATGCCACTCTCTCACTTCATCCCAGCTTACCCTTCCCTCTCCTAGCATTCTCAAGTCCATTCTCTACGTCTGTGTCCTTATTCCTGTCCTGCCCCTAGGTTCATCAGAACCATTTTTTAAAAAATATATTCCATATATATGTGTCAGCATACGGTATTTGTTTTTCTCATTCTGACTTACTTCACTCTGTATGACAGACTCTAGGTCCATCCACCTCACTACAAATAACTCAGTTTTGTTTCTTTTTAGGGATGAGTAATATTCCATTGTATATATGTGCCACATCTTCTTTATCCATCCATCTGTCGATGGACACTTAGGTTTCTTCCATGTCCAGGCTATTGTAAATAGTGCTGTAATGAACAGTGTGGTACATGTTTCTTCTTGAATTATGGTTTTCGCAGGGTATGTGTGGCAGGCGGATCTTAACCACTGTGCAACCAGGGAAGTCCCAGAAAGTTAAGTGTCTTAAGAGCAAATTAGTTGGAATGCTATTCAAGGTCAGGGGAGAAAGCTGTTACCTTCAACTCTCACAAAAGTGTTTGTGAATAATAGATGAAATTTAGTGAGTACTTAACCTGCCAGGTACTATTATTCTAGATGTGGTCCATGCATGTTCTTATTTAATTCTCACCGTAGCCCCACAAGGTATTATTATCCTCCTTTTGCATTTGTAGAAAGTGAAATGCAGGGAAGTTCAGTATCTTGTTGAGGTCATGTCTTCGTGAGTAGGGGGGCCAGGATCGAGCTGGTTCTTTGCCCTCCAAAGCCTGCAGACTTAACCATAGCACCACAGCCACAGTCCTTAAACAATGGCTAGACTTCGGACAGAGAGAACGAGGGGAGAGGCTATTCAAAACAGAGCAAATGGGATAAGCAGAGACACAGCGGTGGAAAGTCAGAAGCGTGTTTTACAAGTTTGACTTAGTTGGAGTGAGGGTTCATAATAGACAGGTGCTGGGACATATGTTAGGATTAGATCGTGGAAAATAGTAAAGACTGTGGAGCTGGGCTTTTATTCCCTTGCCAACTTTTGAGCAAGGAGGTGACATAATCACAGCTGGCCTGTGGGTGACTCACTGGCAGTTACAGATATAACCGACGGAGACAGTAGAGAGCCAGGCAGGGGGAGGCCAGTTAGTAACAGTCTAGGCAAGAGATAATTGGAGCCTGCCTGGGGTGGTGTCATCCCGAAGGAAAAGGAGAAGAGAGATTTGAGAGACACAGACGGAGGAAGTCGAAATGACAAGACTTGGGAGACAGATATGGGGGCGAGGGAGAATGAGAAATCAAAGATAGCGTTGGAGCTTTGACCCTGGGTACCTCATGATTGGTGGTACTTTTTTTTAACAGGAATAGGTAAGAGTTGAATTCAGGCGATGAGAAGAGAAAGGGCATTCCATTTTTGACAAGGAATCCTCGTGGCCAGAGAGGGCCTAGAAGGCCCCCATCACACAAGGAAGGAGAGGCCATCTCCTGGGAATGCCAGGTGCCCAGGCTGGGTTCCGTTGTGTCTTGAGAGAACAGCTTTAACTGCATGAGGCAGGGGTGTGTGTTTTCTAGGGCTCCCACAACAAAGCACCACAAACTGACTGGCTTGAACGACAGAAATTTACGGTCTTAGAGTCCTGGAGGTTGGAAGACCGAGATCGAGGGAAGCAGCAGGCTTGGTTTGTAGGTTGTGGAAAGAAGATCTGTCCGTGCCTCTCTCCTAGGTTCTGATGGTTTGCTGACAACCTTTGTCATTCCTTGGCTTGTGGGTACGTCACCCTGGTCTCTGCTTTCATCTTCACTGTGTGTGTGTCTGTGTCCAAATTTCCCCTTAGTATAAGGATTCCGGTTAGACTGGATTAGAGGCCCATCCTACCTCGAACACCCACTCATCTTAGTCTGACTCATCACATCTCTCATGGATTTATTGCCAAGTAAGGTCACATTCTGAGATACTGAGTAGGACCACGACGTGTGAATGTGGGGGGAATACAGTTCAGCCCACACCAACAGTGAAAGAGATGAAGGTCTTCTTGCTCTCGGGTTTCTCTTCTCCTTAGGCATCTTCTGGAGGTTTGTGAGCAAGTCATCATTGGCTTAACATGTTTTATCATGTCAGTAAGAGCTGAGGTCTGGTGGCGACTCCTTACTGGACTTGCAAATATTTTTAATTAGCAAAGGAATGTCAGTACCTCACTTATTCCCATGAACGGCATCCTCCTGGCTTCTCAGCTCTAGAGCACTTCTAAGCAATGGCAGTCCTTCTCCCAAGAAGGACTTTTCCTCCAGGAAAAGTAGTGCATAGCCAGGAGCACATGCCTGATAGCTAGAGTACTCTCACTTGGGAATAAACTGCTTGAGAGAAAGGACAGGTGAAAACCAGAGCCCCAGCTGGGAGGACCCAGGGTGTTCAGGTGCAAAGAGAGTCCCACAGTCAGTACCCAGCAGAAATGGATTTGTGCCCGTATTTTTTCTGCTTCGGACATCAAGCTTTGTCAATAAAATCGTTTACAGCTTTTAGCTCAAATTGGTTTTCTTCTTCTTGGAAAATGAATTATTTCACCTTGTTGAAAAAAATAATAATATCCTCCCCCAAATTTTGTTAAAGTATCTGGTTTTTCCAGATTCACACTCATCCTCATAAGGCTTATAGGCTGGTGTGTCCAAGCAGGATCAGAGGAAAACACATTTGGATCAAGATACATGGCCCTTCCTCATGAAATGCCAACCCAAGGAGACCTTGGCTGTGCTCTGTATATCAGATGGCTATAAGTTTGGGCATCTCAGATGGATGGGCACGCATGAGTGAATCACGAAGAGCTCTGCCCTGGGTGTTTATAATTCAGATCCAGTCCTTCCCTAAATAGCTCTTTGGTGGTTTTCCATTTTTCTGTTGGTATATTTACATTTATACCCCATTTATATGATTTTCCAAAGCTTGAGGCTGATAGCTTAAACCTTTCCCTTCACTTCCAATTTCATTGCTCTTCCAATCTCTATAGCCCTGAAAATGAGCTTTTCTGAGCTCCTCATTAATTTTTCACTTCTCGCCCTGAGGGAGATGCAGATATGCAGTACTAGGATTGCAGGCCAAAGAATGTTTGGCAAGCCACTTCTGTGCCCAGTGATAGGTTTCAGAAACATATCTCCAGGGATTTTGACAAGTGAAATGCCCAGAATCTGTTCACACTCTATTTATGGGGTTCCTATTAGTCCTTGAGAAAGTTGCACTATATCCCAATATCAGGGTGTGCAGTGATTTGCTCTTTCTTTTTTTAGTTGGGTGTTACGAGTAGCAGTGCCATATATTAGCAGGGTCACTGGTCTAGCTCTTACTAGCTGTATGACCATGGACAAGTGAGTTCACCTCTCTGAACCTTATCTCTCCATCTTTAAGATGTGAGGCTTAAATTGGACCATGTCCAAAGGTCGGTCACATCTAAGCCTTCTCTCATTTTGACAGCAGCCCGGCATTCTTCTCTACGAGTATAGAGAAAATCATTTAACCAGTTTCTCTCACTGTCACTATTGCTGTAGCCAAGAACAGATTCTATGTGTTGGAAGGCTAAAAAATTCACTGGCATCCAGCTTTATGTGAGAAACATGCCCCAGAGAAATCCTCCTGTTAGAACAGTTTCGTTGCCAGCACACTTGACATTGAATACTGTCTCCAGACCTTCCCTGCCCTCCTTCCCACCAGACCCACACAACCTTCACTCCTGATTTAGAAGACTGAACACTTTTCTTTAGGGATATTTTAAAAAGTTATGTCAAATGCTGGAGTTTCACGTTCTATAGGACAAGAGTGGGCCAGAGACTTCTGAAATAAGCCTAGAGGCTCTGTGAGCACGAACGTGCTCCATTGGTAGAATTAACCTTATTGAAATCCTTACCCAGTTGCCTAAATTGGAACTGGGGTGTGTACAGGGTCCAAATGGATAAGGCTTTCAGGATGCTAAAGTAACTAAATCACTGGTGCACGTGATTTCCTTCTGCAAAGTCCTCTAAAATGAGATAACCTTCCGAATATATAGATGGTCTTCCAAGACCTAATAATTCAAATGCTCAGTGAACAAAATAGGATAAATGCTTTTTTTTTTTTTTAATTTCCCCTATTTTCAGCACTGTGCACTGCCTGTGTCTGATGTCTAGAAGTAGTAATCTTGGGAATAAACTTTTGATCAGGAGCCAGAAATGCTGTCTGTGAAAATGAAATTCCCTTACATTGTCCTTGAGGACAATAAACAATGTCACAGGAAGGAAAATATCAAAAGAAAACCTGGTGGAAAAGAGGATAAAGAGGTGTTAGGGATTAGGTAGTACAGCAATGTTAGTTTTGTAAAAGTTTTTTTTGCGGTACGCGGGCCTCTCACTGTTGTGGCCTCTCCCGCTGCGGAGCACAGGCTCCGGACGCGCAGGCTCCGCGGCCGCTGCCATGGCTCACGGGCCCAGCCGCTCCGCGGCATGTGGGATCCTCCCGGACCGGAGCACGAACCCCTGTCCCCTGCATCGGCAGGCGGACTCTCAACCACTGCGCCACTAGGGAAGCCCTTTGTAAAAGTTTTTAATGGCTTGGTTCCTTAATAGAAAACCAGAGGATTTTTCAAGCTGAGCTAAAAATGAGAATATTTTTAGAAAAATACAGCGAGCACTCGGAGTACAGACAATTTGTTACATCAACATTAAATCAAAATGTGTTGGATAGCAATGGATTATTTCCCCACATAAGGAGAGAGTAGGATAGAGTGCAATATTTAAAATACTGGGTGAGAAAATCCTGAGTGTCACTCTTTTCATGTACCCAAAAAGTGTTGAAAATAAAAAAATTAGAGCAGTAATTATGAGTGAAGCTCTGCCTGATGTCCTTGGTGTATCCCCATTTTCCTTCCGGAATTGGGTTGTTCGCCTAGATTAACTCCCCTACAGTTCTGTTTCTCATGCATAAAGTGAAGGGTTCGGAATAGATAGTCTCTGAGGCCCTGGCCAGCCCTAACACTCTTTGGTTTTAAATTAACATATACGGGAAAAACATGTCAAATTTTATTAAGTTTTCTGTTACATTCAAATATAGTAACAGCAGAAAAGATAGACAAAATATTTGCAAATGTTAGCAAAATATCTCTTTGCACAACACCTTCCCCAGCTGCTGTTCCAGGTTATAACTATTTGAAAAGGCTGTATGATGTTATCTGAAGACTTATGTAAATAAGAAGCCAAAAAGAAGTGTGGTTTAGCCCTTTAAATGCTATAGCAGTAGGCTACCCTTACAGGGAATTTAGGAATATGATAACAAATGATGGCCCACTTGTCATTTCTTGTTCCTTTCCTAGTTTGACTAACAAGTCACAAAGAATTGCAGGTAAGATAATTCTTGCCACCCTTTCTCTTGAGCCAGAGCAGATGTTAATACTTAAAGAGAAAGAACACTATGAGCCGAGAAGGGATAGTTTAAGGTCTAGGCACAGCCTTTTGGGGATACCACTGATGGCCCTCTATCATCCACTCCACATTATTCTACCTCCTACCTCTGTTTATCATAATGTTGCCATCCTTTTTCTTTCTTCCTTCCTCCTCGTCTGGTGCCCTCTCCATGCTTTCCTTCTCCTCCACCCAGTCACCAGTGGCCCTCATAAGGCATCACTTCGCTCCAAGTCAACATACTAGAGATGTCTGACTATTGAAGATTATATCATTAGAGTCCTGAGGGGGAATACTGTTAACCAGCAATTCTGTGCTTGGGTAACCTATCATTCCAGTGAAATAAAAACATTTTTAGCAATAAAAATCTAAAAGAGTTTACTATAAACAGATAATCACAAAAAGAAATGAAAAAATATAATTCAGGAAGAAGAAAGTAGAATGCATAAAAAAGGAGTAGAATGTAGGAAGCAATAATGAGCAAATAAGTTGGTAAAACCTTATAAATAAGCGCTGATTGTTTAAGAATAAACATGATTATTATGAGCAATCGGAGGGTTAATTAAATAAAGGCAGAACTAGTATACTAGATAACAACATAGAAAAAAGGAGGGCAAGACCTGAGTAAAGACATTCTAAGCTTACAGTATTATATGGGAGGTGAGGATAGAGATTCATTTTGAACTTTCAAAGTCAAGTAAGCAAATTAAATATTTAAGGCTAACCACTAAAAGAACAGAAGTAGATATATAACTTAAACTAGTGAAGAGAGAAAAGGAAAAAGAAAAGAAACCTCATCTCTCTAAAAGAAGGAAAAATAGAAAGAAAAATCATGATAGCATGAATAAGAGTAGAAATAAATCCAAGTATATCAGTGATTATAATAAAAGTAAATGGTCTATATATACCAGTTAAAAGATAGAGGTTGCTAAAAAGTATATAACAAAATTAGGATATAAGTTCTTTATGAAATATACCTAAAACATAAGAAAAGTTTAGAATAAAAGGACATAAAAGATATACAAAGCAATATTTTTTTAAAAGTATGCTAGTTGATCTACATTAATATCAGGCAAAAATAATTTAAGTCAAGAAACATAAAGTTGGATCATTGTGTATTGATAAAAGGACCATTCAGTAGGAAGATGTAACAATTCAAAATATGTATGTATCTAACCTCATAGTAACAAATATATACAGCAAAAGTTGGTCAAACACAAAGATAAATGAATAAACCTATTAATATATGTCGATCATTGATAGGTCAGGCCAACAAAAAGAAGTAAAGATAAAGAAAACAAAAATACACAATTAACAAGCTGTAAGATGGCCAAAGGCCATCGTAAGTTTAGAAATTAAAAATTAACATCTTTCATGGATTATTTTATGGATTAAATATGTTATGAGTTATATTTTATGGATTAAATACAAATTTACTTTATGGATGAAAGAATAAATTATACTCAATATTAAATATTTAGAACTGACTGAAAATATATTACATGTCAGATATATGTGAAATATAGTTAAAGCAGTAAAGGGAAGTTTATGACCTTAAATGCATACCTTAGAAAAGAAGAAAGATTGAAAAGAGCCAAAGTTAATGAATCAGAAAACAATGAAACAGGGACTTCCCTGGTGGCGCGGTGGTTAAGAATCCACCTGCCAATTCAGGGGACACAGGTTTGAGCCCTGGTCTGGGAAGATCCCACATGCTGCTGAGCAACGAAGCCTGTGTGACACAACTACTGAGTCTGCGCTCTAGAGCCTGCATGCCACAACTACTGAGCCCGCATGCCACAACTACTGAAGCCTGTGCACCTAGACCCTGTGCTATGCAACAAGAGAAGCCACCACAGTGAGAAGCCCGCGCACCACAATGAAGAGTAGCCCCCACTTGCTGCAGGTAGAGAAGGCCCATGTGCAGCAATGAAGACTCAACACAGCCAAAAATAAAATAAATAAAATTTAAAAAAAGAAAATGAAACAATAAATAAGATCTATAGACAGAAATACAGATGTACAGAACAAACGTATGGACACCAAGGGGGGAAAGTGGCGGGGGGACGGGGGTGGTGGTGGTGGGATGAACAGGGAGATTGGGATTTACATGTATACACTAATATGTATAAAATAGATAACTAATAAGAACCTGCTGTATAAAAAAATAAATAGGGCTTCCCTGGTGGTGCAGCGGTTGAGAGTCCGCCTGCTGATGCAGGGGACACGGGTTCGTGCCCCGGTCCGGGAAGATCCCACGTGCCGCAGAGCGGCTAGGCCCATGAGCCATGGCCGCTGAGCCTGTGCGTCCGGAGCCTGTGCTCCGCAACAGGAGAGGCCACAACAGTGAGAGGCCCACATACTGCCAAAATAAATAAATAAATAAAATTTAAAAAAAATCCAATTCTAAATGATTACTGAATTAAAGAAAACTTTATAATAAAAACTAGAGAATACTAAGAAATAAATGATAAATAAATTATTACATATTAAAAAAGATCTATGAAACCTAAAAAGAGTTATTTGAAAAGACCTCTGAATTAGATAAAAATCTAGCAAAAGTAATTACATAAAAATGAAGATGACACAAATTTTAAAAATACTAGAAATGAACATAACTACAGAGTGCAGGTTTTTATTCAGAAGAAAAAGCT
Source organism: Orcinus orca (assembly GCF_937001465.1). NCBI lineage: Eukaryota > Metazoa > Chordata > Mammalia > Artiodactyla > Delphinidae > Orcinus > Orcinus orca. The sequence goes on along the minus strand of NC_064568.1, from coordinate 96,103,137 downwards.
GAACTATTTTATGCCAGAAATTTAAAACCTAAATTAAAGACTTCCTAGAAAATAATATAAGTTGCCAAAATAGGAGCTAGTAGAAATAGAAAACCTGAATAAACTATAGCCAGTATCCCAATTAAATGAGTCGTTTAAAAATCATCCTTTTCTAAAACTTTTTTTATTGAGGTATAGCTTACATGCAGTAAATTTCGCCCTTTTTCATGTACAGTTCTATGAGTTTTGATAATTAAGTATAGAAATGTAAACCCCACCACAATTAATTCATAATGCAGTTTTATTGCTCTTAAAAACTTCCCTCATGCCCTTTTGTAGACAACTCTTTCTCCTACCCTAGGCCCCAGTAACAGCTGATTTGTCTTCTGTCCTCAGTTTTGTCCTTTCCAGAATGTTACATAAATAGGATCAGAAAGTTTGTAGCCTTTTGAGAATGTATTCAGATTCATCCCTGTTATGATGTGTGCCAGTAATTCGTTCTTTTTTCCTGTGAGCAATATTCCATTGCGTGGATATGCCGCGTGTATTCATCAAACCAGTTGGAGGGCTTTTGGGGTTTTTTTCTAGTTTTTGACAGTTATGTATAAACATATTTTTGTTTCACCCAGGTAAAGAACTGGGAGTGAGGTTGCTGAGTCATGTGGTAAGGGTATACTTAATTTTTATAAGGTATTGCCACACTGGTTTCCAAAGTGGCTGTACCATTTTGCATTCCTGTTAGCAAAATAATGAGTGCTAGTTGCTTTGCCTTCTCAGCAACACTTGGTATTGTCCATTCTTTTCCTTTAGCCATTCTACTAGGTATGAGTGGCATCTCACTGTGGTTTAAATTTGCATTTCCCTAATGATTAATGATGTTGAGAGTCTTCTCATGTATTTACTTGCATTTTTATATCTTTTTAAAAATCTTTTGACCATTTTTTAAAACTGGGTTGTTTGTTTTTCTTTTCTGAGTTTTCAGACTGCTTTATATATTCTGGATAAAAATTAGAGTAGTTTAAAATCACCCTTCTTTAAAAAAAAAAAAAGAAAAGAAAGAAATAAAATACAGGCCTGGGTGATAATTTAGATAAATGCTACCCAACTGTCAAGGAACAACTGCAAATTACATATTCCAGACCACAGAAAATGAGAGAAAGCTTCCCAATCATTTTATGGTATAACCACAATGCCAAAAACACATTGTGAGAAAGGAAAATTTGTAGATCAGTTTTACTTGCGAACATAGAATAAATACTATCAAACTAAATCCAGTAAGTGGGGAAAATACGTCCAGTTGGGGTTTATCCATCCAAGTATGGGTTAACATTAGAACATGTATTCATGTAATTTACCATATGACCATGTTAAGGAGAAAATCCTATAATTATCTCAAAAGAAGCAAAAGCATTTGATGAAATTTAATATCCATTTATGATATTAAAGAGAGAAAAAAAGGTAGCACATTACAAATAAAAGCAGGCTTCTTTAACCTGGTAAAGTGTACCTACAAAACACACCACACTAATGGTGAAATATTGGAAACATTTTTTCTGCTGATAGCTCAAAGAGAGGAATGTTCACTCTCACTACTTCCATTTAACCTAGTCTGGAGGTCCTACCTAGAGAAATGAGAAATGAGATATGATGATTTCTACATAGAGAATCTATGTGCAAGAGAATCTATAGAGAACTTAGAACTAATATGGAAGATTTGGCAAGATTGCTGAATATAAGATTAATATATGTGTGTTTATATATTAATATATATTGATATGTATATGTGTATATATATATAGATATGTATATGTGTATATATATTGGTATGTGTATGTGTATATATAATCAATAGAGGTCATATATATCAGCTAAAAGTAATAACAAAACATAATGATAATTTTTAGAGATTCTATTCTTGACAGCCCAAAAAAACCACTGGGAGCTGGGATTCTGGTTTATATAGTTGATTCTCCATTTCACCCCTAAAGGACCTGAATCTTCTGACTTCTTTACAAATATCTGTTTCCCGGTTCTGTCCTCTGTATGTGTATATCTTGGTTCTTTTAATTTTATTCCCAAATCTTTATAAATAATTACTATGTTTCAGGCACTCACTTTTATCCAGCACCTATGTAGCAGGTTTGCTTTTTTAGATCTGGAAAAATTCCTCCCTATGTCTGCTCTCCATTGCCTTCTAAACATGGATCAAATAGTCTTTGGTTCGACCCTACTCTCTGTATATAACATTCTTTCCTCCCAAACTTTGCCCACCTTTGATTCTGAGCCTTTTGGATATCATAAAATTGTCCCCCTAGTAATCCTGAAAAAGGCCTTCTAAAGTCAACTTCAACATTTAAATGACTCCCTCGTCTGCAGGAGGACAGAGGATACAATGTAATACACAGTAAAACAGCTCCTCGTGTGATCTCAGGGCTGGGACAGTGTGACACTATTCAACTCTGTATCCTCTGAGCCTAACAGAGACTCTGGCAAAAACAGGGTGCCAATTATATTTTTTAATATACAGAACTTCAGAGGACCAGAAAACAGAGGGATTGATTTTAGATTTTCCACAAGCAGGTAGGAAGGTGCTGCTTCATCCCCCCTCTCTCCTTTACCTTTGCTGTCATTGTTCAGTCATAAAGTGACCTCCAATTAGAGTCCTCCACTGTGAGTTGTCAGGTCTGGACAAGAGTACAAACGCAGTCGCCCTCCCCCTTGGCCCTTGGGTTGACTCCTTCTCTTCCCACATTAGGCCCATCCCCCCACCACGAGGAGCCTCTGGGGCACAGGTGTGGACACCCACCAGAACACGTGCCCAAGATCCATCTTCTTGAAGGTCTTGGCCATCTAGGCAAAGAATTAAATGGTCCCAAGTACCCAATACCCAGAATATGGTTTAAAAGGGGATGCAGACTTCAGGTGGGCAGACTCCCTTGGCCCAGACATCTTACCTGTATGGAGGGGCAGAGTTGAGGGCAGGTGTCCTTGGGTATCAGGCTTCGGACAGGCTTTCTCTGCTTCCTGCATCCGGCATAGATCAGCTTGTTTCCTGAAGAATTCTGGCTCAACATACTGTCATCTTTTTAGGTATAATCATAACATGTAAGAGCTTGAAAAGACCTTTGAAGTCATCTTATCTGAACTTTTCATCAACTGAGGAAACCAAGGCCAGAGAAATGAACTGACTTGCCAACAACAGTCATACAATGGGGTCAGCACTAAATAAGTAATAGAAAACCAGGTCTCCAGATTCCAGATGGTATTTCTCATTCCTGTCCTTCTAGCTGTGTGTTCAGTGCCTATCACTGTAGTTCCAGAATGCTTTGGCAAGCTATGTTGCTAGAGAATAAAACTGGCAAATTGTAACCACAGTGGAATGAACGCATGTGGGGAGGGCAGGGGAAAATAAACCCACATGCCCTGCAGCATCTGCATAATTCAGGTTTCTCCTAATTGTGAAATATGTGATGAATGGGATATGTCTTTTAGAATCAGAAGTGGGCACCAGTGGACTTTCAGATAGGTTGTAATGTCGGAAGCCAAGTAATACAACAGAAGGGAGTAGCACCGCATTGTTGTCTTCTTTTTAAATCCATTTTTATCCCTTCAAAGGTCCCTCCGGAGTAGCATCCCCAAGAAAACTATGCTGGGTCCAACTTGGCATCATAGGTCAGCCATTGCTCAGCCTTGAACGCTATAGCTGTGGTTCACTGAGTGTATTCTTTAGTCAAGTGAGATAAGAAGGAGGAACATAGCTTGGGTCTCTTTTCATTTATATATTATTTGTTCTTTCAACAAATATTTATTGAATACTTTGTATGTACTAGATCGTGTGTTAGGTAATAGGAATGTAGAGGTGAACAAGGCAGATATAGTCCCTGCTCTTAAGTAACTTCCAGTCTAATGAGGAGGATTATATGAGATCTTCAAGAGGGAAAGGAAGTGTGTGAAAAAGCTAAACCAAGATTTAAGAAGCGCCTGGTAGAGCAAGAAACAGAAAGGAATTCTACGTCTGTGAGTCTGTGTCTGTTTTGTAAATAAATTGATTTGTATTATTTTTTTAGATTCCCCATATAAGTGATATCATATGATATCTGTCTTTCTCTGTCTGACTTACTTCACTTAGTATGATAATCTGTAGGTCTATCCATGTTGCTGCAAATGGCAATATTTCATCCTTCTTTATGGCCAAGTAATATTCCACTCTCTCTATATACCACATCTTCTTTATCCATTCATCTGTAGATAGACATTTAGGTTGCTTCCATGTCTTGTGGTTACCAAAGGGGAAAGGGGAGGGGGAGGGATAAATAGGAGTGTGGGATTAATAGATACACACCACCATATGTAAAACAAACAAGGATTTACTTTATAGCACATAGGACTGTATTCAGTAACCTGTAATAACCTATAATGGAAAAGAATCTGAAGCTGTATACCTGAAACTAACACAATACTGTAAATCAACTGTAGCTTAATAAATAAAATAAAATTATAAGGAGAGAGAGAGAAAAGGAAGGAAGGAAGGAACAGTTGAATGAACGAACGAACTCTGCCTGTTAGCAAGCGGTGGTGGAGATGCTAGGTGCTTTGCCGCTGAACATGGCAAATGCTTTTCACCTTCATTGAGAACATGGTGAACTACAGCCTGAGAGACTCACAGGGAGAATAACATTTCCATATTTCAAAAGGTTTTAGAATAGGAAACAGATGTCTAGAGGAGATTATGGAATCTTCTTATCTGACGAACTTCAAAATAGACCCAGTAGCCTAGAGTGGTTTAGCCAGGATCTTGTTTGTGTCTCTGAGTGATGAATTTGGGAAACCCCTCAGGGTCAGTCCAAGCTTGATTTACCTTTGTATGGTTGACAGAGTGATTGATGATAATGAGCAATAGGTATCTACTTTGTTATTTAGAAACTGGTGTTAGGGGTGCTGGAAACTGTTGTGAGATTTCTGTGAGCTCTGGTGAGGTATAAATAAATCAGAAGCACCTAGTTTTTTATTGTGCTTACTTCTTAGTGCATTAATATGAATTACAAAGAGGAGGTGTCTTCTGAGCCAGCCACGTGGTTTTATGTGTATATATTTTTTACAATAGTTTAAAAATATGTTAGTATTTAGCTGTATTTAGCCAGAAGAATACCAAATGTATCCAAGTCCATAAATGAAGAGTGAAGTTAAAAGTTACGTGAAAAAACAATGTTTCCAATTATTAGAAATGTTCAATACCTAATTGTTATCATCATTCCTTCACCTTATCACTATTATTGCTATTCCAGCCAGCACGCCACACCAAGCACTATGGCAGGAAAATTGCAGCCATGTTCCATATTTTAGGCCAATTTCGTTAGTAACTATACCCTCAGCACTGATTTGTCCAACTTAGCGCAAATAAGACACTAAGATAACAAGCTGAAAACAGGAGCTTCCATGCCTTAAATTAATTTGGTTGTGACTAAAATTGGTGTTTCAGTCTGTATCATCTGTGTTGGGTTTTAGTCAGGTTCTTTTGTTAATATTACATTGATGAAAAGCATTAGGCAAAGACAAAAAAAACCCAAAAAAACCATGGACTGAAAACCAGAATGGAAGTTAAAATAGTCCAGTAAATAGCCTTGGGGGCAGGGCTGAATCTGTTAGTGAAGAGCCATTCTTCCAGCAGGGTCTGCTGTTTTTATTTTAGGTTAAAGTTAGCTGAGCAAACTTTCCATTTTAAAATTAAAACATATTATCTGCATCCTACTTTTTTCCATAATTGTATTTTTTTAAATGGTAATGCATCTTCATGGTTTAGAGGAGGGAGCCAGGATATAGGTAAGGAACCCAGAAAAAAGGCTAAAGATAAGAGAGATGGAAGCACCAAACTGATAAGCGTTTTTGAGAACACAAATCAACTACAAAGTTTTGACACAGATGGGAGGATAAAATTCTGTACATTTGGTTACACTCCTGTACCACAAAGGTCTGCAGCATTATTTCATCCCTTCTTTCTCCTTGGTATGGACTAAATGTTGTGTCCCCCAAATTCATATGTTGAAGTCCTAAAACAAGAAAATAAAGGACAGAACATATTATCTTTCAGTGTGAGTGATTTAAATTATGTGTTGATGGTAGATCTCATCACCATCCTTGACACTCTCTCTGGCTCACTTTTCGGGTTGCTCTGCTAGGTCTACAGGATGGAAGTAGAACAGGCATGGTCTCTGCCTTCCTTGGGTTTTGGTTTATTTTAGTCATTGAACAAAGAGAATGTGTGTTATAGGATCTCCAGAATATCCTGACTCTAGAGTGGCATTCCTATGCAGGAATAAAGAGACTGAAAAAATAAACCTACCCACAATGGGAAGGTCATCCAAAGATTTATGTGCATGAAGGATGAAGGTGAAGAGTGGATGGAGAGAGATGACCTTGAACTTAATTTGGAAATGTACTTGATACTAAACTTTAACAGTTCAAGTGGATTATTTTGAAGCTTTCTGTTAGATCAAAGACTCGTAAAACTAACTGGATGACTTATCAGAAAGAAGACTTGGGTTTTGATCTATTGGCTTATCTCATTTCATGTCTGTGTGTTAAGTCATGTAAGTAGAAGAAACTGAGTGGATAGGAACAATTAGTTTTTGAAACTCAGAAGGTAGAAGGGAGATCTCTTTTGATCTATGTGTCTTTTTTTTTTCTAACTACATGCCTTCCAATAGCTAGAGTCTGAAATAATCACAACTGGGGATGACATTCTTTTCCTTTGTGCTCCCTATTTTTTCAAACTCATCCCCACAAATGATGGGAACTTTTGAGTTTTTTATGCCACTCCACAGTCCGCCAGTGTATTAGGCCACCTACAGAGGTTAAAATGAGAGTCTTTTGAACCCACACTTTTATCTCCCTCTTTATCCCAACATGCTTTCCTGGATAGAAATCAAGTTGATAAATTAAAGAAATAAATGTGACCGTGTCTTCTCCACTCCCCTGGTATTAATTCTGTTATCCTACGAGTAAATAAGTGATGGGCTCATTCACAAGGCTCTAAAGGTAAAAGAGAAATTCCTCTTCTGATTAGAGATTAAACTAATGCTTCAGATCCTTCAAGTACACAGCCTAATTAGAAACAGTTGGACAGCCCTTAGAAAGCAGAGCATGGGGAGGGAAGGCTGCTTACGTATGCGTCATCATTCTTACTCTTCAAACATAGGGAAATCCTATTTGGGGAAAGCAAATCAAATGACACTGGGTACAAATTAATATTAGTAGTTAGACTTGTGAGGTTGCAGACATTATAAAAAAGATACGCACTGCAAGAAAAAGAGCAAGTGAAAGACCGAGGACATGACAAAACCCAGAGAACTGAAGCTAGTGCAGAAACGTCAGTGATCTTCATTTTTCATTTGTTTCTAAAATATTTGGATTTGGGGTATAAGTCAGTGTTTTGACAGATTTGTTTATTAAGCGTAGCTTTTTGTATTACTTTTAGGGAAGGGCTCTGGATATACAGGTGCCAGGAGACGTAACAAGTAGATTGGATATATTCTGTGAATAGTTTCACGAGGCATGTAGTTTCTCCCTGCTGTCATGCACGACTTCTCGAATAGTGAAAAGCTCTTTTATTTATTTTTTAAATCTATGCTTGAATTTCTGTTTTCTTTGGATAGATTTCTAGATGGTAATTATTGGATCAAAGGTCATACAGTTTTTAAAAAAATTTTTCCTTCATTTGCACTTTTCCAGTCTATTTTATTTTAATTAATTGATTAATTCATTCATTCATTCATTTTGGCCACGACATGAGGCATGTGGGATCTTAGTTCTCCGACCAGGGAGCGAACCTATGCTCCCTGCATTGGAAGCATGGAGTCTGTTAACCACTGGACCACTAGGGAGTTCTCGTGAAAAGGTCTTTTATTTATTTTTAAAATTTTTAAAAAATATTTTAGACATTCAAATAAAGTATTTGGGTTTTAAAAAACATAAATTTATTTATTTTTGGCTGCGTTGGGTCTTCATTGTGGTGCGCGGGCTTCTCATTGCTGTGGCTTCTCTTGTTGCAGAGCATGGGCTCTAGGCACGCGGGCTTCGCTAGTTGTGGCACCCGGGCTTAGTTGCTCCGCGGCATGTGAGATCTTCCTGGACCAGGGCTCGAACCTGTGTCTCCTGCATTGGCAGGTGGATTCTTAACCACTGTGCCACCAGGAAAGCCCGAAAAGGTGTTTCATTGCATCTGTGCTCCACAGGAAAAAAACAAAGGTGGTAGAGAAAGGCAGGGTGGTATAAGTTTTAGATGCATAGGGAAGAGCTAATCTGATGTTTCAAAGACTCAGCCTGTTGGTTGCCATAAGCATTCATAATTGGAAACTGTGTTTCCCATCAATGCAAATTTAGACAAGTCAGGCATACACTAATTTTCCAGAACAAAGTGAGCTCCTTGCAACCCACAGGCTGCAGATAGGGTCAGTTTGAGTTTCCTTGAGTTCTGCTGGTATTCTGGTTAAGGTATGCTGTTTCTAAATCTCCAAATGGTCTACTGGATTTCGTTTTATGTTTTCCATGCAGAATGGGAAGCATTGCACCAGTTAAAGAGGGGTTTGTTTCTAAGAAAATATTATCCAGGCTGAGGCAAATTAATCTATGGCTTGCCCTCCGTGATCCTTTCCCCCCGTCCTTACCACTCCCAGACCCCGCAACCTTCTTCACCTCCTGCCCAGCTGCCACCAGGAACAATGTAAAGCAGTGATTGTACTCTAAGATAATTCATTGAGGGCTAATTTATTGTTTTTATGCTTTATCATGAGTCACTTGTAGTAAAATTCTGAGATTTTATTTCCTTGGTTGTAGAGCAACAGAAAGTTATTTTACTTTTGAGCCGTACAAAACCAGAAAGCTATAAGGCAACTGGCTTAAAACTGAAGAATGTCCCTCATGCCCTGGCTAGCTGGCTAGAATGGGCACTGAGTAGTTGATAACCAGATTCACATCCAACCACGGCAGAACGCCTCCCTGTAAGCCCAGCAGCCTCGCTGTGGCTTCAGTGCCACTCGGCAACCCTATTGCGTTTCTCTAGTATGTCCATGGTCCCATTGTCCTTAGTGACTCATCCTTCCTTGAGGATCTCGGTGCCTCCCTGCTTGTATTCCCATCCCTGCTCCTAGCCCCCTACTCTCGTCTCCTGGATGCAATTTTACCTTCTGAGCCTAATACAGAGAATGGTAGCCCTCAGGGGGGGATGCTCCCAACTTCCCACTGTCTAATCTACCTGTTCTCTGCGTTGTCCTGTTGTGATAAAAGAAACATCCCTTTACCTTTTAAATTTCTTTTCTTCTTATTATTATTTTTTGACTATGCCGTGCGGCATGCAGGATCTTAGGTCCCTGCCTAGGGATCAAACCTGCGCCCCCTGCATGGGAAGCGTGGAGTCTTAACCACTGGGCTGCCAGGGAAGTTCCCCTTTACCTTTTAAAGAACTGTCTGGATACTAGTCTCCCATCTAGTCAGTATCTTCCTTCCTCTCCTTTCTCTCCTAGAACTCACGTTTCATTTATTACTGGATCTTTCCCTTAGCCAGTCAAAGATGCTTCAGCACCTCACCTTTAGAATGCTCTCCCTTGACCCTGTAGCTACCAGTGCAGGCATTTTCCCTCTCATGGCTGAACTTCTGGAGTTGCTCCCTGCTTTTCTGAAGCTGCTCTTTAAAGGGTTCACACCATCCATGTTGCTCCTTCTAAGCTTTCCTCTACCTTAACATCCCAAAGACATTTGTCCAGTTGACCCATCCCTCCTTTTTAATGTCCTTTTCTCTTGGCTTCTGTTTCATTGCATTTTCTTGCTTTTCCTTCTCTCTCCCTGACCACTCCTCCATGTGTTCCCAGTCCTTCACTGCTACAGCCCCTGTGGGTTTGGTTCTGAGCCATCACCTCTTGCACTTCCTCTCTAGAGGGTTTTGATCACACATGTGGCTGCAGGTACATGCTGACAAAACCCAAGTTTATATTTCCAGATTTTTTTCTAAGCTCCAGACTCATACTTGATATCTCCTCTGTGTCTCATGAGGACCTCAAATTTGTTACCGAGTCTGAGCTCATACTGCTTGCCACAGGACAGGTCAGTAAGTTGGGAGATGAGGTGTTGGGGCAAGGAGTAGCGACTTTATTCAGAAAGCCAGGAGACCGAGAGGATGGCGGACTAGTGTCCCAAAGAACCATTTTCCCTGAATTCGGGCTGCTTCTTATACTAAAAGGAGAGGGGGTGTGGTTAGTTGCTGCAAACTTCTTGGTGCTGGAAACCTTTGTTCTTGCAGCTGTCCATGTGGGTCCGGTCACAATGTTCCTATAAACCTCCAAGACAAATGTTCTCTGTTCTGCAACTTTTAATCTCTATATGAATGGAAAAGTGTTATACATTTAAAGGTTAGAGCCTTGAGAATGGGTTGTCCTGTATATTTCAAGCTATAGGCAACATTCTTAATTGTAGCAAAAGTAATAGAATATAAAGGTTAAAGAAACAGATCCAGTATGGAATTAGAATTAGATTTGTTCTTCCCTGTTACAAATTCAGTATGACCACAATCACCTTCATCATGCCTCTCCCAAACCTGATCTTCCTTCTGTGTTTCTGTCCTCCATTGACTCTTACTCAGGGTATACGCAGAGAGCGATTCTGAACACCTGCTTGTCTACCACCTCTCACATTGTCAATCTCTAAATCCTGTTAATTTCAGCTCCTATTTATTTAAAGGTCATGTTCACTTTTTTCTAGTTCCAATTACTCCTTCCTAGGTCAACTACTATGTTATCTGTCTGGAATTTCACAATAGCCTCTGATGGTCTTTCTACATACGCTTTGGCATTCTGCAATCATGTCTCTGCCCTCTAGCAACAGTGATGACATAAAAGTGAAAACCTGGTCATATTCCCTCTTTAAGACATTTTGGTAGCTTCCAGTACACTTATAGAGTCCAGAGTTCTTGGCGTGGCCAGAAGGCCCTGCTTGAGCTAGCCGTACCTGCAAGCCTTCTGCACTCCCTGCCACCCTTCCCTGGCCCCATTGCTCCAGCCACACAGCCTACCCTGTGCTCATCGTTCCTACTCCACTGCCTTGGCACACACCTTCCCAGTCTTCATCTGAATGAATCTTAGTATTCCTTCAGTCTTGACTCACGTCCCTTGTTCAGATATCCTCCAATTCAACTCAGGCACCACTGTCACAGCTCTTCATCATACATTTTTGTTTTCATAGAACTTTTTCAATTTACAGTCATATGTCTCCTCTTCTGATGACCTAACATTTGTAACCCCCAGTAAACTGCAAGCTATAGGCCCTCTGACTGTTCAGTCCTAGATGCTCCTGGCATAGGGTAGGTGCCCAATGAGAGTTGTTGAATGAATCAGTGAGTGAGTGATGAATAGAAACGCACCCCCACCCCCCGGAACTGAACTAGACGCCGGGGGCTCACACTGGCGCCTTTGGTGCTGCTGGTGATGGGACGAGCCCGGTTCCCATGGTGCTGCATCTGAGGCATATTAATGAGTGTTCCTGCTTCCCATCAAAACTCACTCCTAATGGAGATATTCTGTTTTTATAAACATGTGAGCCCTTTTACCTTCTGCCTCTGAAGAGTGTTTAACCTTTAAGAATTTCTAAATAGACATGAAAGATAACTTATCTGCTAAAATCCAAACATAGTTATATGGGCCCAGTAAAATGGCATTCACTTGGAATGTTTCAACAAGAGCTATTCATGCTTAAACACATTTTTCAGCTTTAACTTTACCACGATAGTACATAGGTTTTTTTTTTTTTAAATTGGGAAAAGAAATACGCATTTGAAAATAAGCACCTGCCCCAAAGAAAGTCCTCTATAATTTCTAAGTGTTATGGAAGAGGGTAAGTCAGGAAGGGTGGCTGATTTAATGTCACAGCCAGGGTTAGTTCTACTTTACTTGACTGCATAATAATCAGGAATATTTAAACAAGCAAACACTGTGCTGTAAAATCCTGGTGGTGAGGGAAGGAATAATATAAATAAAATTAAGAAAAGGAAGCTGTACACAAATGCAAAAGACTGAAGCCCCTGGCAATAGCACTACACCCAAGGCCGCTCACCAGCAGAATATTTCATATTCTCTTGATTAAGCAAGGTTGTGAAACTTTCACATTGTTTCTGTTCTGAATCTTTTTTTTTAACCTGTCTCGTTTAATACAAACAATTCAGTCAAGATACTGCTTGAAACATCTGAACAGTCACGTTATTCCAAGAGCCTAAGATTTCTAAAATATTTTTCTAGGATTTGCAAAAAAAGAACTACTAGCCTCAGAGACCTGGCCAACAGTTTAATTCTCAACCCTGAAACCTAATGAATTGTCTGCCTATGGTAGATACATGACAAAACTATGGAGACACGCTATTCTGTAACTAATTGGAGAAAAATTCTTTTTTCAACTCTGCCTACTTACCTTCAAAATTCTGTGTCCCTGTACCCTAGCCCCACATTTATGCACTTTGTATATATTTATTGATTCCTCTTCTACCCTATAATGGCACTCTTGATGTTCTTATTTCTCAGCTTCTTAAATCCCAAATTGTGAACTGGCTGGTTGCTTGGTATTTTAACGTCATGGTTCTTACCACAGTATGTGATTATCAGCTTCGGGAAACCCTCTGTAGGTTGAACTCATAAATTGACAAGCACTTACTGTGCAGCTATGAGCTTTAAATGAGGACTCTGCAGGTGATAAGATGCTTGAGCCCTGTTCATACCTCCCCAGTTACTTAACAAGGCTCAGGTCACTGGGATAAAGAAAAGGGTAGAGAGAAGAGGTGGAGAGGTGCCCCAGATTGCAATTGCAATGGTTCTAGCTTGGCTAGCCCAGTTCCTCTCAAACTTTAATGTTCATCTGAATCTTTTGAAGATCTTGTTAAAACTCATGTTCCTGGACTTCACCACCCCGCAACCCTCCAAAGACTCTAACTCAGTAAATCCCACATAAGGGCCCATATATTGTCATCTTTAAAAGCTTCCAGGTGATGCTGCTACCGGTGCTCTGATCACACTTTGAGTAGAACTGGTTTAGTCTGGCCAACAGCAGCAGCAGCTGACACGTGATTTTCCTCCCTCCATTCTTTTGCCACTTTTGCAATCCATCTGTGCTCACAGAGGAGGAGTAATAGCTGAGAAAACATAGGAGAACCTCTAGTTATGTAACTCCCAGAGCTGTGTGGTCAGAATATGGTGGGCATGGAACTTCAAGCAATGTATTGAGTAGTGACGGTATTTCACCATTGGTCCAAGCAGCACCCACAGTGACCATGTGGAAACTACATTGTACATCCAGATGCAGAAAGTACATTGCCAGAATCTGAATATGTGGGAAAGGACAAGACATCTCTGAAGAGATTAAAACAGGAGCTTAACTTTTGCAATAGGAATGCCAGTCACAAACTTATTGGTAAGGCTCAACTGTGCGGCTTAAAATCAACACAGAGCTCTCGACCCAGTGGAGGCCCACCCTATCCTTGGAGGAGCCTCTCTGCGGGAGACAGATGCTTAGATTGCTGAGTTTCCCTGGAGGGTTCTTGCTGCCCATGGGTTAACACCCCCACTTTCAAAGAGGTCCCACTGGACATCCACTTTCTAGATATCCCGGAGAGCCTCTGAAAAGGCTTTCCTTACCAGCTTGTCAAAATTGGGCTAACTGGGAAAACATTGGTATTGCTCGTTGACCCAGAGCTGCACCTCTGCAATTAGAATAGCACTTTCTTTTGTTTTCCCTGAGGGTGAAGCAGTTGCCAGGTAATTAACAAGCAGCTTCTAATAAGCCCCATGCAAGGAGCTATCGATTGGGCTGGGGGAGAGGCAAGTACAATTAAGTTTCAGACTCATCATCAGAATTCAACATTGACTGACTTGTTCCAGAGATTCCTTAAAACCGCTCCCCTTGGCCTGGAGTATGGGAGTTCCTGGGTTTGTTGGAACGGGTCATCTACAGTGTGAAAAACCATGGTTCAGCAGTTTGGAATATTTTCTTGTTCTCAAAGATCAAAAATGAAATGAATAAAAATCGTAGATCGCCACAGGTTTTGTAATTAGAACTGAAAGACAGGGAGAATATTAGTATTTAACAGCATTGTTTGTGAATTCACAGCAGTTACACTAAGAAGTATGTGTATTTTTTGTCTTTTTTATTTTTTTGGCTTGGAAACATTGCAGAGCAACCAGAGCTGTTGCCACATCAGTTGTAGATGTCTGGATAGATTGAGTGCAAACTTGAGGATGTACAGAATTGGGTTGGAGGGGGAAAAAAAATTGTTTCCATATGTATACTTGCATTTAGCAGCAAAAACTTATTTTGAAAAGTTCACAAAACATCCTGGGGTGATCGCAATGTATACAACCTGGAAAATGTAATTGATGTTTCATTATATATTACTCATAAGCAAACCATGCCTTTTAAAGTAATCTCTAAAGTGACAGATGGACGGACACCCACTGCCTAGTTTTTGGCCAGTCAGCCTCTATCCAGGAAGGTTGCTCACTAAAGGAGCTCACGACCTTAACTTCACTCTGCAGCGTAAGGCAGTCCAAACTGTGCTATTTTATTTCTTCATGGAGTGGCTCAGCCTGCCCAGGCTCAGATGTGATTGGAATTCATTTTATGATACTATCAAAACAAAAAAACATAAATTTCTACTTACTTCTACCTACTAAGGTTTATCATACATATGGCTTGGAAACATACTAAATAAATTACTTCGCCCTGTTGGAAAAAGTGCCATGCTGTTCATTTTATTGCTTTTCTGGCAAGTATATTAGTGTTAAGCACTCGGTCTGATTGGAGGCATAGTAGAAATTAGATGTGACCACTGCAGAATACGAGCTCTGTACCAGCTTTAGATACAGGATAGCATCTGAGTTCTTTTCCAAGGAAAAACAGGAGAGATGCAGACACAACCCTACCAGCGGTTGGCTCATTGTTGCGAGAATTTGCAAATACTTTCCACAAAGTTTGAAGGGTGATCATATTACTTTTATAATAAGAAATTGTAGTAAAGATAACAAGTGATACAATTTGTAGGACTACCGTTATTTCACCGACCCCCAGGACCTGTAGTAGCTTCTTAAAATGAACTTTTCTCTTTCTAGAACCAGCTGAACTTTTAAAAAATGTCAGAATGTTAATATGGGGTAGAAATGTTTCTTTGTTTTGAACTTTTAATTTTGAACTAATTTTAGGCTTGCAGAAAAGTTGCAAAAATAGCACACCTACAGAGCTTCCTTATATCCTGAACTTTGCTTTACTTAATGTTGGCATCTTATATAACCATAGTCCACGATCCAGGACAGGGTATTAACATTGGTGTCATATTATCAACCAAACTACAGTTTATTCAAATTCCATCTCTTCTTCCATGAATTTACTTTTTCTTTTGTGGATTTTTTCTTTTCTAGGCCCTCGAGTTGAATTGAGCTGCTGTTTCTCTTTAGCCTCCTGTAACCTATAACACTTCATTCGTCTTTCTCATAAAAATGTTTCGTAGATTTTTTTGTGCGTTTGGTGAAATATATGTGGGAAGAGCATGTGTGAGTTTTGGGGGGTGGGTATGATAGTTGAATAGGAAACACTTGAACTCCTTGTTTGCTTGAACAAAAATATTCCAGAGGCCTTTCCAATACATTAATGATATATGATGACTTAGTGTTATTCAATAAACTTTACTAATTCAGATTAATATTTTAAAAGCCACCAAGATTTGGTTAAAAAACAAAGGTTGAATTTGAATTTTAAAATATATTAAAAATAGATTGGGTTTCATTTTATTAGTTTTAGAAAACTCTAAATTGATATAGATTTTTCATTCTAACTGTGGTCTAGGAGAGATTATTACATGTAAGGCCAGTTTATAATTAGCATAAGTATTATTTGTATATAGTAGATTATTTCAGCTTCAAAAAATAATTTTATTCCTTAAATATTCTCCCTGAGAAGGATCTTACCTTTTTTTTTAATTATAAAAAAATGTTGGCTAAGCAGAGATAAACCACAATCAGAATCTTGCCCATATGCTATAAATTTCAAATTAGTGATTCAAATTAATAGGTTTTTATAATATAAAAACTTAAAGTTGTTACTAAAATATTTTGGTGAGCAGTTGAACCATTTATAAACTAATCTATTCATCTTAGTACCTTGGTCCTCAGCCTGTTTTCTCCCAGCACACAGTATACACGAGGGTTACGAACGTAGTCCAGTGGGTAAAAATTTCAGGAATTCTTGATGCTGCACCTCTTCTTGTAAATGACTGTTGAATGGATATACACACATGCCCCAGTTCCACAAACACTGTTTTATGCTTCCGTTCTGTTCCAACTCTTCTGACACCAACTGGGTATACTGCAATTCAGGTCTGAACTAACCACCCAGAGTTAGCTCAGACCCCACACGTTAAAGGACACAATCCACAAGGTTGCCCCGACTTCAGAGACCAGCAACAAGTGGGACCCCCAGGCCACATGCACTTTTGACTGACTCCCTACAAAGCCAGGGGAGCCCCTTTCCAGTTCAATAATTTCCTTAACGGAGTCACAGAACTCAGGAAAGCACTTACACTTGTGACTATGGTTTTATTATAAGGGATACAGATGAGGAATCGTCAAATGAAGAGAAGCATAGGGTTGGATCTGGGAGGGTCCTGAATGAAGAGTTCCCATGCCCTCTCCTCCTGGAATTAGGGTGTGTCATCCTTCCAGCACATCCATGTGTTCACCAACCAGAAAGCTCCACTGAGTGGTGTTTTTATTAGGGTTTCATTAGGAGGGAACATTGACCACTTAATTGAACTTAATCTCTAACCCCATTTTCCTTCCCTGGAAGTTGGAAGGTCAGGCTGATACCATGTGGCTCAAAGCTTCAATCCTCTAATCATATGGTCTTTCTAGCATGACTATCCTGAAAGTATCTGGAGGCCCACTGTGGGTCACCTCTTTAGCATAAACTATCAGGGCCAACCATGAATAACAAAGATACTCCTGTCGCTCAGAAAATTGCAAGGATTCAGAGGCTCTCTCCCAGGACAAAGGCCAAATTCTGTTTTGTTTTTGTTTTTCTTAATTTTTTTTTTTCCTGAGAGTAAAATATGTGATATAGCATACTGTTTGGAAAATACAAAAACTATCGGTGCCAAAAACTCAGCCTCTGTGCACCAGTGCTGAATCAAATCTTAGAGGCAGAGTTTCAGGTAAAGTAGAAAAGAATAGCTTTATTGCTTTGCCAGGCAAAGGGGGACACAGCAGCCTCATGCCCTTCAAAGCTGTGTGTCCCAAACATGGGGATGGGGGGGATTTGGTGAGGAGTTTTATAGGAATGGTTCAAGGGCGGAGTTGCTGATAAGGACCAGGGTGTGTGCAGGGCCTGCCTTCCTTTAATCTGGCCTCAGGTGGTCTCCGGAGGTGGATCTTCTCTCTGGAATGAAGAAGTGCTGAATCATGTTAACATCTTAAGATGTAGTTAACATCTGCCATTTGTTGAGGGTTTTAGTTCTGCAGATCCTGTCCCAAGACTGCACTGCAGTTTCTTGTCTCCGCATCCCCTCCCTTCCCTGATTAGCAACTGTTTGAACCTGCCCTTTGGAACTCAGGGAAGGTCATGGAGGCTGAAGCCTGTTCCCTACAAATAAGGAACGGGGGACACAGAAAGGCTTGCATGCCCAGGAGCCCCACAGGGTCCTGCTCGGTTTCAGTATTAAGAAAAAAATAAAAAGCACCCATAATCCTACACAGTGATAACACCACTGAATATTCTCATATACATTTTTATCATTTTTTTTCTCTGCATTATTGGGGCTTAGTTTATAGATTTTTTACAGTTTGTTAAATTATTCCCAAGTATTTAATGTTTGATGCTGTTGCAAACGGTGTTTTTGAAAACTTCATTTCCCAACCATTTACTTTTAGTATATAGGAATGCAAATAATTTCTGTATGTTGACCTTGTCCTTAGGATATTCTAAACATACAATCATATTGCCTGCAAATAAAGTTTATTTCTTCCTTTCCAATCTGTACTTATTTTAATTTTTTGTCCTGTTCCATTGTGCTGGCTACCTAGTATATTTTAAAACACATTTTATAATACAGTACAATGTTAAATAGAAATTGTGACAGTGGACATCCTTAGAGGAGATATTGTTCAGTCTTTCACCGTTAAGTATGATGTTAGCTGTAGGTTATTCATAGATGCCCTTTATTAAGGAAGTTTCCTTCTATCCCTAGTTTTCTGTGAGTTTTTTTCAAATCATAAATGGATGTTGCATATTGTCAAACCCCCCCCCCTTTTTTTTTTTTTTTGCGGTACGCGGGCCTCTCGCCGCTGTGGCCTCTCCTGTTGCAGAGCACAGGCTCCAGACGCGCAGGCTCAGTGGCCATGGTTCACGCGCCCAGCCGCTCTGCGGCATGTGGGATCTTGCCAGACCGGGGCACTAACCCGCGTCTCCTGCATTGGCAGGCGGACTCTCAACCACTGCGCCACCAGGGAAACCCTGTCAAACACTTTTTTTTCATCTTTTGAGATGATAATTTGATTTTTCTCCTTTGTTCTGTTAATGCAATAGATTGCAATTTAAAGACTTTTGAATGTTACACAACCTTGCATTTCCTGGGATAAACATCATTTGGTCATGCTGTATTGTACTTTTTAGATACTGTGGGACTTACTAAAGATTTTCATATTTATGTTCTGGAGAGATGTTAGTCTGTAATTTTCCTGAAATGTCTTTGTTTGGTTTTGTTATCAGGGTAAACCTGACCTTGTAAAATGAGTTGAAAATGGTTTCCTTCTCCTCTGTTTTATGAATGAATTTTTAAAAATTGTTATTATTTTCTTTTTAAACATTTTATAGAATTCATCAGTGAAGCCACTTGAACCAGAGTTTTCTTTGTGGGAAAGATTTCAGTTTCAAATTCAATATCTTTAATACATATAGGACTATTTGCATTTTTTTCTTTCTTATATAAGTTATGATAATTTGTCTTTCAAGCAGTCTGTTTCATGTAAGTCGTTGAATTTTTTGGCCTAAAATTTTTCACAATATACTTTAGTTATTCTTTAGTATCTAATGCTATTCCTTAGTTTTTCTTTCATTCCTGATATTGATAACTTTTAAAATTCTCTTTTATTCTTGATCAGTTTTACTAGAGGCTTATCAATTTTACTGATCTATTCAAAGAATCAGATTTTATTTTGATTTTTGTTTATTGTCATTTTCTTTCTCATTGATTTCCAGTCTTTATTATTTTCTTTCCTCTACTTACTTTTTCAATTCAATTTTTCTTCCCCAGTTCCTTTAAAATGGGAAGCTTATATTATTGATTTTTTTCTGTAATTGCATTTAAAGTTTTATTATTTTCCCTTTAAGCACTGTGTCAGCTGCATCCCACAAGCTTGATAGGTTATATTTTCATTGTTATCCAGTTTCAAATATTTTCTGAATTTCCTTATGATTTCTTCTTGGACCTATCGGTTATGTATATTGGTATTAATTTTGTAATACATAACTATTTTAAAATAATTTTGCTTTTGACTTCAAATTTAATTTCATTATAATCACAGAACACATTTTGTAGGATTTCAGCTCATTTACATTTATTGAGACTTATGTTATAGACCAGTATATAGAATATCTCGGTGAATGTATCACGTGCCCTTGAAAAGAATGTGCACTTTGCAGTGTGGGGTAAGGTATCTTATAAATGACAGTTAGGTCAAGCTGGTTGACAGTGTTGTTCAAATTTTGTTTGTTTTTGTAAATCTACTTTTCTAGCAAATATGGCAAAAGGAGTTTTGAAATTTTCAAATAAAATTATGAATTTGTCTATTTCCCTTTTCCATACTGTCAATTTTTTTTTAGATTTATTTATTATTTAATTAATTAATTAATTTTTGGCTGCGTCAGGTCTTAGTTGCAGCATGCATGGTCTTCATTGAGGCATGCAGGATCTTTTCATTGCGGTGCACGGGCTCTTCGTTGTGGTGCGCAGGCTTCTCTCTAGTTGTGTGCTGGTTTTCTCTTCTCTAGTTGTGATGTGTGGGTTCCAGAGTGTGTGGGCTCTGTAGTTTGCAGCTTGCAGGCTCTAGTTGAGGTGCATCAGTAGTTGTGGCATGCAGGCTTAGTTGCCCTGAGGCATGTGGGATCTTAGTTCCCTGACCAGTGATTGAACCTGCGTCCCTTCCATTGCAAGGCAGATTCTTTACCACTGGACCACCAGAGAAGTCCCTGTCAATTTTTTTTTTTTTTTTTTTTTTTTTTGTGGTAAGCAGGCCTCTCGCTGTTGCGGCCTCTCCCGTTGTGGAGCACAGGCTCCGGACGCACAGGCTCAGCAGCCATGGCTCATGGGCCCAGCCGCTCCGTGGCATGTGGGATCTTCCCGGACCGGGGCACGAACCCGTGTCCCCTGCATTGGCAGGCAGGCTGTCAACCACTGTGCCACCAGGGAAGCCCCCTGTCAATTTTTGATGTCTGTATTTTGAAACTCTGCTGTTTAGGATTGTTATATATGTCTTCTTCAAAAGTTGACTTGTATCATAATGTAATGGCATTCTTTATATCTGGCACTATTCCTTGTCATGAATGTTAGTTATTTTGTCTGATACAGTGTAGCCATTCCAGCTTCCTACTATTTGTGTCTGAATAGTGTATCTTTCTTCCATCCTTTTACTGTTAGCCAGTCTTTGTATTTATATTTAAAGTGTGTTTTGTTTGTAGTAGGTAGTGTGTAGTGGGTCTCTGCATTTTAATTTGGGTGTTATTTTAGTGGAATTATCAGTGTGGTTGGATTTAATCTACCATTCTTGCTTAGTTTCCATTTGTCCCATCTGTTCTGTGTACCACTTTTTATGCTTTCTTTTGGATTGAGGTTTTTTTTGACATTTATTTTGCTTATTAGCTATATTCCCTTGTTTTATTACTTTTGGTTGCTCTAGGATTCACTGTATTTACAGACGACCTTTATGTAATATTATGGCACTTTGTGTGTAATATAAGAACCTCAAAACAGTAAACAATACCATTTCTCTTCTCAATCCTCACGTTACTGTTGAAATACATTTTATTTCTACCTATATTATAAACCCCACAGTGTATCTTTATTACTTTTTCATACAGTTATTTATCTTTTAAGTAAATTAAAAACTGAGAAAAAAGTTACCATTTTGCTACTCTGGTCTTTTGTGTAAATCTGAATTTTATCTGATATAATTTTCTTCAGCCTAAATGACTTCCTTTAATACGCTTTAGAGTGGAGGCCTACTAGCAATGAATTCATACAACTTTTACTTATCTGAAAATTTCTTTATTTTACCTTCAATTTTGTGGGATATTTTCTCTGGGTATAGATTTATAGGTGATGGACTTATTTTTTTCCTTTTGCAATTTAAAGGTATTATTCCATTTTCTTCTGGGTTGCATTATTTCTGATGAGAAGTTAGAGATTATTCTTATTTTTGTTTACCTGTATGTGGGATATCTCCTTAGCTGTCTACTTTTTAAAAGACTTTCTCCTGATTATTAATTTTGAATAATTTGTGATGCATCTTGGTGTTACTTTATTTTAACGTGCTTGGGTTTGTTGAGCTTTTTGGATCTGTGAATTTATACTTTTATAGTTTTTTAAATCAAATTTGGAAGAATTTAACCATTATTTTTACAAAAATTTTCGGCACCTTCTCCTTTCGTTTTGTCGTTTAGAACTCAAATTATATGTGTACTAGGACATTTAAAATCGTCCCATAGGACTTCTAGGCTCTGTTCAATTTTTTTGTCTCTTTTCTGTTTTTCAGTTTAGATAGTTTCTATTCGTATGTCTTCAAGTACACTGATCTTTTCTTCTGCATTTGTTTAATCGTCTATTAAACCCATTCAGTGAAACTTTTAATTCAGATGTAGTATTTTTTAGCTTTCCAAGTTTTGGGTTCTTTTTTAGATCTTAAATTTTTCTCAGTTTCTCTTATGTTCATGCTTACTTTTCAACCCTTGGGTATAAATAAAATAGTTGTTTTTAAGTGTCTGTCTGCAAATCTCCATTATTTCTAGGTCTGCTTCTGTTGATTGATTCTTCTCCTGTTTATAGTTTACATTTTCCCACTTTTTCATTTGCCTAGTAATTTTTGATTGAATACTGAGCATTCTCCTGTCACATTGTTGACTCTCTGTGTTTTGTTTTACTCCACTGTAGAGTACTGAGTTTTGTTCTGGCTAGCAATTATTTGTACAGTCCTTCCAAAGCTTGTTTTCAAATTTGTTTTGGATGGGTCTAGGGTACTTTTTTCCTCCAGGGCTAGTTTAGCCCTTCTAGTACAGCCTTCTGGAGTCTGTACAGAATGCTACAGGTGTTCAGTGAATTTTCTCTATTCTTAATGATCAGAATTTAAATGAATCTGCCTTTCCAGTAATTTTTCTTTCCCCAGAGGTTGTAGTTTGCTCAAAGCTTTGAATATCAGCTGAAAACTCAAGAGGATTTCCGCACCTCTGCTCTGTGTAGCTCTCTCATCTCTGGTACTCTAATTCTCATATTCCAGCTTCCTCAATTTCTGTCTCTTCAACTCAACAGGACCACTAAGCTCTACTTGATATCCAGGTATCAGTACCAAATCTGTAAAGTGCTTCGAGACAGGAATCTGGGGAGATCTTAGGGCTCAGGTCTTTTTTTTTTTTTTTCCTTTTCTCATAGATCCCAGCCTTGTTCAGTGTGTTTTAACTATTTGAAAACAGTTGATTTTTAAGTTTTGTCCAGATTTCTGGTTTTTTACAGTCACAGGTCAAGTTAGATTTCTCTGTCATGTCTGAAAGCTGAAATTCTGCCCTTCCTACAGAGTTTTGTTCTCTAATTTTTTCTTTCTTTCTCTCTTCATATTCTAACCCTTTTCCATGCTTTTCAGAAATTCTCTTGTGAATGACTGGAGAGCAGTCTTTCGAGTAGATATACCATCATTTACATAAGACTCGCCCATAATTTACACAAGAACATTGACCCCAGTTGTAGCGCATTAATATTAATGTACATTTTAAAAATTATTTCCATAGGATAAAATGAAATTATGTCAAAGGAAGTAGACATTTGCGTGGCTCTTTGCACAGATTACCGAATTGCCATCCAGAAAGATGACTTTAGCTTAAACCCAACATCACTATATGAGGTTGTGCATATCACCATGACCTTGCTAGTGCTGGATATTAAAATGATTTTAAAAGAATCTTCAGTTTAAGCAAAACTTGCTCTCTTATTGTTGGAACATCGTTCATCTGGACATTCATTATTTTATTATTGCTATGCTTGAATTTGCATAACACCTCTTGGCCTTTTATTGAAGCCCCATCAAGTTAAATTATGTACATGTTGTAAAGTATCAAATAGTGCAGGAGGTCTTACAAGGAAAACAGCTATCTCCTGTCCCAGACTTCATTATTCCAGCCCTGTTGCTCAAAGGAAACCAGTTTTAACTCTGGATTTCTAAATTAGATCTTATAATGCTACTGTAATATAATGCTACTGTTAGTATTAATATTTACTCTTTACTTCTTATTCTTTTAGGCTAGACTCTTACTCCAGTCTTCTATCTTTCTTCCCCAGTCTTCTCAATATACTTGTGTAGTTAAATCAGTAAACACTGTTTACATTATTGTGTCTGTGTAATGATGTTCTCTGCAGAAGTGATATGTTACTACAATTCTCATCTCAGAAAACTTTTTGCCTTCCTGGAGTTTTAAATTGTTTTTCTTTTCTTCCTACAATGTCTTCCTTAAAATAATTTTATTTTTTAGCTCTAGCGTATTTATATTTATTGAGTGCTTCCCTTTTTCTGAAATGTTAAAAAGGCATTTAAAATCAGGAAAAGAGCAAGGATGCCCACTCTTCAGCCTTCTGTTTCATCGTTGTACTAGTGGCCTCAGTCAGTGTAGTAAGAACATTGCATTAAAATTATGAGGATTGGAAGGGAGGTAACAAACTGTCATTGTTTGCAGATTAAGTGATAGTTTAGGTAAACACACACAGCTCTTAGACTAGTTATTAGAAGTAATAAAAGTATTGAGCAAGAGAAACGACAAGTAATCAGGTTTCAACTGGATAAAAAGCAATAAAACTTTATTAACTTTAGAAAAACAAAAATACTAGGAAAATCCAAAATGGAAACAGAAAGATCTGCAAAAACATTTCACTCACAGCCATGCACAGCACAGATTTCTGATGCTGAAAGGAGCCGAGCGCCAGGCACAGGTTGCTGGTGCCACTCAGGCTTAGCTTTCATGCCCTCTAGTTCCATAAGCAGAGTCTTCCCGGTGGCTTCATTTTCTTTCCCTCTGCCAGGCACTGTTCCCGCTGCTCTCGTGGGTTAGCGCAAGAGCAGGAAAGACTAGTTCTTTTCTTTCCAAAACCTCTCTGTTACCTTGAGACCACTGAGAGAGGTCTCCAGAGTAGGGAAAGCAACTGGTCTGAGTTCATCCCTAGAGCTCCTGGTCTTGGTACCTACATAAGAATAATTGCTTGGTCCTCACAGGCTCAGGTGCTCCTTTCTAACTTGATGTGGAGCATCTAGTGACATCTAATGTTATTCTATTAGAGGATGAGAGGATCCTCTAATAGAATTCTATTAGAGGATAAGAGGATCAAGATACCGTAAGTATTAAGATGTATTATAAATATTAAACTTGCTAAGAGACTGATCTTAGTTGTTGCCACCTCAAGAACAAATGATGTGACTAGATAGGGGTGTTAGCCAAGTGGCAGTCCTATTGCAGTATAAGTGATCAAATCTATGTGTTGTATATCTTAAACTTAAACAATGTTATATGTCAACTATATTTCAATAAAACATTATGACATATATGCTGCATTTGGAAAGTTGAATACTAAAAAAAGTGTTAAGAAACATATATATATATACAGCAGGAAGACAATTTGTCACATGATACATTTCAGAATCAGTAATCAACAGGTTTAGAGTTAGAATCTAATTTCTTGAGCTCCGTAGTTCACAACTGAGGCAAATGTCCCGGGGTCATTTGGCAATGTCTGGAAAACTGTTAGTTGTTACAGTATGAGGGTTTGGTGGTGGCAGGTGTTGGTGCGACTGGCATCTGATGGGTAGAGCCAGGAATCTTGTTAAACATCCTACAATACAAGCCCCACAACAAAGAATTTCTTCCTCAAGGTATCAGTAGTGCTGAGGTTGAGAAACTCTGCTGTAATCCAACAACTCCTAGAAAGGTTATAAATTTAAACCACCATCACAATAATAACAACGAACATTTATTAAACACTTACTATATCCCAGACACAGTGCTACATAAATCACATATATATTCTCATGGAACCTCCACAGCTATTCCTAGGAGGAAGGTACTATTCTTATACCTGTGAGAAAACTGAAGCTTAAAGAGGTGTAAAAACTTTTGTAAGATTACCTTACAAAAAGTTTACAAAGTTTACAAAAGCTTTGTAAGATGATCACTTACTAAGTGCTAAAGCTGGAATTCAAACTGATCTGTCTGACCCCAGAGCCAGAAATTTTAACTAGGCTTACCTGCCTCCCAAGTTAGGGCCAGTGCCCTCATTTCATAGAAGACAGAACTGTGTGCGATCCTAATGTAAGCTTGTTCCTCTGTCCTTATAGTTAAATGCTCTAATGATGTGGGGCAAGTTTAGCCCAGAGTTATTTTTATGCTCCCAGAAAGCTGTTTGGTTGAAGATCTTGTTTTACTAATACATGACTTAACATACAGTGACCTCTGTGGCTGGTTAAAGGTAGAACTGAGAAAAGCCCTCCCCCAACCCCTTCACACACTCCCAGGTATCAGTCTTTACGGCACTTGATTCTGTCCCCCACAAAGGAATGCCTTCCAGAGCTGCTACTCCTTTTCCCTGACATCCATGTCTTAGTTTGCGATAGCCTGAAAGCAGGGCCTGGACAAGGGTTTCGGTGCAGGCATTCTATTTGGCACATGAGCTCAGGAAATGGGAATGAGGCAGAGTAAGTCAGGGAGAGAGAAAAGCAAGTATAAAGGTGCGTTATTAGATTACCAGCATGTGCACTGGGAGCTCCTGTATGTATTGCTTTAGATCCACCCATTTCAGGCTCCTCTTGCACTGGGGTTGAACATTAAAGGGCTTGGGACAGATAGTGGGATGACGCAGATAAGTGTTGTATCCTTGAGAAGGGATGATTTCAGTGAAGTTGGGTCTGAGTTCATGTGGAACTGTGCTCTGAAGCTACAGCTGAATTCAGAATTAGGCCAGAGGATATGAACCCGTTTCTTCTGAAAGGTTCACTAAGCCCAGGGACAGAACAGCAGATGCGCAGTGATCTCTCCACTAAGTCCTCTGAATATTCTTCTGCTTCAGACAAATAGAAAAAGATCTGCTGGTGTGACGTGGAGCTGTTGGGGTATGGGATCAGGAGGGTCCCTGTGTATAGACTTTCTTCTTGACACATTCTCTCTTCACTTTTTTCTTTTTTCCAAAATGCTGCTGGAAGTATCTGGTTTTTCTATAAAAGTGTTGGACAAATCCAGTGAACAAGAGGCAACATTAAGGCTACATTTCCTCATGGCTGCTCTCGAGGGTGCTTACGATAGTAGTTAACTAGACTGAAATTGGAAGGATGTGCCTTAAATTAATACAGTTTTACAAACCCGGTGTGCTGTGGGGTCTGAAAACCATATTCAGAATGGCAAATGCAACCTGGTGATGCCCTGAGACAGGCTGAGTGAGAGACGTTACATATAAGTGCAATTACGGAATGAGATAGAAGGAAGCAGAAAACTGCTTGAGTGTACCTTGTATTTTCCTTAAAAACCAGTAACCAACATTTATCGAGCACTTGTCGTGCATTAAGTCTTTTAAGCCCACCTTGAGAGAATATGGTAGTCTGTTAGAAGACAGAACAGTGTTTATTTTCAGGAAGAATAGAGGCACTTGGAGTGGAGAAGAGCCATGTGAGGGTCCTTCGTGGAGCCGACAAGGTTCTATTTCTTATTTCCAAGTGGTGCTCACACACATGTGTGAGCATAATATACAATACATCCATGTTTTATATACCTTTTTTTTAAGTGCATGACCTTTTGCAATTGAAATAAAGTTAAAATATTAAACATTTGTTTAATGACTAGATAGAAAAGCTATAGCTTCTGAGGAGGAGAGAAATAGTGAGAAACTTGTAAGGCTTCTGTTTGCATTATCTCATTTCATACTTACAGCACCCTATGAAGTAGATGACAATGTTATACCTGTCGTCAGATAAGGAAACTGAGGTACAGGGAGATTAAATGACTTGTCCCAAGTCACACTGTTGTTTACCAAATGCAAGTTCATGTGCCTGAAGCACAGTGAGGCCAAATGAGCTGAAACAGAGTTTGGAGCAGAGAAAGGTTTATTGCAGGGCCCAGCAAGGAAAACACGGGGCTTGTGCTCAAAATACCCCAGACTCCCCAATGGGTTTCAGCAAAGCATTTTTTAAACACCAGGTAAGGAGGGGCTGGTCACAGGGTATCTGATCAGCTCATGCACAGTTCTCTGATTGGTTGATGGTGAGGTAACAGGGCGGTGTCACAGGTGTTAACACGATCAATCCTTAGGCACAGCTAGGTCTGGGGGCTCATGGTCATCAAGTAGTTCATTTCTTCCGTTTGATGGTGGTTTTAGCATCTGTAAAACAACTCAGCAAGTGTGCACCAGGTACTGTTACCCAGGTACTTCAGAGTGGAGCTACTGCAGAGGATATGGGGGAGGTGTCTGTCCCGGGAAGGCCCCATAGGGTCCTGCTCAGTTACACTATTTTCAGCTGGTGAGTTTTGTTATTTAGACATGATGCTTTCACTTTTTAAAGTGTCAGAGCTGTCCCATTGAAGAGGTGCTCAGCAGCTTCTTGGTTTATGCAGAACCTGAGCCAACCTGCACTAACGTAGCCACTCACTGATGGAGCCTTGTGGCCCAACATGACAGGAGCAAAGTGGCCCAGTGCCCCATGGGAAGAACTTGGCCACCATGTTGTTTCAGAGCAGCTGACATTTTTCTGCAGAAACCAGCCACTCTCCTCATCTCTTGGGTTTTCCTTTACACTGAAAGCCACCAGTTAATTGTAGCTACAAAGGCAAGAGACCCCTTAATCTAGTTTCTGTAGGCTTGACCCCCCAGCAGGGTGCCATGTTGATTGGGTTTGGGATTTGGTTTCAGTTGATAACCTTTCCATCCTGTCAGGTCTGGTCGCTTTCTGGAAACAGTCTTTTCTTCAGTACCAATGTCATGTGGATGTGTTTGTGAAATGGGTGTCTGTGAATAATCTCAGGTGACTGTTAATAAAGGGCAGTTTAAATATCAAATTAAGATACATCCTTAGCTCTTAAAGGGCTAAAATTTGAATCCCAGTCACCACCTGACTTGCTTGATACAATCAAGCAAGTGTTTATTTGGCATCTGTTTTATGACAAGTTGGTACGTGTTATAAGTTTCACAGAAATGTGGTCTTTGGTCAGGAAGATGGGGTATGTGTGAATGTGTGTACGTATTTTAAATCCTGCCAAGGTGGGCTTTGAAATTGACATATAACATAATTTTCAGTAATTCACCTGGTAATCTCAGCTCATGCACATCACATTTCTCCATTCTGTTCATCGGTGATTGTAGCACTCTCTCCTTCTGTCACCCTTTGGGTATTGTAATCATTTTTAGCTACCTTCTTTTTTCTGCCTTTTCTCCTCACCCTTTTAGCACCTCACACAGAGCTCTGCACCTGGTAAGTACTCAACAGATGTCTCAAATAAATTAATGCACACCAGAGCCTCTCCACTGAATGCTTGATTTTTATGAGCAGGAGAATTTTAAATATTCACGTTGCACGTAGAATCTCACATTACTCTCTTACTTAAACCAGGATGCTGTCCTCACTGCTGGTCCTCGAAGCTAGATGGAATCAAACGACAGACTCAATATTCAGTCAGTTTCTACCTAGGAATTAAAACTTCAGAGAAATATTTTAAACTTTTCTAAAATGGAAAAGTGAAATGATGGTGTTGCTCGATCTTCTTTGTCCATTTTTACTGCTGGGAAGCACCTAGGCTTCCTGGATGTGCATGAAGAGTGGCGTGTTCTCCATCCGTTGCACCCAGGCACCGTGGCTCCCTCTATCCTTCTGAAAGGCCAGAACAGAGGCATTGGCCTCAGGAAAGCAAGAACCCAAGAAGCCGGTTTCCTGGGACTTTTACCCAAGTCCTGGGGGCTTTTGTACCTCTCCACGAGGTCACTGCTCTGATGCACGCTCCAGCAGGGCCCTTTCTCACAGGGCAGTATGGTAGGGAGGAAAGAACCTACACACTGGAGCTAGAACCACCAGGGTTGCACCTCTGCTCAGCCACATTCTAGACTCAGTCTTTTGTCACTGTTCCTGCAGTGCTGAGCCTCAGATGCCCCATCTGTAAAGTGGAAACTAGAGTTCTTATAATGCTGGTTGGTAGTGAGGGTACCTATGGGTTAAAAGCTCCTAGCACACAATAGACCCTGAACAAATACTTCTTCTCCCTTTATTGGAGAGTTTGTAAGAAACCTCCTTTCCCCGTTTTCCCTTTTCAGGCTTTCTCTCTGTTTTTTCTAACGCATAAGGAACAGAGTGAGGTACTTTTTTTCAACATCCCCTCTTTTCCTTCCCAGGCATATTATGCATACGGCAGAAGATATAATAGCAAATTGGGCCTTGTGCATGGGAGGAAAAGCATCTCTTCTAGTGAAATCCCGGTGGCGTGCAGTGTGTCTGTGAGACCCCAAGGGGATTAGTTTAAGCTCGGGATACTGGTTGGAAAACACCCGTTGGCTTTGGAATTGGCTTGAGCTTTTTCAGTGATCAAGATGAGCAGTTTCCTGATCATAGGTCACTTTTCTCATGACATTGGAAGGCCACCGTAGAGCCCTGCACGTATTATGAACCTTTTTTAAAAATAAATAAATAAAAAAATAAATTTATTTTCGGCTCTGTTGGGTCTTCGTTGCTGTGCGCGGGCTTTCTCTAGTTGCAGTGAGCGGAGGCTACTCTTCATTGCGGTGCGCGGGCTTCTCATTGCAGTGGCTTCTCTTTGTTGCGGAGCACGGGCTCTAGGTGCGCGGGCTTCAGTCATTGTGGCACACGGGCTCAGTAGTTGTGGCTCGCGGGCTCTAAAGCGCAGGCTCAGTAGTTGTGGCACGTGGGCTCAGTAGTTGTGGCTCGTGGGCTCAGTAGTTGTGGCTTGCGGGCTCTAGAGCACAGGCTCAGTAGTTGTGGTGCACGGGCTCAGTAGTTGTAGCTCGCGGGCTCTAGAGCGCAGGCTCAGTAGTTGTGGCGCATGGGCTTGGTTGATCCGCAGCATGTGGGGTCTTCCCGGACCAGGGCTCGAACCCATGTCCCCTGCATTGGCAGGTGGATTCTTAACCACTGCACCACCAGGGAAGCCCCTATGAACCTTTTTAGTTTAATTATGAACCCCAAATTAGAGGAAGTCGATGCTGTCTGATGCACAGGGAGTGCCGAGGGCTCCCCACACACACATCTCCGCCTGTGGTGGCCTCCCTGGGCCGCTGGATCAGGACAGGAGCTATAGCTACAGCACGTGGTTGAGTGTGTTCCCTTCTCTGCTTCCCACCAAGGAGAAGTCTCAGGTGGCTGCGCGTGCTGAAGCATTAGCCCCTGTGATCTCCAACACCACACCTTCAGCTACAGGAACACTTCCAGCAATACTGACATGTGCCTGAAAAGCCGACCCCTCTTTTTCTTTTTCCCATTCACTATTGCCCGTGTCATCTCTGAGGAATCTAAACTTGTAGAGAGAAACCCGGAGTATGCTGAAGGATCTTTCTTTCACGGAGGCACCCAAGTCAAACCTCACCTCTATTTGATGACGAGGTGGCTTAGTGAAGATGCACCCTGTCAACAGCAAACACCAGCTTGGGGCCACGGTCACGTGACCCATCTCTAATCCTAACTTCTGCTTAGTCTTAGTTCTGGAAATTCCTTTCTCTTGTTCCCCAGGGGAACAGTGCTTCAGGGACATACAGAGCTTTTATGACTTGTTCCCACACATAAAGGATAAATACAGAAATAGAATAAAGAGCTTCTCTCCTGGTCTACAGTCTAGTGTTTTAAAATAACCTCTTCCTCCCTCCCTCCCTCCATTCTGTCCTCCTTTCCTAAAAGGAAAAGAATCCCTTTAAACGAACTAGGAAAACAGAAGACCCAGTAAAGTTGAGTGATGAGGCGTCCTGTTGGGGCATCGTACACCCACACTGCTGAGATGCTGAGTTGCACCTTCTTGGCGTGCAGGGTTGATGGGAAAATGATGGCTCGAAATGAGCTCAGCAGAGTCAGGAAGGTCTAACTGTTGAAGTGTGTCGCTGGCCTGCTTCTGTCCCCCTTGGCGTGAGAGGGGGTGCGAGGGTGGCGATTTGAAGGAGACACGTGGGGAGAGCTGGTTTCCTTTCTTCTTCATCCTGAGCACGCAGCACGGGGCGTCGCTTCCTCTTCCGCAGACTGCTGTGTGCATGTCTCGGTTAATTCTGCAGGACAGGGATGGAGATGGTGGTCCAGGACGTGTTGCCCTTCCTCTCCTCCCTGCCATCACCCAGTCATTTGTAGGAAAATCAGAGTTTGAGGAAAGACCAGACATAGTTTGTCAGGACTGATGTAGTTCTTGTTATGGATGTTATTTTAAAGTCTGTGTTTGCTGCTGTTAACGAAAACGTACCCAACATTGTGGCCTGTGGGGTCACCCTATTCCTTCCCATTTTTATAATTCAAATCAGTAACCAGTAGTTGAGAGCCAGCTTCAGCCCTCCAGGTGATAAAGAACAAGTCGTGCTCCCCAGACTAAAGAGCGAATCGTTTGTGTGGTGTCCAGACAGGTGTGCAGTGGATGGCAACACCGGGCAGACCCGGAGAAGGTGCAGAGGCGCTGGAGGAGTGCTCAGTGGGAGAGGATGATGTTAACTCAGGTCTGGGCAGTCCGGAGAAAGAAATTTTACTCCCTGGCATTGGAGGTTTTCCAGGTGAGGGAGACAGTGCCAGCCCAGAAGCACCGTGTGCCCGGAGGGAGTGACTGGCGTGCTGGAGGGGTTAGGGGTAGAGGCACCAAGAGGGAGGCCTGTCAGGGGAGAGAGGAGAGCGTAGTGGTTAGCGTCCAGACTCCTGAGCCGGATGGCCTGGGCTCAGCTCCCAATTCTGCCACTTAATAGCTGGGTGACCTTTGGAAAGTTACTTAACCACTCTGTGCTTCAGTTTCCCCCTCAGTAAGATGGAAATAATAGTACCTCCTTCATAGGGTTGTTGTGTAGTAAGCACTCTAATATATCAGAGATCTTATATTATTGATCATATAATATGTAATAATTGTATAATTTTATGTAATACTATACATACAGTATAGTGTAATAGTTGACTATTATAATTTGAGGTTCTGTGGCATAGGGCCTAATATGCCAATCTGATGAACGTCAATTTATTCTGTAAGTGATGGGGAGTCTCAAAAGGGGCTCGAGGTGCATTTTATATGGTCTGATGTGGTTTCTAGAAAATAACTCTGGCAGCAGTGCGAGGGAGAGGGGGAAATGGGTGAGACTGGGTGCAGGAAGATACATGTCAGATGCCTCTCGCCCTCGAGACAGGGTTTCAGAAGGTCCGTAACCAGGGCTGCGGCCGTCCACCTGAACAGGGCTGTGGATGAAGTGACAGAGAGCATATGAACAAGATTCCCCCCTGAGTGGATGAGGGAAGCAGGTGGAGGGGGACTTACTGGATTCAGTTTTGTATCCTGTAACACGAAGTTCAGGGCTACTCTGGGCTTTAAATATATATATTTACATGCATGTATATATGTGTGTGTGCAGATATAACTGTGTCTCTGTATCTATGTGTGTGTGTGTGTGTGTGTATATATCCATATACACAGAGTCTTGTAAGAGAAGTTATAGGCAGTATTATGACCTGCTGTGTGTTTATGGTGTGATTGTCTGTTTGCCTCTGTGTAATACGGGAGCAGTCTGTCCCTGAGCCCTCCGGCCAACCCTCGTTCATCGTGTGTTGAAATGTTTGCTGGCATTTTGTAAATAGTAAAAAAAAAAAAAAAAAAAAGAAAAAAGATGCAATGACAATTAAAACATTGAAAAAAATGTTTGAAGAGTTTAAAAAATTACTTTGAAGAGTTTCAGTGCACTTTTTTCTTTCATTTTGAAGGAGAATTACACTTTGGGGAGTTGGAAGATGCTATTAGGAACCATTCCTGAGAGAGGATATGGGATGATTTTAGGGCCACTGGAAAGATCCCTTATCCTTCAGCCTGATGTTCCCACCAGGCTGATACTGACTCCATCAGTTCACATCATGCCTTGAGCCCTCTTGAAGATGAACAAGGGTTACCACCTGTGGGTTTACACAGTGCTCCACAGATATTCATCAGACAGCAGCAGTTTGCTCTGGTTTATTTGTTTAATGAACAGGCTCCTTTAGAAGCCAGAGGTGTGACATTTAGGCTTCCCAGGAAATGACTCATGGGATGAATTCTGAGGAAGTAACATAAAGATCAAGAACAGAGCAAACTGCCCAAGGAGGGTGGCTCCCAGCACTTGGAAGGAGAAAAAAGGACCTAAAAAAGTGAAAAAGTAGTTTCTATGCTGAAGACAAATGTTTCTTTCTTAATTTCTACTAAAGCTAGCTCAGCTTGTCTCCAGCTCCTGGGTGCCGGTAATGATTTAGAAGAGAGTTTTATTGCCTTTTCCTTGAGTGGCCAGATTACAGCTAAGCTCCCAAGGGATCAGACTGAAGTAGTGGGAACATTTCAAAGATGTTGGGAGAATCCAAATCTGCATATTCTTTTTTAAAAAATAAATTTAATTATTTAATTTTGGCTGTGTCGGGTCTTCGTTGCTGTGCCCGGGCTTTCTCTAGTTGCAGCGAGCCGGGGCTACTTCCCGTTGCGGTGTGCGGGCCTCTCACTGCGGTGGCCCCTCTTGTTGCAGAGCACGGGCTCTAGGCACTCGGGCTTCAGTAGTTGTGGCTCATGGGCTCTAGAGCGCAGGCTCAGTAGTTGTGGTGCACAGGCCCAGCCTCTCCGCAGCATGCGGGATCCTCCCGGACCAGGGCTCGAACCCGTGTCCCCTGCTTTGGCAGGTGGACTCCCAACCACTGCACCACCAGGGAAGTCCTGCATATTCTTATAATTGGAAAAATAGTGAGCACTGAATGGGGTTGTCACCAGAATATAAATGAAGGACAGGGAGGGAGAAGCTTAACAGCGTGTGTCTCTCTCTCTCCCCCCAGGTGCAAAGCATTAAACATTTAAAGGCTTATAATGAGTGCGTGTCTCTCAAAATGAGAGCTGGAAGGCCACTTAAATTCAGATCCTACAGCCAGCTCTGGTTGGGGAACATGAAAGTTGTTAATATCTTCCATCACATTGGCAGACCTCTGTCTGTCCTTGCTGGTTTGAGGCAGGGTTGGGCACAGATAAAAGAATGTCAAGTTGAAATCAAGAAAATGATCATGAACTGCATTTGCATACATTGCTAGAAATGCTGGCCCTTGTCATATCCCTTTCATTACCTGCATCTCACTCTGGGTAGATGTCACTTGCATTCAGGACATCGCAGTAGCATGTGGTCAGGGGCTGGGGGCTCAGACAGCCCTGAGGGGCAGTGTTTCAAATTGCTGCTTTGCAGATGAAGGCATTGAACCCTGCTCAGAGGTCAGACAGCCCAAGTCTCAAAGGGGCAAGGGAGCTTGCTATCTGGAGTTTAAGAGGGGGACAGGTTCCCCCATATTCAAATAACCCAAGGAGATGCCCCAGCATTTAAAAGACTGAGTAAGATCTTCGTCAAAGGATCTGGGGGGAGTTGAGCCACAAAGGGCTCATTTGTGAGCAGTGCTCCAGCATCCGTGTGGGTCTCTCTCTGCCCAGTGTTTTAACCAGATGCATACCATTGGGATCGTGAGGTGTGGATCCTGGGGCAGGGCTGCATCTCCAACCAACTTGGAAGAACCACAGAGCATGTCTCCCCGTACCATGAGATTCCCCAACCAGTGGTGTTCACCAAGGTTCAGTTCGTTAAAAGCAGTTGTAACGTCTATTTCCATTTATTTTCTTAACGAAATAATTATGTGTGCTCCCTATGAGATGAAACCACTTGAGAGCATTGAAGCAAGCCCGTCAGTGGTAGTCCAGTGTGCAGGCTCATTATGACTCAATTACTTGGTCAGTTTATTGTCAGTGGTACCCCACTCACCTCTGTGCCTTGTGGCCACTAGTGCAATTCAAATTTGTTTTGATTCTTAGTCAAATATTGTTTCATTTATATCCATAAAGGCTTTTTGATTAAAGACAGCATCTTGTATTAGGCATCTCAGGCTGCCATAACAAAATACACAGACTGGGTGGCTCAGACAGAAATGTATTTTCTTGCATTTCTGGAGGCTGGAAGTCCAAGATAAGGGCACCAGCACGGTCGGGTTCGGGTGAGGACTCTCTTCCGGGCTTGCAGATGGCCGCCTTCTTGGTGTGTCCTCACGTGGCAGAGAGAGAGAGACAGAAAGTTCTTATGAGGACATTAATCCCATCATGGGGACCCCACCCTCATTACCTCATCTCCCAAAGGCCCACCTCCAAATACCATCACACTGGGGCTTCAACATATGAATTTGAGGAGGGGACACAAATTTTTAATCTGTGACAAGACCCAAATCTTGAAGTGCAAGTTAAGGGCATCCAGGTAACATGATGGACTGAACACATGACTTTGTCCCCACGCCCTCGTGAAACACCAGTAAATGATATTAAAGGGCAGCAGAGACATGAACCTACTAAGACAAACAAAATAGTGGAGGACAGAATAGCAGAGGGAAAATCCAACAAAGTTTCAAAGTTGAAAAGCAGATGAATGTACTCAGCAGACCAGAGAAAGGCGAAAACTAACTCCTGGCAGTGGGGAAGCCACGGGCCAGACCGTCCTTCCTGCAGAACCCCAGAAAGGTTCAGGAGCTGGAGGCTTCAGGCACCTCTAAAGACAGGGGTGCAGGTGGGGTTAGAAAAGGTAGGTTCTTTGAAAGATCATATAAGAAGCGATTAGATCTCTGGATCCCGTCATTCACGCCCTGCAGAGAAACAACTGCTCCCCTGCAGTCCTGCTAAAAGAAACGACACTCAGTCATTGTGGAGCTTGAACCAAAGTGATTATGGACATAGGGGCCATGCCCACTAGGGTAGAGGAGCTCCGTAATGACTAATGCATGACTGCATACTGACCTGTGATGGGGCTCATCTTTTCTCCCACCCCCAAGGGCTAGGATACCAGCAGCCAAGGCTTGTGTTTTCTAAGAAGGCTAGAGGACTCAACCAGGGGTTGTGTTCAGGCCACAGGAAAGTCTTCCAGATGTGGACAGTCTGGGCTCCTTCACTAAACAAAGGGGTCTCTGCCTGAAGCCCTTCACCTGACACCCACCTCACTCTGTACCATTCAGTACATTGACCCTAGCCACAGAGCACTTGAAAAGTGGCTAGTAGGATTGAGGAACTGGATTTTATTTCTGTTTCATTTTTAATGAACTTAAATTTAAATAGTCACAGGTGGGTAGGGGCTACCATGCTGGACAGCACGGGTCAGGACAACTGAGAATTTGACTTAGTTTTTTTTAAAGGTTCTGACCTCAATTTTTACTGGCAGTGGTATTAAGTTTTATACCCACCAAACAATTCCTGAGGAATTTCCCCTCTGCCAGGCGAACACACTTACTGTGTAAGTCAGTGATCTCGTTCTGATTCCTTCTTTTCAAACCCTTTCCACCACTGCTGGATTTCCATATTTCTGCGTCAGTGTAACATCATCTATTTATGAGTGAGTAATCCTTCATCTGGGTTCGAGCTTCCATGTGTTAATGTTTATGTGGTTGTAGGTTTGGGCCTCATCTTACAAAAAAGGCATGATTCCTTCCAAATCATGTTCCTGTAATCAAGTATTATACTTAAGGCACTAGGGCCATTTAATGATCACCCTATTGTGGCTTCATTTGTAATGAGAATAGAGTTGAGAATTATTCACAGATTTGATGTTTGCAAATTCACCTACTCACTAACATTTATTTGTAACCCCAAGATCAGTACTCGGGACACTTTTGCAATCATCTGCAGACATCTGCAGAGCAGTGAAAAATTTGAGTTCCTCAACACACACATTCCCATCTGAGGCCAACAAGGCAATCATCTGACTTCTTGTTTCAGCTCTCGTATGGTGAATGTGTCCTTCTCGCAGTCTGTTTAGTGCCATGTTTTTGTGTTTTAATGCTTTTTGTTAGTGGTTTCTCTGATTAAGATGGCCCCTAAGCATACTGCTGAAGTGCTGTCTAGTGTTCCTCAATGCAGGAGGGTTGTGGTATGTCTTAGGGGGGAAATACGTGTGTTTGTAAGATTTTTTTCAGGTATGAGTTATAGTGCTGTTGTCAGAGTTCAAGGTTAATGTGCCAACAACATGTATTAAAGAAATATGTGAGGTGATGGCTGTGTTAATGTAATGGAGTCCTTTCACTATGTATGCATATAGCAAATAATCATTTTGTACTCGTTAACTATATTAGAATTTTGTCAATTATACCTCAGTAAAGCTGAAAAAAAAATAAAGAAAACCCAGAAACACACGTGAAACACAATCATGTATTGATCCCTTGACAAAAACGTTGTGACAGAGGCTTGCAGGAACTAACCCTGTATTTCGCCTAGGACCAATGGTTCACTGTTCATTAATCCAGTGTTCTTACAGAACATAACAAATAATGGGCATTGGCTGTAATTACTTCCTGCTGTATGTGTAGATTTATGGTGGTTTTAGGAGGAATCTTTTTTGAACATTCTTGTGTACTTGCTCTGCTCTAATTTTGATTTGTATTCTTAGGTTGTAACTAGTAAACTCAGTGACACTCTTTCTATTACAGTTATTTATTTATTTAATTTTTATTTATTTTTTTAACATCTTTATTGGAGTATAATTGCTTTACAATGTTAATTAAGTTGCAACTGTATAACAAAGTGAATCAGCTATACGTATACATATATCCCTATATCCCCTCCGTCTTGCATCTCCCTCCCACCCTCCCTATCCTACCCCTCTAGGTGGATGCAAAGCACCGAGCAGATCTCCCTGTGCTATGCGGCTGCTTCCCACTAGCTATGTATTTGACATTTGGTAGTGTATATATGTCAGTGCCACTCTCTCACTTCTTCTCAGCTTACCCTTCCCCCTCCCCGTGTCCTCAAGACCATTCTGTACGTCTGTGTCTTTATTCCTGTCCTGCCCCTAGGTTCTTCAGAACCATTTTTTTTTTTAGATTCCATGTATATGTGTTAGCATACGGTATTTGTTTTTCTCTTTCTGACTTACTTCACTCTGTATGACAGACTCTAGGTCCATCCACCTCACTACAAAAAACTCAGTTTCGTTTCTTTTTATGGCTGAGTAATATTCCACTGTATATATGTGCCACATCTTCTTTGTGCATTCATCTGTCGATGGACACTTAGGTTGCTTCCATGTCCTGGCTATTGTAAACAGTGCTACAATGAACGTTGTGGTACATGACTCTTTTTGAATTATGGTTTTCTCAGGGTATATGCCCAGTAGTGGGATTGCTGGGTCATATGGTAGTTCTATTTTTAGTTTTCTAAGAAACCTCCATACTGTTCTCCATAGTGGATGTATTAATTTACATTCCCACCAAGAGTGCAAGAGAGTTCCCTTTTCTCTACACCCTCTCCAGCATTTATTGTTAGTAGATTTTTTGATGATGGCCATTCTGACCGGTGTGGGGTGATACCTCACTGTAATTTTGATTTGCATTTCTCTAATGATTTAGTGACGTTGAGCATCCTTTCATGTGTTTGTTGGCAATCTGTATATCTTCTTTGGAGAAATGTCTATTTAGTTCTTCTGCGCATTTTTGGATTGGGTTGTTTTTTTGATATTGAATTGCATGAGCTGCTTGTATATTTTGGAGTTTAATTCTTTGTCAGTTGCTTCGTTTGCAAATATTTTCTCCCATTCTGAGGGTTGTCTTTTTGTCTTGTTTATGGTTTCCTTTGCTGTGCAAAAGCTTTGAAGTTTCATTAGGTCCTGTTTGTTTATTTTTGTCTTTATTTCCATTTCTCTAGGAGGTGGGTAAAAAGAATCTTGCTGTGTTTTATGTCATAGAGTGTTCTGCCTATGTTTTCCTCTTAGAATTTTATAGTGTCTGGCTTTACATTTAGGTCTTTAATCCATTTTGAGTTTATTTTTGTGTATGGTGTTAGGGAGTGTTCTAATTTCATGCTTTTACATGTAGCTGTCCAGTTTTCTCAGCACCACTTATTGAAGAGGCTGTCTTTTCTCGTTGTATATTCTTGCCGGCTTTATCAAAGATAAGGTGACCATATGTGCATGGGTTTATCTCTGGGCTTTCTATCCTGTTCCATTGATCTATCTTTCTGTTTTGGTGCCAGTACCATACTACCTTGATTACTGTAGCTTTGTAGTATAGTCTGAAATCCAGGAGCCTGATTTTTCCAGCTCCATTTTTCTTTCTCAAGATTGCTTTGGCTATTCGGGGTGTTTTGTATTTCCATACAAATTGTGAACTTTTTTGTTCTAGTTCTGTGAAAAATGCCATTGGTAGTTTGATAGGGATTGCATTGAATCTGTAGATTGCTTTGGGTAGTATAGTCATTTTCACAATGTTAATTCTTTCAGTCCAAGAACATCTCTCTCCATCTGTTTGTATCATCTTTAATTTCTTTCATCAGTGTCTTATAGTTTTCTGCATACAGGTCTTTTGTCTCCTTAGGTAGGTTTATTCCTAGGTATTTCGTTCTTTTTTTTGCAATGGTGAATAGGATTGTTTCCTTAATTTCTCTTTCTGATCTTTTGTTGTTAGTGTACAGGAATGCCAGAGATTTCTGTGCATTAATTTTGTATCCTGCAGCTTTACGAAATTCATTGATTAGTTCTAGTAGTTTTCTGGTGGCATCTGTAGGATTCTCTATGTATAGCATCATGTCATATGCAAACAGTGACAGCTTTACTTCTTCTTTTCCAATTTGGATTCCTTTTATTTCTTTTTCTTCTCTGATTGCTGTGGATAAAACGTCCAAAACTATGTTGAATAAGAGTGGTGAGAGTGGGCAATCTTGTCTTGTTCCTGATCTTAGAGGAAATGGTTTCAGTTTTTCACCATTGAGAACGATGTTGGCTGTGGGTTTGTCATATATGGCCTTTATTATGTTGAGGTAAGTTCCCTCTATGCCTATTTTCTACAGAGTTTTTATTATAAATGGGTGTTGAAATTTGTTGAAAGATTTTTCTGCATCTATTGAGATGATCATATGGTTTTTGTCCTTCAATTTGTTAATATGGTGTATCATATTAATTGATTTGCATATACAGAAGAGTCCTTGCATTCCTGGGATAAACCCCACTCGATCATGGTGTATGATCATTTTAATGTGCTGTTGGATTCTGTTTGCTAGTATTTTGTTGAGGATTTTTGCATCTATGTTCATCAGTGATACGGGCCTGTAGTTTTCTTTCTTTGTGACATCTTTGTCTGATTTTGGTATCAGGGTGATGGTGGCCTCATACAATGAGTTAGGGAGTGTTCCTCCCTCTCGTGTATTTTGTAAGAGTTTGAGAAGGATAGGTGTTAGCTCTTCTTTAAATGTTTGATAGAATTCGCCTGTGAAGCCATCTGGTCCTGGGCTTTTGTTTGTTGGAAGATTTTTCATCACAGTTTCAACTTCAGTGCTTGTGATTGGTCTGTTTATATTTCTGTTTCTTCCTGGTTCAGTCTCACAGGTTGTGTTTTTCTAAGAATTTGTCCATTTCTTCCAGGTTGTCCATTTTATTGGCATACGGTTGCTTGTAGTAATCTCTCATGATCCTTTGTATTTCTGCAGTGTCAGTTGTTACTTCTTTTTCGTTTCTAATTCTGTTGATTTGAGGCTTCTCCCTCTTTTTCTTGATGAGGCTGGATAATGGTTTATCAATTTTGTTTATCTTCTCAGAGAACCAGCTTTTAGTTTTATTGATCTTTGTAATCATTTCCTTCATTTCTTTTTCATTTATTTCTGATCTGATCTTTATGATTTCTTTCCTTCTGCTAACTTTGGAATTTTATTGTTCTTCTTTCTCTCATTGCTTTAGGTGTTAGTTGAGGTTGTTTAGAGATTTTTCTTGTTTCTTGAGGTAGGATTGTATTGCTATAAACTTCCCTCTTAGCACTGCTCTTGCTGCATCCCATAGGTTTTGGGCCATCGTGTTTTCAATGTCATTTGTTTCTAGGTATTTTCTGATTTCCACTTTGATTTCTTCAGTGACCTTTTGGTTATTTGGTAGCGTATTGTTTAGCCTCCATGTGTTTGTATTTTTTACATATTTTTTCCTGTAATTGATATCTAGTCTCATAGCGTTGTGGTTGGAAAAGATACTTGATATGATTTCAATTTTCTTAAATTTACCAAGGCTTGATTTGTGACCCCAGATGTGATCTATCCTGGAGAATGTTCCATGAGCAGTTGAGAAGAAAGTGTATTCTGTTGTTTTTGGATGGAATGTCCTATACATATCAATTAAGTCCATCTTGTTTAATGTATCATTTAAAGCTTGTGTTTCCTTATTTATTTTCATTTTGGATGATCTGTCCATTGGTGAAAGTCCCCTACTATGATTGTGTTACTGTCGATTTCCCCTTTTATGGCTGTTAGCATTTGCCTTATGTATTGAGGTCCTCCTGTGTTAGGTGCACAAATATTTACAATTGTTATATCTTCTTCTTGGATTGATCCCTTGATCATTTTTAGTGGCCTTCTTTGTCTGTTGTAATAGTCTTTATTTTAAAGTCATTTTGTCTGATATAAGAATTGCTGCTACAGGTTTCTTTTGATTTCCATTTGCATGGAATATCTTTTTCCATCCCCTCACTTTCAGTCTGTATGTGTCCCTAGGTCTGAAGTGGGTCTCTTGTAGACAGCACGTATATATGGGTCTTGTTTTTGTATCCATTCAGCCAGTCTGTGTATTTTGGTTGGAGCATTTAATCCATTTACATTTAAGGTAATAATATGTATGTTCCTATTATCATTTTCTTAACTGTTTTGAGTTGTTATTGTAGGTCTTTTCCTTCTCTTGTGTTTCCTGCCTAGAGAAATTCCTTTAGCATTTGTTGTAAAACTGGTTTGGTGATACTGAATTCTCTTAGTTTTTGCTTGTCTGTAAAGGTTTTCATTTCATTTGCTTGTCTGTAAAGGTTTTCATTTTCATTCATTTCATATGAATGAGATCCTTACTGGGTAGAGTAATCTTGGTTGTAGGTTTTTCCATTTCATCACTTTAAATATGTCCTACCACTCCCTTCTGGTTTGCAGAGTTTCTGCGGAAAGATCAGCTGTTAACCTTATGGGGATTCCTGTGTATGTTATTTGTTGCTTTTCCCTTGCTGCTTTTAATATTTTTTCTTTGTATTTAAGTTTTGATAGTTTGATTAATATGTTTCTTGGTGTGTTTCTCCTTGGATTTATCCTGTATGGGACTCTCTGTGCTTCCTGGACTTGATTGACTATTTCCTTTCCCATAATAGGGAAGTTTTCAACTATAATCCCTTCAAATATTTACTGATTCCCTTTCTTTTTCTCTTCTTCTTCTGGGACCCCTATAATTTGAATGTCGGTGCATTTAATGTTGTCCCAGAGGTCTCTGAGACTGTCCTCAATTCTTTTCATCCTTTTTTCTTTATTCTGCTCTGTGGTAGTTATTTCCACTATTTTATCTTCCAGGTCACTTATCTGTTCTTCTGCCTCCGTTATTCTGCTATTGATCCCTTCTAGAGAATTTTTAATTTCATTTATTGTGTTCTTCATCATTGTTTGTTTGCTCTTTAGTTCTTCTAGTTCCTTGTTAAACGTTTCTTGTATTTTCTCCATTCTCTTTCCAAGATTTTGGATCATCTTTACTATCATTACTCTGAATTCTTTTTCAGGTAGACTGCCTATTTCCTCTTCAGTTGTTAGGTCTGGTGCGTTTTTATCTTGCTCCTTCATCTGCTGTGTGTTTTTCTGTCTTCTCATTTTGCTTATCTTACTGTGTTTGGGGTCTCCTTTTTGCAGGCTGTGGGTTCGTAGTTCCCATTGTTTTTGGTGTCTGCCTCCAGTGGGTAAGGTTGGTTCAGTGGGTTGTGTAGGCTTCCTGGTGGAGGGGACTAGTGCCTGTGTTCTGGTGGATGAGGCTGGATCTTGTCTTTCTGGTGGGCAGGACCGTGTCCGGTGGTGTGTTTTGGGGTGCCTGGATCTTATTATGATTTTAGGCAGCCCGTCTGCTAATGGGTGGGGTTGTGTTACTGTCTTGCCGGTCGTTTGTCATGGGGTGTCCAGTACTGTAGCTTGCTGGTTGTTGAGTGGAGCTGGGTCTCAGCATTGAGATGGAGGTCTCTGGGAGAGCTCTCAGCGATTGATATTACGTGGGGCTGCGAGGTCTCTGGTGGACCAATGTCCTGGACTTGGCTCTGCCACCTCAGAGGCTCAGGCCTGGTCCCCAGCTGGAGTTCCCACACCCTGCCAGCCGCATAACAGTGAATGTGGCAGTCTCCATCATGACGTCAGATTATAAGGTTCTACAATAGCTGTTCAGCTAGAACAGGCTGACTTGGGAGCCCTTTGTCTATGAGGCTGTCTTCAGCAGCTGGTGGATAAGAGTAGGTCTCTGCATGTGCTGCCAGTATCTTAAACGTTTATATAGATGTCTTCACTGTGTTCAGTCACAGATTTGGTACAGGTGGTCTCAAGAACACCTTACTCTCTCAAGGTTGTGTGCTTGAAACAGCTCCTAAGCCTGAGGGTCTACTAGCTGCAAGAAGACGAGACCACCTCGGGTGGCCTGCAAGCCGTGATTCTTGTCGCGAACCCTGCCGTTGCTGTCATGGCATCCGGCTTCCCCTGCCGCTCTGCAATGAGTTTTCAGTGAAGCTTTCTGTCTGTGCTGAGGAGATTCA
Organism: Orcinus orca; assembly: GCF_937001465.1. Classification (NCBI taxonomy): domain Eukaryota; kingdom Metazoa; phylum Chordata; class Mammalia; order Artiodactyla; family Delphinidae; genus Orcinus; species Orcinus orca. The sequence goes on along the minus strand of NC_064568.1, from coordinate 96,059,119 downwards.
TGCTGCCTGAGTTGCCCAAAGCCATAGAGCACATAAAACAATAGAGCACGTATACAAACCCAGCAAATCTGTCTCCAAAGTCTTTGTTAACTCATCCTGTCTGAAGCAAGGTCCTGGCGCAACACCCCACTATATGTGGCAGATGGTGGGCAGGACATGGCCCACAATTATTTTTATAACTTGATTTTATCTTGTTTTCAAGGCCAGCAGCTTTTTGAGGGTGTTCTAGTTTACCTTTCAGTTATTTTTAATGTTACAATCCACGGAAGAAACCCACTGAAAAATCAGTTAGTCCTAGGACTTCATCTTCTATCTCCCGCCAACGGAGGAAGAAACACATCATTCCTAAAAGTCCATTAAAATTTCACTCTGTAGTAAAGGATTTAAATGAGAAATGCCCAACATTTAGAGCCGTAGTTCTTGTGTCTTAAAAAAATATTACATTGAACATAGTCCAGGTTAAATAAATGCCTTTTGTGTGAAGGTATTTCCACATGGAAGATGTCCAGATCGTGCATCTGTGCCTGGTTAATATTTAATACTAAGAATTTGATAATATTTAGTAACATTTCTTTTATGCAAATAAGACTTCTTCTTGGGGTTCAGACCACCATATAACCACGCAAGAAGAAGAGAAAAAGACACAAAAGTAACATAAATGATATGACTGAGTTAGCTCTATTTATATGTGTATGTGAAGTAGAAATTATCTCAGGCTACTAAATCGTGACGATGCATTATTGCATTTATGTTTAAGTAATAATAAACATCAAAGCATCTTGAATCTGGTAAGTACCAGATCAGTGTTTGGGGTGGGGGAGGAAAAAAGGGGAAAGGGAGAGAATGAAAGAGAAGGAGTTTAGCTACTTGATTCTTCAGATGGGCAGGAAAGAAAATAACCACAGATGCCTTTATAATACTGCTTGCTAATGGAAGAGTGCTAAATGCTGGATACACCTCTTCAAGTCAGGAGAATGGGTGACTGGTTTCTACCAAGAGATGGAGGCCTGGTTCCCACTAAGGATTGGGATGGCCTTGAATAAGCCTCTTAGCCCTAGAACCAAAACGTGTAAACCCACCACAGTATCCAAGCTAAACGTCCAGCATGTGTTCAGTGTCTACCTGCTCGTTTAAACATCAGAGTCACCTTATGTGGCAAACATCATCATTTCTAATCTACAAACAAGGAAACTGAGGCTCAGAGAGGCTCAGTAACTTGTCCAGGGTCAATGGAATTTGAACTCAGGTCTGTTGGACTCCAGAATCTGTGTTCCTCACCTCAATCTGTGTATGTCAGAACTTTCCCATACACCTCCACCCATTTTTCTGGATTTGCATTTGAATTGTTGGAGATAAGCATCAATATATTTTTTAAAATCTTTCTTTATTTATTTATCTTTGGCTGCGTCGGGTCTTAGTCGCAGCATGCAGGATCTTGCGTTGCAGTGCACGGGCTCTTTGTTGCGGCACGTGGGCTTCTCTCTAGTTGTGGTGTGTGGGCTCCAGAGCGCATGTGCTCGGTAGTTGCAACATGGACTTAGTTGCCCTGTTGCATGTGGGATCCTAGTTCCCTGACCAGGGATCAAACCTGCATCCCCTGCATTGGAAGGCGGATTCTTAAGCACTGGACCACCAGGGAAGTCCCAGCATCAACATTCTTATTTGCCTTTTCTCTCTGTAGTAGGCGCTGAAAGTCGGGGGCATAAATTAATGTATTTTAAAATGCTCTGTACAATGCAGACAATTGCCGCTATTTCTGAAGAATCATATAGAAGTAGAAGTTGTCTGAACAGAAGTTTTTTTAACTTTGGCAGATACTGACTACCTCAAGAAAACTATTAACCTTTGGGAAATCCTTCTTCCTTTTCCATTTCCCCCACCTGACTTCTTAGTACAAGGTCCATATGAAATGCCTGTCTGGTTGTTTTGAGGGAATAAGAAGACTCGAAGGATGAAAATGGAAAGTAAGAGAGATTTGTGTAGTCCATGCATCTGACCTTCCTGAGACTGATTCTTGGTGTGGTTGAAAAGTATCCTAGAGTTTTAGCTTTTGGTCATAGTTGCTTGGTGTTAAACTTGAGCATGTACATCATTGGAATCTCTCTCAGCATCTGTTTTTCAGAAGATTGGAATAGAAAGTCCTTGACTTCTCATCCATTCGTAAAATATATGATTTCATATCTCTTTGATATTTGTCATGTATTAGTATAATGTGAAGACATGTATACTAGCTTATAACTTATAGAAAAAATTTAAAATGACTTATGTGTATGAAAATACAAACGTATATCTATCTCTGATGTTGTATTGCATATAGATGATTCACTATGCTTGAAGGCCATGGTTTTTGTTGTTGTTGTTTTGTGGTCCGTGGGCCTCTCACTGCTGTGGCCTCTCCCGTTGCGGAGCACAGGCTCCGGACGCGCAGGCTCAGCGGCCATGGCTCACGGGCCCAGCCGCTCCGCGGCATGTGGGATCTTCCCGGACCAGGGCACGAACCCGTGTCCCCTGCATCGGCAGGCGGACTCTCAACCACTGTGCCACCAGGGAAGCCTGCCATGGTTTTTGTTGCTTTTTCTGTGCTAGTCTTTGTCTCGTTTTGGGGTTGAGTGGCTTATACAAAAAAATGGCTTATTTTGAGCCATACTTGCATCCTGTCATGTTTGACCAAAGAGGATATTCCTCAAAATCAGAGACCGGTAGGACCCCCAAGGTATCCTCTTACTCTCTAAATGGTAGATGGCTTTAGTGACAGCTCCCAGAAATTTTAACTGCCACTGGCCTTCAGGAAGCTCGATGTAAATGAACTAGGCTTGATGGTCATGATGTTGTAGAAGCAGAACTGTGTCCTGGCTTCGTCACTTTGAGTGATTACTCTGAACTTCAGAAATACGTACTAAAGTTGTTGAAGTGCTTAGAAAATAGTAACATCAGCGTGCCTGTATTAAATTGTTCATTTCTTTGATGTTTTCAATCAAGCACAGGCACAGTGTTACATCGCTGTATACATAATCCTGTCTCCATGTGATTTATGTCAATTTACATCATTACGGAAATATCATAATGCTTCATTAAGCATTAGGGAGTTAGGGGTTGTGCGTTAGTGATTTTACCAAAAGATTATCTCTCTTAAACGCCTTAAAGAATTAAGATAATCTTCAATAGAAGTCTTTTTGAAGTATGTGTTTTCCCATTTCTCCTTAGAGTACAGTAAACCTAATTTTATATTTTCTTCATGCTTCAGGGTCCTTATTAATACACTTATTACTATGCATGCCCTGAATAATGATGCTGTCAGGGGCTATTAAGGGTGTAGGACAGTTCGGTCTTTTTTGCTTTAAAATCCCCTCCCCCATCTCCATTTCTCTGAGATGCTACTTCTCCTATCAGGCTGCCTCTCTCTTTGTAATTTACGTTTCTATGGTCTAGAAAACCAGACAACCAAGCCCATTTAACTTGTAACTAAAATTAAAGTAAACTAGCTAGGATGGGAGCTTGGGGAGCCCTCAGAATGATTTAACTGCATGAGTTTTAATGCATGGATTTGTGCCATCCATACTGCTGGCTGCGTTGCTTTTTTGGCTTCTTGCTAGCTAGAAACTTGACTCTGATTTAGATTCGTGACTTAAAACTCTGGAAAGTATTTTAAAGTAATGCCTGGATTCATACAGAGGAAGACAATTTGTTGAATCTATTTCAAATCATTAATAAAGGTGAAAGCCCTCTGAATTAAAATACATCAATATGAAGAAAAAATATTATCTGAGTTTCAGAATCATATTCTCATGTAACTGGCTTACCAGCTATTCCGGTGGTTTCTTTAAACTGAGAAGAAATGGACACGTATGGAAGATTTTTCTTCCTTTAGCTTCAGCTCACAATCTGAGAGGACTTTTTTTCTTTCTTGCGTAGTTTTGCTAAGCAACTATGAGCCCATTATAAATTTTGCAATTCCATTGAGGCAGATTAAAATTTTAACTGAACTGTCTCGTAAACTGGCAACGTGAGGTTTGAAAATAGTTTAATGACTTCATTAGAAAATGCATCCAACCTGTGATTTTAGACAGGTGCATTGGAAAATAACCTTTTAGGTGTATTCTAAACGAACAAAACCTGGTATGCTCTAAAGGAAGCTAGTCCTGTAAAATTTCCACCTCAAATTTGTAAGCTGAGACTTAGATTTGAAGAGGAAAAAAGGGTGAGAAAAATCTCTTATCTTTGGGGTCTTGATAGGAGAATATGACTGGATTTTCTCTATATCTGAATAAGTCAATTGTAGGCTAGTGTTATAGGCAGGTACATACGAGTTTTGAATGTGTAATTTCCTTATTTAGACAGTTAAAGTGTCTTTTCTCAGCTATGCAAGTTAGGAAATGACAGTAACTTTAACATGAGCATTTAAGAAGGTAAAAATTCTACTTTGAATATGAACGACATAGTAAATCCTTAAGGTGCTGTTCAAACAATAGTTCAAACAACCCTCATATGAAATAGAGGACCTCTAGGAAATAGCGTAGTAGTACTCCTTAACATTCAAAACACCTAGAATTTGTTACAGCCCACTTTCCAACAACTTTACTTTTCCCCTCTCACTTTTTTTTTTTTTTGCGGTACGCGGGCCTCTCACTCTTGTGGCCTCTCCCGCTGCGGAGCACAGGCTCCGGACGTGCAGGCTCAGCGGCCGTGGCTCACGGGCCCAGCCGCTCCGCGGCATGTGGGATCTTCCCGGACCGGGGCACGAACCCGTGTCCCCTGCATCGGCAGGCGGACTCTCAGCCACTGCGCCACCAGGGAAGCCCTCCCCTCTCACTTTCGGTGAATATTTTTCTTCCAGTTTCATCACTGTGATAGTCTCTAAGGCTCAGTCATTGTCTTTCTCTTGTTTCTCGTCCACTTTCCCTAGGAAGCCCGTTCTCTCCCTTAATTTTATACTGAGACCTCTTTGGTTGTCCCTTTGCTTCTGATTTCTTGTCAGTTCTCCAATTACGTATATTCAGTTTGACCGTAAGACATTTTCATTGGGATATCCCAACTCATTCAAAAGATGAATCGATCCCACCCCCAGCCCAAAGCAGACCCCTTCCTAACCTCGCCATCAGGGTTGGGGCATCACTGACGTTCAGTGCAGAAAGGGATATGATATAAGAAATGAGGTGCTTACATCACTAAGAGAATGAAAAGGTAATGGAAAGTTATCTGAATCCATTTAGGTAGGTGGGTCATCAGAGCCAGGAAAGAACACAACAGAAACTCAGACACAGGCCTGAGGATTCAAGTACGTGATTGCATTCCCCAGCAAAAGTCCTCAGGAAAAAAATCCCTAGCAAAAGTGAAAGAAACAGGAGAATCTTAGTCCTTAAGAATAGAGTTCAAGGATGAAACTGAGAAAAGGACTCAGTTACTGCAGCTGGGGTTCCAGGATCAGAATACTTGGGCACAGCAGGATTAGCCACAGGTTTTAATACCAGATGCCTACCTGTGTGCCTAGGACATAGGATGTGGTAAAATCAACACATACCAAGTCGTTTTTTTGGAAGAAAGAATGAATGAAATCCACAGATAAAATATTCAAAATTGGGCTTCCCTGGTGGCGCAGTGGTTGAGAGTCCGCCTGCCGATGCAGGGGACACGGGTTCATGCCCCGGTCCGGGAAGATCCCATGTGCCGCGGAGCGGCTGGGCCCGTGAGCCATGGCCGCTGAGCCTGCGCGTCCGGAGCCTGTGCTCCACAACGGGAGAGGCCACAACAGTGAGAGGCCCGCGTACCACCAAAAAAAAAAAAAAAAATTTCAAAATTTGCTCATTGACTTGAAGCAGAGCAGACAGTTGAGGTTTGGTTGTCCTTCCTGTTCGTGTAAAATCCTATGATGACTCAGGGCACTGGAACGCAAGCAGAATCAGCCTCTGGTTGGGAGGAATCTTCCACTGAGATTGAGCGCATCTGGTGGGACCTGTCCCTGGTATTTCTCTAAAAATAACTTTAGTCACAAGCTGTGTAGATGCTACAATTCCTATTACTCTCAATTAAGTCAAGAGCAAGGTTTATTTTTAAATCCTTTCCATTACTATTACCCTGTTTTAAAAGCCTATTCAATTTTTTATGAAATTTTAACTTCATTTTGTTTGACAACATGTAGCATTGTGCTTTTTAAAATAATAATTAAAATATTTTAAAAGCTTCCTTAGCTTGTTAGATCTGTTGGGTAGACCTGTTAAATATTTTTAAGGATTCATTTCAATGATTTGATTAAACCTCAAACACAAACATGTAATCCTCTCATGTTCTTTTAATAATGTAGAAAGGAGCTTTCGCAAAGCCAGAAGTTTAGAAAAAGGAGCTTAAACTCAGATGTCATTCAAAATTTGACTTCCGTGAAATTCCCTAATCTCTTTTCTTTCCATATCCTTTCCAAGAACCATTGTAAGTAAAACAGTGCACTAGACTTTTCTTTAAGAAAAGAAATTAATATAAAATAGTTATCAAAGGGCTTCCCTGGTGGCGCAGTGGTTGAGAGTCCACCTGCCGATGCAGGGGACACGGGTTCGTGCCCCGGTCCGGGAAGATCCCACATGCCGCGGAGCGGCTGGGCCCGTGAGCCATGGCCACTGAGCCTGCGCGTCCGGAGCCTGTGCTCCGCAATGGGAGAGGCCACAACAGTGAGAGGCCCGCGTACCGCAAAAAAAACAGTTATCAAGGATCTACTGTATATCACAGGGAACTATACTCAATATTTTGTAATAACCTATAAGGGAAAAGAATCTGAAAAAATAGATACATATATCTATGTATAACTGAATCACTTTGCTGTACACCCGAAATCAACACAACGTTGTAAATCAACTACACTTCAATTAAAAACCAGAACTAAAAAAAAAAAAATGAAATTATCAAAAAGAAAAGAAATTCGCCTGGCCCCTCACCACATGACTGAAATGGATGTGAAACTGAAGATTGACTCACATCTCAGGCATCAGTTTCTTCTATTAAAGTAGAGGTTCATATACTAATCCTCTCAAAAGAACCTTTCAGAATCATTAACTCAGAAGAGGTTACAATAATAACTTGCTGGCAGAACTGGTTGAGGCCTTTGTTCTAGTTCTGATTAACCAGTGGAACTTTCCTGGCTCAGTTTATCACACAGCTGACTTCTGCCTTCCCTTCCGATCCCAGCTGAAGTCCCACCTGGCTGCACCTACTAGATGACTCGTCCCTCCCCTGAACTCACAGCAGCCCCACCGCCTGGCCCTGAGCTGGAAAGCCTTCCCCAGAGACCTGTGCCCTCATCTACACTGCACATCCTGCAAACACCGAGGCCTCCTACCACCCTCCACGTCCCGTGCATACACAGTGATGCCTAGCAGGTGTCCATGACATTGTGGTCGATGATGTAGTGGTGATGATTACTATTTATTTCATTAAAGGAGAATAACCGTCTTTGGGAGGCAGTACAGAAAATTAGCAGTTAAGGCTGCTGAATTAAGCAGTGGACAGTCTTTTGGGCCCCGGAAGCCTGGAAGTATGAGGCATTAGATTTGGGATCGGTTCGGTTCTGTTCTGTTTGTACAGAAGATAAAAATTAATTTTTCAAGATGTACCAAAAAATCAAGTTAATGAAATGTGCCAACCACCTAAAACTAGTTCAGTGTCTTAACTATAAAGATACTCAGTTTTTGGTGACCGAATAAGTGAATGACTGAATGTGTGAACTAGAGTTGGACACAAGCCATCTGAATTCAGAGGTTCTGCGTACAATGGTACTTTGAAAAGTTGCCTCATGGGCTTCCCTGGTGGCGCAGTGGTTGAGAGTCCGCCTGCCGATGCAGGGGACATGGGTTCGTGCCCCGGTCCGGGAGGATCCCACATGCCGTGGAGCGGCTAGGCCCGTGAGCCATGGCTGCTGAGCCTGTGCGTCCAGAGCCTGTGCTCCACAGTGGGAGAGGCCACAACAGTGTGAGAGGCCCGCATACTGCAAAAAAAAAAAAAAAAAAAAAAGTTGCCTCACTGGAAGGTTTAAATTATTGGGATTAAGTCATCCATATACCTTTTCCCCCACCCTCTTTTGTCCAAAGTAAAAATAAAGTAATAGTCTGGTTTCTATATTTGGTAATGCCTGTGGTTTGAATCCTGTGCTATTGTATTGTACTAAGATGTGGTTATAATACACAGGTGGCCCGTGCACGTGGTGACGGGGAATGAGGATGAGAATGGGTGGGTCTGTTCCTGTTGTCATTCACCTGGACAGAGAGGCCCATGGCTCTAGAAATCCGAAAGTGAGAGAGCAGGCTGCAGGTGGTGGGAGAGGAAAACATGTCTCTTGGGCTCACCTGTGAAGCATCAGTCAGAGAGTCTGCTTGGGCCTCTTGGGATTGGAAGGGGTGATGTGTGTAAAGACATGCTAAGGAAGATAAGAGGAGGGAGTTTTGTTCCTCTTGGGGCCTCAGCATTAAAGACTGAGCAGTGTCTCCTGAAGGCGGTGTGGAGAAGTAACTGTCAAAGAGAAAGCTGGACATTAGTTTCAGGCCCTAAGACAGTTTTTATTCCTAATTACTGCAATAGTAAATAGAACCCCGTGTAACACTGGGTAGCTAAAGGAAAAGCCCTGAAGGCCAGTAAGGGGTGTGATCGGCCGTCTGTGTCTGTTCACTGGCTCTTGCTGAAGTTCAGCTCCTACCCTCCCACAGAGACCGGAAGACAGGGGCTCGGTCCTTTTTGATGATTATGTTTCAAAGGAATGGCTTCCATATCCTTGAGAAGGACACTCCTGGGTTGTAGAAGATATGTATACATCTGCCTCTGTCTCGAAGGCACAGAGAAAGGATTTACTATTGTCAGTTTTCTAAAGTAAATGCCCAAAGAAAAGGGAGCCCAGGGGCCTGTGTCAGGTTTCGGCTGGAACAAACAGTAGGTTCTTTGGGCAGTACTCAGCTTTCTCAGGCAGGTACTTTCGGGAGCTACCGTCATCGTCCAGGGGATGCAGCCTTGAGCTGCTAGAAACTATGTGTTGCTTCAAGTCTCGTAGTGTCAGGGGTGGACAAAATCGTTAGTGTTGAAAATTGAGTTCTTAGAGGCCAGGTCAAGAAGAGGCTTAGAGGAGCCTCTGGACTAGAGTTTGGCCAAGGAGAGAGCCTTTCTCACCACTTTGGGAGAAACTCCAAGGGGAAAACGAGGCGGATGTCAGAGGGATTGGTCCAGCGTTTCCTTCCAGTGGTTACCTTGCAGCCTCCATTTGTAGTTAGTGAGGAAAACGTCGTTTCCTCACACTGACAACAAGAATTTGTTAAGTGACTTAGGATGAAACGTGCCATTTCTACCTGAGATTTTCTTCTTTGTAAAGTTAAACTTTAGCTTTGGAAGAAGTTAGGATTTCAAGGTTCGACATCCGAGGTTCTGTTGATTCTCATGTATCATAAGCTTCTTCGGCTCAAGGATCAAAAGTGTGAACATGACATGGAGCCCGGAAATGCATTTTTTTATATGAAAGCCACAGTTTTATACTTAGTTTTGAAAGCAATGATGTCAAGAAGGTTTCTTTTGCCGTTTGTCTTTTTTTTTTTTTGCCACACAGCTTGAAGGTTTGTTCTTCCTCCTTCAACTTATGGGAGAATTCTGTAAAGTTCTTTTTCTTGGGTTTTCTACAACAGGGGTTAGCAAACTATGACCCACAGGCCAAATCCATCTCCCACCCTGTTTTTGTAAATAAAGTTTTATTGGAACACAGCCACCTTATTCATTTGTGTACTGTCTAGAGTTTCTATGACAGAATTGAGTAGTTTCTTAAAGACTGGTGGCTGTCTGCCCTTTACAGAAAAAGTTTGCCGACACCTGCTCTACATATTCACAAACTAATTCTTTTTTTCATTATAAATATATTCTCTGCCTGTTTGAAACATAGAGTTGAAATGCTTACAGAATCCATACTTACTACCTTTGAACGCAGTTGTATTTCCCCTCAAATTTTTATTTGAGGAACTCAAGTTGAATGGACAGCATTGTTTCAAGCCCCATGGAAGTTTCAAAGAAAGCAACCACGTGCATACCAGGTAGCCAGGTTTCCTCATAAACTAGAAACTTTGGCTCATATAATTAAAGACTTTCATCACGCACAATGGAGAGAGGTACAAATATTTGCAGTGAAGCTACTGTCCTTCATGAATTATAAAGACACTTGTGGATAAGTTTCTATTTTGGAAATAAAAATGACAATAACAACAAAAAATTTTCTCTGAAAAATGAAACTTTCCTCTTATTCATCCTTTCCATTAAATTTATCCCCTTTTCCTCTATAAAGAAATCAAGTCTTATAACCCCAGAGGGTCAAAGGAGACCTTTAGCTTGTGATATTATTTCTGTGACCTGAGGTGAAGAAATGGCAACTTTTAAAAGCATTTAAGCTCACGGCCAAACATTAGGTATTAGAGTCTCATAATTTTCCTCTCCCTGAGTTTTGACATCTTATAACTAACTTCATCCCATCACACCCATTAGGATAGCTATTTAAAAAACAAACAAAAAAACCCCAAAAAGATATAATAAGTGTTATGAGGATGTGGAAAATTGGAGCTTTTGTGCACTTTTGGTGGGAATGTAAAACGGTGCAGCCACTAAGGAAAACAGTATGGTGGTTCCTCAAAAAATTAAGCATAGAACTGCTACATACATGATCCAGCCATCCCACTCCTGAAGCAGGATCTCAAAGAGATATTTGCACACACATGTTCATAGCAGCATTATTCACAATAGCCAAGAGGTGAGAGCAACCCTAAGTGCCCATCGACAGATGAATGGATAAACAAAAGTGATATATACACATACAATTGAATATTTATCCAGCTTTAAAAAGGAAGTCCTGTCACATGCTACAACATAGATGTACCTTGCTAAGTGAAATAAGACAGTCACAAAAAAAGACAGATATTGTATGATTTCATTTATATGAGGTGCCCAGAGGAGTCAGATTCATAGCTACAGAACGTAGAATGGTGGTTGCCAGGGGCTGGCAGGGGAGAAGAATGGGGAGTTATTGTTTAATAGGCATAGAGCTTCAGTTTTACAAGATGAAAATATTGGTTACACAATAATATGAATATACTTAAACTACTGAACTGTACCCTCGGGAGTGGTTACAATGGTAAATTTTATGTCACGTGTATTTTATCACCATTTAAAAAATGCTAAGCTGATCGCATCCCTGAGCCGGTAGCTTTGACAGAACGTGTGACAAAGTCCAGACAGTTTCTGTTTTGTCTCTGTCTTCACGCTTTCACAGCGGTTAGCTTATCTAGTTATAGCGCTGCCAGGTGACAGGATGTTTTGATAGGAAAAGAAATCAAATCAAGCTGATTGATCTGTTTTCATGGCTCATTCCTGTAACATTGTATAGACACAGCCTCGGGCAAGATTTTTCTATTAACTTGTCGATGAGGCCAGCGAAGCCACTTTTGTGGGTTTGTGAGGAAGAAAGAAAATGGGTTGATGGTTTACTTCGCCTCTGAACACCATTGAGATCAGCTAGATTCCCATCAGGACCACGGCCATCAAATCCTTCATCCCCTCCCTCACTCAAGCCCAGATGGTACTAAGAATCAACATCTGAATTCTAAGTTGCTGCCCTGGCCCAGACATTTCCTCAAATCAGAGTCAATCCCTAGAATTAAGAGACTGCTGGGTAATTTTATGGAGGAAAAAAAAGTTCCATTCATGATGTCATAAAGAATCAGTGTCAAGCAAATGAAAGACATTGAGTTCTGCTATTTCCATTGGTGAATTAAGCGTTGCACATTTGTTACCTTTCACTCTGCACGCGACAGTTACTTCAAAAGGAGCGCAGAAATACCCATCAGAAACAAAACTCGGAAGTTGCGATCACAAAGGAGGAACAGAGAAGGCTGCGTGTTCATTTAAGGGAGCAACGTGCTGCTTGTCATGTCTCGCTGCTTTGTCATAAAGGAAGGGGGTATTGATGGCATCTGTGGGAACAAGCAGAGCCTCAAGGAAAGCTTTGAGCAGCCTGTGCTTCTAGACCTTTGTTCTTCGTTTCATACGTTAAGAGATTTCTGCTTCTTTTGGCAGTGGTTATGTTTTTCAGTTTTTCCAATTGCTGCTTGGGTAAATGTTTGATTCACACACCTGCTATTCAAATATTCTGGGATTTTCAGGGAATAATATCTAGGTACTAAAGGTTGATTTTTCCCCCTAATACAGATTAATAACTCTCTTCTCCTATTTGTAGATCATGGCTATTTGGCCATATTGGGTTTTTTTGTTTTGGTTTGGTTTTTTTGCGGTACGCGGGCCTCTCACTGCTGCGGCCTCTCCCGCTGCGGAGCACAGGCTCCGGACGCGCGGGCCCAGCGGCCATGGCTCACGGGCCCAGCCGCTCCGCGGCATGTGGGATCCTCCCGGACCGGGGCACGAACCCGCGCCCACCGCATCGGCAGGCGGACCCCCAACCGCTGCGCCACCAGGGAAGCCCGGCCATGTTGTTTTATCATTAGCTGGCGGATGCTTAGATAAAGAATAGCCAAACCCAGTCTGTTTTCTGGGTGAAGCATCTTATCATGCAAGAGGAGAAGGTTGAGACAGAAATGAAAAACTGTGTTTGGTATGCAGAATAGGAAAGGATGTTTCTAAATTACTTGGACTTTCTCTTAGATTGGAAGGTTTTGTTATTTAATTATATGCAGTTATGCATTTCTTCTTCATGAGCATTTCTGTTCTGCTTTGGTATAAAAGGCTTGATGTAGCTCAGTTTTTCAAGGACATAGCAAATCTGCACATTTCTTACCTTTATAATTCTCTCCATCGGAAATGACTGATGGGAAGTAACCGAGTGGATATTTACCTTCCAAAACATGGATGTTACTTAACATACGCATATTAAAGAAGAGAGTGAAATTATAAATTTCTGTGTGACTCTATATTTCCTTTGGCCAGTTTAACTTTTTCCTAAAGTACAGCGTGATCATAAAAACAATCTCACAACTTATTGAGTTTTATGCGTGAGGCAGGATGCTTTGTCTTCATTTGTGAAACCTCATTTGGTGACAATTAAGTCACTGCTAAACTTTAATAAGATGATTTAAGAAATGATCAGAGTTTACAGGCTACAAAATTTGGCCCAGAAAATAGCAAAAGGCATATCTTTCGTTCTTCTGTATATGCACTGTAGCCTATCTGTACGTGTTTGTTTATTTACGGATAGTCTCGATGAGTTGTCAGGCGACGGGCAGTATAATGTCATGCTTAAGTTTTCACACACTGGAATCACACGGCTTGGGTTCAAGTCCAATTTTGCACCTTGGGCAAGTTACTTAACATCTTGTTTATCTGCAAAATGGTGATAAGCCTCTGGAGTTGTTGTGAAACTTACAATAAAGTACTACGTGGAAAGCGCAGTAAGTAGTTCCTAATGCAGCGTGAGTGTTACCGTGGCAACGGAAGGGAGAAATCAAGTCTTCACACAAAAATGTCCCTTTCAGACAAAATATTTGTCTGAGTAGACATTTGACGTAACTGTATATAGTTATGGTTTTTAAAATTTTTGTTCAAAATCATTAGTTGACTTTAATCTGACTAGATACTAAGAGCAAATAAATTCCCTCAGTCTAACACTGCTGTCTTTCTCTGTCTTATAAAGAATCAGAGAAGTAAGATTTTAAAGCCTAAACATCTTAACACCACCTTCTAAAGACTTCATTGCAGCAGAGTTGATTGGACCATTAGAGGAAAAACAAGCAGTGAAAGAGGCAAACCTATTTCCATTAACTTGACAGCACAAAACCCTTTGAACAACGGCCCTATTATCTTTGGGGTAACAGGTGGTAGCTGGGCTATTAAGCTGTTCTGGGCAGGATTTCAGATTTCCTTCTTCAGTGCTTTGGGCGATACCTTTCTGTCATAAAGCAATCAGTAATAATTAGGTGTCTAGAATGAAATACAGTACAGCATTATGCTTCCTACATCTGGAAGAGAAAGTCACTTAACTAGCTCTAAATCAATGAATTTTCTTTTTTATTCCTGACCGGAGTGTTAGAGGTAGCAGAGAATATGATGGAAATGTGAATTGTAGCTTGGTACACAATCACAAAAAGAATTAGATGTTAGGACACACTTCCCTGCAAGTAAAAGAAGCAAACACCAAAACATCAAACCTTTATTTCTAACATAAATACTTTCATTACATTGCATTCTCTATCACCGTAGGGCCACCTGTTCCACATTTAATGAAATAAAGTCCCTTGTAATAGGTGATATATAGGTGAAAAGACAAAATGAAGGTTGTAAACAGGGCTTAACCTACATTACTTTTCAGATCTTAGTTTTATTAAATCATTGTTCTACCATGTTCCCATAAGAGGGGACCAATAAATGGAGAAGGAATTATTTCTACTGTGTCTTGTAAATCTCCGAAGAGAAAACTGATAGTTATTCTGTTCGAATTTGGTCTGAAGTTTTCCTGTGCAGATTGGGGTAGAGAGAGAGAAGATGGAATCTGCCAATTGTAACATAAGCTTTCCTCGGTGCCCTCCCAAGAGTGTTGAGCCTGATCCTTGCAAAACTAATTCCCCGAAGTTGCTTCTTACATGCGACTTCAAGGATGGACTCCAAGAACAGTTCAACCTATTTTCAAAAATCAGAATACTTACTTCTGCAAAATTACTCACCTCGAAAACTTTCTGCCAGCTTTCTCCCCCTCAAACTTCAGGTCCCTCTTCTGCTGCCCAGATACCTGCAGGCATTAAGAGCAACCATTCTGTGCTCGTATCTGAACTATTTGAAGAAATGACCAGGAAAGAACTTGTGGCTTTTATTGCCTATGATCACCCTTTCTTTCATCAGCAAGAGTTGTCTGCTGGCCAACTGTATAATTTCATTCTGTGGTGGCTGAGTTTTTTACTCCCCTTCAGAGGCTAATACATCAGTGAAAAGAGAAGCAGAATTAGTAACGAGGTCCTTTGAATGCTTTTGCTTTGGAAAATAAAACATACATTGAGAAAATGCATTAAGCATCAATGTACAGTTTAACAGTTGGTTATAAAGTGCATATAACTGCTGCCACATCAAAGAAAAAGAAAAAATTGACAGTATCTGGGAGCCCCTTAATGTGCCTCTGTGATTGCAATTTCCCTCCCCACCAAAGGTGGCCGCTGTCCTGATTTTTTATTGTCATCATATCCTTTTCTTTGTAGTTTTAAAGTTTAGAGAGATGCATCTCTAAACCATATATTTAGTTTTGCCAGTTTTGAACTTTATATAAATGGAATCACGGTGTGTGTGTTCTTTTGTCTTGCTCTTTTCACTCAGCATTACTTGTAAGATTCATTCATTTTGTGCGTTTACATTTTATTCTGAGAATTTTCAAACATGAGAGAATTGTATAATGATATCATTGCACAGTTTAATTGTAGAGTTATATAGCCATCACCTAACAGTTACTAAGATGTGGCCATATTCATTGCTTTTTTTTTTTTTCCTGAAGTGTTTTGAAGTAAATGACAGACATCTCTAATCATTCATCTCTAAAAACTCAAGAAAATGTCCTCTGTAACCCCAATTCCATTATCATAGGTAGCAAAACTAATAGTAATTCCCTAAAATATCGTCTAATACCCAGTTCATATTCATATTTTCCCAACTGACCCCCAAATGCTTTGATAGCTAGTTTGTTCAAACCAGGATCCAATCAAGATCCATGAAAAAGGTGCTTTTAACAGCACAACTTAAGCTTGAAATGAGTCTGTGATCCTTTTTCTCATACACTTCATCAGTGGATAAGGCTCCTGTGGGACCTGACTGCAGGCATTTCTCCCACAGTAAGAGGGAAATAAATCGCCTTGTCTATGCTAATGACATGTCCAACTCTCATGCTCTCTGACTCCAGAGGAAATTATACTGTCTGCATTACTGTCAGAAAGAAGTACCTAATACCAATTATGTCAAAACCCAGATTGTTGTTTTGGACAGATACTCTGAAGTATTGAGCTGATCAAGTTTAAGTCTAGTCTTTACTTATCTGGAGAATGGATGGGGGACTGCCCATCTGGGGAGGTCACTGGAATGCAGATGTCTACCAGCTGAAGTCTCTACTAGGACCACAGGAGGACTGGTAGATGGATGGCTGGTCACTTTGCTCCATTAGGATCTTTCTGGATCTTTCAGTCATGCCTTTGCTCATTTAATATTGCAGGACTTTAGGTTTTCTGTTGTGTTTGATTCAAACATTGACCAGAAAGCTCCTTATGAAAGATCTTGGCCCCCCTGTGTCCCTGCTGAGTTAGAAAAGCTGACCTCCCTGGTTCCTTTTTACAACAGAACAACCACATTTGCTTCCTGCAACCTGGAATTTAGATCATTGTTTCGCAGAAGATTTTCCTCGGAATGAAAGACCCATGGTACTCCATGAAAGGGTCATACTGTCAAATGAATTTGGGAGAAACACTGGGTTAAACTGAGTTAAACTGGTTTCTTTAGGTCCTCTCCTGCTAACAAACACTGTGATTCTCCAGTGGTACATGGCATTTCCCAAAACTATTGTCCTCCAACCCTTTCCTCAGAGCATCTCTGGGGGTTACTATTCTGCAGAACAGACTGTGGAAAGTGCTGATCTAGATGACTTGGATGTAATCACAAACAACAGTAAATAAACAATCTCATCTCCTACCTCATGGGCCGGGAAGAGTTTATGTAAGCTAGCTACTCAGTGTTGCACGAGTACGTTGGGTAGGTTACCATGTTAGAGATGAGGAACCTTATTCATGCACCCCATCCACTTGGACCGTCGCTGGAGTTCACGCTGTAACAGTGTGAATCAGGATCTATGCTTATTATGTGATGAGGACAATTACACCTTAGATTCAATCTTTTAGATGAAATTTCCACATGGTTTAGATTTTTAGAGGAGAAAATAGTTCTAAACTGGTCAATCTCTCTGGTTTTTAAAAAAATTTTTATTAAAGTGTAGTTGATTTCAATGTGTTAATTTCTGCTGTACAGCAAAGTGATTCTGTTTATATATATATATTCTTTTCCATTATGGTTTATCCCAAGATATTGAATATAGTTCTCTGTGCTATACAGTTGGACGTTGTTCAGTCTTTCTGATTTTGAGGCTCACTCGGCCTTAATTGCCAAATATGTTAAAAGCGATTTTTCATTTTGAATTAGTAATTCAATAAGCTTTCTTTGGATAATCAAGTAATCAAAAACCTTCTTGCCTAGTGATCCTACATTTAGCAAAATGTTTAGATATTCATAGGACCCCTCAACATCATCTGTTGGTAAAAGTCGGTGCTCATACAGATTGCTTCTAGATTAACAGGACTTCTTGAATGTGTTTATCATACCATTCTGTCTGAAACTAGATGTTTAAAATTGCATTCTTTTCTACTTCTTTCTTCAACACAGCATTTAGATTGACAACCTTGTTGCTTTTCTCCTTAATTTCCTTATGAAATAGAAGATCAACTGGTATTTGTCATCTGATCTTTTGAAATGGAAGACCTCTGGATTTATCCCTTCCTCCAAATCCTTGCTCTCCTTTCCCCTCTTTTATATATTGTATGTATACATTTAATTTTTTTTTCTTTTTTGCGGTACACGGGCCTTTCACTGTTGTGGCCTCTCCCATTGCAGAGCACAGGCTCTGAACGCGCAGGCCCAGCGGCCACGGCTCACGGGCCTAGCAGCTGTGCGGCATGTGGGATCTTCCCGGACCGGGGCACGAACCCGTGTCCCCTGCATCAGCAGGCGGACTCTCAACCACTGCACCACCAGGGAAGCCCGTTTACATTTAATTTTGAAAGAGAGTCTCTTCATCTTAAGGAAAATGGATGCATTTTCTCTGGAGATAGTGTAAATGTGGGTTGGTTGTTTCATGTTGGGTCCTTCTAGGACATAGTTGCATCATATTAATAATTTTCCGTATTGATGATGTCAGCTGGGAAGTAGAGGTAGGTTCCAGGTTCTGGAGGGTCTCTCCATTTGCTACTTGTAGATCTCTAGCATAAATTCACTTTCACTGGAGTTGTCAAATTTTAAAGGGATAAAAGCTACAGATTTTACTTGCAAGTTGACTATTCTAACCACTGAAAGCATACGACTCTGCAGTAAGCTACTGCAGATTTCATCATTTCTCAATTGTTTTCCCCCCTTCAAACTTCTATCCCATACAGAATGTAATTTAAAGGCAGTTGAGCAGAGAATTCAACAGAGATAGATTATCCTAGAGAAAAATATGAACAACTCCCTGCTCTGGTACTCTGAGAACCAGATGACTGAAAAAGCATCAATATTACTTTTTTTCCCCATTTCCTCATTTTATGAAATACAAGAGTTTCTTTCTTCCGTCAGTATGGGGAGCACAGCGAAAATACCCTGCCCAGTAAGCCTAGTGATATATTTTAGAAAAATTCGTTTACCTGTTCACATGGGTGCCTGAACAGGCATATTCACAATAGCAATATTTGTAGGCCAAAAATGCAAAGCAACTTAAATTTTCTTCAGCTGCAGATGGTGAAATAAGTTCTGGCGCTTATATCCCATGTCATGGTATGTGGTACTCAAAAAGAATGAGGTGCTTCTGTATGT
Source organism: Orcinus orca (assembly GCF_937001465.1). Lineage (NCBI taxonomy): Eukaryota > Metazoa > Chordata > Mammalia > Artiodactyla > Delphinidae > Orcinus > Orcinus orca. The sequence continues at coordinate 96,040,534 of NC_064568.1, read as the reverse complement.
ACTGATGGGAAGATCTCTAAAACATATTTATAAATGAGAGGAGAAAAAAGAGTTATAGAGCAATATGACCAGAACGATCCCATTTGTGGTTTTAAAAACTGTATTTATATAGTGTTGGGTGTGTGTGGGAAAGAGGGAGAGAGAGGGAAGAAGGAAAAGAGAATGAAAATATCAAAGAAGGGCAGTAGTGAGACTTGATGAGTTGGGTCTATGGAAGGAGGGACAATGAAAAAGGAGTTTGTTTTCTGTTTCTTGAATTATTTACAGTGAAAATGTTTCATGTATTTTTATAAATAAAAAAATTAAAGAACACGTGTATGTGAGCACATGAAAAAAATAAAAAGAGAATGTCCTAGTTATTTTTAACAAAGTCATCCATCTCAGGCATTCACTAAGCAGAACAAGCCCATCCAAGATGCCTGTTTTAAATTCACTGATGTTAAAGAAGCATAGGATTCCGTGGCTTAGCACGTACCATGTGGATAGGGAGACTGAACAAAAAATAATTAGGGGGAGGTGATGGGGAACGGGCTTTTAGTAAATACGGCATCTACTGCAGTGGTGGCTCAAAAGAGGTTTACGGTAGTGATTAGAACTGCTGTCACTCCATTACCAGAGTTAGTCTCTGTGCTTTGGTGGAAGTTACTGCTGAGAATCGGTCCTTCACCAGACTTTCTGTGACTAAAGCACTCGCTCAAATGTAAACAGACTTCAGAGCAATAGAAAGGAACATAAAGCTGTGAAAACCAAAACCCTCATTAGTTTTTCCCTTTGTTTACAAACCAGTGCAAGAATAGGTGTGTTTTAAAATGTAGGCTTTAGTATTATTCAGGTATGGTGAAGCCCACAGGTCAAGAGACAATTGCCATTGAAAAGAGAGTCTGTTACATTCACAGATCCCGAAGAGAACGGGTCATGCCAGGCCATGGAGAGCCACGTGGAGAAGCCCCAGGGTTGTTCAGGAAGCAGAAAGGGAGGAGAACGTGGGCAAGAGCCTTTATTGCGGTTTCCACAGGAAGGAATGTGCAGGACAGGGTTAGCAGGTGTGCCTGGCTAGGGTGAATCATTTTAGTGACTCTGGGGCATGAGGACTGTCTCTAGTTGTCTGGTACCTGGCCCTGGGGTGATGAGGGCAGGAGAACCTTGGCCTGTAGTGCAAGGACTCTGTAAAGGAGATGATTGAGGATAGGGGCTCTGGAGTGGTCGCTTTGCATATGAAAGGCAGGCTCACAGGCAAGTCACTTACTATCTGTAGGAATCTGTTAGCCCTGGGAGGGGCTGTCTGTCTCTAGGATCAGCATGGCTCCTAGATGTCAACGTATCAGAAGTACGAAAAATAAAAAGGCACGGTCAATAGATGGTGATAAAATGCAAGAATACCTATGCCAGCAGCCGCATAGCACAGGGAGATTAGCTCGGTGCTTTGTGACCACCTAGAGGGGTGGGAGGGAGACACGAGAGGGAGGAGATATGGGGATATATGTATATGTAGGGCTGATTCACTTTGTTATAAAGCAGAAACACACCATTGTAAAGCAATTATACTCCAATAAAGATGTTAAAAAAAAAAAAGGCCTTTCACGGTTTTCTGCATGGTTTTTATATGAATCTTTTGTTTCATGACGAGCTTCCAGAGCCTTCCTTGGACATGCCAACCTTTTCATATAATTTTGGGGGGCAATTTGGGGCCATTTTTGGTACAGTAATTGAGAAGTACTTCTCGCACTCATTTCAGGCGAGAAAAGAGGGGTATGTGAAGCTTTTTAAGATGTGTTTGGACCTACTCAACTAATTCTTTGTCTTTGTTTGCGTCTAAAAGCCAGCCAGTCATTTTTAGCCTTTTCCTCTTCAGGCTGTCTCACATGCTGGCATAGAATTTTAGACCGGGTGTCCCTGCAGTAGCCTTGCACATTTGCTGGTTTATGCAATTTGGTTTTGATGTTTCAGTCACCACAGGCCCATCTCAAAAGCCTATTACAGGGCTCCCCTGGTGGCGCAGTGGTTGAGAGTCCGCCTGTCGATGCAGGGGACACGGGTTCGTTCCCCGGTCCAGGAAGATCCCACATGCCGCGGAGAGGCTGGGCCCGTGAGCCATGGCCGCTGAGCCTGCGCGTCCGGAGCCTGTGCTCCGCAACGGGAGAGGCCACAACAGTGAGAGGCCCGCGTACCGCAAAAAAAAAAAAAAAAGAGCCTATTACAGTGTTCTGCACCTCCTACCGCCTGGAGATTTGGTTCTTTTCTAAAGATCCAAGGAGTTGCGTTGTTGTGCTCTGAGCTGTATTTTCATTTTGGGGGGAAACCAGCTTCCTGCTTTTTCTATTTTGTTTCTATCCTGTTAGAGGTTAAAATAATTGTTTTTAGAAAGTTACTTTTGTATGCTACACATCTAATCCTTGTATTTTACTGTTGTCCTCTTGCTGACTGTGGCCTAAAGTTTAATTTAATCGTCTGCTTAGATTTACTATTTTTGTTTTTAACTCATGTTTTTGCCCTGGTGGTCACTATTTCTTTTTTTCATAACAGCTTGATTGAGGTGTAATTTACACAACATAAAATTAATGCTTTGGACGAGTACAGCTCAATGATTTTAGTAAAACTGAAGAGTCGTGCAACAATCACTACGTTCCAGTTTCATAACCAAAAAGTTTACACCAGCACATGCCCATGTGTGGTCACTCAGATTTTATTTGCCCTGTGCTTTAATAACTGAATAATATTGGAGTGATCCTTATATAGTAGATCTTCTTATTTTAAACTAAGTCCTTACTTTATTTTTTTATATAAAAATGTTACCTACTTGTGTGCTTTTTGCCACCAGTTTAACGAAGTAGCTTTTCAGTTTTATTTTCCTTTTAAGAGATAAATGATGTTGTTCTGTTAACTTCCATCTCCCATCTCCCAGAGACCAACATCCCCCAGTTAATCAGCTCCCTATCACACCTCGGTGCGCACTTACCTGATTTCTTCCTCCTATCCTTTGGACAGATGCAGTACACGTTATACTTTCTCTTCTCCGATGCATCGTTCCTCGTCTTCTGACTTCCTTAACTTTTCATAATCTCTTCTCTTCTCTTCTTTTTTTGTCTTTGTTTTACCCAAAGCCAGAATTGTTGGAGAGGGAGGATCGGACCTAGCCTTGGTCGGTGAAAAGGAAACCGTTATATTTTCTTTCTCCCCACATGGAATCCTCTTCCCCCGGGGGGGTTATGGCTTAGTAGTAGCCCAGGGCAGGTGATTTGAGTTGTCCTCCTGCCCCAAGAGCCCATTTTATTTCACTCCCTCGGGCAGTGGGTGAGCTTGTCTTTGACCCCAGTTACACTTAGCTGGAACTTTGGAGGAACTGCTGAAAATAAGATTAGCAGAGAGGCATCACGTATACCTTGTTAAGAGAGATAGTGAAGAGTGTCTTAGAAGGAAGAAGCTCCTGAACCAAAGTGTAATTATGTTATTTTACTGTGATGCTCAGCCCCAGATAAACTAGTAATAAAATTGCCTTCTATTTTTAAAAACTTATTCCCTTGAAGTATAGTTGGCTTACAGTGTGTTGATGTCTGCTGTACAGCAAAGTGATTCAGTTATACATATATATATTCTTTTTCATATTCTTCTCCATTATGGTTTATCACAGGATATTGAATATAGTATCCTGTGCAGTAGGACCTTGTTGTTTATTCTTGCCTTCCATTTTTAAAGCGGTATACATTAGATTATATTTAGAGCCTATATACATAATAACAATCTCCATAATAAAGTGGTATTGTGGAGGCAAAAAAAAACCCCCATAGGCTTTAAAATCTCTTTCTGCTCTTCTACTTACTGCTCTGTGACCCTGAGCAAGTTAATTTTGCTGGGCCTCAGGTGCCACATCTGTATAATGGGAATAATAACACTTCGCAGGACTGTGGTGAAGATTAAATTAAGTGACATGACATCCACCCTTCTCACAATGATCTGTGTATCCTCTCTGGGCACAGGGTTCTGCACAGGAAATGGACAAAGCGAAGGCATAAATAAGCCACCTTTTCCCGGAATGTCAGTTAAAGGTGGAAATTGGTGTGCATGTGGGAGAGGGTGGAGGGGGGGTACTTTCTTATTTAAATAAGAGCAGATATATTTTGTGAGCTCCACCTTCGTTCTTAAGGAAAAACTCAATACATTAAAGAAATGGCATGCTTGGGACAGGCAACTTCAGTCATACCCTTGGAGCCCCTGGCATTACTCCTTTACCATTAGGAGTAATCACAGGGAAAAGTTTGAGAAACACTGCCACGTATAGGACAGTCTCATCATCCCTGTTTCATGATGTATCCCACTACATTTCCCGAGCACATACCTGATAGCTCCTCCTGGGTGTTGATGACATTGAGCTCACCATCCTCCCGCCGTGCCTGATTCTCCTTCTGTGTTCCGTACCGTAGTCATTGACACCACTGTCCATTTAGTTACTCAAGTCAAGAACCAAGGAGTCCTCGTTGACCCCTCTCTCCCCTGCACACCCCATGGCCAATCCTTACCTTCAGGTCGTGGCCACATTGCCACCTTCACGTGTCTTGAGTGTATCCCTTGTCTCTGTGTCTGTCTTTAGCATCTTAGGGTAGCTGCCATCGTCTTCTGCCCAGACTTCTGTAATCACCTGGTAACTGGCCTCCCTCCAACCCATCCTCCACACTGAAATGGGCGTTGGTCTTTCAGATACTTAAATCTGATCACTTCTTCCCATTTCCCTTCGAATAACATGGTCAATAAGGCCTTTGCATGGCCCAGGCCCCCTGCCCCTTTGGCCACATCTTAAAGCATCATTCTACACCTGGTGCTGGTGGTACAGTCATACCAGATTGCTTTCTGCTTGTCCACGGCACCCTGATTCCTCCGTCAGGAGCCGTTGCCAAGCTTGCTGTATCTGGAGTGTTTCCATCAGCTCCTACCCAACTGCCCTGGGCTAAGATAAGGTATATTTATCTTTCAAACTCAGCTCTGGGGTTTCTTCCTCAGAAAAGCCTTTTCTAACTCCCCAGTGGAGGAGGTTATTTATCATATGCTCTGATGGAACCATGTCTTCTTCTTTTTTTAAAAAAAATTATTTATTTTATTTTTGGCTGCATTAGGTCTTTGTTGCTGCATGCGGGCTTTCTCTAGTTGCGGTGAGTGGAGGCTACTCTTCCTTGCGGTGCGTGGGCTTCTTATTGCGGTGGCTTCTCTTGATGCGGAGCACGCGCTCTAGGCGTGCAGGCTTCAGTAGTTGTGGCGCACGGGCTCAGTAGTTGTGGCTTGTGGGCTCTAGAGCACAGGCTCAGTAGTTGTGGTGCACGGGCTTAGTTGTTCCACGGCATGTGGGATCTTCCCCGACCAGGACTTGAACCCATGTCCCCTGCATTGGCAGGCGGATTCTTAACCACTGTGCCACCAGGGAAGCCCCAAGGAACCATGTCTTCTTTTATGAGGCCCATCTCAATTTGCAGTCACACATTAGGTGATATCATCATTTGATGACTGAATCACACATTAGTCTCTAATCCCTGTGAGGGAGGGGCTGTCCCTTTGGTCACCATCATCTCCAGTCCCTGACAGAGTAGCTTTGCACTCCAGGCAACTGGTCCTCAGTTGTTGAATGAGTGCGGAGAGACAGCTGAGGTCCGGATACCTAAGTGGTTGGCCTGACAGTGACCGTATTCTGCTGATACTTGAGATCTCGGACCTCTGCGTCTAGGGCTCTGTCCGCCTCGCTGCAGATCCTTCCCTGAGTACCGTGGGTCAGGTTCATCCTCTTGACTCCACGGTTTTGAAAAGCCCCTGGGAATCCTCATTTTGTTGAAGAGAAATCTGTTCATTTACATGGTTCAGTACAGGATGGCAAAGCACCTGTTTATTCACCCAAAAGATCGCTAACAAACTTTTTACTTAAAAACCCCTGCTTCATCTTGCCTGTTCCATCTTTCCCACCGTGCTGCTGAGCAAATCTTTTTTAAAATCAGGCAGAACTTTCTAACCGAGCTGCACGCACCTCTCTTCCCCTTCCCCGGGCATCCCTCTTCTGCACGAGAACCCCGTCTGCCCTCTTCCCACCATATCTTGCTATTTGGGTTGGGACATAAAACTCCTTCACCTCCCAAAACGAACACCGCTCCATTGATTCTCCCGCTCACCTTTAACCCTTGCCCTTCTGTACAACCTTCCTGCCCTCACGTCTGTGGGTAAATCGTGGTGGCTGGGGTGGGGGCACCAGTGTCTTCCCAGACTGGCACAGTGACTTGATTAAGGGCACACAGCTAGTGGGTAACATAGTTGCAATCACAATTCTTGTTTCCTTGCTTTCTTTCTAGTTCTTACTCCTATTCTTTGCATGAAATTCTCTTGAGGGGTGTGTGTGTGTATGTGTAATCTGCATCTAAATTTGTGTGCATAAAATTGTTTCCTTATTTTATAACTGGTATTTTCCCCCCTGAATAATTGTGTATCCAAAGGATATAAAGAATCTCAAGTTGACAAAAGCGATTGCTGTCACCTCTCACCTCCTCCATTCCGTGTTTACTGAAATGTCAGCTGCTGGAATAGCTTTCTTTCCTCTACAGGTTCTGCTGGTTTCCCCTTCCCTACCTGGGGCCACAGGCCTGCCCTTTCGTGCTGCCCTCACTTCCCCACTCTGGGGCTCTGTTTCCACTTGCCTTGCCCTCCATCATACCCACTGATCGGAGAGGAAGCGCTCCCTCTTCCCCCCTGCAGCTCCCACCTGCCCAAACGGTTGGCTCAGGTGAATGACTGGTCAAGTGGAAGTGTGTTTGGGAACTGAACAGTCCGTTCCTTGTTTGGAGCCAAGAGAGGAGAGCAGTGGGTGGGTGTCGCATGGAGGTCTCCCACCGCCCCCTAGGCTCTCCTCGGGAACCTGGGTGCCAATCCAGGGAGCTTTTTAGGAGATATTTTCAAATGACTTTTAAAATAGTTGGGAAGCAACAAAATCCTCAATGAGACATGATCTGTATGCACTAGGTAATTAAAAAAGAAATCCCACCTGTGAGGAAAGGCCACACTCAGGAAGATGTGTGATGCAGAGGTTAAGCTGAGGGCAGAGGTAGTGTTTTCTGGCTTTGAATCCTGGATGCTCTTCTCAGTATGACTCTGATAGGTTGTTGAGCTGCTCTATGGTACAGTTTCCTCAACCATATATCACGGTTAAATAAAATGAGATTAAAAGTGCCTACCTCATAGGTAATTTGATTGTCTTGATGATTAAATAATTGGATTAAAATGCTGATCATAGTATCAAAACGTATTAACTGGTATCATTAGCTTACATTAGTAAAGTATAACTTACGGAAGCTTTCCCATATATGACATTTCAATACATCTTAAAATACGATGCTTTTTAGAAACGTCTTTGTTACCTACTCACCCCTGCTTCTCTGTGTTTTGCTCGCAGCCCTGGAAAGGAAAATATCGATGAGGCAAAGCAGAGAGGAGCTAATAAAACGAGGGGTCTTGAAGGAAATCTATGATAAAGGTAAGGGGACCGCTCCAGTCTCCATGAGCCAGAAAAGAGCCGTGCATGGAATCTGTGTGCATAGTTCTTGGAGTTGGATTCAGTTTTCTGTACCACTTTATCAGAGTTTGAACCTTTAAAACTCTAGACACTTCTGGAGAGATCAGAGGATGTAGCAGACAGCGCTGAAGTGATTGCTATTATAGAGGGAACGAAAGCTCCCTTTTTCTCAGCACTGGAATCAAACCATAGGATGCTGAGACAAATGATGTGGCCCAAGGAATGGTGTCAGTACTGGTGGTGAGCCTGTTGGTGTCTGAACACACACAGCTGGGGTGAATTTAATTGCTCAGGCTCTTTCAGGCACTAGGGGTTCCCAGGACAAATGTTAAAAATCCACAAGCACCTAGAATTTCTCTAACAGATTTTTTGGGGCCGTCCATCTCCCAACAATAGGACAAATCAAAGTGGAGAAAATTATATATAATTTTATATAAATGTACACATGTTTCAAATGATAATATTTCCAGTGATTACAAATGCACTGTGAATGTGTCCAAAAGTGTCTGCTGGTGAACTTATCCCGTGTCTTTTGCTGATTGAACTACTGCCTTTAAATACGAAGGTATGCAGTGGTTTACCCATTAACTATTCTTCACTCCCCTCCCCTTCCTCTCACCATCCTTCATTTAAGGCTTTAAGAGAAATGATGAACTGTTATTCCAGTCTTGTTACAGTCATCAGTAATAATTGTCTGTTCTAGATCTTATTATTTGAGGCCAGTATTATTTGTTGGGCCAGATTATTAAATCACATGTTCCGCTTTAAAGGTCCACCCTGATCATCAACGTGATCCTGTAATTCTGACCGTGCAGTCAGTTTTCCATGTTTTTGTAGGTCTTCTACATGCCTAGTTTGTGTTCTGATACAGAAAGGCAGGCTGTGTTTCTAACTTGGGCGCTTCTGTCTGATTCCACTGTCTTCAGTGAGTTGGTCCTTATTCCTCTGGTGGTACAGTTCACCCCATGCATTCCTGCCATGGAGCCTCCTGACGGCACTTTGGAAGTATTTTTTCTTAGCACACATTGCCACCCTGAAACGCTGCAAGTAGGAGGTGGCGCTGCTCTCGCCCTAGTGGCAGGGGATGCAGCAGGTAGGGTGTGACGCTGTGCTGTTTCAAACCGCCTTTGTTCATTAGCAGAGCCTCCTGGCCCCAAGGCATCCCTCCGGCGAGTCACATCGTCCTTCTACTTCTGGGCGAGACATACCAAGATACAGTTTCTTTGGTTGATTAAGCTCTCCAGAGAAAAAGAATGCATCATTTTGTCACTTTTCTCCAATGTCTTATTTCTGTACAGGCCCCCCAAACCCTCCCTTATACTGACCTTAAGTTTCCATGTTTCATCTCAAAATCCTTTCTCTATATTCCCTCCCCGGTGAAGATGGGAAGTGTCTGACCACAGGTATGGTATTACACGCTCAGCATCCCAGGGCTTAAATAAAGATTACTGTCCTGGCGAAAGCCTGTTCAGATCCAGTTAAATGATCCCTCCCCCTCCCTCCTTTCTTCCTGCAAAACTTTATGTCTCTTACAGGAAAATTTCAGGAATCCTTTAAAGGAGAGGATACATTTAATTATAGTATTTATTATTTCCATCATACCTAATAACTGAGTTAGGGTAAATATTGCCGGAGTAACTTCCTGACTTAATCAAAGAAGCCATAGACTGTTAGAGCAAAAGCCCATTTTATAGGGGAAGAAACAGGGGACATTGAGTCTGGGGCCTGCCAGCCCCCATTAGGAGTTGCCCGAGGATTCGGAGCTGTGTCCTGTTTGTGGTCTCAGTAACTGGCTGTGGAGGAAAGGACCAGGCTGGCCGCCGCCTGTCACCACAACTTCCGGTTTTATTTTTGTCTTTGCATTATCGCTGTCTGCTTTTTTCTGTTCTGTTGTTGGCCGGCTTTCCTCACTAGCACGTTAACTCCAGGAGAACATGGACTTCATAAGGCTTGATGCCAGACCCCCTCAGAAAGTGGCTGAGATAGATTGGCTCAAAAAATGCTTATTGTTTGTATGATGGGAATGGGAGTAGAGGGAAACTAAAATTGCACATAGTAGATATAGAAGTTTGTATTTGCTGTGGGTTTTTCTGATAAAAGCATCCATTTTGTATCACTGTGGATATTAATCACATTACCTTGTATTATGTTACATCAGCTGTTCAGAACGTGAGTCCTGTAATCATTGCTTGGATTCAATTCCAGTTCCACTACTGAGTAGCTGTGCAACTTTAGTGAAGTTGCATAACTTCTCTGTGCTTCTATTCCCATATTTGAAAGTGTGGATAATATTGTAATGAGGATTACATGAGATAACATATCTGTATTAGTTTGCCAGGGCTACCATAACAAAATACCACAGACTGAGTGACTTAAACAACAGAAATGTATTTCCTCACAGTTTTGGAGGCTAGAAGTCCAAGATTCAGGTGCTAGCAGGATTGGTTCCTGGTGAGGCCTCCTCCTCGACTTGCAGACGGCTGCCATCTTGCTGTGTCCTCACATGGCCTTCCCTCTGTGTGTGCACACTCCTGGTGTCTCTTCCTCTTTTCATAAGAAACACAGTCCTGGGGCTTCCCTGGTGGCACAGTGGTTGAGGGTCCGCCTGCCGTTGCAGCGGACACGGGTTCATGCCCCGGTCCAGGAAGATCCCACATGCCACGGAGCGGCTGGGCCTGTGAGCCACGGCCGCTAAGCCCGCGCGTCCGGAGCCTGTGCTCCGCAACGGGAGAGGCCACAACAGTGAGAGGCCCGCGTACCGCGAAAAAAAAAAAAAGAAACGCAGTCCTGTTGGATCAGGACCCACCCTTAGGACCTCATTTAACCTCATTACTTCCGTAAAGGCCCATGTCCAAATATAGTCACACTGGGGGTTTGGATTTCACATATAAATTTGGGCAGGGGGGAGAGGGGGTAACACAGTTCCGTCCATAACAACATGTAGAGTAAAATATTGGCTATCATCCCATAAGTTCTCAAGAAATTGTTGACACCCCGTTATTAGTAGTAGTATCATCATCATCCTTTATATTTTTTAAAACCCTTTATGTTCCTTAGCCTAGTTCAGGCCCACGAGTTAGGAAGGGACATCATTGTCAGCTCTTAAGTGCAAGGATCTTCAACCCCCCCTCACAATGGCCTTACCAACGTGGGTGGCCGAGAACCTAGCCCCTTGGTATATGATTTAATTACCTTCTCACCCCTCCACCCTGTCTCCTCTTTAGTCTCTAAACATGTCGTTTTCCTGTCATTCATCCTTCCCTTTTCTACAGCATCATTCAACTTGCTGTGTCTGGGATTCTAGTGAGTAAAACAAATGAACTTTTATTGCCACATCCTGAGTGAACAGCAAGAGGCAAAGAACCTTTCATCATTTTCCAAGTTGTTTGCTGCAAAGATAAATTTCTTAGATTTTCGGCAGTCCTTTCACATTGCCCGGCTTGGTCATTCCTCATTTTGCACCCATGAGTCTGGTCACCTGGCAGCAAAACGGTTTCCACCAGAGATATATGGTCCCTAATGTGCAGTTACTGTGTCAGCCCATCCACAAGGGCCGGCCCCTGTTCATGCTGCAGTTACACTGTTTTGTATATGATATTGCTAAGGTGGTGGGAAGCAGTTTATCTTTAGTAGATGAGCTTTTCTCTTCCAACTCTTTATGTTATTGATTTTGCTTAATAATGCCGTACTCGTTTGTAGGAAGTATTAAGATAAACTGTAGGGATATGAGATTTGTAACTGGGCATGGCGGGCTTAGAACGAATGAGGTTTTATTATTCTGAGAGTTCTCCTCGAAATTCTTTATGTTTTTCTTAGCAGGTTAAAATCCCACACTAGTCAATAAATTTAAATCAGGCAAAATGAGAGCTTGGATTGAAGAGGGGAAATGTTCTCAGTGTCTCTAGAAACTAGTTCAGGAATCCTTCATTTAATGGAATGTAGATGTAAAGAGCTTAAGTTACTGGATGGCTTGTATTTTCTTATTGGTTTCCATATACAACCACATGCATTTAAAGTTCAGAAGAGGACTTCCCTGGTGGCACGGTGGTTAAGAATCTGCCTGCCAATGCAGGGGACCACGGGTTCGAGCCCTGGTCGGGGAAGATCCCACGTGCCATGGAGCAACTAAGCCCGTGCACCACAACTACTGAGCCTGAGATCTACAGCCCGCGAGCCACAACTACTGAACCCACGCGCCGCAACTACTGAAGCCCGCGCACCTAGAGCCTGTGCTCCGCAACAAGAGAAGCCACCGCAATGAGAAGCCCTTGCACCACAACGAAGAGTAGCCCCCGCTCACCGCAACTAGAGAAAGCCCGGGCACAGCAACGAAGACCCAATGCAGTCAAAAATAAAAATAAATAAATAAGTAAATAAATTTATAGAAAAAAATAAAGTTCAGAAGAAAGTTTAGATAAAACTTTAAAGATCAGAGAAAATCGTTCGATCTCTGGATATATCAAGGCCATGTAAAAATGCAGCAAACTTTAAAAACTACAAAGAAGACTTTAAATTGTTAATCACGATGTAGAGGAACATAAAATTTTAAATTCTTTTTCTCCCATTTTCCATATTTTCCACAATATGGATATAGCAATTTCGTGAAAAACACAATGAAACATTACAGTGAACCGTCATCACTCTAAAGAGTAAAAATGTGAAACCAACTACTGATGGAAAATGGTCTATAATTTTGTAGACAGCTTATTTTTAACTATTTAATCCCCGGTTCCGTAGTCTGTTTTTTTAAATTAGAACTTAAGGGTTCTCCTAGACTCCTGGAACATTTGTTCATTCATTCAACAAATTGGTACTGAATCCCCCCTCTGAGCCAGGTGCTCTAGTGTTGAGCTACAGTGATAACCAAAAAAGCAAGATTCTCACCTTCTCAGAGTTTACATTCTACTAAAGGAGATAGGAAATAATTAAATAAGCCTATGATATATTGCCAAGGAGTGATGAGCACTACGAAGATAAACAAAGCAGCAGGGTAAGGAGATAAATTCAGAGGGGGAGCCATGATTTTATATAAATGCAATCATGGAGGACCTCTGGAGGAGGTGATATTTGCACAGAGACCTAAATGCAGTGCTTGGGTGGCTGAAACAGGAGCATTGGTCTTACTACTACTTCTAAACAACCTGTAACCTAATTCGTGAGCCCTTAAGTTCCTTAAATTGACTCAGTATGTTTCTTTTAAATTAAAGCCTCTGTATTGCACTTGCCTCTCTCTCAGTTCTCTGTAAATCAGAGCACAACACCCCCTGTTCAGAGCCTACAGTGGCTCCCCACTTCACTCAGAGAAGTTTCAAGCTCCTCCGACAGCCTACGAAGCCCTCCACAATCTGCCCTCCAACCCTTAAGTTTGCTTCAACTCCCTGGCGGTACTTCCTCATAACGTCCTCTCTGTGGCATCTTGCTAACCCTGCTTTCCAGCCCCTGATGTTGGCATTGGCTCCACTCTCCTCCTAGAACCCTCTTCCCCCAGATATCCATCCACGTGGTTCACTCCTTTTTCAAGTCTTTGCTCAGATTCCACCTTCTCAATGGAGCTTCCCTGGGACCTCCAGATTTTAAAGTGTCACCTCCTTCCATAGGTCTGTAATCCCCTGACCCTGCTCTACTGTGTTCTTTCTTTCTTTCTCTCTCTCTTTTCTATCTCTTATCACCTGCAATCTATACATTACATATGTGTTGTATTAGCCTTTTTCTCATCGGTCTCTCCTTACTGAAAGGTGAGCTCCACCAGGCAGGGCAGGATCTCTGTCTGGTTTGTTCACAGACGTTGTGGCATCTGACTGCCTACAGTAGCACTATGTCCTATTGGGACATAGTCAGTGCTCAGTATGTTTATTGAAAAACAACAAATGCCAGGCTGAGGCTGTCTGCATGTACACACGACTTGGTCTGTACACCTGTGTTGGCAAAATCCAGAGCGCTAGAACTCTGATCCCTCTTGTTTATTCATTTGTGTGGTTCGTGAAACGTTGTTGCCAGTTGTTTAAATAGGCGGTATTATATTGGGCGTATATTCAAGTATATGGATGCCACATACTCTACTTATAAACAGTGGTTATTAGGTGTTATGGAGAAAAATATTCTGAAAGCAGTGGACTGTTTGGCCATTAGTAAAATCGTGATGGTATTTCTCAGGCTTAGCAAGGACCTCAAGAGGTCACCTGACCTGGCTTCTGTTATTTTTCCAAAGTAGAGTAGAAGCAGCTGTAGCCCAGCGAGGTTATAGACTTGCCTAAGGGTTCACGGCCAGCGAGTGTGGACTCTGAAAACCCCTGCTAAGACCTTCTGTCCTTTGTTTGGAATTTATAGGAACACAAAAAAAACCTTTGTAATATACTGCCTGTTGGTCATCAGAGGATATTAATAAATAATGCTGTTAGTGGTTATTGCAGAAGATCTCTACAAATAAGCATGATGTTGTATATAAAGGATGTTAGGGATAACAATGGCGATTGTTCCGTATTTTTCAACACTGGATCTTCCAGTGAAACCTCAGTTCTATCACAGTCCTGTCACGTGCTTTGTACAGTATGGGTGTGTTTAATTCACATGACTGGATATATCACTTATGAGGAGGGAAAAGAGGGAAAGGAGACCATCTCTCTGTGTGGAAGGACACGCTGTCACCCCTGTATATTACACACCGCCACACCCCAGATGGGGGCAGGGAGCTGGGAGGTGTGGCCACCTGCAGGGATGGAGTTGAGGCCGCTGCGGCTCCCCTGGTCACCAGGTGGTTGCTCACTGCAGTCCCACGAAGACCTGGCGGGAGAGCTAGCCCCACCGGAGCAGGAAGACCAGGGGTCACGGAAGAACAGAACTGACTGTGTGCAAATGAGCAACTTCCCTTTTCACTGTGTGCTAGGAATTAGCGATAACATTTCACAGCAAATAATAAAGTGCACTGAGGTGTGCTTTTTTCCTTCACCGAGTTAGAGCAACGTTTTGGAAGGTGTTATTTTTAATTATCAACGCAAATAGAAGCTCCCTGAAATGGATAACTCTCTTATACAGAGGCTACAGTTCCCCCCTTCTCAGGCATTCATGAGAAAAAAGCCTGGTATTTAAATTAAAAGGTCATCATCTTTTAAAAATAAAAATAACAACTCTCCCCTATATCAGAGGAGACGAATTCTTAGACTTGAGCCTTTTAAGTCCCGTTGTTTATCTGGTGTCCCAGTTGTGTAGACTTTTAAAGTCTTGAAGTTTATGGGAAATGCTTTTCACAGCCTTGACCGGACATTGTTATTTTGTCACATTTTTAGCTGTTTCTCATGTCTCACCTAGAAATGGCATCTTCTGGAAGCTGTGATTTGGAGTAACTGTGTGAAAATGAAAAGAGTGTTTACTTTCAGACTCAGTGACGTAGAATCATTTATGTAGCATCTCAGCGCCTAATGCAGTGGATTGCCCTAGTGGGGTAAATGGAAAGCAGATTAAATGAAAACGGATAAAGAGAAATTGTGGTCCACATTCTCTTAAGCAACAGTGTTCTTTCAGAAAATCACTATCCCAAGGCAAAAACTTAATGAAGTTATTATTATATCGGTGAGCAAGTGTTCCCCAGCAAAAGTATTTGTCTCTTGCGTGTTTGTTGAATACCTGTTATGTTGCAGGCGTCGTTCTGGGCGCCAGGGATGCTAGGAGGGTCACGGTGGGCTCCCCTAACAGCACTTACGGTCCCGTAATGGGTTCAGGTGCTTGGCAGTTATGATGAGGAAAGTACGGGAAGTCCGGGGGTGCGTGGAAGCGTCACCCACCAGGCCTGGAGACTCAGGGAAGGCATCCTGGAAGGAACAGTGTCTGAGAGGAAACCTGAAGGGTGATGAGAACTATCCTGGAGAAGGTGGGCTGGGTTGGGAAAATGTTAGAAATAGAAGGACTAGCACATGGGGAGGCACCAAGTTGGGGATAATGAAAGATAGAGGGTGTCCAGCGTGTGTATATGGTGGGGGGAAGTCAGGGCAGATCTTGCAGGCAGGAATACGATATTAGTTGCTTATTCTTTGTCCTGAGAGCATTGATGAGGATTTCTGGAAGGGTTTTTAGCACAATCGGACTTGCAGCCTCATCCCTCTGCCCGTGGGAGAGAAGGACTTGGAGGGACACCAAGGCATGAGTCGGGGAGACCAGTTGGCGGACTGTTGCTGGGATTCAGATGATGTGACGGTAAATGGCAGGAATGAGGGTAGTAGGAATGGGGGGAGGGGGAGAGGAGAGACTGGAGAATTGTAGGAGGTAGAGTCAGGAAGGCCTGTGACTGCTTAGATTTGGGGAGAGAAGGGGAGGTTGAAGGCATGGCTGGCATTCAGGATTCTGGCTTGGAGACTTGGTGGACAGATACGGGGGACGGGTACAGGTCCGCTGAGCTGGAGACCTAAGAGGAGCAATTACAGAGCACAGAATATCACAATGGTTTGACCACATTGCGTTTGCGATATCCAAATGGCTAAGCAGAGCACTACATGTACAGATTTAAAACTCAAGAGGGAGATCTGGGTTGGAGATGCAGGTTTGGAATTGTGCGTGTGTAAATGGTCATGAAGTCATATAGATTGATGATATTTCTCAAAGAAGATGTAAAATGAGAAAATGAGTGGCCCTGATAGAAAACACCTTGGCACCCCAGCATTGAGTGATCTGGAAGTTAGAAAAAAAATGATCTGGGAATAAGAAAACCCTCAAAAACTGAGAAGTGGACAGAAAAATAGGAAGTAACCCAGAAATGTGTAGCATTATGGAAGTCCAAGGACAGTGGCGTAGTGTGGAAAAAATTCCCCGAAGTGTCAAATACAGGCACATCAAACAAGATAGGAAGCGTCCTTTTGATAATGTTTATGCTGTTTAATTATAGGCTCCTTAGTTACCTGTGAAGCCAGTGTGCAGTCTGCAGGGTGTAAGTTAAAAGGCCTATAGTTTCAGGTAACTAAAAACAACTCAAGGAGGCTGCAGCGATAAGCAAATTTAGACCAATGATCTTCCTGTGTTTTGTCCTCTGCAGCGGTCCCCAGCCTTTTTGGCACCAGGGACCGGTTTCATGGAAGACAATTTTTCCACGGACCTGGGGGAAGGGGGATGGTTTCGGGATGATTCAAGTGCATTACACTTATTGTGGGCTTTATTTGTATTATTATTATGTCAGCTGCATCTCAGATCATCAGGCATTAGATCCCGGAGGTTGGGGACCCCTGCTATTAGTGTATCCCAAATGCCTTGAACAATGCTTGGCATTTGTCAGCGCTTATTAATTTTTATTGAATCAGTGAGTGAGTGAGTGAATGAATGAATCTCACGTCATAAAATCCAGTGGTAGGGTAGCTCCAGAGTTGGTGAATTCATCAGCTCAGTAACGTGGTGAAGGGATGCCATTCTCAAGCTATCACCCCTCATGGTAACAAGATGGCTGCAGTAGTTCCAGCATTACATGCAGATACAACATCCAGGTGGGAGAGAGAGGGCTATCCCCCTTCTTGGTATCTCTTTCTAAGAGCAAGAAAACCTTTCCCCAAAGGTTCTCCAGAATTACCCTCATTTCTCATTGACCAGAATTTTTAGAGATAACCCCTGGATATCTTTTCCCCTAATTTTGACAGATGTTTCCATAAACCAAAGTGTTACAGGTACAGTCAGCTCCTGAGAGCTGCTACCTAGTATAAGTTGTCCTTGGAAGACCCACCACGGTATCACCCTTCCAGCTGCCTGTCCCTGGCCCCTGCCGATGAAATCAGGGCAGGGCAGGGTACCTCAGGCACGGTGAGCATCCCTGCCCACGTCTGATGCTTGATTCCACAGCCACTGACCTGCACTGGTGTTTGTCATGAGAAGGCAAGCCAAACTCTGGAAGGTAATAGCTAATAAAAGGAAAGCTAGTTGTACTTAAAAATTTTTTTCCTGATTTCATACGTTTGCCTAGGACTCAGATAACGTCAAATAAGTCAGGGGGGCATTCAAGCCTTAACCCCACATAAATATCTGTAAAACAACTGAGCTCTCCTAGGAGCCCCAAGCCCAGGATTCTGGTCCCAGCTCCCTCATCTCCTGTCTGTAGAAGGTACAGGGCAGCCTCTTATCTCCCTGGACTCTGCTTTTTGTTTGAACGTAACCCCAGGATCTTACTGTGCTCCAACCAGCAAAGCCATGCTTTCCTTTGATCCTCTCTCACTACTCCCAGCCCCTAGCCTGCTTGATTGAAGACAGCCTGTTACCAAGCAGCTGGTCCTCCTAGATCTGGGCACACACATGGAGGCATACTCTTCAGCTCCATTCTGCCCTTGCTCGTCTTCTCGTAGGGTTGTTGGAGGATCAAGGGACATAATTCAATTTGGGCTTTTAGACCGTTGCCTGCCCAGAGTACGTGCTCAATAAATGTCAGCAATTGTCTCCACCAGACATGTGACCTGGACTGCGCCTCTGCTCTTCTTAGATGCCTGTCTCCCCTTCCCGGTTCCCCTTCACCCAAGCCTAGACTCTCTCTGCTTCCACCCGGCAGAGCTGAGATTCTATCCTGAGGCTTCGGGACTTCTCCAAAGGCCACGCCCACCTCTGTAGCTGTGTGTTGCTACTCTCAGGGCCCCGACATGCACACGTGCCCTAGAGCACGTCTTTCCTCCCTGTGGTGCAGCCTTCCCACCACTGCAGCTTCTCTAAAGGAAATAGTATCCACTGAACTGACCATTCATTGTGATGTGGACCAGTTTAGCAATGTCATTTTAATCTCCCAGTTCCAGAAATGGGTTCACTTTTGCATATTCATAGGTCCATTATTGTGATGTTTCAGTCTGTCTTGAGCAGTGCTGTCCTGTAGACTTTTCAGCAGTAACAGGAATGTTCCATCGTCTTTGCCAGGCAGCACAGCAGCCAGCAGCCACATGTGGTTGTTGAGCACTTCAGATGTGCCTAGTCTGACTGAGGAACTGCATTTTAAATTTTAACTAAAACAGTAACTGTACGTGGCAAGTGGGTACGCTATTGGAGAGCTCAGCTAAAGAAACAGAGCTGCTTACATTTTGAAACGGCCAGCCCGTATCACTTTCCTTCTCCAACTCTAGCCATTAAAGTTTTCTTAAAAAATCTTGGATTCCCGGGCTTCCCTGGTGGCGCAGTGGTTGAGAGTCCGCCTGCCGATGCAGGGGACACGGGTTCGTGCCCCGGTCTGGGAGGATCCCACATGCCGCGGAGTGGCTGCGTCCGTGAGCCATGGCCGCTGAGCCTGCACGTCCGGAGCCTGTGCTCCGCAGCGGGAGAGGCCACAGCAGTGAGAGGCCCACGTACCGCAAAAATAAAAAAAATAAAAAAATAAAAAAATCTTGGATTCCCTATTAATTCTGAAGGGCCCCTTGCACAACGAGGTATGATTCTGTGAGATTCACACTCTCATAAAATAGCATAGGAGAGAAACTGTGTCATTCCATCCATTTTATATTCAGTCTGTGCCCCAGTTGCATTTTTGATATCAAAATGCCCAGGAATAGCAAGATGGTAAATCCTCTTTCAGCTACAAACCTTGGAGACGAGTAATTATTTGGAAATAGTGGTCAGAACCACCGTACTTCATCAGGATAGATGATGTAAGAACCGATGGGCTTGGCGTGAAGACTGGTGAGGAGGTATAACTGTACCCAGAAAGATGAAAGAAACACCTCTGGGAAACAGACACCACAGTTTGATGGGATGAGGTGTTTGTGATCGAGGAAGCAGCTGAGAATTCACATGAGCTGTGGTTTGCTGACCATGAGGTCCAGTAAAAGGCAGAAAATGCTGATAAATCCAGCAGGGTACAGCCACAAGGAAGTGCAACTGGAAGAAGCTACCCAAGGTCAATACCGCATCTGTGATAGGAAGTCACTGCAACTCACATACTTAAGGGTTTTAGGCAAAGACCTCTGAACAAGAAGGGAAATATTATTAACATCAAAATAGGATATTAAATCCAGAACAATAGCAACTATTAAAAAAAAAGTAAGGTGATTCCCCAAGCAAAAAAACATGTACCATTCCATTCTGTGTTTAAAATCATCCAATCAGAGTAGCACGCAATTGATTACATTCTGAGATTGAAATCCATCTTGCATAGATTTTCAAGGTATTAGGTTCAGAAGGGTTCTCTGAGTTGCTAAGGTGCCTGTGTGAAGACACAAAGGAACCTCATGGCTCTTGCAAAATTGTTCTTCCGTGGAAACTGGTCAGAGTAATCCAGAGACTTCTGGCTGCAAACAGACATGAAAGATAAACTGGAAGATAACTTACGGATTCCGGAAATATAGGTTCAGCGATCCTACAGAATCCTGCAGTGTCTGCCCTAAATCCTAGGTGGCACAGAGATACTTTTAGACACACAGACACACACTTACAGTGACTTTTCCTCATTCAGAAAGAAAATACACCAGAAGAGACACAGACAGAGAGACACACACTGTAGTTTTTGTTTGTGCAAATAAGACTCTCAGTTTGTCTTTTTATTTTTATTTTATTTATTTTTTATTTTTTTGCTGTATGCAGGCCTCTCACTGTTGTGGCCTCTCCCGTTGTGGAGCACAGGCTCCAGACGCGCAGGCTCAGCGGCCATGGCAGCCGCTCTGTGGCATGTGGGATCTTCCCGGACCGGGGCACGAACCCGTGTCCCCTGCATTGGCAGGTGGACTCTCAACCACTGTGCCACCAGGGAAGCCCAGTTTGTCTTTTTAAATGCTCAAGATTCAAATACATTAAGTAGTAAATATGCAGTGTTACTAGAAATGTGTGGCTTTCGATGTATGTTTAAAATTCTACACAGTGATATCTGTAGCACCATTTAGTTTAATGACATCACCTCCCTGAACTCAGGCAAACTGAAGAAAATACTTCCAACGGCCAGGGAGCCATTTCCAACTTCTTAGGTTCAAAGCTTTTAATCTTTCAATGAAATCCTTAGATAAATTATTTCTTAGCTAACTGTTGCTCCGCACATCATTTCACTGACAATGAGAGCAGCTAGTGGCTTTGATTGCAGTGATTTAAAAGGTCATTGGGATTAACAGAAGCTTTTCAAAACTCTGTATATTGTTGCAAAAATGACACCTCTGTGGGTTACAAAACAATGGCTGTGCTCCCTTAATGGGTGAATTTTTTTGTACTGTAATGGAAAAAGTATATCAGTGTCAAAAAAAAAAAAAAAAAAAGACATTGAATGAAGTCTTTGCTTCATAGCTCACCACCACCAGAGTGACACTTCTTGGGAAAACACCTTCAGCTCTGTGGGGTAACCCTTCAGCCACTCAGTGGAGATGCCCTTTTTGGTCAAAGAGCACATCTGGGGGCTTCCCTGGTGGCGCAGTGGTTGAGAGTCCACCTGCTGGTGCAAGGGACGTGGGTTCGTGCCCCGGTCCGGGAAGATCCCACATGCCGCGGAGCGGCTGGGCCCGTGAGCCATGGCCGCTGAGCCTGCGCGTCCGGAGCCTGTGCTCTGCAACGGGAGAGGCCACAACAGTGAGAGGCCCGCGTACCGCAAAAAAAAAAAAAAAGAGTATGTCTGGGAAGCTACAACAGCAGCTCTTGTCTCAAAGGGAAAAAAACAATTAGCAAACACTTGCATTAGGGCTCTTGTTCCATGTCCTCACAAGATGGTGGTTTGCTTTAACATAGGTAGCTTCACTTTTTGATTTTGCTGTAATTATAGCCATTGGTGATCGCCAGTCAATTAAAACGTGTTTGAATTTTCACAGGCCTGCATGTGTGAATTCTACACATTTGCGTTAACAACAGAGATGCAGCGTAGCGAACACTTCCCAATGTTTTCAGTCTAAAATTCTCACATGGTGCTTCACTTATATAGTCATTTTTCTTTATAATGGAAGCACCAATGTAACCATGATTTCATTTCATTATTCTCCTCTACTGCAAGTTTGCTAACAGTCTTTCATGCAGAAGTTGCATCCTAGCAATGAGGTAACTGTGGAGAAGGGGTAGGAAGCCGGGCTCAGGGAAAATACCTCCTCAAGAAACCAGAGGAGTGAGGAAGGCTTTCTCCTCCAACAAAACTATTATGTCTTCATTTAACTTAACAAGGTAGCATGACATTTTTTGTTTTATTTTTTTATGTATGTAAGCATCTCCACAGGAAAAAAGTTAATGATCATTAAGCTCTATTCATATCAAAGCCAAAATCACTTCAGAACTCTGCCAGCACGTATGCATATTTCATCTTGAGGGCATTGTAATCAACATGTCCATTTTGTTCTCCGTTCCTGCTTTTGTACTTGACATTGTTTCAAGCACATTTGCAGGGTTCAGCATCACCCACAGGTTCATTTCACTCGCATTTCTTTCATTGCCAGCCAGGCTGTGCATTTCACAAGTGGCCCCTGGGACTTGATTTTTATTTATTTGTACAAATACTGTGCATACTGGGAATAGCCATTATTTTATTAGCTATGTTTAGTTCATATTTCCCCATTATGCTGCCTTTTTTTTCTTATATTGGGTGTACAGCATTTTATTTTGTAAATTAAAAATGTAAACGTTTATGAGTAAGTTAAAACTATCCATCTGGCTTCCTTCTTATGCAACCTAAATCAATAAATATGTATGTGAGTATAT
Organism: Orcinus orca; assembly: GCF_937001465.1. Classification (NCBI taxonomy): domain Eukaryota; kingdom Metazoa; phylum Chordata; class Mammalia; order Artiodactyla; family Delphinidae; genus Orcinus; species Orcinus orca. Next base: position 96,018,408 of record NC_064568.1, on the reverse strand, counting down.
ATGCGTGTGTATGTATGTACATGTATTTATTTAAACAATTTATCCTGGTTTTTTGGGTTTTTTTTATACTGCAGGTTCTTATTAATCATCAATTTTATACACATCAGTGTATACATGTCAATCCCAATCGCCCAATTCGGCACACCACCATCCTCACCCCACCGTGGTTTTCCCCTCTTGGTGTCCATATGTTTGTGTCTCAACTGTGTCTGTGTCTCAACTTATGCCCTGCAAACCGGTTCATCTGTACCATTTTTCTAGGTTCCACATACATGCGTTAATATGCGATATTTGTTTTTCTCTTTCTGACTTACTTCACTCTGTGTGACAGTCTCTAGATCCATCTGCATCTCAACAAATGACTCAATTTCGTTCCTTTTTATGGCTGAGTAATATTCCATTGTATATATGTACCACAACTTCTTTATCCATTCGTCTGTTAATGGGCATTTAGGTTGCTTCTATGACCTGGCTATTGTAAATAGTGCTGCAATGAACATTGGGGTGCATGTGTCTTTTTTTTTTTTTTTTTTGCGGTACGCGGGCCTCTCACTCTTGTGGCCTCTTCCGTTGCGGAGCACAGGCTCCGGACGCGCAGGCTCAGCGGCCATGACTTACGGGCCCAGCCACTCCGCAGCACGTGGGATCCTCCCGGACCGGGGCACAAACCCGTGTCCCCTGCATCGGCAGGTGGACTCTCAATCACTGCGCTACCAGGGAAGCCCTCGTGTCTTTTTGAATTATGGTTTTCTCTGGGTTTATGCCCAGTAGTGGGATTTCTGGATCATATGGTAATTCTATTTTTAGTTTTTTAAGGAACCTCCATACTGTTCTCCATAGTGGCTGTATCAATTTACATTTCCACCAACAGTGCAAGAGGGTTCCCTTTTCTCCACACCTTCTCTGGCATTTGTTGTTTGTAGATTTTCTGATGGTGCCCATTCTAACTGGTGTGAGGTGATACCTCATTGTAGTTTTGATTTGCATTTCTCTAATAATTAGTGATGTTGAGCAGCTTCTCATGTGCTTCTTGGCCATCTGTATGTCTTCTTTGGAGAGATGTCTGTTTAGGTCTTCTGCCCATATTTGGATTGGATTGTTTGTTTCTTTAATATTGAGCTGCATGAGCTGTTTATATATTTTGGAGATTAATCCTTTGTCCATTGATTCGTTTGCAAATATTTTCTCCCATTCTGAGGGTTGTCTTTTCATCTTGTTTATGGTTTCCTTTGCTGTGCAAAAGCTTTGAAGTTTCATTAGGTCCCATTTGTTTATTTTTGTTTTTATTTCCATTACTCTAGCAGGTGGATCAAAAAAGATCTTGCTGTGATTTATGTCAGAGTGTTCTTCCTATGTTTTCCTCTAAGAGTTTTATGGTGTCCGGTCTTACATTTAGGTCTCGAATCCATTTTGGGTTTATTTTTGTGTATGGTGCTAGGGAGTGTTCTAATTTCATTCTTTTACATGTAGCTGTCTAGTTTTCCCAGCACCATTTATTGAAGAGACTGTCTTTTCTGCATTGTATATCCTTGCCTCCTTTGTCACAGATTAGTTGACCATAGGTGCATGGGTTTATCCCTGGGCTTTCTATCTTGTTCCATTGATCTATGTTTCTGTTTTTGTGCCAGTACCATATTTTCTTGATTACTGTAGCTTTGTTAGTGTAGTCTGAAATCAGGGAGTCTGATTCCTCCAGCTCCATTTTTTTCCCTCAAGACTGCTTTGGCTATTCAGGGTCTTCTGTGTCTCCATACAAATTTTTTTTTTTTTTTTTGCGGTACACGGGCCTCTCACTGTTGCGACCTCTCCCGTTGCGGAGCACAGGCTCTGGACGTGCAGGCTCAGCGGCCATGGCTCACGGGCCCAGCCGCTCCGCGGCATGTGGGATCTTCCCGGACCGGGGCACAAACCCATGTCCCCTGCATCGGCAGGCAGACTCTCAACCACTGCGCCACCAGGGAAGCCCTCCATACAAATTTTAAGATGATTTGTTCTATTTCCATAAAAAATGCCATTGGCAATTTGATAAGGATTGCATTGTATCTGTAGATTGCTTTGGGTAGTATAGTCATTTTCACAACATTGAGTCCTCCGATCCAGGAACATGGTATATCTCTCCATCTGTTTGTATCATCTTTAATTTCTTCCTTTAATAGTTTTCTGCATACAGGTCTTTTGTTTCCCTAGGTAGGTTTATTCCTAGGTATTTTATTCTTACTGTTGCAATGGGAAATGGAAGTGTTTCCATAATTTCTCTTCCAGAGTTTTCATCATTAGTGTATAGGAATGCAAGAGATTTCTGTGCATTAATTTTGTATCCTGCAACTTTACCAAATTCATTGATTAACTCTAGTAGTTTTCTGGTGCATTTTTAGGATTCTCTATGTATAGTATCATGTCATCCGAAAACAGTGACAGTTTTACTTCTTCTTTTCCAATTTGTATTCCTTTTATTTCTTTTTCTTCTCTGATTGCCATGGCTAGGACTTCCAAAACTTTGTTGAATAGTAGTGGCAAGAGTGGACATCCTTGTCTTGTTCCTGATCTTAGAGGAAGTGCTTTCAGTTTTTCAGCATTGACAATGATGTTGGCTGTGGGTTTGTCGTATATGGTCTTTATTATGTTGAGGTAGGTCCCCTCTGTGCCCAATTTTGGAGAGTTTTTATCATAAATCGGTGTTGAATTTTGTCAAAAGCTTTTTCTGCATCTAGTGAGATGATCATATGGTTTTCCTTCTTCAGTTTGTTAATATGGTGTGTCACATTAATTGATTTGCATATATTGAAGAATCCTTGCATCCCTGGGATAAATCCCACTTGATTATGGTGTATGATCCTTTTAATGTGTTGTTGGATTCTGTTTGCTAGTATTTTGTTGAGGATTTTTGCATCTATATTCATCAGTGATATTGGTCTGTAATTTTTTTTTTTTTGTAGTATCATTGTCTGGTTTTGGTGTCAGGGTGATGGTGGCCTCATAGAATGAGTTTGGGAGTGTTCCTTCCTCTGCAATATTTTGGAAGAGTTTGAGGAGGATGGGTGTTAGCTCTTGTCTAAATGTTTGATAGAATTCACCAGTGAAGCCATCTGGTCCTGGACTTTTCTTTGTTGGAAGATTTTTAATCACAGTTTCAATTTCATTACTTGTGATTGGTCTTTTCATATTTTCTGTTTCCTCCTGGTTCAGTCTTGGAAGCTTATACCTTTCTAAGAATTTGTCCATTTCTTCCAGGTTGTCCATTTTATTGGCATAGAGTTGCTTGTAGTATTCTCTTAGGATGCTGTGTATTTCTGCAGTGTCTGTTGTAACTTCTCCTCTTTCATTTCTCATTTTATTGATTTGAGTCCTCTCCCTCTTTTTCTTGATGAGTCTGGCTAGTGGTTTATCAATTTTGTTTATCTTCTCATAGAACCAGCTTTTAGTTTTATTGATCTTTGCTGTTGTTTTCTTTTTCATTTATTTCTGCTCTGATCTTTATGATTTCTTTCCTTCTGCTAACTTTGTGTTTTGTTTGTTCTTCTTTCTCTAGTTCCTTTAGGCATAAGGTTAGATTGTTTACTTGAGATTTTTCTTATTTCTTGAGGTAGGCTTGTATAGCTATAAACTTGCCTCTTAGAACTGCTTTTGCTGCATCCCATAGGTTTTGGATTGTCGTGTTTTCATTGTCATTTGTCTCTAGGTATTTTTTGATTTCCTCTTTGATTTCTTCAGTGATCTCTTGGTTATTTCGTAACGTATTGTTTAGCCTCCATGTGTTTGTGTTTTTTTATGTTTTTTTCCCCTGTAATTCATTTCTACTCTCATAGCGTTGTGGTCATAAAAGGTGCTTGATATGATTTCAGATATTTTAATTTACTGAGGCTTGATTTGTGACCCCAGATATGGTCTATCCTGGAGAATATTCCGTGCGCACTTGAGAAGAAAGTGTAATCTGCTGTTTTTGGATGGAATGTCCTATAAATATCAATTAAATCTATCTGGTCTATTGTGTCATTTAAAGTTTCTGTTTCCTTATTTATTTTCATTTTGGATGATCTGTCCATTGGTGTAAGTGAGGTGTTAAAAGTCCCCCACTATTATTGTGTTACTGCCGATTTCCTCTTTTAAAGCTGTTAGCAGTTGCCTTACGTATTGAGGTGCTCCTATGTTGGGTGAATATATATTTATAATTGTTATATGTTCTTCTTGGATTGATCCCTTGATCATTATGTACTGTCCTTCCTTGTCTCTTGTAACATTCTTACTTTAAAGTCTATTTTATCTGATATGATTATAGCTACTCCAGCTTTCTTTTGATTTCCATTTGCATGGAATATCTTTTTCTATCCCCTCACTTTCAGTCTGTATGTGTCCCTAGGTCTGAAGTGGGTCTCTTGTAGACAGCATATATATGGGTCTTGTTTTTATACCCTTTCAGCAAGCCTGTGTCTTTTGGTTGGAGCATTTAATCCATTCACATTTAAGGTAATTATCGATATGTATGTTCCTATTACCATTTTGTTAATTGTTTTGGGTTTGTTTTTGTAAATCCTTTTCTTCTCTTGTGTTTCCCACTTAGAGAAGTTCCTTTAGCATTTGTTGTAGAGCTGGTTTGGTGATGCTGAATTCTCTTAGCTTTTGGTTGTCTGTAAAGCTTTTGATTTCTCCATTGAATCTGAATGAGATCCTTGCTGGCTAGAGTAATCTTGGCTGTAGGTTCTTCCCTTTCATCATTTTAAGTATATCATGCCACTCCCTTCTGGGTTGTAGAGTTTCTGCTGAGAAATCAGCTGTTAACCTTATGGGAGTTCCCTTGTATGTTATTTTTCATTTATCCCTTGCTGCTTTCAATAATTTCTCTTTGACTTTAATTTTTGCCAATTTGATTACTATGTGTCTTGGTGTGTTTCTCCTTGGGTTTATCCTGTATGCGATTCTCTGCCCTTCCTCGACTTGGGTGGCTATTTCCTTTCCCATGTTCGGGATGTTTTCGACTATAATCTCTTAAAATATTTTCTCTGGTCCTTTCTCTCTCTCTTCTCCTTCTGGGACCCCTATAATGCGAATGTTGTTGTGTTTAATGTTGTCCTAGAGGTCTCTTAGGCTGTCTTCATTTCTTTTCATTCTTTTTTCTTCATTCTGTTCCGCAGCAGTGAATTCCACCATTCTGTTTTCCAAGTCACTTATCCGTTCTTCTACCTCAGTTAATCTGTTATTGATTCCTTCTAGTGTATTTTTCATTTCATTTATTGTATTGTTCATCTCTGTTTGTTTGTTCTTTAATTCTTCTAGGTCTTTGTTAAACATTTCTTGCATCTTCTCGATCTTTGCCTCCATTGCTTTTCCGAGGTCCTGGATCATCTTCACTATCATTATTCTGTATTCTTTTTCTGGAAGGTTGCCTATCTCCACTCCATTTAGTTGTTTTTCTGGTGTTTTATCTTGTTCCTTCATCTGGTACATAGCCCTCTGCCTTTTCATCTTGTCTATCTTTCTGTGAATATGGTTTTTTTCCCACAGGCTGCAGGATTGTAGTTCTTCTTGCTCCTTCTCTCTGCCATCTGCTATCCTAGTTTTAAAGTTTTAGTTTTTTAATCTGTGTGAAATTTATTGCAATAATGCTTCAATATACAGCTGTAAAGCAATTCTTTATACTCATATTCAACTATTGTTTATCAAGTAAGCAATTCTTATCCAACTAGAAATACACTTCTAAGCATAGGATTTTATATAAACCATAGTGCATATCCTAGAAAATCAAATTCGGTGGTGAGCTTATTACTGAGTCCAAGCTTGTACCGCTTGCTGTACAACAGGCCAATAAATTGAGAGACAAGTTGTTAGGGCAAGGAATAGCAACTTTATTTAGGAAGCCAGCAGACTGAGAAGATGGTGGACTCGTGTCCCAAAGAACATCTTCCCCAAGTTGGAATTCAGGCTTCTTTCCTACTCAAAGGGGGTAGGGTGTGTAGTTGGTTGGTGCAAACTCCTTGGTGCCAGAATCCTTTGTTCTTGCAACTGTCCACATAGGTCCACATCCTATTACAATGTTCCTGTAAACCTCCAAGACAAATGTTGTTCTCTGTTCTGAAACTTTTTAACTCTTTATGATTGGAAGAATGTTACACCTTTAATGGTCAGAGTCTTGAGAATGGGCTCTCCTGTGTATCTCCTTACACCTTTAAAGGTCAGGGTCTTGAGAATGGGCTCTCTTGTATATTTCAGGTGCTAGGCGACATTCTTCACTTGTAGCAAAAGCAATGGAATACAAAGGTTAAAAGAAACAGATCCAGTATGGAGTCAGATTTGTTCTTCCCTATTACAGGCTTAAGTTTATATTAAAGTATTTTTGGTTTTCAGAATTAAAATTGAGACTCTTTTGTCTTAAGCTTCAAAGGGCCATGATCCCTGAGCTCTCTCAGAACAAAATGTCTAACTTTCATGCAATTTTTACAGAGTAGAAACTGTTATCATGGAGGTATCCAGGAGAACCCGAAAGGATTCCTGTTGCCCATTCCCCATGGCAACATTCATCTACTTATTAGAAAAAAAAACACAACTTGTTAACCTTAAGCTTTGAGAAATTAAATTGATCAGTAGTTGATGTCAGTCGCCCTAAAACCGAGAGTATTCCTAAAGCAAAACAATAACAATAACAAAACAAAACTTTTTTGGAATATAGTCACAAAGGTGACATCCAGTGATAGGTGGATGTAATTCCTCAATAAACTGAATTAGAGCAAAAACAATATTTTGAAATATATCTTTTGAGCCAATCCTCTGGAACACAACTTTTATATAGACTGTATTTTTAGAACATTAAGAGAACTTTATGCAAGACAAGATCCTCTGTGTGATCTCCATCTATTCTGAGCACACACATCTTCTACCTTCCTTCACCTCTTATTTTTCTTCATCCATTTCTCAGGGCTTAACTTCTCACTCTTGCTTCTTTTTCTCAACTCTCACACCAGCTAACTTGCACAAATTCCTCCCTGTCTGCCTTTCTGCATCATGTCTTGGCCCACTCTTTCCCCAAGGCATGTCTGTTTTCTCCTTAGCATTTGGCACAATGCCTGGCTTGTGGGAGGATAGGCAGGGCGGGGTGTGGCTCACCTCCAGGGTTTGGAGCCAGCAGACCTGGCAGTAGTTTCTCCATGTATATCCTAAGGAGCTAATAGCAAATCTATTTCTGACGGTTGGCGGTTTCTGGTATGTGATCCCTGTTGTTAATGATCAGATCTCAACAGGTGTTTGTCAGTTGAATGAATTCATTCACTCTCACCTTTCCCTTCACTCTTCTTGATTTGGTGTTAGCCTCGTTGTACCAGAGTCTTCATTTCTTGTGCCCCACAAGAAAGAGAAGACAATGGCCGTGGCCAGTTCTCTGTCTTAATCCATTGCCTTCTACCGCTCATCATTTAAGTCATGACATTGACCCACACTCACTTCTGCATTCTTTTCTCTACCAATTCTGTGACCTGATTTTACCTTTTTAGATATGTCTGCATCTGCCTTACATTTCACTTTTCTTCTCCACCCTATTGCTCTCTCCAGTCCCATTGTCCTTTGTGACAAGTTCGTAATCCATGGTTAGACAATACAACCTCCTGCTTTCTCTTTGAGATTTAAACCAGCCATCTTTGTTCCATGTTAGCCACGTGAACAACATTCCCTGCCCTAAACCTCATCGTGAAAAGGCACTGTTGCTATTCCAGGTTCTCCTGCCTGTCCGATCCTTACCTCCAGTCCAGTGGTTCTCTGAGTGTGGAACCCTGAGCAGCAAAAACAGCTTTGGCATCACGCAAGAAGTTATTAGACATGCACACTCTCAGTCCCATCCCCAAACCTACTGGGTCAGAAACTCTGGGGATGAGGCCCAGTCATCTGTGTTTACTGCCCTCCCGGAAATTGTGATGCCCACTCAAGTTTGAGAACCATTGCCTTAACCCATCTAGTCTCCTGCCTTCTCCCTTCCTCCTATTCACACTTCATTCATTCTAGCAGGAAACGTTTTATGCTTGGAGGTAATTGCACCATTTTGAAAACCATTATTCCAGATAATTTTAGAAGACCATGTAAAACATCAAAATAATTTCCAATACTCAGTGAGCTCTTTCTCGTTCATCACAGCAAGAGGTGGTGATGCTCTAGATAGATGAAAGTACAAATAGTCCGTAAGACTCATTTTATTCAGGAGGGTTAAATTCTTCCTGGGGGGAAAATACAGTTTTTCTCATGATGCTGGTAAACAGAGCTGGCAATAGTAAAAAGACATGGAGAGCCTAAACAGTCTTAAAGATGCAAACTATTTTATATAGAACGGGTAAACAGCAAGGTCCTACTGTGTAGCACAGGGAGCTATATTCAGTATCCTGTGATAAACCATAATGGAGAAGAGTATGTAAAAGGGTGTGTATATATATGTAAAAGTGAATCACTTTGCTGTACAGTAGAAATTAACACAGCATTGTCAATCAACTATATGCCAATTAAATAAATAGTCTTCAGATTAATCAAACTTGGAATTACCAAGCATTAGGAATTCCCAGCTAATTCCTTAGCTTGGTGATGAGTATAAGGAGTCCATTACATTAATGCTTCTACTTTTGTGGACATTTGAAAATGTCATAAGAATTTTAAAATAACAGTTGCTTCACAGTAGCAGCGTCATTTTATCTCCGTGTTATATGAATCCAGTTCAGATTTCAGTTTTGTCACTTCCCATCTTAGTCATAAATGATATTAATAATAAATTTGTACCTATTGCATGGTTTTAATTTATTTCTGCTAGATATGTATATACATATATTTATGTAAGTAGGTAGGTCAATAGGTAAAACATGGTTATCAATGTAAATGTTGAGGAGATGACCAAAAGCTAAGAAATTTGTGTGGTCTGTATATTGCTGCTGTGTAAATCGACCAACCCTGTAGGAAAACAATTTCACAAGATCTAGGTATGTGTCACTAGACATTAAAATAGTAATACACATAAATTTCATTTACTGGAATCTCTCCTAAAGGGGGAGAATTCTAATTGCAGAAAAGATTTTATACAGGAAGGTAGTCAGCAGAGATTTCTGTTTTCATAGTAGTATAAAACACTGGAAATCCCTTTGTGACCAACCACAGAGAGATAACTAAATAAACATGTATATTCATTCAGTATAATTTATTAAATTATAACTATACAAATTATAATGCTTATAAAAGTTTTAAAAAACAAAGCACAAAATAAAATTTGTTACAACTATGGAAAATATTGAAAAACAAATTTTCTGTTAGGGTAGAGATATGATCAGTGTCTTATTTCTTCTTTTTTTCTCCTGTTTTCATTTTTTTAATGAAAATGTGTATTTAGAAATTATGACAGTGGAATTAGCAAGATTGTTTCCTCTCCGAAGTGGTTTGAGCCTTTGTGATTTAGTAAAGGCACTTTTAATCCATAGGGAGCTAAATTTTTTAAGAGTTAATCAGTCCCAAGAGGAGTGAGTAATATTCCTTCTGTTACCACCAAAACTTCTAGCACTAAGCTAACTGCCTTGATGAAACAGAGGTTCATAGAATCTAACGTAATGCAACTTCTGTTGTATCTTTTTTTCCCTGATATTGCATCTATGGTACTTTTAACAGTTAAAATGTATAGCAATCATTCCATCACATCTTTGCCCCAAAGAAGCAGAACATGGCAACAGCCCTGAAACCCCTTCCTCCTCTGGTGGTCTTATCCAAGACTACACTTGGAACATCAAAAATCAAAGTGGCTTCCCAGAGATGTATTAAACCTAATGGCAGCTACATCATTATTCCACCAACTGGGAATTTGAAGTAGAGCTACTTCCCACGGTGTTAGTTTGAACAAGCTAAACCAAAGCATGTTAAGAGGACCAGGGACCATCCATTATGGGACGCTGATGCACTAACGCTCACACCCACAGCCCTTCCCATCCTGCGTACGCTCAGTTCAGCTGTGTACTTTCCATAGCATTGGCCTGAGAGTCTGCACTGCTCTTCTCCTATTAAGAAGTCGTCATATTGTTAATCACAATTATCGTGACTGCTATTACCATTTGAGACACATAAAAAGGCCAAGTGAAAAGAAGGGAAAAAAACCCACAATCTTCAAGAATCAGTGCTTTATATTGTCTGCTTCAGATGATTTTTTGGTGTCCATTATATATATATTTTTTCTATGTTTATAAAAAATTCAGATCAAATATCATATGTCCTTGAACCATATGCTATCTAAAGCCTGTTGTTTTGTAAATTGCTCTGTTGAACATACATTTCATCAGGCCAATTCTAATTGGGGGCAAAGGGGGTGGGCAGAGGAATCTTTTGCGGCCATATTATCACTGTGTATAAAATTAAAGCCTTGGGAGGAACATAGCGAAAGGAAAGGATTATTTATCCAAGATTAACCTTGGAGTCATTTTACTGTTTTATTTCTACAAGTAAATGATCCATCTTCCCATTTTAAGGCAGGTAATTGCTTTGCTGGCTTCTGTGTTTCTACCGAAACATAACTTAGAGTCTTTCGTCTGGATATTTATTCATCTGATTGGAATAGCTTTCAGTCCTCTTTAAAAATTAATTTGACTTTAATGTCTAGTTATCTAGGACTCCCCGGGGCTAGGATGAAATCACACTGGGGGAATTTTGATTTGACAAACAGCCATTGTGCGGGAGCCTTTGATCCTCCACCATGGTGTTAACTAGCTGCCCCTCGTCTTGCTGAGCTTTGAGCAAGGTCAAAGTCTGCACCCCGCCTGGCAGGATCACTGGTGGGCACTGGGAGAATCCTGGCACCTCCCAGAGTCTTTGAGCTGCTGCAGCCCTTCAGCTGGAGCTTAGAGCGCTCCTAAACATTTAGAGAAATTGGATGTGCGCGGAGATAAAGAGAAGACAGGGTGAGTTTTTCCTGGGGCCTTGGTGTAGCGTGTCCTGGTGCTTGTTGAGTGCTTGAAGCCCTTTGCTCTTCGAAGTAGGAATTCCTGACCTGGTTTTCCAATCTCTGAGTCCTGCTCAGGTTTTCCAGGTTTTCAAAAAATTATGAAGAAAAATTTATTTTCATTTCCATTTAAAAAACACATAGAAAATATAGTAGATAATGATTTTTACAAATTTTTAAAAATTGGAGTAGAGTTGATTTACGATATCATGTTAGTTTCAGGTGTGTACAGCACGGTGATTCAATTATACATATATATGTGTGTTTGTGTGTGTGTGTGTATATATACACACACACACATTCTTATATATGTGTGTACACATATATATGTGTACACACATTTTTATATATGTATGTACACATATATACACGCACACATATATATTCTTTTTCAGATTCTTTTCCCTTATAGGTTATTACAGAATATTGAGACTAGTTCCCTGTGCTATACAGTAGGTCCTTGTTGTCTATCTACTTTATATATGGTAGTGTGTATGTGTAAATCCTAATTTATCCCTCCCCACCCCCTTTCCCCTTTGGTAACCATAAGTTTATGTTCTGTGTCTGTGAGTCTCTGTAAATAAGTTCATTCATATCTTTTTTTTTAGATTTCACATATAAGCAGTATCATATTTGTCTTTCTCTGTTTGGCTTACTTCACTTAGTATGATAATCTCTAGGTCCATCCATGTTGCTGCAAATGGCATTATTTCATTCTTTTTTATGCTTGAGTAATATTGCATTGTATGTATGTACCATATCTTCTTTATCCATTCATCTGTCGATAATTAGAAGAATGGAGAGAAAACGGGCATATTGCTGAAGATCACTGGAAATTGTTGCCCTGGTGGTTAGATCTTAAAAGCAAAAGAACAAGTGTAGACTTTCCATACTGGCCTTGATACAGATTGTTCAAAAGCATCTAGACTCATGTAGCAGGCTGTAAGTGTCACCCTTGCCTGGAAGGCAGGCGTGGTCTAACTCTGCGCTCTCCTCGCTCTGACAGACGGGGAGCTCTCCATATCGAATGAAGATGACTCCCTGGAAAACGGGCAGTCCCTGAGCTCCAGCCAGCTGTCTCTGCCCGCGCTGTCCGAGATGGAGCCAATCCCGATGCCCAGGGATCCCTGCTCATACGAGGTGCTCCAGCCTTCTGACATCATGGATGGGACAGGTAATGCCCCTGGTAGACATGGAACTGGTCCCCGGCATGCGGTGTTAGGGGGCTTCAGCCTGGCTGGACTTTGGCTTCTATCTTGAACCACCCTGAACATAAGGATCTCCTGGAAATGGGGATGAAGGTGACCAGTTAGTACGCGCTGAGTGTAAAAATATGGAGGATGTGTCCATTTATTTTTCTACAGTCTTTAAAAACACTTTTATAATCTTAATCTCTTTAAAGAAGATATGTCTTGTTTTGTAATACTGATGATTTAAAATGTCTGTTTTCTAACCCTCGTTTCTGTTAAGGTAAAGCTAGAGAGTCCTGTGCTTCTGTAGGGCACCCGTCTAAGTCCACCTGGTCACAAGGCCCTGGTATTCCTTTGAATCCTAATCCCAATATACCAGTTAATAGTTATATCGATTTAGTAAATTGTGCCAATTTACTATATAAAATCAATTAATGTGTTAATCGTCTACAATTTACCGGTATCCTGCTGACAGATCATTTTGATGCCGTCTGTCACTCCCTCTTTGGTCCAAAGCCCTCTGAGTGGCCGGTCCTCACTCCCTCGCAAGGTTTGCACAATGGTCCTCATTAGCCAGAAGACGGTACCCTCCCAGCAGCCAGTAAGGAGAGGTCCTTGCTGTCAGGAGACAAGCCTGGGGGATGGGGCCTCTGGGAATATCTGGAGTCTGGGGAGGAGGCCACGGCCTCCCCCACACTGTGTGCAAAGTCTGCGTCACGGAACTCAGACGGGAGGCGAGCAGGATGGCGTTTCAGAGTCAGCGCCATGCTTCACTTTGGGACCCAGCGAGTCGCTGCTCCATCGGTGTGTCCAGCGCTGATGACAACAGTGTCCCCTGAGACAGGGGAGAACCTGGTTCCCCTGAGGATTGTGTACAGGGCTTTGACTGCCGGAAACACTGCTACCCAGAGTGGGGAGAGGGAGGAGGGCCAGGGAGGCTTTCTTCCCGTAGCAGTGATGGGGGTGGGGGGGAGAGAGATGCATCTGAGTTGCATTTCCCTCCTCCTCCCCAAGCTGGGGAGATCGTTCCAGCTAAAGCAGTATATTGAGACTTCTTCCCAGCCTTCCTTGTGACATTGGGATCGGATGGATGTGATGGCTGTAGTGAGATCTGTCATCCCAGGGAAGTCGTAGAGTCTCATTCTGTCATTGGCTGGGTTGCCAGCATGGTAGGAGAGCCTGTGCTACCACCCGTGACAGCTCTTAACTGGAGCCGGTCCTGGTCCCCCCGCCCTCCGCCCGCCCCACCATGGGGGAGAGGAAGAAGCAGGCCCGGGGCAGAGCAATGAGAAGTGGGCAGAATCAAAACCAGAAAACCGTGCTTCTGGCGAGTGCAGGAGAAAGGAAGGTGGAAAATGAAAAGGGTGTTGAGTTGGAGCATCCTTCACCTTACCCAGGTGTATCGGAGCTGGCAGGAGCCCCTAAAACTGCAGAGCACTCCCTGGATGCTGCTGCCCAGCTCGGATGGCCCCAAACCTGGAGGAGCAGCCGCTGCCCCAGGCATGTGGGGATCACCTGCCCAGTGTCAGCCTCTAGGCTGTCCTCAGACCCGGGGAGCAGGGACACAAGGAGACCCAGCAGGCAAAAACAAGACCCCGGAATGCATTCTCTCTTCCTTCCCAGCAAAGGGCAAACAGGCCCGAAGGAAGATGCCGGCGTTTGGTGCTGGTGTGGTTCGGAGGGGGCTCCTGGTCCTTGATCCGCTACACCTGCCGTCTGTCGGTTGTCGCTATGGTCCCATGAGTCACATTTTGGAGCACCCGTAGAATCTGCATTATAAACACCAAGGTTGAAGGGATGAAGCCTTGGATGGTTTGAGGAAGTGTCCTCTTCCTTCTTCTCCCTCTTCATCCTTCCAGCTCTCTCTGTTTTCTGTCTCTCCCTCCCCGCTACTTCCCCCACCCTCACCATGGCTTTATTGGATTTCTGGCGTCCTCCCTTTAACGCCCCACTTTGACAGCCTGGGGCAGTCGGTGCTCTGCTGTGTCGCTAACCCTGTCCTGTGTGCCCTCCGGCTTCTGCCGGCTGCACCTGCACTGCGTTTGTGTAATGTCGCTGTGTGTCATGTGGTTGTCCCCTCAGTGTCTGAAGAGAGTCCCTCTGCCAGTGAGTCTGGAGTCCTGCCCCAAGATCCTTCAGCCAAATCCGTCCTGCTCCTGCCCCCCAAAAAACCTGCTGCTTTCCCTGGAGACCATGCGGAGACCCCAGTGAAGCAGCTCTCTCTCCTCAAGCAGCCCCCTGCCCTGCCTCCCAAACCCACTACCAGGATTGCCAACCACTTAACAGGTGAGTCAAGATGTCTTCTGGGGACCCGCAGCCGTGCCTTCCCTTCAAGGGATCCTTTCTTGTGCTTTTTTTTCTTTTTCTCTGGGGCCCGATGCACCTCTTTGGTCAGGTCACTCTGTGGGACATTTGAGGGTTTCTTTGTGTGTCTTGGTACATGCCGTCGTGACCTGGGTTTGTGTGTTCGTGTCCAGAAGCATGCGATGTGCACCTACCAGTCGTAGGCTAAGAGGCTGCAGTCATGTGCATTTGTAAACATGTACATTGGCATTTATGTGGCTAAGTAAAGATTACTTGCCCATGTAGGTGAATTAGATTCACCGTCAAAATCTTTGCAGAGATCAAGAGTAGCGCCTGCTCCCTTCATAATGAGTTTGCCAAACTTTAAATTTTTTGTCTTTAAATAATTCGTCTGAAGCCCAGTGTATTTCTTCTATTAAAATTTATGTCTGTGCTGTTCTCTTTGGGGGGGGGAGAAAAAAGCAAAGACAGTAATTTGCAGAGTATTATGGGAAATGCTTTTAGAGAAGAGCAAGCTGAGGAATGTTGTCCTAAAATAACTCTTTAAAAGTTGAAATATAGTTGATTTGCAATATTGTGTTAGTTTCAGATATACAGCAAAGTGACTCAGTTATATATTTCTTTCAGATTATAATCGGGATTAACAGATACAAACTACTATATGCAAAATAGATACATGACAAAGATTTACTGTATAGCACAGGGGACTATATTCAGTATCTTGTAATAACCTGAAATGATTTTATATTTTCATTGTTCAAGTGTTATTTAACAAATGCACCCACAGTTATTAAATAGAGCATTTAGTGAAATTGCACTTCACGGCACATTAGCACACGTATCGGTCATGACTCTGTGATTTAAGGTTGTGGTGTAATCAGAGATTCAAGATTTCAGAGGGGTGTTTCTCCAACCTTGATAATAATCCCACCTGATACTGATCGACTTACAATATGTTTGCTATTTTTATAAATAGTCTCTATTGATCTCTATATACTTTTGTAAGATGGGATGGGGATGAAAGAATAGTCACCTGTCTTATCATTAAAAACCTGAGGTTCAAGAAAATAAGTGACTTTTCCAGGGCTGGCAGGAATTCTGCAGTAGAGCCGCCGTTAGACCCTGTGTTTCCCAACTCCTAGTTCAATGAATGTTTCCACGGTGGCAGGATGTCTCTCACATGGCACTGAGTTTTATGAGGTTACAATTTAAATATAAGTTTGTGTCAAGCTCCTCTATCAATGTACACATCCATCCAAGTCAGGGTTTGTGGTTCAAAAGAGCAAATTTCCTTCAACACATTAGTAACACTTTAGTGCCCCCAAATTTAACCACAAAGGAAAAAAAGCCCTTGTAAGCCTCCCTCTAAGACATAACCACTGTCCATCTATCATTTATCTAATAAAAATCAAATACTGCTGTACATTTTCTTTTATCACCTGCTTTTTGCTCTCAGTGATGACTTATGAACTGGTTCTCATGTTAGTGAATATCCCACAACGTGATTTTGTTAGCTACGTGGCGGGGATCCCGATTGACATGATGGACCCCTTAAGAGGTTTCCATCTTCCTTGTTGTAAAAAACGCAACATCTCAACAGTGTGCATGTATTTTTATAAGCATCTCTGAGTTTTTCCTCACTTATTCCTGGTACGAGAATTGCTAATTCTAATTCTAGAAATAAATTATGTACGTTTTAAGGGCTGTGTACCTTTTAAGACTTAGATGCCAGATTTCCCTTGAGAAAGATTAAATGTTGAAAAACAAACTCCTGCATATAGTACGTATTTATTCAGCACATCTAACTCTAGGCAGAATACTGCGCTAGGTATCAAAGTGGGTACAAATACATGAGGGTTCAATGTATAAGTATATGATATATATATACGGATATGAATATATATTTTAAATATCCAGAAATAGAGCCCCAGAATAACTACCGTTGGGTATAATACTTGCGGTTCAGCACAATCTGATAGAAGGGTTCTAGGAGAGCCTGAAACTTGAGCTCACCCTTAAAGCATGAAGGACTTTTAGAGAGAATGAGGAGAGCACATTCCAGAAAAGAAGACCTGCACAAAGGCTCAGAGGTGGCCATGCTTCGGGCCGGTGACAAGGAGGCTGAGCTGGGCTGGCGGGTCCGTCTTGGGGTCTATTGAGAGAGAGCGTTCACCAGGTAGGGCATGCGAGGATTTAGATTTTATTCCCGTGGCACTGGAGGGCCTTCGGAGGTTTCTGAGCTGGGGAGTGGGTGGTATGATGAAAACTAGACTTTAAGGTCTACTCCTGGGTCACTGTGTAGAATGAACAGGAAGAGGGGGAGGTTGAAGGCCCAACAGAGAAGCCGCCGAGGCCTGCCCTGTGTCTCGTTCTCCGAAATCACTGGTTGAATTAAATCGAACAATTTGAGGCAGGGAGACGCTTTAAGAGGCCGCTGCAGTTGTTGAAATAGAAACTCAAAGCATCTGACTGATGGCAGTGGGAAGAGAGGGAATGGACCAGTAGACAAGACATTTTCAAAGAAGAATTGACAGCATTTTTTTAAACTAACATTAAATCTAATGTATCTAGTTACCTAATTAATAGACGCACATGTCACCTTCAGCCATGAGCCCAGAACTTGGGTGGCCTGGTATCCGCAGGCCTCTCTTGCTCTGTCAGCCCAGTCTCTCCAGCTTCCGTTGTTCTTTCCCCAAGAGAGCGGGTTTTATCTGTTATCTGTACATCTCACCTCCATAGAGCTTGGGTCAAATGGATAAAAATACATAAAAGCTGACGGTCTTTACCATATTGTACCCGGTAGCCTCTTAAATATGCGGAAGGCAAGACAGGTACAGGGGTGTGTGGACTGCCAGTCTGGTGCTTCCCTTTTGGGTTTAAACTCCATTAGACTTGCTTCATTTTTGTAAGACAGCAATCAGTCATAATGAATCTGCCTCACCATGAGGCAGCCCCATTAACCCTGTTCTCGTACTCATTAGAGGCACCTGGGCCATGTGAGCAGGAATTAATAAGCTGAGAATTCTAGAACTCTTAAGTTGAGAGTTTTAGCATGTTCTCAGTGTCCGTCGTTCTGTTGACATTTTTGAAAGGAAACAGACAACAACTTGAAAGTCACCGAGCATGGCTGGTAAAGAGTGACAGTGGTTACTGGTCCTGTAGATACTGGAGGAAGCGTGAGCCTGGGCGGAGGCTACCTCTGGGTGCGCGATCAGGGAAAGATATGCAGAAATATCTCTGCTTTGGCATTTGCTTCCATTTGATCAGGAAAATCGTAATTAACTTGGAGACTATTTGCCTTATACGTTTTCTCTGTTCTTTAGCCGGATAGAGGGAAGCCCTCTTGCTCTCCCAAACTCCTCTTGTTGTCATCTTCATCCTTCTTATCTCCAACATCAGTATGCACAGCGGCCTGTATCACAGGGTCAGGAGTTGTTGGGTGTCAGCTTCCCTTCCATTCCGGAAGGACAGTGCCCAGCAGAGCTGGTTGCATAACGAATATGATCTGAGATAATGATTCTCAAAACACATCCTTCTTGGAATAATGGCTGACCCCAGAGGAGAAGGGTAGCGGAAGCAAAAAATACTGTCTCCTACTTTTCTAAGTCTCCATCAGTCACCTCTCCAGCCATCCTGGCTCCAGGAGTCAAATGTTAAACATTGCGTGAATAATCCAGTCCTTCTGCATAAGGTACCTGTGATTAGGTAGCCCACAAGTGCCGTTGGAAGGAAGGATAATCAACTTCTGTGACAGCTGAGCTTCACAGTCTGACAGTCACACTTGGGTAATAATGGCAGGCGCCATTTTTGGAGAAATTTACAACGTACCATTTAGTCCTATGAGGTAGATACTATTTTCTTTATTCCTTCCTTTTCATAGAGGAGGAAAATGAAATTCAGAGAAGTTAGATGACTCAGTCATGGTGACGTAGCTAGTGGGTCCAGAGACAGACTCTACCCATTTGGTTTTACCCCAGAGCCCTCCTCTTAACCGTTAGTTTATACCATCTCTACTAAGATACCTATTCTTAAAATTCGTAACAACGGAATCTCTACTAAGAGATCTCCGTTGTGAGATGCTCTAACATCTCTACTAAGATACCTATTCTTGAAATTCGTAACAACGGAGTCATTCGTTTTCTTTGGGTTTTGTTTATTTATTTTTTGTTTTGGTTTGCTTTTTTATTTTCTCTTTGGTTTTTAATCTGTTTAAGAAATTAGAAAATCTGCTTTGTTTGTATAACTCAAAGACAAAAAAACTGTCCAGCCTTTCGAAAATAAGTAACGTTCTTAAGGCACTCGATTATAAAGAGTTTCAAAGAACATGCTAGAAAGAGACAGTCTAAGAATCAAGAATGGGGCCGATCACATGGGAAGCACTTGACCACAGTTAGAAACCGACAGCTCAGCAAAGAAAGGGAACTCTTGCTGATCCTTAGAAACAAGTCCTTCTGCTAATGTGGACGGGCCCAGGGTATAGTTGCACTGTCTTTAGAACCTGAAATACAGGGAAGCTTACTGTATTATCAGAACTGGTTGATTGCTAGTTTCAACGTTACGAAGTATTTGCAACTGCAAATTTCCCTGCCAGACAGCAGCCATGCCCCGTGGTATTTTTTCAGCCCCAGCATGTGTCTAATGAGAATCCTCTCTGCAGAGCTTGTCAAGGTAAAACCGGTATTTCTATTTAGAGCTGTCTCTCTAGTTTTGAGGACAGTGTCTACAGTGAGCTGTTCTATACCCACATTCTGATCTGTAATTTCATTAGGTTTCTCTGTCCCCATTTCTCCTCAATATATCCCACCCCACCCTCTTTGTTCTCCTCTTTCAGCTTCCTCTCCAACCCTCCAAAATCATCTAACTACTTTTGTCTCTGTCCTTGCCTTCCCTCCTGGTATTCTACTCAGAAAGTGCAAGAAAACTGATGATTAGACCATTGAGACCCTGGACCTCATCTGTGCTTTGAAACGGACAAAATGAATCGTAACCCAGAGGCCTCATAAAGAGGTTTAAGGTTCACAATCTCTCGATAACTGCGATTTTGAAGGAATGGGAAATTTGCCTGAATTTACTCTTTATACCCGTTTCTCCATAGTATTCCGGTCTTGATTTTCTTTTCTCAAAATGCAGAAATTCTTTTCTTAGTGCCTCTAAGGGCTATCTATGGATTAAAACATGATTAAAAGGATGCTTTCTGCTCTGACATCTATGATCAAGGCAAAGATTGCAACAAAATACCTTTCTGTTTTTGGAGCGCTGTTAGGTTGGAGATTTAATTCACTTGGCACGTTTCTTTTTGTGGTGAAAACACATAATATAAAATTTGCCACCTTAACCGTTTTTAAATGTACAGTCAGTAATGTTATGTATAATCACATTGTGCAGCAGATTTCCAGAACTTTTTCATCTTGCAAAATTGAAATTCTGCCTATTAAAAACACCCCTTGCTCTTTCATCTCCCCTTAGCCCCTGGGAACCTCCCTTTTACTCCTTGTTCCTATGCGTTTGGCGGCTCTGGGTGCCTCCTGTAAATGGCATCGTACAGTGTTTGTCTGTTTGTGGCTGGCTTTTTTCACCTAGCGTGACGTCCTTCAGGTTCACGCGTGTTGTGGCAGGATTTCCTTCCTTTGTAAGGCTGAATGGCACTGACATTTTGTGTATTTTTTGCACCATGAGCAAAGTGCTCTTCCAGCCCTGATATCATTTACAAAAAGTGTTTTCTTCTCAGAGTTGTAGGTGGTTGTAAGCTACAGAAAATGTTTAATGTGAAGACGTATAAACATGGTTCTAAAGAAATTCAAATAGTAAGAGATCAAATCCTTTGGGAGGAATCAGGAAAAGCATCATGGAGGAGGATGTATGTTTAAGACAGGCCATAAAGATCAGCAAAACTAGTAGGGATGTGGGTGAGGAGCTTTCCAGGAAGTGGGAAGCAGGGCTCACAGAGGCACATGCATGCAAGGCATAGCATGTTCAAGGCATAGCAAATAGCGCAGCTTGGCAGGGATGTGGGATTCCTGTAGGGAAGTCGAGAAAGATCAGGCCAGCAGTGGGTTGAGGGTAACTGTGGAGAACCTTGCAAGCCACAACGAGGTATTTAACTTCGGAGGAGGAAGAGGGCGTCTCTTGTGGCCTTTTAGCAGCATTTGCTTGATGTCAACCTAGCCTGTCTCCTTGATGTTCGGATAAGATGGGTGCTACTGCTGCTGGATGGATTTACAACTGGATGGATGAATGTGACTGGGGCTGCCCTTGGCTCTTCCTCTTGGACGTTGTTTCAGTGTCCGAGGGGTAAGTGTCCCCGGGGGTGGGGGTTTAGTCTGTCTTGTTCCCTGCTGTGTCCTTAGCTAGTGCTGTTCTGCAGGAGGACAGGAGGCCATGAGAGGCATAGAGCCCCGCTGCAGAGGCATTGGAGGAGGAGCTGGATGGTCATTTGCCCATGAGTTCTTGGCAGGACACTTGCTTCTTTAGGAGGAGCTGTGCACATTGTTCTCCGGCTCTGAGTGCTGCTAAAAATGAAATCCGATTCTCGTGGGTTCTGTGGTGTCTGAAGGAAACATGATAACCCAGGTAGAAAAGCAACTTCCCCTAAGGGTAGCAGTTAGAACATGACAGTCATCCATCGGGCAAACTTGTGGTCCAGCCTTAGGTGTCAGGGAGGACACTCGGAATTTCATGGGGATAGGGGGATACCCTGCAGATGGTTAGACCAGCTACCACCATCAGTATAGATGCAAGAAATCTGAGTATGACCTCTGACAGTGAATAAATATCATGCATCAGATGGGTGTAGGGTTAGAGATGAACTGTAGTTGTCCTCATTTGCCTTTATAAGATTTATGGATCTAGGGACTTCCCTGGTGGTGCAGTGGTGAAGAATCCTCCTTCCAGTGCAGGGGACGCGGGTTCGATTCGTGGTCGGGGAACTAAGATCCCACATGCCGTGGGGCAACTAAGCCCGTGCACCACAACTACTGAGCTTGTGCGCCTCAACTAGAGCCCATGTGCCACAAACTACAGAGCCCAGGTGCTCTGGAGCCCATGTGCCACAACTAGAGAAGAGAAAAGCCTGCATGCCACAACTAGAGAGAAGTCTGTGCGCCACAACTAGAGAGCCCACATGCTCTGGAGCCCACGCACCACAACTAGAGAAGAGAAAAACCCGCACGCCACAACTAGAGAGAAGCCCGCGCACTGCAACGAAGACCCGACACAGCCAAAAAAATAAAATAAAATAACATAAAACATTTTAAAAAAAGAAAAAAGAAAGAATCCTCTCTAGGGCCCACATGCTGCAACTACTGAAACTCGTGTGCCTAGAGCCCATGCTTCGCAACAAGAGAAGCCACCGCAATGAGAAGCCCACGCATTGCAAGGAAGAGTAGCCCCTGCTCGCCACAATGAAGACTCAATACAGCCAAAAATAAATTAAGACTTAAAAAAGATTTATGGATTTAGCTTGAACTTCTTGATACCTTCACCATGAATGTACTAACTCTTAATCGGGATATGTAAGTAGTATTTCATTGTATGTGATCTAAATTTACTGCTTAAAACTTCACAGATAGATCCCCTGGTTCCCATGTTCTGAGACCAGGCGAGCATGTGTATGTTTGCCTCCATGACTTTGTGACTCTGATTTGACTCGCTCTCAGCTTTTGCCTGGATGCTCAAGATAGCAGTCCTCCCTGGTGGGCACCGTCCAATCCAGGCTCCTCTCCATTGCCCATTGTGGACCTTCTTGCCTGCCTTTACACCTGTCTCTTGGAAGGCTCGGGTTCAGCCACCCAGTTGTCAATTGCCTGGCCATCTCCTTGCCTGGTCTCCCTGGGAGCACTGACACTAGTCTGCATTGCTGCAAAAATAAACGATAGAATGTGTTTTTATCAATGACTTACAATTTCTAACAAAATACCGATCTTATGAACAGGTGTTTGTTCTTGTGATTACAGAGACATCTGCAGTTTTGACTCTTTGAGAGCAGTTTCCCGACAATGAGTAAGGTGTAGTTTGACTTTTACAAAATCGAATGTAGTTGTGGCAGAGCTGACATGCCCAAGTGACCCAGTTAGCTGGTGAGCCACGCCTCCACTGCCCCGTGTCACCATCTCAGGGAGGCACTCACTTCCCTACTTGCTGTCATCTCCCCAGGTGGCCTTGGGAAGGGTCCATTTAAAAACAAAAATGTGTCTTTGTGGAAAGTGGCTCTGAAACACTCAGGTGCTGGGTATATGATCACGGCCCTCATTTTAAGATTCTGGAAGGTCTCAGGACACAATCCCCACAACGTCAGGTGTTTGCTGAGGTTTCCGTGTGCTGGGCTGGCTTAGGAGAGCAGGCCAGGCTGAGGGCATTGAATACAAATCACTTGATACTCTTCTAGCACTTTCACCACGAGGGGTCAGTCAACATATTTTTGCCTTTCCAGGCATCTGGCCAAAAAAAAAGGCCAGACTACCTTAAAATCCCCAGGATGGCCCAAAGTGATGGGTGGGGCTCCTATAAGCACCTTTCTTATAACCAGGGGAATCTGATTCTGTGGTTTCGTGGTACTGGACTCTTATTTAAGTTCTAAGTACACTTCTTACAGACTCTTCATGTCCTTGGATGGATGCCTGTATCTATGAAAGGAGATCAGAGATTCTAACCCACTAGAACCAGGTGGCAAATGACTGAGAAATTCTTACAACACTTTTGTTCATTAAGACATTAAGTGCTACTATCATTGGCAAGTGTATCTGAATCGTCTATTATAAAGTTATAAATGCTTCTCCAGCTTCTACAGCTGTTGTTAATTTAAGAAGTGAGGAGAGAGGCTAGGGGCGTATTCATTTAGCCCAGACTCACTCAGTGTATAGACTACAGTCCTCTGGCACCAGTCTCAACTACAAAAGTAATCGGGGGTTTTCACTTTCTTGTGTGAAGTCCTAAGCCAGAGGTGTGTCAGGCTTGGAAATATAGCCCCCTTGGCTTTTCTGGCTCTGTGACGTAGATTGGGTTTATTTTTCTTGTTCTCTGGAACTGGTTGTTTTTGCTCTTTCCACTCTATCAGCAGAGACAGTTTTATGAATATACTGCATTCTCGATCAGTCTGGCTGGCAAAGACTCATCCATTTCTAAGTCAGCAAGCAGAGAGCTTTGTGTGTGCCCCAGCAGGAGCAGCCACTATCGTTACAAATGCAAGAGGTAGTGTGTGTCCTCCCATAATCCGTAAATGTCGTGCATCAGAGAGAGGCAAAGTAGGGAGGTGCTATCAAGGTAAAGAAGGCTTTTTTTTTTTTTTTTGCGGTACGCGGGCCTCTCACTGCTGTGGCCTCTCCCGTTGCGGAGCACAGGCTCCGGACGTGCAGGCTCAGCGGCCGTGGCTCACGGGCCCAGCCGCTCCACGGCATGTGGGATCTTCCCGGACCGGGGCATGAACCCGTGTCCCCTGCATCGGCAGGCGGACTCTCAACCACTGCGCCACCAGGGAAGCCCAAGAAGGCATTTTTAATTCCTGGATTTTTAGAGGTAAAAGTACCTGGGTCCCAAGAAGCTTAGCTAAATTTCTTAGCTAATTAATCCCAGAGAATCCAGGTTTTCTGACTCCTGGTTCTGCATCCTTCTCCACCAGCTCTCAGTACTGATGCAGGACTGTGTGCATCAGAACAGCACGCTGAAACCTGGACAACCTTGCCTTTTTCCCTTTGCACAGTGCCATGTTGCAAACGTGGAAGACTTCTAGGATGGTGCCTTGGAAGCCTCTTTGCTCTGCTATTGATTCACTTTCACCAGGTTTTTTCACCCACTTACTGGCAATGGAACCACCACACTGTCGATTTCTCAGCTTCTGTCTCTCCCTCCCAGGCTGGGAAGCAGGTAGACTGTCACAGGGATACCAAGAGTCCTGTTTGTAACGCTGCAGATGTATGTCGCACTTTGCAGTTTACAAAGCATGTCCCCATTATCTTGTCTGACCCTCACAATGACCTGTGGGAGAAGCCCGGAACATATCATATTATTATTATTTCAGAATGAATTAAGACTACATTTGTTGAACTCCTGTTACATATCAAGGACTCTACTGGGGTTTGGTTTATTTTTAATTTTTGAATTTTATTTTATTCATTTTTTTATACAGCAGGTTCTTATTAGTCATCCATTTAATACACATCAGTGTATACATGTCAATCTCAATCTCCCAATTCATCCCAACACCACCTACTGTGGGTATTTTATACTCAGGCCCTCTGCTAACTTGTTTGGGGATTTTATAAAATTATAAAAAGGTGCCCTTTGGCGAAATGAATGACACAGAGCTGCCCCTTCTTCTTGGGTGACTCAAAGCCAGACCTCAGGCTGTATTTCAGCTCACTTATCCCCTTACATGGAGGTTGTGTAGACGTTAATCTGTTCACTTCTCATAACAGACCTATAAGGCGGACAGTGCTGCCTTTCTAGAGATGGGAAAACTGAAGCTCAGGGAAGATAAATATCTTAGGCAGAGCTACAGGGCTTCTTGGTCTTAGAGCTGAGATTAAACTCCAACTCTTCGGGCTTCCCTGGTGGTGCAGTGGTTGAGAGTCTGCCTGCTAATGCAGGGGAAGCGGGTTCGTGCCCCGGTCCGGGAAGATCCCACATGCCGCGGAGCGGCTGGGCCCGTGAGCCATGGCCGCTGAGCCTGAGCGTCCGGAGCCTGTGCTCCGCAAAACTCCCAACTCTTCTGAGTTCTAAGCTCGTGGTGACTTCTCCAGACCATTGTACCCTCAGCCTACAGCAGAAGCCTCTAGCAGGCCCCGCCCAGCCCTCAGAGAGCAAGCACCAGGCTGCCTGTCCTCCAGGAGGCCCTGGGCACTTGTCATTTTGCCGATGGAGGGAGCAGCCTCTTCACAAAGTGGTGGCTCTTAGAGGATGGTTCTCGACTTGATTGTATACTGAGTCCCCTGGGGACCTTGTCATGATGCAGATTCTGAGTCAGAAGGTGTGGGCTGGGCCCTGAGACTCTGCATTTCCTCCCAAGAGGTTCTGCCACAGCTTTTAGTCCATGAACCACACTTTCTTTGATTAGCAGACCCTTTGTGTAGGAGAAACTGCTAAGTTCTACCTTTTCCCACTGCTCTAAAGACATGACGAGGGCTTCCCTGGTGGCGCAGTGGTTGAGAGTCCGCCTGTCGATGCAGGGGACACAGGTTCGTGCCCCGGTCCGGGAAGATCCCACATGCCGCGGAGCGGCTGGGCCCGTGAGCCATGGCCGCTGAGCCTGCACGTCCGGAGCCTGTGCTCCGCAACGGGAGAGGCCGCAGCAGTGAGAGGCCCGCGTACCGCAAAAAAAAAAAAGATGTCATAAGAATATAAAAATAGGTCTTGCCAAGGTACTGCCAATCTGAGCTTCCCAGGCTCTCCTCAGTTATCCACATGTTATAGAAAGATGGGGGCTGCAGAGCTAATTCACTGAAAGTAGACAGTTTCACTTGACTTTAACCTTTTTCTTCATTTCCTCTGTTTGTACCACATCCACTGAGCCAAAAATTATTTGACATGATTCACTTTCCTTCTCTACCCTTATTTAATCGGTGACCATGTGCCGTGAAACAACCGGAAGAGAGATGCAGGTAGGAAAGGAGAAAAAGGGCTTCTCCATGGGCCCTGGCATGTGTTTCTTAGAACAATGAAAGGAACCACCTCCACTAAATTGATCCTGTTGGCCATGTCTTCCTTGCATGTTTTGTTAGAATTCCTGGCATCCACTTGGTCCATTTTTCTGGTGATGAAGCCAAGTAAGTTTTGCTGTGGAAGTAGTGGCAAGAACTACTGTGTGTGCAGAAAGTTGTAGCTTAGCAAGATGGGTGGAATCCATCGTGTATCACTGACCCTTCTTAGGCAGACAATTCCATGCTGCCCTCCTGGCTCTGCTCTCTTCTGCCCAAGCAGATGAGTCCCTACTGCCTTAGACAACCAGACCCACAAATGAAAGAGTCGTGGGTTAAGGGTCCCTGGATGAAAACCCTAACACTTCAGGACACATTGTACTTGCTGGGTCTACGCTATGGCTTCCAAGAGCCACAGGAGTGTACCCTTCAGTAACAGGACCCAGACAGGGGTGCTGAGTTTCTGCATCTCAGCCACTTTGGAATTAGCACTGCCTGCTTTGGTCCTGAACATGGTGACCTTGTGTCCTGTGCTTGGAGGCTCATAGGAACAGGATGAGCTGTCCAAGTTTCTATTTCTGAACAACATGTAAATTTATCCCATAGCAGAGCATCACAGCTTCGGCTCATTCTGTAAACGTGTTGAGCCTCCTGCTAGGTGAGCTGGGCACTGTACGAGATGCTGAGGCTATAATGACAAATTATTCACGGTCCTTGCTCTGTGTGGGAGGAGATAGCTGCGTAAACAGGAAGAACGGTGCAGTGTCTGCAGAGTCCAGGGCTATCATCTGTAAAAAGTGAGAAGATCATAGTGTGTACGTCACTGGCTTGTTGAGGGGATTAAGCTGGTGAGATAAGAAAAGCACTTAGAACACTGTCTGGCTCATGGTGGGAGGGTTGGCAGTATCTATCGCTGTCATCATCATCGTCACCGTGGTTGTTGGCACTGACCTACCACCTGCCCACAGTGGGTCCAATGGCTGCAGAATAGGGGGAGTGATGTAACCCATCAGGAAGGTTCTCAGTGGAGGTAACGTTTGAGCTGAATCTTGAAGGGAGAGTAGGGATTGACCCAGAAGACAAACCAGAGAACTGAGGGCAGGTAACCAAGGCTCTGGGGTTTGAAACATCAGGTGGTTTGGGGAACCCAGCAGTTCAGGAGTGAGGGTGGTTACCTGGGGGTGATGGGGAAGAAAGAAGGCCGATCCAAAGAGAAGGAGGGGCCTGAAGCGCCCTCCTTGGGCTTCTCTGTGAAACAGGAGAGGAAATCTGTGGAGGTGAAGAGCCTCGAGGCCACCAGTGGAGACACAGCAGCCCTTCTGAGCATGTGAGGGACAAAGGCCAGCCAGGGACTTAGCTGAGGAGGGAGACTGAGCGTGGGTCAGCAAGGAAGTCAAACCCACAGGAGGAAAGCAGGCCGTGTCCCAGGAGAAAAGGAGCTTTTCAGGTGCAACAGGCAACGTTATTTCTAGCCGGGGGAACCAGCACAGACTCTATAAAGTGGGGACACTAAGAGGCCTTGATGATGTGTCAGGAAGTTGGGCTTTATTTCCAGGCCATTGGTAGGTTTCAAACTGGAGGGCAACAGGATCAGGTTTGTGCCAAAAGAATGTCATTCTGGCAGGACTGAGGCTGTCAAACTGGAGAAGGCCACACTCAGGCAGATAGTTGGAAAAAAAATCGAAGGCCTCAGAGACCAAGAGGCGGGAGCCTGCAGTGCTCCCGGCATGGACAGCGGGTGTGAGGTCACACACACGCCCCGCCTGCCACTGCCCTCTGGCCCGGCTTCTCCCAGGTGGCCTGCAGCCCACAGGACTCAGCCATGGACCCGCAGTCCCCAGGGCTAGGTGATTTTTAGGAATGTGAAGTCCAGACAGGGGACTACAAGGTCAGCCCAAAGACACCCTGAGGGCTGGTCTGTCTGACCTGGAGCCCCCCTTAAGTTGGAGCATCTCTGGGAAGTTTCAGTGCCACCGTCACGGAACCAAGGGGTGGGGTGGGTGCAGGTACCATCAGGCCCCCAGAGTGCCTGTCGGAGCCTCCCGACAGTGGGAAGAGCCCACCGTGGATGCCACGGGAGTGGTCAGCCCAGCCACCGTGCTCACACTGAGGCCCGGCACGGGGCACCTGAGCCCTCCCTGTGACCACGAATCCTAGAAAGCCTCCTCTCCGGTGGGACGAGCATCCCCACGTGAGGGAATTAAGGTTGGTGGCATTAAAGTCACCGCTGGAGGAAGATACTCTTCGTGGACTTGAACCCAGGGCTGGCTTCTAATCCTGTGCCTGTTAGAAAGCGCCAGCCGAGAGGGTATGTCCACGTTACGGTGGCGCAGTTGTCGGCGTCGCACATGTCCTAGCAAAGGTCTTTTTGAAGGTGCTTGGGTTTCCATGAGCAGAAGAGCGCGTTCCCCCTTTCTGCTGGTGAGCTCCAGCCTGGCAGCTGTGTGACACACGCCACCGACACCTGGGTCCCTGAGGGCCCTGGGGGGCAGCGTGCTTCGAGCAGGAAGTGAGAGCTGATGGGTGCTTGTGGAGTAGCGCTCACCTGCCGGTTCTTCGGTTGAAGCATTTCATCTCAGGGGCCCGCCTCCAGGACCACGGTCCCCGGGTGGGCACCTGTGGTGTGCTACGTTTTTTCTGATGCCCCCAAACTCACATCTGCCTCTCGCCCTCCTTCTGCCGCAGATCCTGGCGCCCCTGTGAAATTGCCTTGTCTGCCAGTGAAGCTGTCGCCTCCGCTACCTCCAAAGAAAGTCATGATCTGTATGCCCATGGGGGGGCCAGACCTCTCGCTGGCGTCCTACGCGGCCCAGAAGAGCGGCCAGCAGGGCGGGGCCCAGCACCACCACACCGTCCTGCCCTCCCAGATCCAGCACCAGCTGCAGTACGGCAGCCTCAGCCAGCACCTCCCTGCCGCCACCGGCTCCCTCCCCATGCACCCCTCGGGCTGCAGGATGATAGATGAGCTGAACAAAACGCTGGCCATGACCATGCAGAGGCTGGAAAGGTAACGGAGGGAAGGGGTGAGGGCAGGAGAGGAGGGCTTGGCGCTCCGACCATGACCAAGGAGTGAGCAGACCAGCGCCAGCAAGGGCTCACACCCACTTGGGGGGGCGGGATTCGGGAGGGGGGGTGAAGGTAAAATCAGACCAGAATCTGAATGTCAAGGACAGTATGGAAGAAAAAACCGTTGCCAGTTGCCAAACTATAGAACAGTCACGTTTATCAAAAAGAAAAAGTAGTGCATGTGTATACATCTGAGTATGCGTGAGTGGGCGGGTGGATAGATAGATCGTACCTATCGTGCTTCTGTAGACCTTAACGTGTTTTGGAAGCAGGTGCACATCATCATTAATGTGGTAACCCTTAGGGCAGGGAGATGGGGAGAAAATCTTTTATTTTTGTATTTTGTATCTTTCTGTACTGCTTAATTTTTTACTTTGTGTATATTACTTTCATGATGTAAAAAACAATGTGAATGTAGAATAAGAAGAGATGAGAGCTGGTGGGGCAGTGGTGGAATAACAGAGGGAAAGGTGGAGAGGTACGCCCTCGTTCTTGCCGATGGAGGAAGCGGCAGACGTAGTCTGATTATACGAGTTTGAGCCTCAGATATTTACCAACAACTGGTGAAGTCCCCTCTTTCATCAGAATCTCCCTCCGGTAGCGTTGCAGGGAGAACTGCCAAGGGTATTCCAAGGGCAGGCCTGCAGCGGAGACCGTGACTCCCCACCACCCAGGGAGGTCTCTCGTGCTGGTTCTGGATCGCTTGCGTGTGTGTGTGTGTGTGCGCGCGTGTGCGTGCACGCACGCGTGCATTCAAATACCACCTCACTTGTGCCCAAGAGGTGGCTGAGATTTCCCTGTGTGACTCCAACCCAGTGTAGTTAACTGGGTCCTGCAGACCAGATAGGAAAACTGCAGCCTGGAAAGCACGCAGCCGGTCACCGGGCAGAGAGCCAGGGGCGAGATGGACACAGCCGAGAGCTTTCTGTTGTAGTTTCCTGACTCTCAGTGGCTTTTCCCTCCGTCTGTGTCAGCCAAGTATTCTATGTTTGGAAAATTACTGACTCCAAGAGAAGTTATCACTAAGAATTCTGACTTGATAGGTTCACGTTAATATCTCCCTTCACTGAAAAACAAAATGTATTTGGCCGCTGCCGTCATTTCCAACTACTGTTACTGTTAATGAGGACAGTCGTAATTTACAATCTGGATGACACTTCGTAGTCTATTATGAATACATACCTTTGTTATTATCTTGATCCTCACACCACCTAGGGAGACTTGAGTCAGCCAAGAAACTAAGGAAGGCTGAGTTCCCCAATGCCAGCCGCTCAAACTTGGTGCCCGTCTGCAGAAACTGTACAGAAATTGAGAACAAGCTTTTAGATACCTTCATAGCAATTTGGCAGGATAATTTTTTGTCTTACGATAAAAAGGGGTTTTATTTGTTGTGCATTTTTATTATATTTTTGAAAGCATCAGTTTGTGATGGATTAAAAATTAAAGTATGTAAATCAACCAACCGACCAACAAAACTGGTCCCTCCCCATAGACATTTTTTTTTTTTAACATCTTTATTGGAGTAGAATTGCTTTACAGTGGTGTGTTAGTTTCTGCTATATAACAAAATGAGTCAGTTATACATATACATATGTTCCCATATCTCCTCCCTCTTGCGTCTCCCTCCCTCCCACCCTCCCTATCCCACCCCTCTAAGTGGTCACAAACCACCTAGCTGATCTCCCTGTGCTATGTGGCTGCTTCCCACTAGCTATCTATTTTACGTTTGGTAGTGTGTATATGCCCATGCCACTCTCTTTGTCACAGCTTACCCTTCCCTCTCCCCATATCCTCAAGTCCATTTTCTAGTAGGTCTGTGTCTATTCCCATCTTACCCCTAGGTTCTTCATGACCTTTTTTTTTTTCCTTAGATTCCATATATATGTGTTAGCATATGGTATTTGTTTTTCTCTTTCTGACTTACTTCACTCTGTATGGCAGACTCTAGGTCCATCCACCTCACTACAAATATCTCAATTTCATTTCTTTTTATGGCTGAGTAATATTCCATTGTATATATGTGCCACATCTTCTTTATCCATTCATGATGGACACTTAGGTTGCTTCCATGTCCTGGCTATTGTAAATAGTGCTGCAGTGAACATTTTGGTACATGACTCTTTTTGAATTATGGCTTTCTCAGGGTATATGCCCAGTAGTGGGATTGCTGGTTGTATGGTAGTTCTATTTTTAGTTTTTTAAGGAACCTTCATACTGTTCTCCACAGTGACTGTATCAATTTACATTCCCACCAACGGTGCAAGAGCGTTCCCTTTTCTCCACACCCTCTCCAGCATTTATTGTTTCTAGATTTTTTGATGATGGCCATTCTGACTGGTGTGAGATGGTATCTCATTGTAGTTTTGATTTGCATTTCTCTAATGATTAATGATGTTGAGCGTTCTTTCATGTGTTTGTTGGGAATCTGTATATCTTCTTTGGAGAAATGTCTATTTAGGTCTTCTGCCCATTTTTGGATTGGGTTGTTTGTATTTTTGTTATTGGGCTGCATGAGCTGCTTGTAAATTTTGGAGATTACTCCTTTGTCAGTTGCTTCATTTGCAAATATTTTCTCCCATTCTGAGGGTTGTCTTTTGGTCTTGTTTATGGTTTCCTTTGCTGTGCAAAAGCTGTTAAGTTTCATTAGGTCCTGTTTGTTTCTTTTTGTTTTTATTTCCATTTCTCTAGGAGTTGGGTCAAAAAGGATCTCGCTATGATTTATGTCATAGAGTGTTCTGCCTATGTTTTCCTCTAAGACTTTGGTAGTGTCTGGCCTTACCCCCATAGACATTTTGCCAAGCACTGTCCTAGGTAGTAAGTCAAGCGGCCGAGCCTTCAAGCCTGGATCATCCTCCTGCAAATCCAGAACTCCTTTGACTATATAGCACAACCGCTTTCCTAAAGACAGCTAGCAGTGAATGTCATTTACTGCCCTCACGTCTCCTGTAACCCCCAGTATATTTTTGTATCTCTTCCGGAGATAATAAGCATCTGAAAAAGATACTCATGAGAGCATATTAGTAGGATATTGCTAAATACATTTGCACCTAAAACATGCCATTTAAAGCTTCCATTGAAAGTACTAACCAATGAGTTATGTGATATTCCTCAGTTCAGTAATTTCCGTGTGTATATATAGAATATTTCAGTCGAGTGTAAACCAATGAATAGGTCTGTTGGACCTACACTGGGTCAGGTTCTTTATTGAAATGAATCAAAGACAGCAAATGGGCAAGGAAGGGAAGGCAATATCGGGATGTTGCAGGTGGAGGAGGTTGGAAGAAGGGCAGCATGGTCTTGTCAGCTGAGCCAAGGCAATCTCCTGTGCTTTGTGTCACCCCCAGACCCTCCTTACCTCCTGTCTCCCTCCCCACCAACTGTAGGCCAAGGCATAGTGTTGTTCTGGTGAACCAGCCAGGACACAGGGAATGAATGCCTGCATCATCAGGAGAGCCCTACAGAGGGCTTCCCTGGTGGCGCAGTGGTTGAGAGTCTGCCTGCCAATGCAGGGGACACGGGTTCGTGCCCCGGTGCGGGAGGATCCCACATGCCGCAGAACGGCTGGGCCCATGAGCCATGGCCGCTGAGCCTGCGTGTCCGGAGCCTGTGCTCCGCAACGGGAGAGGCCCGTATACCGGAAAGAAAAAAAAAAAATAAATAAAGATAGCTCTACAGAGAAAGCGAGGTCTTCTTGCCAGACAAAGACTGAGAACGTTTCTGAGGACCCACGTCGTCTTCCAGGAGTCCTGGAAGGATCTGGGAGCAGAACAGGTCATGGGCCACCTTTCAGTTTAGTGCAGGAACTGCCGCTGTCTCCAGTGATGTCACCTTTCTTTTTACTACCTGGAAATTCTCCCTCCTACCTGTCAACATGATTTCACTCTTGGTCTGGCCAAGTTTCATCCAGAAAGGATGATTTCTTTTTTCTCCTGACAATTTCCAGTGACCCCAAAAAGCACTGCAAGAAGGAAGGAACATTACTGAATGCGTAGGCATTCTGCCCGCAAAGAACCTGAGATCTCATAGAACGTTCGTGCCCTACAGGGTGTTAGTCCAGACCCATGGTCTGATCCTGGTGAAACATTGTGGGTAATGCACAAATCGAATGATGAATTTAACAGCATGAATGCCTGACTTTGGACTATAAATTTGAATAAATAGTCATCTTGTAATTGAAAGGGACCTTTAAGACCAAGGCAGCCAGCCTGCTGCCTGTTGTAGCCTTTCTGACGATTTGTCCTCTGGTCTCTGTGGGAATGGGACCCTCCCTAGGTACCAAGATAGCCTGCCCCACTGTCCAGAAGGTCTGATTACTGCGAAGTTCTTTCTTATTTTAAGTGAAAAGTGTTACTTACTATAATCCCTTGTCCCAGTCTTATTTCTAATCTTCCTTTCCTGTGAGAGGCTTTCAAATCTTTAAAAATAATTACTGTTCCCTTTATCTAGTGGCTTCTCTCCTTCAGGCTGATAATCCCAAATTCATGGAATCGTCTGTTGAGACGGTTTCTAGATCCTTTACCATCTTGTTCCTGCTCTCCCAAGATTACTCTAAATCTGTTTTGACTTGTATGAAGATGTTCTTAACTGTTAACCTAACCTGACCCTACTTAATGACATTGAAGGATCACATTAGTTAGTTACAGCGCTGGCCCGCCAGATTTGGGGGGAAGGAGGGAACTAGAGACCAGCTTCCATGTTTATCAAAGTCACGAGGCAGCATGGCCAATCTGGAGGCAGCCCCTGCATCATGGCTCTAATTGCCAGGGTTTCAGTCTCAGAGATACCGCTTCTTTTTTGCCTTTGATTCCTCATCTTTAAAACAGGGATAGTAATAACACCACCAATCTCGTCAGGGTTGTTTGTGAGGAACAAGTGACAGTCTACATCAGTCGTCCTGTTACATGGCATGTAGTAAGTGTCCAGTAAATGATAGTGAATGTTAAGCAGAATTCTTCAACACACAGAATTGACCTTCAGTTCCCCTAAAAGGCATATTGCAAACAGATTGGATCCAATCTTGTTGGAAATTTCGTGTCGGTTTCCTGGAATTCGATCATCTTCATTTATTTTCTCTTCACTGATGAGTCACATCTTCTTTGGAGGTGACTCCACAGGGGTGGCCCTAGGGCCTCCTTCCACAGCAGCGTGGTTGCCTCGCAGGGCCACCCCTTCTGCCCTGGTCCTCATTCTTCAACAGGGACTCGGGCTTGAGCCTGGCGATGACCCTCACTCTTAGCTGCTGCTTCTCCACCAAGGAGAGAGATTGAGCCCATCCCAGAAGAAGAGCTGGGAGGCATGGGGGTGTGGTATGAGAGCCCTGCCCCCTGCTGCTGCAAACCAGTGTTCTCTTCCCTTGCCCGTTTGGTGATGGAGAGATGATGCTGCGACATGTAATGTACGTGCCCAGTAAGTCGGGGAAAGAGGACAGTCAGTAAGCACGGCTCTGCTCAGAGCTCCTAATGTGGCCCTTGGGAGCCAGGAGCAGGTCAAAGCCTCTAGGAATCCAGGCACTGCTGGAGGTGGGAGGGAGCTGCCTTCTGTGTCCCTTTCCCTCCCCTCCCTGCCAAGCGTTCTGCGACCTCCTTATACTCAGAATATTCTGAGCTTGCTGCCCTACTGGGTGGAGACAGGGTCCAAAGAGGAAAGGAGGATGTGTAAGAGGCAACCCTTCTTCGTCCTCTGGGGTAAATGAGCTTGACTTGCTACAAATGGAGAGAACAAAGGCCTCTGATTTTTAGTTTCCATTAAACTATTAGAGAAATATACATATATTTCTATAAATTTTTACGTCTTCGATATGTCTGTACAGTCCATTCCCTCTGCCCTGAAGCCTGAGCGAGCACATGAAAAATCTCTGAATGTGTCCCGTTCAAAGGCATTAGTCAATTAAATGATTCAAACTTGAAAAGAAATCTATTATTCGATGTTTACTTTTAATGTCTGCAGTCAGCTCTGGGATCTAGGTGGCGTCCATCCTGGAATTCAGACTGAAAATCCTGATCAGACACTAACTTTCTTTCCCATCTTAGTTCAGTTCATTAGTTCTGTGTGCTCTGGTTTCCGTCTTACTAAAATGAAGGCGGGGTGTGTACACGTGTGGACCCTGAAAGAATTCCAGGAAGAGTCTTAAGGGAATGCACTTCAGACAAGTCTTTCCCTTCTCAATGATAGGAGACTTCACGCTTGCAGTGGCTCCTGCCAGAAATCTCGGGGTCACCCTTGACACCTTTCTTTCTCTCATACCCTGTGGCTGATGGGTCAGCAGGTCCTAAGAGGTCTGAGAATCTGTCTAGGCTGGGCAACCTCCTACCTGCTCCTGCCGCCCCGCGGTCTCAGCCCCCGTGGTCCCTCACCTGGTTTGCTGGGTCCCTGCTACCTGGTCTGCTGCTTCCACTCCTGCCCCCTCAGTCTGTCCTTAACATGACAGTCAAAGAGATGAGGTTTAACGAAAATCCGATCATGACTCTATTCATTTGCTAGGGTCGCCATAGCAAAGCACCACAGACTGTGGGGCTTAAACAGCAGGAATTTACTGTCTCACAGTTCTGGGGGCTGGAAGTGCACAGTCAAGGTGCTGTCAGGGCTGGTTTCTCCTGAGGCCACTGTCCTGGGCTTGCAGACGGCCGTCTTCTCCCTGTGTCCTCACACGGTCTCTCCTCTGCGGGTCTGTGTCCTCATCTCCTGCTCTGATAAAAACACTAGTCATTTGGTTAGAACCCACCCTGCTGATCTCATTTTAACCGAATTACTCCTTTAACATAGTCACCTCTGAATAAGTCACATTTTGAGATGCTGGGGATTAGCATTTAAGCACGAATTGGGTGGGAGTGGAGTTCAGTCCATAACAACGTGCACAAGCGCTCCTCGACTTTCCGGCTCACAGAGAGTAAAAAGCAAAGTCCTCGCCTCAGCCCAGAAGCCCACCACGGCCTGGGCCCCTGTCAGCCCCATGACTACATCTGCTGTCCTCCACGTTGCTACTCTCTCCTACCACAAGGCCTGGACATGCTAGGCATCCTCCTGACAAAGGGCCTTTGCGTTGGCTGTTCCCTCAGTTGAGACTGCTCTTCCCTCCAGTATCCTAAAGTCTCCCTCCCTCACCTTCTTTGAGTCTCTAGTCACCTCCTCAGTGAAGCCCTCCCTGATTGCTCTATTTCAAATCACAACTCTCCTCCCAACGCAGCCTATTCCCCAGTCCCCCTTTGTTCTTTCGTACATTTTTCACCATCTAACATTCTACGTTTGCCTTTTACTTTCCTTGTTGCTCTTTCTTACCTAGTAGAACGTGCAGTCTGCAAGGGTGAGAACCACTTTGAATGAATGAATGAACGAATGAATGAAGAATGAATGTAGAGCCCCTAGTAGCTGCTATGGTATTTCCTTATTATTAACCCACTTTGTCCTGATGGATATTTAGGTTGTTTCTGCTGTTCTTTTTCACTTTTGAGCTTTGAGTTCTCACAAGACACACATTATGTAAATATTAAGTGGTGTTGATCGTGGGGCAACCGTGTCTTTAACCTTTTGTATTAATTTTGCTCATGATCCTAACATTTTTGAATGATTCCCTCTGTCTGGAATTCACCCCATTTTGCAAAGAAAAGTTCTGCTTATTTTTCAAGACTTTATTAAAATACCACATCCTCTTGTGATCGCTTCTCAGATTCCCAGAGGAAGCTCTGCCTGCACATCCTTCTTTTGCACCCACTGCGTCCTGTTGTGCGTTTCTTGGTGTATTCTCTGTTAGATGTGGGCAGGAGCCATCCTTGCCTTCCCACTCGACTCCCGCCCGCCCCAGTTCATCACAGGACCCATGATATAGGAAATATTCAGTAAACATTTCTTAAATGAATTTTATCAGAAGTTCTTATGGGGCTTCCCTGGTGGCGCAGTGGTTGAGAGTCCGCCTGCCGATGCAGGGGACGTGGGTTCGTGCCCCGGTCCAGGAGGATCCCACGTGCCGCGGAGCGGCTGGGCCCGTGAGCCATGGCCGCTGAGCCTGCACGTCTGGAGCCTGTGCTCCGCAACGGGAGAGGCCACAACAGTGAGAGGCCCGCGTACAGCAAAAAAAATGTTCTTATGATCTTTGAAATAGAAAGGTATTTTAATCTGTGAGCATAATTAATGCTTTTTTTGGTCCAGTTCTATTGAGATATAATTGACATACAGCACTGTATAGGTTTAAGGTGCACAGCCTAATGATTTGACTTACATACATCAAGAAGCGATGACCGCAGTAAAAGTATAGGGAACATCCATCATCTCATATGGGTACAAAATAAAAGAAGGAGAGAAAAGATTATTTTCCTTGTGATGAGGACTCTTAGGATTTACTCTCTTAAGAAACTTTTATGCAGAACAGACAGCAGTGTTCATTATATTAATCATGTGGTACATGACATCCCTAGTACTTGTTTATCTTATAACTGGAAGTTTGTACCTTTTGATCGTATAAAGATATAATATGATTATCGACTATATTCCCCACGCTGTACATTTCATCTCCATGACCCATCTATTTCGTTACTGGAAGTTTGTACCCCTTAATTTCCCTCACCTGTTTCACTCATTCCCCCACCCCTTCCTCTCTGATGTTTTATTGGAAACTCCCTTCATGATGCAAATAGGCTCTAGCAGTGGGTACGCTCCTCAGCCCGTTGCTCAGTTGTGCCCGTTTTGTTTTGCTTTTGCAGATATTAGAAGCAAAGAAAAAAGTTCATCCTTTAAAGTTAACCCTAGGTCTTTGCTTGTGGTAATGTCAGACTAGAGTTGAAGATGCTGTAACTTTGATTACGAACTCTTCCCATTGAAGTTCACTGTCCCTTCATTTAATCCTCTTGGAGCATAGCCAGCATATATGATAAAGTTGGGGAAAATGATCGTCTGTAGCTCCTCCAGCAAATTGTTGAGTTGTAGAGATTTATCATTGACCGTTCAGCATCCTTGGACTGAAACTAAAATTAACTTTCAGGTTTTTACAGCAAGGTCTGGAAGATGGGAACAGCCAGGTGAAGGGGCAGGAGAATGAGTGGGACACCCTAGGCAGAGTTGTGCCTATTAGGAGGGTGTGTATTAGATAGTAAAGCAGGTAAGGCCACATGGAAAGAATAATTGAAATCTCCGGGTTTAAACTAAAAAAGCCAAATATTGAGTTTGTGTCACTATTATCATTTAGGTATATCAACAGCCAATTGATATTTTTAATGTGTTTTATTTTCACTCACTGGGTTTTGGTTTAAGTATCATACATTTAATCCTAGAGAGAGAAATTTACTTCCTACATATGAGCCTTAAAAGTGGACAAATAGGGCTTCCCTGGTGGCGCAGTGGTTGAGAGTCCACCTGCCGATGCAGGGGGCGTGGGTTCGTGCCCCGGTCTGGGAAGATCCCACATGCCGCGGGAACAGCTGGGCCCGTGAGCCATGGCCGCTGAGCCTGCGCGTCCGGAGCCTGTGCTCCGCAGCGGGAGAGGCCACAACAATGAGAGGCCCGTGTACCGCAAAAAAAAAAAAAAAAAAAAGTGGACAAATAAATTACAGTTCTGATAAACTCATGCTTCTTCTACCTTTTCCTCTCCCAGAATCCCTGAACAGTTAGATTAGAAAAGCTGTGACATTTGCCAGGAGAAAATTTAATCCCAGGAGAAAATTTCATGCAGTCGCTGAGGCTAAGGATTTATACACCTTGAGTGAAAAACAGGCCCAGCGAAGAAAAAGGAAAGTATCGGTGTTTCCTTAGCAACCGGAAGGTCCATCAACAATTTTTTATCAAGCACCTTTTCTGAATGGGGCTCTGTGCTCGGCACTGGGGATACAGCGGTGAACAAAATATAGAGGGCGGCTGCCCTCGGCGTGGCCTAGAGTCTGCTGGGAGTGTGACCTGGGCGAGTCAGTGCCAGCGAGGGAGCTGGGGGGAGGGGAGAGCACAGCAGGGGGTCAGCTGGTAGGTGGGCTTCTCTGGAGAGCTGCATTTAAACTGAAATCTCAAAGATAGAAAGAACCAGGAGAAGACGGAGAAAAGGGATGAGAGAATATTCTAGGCAGATTAGAGGAAGGAATGATACACTGTCTCCAAACGGGTGATGAGATTTTTAGGAAGAAAAGGCAGGAAGTTGACAGTTACTCTCCAGCTTTTTAGAGGGACAATTATAGAGAATGAGAGAAATGACAGAAGATTGTGATCTGATGTAAGGAAGAGCCTGGGAACCATTGGAGAGAATACAAGAGATCTTTTGAAAAGATCAGGCTAGCAGCTGTCCCAAATGGTTTACTTGTAGGCTTCCTAAAGAAAAACCCTACAGGTGAGATTGTCTGCTAATGTCCTGTCCAACCCTGTAACTCCATGTCAGTAATAGTGAAGTTATCTCTAATGTGACTGTTTATAGAAATAGAGTGGTTTTACCTCTCCTGGGAAGTTAGCTATACATTGGTGTTAATACAGATAGTCCAGACCAACAATGGTCAACCAGAACCAGAAAGGCTTCCAGAACCATCTTGAACTCTTGCCAACACTTACTGAGTACTGCTTACATTAGCTAGAGATTAAATTACTACCTGTCAAGATTATTGAAAAAGGAACAATTTCAGCATTGGACAGAAGAAATTGAAATCAGTAGGCCCGCAAACCCCTTCAATCTTTAATAATTCTGTTATTCCATAATTATCTTTAGACTTTTCAAAGATGACAGTTCATTTATAATCTTAGTATGAAAACATTTTGGGGTGACAGTTACTTTATGTGGTCTTCAGAGTCACAGGAAAGTCTAAAGAAGGATTCTCGGTCCTGAACTAGATGGTCCCTGGGGTTTCTTCTAGCTTTAACAGTCTGACGTAATTACCGCATTGGTTTATGTCAGTGTTTCCACCTGCAAATCAGTGTTCATGATGATGAGTAGCTGTGCCTTGGTACCGGAGGAAAAATGAACCTCTGAATAGCTAAATGTTATTTGCTTGTGAAATGACATTTATTTGAGGAAGTTCGGTATTTTGTTCATCGTAGAGCAAATGGCATGTATTTTCAAATGAAATGTGTTTCCAGGGAAAGATTCTCTTTCTTATACTGATGACCGTCTCTTCAACATCTCCTCCAATTCTGGTGAGACATTTGTCCCTGACCCTTTGAGGCCGGAGTTATCAATGTCTTACTTTGGGTCAGTACTTGGATTTTACAGCAGGTTTTTATCATCTGTAGGTGGCTGCCTGTAGCTGTTGTTTTGCAATTTAACTGCTGCTTTAAGAGGCAGAATGAGATTTCAGAACAAGGTAATGTCACCCTGAGCAAGACAGGTCCTCCCCTGCAAGGCTGGTGAGCCACCTGGTCAGAAGCAGGTTACAATGAGACTAGATGAACCACTGACATCTTTCAAAGTCTTAAGAGGATAAAAAAGGAAATGTATTTTTATAAGAGAGAATCTGCCCCTGAATTCCTATGTGTACATGAGTAGAAACCCTGCCCTTGCTTAATGAATAAGTAGAGATGCTTTGATCTTCTTGGAAACCCTTGTCCAAAAAGATTTTGCAGACCACAAATATTTAAAAAGCTAGGGAATTCCCTGGTGGTCCAGTGGTTAAGACTTGTTGCTTCCACTGCAGGGGGCCTGGGCTTGATCCCCGGTCGAGGAACTAAGATCCTGCTTGCCACGTGGCACGGCCAAAAAAAAAGTTAAAAAGCGAAAGGAAGTGCTTCGCAATGTGGTATCAATGTTAACTTCTCGGTTTTGACAAATAATACCATGGTCATGAAGGATGTTGACATGAGGGGAAGCTGGCTTAAAGGTATAAGCTTTCTTTGCAACTTTCTTTGCAACTCTTCTGTAAAGCTAAAATTATTACAAAATAAAAAATTATTACAAAACAACCCCCCCAAAAAGAACCAAAAATAAAAAATAAAGGAAGTGTTTTAATAAACTAGTGGATAACATCCATAATGAATGGTTTCTGGTAAGTTGCTGGTGTTTAAGTACATCCTTTGCTAAAACAGCAACTACCAACATTGACGTTTACAAAGCATTATCCTCTGATCTTGTAAGCAGCTGTGAGGTAGGTAGAAAGATCTCTCCATTTACCTGATGAAGAACCAAAAGAGCAAGATGCTCAACTAGTGAGCGGCCCAGCTGGACCCAAACATGGTCCTCACTCCACATCGTGCCCTCCTGGCATCACATCCAGCCAAGCATGACCTAGGACATTGGCTGAGGTCTAGGGACAAAGGCCTGTGGAAAAGCCACCACTGTTTGGTTCCTCCATCAGAAATGGAGATTGCTGTTGGTGAGATTCTGGGTGTCTTACGGTTTTATTCATCACATCCTGACCCCAGACGCTATTTCAGAAATGTGGGTCATTGGTCCCTGGAAGGACAGACAAAGGGATGTGAGTGAACTAATTTACATTCATTACCATGGCTGGAAAAAAAGCTCAAAACACATCCTCCACTCAGGGAAGCTCAGTCCCCTGGTCTATATATAGAATGGCATCATTTCCTGCTGACTAAGGTCCAACAAAAAAAAACACAAAGGCTCCAATGTTGAGTTTCTTATCTCAGAAGGCTGTGATAGAGCGTACAATGTGTGCCTGCTTTCCTAAAATGAAGCTGATTAACTGTTTTCTTGGGTGTCAGAGGTTACTTCCGTCATTTTCCAGCCGCAGGCGCTGCAATTTGTAGCATAATTTCTCACACGTTTTTGGGCTCCGAGAAGAAAACGTCTGACTGTTCCCTCTCCTTT
Organism: Orcinus orca; assembly: GCF_937001465.1. Classification (NCBI taxonomy): domain Eukaryota; kingdom Metazoa; phylum Chordata; class Mammalia; order Artiodactyla; family Delphinidae; genus Orcinus; species Orcinus orca. The sequence continues at coordinate 95,976,567 of NC_064568.1, read as the reverse complement.
CTGAAACTCTCTTTATAACTCTGCAGTCAGAATGATGAAAGCTGTCCCTGTTTAATTTCATTTTCAGCATCATATTGGAGGGTAATAAATGTTCTCTGTCCTTTCAAGAGATTATTGTCTTCTTTTTTTTTTTTAACAATAGGTGCAGTTGAAATCATATGTGGGAAAGCAGTATCCCTTTATGACACGTTTTTCTTTAAAAATGGTGGTGAAATGGTTCCCATGTATTTTCAAGGAAGATGAAGGATTTAAAATAGGAATTTTTAATTTCAGAACCTGCCCCTGATTTCCTAGGAGAGTATCAAAGGTGCTTGATCATGGGTAAGCGCGTGCCCAGGGATGGGTCACGATGCTCCACTATGCATCTACCTATTATCATGTGATGGAGACACAGTGATGGTTATAAAGCTCCCTTGGAAGGGAGCCAACTGTTTACTGACCCTGAGTTGTTGTAGATGTCTTGCATTCATCTCTTGATGAATTATTAAAAATAAGCTGCCTCTCCCTCACCAGTAACGAACAGGAAAGGTAAAACAGTCTCTTAATGTTCAAAGTCTAGGGATTTCTTAGAAACATGTGACTGTTTAGATGATAGGAAAATGCGGTGAAGGGGGAGGGAACCTGAGGCGTGCCGTTGTGTTCTCAATTTATGTCTCTCCTGCTTGGTTTAGCAGAGTCAAAAAGGAGAGTTGAATTTAAAAAATTAAAAAAAAAGAGTTTTCCAAAAAGGAGACGCATTAAACGTTATTCTTGTTGGAGACAGGACCAAGGAGAGAGGATACGGCTTTTCACTTCCCTGACATGGCATGGGGACATAGTGAAGGCAAAGAGAGTTTGAAATGAGTGCTTTTTACTGATTTAGGACTGGCATTTTACTCTCAAACTTTCTGAATCCTGTTTTCGTGTGTCTCTTGTAAACGGCAGGCGTCCTGTTTTAGGTAAACTTCTGTCTGTTCTTCCTGGTTTATTCACTTTTTTCATGAAGGAAGACATTCAGGCACTTCCATCCTCTGGGGAGAAAGCAGGACAGAACAAAGTTGACATCCTCACAAACTTACCTTCCAGTGGAGGAGACAGATGATACACTAATGAATATATTATATGCTGTGTATATACATCTATACACTGAAGAAAATATAAAGCAGGGGAGTGGGCATCACCAATGATGGTGATACCTTTCTGTCCTCGAGGAACTGCGTCACTGACGTGGCCACAGTAAACCCACTGCATCCCTTCTTCTTGTTGGTGACGCACCATTACGCAAGACTAGACTATCCAGCTTGGTGACTGTTCTGCCCCACTCTCTCTTGTATCCTGTTCTCTCTGCAGCCTACTCGCCCCCAGCCACGGGCTACTCACACAAACACGGATGTACCACCCGAGTCAGGAGTTCAAACCTGTCTCTGTGTCCCATCAGAGTCTCCAACCTTGGGGCTCTTCCCAGCAAAATTCATAGCAAAAAAGGAGCTGAGTTCTGTGAACATCTGTTGTCCTTGCTTTTTGTTATACGATAATTATTATATTCCCATGTTTTTTTTTTTAAATTTGTGGTACCAATTGCATTTCATAGTCAGCATGTCCATATACAAGAAAATAACGGCCCTGAGGGTTCTTTGGGAGAAGACAGTGTGGTTAATGGAAAGAACACAGGCCCTGGAGGGAGAAAACCCACGTCCATATCCCTGTTGTGATCACAACTGAGTGATCACTTATTTCCTCAGAAATGTAACATCCTCATCCATAAAATCAGGGTAATAACAATACCCTTCCTAACTTTGCAAGTTTTGGGGAAGATTAAATGAGATAACGAACATTTACGAAGTACTTTGATAGGACCCATACAGGACCCTACGTGTTAACTATTGTTGCTGTTTTGAAAGATGGCCTGCTCCTTTGTCCTGATTTGTGGAGCCCCCTGGTGTATTTAATTACTAGAATGGAAATATTCCAACATGGTGCAACTGACCAACATCTTGCAAATGTTACGGAGCGCTCTCAGGTTTTTGCATGTTCATCCCTATTTCATTTCTCAGGAAGATTACATCATTTGGAGCGACCCAGATGGGGAACAGAATCTCATCTTCCCCCCCGCCCCCTCGCTGGACAATAATTTAGGACCTTTGGTGTTAATTTAAATTTATCATAGAATGTCATACAAGAAGAAACCTTCTAGATCTTATCTAGCCCAACTACCTCACCTTACAAAGCAGCCTAACTCTGGACAGTCTTAACTGAAGTGGCCTGAGAGTGTAGAGTTAGGAAATGTGCTGACGTTAAGCTGTCTCTGTTACATCTGTACGCACACCGTCCTGGGATGGAAGGCACACGGGTACCCTGGCATTCTTCCTTGCACAGATCTGTGCCTTATCTCTTTGGATTATCTTCTTGGGAAGAACTCTAGATCACTATTTCCACAGCTTTAATTCTCCTTTCATAGGATATTTTCCCTACACAGCAAGACTATCTAAGGGTCAGGGATAATTATTTTAGTGAATTAAAAGATGCTAAGTATATTATGGCCTACTCTGATTACTAGAGACTTCAAATATTTGATTGACTTTTCCATCAGTTCCCAAAACGTGCACAAAAACAGGGCTGAGATATGAAGAGAATTAATAATCAGGCTCTGTCTTTGACAGGCTTACAGTCCATGGGGGCAGGGGATAAATGCTTAGATGTGTGATTGTAACATAATGTGACAGATGCTGTAACAGGTGGGAATGGAAGCTGTGGAAGCACAGAGAAGGGACTGTTTTCCACTGAAAAATCAGAAAAGGCTGCTCCAAAGAAATGGCATTGGAGCTCTCGTTGAGGGTGGGTGGACTGCTCCAGTCAAACTCTGAGGGGCTATTTCTGAGGTGGGGGGATGGCAGGAAAGCTCACAACGTGCTCGGGAAGCGACAGGTGGCCTGGTGGCTGGAACACTGGGTGCGCGGTAAAGAATGGCAACAGATCAGATGGGGAGGAATTATGGGGCCAGATGGTGAGGTGCTCCCTAGTCCATTCCAAAGAGGGTGAGGTTTATCCAATTGACAATGAGACCCTTCAAAGGTCTTTTAATTGGAATTATATGACCGGAACTGTTTGACAGCAGTAGAGAGAGGACTGGGTGGTGGTGAGGAAGAGAGAAGGTTCTGGAAAAAGAGTAAGTTTTGAAGCCATTTCAGGGCTCTGCTTCTGTCCAGATGACACCAGTGCGAGCTCAGGCTCTACAGCCCCTACTGCCCGAGTTCAGTAATGCCTGCACCCCTCTCGCTGTGACCGTGGCTGCGTGCCTCATTTTTCCTCTCTGAAGTGGAGGGTAACAGTAGTACCTGTCTAATAGGGTGGTGGTCGTTAGGCTTAAGTGAACCCATCCCTGGCACTATGTGAGCATTTAAAGTGTTAGCTCTTTTCACCGTTATGTGCAGCGATCCAGGAAGAGCTAGGGAGGCGCCGCCTAGGAGGTCAGGATGAGGGTCTCCACGTTTACCTGCGGTTTTAATTCCTGCTCACCCACCTGGAAGAGGTACAATGACCACAACCTCCATGCGATGAGATCCGTTTGAATTCCACGCAAACTCAGTGCTTAATCTCTGAAGAGTTTTGACGTGAATGGTCTAGAATAGATCTGATTATGTGAGTCATCTTTTCCCCGGGGACTTGGACAGGTACTCTGGAAGATGTGGTGACTCTTCCGGGCCACCGGAGTGTCATTTTGTACATCACTGATCTGGGCAACATAATGAGAAAAGCTGCTTCCCTCGAATTGGTTTGGAGCTCTTGCATTAATGGGGTAGCTGCTCAGGGACTAGAGCCGCGGCACAGATAACATGCTCAGCGGAACTGTCATGGTGTCAGATCGTTGGTACCGCCCCCAGAGCAGGAACCTGAGCTACAGCAGGTCAGGAACTTAGGAGATGAGATCTGGGCAGTTCATCCTTCAGCAAATACTGCACATTCCTGAGAGTTAATACCCAAGTTGCATGAGAAGAGACTCAGGTGGTACAACTCTGAAGATGCAGCAGGTGGCAAAGCTGTTATGCATACTCCAGGCCAGTGGTTCCCAAATGGGCAGTTTTGCCCCTCGGAGGACATTGGGCAATATCTGGTGATATTTTGGGTTGTCACCAGTGGAGGAGATGCCACTAGCATCTAGTGAGTAGAGGTCAGGTTTGCTGCTAAACAGCCTACGATGCACAAGACAAGCCCCCCCTACAAAGAAGGGTCCAGTCCAAAATGTCAGCCATGCCGAGGCTGAGAGACTCTGACCTAGCCCAACATTTAACCAGAATGTGATATATACGTCATTGGTGGTACCCAAAATGAGTTTAAGACGAGCTTTTTTAAAGTTTTAATGGACACGTACTTACTTTAACGTAAGTTGTAAACACACACTTAACATAAAACCAGTGATTACAAAGATATTGTTGCTTAAGATGAGGCTAAATTAGTATTTGAGTTTTTTTTAAGTGTTGACTTAAAAATACGAAGTAAATAATAGCGTAAGTGGACATCAAATATGGCTAAGGAGTGTGGGATGATGCAGGTTAGAAGCCGTTGGTTTGGACGAGGAGTCAGAAAACTTTTTCTGTAAAATAACTGGGTAGTGAATATTTGAGGCTCTGCTGCAACCTCTCAACCATTTTGGTACAAAAGTCACCATGACAATAGGTAAACAGCTGAGTTCTTTTCCCATCCTGACTTTTCTAAACCCAGTGTCTAAGATGCATCCTTTAAACTCAGTGCCCCAGGTATGGCCTGACTGTGGCAGGAGAAGACACTCTAACTTACCCTGGTTAGTAAGATTTAAAATATTTATAAAGTCATGATACCCGTTTTGTACACATGTTGTGGACAAAGTGTGATGTGTTCCTCACTTTGCATGTGTACAGTTAGTGGGGTTTGTGTTTAACCAAAGTACACAGTCTTACAAGTATCACAATTCAATGTTTGGATACAGCATATTGAAATAGAGTGGGTTCAAATTCCAGCTCCTTCCTGTACTACCTACGCCCTCATGGGCCTATTACCCTTTCACAGCCTCCATTTCCTGCTTAATAAAATGAGGATAGTGACACCTCTCCTGCAGGGTTGTTATAACAATGTAATGAGATGTGGAAGTCTCCAGAACAGTGGGCAACACATTCAGTAAACGTTTACTCTTTTCCTTTTCTACCTTAGTTCTTCCACATATTTGATTCTGTTACTAAGCCATTAATAAAAGTGTCAGTCGAGTCAGGGGTACCTATAACTCTGCAATACACTGAAAATACTCCCTGAAAATTAAAGAATGATCTCTGCACTAATACCCTTTGAGTATGACTCGTCAACCACTTAAAATGCACCTAGATGTCAGTGATTCCAGCCCATCTTTCTTTCAGCAAAAACAATAAACAATAACTGAGTGTCCACTTAGTGTCAGCCATGGTGTCAGGCCCCTGCTACAGACATGAAGAAGATATGGTCCCTGCCCCTGGAGGCATCTACTGCTTGGTTGGGGAGAGGAAGGTAGTAAGTAAACGGATGTTCCCAATTTCCATAATTGTGGAATCTCCTGAGAAACTAGGCAAAGTGTTGCCCAAGACAAGTATTGAAAGATAAATAGAAATTAAACAGGTGAAGGTGAGATCCCTTCACATCCCAGGCCAAGAGTGTGCAGTGCATTGTTGCATGTGAACGAAGGGTGAGTTGTATGGGGACAGAGGTGTGGAGGGGTTGCAAGGCTGGGTGAATAATACAGGTCAGATTATGCAAGGCGTTGCATGTCAGGCTGTGTCTGAATTACTGCTTCCAGGCTAACGGTTCTCCCTCTAGCGGTGACACCTTTTATTTAGAGCAGGTCTTCTAAGTGACAACTCCATTCTAGAAAACCAGCGTTACTAAGACTGTTGGACTGGTGTCCCCCTTCCTGCCCATTACCACCAGCGGTGGAGGCCAGATGTAAGACGCGGCTACATTTCAGTTGATTTAGTTCTTTGCTGTGAATAATATAGCTTGTAATGTGGATTTTTTTGAATTTTCCATGTGTGTCACTCTTGAAGCACTGGTTTTGTAGCCGAGGCAGGCATTCAGGGTTCTAACAGTTGAGATGGCTACATCTGAGTTTCCGAAAGTTGCTTTGACGACAGTCTGGAGGATAGACTGAAACGGAGAATGTTTGGAAACCACTTGAAGGGCCCTTTCTGTAAATAACAAGTGAGGGGCTCCCTTGAGGCCATGCCAGTGGGTCACACGTGCACCAGACCTACTAAAAAGATACCGTTGACCCAATTTCACCCAAGGAAACTGAGGCTCAGAAAAGTTAATAATCTGCCCAGTGTCATGAGAGAGTCAGTGACGGAACTTGGACTTGGAGCTATGTCTTGACTGCTCATACCGAGGCCCCATCAGAACCTTTCCGGCCTCCTTCCCAGCCAACTCTTCTATCCCCTTGTGTCTTTGCTTGCTACCCTGTGGTCCTCCAGAGCTACCAGATGTGTGGAATCATCTGGTATTTGTCTTCCTCCTTCTCAGCATTTTTCCTAACACAGAGTTGGCATATATTTATCAATAGAATATTTGTTAAGACCCTTTTGGTGGATTCACCCAGCTTGCTGGAAAACACTTTCTTCGTCCTTATGGAAACTGGACATTCTGTCACATGCTAGACTGGCCGGATCGGCCAGGCAAGGTCTTCAGCTGTTGCTGTGATGCCCCAACCAGGCAGTCGCTGGTCTCTATGACTGGTCCCTATTTTCCAAGGCGGGCAGTCTTATATGCAGGACCTGCCCCAGGGGCTGAGGGATCTGCCTTATAAGCCCCTTCTTCTCACGGTTTCACACTTCCCGTAGATCATTTTTTTCTTTTAATACATTTATTTATTTTTATTTTTTTTATTTTTGGCTGCGTTGGGTCTTCATTGCTGCACGTGGGCTTTCTCTAGTTGTGGCGAGCGGGGCTACTCTTCATTGCGGTGCGCGGGCTTCTCATTGAGGTGGCTTCTCGTTGCGGAGCACGGGCTCTAGGCACGCGGGCTTCAGTAGTTGTGGCACGTGGGCTTCAGTAGTTGTGGCTCGTGGGCTCTAGCGCGCAGGCTCAGTAGTTGTAGTGCATGGGCTTCGTTGCTCCGCGGCATGTGGGATCCTCCCGGACCAGGGCTTGAACCGTGGCTCCTGCATTGGCAGGCAGATTCTTAACCACTGTGCCACCAGGGAAGCCCCTCCCGGTAGATCTTTGAGAGAGGAGAAATCACAGTCTCCTCTTTATCATAGACTACTTGGGAAGCTGAGTTTCTTATCTTTCTTTGCATAGTATTTCTCCTTTCTCTGTCCTCTCGGGCAGGTTGGAGCTGTCACCTTAAGGAATTCTTGTGCTTTCTAGTTTCCAACTTTTATTTCCTCAAAAGACTTTTCCCACCAGACATGAATAGCTATTGGCTTCTTTTCATTCTTGCTCTTGTCGTATCCCCAGCGCCCTGCCTTCACTGGAGCCAATAATTAAACTAGAAATGGCAGGGAGGGGAGAGAGCAGGGGTGGGGCAAAACAGGGGCCATGGAGTTACAGTTTTGCTTCTTCCACACCAACTTCCCTTAATACCCAGTGTAGAAACCCAAGCGCGGTTGGAGCCCGGTGTCGTTGTCTGATGGAAGGGCCGCCTCGGGAGGTGGTGTAGTCCGTCACCTTTCAGCCAGCTCTTGGATTTGTCATGCGAGACCATCCATTCTGTACTCCACCTTCTTGTTCTCACTGCCATTCCTATTAAACTAGGTGGGAAATGGGCCCCCTAACCTGCTAATGTCTAATTAAGATGCTGCATTTTTATAAACATGTGATTGATTTAATCTTATTCAGTGGTTGAAGTTTTTTTTTTAAGTTGATTTAGTTCATTTCCTTGAACACCATAGCTCATGATGTGTCAACTAGATTTGCCATTTGTGTCACTAAAGACTTATGAGAAAAATACAAAGAGAAAAACAGCCCTTTGGAAACAATGGAAGGAAGAAAGTGAATTGAATTTAAATTAGACATAGCAATCAAGTGTAATGAGGGACTTCCATGGTGGCGCAGGGGTTAAGAATCTGCCTGCCAGGGCTGGGGACTCGGGTTTGAGCCCTCATCTGGGAAGATCCTACATGCCACGGAGCAACTAAGCCCGTGCGCCACAACTACTGAGCCTGCACTCTAGAGCCTGTGCGCCACAACTACTGAGCCCGTGTGCCACAACTACTGAGCCCACGCGCCTAGAGCCCATGCTCCGCAACAAGAGAAGCCACTGCAGTGAGAAGCCCGTGCACTGCAACGAAGAGTAGCCCCCGCTCACCGCCACTAGAGAAAGCCTGTGCACAGCAACAAAGCCCCAAACACAGCCAAAAATAAATAAATAATTTTAAAAAAAGAAATAAAAAGCTGAGATTTAGAAATTAGACACATTTAAAAAAAAATAAAATGTAAGGAAAGTTTTAAAGGAGACCTAGCATGCATTCACATGTCCTTAAGAGTTTTCTTTTGGATACGATGTTCTAACGTAAAATTATTGCTAGACAGCATAGCCTCACACTCCGTTTCTTAACACGTCAAACACTGTTGGATGGTAAAATGCATTCAGTTTCCTATGTTTAGAAATTCCTTAAATGAAAGACATAAATTCCACTTGAAGTTCATCTGGAAAAAAGTTATAAAATTTAACTGTGTGTTTCAGGCTCCATTATTCTTGCTGGACTTCATTCAGAGCCGGTCATAAAAAGGATTCTAACTTGCTGTAGGAACCTTGGATAGACTCTAATAAGAAAATAACTAATTTTCTTTATTTTTGATAATACACATTTCCTGATTTTCTTACAATGAAACTCACGTGGCTTTTATTAAGAAGCAAATCTTTTTTTTTTTTTGCTGTACGCGGGCCTCTCACTGTTGTGGTCTCTCCCGTTGCGGACGCGCAGGCTCAGCGGCCATGGCTCATGGGCCCAGCCACTCTGTGGCATGTGGGATCTTCCCAGACTCTTCCCGGACTGGGGCACGAACCCGCGTCCCCTGCATCGGCAGGCGGACTCTCAACCACTGCGCCACCAGGGAAGTCCCCAAATCATTTTTAATTAAAAAATATTTTTTATCTGAGTTGGCTCAACTGAAGAGGTAAAACCAAAAATATCATCATCATTGCTGCTGGGAACACTGACCTGCTGAAAAACCAGACTGGCGTTGCCTGTGTCTGCTGAGGGTCTGACATGGTCCTTGGGAGAGAACTTGGTCTGAGTCGCCCTTGCCCACATCCACCCCGATGTCATGCGTGGGTCTCCAGCCTGATGGTCCCACCTTTTCTGTTTCTCTGCATCTCCATCCGTGACATTTCAGTCAGCCCCTACCAGTCATGCTGTATAGCTTTGAAAGCTGGAGCTTCATGTATTGTCTCTTTCTTTCCTGGGTCTCTCACTTCACCATCAAATTAACCCTTTTACTCCTTTAAGACATGTGGGTTGCAAATGAACCTTCCTTTGACCATTGGGGTTGTTGCTCTTAACCAGAAATAAAAAGAGTTAAATTTATTTTTAAAACTTTTTATTTTTTAAATTGCGGTAAATACACAGGACATGAAATTCACCATCTTCCCCACTCTAAAGTATAGAGTTCAGTGGCATTCTCGTACATTCGCATTACTGTGCTACCGTCACCACCGTCCATCCGCAGGGCAGTAGAATTCTCATTTCCTATTCTGTGCTTCTACCACCATCCAGTAACTCAGCTGCCCCAAAACAGTTAGCTGTTAGGTGAGAAATGAGACTTGAATTGCCCAGTAGACCTTTTGTCTCTTAGGACATAATGGCTAAGTTTTTAAAAGGTTCTGATGCATTTCATATGACACGTTAGCCAGAATACATGTGCTCTTTTCTCTTTAAACAGCTCTGAGCAGCGGGTACCCTGTTCTACTTCTTACCACAGCTCTGGTTTGCACTCGGGTGACAGTGTCACAAAAGCAGGACCTCTGGGCCTTCCGGAAATAAGACAAGTGCCAACTGTTGTGATTGAATGTGATGACAATAAAGAAAATGTGCCTCATGAATCAGACTACGAAGACTCTTCTTGCCTGTACACACGAGAAGGGGAAGAGGACGAGGACGACGACAGCTCGCTGTATACCAGTGGGTGCATCTAAACTCTTCGCTGAGGGTGGGAGGGGTGTGGCTGGCGGGAAGAGCTGCCCACCTCTGTGGGTTCTAATCTGAGGTGCGAGGTTACTGTTTCTTCATTAGTAAGACGAAAGGGTAACTGTCCTCTGAACAGCCTCAGAGCTCTAAAAATTACAACATCGTGCTACCGTCTCTTGCCTCTTTTCGATGTCTCTTTTTTTCTTTGATGGCTTCCCTTGGGCTGCAACACCCCATCAATTAAAAAAAAAAAAAAAAGCAAGGAGGGGAGGCACCTTAAAATTCAATTCCAGTCTACAAAATATATAAAAATACTAACCATTGTATATGGAACCAATTCATTTTTAAGCATACCTCAACCACTGAACTTAAATTTCAGTGATCAACTTTTTAATGCGTGAACTTATATGATAGCAACCTTTTACCGACTGTGTGCCTGACAATATGCTAAGGTTTTATTCTCATCTACATCTTACAACACTCAGGGGCATAAACTACTGCCCCATTTTACAGGTGAGGGGAGAAAATGGAGAGGTAAGGGACTTGCCCAGAGACTCACGTCTACTAAGTGGCAGTGCTGAGAGTTGAAGCTGCCTGTGTCTCATTCCAAAACCCACGTTCTAAAAGCAGTGGCAAAAGAAGGAAGATAAGTACTTACTATATAAGGTCCAAAGGAGCCCCCCAGACTTGCTGCTTCCCGGTCTCTTCCTCTTGCCTCACAACTCACCAGGCCTCAGACAGCTCGCTAAACCTGAGTGATGGAAATAGTCCTGGTGTTGAGGAGAGAACCCTGGAGGGGCAGCCAAAGGCCCACATGGTCCGTGAGGGAAGGAGCTGTTGCCCAGCCTCTGCTCACTGTTTCCTGCCCGGAGAATGGAACGCTTTATACCAGGGTTTCTCAACCTTGGCACAAGTGACATCTTGGGCCAGATAATTCTTTGTCATGGCGGCTGCCCTGTGCACTGTAGGATGTTTGGTAGCATCCCTGGCCTCTACCCACTGGGTGCCGGTAGCACCCTCCCCAGCAAACTCGAGTTTGACAACCAAAAATGTCTCTAGACCTTGCCAAATGTCCCTGGTGGGGGCAGAAATCACTCCTGATTGAGAATCATGGATTTATTCCAGATGTGAGGAAATAAAAGGAAAAGCAGACCCAGAATATTGCCTGTTTCCATGAGCTTGCCCCCTCTCCCACCCCACACGGACCCCACTTTGCCCAACTTTACTTGCCTGTACCCTCCAGCCCCACTGTAGCTGATCTCTTTTGTTTCCTGTGATTCTCCCGCCTATCCTTCACCTCTGAGCGTCCACACACGCAGATGCCCACCGGCCTGCTGCCTGTTGGCCTCACTTATCCTGCACGTGCCGGCCGCGCCTCCTCCGCCCTTTGCATTCTGTTTTGCACTCCGCAGTCTGTCCTCCCCTCCTTTGTGATGTTGCCCACATTGCGGGGGCGGGGGGGAGTTCCTGGGGAGCAGAGATCCAATCACAGGCTCTCCATGTGCCCCGCACATGCCCAGCATACCGCGAGGTAGAAAGGACATGCTGATTGCAGGAACTGTATGAAAGTCACATACTGTAGCTTTCCTCCTTTGACCGAGGTCTTGACCGCGCTCAGGTGTTGGGCTCTTATATCTGTCTCCCCGCCTCTCACCTTGTGGTCCACGGCTGTCCCTGGGGGGAGCCCGAGCAGGTTGGTGACAGCCTTATTACCTCATGTCTCCCTTCCTGCAGGCTCCCTGGCCATGAAGGTGTGCAGGAAGGACTCCTTAGCCATCAAACTCAGCAACAGGCCCTCCAAGCGAGAGCTGGAAGAAAAGAACATCCTTCCGAGGCAGACGGACGAGGAACGGCTGGAGCTGAGGCAGCAGATCGGCACCAAGCTCACCAGGTAGGACAGCGCAGCCCCCGGCTCCACGGATTTCCGTGCAAGAATTCAGTCTCCATCCTCAGATCTGTTCTGAGTGTCTCTGAAGAGCTCCCTGCAGAAAAAGTCCGTGGAAAATATTCCATTTCTTCTGCAGGGTTGCTTTTGCGGTCCCCTCTTTTTCACTCATCAAAGTCTTAGAAATTTCACTCGACTAAAGGTTCAAGCTGAGAGGAAGATTTCCAGGGAGAATAAGCACCTGTAGAACAATTCCCATCATCCAGTAGAATTGAGGACCTATATACCTAGGCACTGTGGTTTGCTTAAGCACAAAGCAATCGAATAAGTGGACTTTTCTGCTAGACTGTGCAACTAGAAGACATCAGTGGTGGGTAAAGATGCCTCATTACTGAGCTGGGACTCTTCTTGAGTGATTGCCCCTATGAGTGGGTATTACAGACACAGGCAAAGCAGTATGTCATATTAATACGTTAAACACTTACGTGTGTATTCATAACCTAGTGCATCTTTATGTGGTGTTAGCTAACATCTGTGACACACTTATTAGCCAGGCATTCTTTTAAACATTTTATGTGTGTTCGTTCATTTAATCTTTGAGCTTCCCTATGAAATGGACATTTCTGTGCCCATTTCACAGATGAGAACACGAGAGAGAACTTTAGTTACCTGCGTAATGTCAGACAGAATGGCTGTGGAGAGCTCCCTCTTGGCCATATATGATGCTGCCTCTGTAATGATAGTCACCAGGTGAACCTTCACTTTGGCCCAGCCACCATGCTCGCTGTTTGGATGCAGTGTGTAGAGGTCTCCCAGGGTTTCCTCCTGACTTTCCCACTTACTGCCCCATAGCCTCGTGTAAGTCACTTATTCTCTTCCCCTGTGTTTTCTGCCTTTATAAGATGGGGAGTTGTAAGAATTAAACAATATAAGTAAAGCACTTAAAACAGTCTCTCTAACTTCCTCTAGGGAGCCTGTCCCATGGTGGAAGAGCCTGACTGTTAAACGCTCTTCCTTCTGTTGAAGTGAAATCTCTGTCCATGCATTTCCCACCCATTGGTCATATTCTTTTCTTTCTGCAGCTACCTCACTCCTCTTAACACACATGCTTTCAAGTACTTGGAGGCAATGGTACTGGCTCCCCAAGTCTCCTTTCCTACACTGCATATAGCCGCATTCTCTCTCTGGGGTTCAGTGGGTTGGGTGGATATAGTTCTAGGCTGCTTCCTGAACCAGCTTGTTCAATTTTACACCTGGTACAAATAGGGCTTTCCACTGGGGGACTAGAAATAAGAGAAGAAGCAGATCCTTGACCCCAGCCCCTCTTCCCAAAAGTTCATTTCCATTATCCTTTGACTAGGACAAAGGAGCATGAGTATCCTTTATTCTAGTTCTTTCCCTCACTTCCATTTTCCCAGCTTTGTGACAGTATAAGCAGAGCCCCAGGATTGTGGGGAAAATTGAAAACTTCTCTGCAGATGTATGTGAGATGCCAACACATCTAGCTGCCCACGGTGGCATCTTCTGTGGAGAGAGAGACAAAGGTGGGAGATATGGAAAGCAGATGTGTGCAGCCGGCCACTCTGCTTGTCCACCACAGAGCACCATCCACCTGGAAGAAACTGACAAAGTGAAAAAGGCCATTGTCCCAGAACACGCTCCTGAAAAGACACAGCCCAGCTTCTCATGCCTGAATCCATACCAGCATCCCACCACTGTTAGCACGTGGCTATGGCAGTGACACAACCCAGAGGTGGGAAGAGACATAGGCCACCATGCACTGCAGGAAGTTCTCTGCATTTGAAGATTTATCCTTGGAAATCATCCCTTTCCCAACCTTTCCTCTTCTGACAGCACTTAAATCCTGCTCAGGATTCATAAAATACACTGAGTGTTCACCATAGTGATGTCTATTCCCAACCCTCGTTCACCCTGGTCAGTAGAAGAAGACACACTGACCAGGGAGAGAAAGATGGAGGTAGAGAGGACAGCATTGGGCATATTCCAAGTGTTGAGCTCTGAGTCCATTTCTTCTTTGTTCACTCTTTCAACTAGGGAGTTTATTTCCTTCTGGTCTAACCCTTGGCATCTCAGCCAGATTACAGGAACTGGGCATCAGGAAAGGACATCAGGAGTGTTGAGCAAGTCAACAAAGTTGTACAGAGTTCAGCAAATCTGGTGGGGAGGCCTAATCCACGTCTCGAGGTCTTCTTTAGAAAGGAATTTTAAGGACTATTCTCTTTTGAATGAGAACCCAGCTTGGTGCTTCCAGCCACTCATTTATCCTGAAGCCAGGGAAGAATGAAGGAGAAATCTGAGAACCGGAAGGTGACCATGGTAGAGAGAGAACTAATCTGAGGCCCAGAGCCTTGGCTTCTAGCTCTGGTTCTGAGGGTTTCCTAAGCAGATGTTTGCTCACTCTGGGTCTACATTTCCTAATCTGAGGGGATTAGATCATCTGATCACTTTGTGCAAACTGTGAACTTCATTATCATCAAAAGTAACTAAAAGTATGTAGGAATCTGTTGTAGAGTTTGCATTTCCGAAGCTACAAGGCTGCGGCTTTCTTTGGCTATTATTTGAGGTAGTAAGATGTACTGGAAATCTCAAGCTCTTTGAAAAGCCTACGGCCAAGTCTGCGGTCCTCGTGGAATGAGCAAGATAGAAAACATAATTTTAGTCTGACAGTTTTAATAGCATACAAGAATAATGTAGCACTCCAAGGATAATCCCAAATTGGGGGAAGGGAGCAGAAACATCAAGTAAAATGATGTCAAGTATTAAGGGAGAGTTTCTACCTAAGAATGCAAAAATATTGTTCTTCCAAAAATGTTTTCTCATTGATGCTATTGGGCAGACTCTCCTAAACCTCGTTCGTCAAGTCATCTGGGTGCTTTGATAGTAAATAACTGTTTCAACCAACCGCCATTTGAGAAGTGAGGGCTGCCCTTGAGACATGAACGTTGTCAGCTGGGTGAGCGTTTCTCTGCTCCTTGTGTATTACAGCCTCAGGCCGGTTGCAGAGAACCAAGGGGTCAACATGTCGTGTCCGAGGGATGAAATAGTAGAACTTCGACTTAAATTTATTTTATGTCATTCTTTTTAAGTCGATTGTGTCTGTGTTATAATGCACATATATATCAATGCAGTAGTATCAGTACTTGCATATAACTTATAAATAAATAAATGGCATGTGTGGGGATACGTGCTTAAAAAATTAAATTGATGGAGTTCTCAAGAAGCTTCGAACCCACAGGTCTGAGGGTCCCTTCTTAGGGCTGCGTGAGCAGGTCCTTTCCTCTCCAAGGACCTCTCTAGTCAGTGGAAAGGTAGAGACCTCAGGGCCATCCCTCACCCCTGCAAAGCCCCCAAATTCAGGATGCTGCTGCTTTCTCTCTGAGTCTCTTCTCTGGGCCCTTCAACCTGAACCCTAGGAGGTGGTCAGCCTGTGTGATCTTAGCTCTCCAGTCCACTTTCAGCTCCCTTCATTTACCAAGCTTTTTACTCCCCTAAGATTAATATTCATCCCACATGACTCCATGTTATTTATTTGAAATATATCTTACTACCCCCTCCTCCCCCCCCCAAAAAAAGCATTATTTAAAAAATTAGACATGGAGACATACTTCTCAGTGTTCATAGTGAGGATGACCTCTTTCTTGATCAGTCAGGGGACAGCTGATATGGCCTAAGCCACTTACTTTCCAGCTTGGGGCATTGATTGAAGAAATGACCCCCCACACACACAACTAAAGGATGGCGCTCAAGACCATTGGGAATGGAGTTTTGAGGGACTAAATAGAAGTCTGATGCCTAAAGGAGTTGTTCTTTTGCTTCTGAAACATCCTTTAGAAAGTGAATCATCCTGTAAGTCACTAAGACTATTTATTTTTTTAAAAAGGAGCTACGACCCTGAAACGTGATCTGTTCTTGGTTACTCAACAGCCAGTGCGCCTAAGCCTTCTCTTGGGAACAGCCAGCCTTTCAGACCCAGCTGTCCAGTCCTTTCCAACTGAGGCCCCTCCCTCAGTCCCCTCCAATACCTTCTGTAAGGTTTGGATCAGACAGGGGGAGAGAAAGCCTGGGAAGGAGGATAAAATGGGGGGTGCCTTGCAGTATACGTAGGAGTATATAATCTAAATTAAACTCAGGAATAAATAAGGATTCGGGCAATCTGCCTCCGTGACATACTTGTTCCGCTAAAATATCTCTTCACCCTTAAGATATCCGTGTCCCGCTCAGGGGTGAACTGTCATCATCTTTTTTTTTTTTTCTTTTTTTAAAATTTATTTCTATTATTTCATTTTTTATACAGCAGGTTGTCATCATCTTTTTTGCAGTCATGGTTGACCACGATGTTTTCAGCCTCCCTCTGAGCTGGAGCAGGCATAGACCTGTCTTAAAATGGGAAGCATCCCTACGGGGAAACTCTTTGGAAACCGTGCTGGGTTTTGGAAAGGATGTTTCTCTTTGTGATGTCCTTTTCCTAGACCAGACGTAGCTGGTGGTTCAGGCCACTCACCTATGATTCTTGCCAACAATCAAAGGAGATGCTGACTTAATTTCAGCTGCTGGGAGTATTCGTTTTCTAGGGCTACCATAACAAAGTACCACAAACTGAGTGGCTTCCACAACAAAACTGTATGGTCTCACAGTTCTGGAGCCTGGAAGTCTGAAATCAAGGTGTCGGCAGGGTTGGTTCCTTCTAAGGGCAGTGAGGGAGAATCTGTTCCAGGCCCCTCCCCTGGCTTCTGGTGGTACACTGACAGTCTTTGGCCTTCCTGGTCTCTGCTTTCATCTTCTCCCAGCGTGTGTATCTCTGTGTCCAAATTTCCCCTTTTTATAAGGAAAGCAGTCATCTTAGATTAAGGTCCAACCCTCATCCTCTTGTTTTAACTTGATGACCTCTGTAAAGACCCTATCTCCAAATAAGGTCACACTCTGAGATGCTGGGGGTTAGGACTTCAACATTTGTATTTTGGAGGGATACAATTCAGCCCATACCATTTGGGGAAGCATAAAGTGGGTCTACCTAGAAAAGGAGCCACAAACTCAAATGCACACCTGGGGCCAGGCAGGTATTGAACATAAGGGAAGCGGGCAGTTCTAAGATTGTTAACAGGGAGTGCTGGGAACTGGGGTGAGATGGAAAGTCCATCCTTTATCAAAAGGGGTCACCACTCTTCAGCTTCAGTCCCCTGTTGTTTTGGAGAAATGAAAGACCAGTTTGTCAGATCTTATTTTTTTAAAAATCTGGATTTTTTTTAAATGAAAATTCTGAATTTTTTAAACATTGGACAGACCAAGCAGAATATAATTATGGGTTACGTTTAGCCCCAGGATAGTGTCTCAGCCTGTGCCCCCTGGATATAATCTCTGACCTGGAAACCATAGGTTTTCCTATCTACCGTATAGTCCTAAATTCTATGGGCATGCACTGTGCACTTTGATGACATGAGATAGAACTCTTCTGTGTGTGATAAATGTCAATGTGAGCATGTGCATGTGTCTCTCTGTAGCAGTTGGGAATTCACATCTTCTAGGGTCCAAGTTAATTTGAATGTGGTTATGTGGATTAATCACTAAAGCAATATACTCTATTCCTAGAAAGAACTTTGACCCAGCTTTCAGGAGTTTAGTCAGTTGGTTTTCAGAGTGTTTGTGACTATGGAAAAACACATTAAGTTGAATGAAGAAATTGGTTGAAATAGCTGTCACTGCTTTCTTTTCCTTAATGCGTGTTGAGTCTGGGAATCAGAAGGGTTTAAGGTTAAAGCACTGGTAATTGTTGATAGTTTGAATCTATACATACAGCATGAGATCCACACCAAGCATCATAGGGCAGATGAGATGTAGGACCTGCCTTTGAAAATTACCAATATTCTCCCTCTTCTTTCCTCCTTGGTATTTATGATGGCCGCCTCTTAAATAGCTGTTGTCTTTGCGGTGGCAGGGGGGTGGGGAATGAGATAGGGGAGGTGGAAAAGTGATGACCTGATCATCCCCATGAAACCTAATGTGTTATTCTCTCTTATTCAGAATTTAATATGCTAGAAAGAAAGAGTATTCTAAATCTGTATTTTATGCTAAGTAGTTCACACTATAGGCAGAATATAAAATAATATGGGGCTTCCCTGGTGGCGCAGTGGTTGAGAGTCCACCTGCCAATGCAGGGGACACGGGTTCGTGCCCCGGTCCGGGAAGATCCCACATGCCGCAGAGCGGCTGGGCCCGTGAGCCATGGCCACTGAGCCTGCGCATTCGGAGCCTGTGCCCCGCAACGGGAGAGGCCACAGCTGGGAGAGGCCCGCGTACCGCAAAAAAACATAAATAAATAATAATATGTACAGAGGATTATGTGCTGCTTTAAATCATAATACAGTGTTCAAGGGAGAAACTTGAAATCCATTTTTCATGCTTATAGCACAGGCAATAAAATGCAGTAGTCCTGACTTCTGACTGTAGCTTGCATACTGTTGGTGGTTTGGGAAAATCAGTGTTATGAGTCTCGATACACCGAAGCCTAGTTCCAAGGTGGCAAATGGTATCTCCCCCCAAACCTAAGGGCTGATGGCTAAGTGTGAGCTGGTACCTTCCCAGGCTAGGTAATTTCTTCTGCTGCAAAAGCACTTTCTAAAAAACGGAATAACAATCAAAGGCTCTATGAATTCAGTTCAACTTTGGCTGACTGAGGGTGCCCTGGACGTGTGTCCCTGTGAATCACTTGAGAGAAAGAAGGGAGGAAAATAGACCCGAGTGAAGTTTAGGAGGAGCTTCCTTGTCCGCCTGGCTTTTGCAGCCTTGCAGCAGCATCTGCACCCTCCTCACCTTTGGCTGTGATGAAGGATGGAGTGGAGAGGGGACCAGAGAGGAGAGCGGAGCGGCAAGAGGGCACTTGCGGGCTTCCCTGGTGGCGCAGTGGTTGAGAGTCCGCCTGCCGATGCGGGGGACGTGGGTTCATGCCCCGGTCCGGGAAGATCCCACATGCCGCAGAGCAGCTGGGCCCGTGAGCCATGGCCGCTGAGACTGCACGTCCAGAGCCTGTGCTCCGCAACGGGAGAGGCCACAGCAGTGAGAGGCCCGTGTACAGCAAAAAAAAAAAAAAGAAAGAGGGCAGTTGTGTCCGCTCATCTTCACATCCGCAAAGCCTGGGAGGGAATGGCTCAGGTCAGCGGGCTTTTTCTGTGGATTCTGAACCCTCCCATAAAGAAAACTGAAATTAAGTACCAGTTGCCAAGCTGAACTGAGTGATCAGAACAAGCTAAATCGGGTGAAATAGGACGAGAATGGAGTTATTGAATCCTGCAGCATTTGCATAACAGACATGTGGAATTTTCGAGCAGCTCAGTGGCTTTCAGATCATTTGACATCTCCCATTAACTCACTGGGCAAAATAGAAAATCCTCTCTTAAAAGCCCTCCAGAAAGGCTGACATCTTCTAAAAGGTGCTGAGTTGAGTGGAGGCTACAGCGTGACCTGACTGATAGAAAGTTAAGGGCAGCTACACATCTGTTTCTGTTTGTTTGTCTGTTATTACTGATTGCCATTCTTTTTTTTTTTGAATTTTATTTATTTATTTTTTATACAGCAGGTTCTCATTAGTTATCTGTTTTCTACATATTAGTGTATACATGTCAATTCCAGTCTCCCAATTCATCCCACCACCGCCCACCCACCCCCTCACCCCCCGCTTTCCCCGCTTGGTGTCCATACGTTTGTTCTCCACATCCGTGTCTCTATTTCTGCCCTGCAAACCAGTTCATCTGTACCATTTTTCTAGGTTCCACATATATGCATTAATATACGATATTTGTTTTTCTCTTTCTGACTTACTTCACTCTGTATGACAGTCTCTAGGTCCATCCACTTCTCTACAAATGACCCAATTTCATTCCTTTTTATGGCTGAGTAATATTCCATTGTATATATGTACCACATCTTCTTTATCCATTCATCTGTCAATGGGCATTTAGCTTGCTTCCATGACCTGGCTATTGTAAATAGTGCTGCATTGAACTCTGGGGTGCATGTGTCTTTTTGAATTATGGTTTTCTCTGGGTATATGCCCAGTAATGGGATTGCTGGGTCGTATGGTAGGTCTGTTTTTAGTTTTTTAAGGAACCTCCATACTGTTCTCCATAGTGACTGTATCAATTTGCATTCCCACCAACAGTGCAAGAGGGTTCCCTTTTCTCCACACCCTCTCCAGCATTTTGTTGTTTGTAGATTTTCTGATGATGCCCATTCTAACTGGCGTGAGGTGATACCTCATTGTAGTTTGATTTGCATTTCTCTAATAATTAGTGATGTTGAGCATCCTTTCATGTGTTTTTTGGCCATCTGTATGTCTTCTTTGGAGAAATGTTTATTTAGGTTTTCTGCCCATTTTTTGATTGGGTTGTTTGTTTTTTTAATGTTAGCTGCATGAGCTGTTTATATATTTTGGAGATTAATCCTTTGTCCATTGATTCGTTTGCAAAGACTTTCTCCCGTTCGGAGGTAGAATGAGATGCTAATTAATTTGTTTGTGGTCATCATTTCACAGTATAGACATTTATGAAAACACCACATCATACACCTTAAATATATACAATTTTCATTTGGCAAAAACAACAATAAATAAAAGGGTTTTCACATTGGCTGAAGGAAGAAGGTAGCCAGTTGGCAGTTGCTGTGCAGAGTCATGGTTCATCTGAAGGGAGCAGATCATGTGGAAAGTTTGTGAGGGCCTGTGCTGGGGCCGACATCACTACATGCCCATGAGCTGTGTCAGTGAGTGGACTGCTCCTGAGGGCCAGGAGGTCAAAATAATCTCCATTAGAGAAAAATGAGGCCCAGAATAAACATTGCTCCTGTTTAAAGAAAAAACTAGCTTAAGTACAACTGGGAGATCTCAGAAAGGAACAGTGCACCTTGAGCTGAATAAGTTTGTTTTCTGTGGGTTTAAGGTTAACTTTTCAGGGAAAGAAGTTACTAAGGGAGACCATGGAACCTCAACAAACTGATTCTGTTGGAATTCTATTAGAATTGATGGTGCAAAACATCAATTTGAGGTATCATTTAAATATGAGGTATCATTTAAAAGGTAGCTGGAGGGAACTCCGTGGCGGTCCAGTGGTTAGGGCTCAGTGCTTCCATTGCAGGGGACATGGGTTCCATCCCTGGTTGGGGAACTCAGATCCTACAAGCCCTGCAATGTGGCCAGAAAAAAAAAAAAAAGGTAGCTGGATAATCATCCTTCAAAGAGATTAGTCAAGGTTACCCATCGTTCTCTGTTTTAGCCTGGGAAAGAGATGCTGATGGCAGGTTCTGTGGGGAAAGTGGGGGTCCTTCTGGGCCACATCCTTTTATTGGTGGGAATGTATTTTAGACTATTTCTCTTTCCATTTTTTTTCCTTTCAATGTTCCTGGGAGAATGCGGATGGGACAGGGCTCTGGATAACTTAATCACTGAATAATCTAAACATTTATGTGTTAATAGGAACCAACTTCAACTTGAGTTGTCAGACCGTTTTTCTTGTAACATATTTTTTTCTTTCCTACAATCTTTTGATCCCTCTATAAACTAAAACAGTCATAAGGATGTGTCATTGCTATCAAACTTTTATTCATGAAAGGAGCTCTCGAAGCCATTTGTGAATCTTCTGGGAGGCAATGAATAAACAGTGAGTTAAATCATCTTACGAAGCACCAAACTTTGGTTGAAAGATGCTTCTGTCACCTGGAATAGTACTTCAGAATCTGGTCTAGTGCTTTCAGATTAGCTTATTTGGAGGTTTTTTTTTCCACAGTGAGCTTTGTACCTATATCACAAGGAGTCTATTTGTGAGTTTCTTTACCTCCTTCACAATTGCATCTCCTGAATGACTGCCTCTAGCACCCTTAATTTTACAGTTAAAGAAACTGAGGCCAAAAGAAATTAAGCTGCTAGCCAAGTTCATACAGTTATCTGGCTACACTGGGATCTGAAACCAAGACCTCTGACCCCAGCCAGTGCTAAAAATTAATATCCCCCAGAAAGGGGAGAGATGTATTCCCTTCTCACTGGAAGAAACAGGCCAGTTATTTGTTAGAAAGTATGACAAGTCATAGATCTCAGTTGATTTTCTCAATTCATGTCTGAAAGAGAGAGAAATGACTTAAAGGTTTTGAATTAAATCTTTAAGAAACATTTTCAGAAGTTAAAAAGCCCATGAATAAGGAATCTGTGAATTCTCTCATAGGTAGTTTCTTTCATGGACACTGTTTCCTCCTCAATCCCACATAGCTAAAAGAACATTTAAATGAAGTGCCCAAGTGAGAGACATTTCCCCATCTTAATAGTTAATCACAGCTGAGAAAATCTCGTTAATAATTTTTGAAGACTGATCAGGTACTTTTGAAGGTTCTGTATCTGATGCCTTAGTTTGGAGTTGGCCTGTTCTAGTGATTCTGTCATTCAGATGATAAGTGAAGCTCTAATCCGTTATACTTAGGAAGATTTCTTTGTTCTTTGTTTCAACGGTGAAGTTGGCATTTCTCGTCTCCAGGATAATTGCCATGGTATGTAGAGTACTTTCTCCCTCATCCACCAACTTTGGCTGCAGGTTTGATTGAAGGTGATTTTTCGACAGCTCTCCTTAGAGCTTGCACACAGTCCTGAATATTTAAATAGCAGAACTGGATTACAGCTGAGACATTTGCACAACAGTTGTTTTTCATAGGTCCCCTCACATCTTTGTTGACTGGCAAAAAAAAAAACCCTAACTCTCATGCAAAATGCTAATAAGAGTAATTCATTTTATTTATCTTCATTATATTCGTTTCACTCTTCTTGGTTTAGAATGCAAAGATTTTTAGAATAGCCTTGAAAATTGCATATATGCTAACTAAACAGTGATTTTTTTGACAGAATATAAACAAGGGAAGTCATCCAAAGATACAAACCCTGGAAAATCGCTTTTCCCTCTGATTCCGAAGGCAGTTCCTTTGAAATATAAGTGAATACGCTTCTATTTTAGGAAGTGTGATCATGAAAATTTTATGTTCTGTGCCCAATGAACCACTAAAACAATAGTTCTTCAAAACGGGCAGCCTTATTAGTGCCTTGGAAAAAAACAGCAGGCAGACAGATAAATACTGGGTACTGACAGGTGACCAGTGTGTTGAGAAGAGCTTTACCTACGGTCAGTCCAAGCCTCCTTTGGACTCTTATGATTTTCCTCGTGTTGCTCGTCTGCGTATTGTAACTTATCAAGCTCCCCCTTGAAAGATGCTGAGAGAGGTCATTACCTCTTCCTGTGAGTTAAAATGAGAGCTGCCTTCCCCAAATTTGATTGAACCAATGAGTCTGCCACCTGCACATTCCACCCCAAGCTGCCCAGGCAGTGTCCCATCCACGGGAAGCCTTCAGCACACCCTCCCTGAGTGACCTGGCATTTCCTTTAGATTCGCGGAAGCTGAGTGAGGCTGAGCGGGTACCTTCTGCCTGGAGCCTGCTGTGTCCACGCAGCACATCCTCGGAGCATTTCTCCATCTCATTTCTCTCGCGCGTTACCCTCTCTCCTCACAGTCTTTAACCACATGTAGCCATTTGGGGCCACAGCCTATGAAATCTGATTCTCACCCCACAGTCAACAGCAGCACCTGGGTAATACTCAGGCGTTTCCCACGAAGGAGCTGTAAATTCATACAACTTTGTCCAGGCAGAAATAAAATAAGCTTATTCATTAAAAAAAAAAAGCATATATATAATGTCAGGTTTAGCCTACCTAAGAAAGTAGCTTAAATTTGTCCTGCATTTACATTGTGTGTTACATGGTATGTTTCCTAATTGATTAATAATAGAATGCTGATGTATGTATGCACGCGCGCGCGCGCACACACACACACACACACACACACACACACACACACACACACACGAGAGAAAAGGATATGGCCTACTGTCCACCACGCTGGGAGCTAAGGATCCTATGTTAGACATGTGCTATGAATTCATGGTCTCTTTTTGGGAACATCCTTGAGGGGATACAGTCTCTTCTTACAAGCTACCTGTCTCCCAATCCATTGTACAGATAAGGCCAAGAAATTAGTAAACGCGTTTATATTTGTTTCCTGTATAGTCAAGGTAAAGTCGGTTGAAGCAGCCGTATCACGCTCCATTTTTACATTCTTTTTCTTCTCTGCCTTTCCCATATTATAGATCCTTTCCTAGACAAATAGACCCATTCCATTATTAGAACTCCATTTTTCCTGATTCTTTTAGAATTAACAAATAGATTTTCAAAAAATGCAAAAGTGCAAATCCAAACTGGTTAGACATTCCTAAAATCCACCATGCTGCTGGGGGAAAAAGATGTATGTGTGTGTGTGTGTGTGTGTGTATATACACACATACATACATATATATGTGTATATACGTATATATGATGTCTGTTACATACATATATATGTGTATATATATACGTATATATGATGTCTGTTACATCATATATATGTATTTTATGGAATTTTATCATGGTTAAGCACTTCTACTTTAATGAGGATACCTATATTCTTTACCACTCTTTTGTTCTACAGGACTAATGGTTTTAAAATGAAGCTTTATGTTAAAATTGTGGCGTCACTGATGAGGAAACAGTATGGAAATGAGACTTCTAACAAAGGAGAATTATAGAAAACCTTGCAAAGTCAGATGATCAAAATCCCCTCTACTGGAGCCTCTGGGACTCTTTGGGGGTTTTTTGTGTTTTCATCTCCAGGTTTCTAAACAGCGTGAAATCTCATCTGAGCTGGAGTTGTGATTTGTTCCAGAAATAGGAGCTCAGAAGAGGCCCTGAGAGGCAGCTGTAGGCAAATAGCTGTAGTCCTGTTGAATGAAGAGGAGAGAAGGGGCTGGGGATGCTTGACGGCTGTCTCCCAGCCTCTGTCTCACATAAGACCCTTCAGCCACTCCTTGGGAGGTGCTGATGGCCCCAAGATGACAGATTGGCCTTTGGGGGGAACAGGAAAAGAGCATGAGCTGCACAGACCCTGTAGGTCCTGGAGTCGCCCAGGTGTCATAGTCAGAGCAGGCACAAGAGGAGGCATCAGGGGACCTACTTCCAACTCTCCATCCCTTGCCTTGCTTTGGAAAGTAGTCAAGCGTTTTATACATTGTTTATTGACGCCCGTCAAAGCAAGGCATTGGGGAAATCTGGAACCACAGTATTTTGTGGATGAATGAGTGGATGAATAAGTATATATTCTTATGACATTTCTGTATTGTCTAGACTGCACAAGTCATCCTAACCATGATACTGTCCAGGACAGTCACTCAACAGTGAACCCCGGAGTTTCCTCTCTTCATTTGAATCACTTTTTGTCCTTGTTCCAGAGATCTGTTCATCAGAAGCAATATTCTTTAAAGAAGTAAGGACAAGAAGTACAGGGGTACCTGGGGGAAGGCTCAAGTTAAGAAAGGAATATCCAGGTGCCGGTGCCCTTGTTCTCACACTTGAATATGCATGCAGATCTCCTGAAGATCCGTATGTCGTCATGTCCTGTGTTCAAACAACACAGCCTGCTGGGTTCCACCCAAACGTTCCTAATTCAGTAGGTCTGGCGCCCAGGAATTTGCCACAGTTAAGGAGTTCCCAGCTACTGCTGAAAAATGACCTAGGAAGCTTTAAAAAGTATATTAACAGTGCTTTACCCTCAGATATTCTGACTTAATTGGTCCAGAGCGTGGCCCAGCCATCGGTCTTTTTTAAGGTAATATGGGTTATTCTAATGTGCTACAAGATTGAGAACCACTGACTCAGAAACGGCAGAGATCAGGAGAACAGACAAAACGCTATAGGAAGAGGACCAAGGATGAGCTTGAAGTTGACAACTTGAGGATATTTTTTGTTCCCACTTGACTAGTGAGGTGTGTGGTGCTTAGGGGCTGTACTGATGCACTTGTTTTGCCTCACTCTTAATCTTTTTTTTTTTTTTTTTTTTTTTTTGCGATACACGGGCCTCTCACTGTTGTGGCCTCTCCCGTTGCGGAGCACAGGCTCCGGACGCGCAGGCCCAGCGGCCATGGCCCACGGGCCCAGCCGCTCCGCGGCATGTGGGATCTTCCCGGACCGGGGCACGAACCCGTGTCCCCTGCATCGGCAGGCGGACTCGCAACCACTGCGCCACCAGGGAAGCCCTCACTCTTAGTCTTTTGCCTTGACCTCTCACCAGATCATACTAAACTTGTTGAAGATTCTGATGGAAGTTTATTTTAAAAATGCTTTGTGTTCCTAGGGAGAATGTTAACTTTTACAGTAGAGCTATCTATTGAAGGATTAAAAACAAAACAAAACAAAAATAAAGGCCAAATTTCAGTTTTTAATGTTTTGGGAAGAGGCTAAGGACAAAAGATAAAACACAGTATATATCTGATGGCAGAATTTTATCATATCATCCACACCCAGTCATTCTTGTTAATATTGTTAGTTGTTATGCTTAGCTCTGATTGAAGGCCTAGACCAATGTCTGGTATGTAATGGACAGATGGACAGATGGATGAATGGACAGGCTCACTCATGAACAGGCAGATGCATGGGTGCATGGACAAATGGACGGGTGGATGGACAGACAGATAAGATAAAGGTGACCAAGTCTCCTCAGTCGCTTTCAAGTAGAATAGAGGACATTTATTTTTATTCCCACATTCCTTATCTGTTGACATCACGTTGATTTAGCATTTCTTTCGGTTGATTCTTCGTGTAAACGTGGCCTTATTGAGATGAGTATAGTCAGGTTAACTTCTTTAACTATCTGATTTCTATAGTAACAGCTCATATACTCTTTAAAAGTGAAATCTTCCTGATTGCTCATTTGGGGGCTTATATCTAATAATCTTAAGAACACTAAAAGTATTCAGGCTGTAGGCTCTCAGTTTTTGTGCTGTTTGTTTTTTTTTTTTTTTTTTTTTTGCGGTACGCGGGCCTCACTGTTGTGGCCTCTCCCGTTGCGGAGCACAGGCTCCGGACGCGCAGGCTCAGCGGCCATGGCTCACGGGCCCAGCCGCTCCGCGGCATGTGGGATCTTCCCGGACCGGGGCACGAACCCGCGTCGCCTGCATCAGCAGGCGGACTCTCAACCACTGCGCCACCAGGGAAGCCCTGCTGTTTGTTTTTTTTAGTTTGATGCTATGCAACACACACAGTCCCGTTGTTTTCCCCAAACTGATTTCATCTCAACACGACCAGCATTATTCCAGTGTTTTTTCTGATTTGATTCCTTACAATATTTTATCTTTGCCACGGGGCTTCACACCGGGGCCACAGCCTCCAGTGAATTAAGAGTAAAGTGAATTAAGAGTAACGTGTTTAGCTAGTTGAGGTGAGAGACTTTTTTTCAAGTTACCAGAAATAATATTTCATGCTTTATACTTAATCTTAAAGGGGACTTTCACATCTTCTTCTCATTCAGTTCTCTCAGATTGTTGTTATGGCTGTTTGTCATTTGGCGAAACTCGGGTGCAGGGAGAGGTAAAGCACTGTGATGTACCCAGGGGGCCTTCTGGCTAATGGTGGACATAGGCCAGGAGGGCAGGGCTCCAAATCCCAGTGCATTTTCCCCAGCCTGTGCTCTTTCTTATGCTGTAGCCGGGCTATTTGTTAACAGCTTGAGGGGAATGAGGAGGAGGGGAAAAAAGGGGAAAATTATGGACTCAGATTCCTGGAAATCGGGCTTCTCTGGTGGCGCAGTGGTTGAGAGTCCGCCTGCTGATGCAGGGGACACGGGTTCATGCCCCGGTCCGGGAAGATCCCACATGCCGCGGAGCAGCTGGGCCCGTGAGCCATGGCCGCTGAGCCTGCGCGTCCGGAGCCTGTGCTCTGCAATGGGAGAGGCCACAGCGGTGAGAGGCCCGCGTACTGCAAAAAAAAAAAAAAAAAAAGTCACGCTGCCTCATTTACAGAGAAGAAAGGTAGAGGTCAGAGTACTGAGGTGTAAAAGCAAAGTGCTGCCCAACTTCCCCGAGGAGCCCCTCCGGGAGCAAGGGGTTCTGGTCATCCCCATGGCACAGCAAGGCTACAGTATTATGACTTGTCCCTTCCACGCGCCAGGCGCTCTACTAAGTCTAGAAGCACAGAGGTAAATAAGACATAACTTGTGCCTTTGAAGCATTCGCGGTCTAATTGAGGAGGTCTTTGTGTAAGTGGATGTTATCAGTGTGGTGGATGAGGCATGCTCAAGATGGAAGGACGCAGCAGAGGGAGTGACCAGTTGTGCCTGGTAGAATCAGAAAAGGCATCCTCCCCCATCATGACAACCAAAACTGTCCCCAGACATTTCCAAATGCACCCTGGGGGGCACAGTTTTCCCTGGTTGAAAACCAGCACAATAGAGTGGTGTGGACAGAAGCCAGATTGTGATGGGCGGTTGAGACCTCAAGAACATTCAGCTCCAGGCACGGGACCCTTCTGAGTGGGGGGTTTCTCTGCAACTGCCCAGGTCGTACACTCATGAAGCAGCCCTGGTGGTGGATGGGGCAGACATGGCCGCACCTCACAAAGCTTCAGCTCTGGGCTCCAGTGGACGAGATGAGCAGTAGGAAGAATAAGAAGCACCAGGATACAAGAGACACAGGACTATTGTCATAGACTGTGAAAGCACCTTAACCAAAGGCTGAACAGAGGAAGTGATATTTGAGGTTTAAGCTGCAATCTTGGGGATTATTGTCAGTTCGCCAGATAAAGAGGAAGAGAAAGGATATTTAGATGTAAGGAAGGGCATGCAAATCTGGAAGGAACCAAGAGGAGGTGGGTACGACTAAAGAATAGGGCGGGGTGATGCTTGGCAGGCGGCCAGATCACAAAGAACCTTAGAGGACATTTGGGTATTTTGACTCCTCCCTGCAGGCATCGGGAAGGTGTGCATAGCTTTCAAGCCGGGAGTGGAGGGATCAGATGTGCCCCTTAGAAAGACCATTCTGTCTGGGGTGGAAGAGGATAGGGTGGCAGCATGGGGGAGATGCTGGAGGCCTGCTTTCTGGAGGAGGTGGTGATGGGATGGAAGGAAAGATGGTTGGGACTTGGTGGTTGAGTGACCCCCGGGGGTGAAGTACAGAGGGGATAATTCCCAGTTTCCTGGGCAGCTCCCTGGGGGTCAGAATATTATTGGTAGACAAAATAATGTGTCCAGTTGGCAAAACTACCTTCACAGGAGGGGAAGAAGGTAAATTAATTCCTTTGGGACCCTTTAAGTTTGATGGCCTATAGGAATCTAAGACGGCAGTTGGAAAGGTGTCTGGAACTCAAAAGTACGATTAGGGATATGGAATCCGGAGTCACTGGCATGCAGATGCTAACTGAAGTCGTGAGTGTTGATGACGTCATCCAGGGAACATGTGTGGCATCAGAACTCGTAGGATCTGGGTTAGATAATTACTAAATGAGCACCTGTGATGGTCTCGGTGGTCTCCTAGGAACTGGCGATGTAGTGATGACCAGGACCAGACAGAAATGCCCCAGGCTTCATGGCACTGACAGGTCCTAGGGAAAGATGCCAAAGGAGGTACAGGGGATGGAATTCAGTGCTTCCCCCCTTTACCTGGCCCCAGCGTGCTTGTCTAAGATGGGGGGGAACCCCCATCTTCTCCTGCCTTAGGAAAGAGGACCTGGCTTTCTGTCAATCTCCACAAGCACCTTTGCCTTTTCTCTTTACAACTGTCTGAAAAGGCAGTTACCTCCCTCTGAGATGCAGCAAACAAACCGAAGTCAATTCTGCTTTTCTTTTTTCCTGAAACGCAGATACAGCTTCAGAGATCCAGACTTTGAAATCAGGGCCCTCCAAACCATAAGCAGTTGTAAATACTAGTGAAAGCGGTGACCTTGCTGTTCCGAAGCCTGGAGAAGGCTCATTAGATCCGTGCTGCAGAACGAAGCCTTGTCGGCGTCAAGTCAAACCAGCAAAACCTACAAGGGTCATGTCACTTCTCTGGGGAGATGCTGTAATGCTCGAAGACAGCTCTCCGCTGCTCTGCATATATTTAAAGCATCTTCCTGCTGCATTTGCTAGCAGTCTCCTCCTTCCAAGGCCAACACCTGAGTGCCATTTGTTTGGGGTTGGTTGGTTGGTTTCACAGAAGAATGTTAGCTTGTTTGCTTTTCTCTTATGGTCAGTGGTGTCGATGGAGTTGTTCAGACTGATGAATAAGATCCATTCTTACATTTTGAAAGAAAATAAAAGGCTCATGTGTGGCCGTGGATGGCAAGTGGCACTTAAATGGGAGTCAGTGATTTTCAGTTCACGGTGAGTGGAAATCACTTAGCCGTGATCCACGGTAAAGGAGAAATCATTTGAGGCGTGCAAACGATTTTGCTGCTCAGAGATGTTGTGTAAACCAGGGTCACATATATAATAGCAGAACTAGTTAAACACATCACTTGAAAGGACATTAAACCTTTACTTTCGGGTAATTCACTCTATATAAATGCTTAGCTCCCAAAAAAGGAGTTTCCTGTGTCATCTAGCATGTGAATGGTCATGTCTAAATATCTAATCAGGAAAAATTTTAATTTAATGTTAGTCTAAATCAGATACAATTACTTAAATCTACTGTCAAGGTAAGGATAGCGTACGAGATTCAGTGCATTCAGAAGGCATCTCTGCTTTTCTTCTCGGAATTATTAGCTCCTCGGGATTATTCATAAAACTGCCCATTTCATTAATACGGTCATCGTGCCCTTCTGCTCAGCTTTCTATTAACCAAAGCTTGCACACAAGGTAGATCTTAAAAGGAACCAAGCAGGGCTTTCCTGGTGGTGCAGTGGTTGAGAGTCCGCCTGCCGATGCAGGGGACACGGGTTCGTGCCCCGGTCCGGGAGGATCCCACATGCCGCGGAGCGGCTGGGCCCGTGGGCCATGGCCGCTGAGCCTGCGCGTCCGGAGCCTGTGCTCCGCGACGGGAGAGGCCACAACAGTGAGAGGCCCGCGTAATGCAAAAACAAAAAAACAAACAAAAGGAACCAAGCAGATGGCTGCTTCACCTGGTGAAGATGGCAGGCTGCCCCGGGCGCGCCCCTAAAATTCTGGTGACTGAAGCTAGAGCTTTATCCGTTTGCTTCGTGAACTTGGCTCTGTTCAAAGACAGACCCCTCAAGGAAAGGTAATATTTTAAACTAGTGTAAGTCATCTTTATTACAGTCCAACTTGAAAGAATAAGTAAAAGCCATCAGTTGGGAGCACCCTTTTTTCTTCCGATACCAAACATACAAACCTCCATATGGCGCTCTTTCTCCTGCAGCCTCCTGTCACGGTGAAGGGCTGTCCCTCCTCCAGTTGAAAGATAAGGTCTTCTCCGCCCTTAAAACCCCAACCCTTCCTGCCTTCTCAGGACTCCTGCACTGTCCGTGGAGCCTCCGCCCTCCTTACATATTTAGCTTCTCACCGTCACCACCACCACTTAATCTGGGTTCTTTCTGTTAGACATGTCAGTCTCTTCCCATTAAAAAACTATAAACCTCACCTGAGCCTCCTTCACCTCCAACTCTCTGGTCCCTTCAAAACCAGGTTTCACGGAGGAGGCCTTCATACTTGTTGTGTCCATTTTCTCACCTCTGTTCTCAACCCACTGCAGCCTGGCTTCTGTCCCCACCACCCCCTGAAAGAGTTCTAGGTGAGCTCGCTAAGAACCTCCCCGGTGCCAAACCCAGTGGGCAGTCTTTCCGGACCTCATCTGCCCACTTCACTGGCCGCGCGCGTCTTCCTCTGCCTCCAGGATGCCATGTTCTAATTTTCATCCTGTCTCCGTGCCCTGCCCCTCCTCTAACTCCCTGGCAGGTGTGTCTTCCTTAGTCTGAGAATTAAATATTGGAATTTTGTAAGGCTCCATCCTAAGCCCTCTCCTCTTCTCCTTCTATGCTCTCTCCTTACCCCTGACTTCAAATATTATCTAATTGCAAACTAGCCACAGATTTCTGTCACTGGCCTAGCCATCTCCTCTCCACCGAGCTCTGTATATCCAGCTGCCTACTGGATGCGTCCACTTTGACATCGCACAATCACTCTGACTCAACAGATCTAAACTCAGACTCATGGTTCCCTTCCACCCTTCCCTTGTCCTCCCCCAAAATGCCCCAGTTCCCTTCCAGTGTTTCCCGCCTTCTGGGTGAGTAGCATATAACCATCTGTCCAGCTGCGTAAGTTATGGAACCTAAGAGATATCCAATATACCTCCTCCTTCCCCCTCTGTCCGTAGGCGCTGTGTCTCCATGGTCTGTCGGCTGGACTCCCTAAGAGCTTGCACATCGACCATCATAGCCTAGCCCAGGTGTCCGTCATCCTCTACCAGGTGTGCAGTAGCTTCCGAGGCTCCTGTTTAAACTGCCTCTCGCGTCTCCCAACCCATTCTCTGTACAACAGACAATGTGATCTGTTGTAAAGCTGAAATGTTCATTTGTTCCTCCCCTCTCGTATCCTTAAATGTAAGGTCTTCAGTGGCTTCACATTGCTCCTTGGGAGATCAGATTCCTTAACATAGCCTCCATGGGCACATGGCCTGGCTCCTGGCTTGTTTCCCACCATCCTTCTTCCCCTTGCTTTGTCCATTCCAGGAACCTGGCTTCCTCCATCCTCCAGGTCTGCGCCCAGACACAGTATCACTTCCTCTGGGAAGCCTTTCCTGACCTCCTAATCTTGTCAGGTCCCAGTATCACTGCCCCAGATGCCTCACCATGGAACCTCTTACTAGAGTTTTATACTTCTTTCTATGACCATGTGAATTTTTTTAAATTTTTTTGGTAGTTTTTAAAAATTTTCATTGAAATATAGTTGAAATAGATAATCAACAAGGACCTACCGTATAGTACAGGGAACTCTACTCAATGTTCTGTAATAACCTATATGGGAAAAGAATCTGAGAAAGAATAGATATATGTATATGTATAACTGAACCACTTTTCTGTACTAACTAACATTGAAACTAACACAACATTGTAAATCAACTGTACTCCAATATAAACTAAAAAATTAAAAAAAAGAAATATAGTTGAATTACAATATTGTGTTAGTTTCAGGTACACAGCAAAATGATTCCGTTATACACATATATATTCTTTTTTTAGATTCTTTTCCATTATAGGTTATTACAGGATGTTGAGTATAGTTCCCTGTGCTATACAGTAGGTCCCTGTTGGTTATCTGTTTTATGTATAGTACTGTGCATATGTTAATCCCAAACTCCTAATTTATCCCCGTCACTATGTGATTAATGACTGCCTCTCCCAGCCCCTTCCAGTCTCTAAGTTCCCGAAGGGCAGGACCTTGATCTGTTTCCGCTCATCACTGGACCCCGATACCCAGCACAGAGCCGGCACTCAATAAATAATTCGTGAAACGAATGAATGAATTTACATTTGAATGTGGCTAAGTATATAGCATCTGTTTTAAGAACCGGTCTTGACAGGAATGACATAGAAAGAGTTATGATGTAATTCCAAGAACCTGAGAGGGGAAGGGTCCAGGAGACAGAACCCTGACAAAAACATGATCCCCTTCACAATTTTGCCTGGCGCCCAGCCCGCCTCGCACACATCTGCTGATCTGGTTTTGGCTGACCCTCTCGCTAGCCAAGCTGAGACACTGAGAGAGTCTGTAGCGTCTTCTAAACTGCCATGAGGGTCTAAATCACGTCCAAGTTGCCGGCCGTTTCGAGGGCATTCTATTGCAGTCCAGCTCCTGAAAAGTATAGCTCCAGTTTTAACCTGCAAATTTTCATCACTAACGCGCACCTCTAGGCTTTGAGCTCCTAAGAGCTATCAGTGCTCAGTCCTCAGTGAGGTTCTTAGTCAGCGTTGGGTAGATGGGTGGATGAAAGAAGGAAAACAAAAGTCGGGATTCTTACGACTTGATGATCTTATCCAGGGGTCTCAAACTCAGGGCCAGGAATGATTGGAAAGGAAGAAAGCAGGACAGGTATTATCTGAGCAAGGGTTGGGGACCGGGCTAACTAGAACAAACGTACCCTCTCTAAAGGCATTCAGGGGGGCAAAAACTGTAACCTCTGAGCAAGGAGAAGAACTTGCAGAGTCAAATGCAACCCACTGGACATCAGTTTGCAATCTCTGACGCGTAGGGTATTATGGTTGTGGTAGACAGAATATCTCCCCCTCCCAAAGACATCCGTGTCCTAATCCCCAAGCCTAGGAGCCTATAACCTTTCATAGCAAAAGGGACTTTGAGGCTGTGGTTAAGAATCTTGAGTTGAACAGATTATCCTGGATTATCTGGGTGGGTCCAGTGTTATCACAAGAACGCTTGCAGTCAGTCCGAGATTGGAAAATACGACACTGCGGGCTTGGAAGAGGCACAGGGAAGGCAGGGCACTTCCGGAAGCTGAAGAAGGCAAGTGAATAGATTCTTCCCTTCCTCCAGAAGGGGTGCAGCTCTGTTGACTCCTTGGTTTTAGCCCACAGACACGCATTCCAAACTTCCGACCTCCAGAACTGTACCATAATAAATTTGTGTTGTTTTAAATCACTATATCTGTGGTACGTTGTTACAGCAGCAATAGGGAACTAGTACAGTGGTTAAGAGTGTTGAGACTGTAGAGCCCGGGTGCCTGGGTTTAAGTCTTGGCTCTGCCCTGTGCTAGTTCTGTGACCCGGGGCAAGGTATGCAACTTCCTGTGCCTCCCTTTTCCCCTTTGTGCAATGGAGATGCTGATAGTACTACCTCCAGGGGCTGACCTGAAGATTAAATGAATTAATATGCGTGCAGTTCTTAGAACCACGCCTGTACTTCTTAGGCATTAAATCAGCATTAGCTTATTCAATTACTCCTATTATTTGCAGAGAAAAAAACATAGGGCTGAGCGGGTCCAATACCTTGTCCAGGTGGGTTCAGGGCAGAGCCAGGAGTGGAACCCAGGTCCCCTAACTCCTGAGCTGTTTTAGCAGTTTGTCATTAAGCCACAATATCATTTTCCTACCGAATCTCATTTTCAAAGTCAAAACAACTAGTTATAATACGTGCCCTTCGGGAGGGCTTAGCTACATTTTATGTCTGTGATTAGCCTGGATGTCCTCAGACCCTTTCGAGAGAAGTGAAACGTGAATAGAAGGCCTCATTTGAAATCATGTGTGTTTAATGATAAGGCTGCCTAGTTAATAGCAGCATTTTCTCTGGTTAGATTTCAGTCACGCATTGTTTTGTCCCCTTCAAACATGTCACATAAGAAGAACAAAAACAGAAAAAGGCCAGAATAGAACCAGGCAACGCCTCTGGTCGTGGGAGCCACGGGCTGCTTAGCACAAGCCAGTGAGGGAACCTTCTGCAGACACTTCAGGGCATAAGATTCCAAAACGCTGCCCACCCCCCACCTTCTGAGATGCAAACTCCACCTTGAATCTGGAGGGCTTCTTCAAAACATACGGCCCCCAAACCCAAGCTTCATGTAAAAACCTGGGTTTTACTAAATGGTCCCAGAAAGGTGGCTGTGCGTCCCTACCAAAGAAACCAGTTTTCTCAGGGAAAATAAATTGAAAGGTGAGGCAGAGCCTCTAAGAAACTCATTCTAAGTGGAGTCAGGAGTTGCATTCCAGACCTATGACACCAGCTTGCCCAGCTGTGTAATCTCAAGTCTCTTCCTACAGTCTGAGAATGCTGTTTTAGAAAGGACAGGAAGACTGCTGAGCCCAAATTTGGAACCTCCAGCATTGTGAATTTCCAGATACCCAGAGGGCCCTTATCAGGGTGGATAAGTAATCCCTTCATGGGATGTTTTGAGAAGAAAATGAAGAATAGACGTGAAAATGTTCTTACAGACTTAAAAACACTTTGGAATACCATTTCCAGCAGTTTCCAGGGTGCTAAGGGGTTTGCAGACAGGTATCTGATCAAAACTCCTTTCTCTGGCATTGAGGCCCATTCCCTGTCTACAGCCTAAGTGGTGATGATATTGGGGAATCACAGAATGAGCTGTCAGTGAGCACTGGGTTTAAAATAGTTACACTTGGCAACTCCGTGGACTTCTTATCTTCACTCTGGGTCTCCAGAGTCCATGGTGTAAACATCTTGCCAACAGTACACGCCAGTTGCCACTGTTTCGGGAGGGGCTGTAGCCTCTGCTGCCGGGACGGCACTCTTTTTTACCCCTTAGTCCCGTCGGAGGACTCAGAGGGGCCTCAAACTCCTTCCACAGTTTTCTCGTCTCACACACACCTCATCCCAATGGGGGAAGCAGAATGCTGAGTAATTAGCTGCAGGATTGTTAAATAATTTTCAAGAGCCTCAGAAACACAAACATCTCTGTGATGCTGAGGCCCGTTGTGTGATCATTCCTGGAACTTTATCTGGGCATGTGGTTCTCTTTTTCTTTTTTTTAAATATAAGTTTCAGGTCTACAGCATTATAATTCAACAGCTGTATACACTGCAACGTGATCACCACCACAAGTCTAGTTACCATCCGTCACCATACAGTGACCCCCTTCACCCATTTCACCCCCCCCCCAGGTCCCCTTCCCCTCTGGTAACCACTGATCTGACCTCTGTGAGTTTGTTTCTGTTTTATTGTGTTTGTTCGTTTCTTTGGGGTTTTTTTAGATTCTAATAGGAGTGAAATCATATGGGATTTGTCTTTCTATGTGTGACTTATTTCACTTAGAATAATACCTTCAAGGTCCATCCATGTTGTTGCAAATGGCGAGATTTCGTTCTTTTTCATGGCTGAGTAATATTCCATTGTGTGTATGTACCACATCTTCTTTATCTATCAGTGGACCCTTAGGTTGCTTCCATATCTTAGCTATTGTATATAATGGTGTAGTGAACATGGAGGTGCAGATATCTTTGCAAATGAGGAGTTTCCTCTTCTTCAGATAAATACCCAGAAGTGGAATAGCTGGGTCCTATGGTAATTCTAGTCTTAATTTTTTGAGGAACCTCCATACTGTTCTCCATAGTGGCTGCACCAGTTTACATTCCCACCAACAGTGCACGAGGGCTCCCTTTCCTCCACATGCTTGCCAACATTTGTTTTGTGTGGTCTCTTTGATGATAGCCATTCTGACGTGTGAAGTGATATCTCATTGTGGTTTTGATTTACGTTTCCCTGGTGATTAGTGATGTTGAGCATCTTTTCATGTGCCTGTTGGCCATCTGTGTGTCTTCTTTGGAAAAATGTCTATTCAGATCCTCTGCCAGTTTCTTTTTGTTGTTGTTGTTTAGCCTTTTTTTTCTTGTAAAGCAACATATTATGTTTATTTATTTATTTAACATCTTTATTGGAGTGTAATTGCTTTACAATGGTGTGTTAGTTTCTGCTTTATAACAAAGTGAATCAGCTATACATATACATATACCCCCATACCTCCTCCCTCTTGTGTCTTCCACCCTCCCTATCCCACCCCTCTAGGTGGTCACAAAGCACTGAGCTGATCTCCCTGTGCCATGCGGCTGCTTCCCACTAGCTATCTATTTTACATCTGGTAGTGTATATATGTCCATGCCACTCTCACTTCGTCCCAGCTTACCCTTCTCCCTCCCCATGTCCTCAAGTCCATTCTCTATGTCTGCGTCTTTATTCCCGTCCTGCCCCTAGGTTCTTCATGACCTTTTTTTTTTTTTAAGATTCCATACATATGTGTTAGCATACGGTATTTGTTTTTCTCTTTCTGACTTACTTCACTCTGTATGACAGACTCTAGGTCCATCCACCTCACTACAAATAACTCAATTTCATTTCCTTTTATGGCTGAGTAATATTCTATTGTATGTATGTGCCACATCTTCTTTATCCATTCATCTGTCTATGGACACTTAGATCCTCTGCCCATTTCTTTCTTTTTTTTTTTTTTTTTTTGTGTTACGCGGGCCTCTCACCGCTGCGGCCTCTCCCATCGCGGAGCACAGGCTCCGGACGCGCAGGCCCAGCGGCCATGGCTCACGGGCCCAGCCGCTCCGTGGCATGCGGGATCCTCCCGGACCAGGGCACGAACCCATGTCCCCTGCACCGGCAGGCGGACTCCCAACCACTGCGCCACCAGGGAAGCCCCTCTGCCCATTTCTTAATCGGGTTGTTTGCTTTTTGTTATTGTTGAGTTGTATTAGCACTTTATATACCTTGTATTTTAACCCCTTATCAGATATGTGGTTTGCAATTATCTTCTTCCATCTGTAGGTTGCCTTTTTGTTTTGATGATAATTTCCTTGGCTGTGCAGAAGCTTTTTAGTATGATGTAGTCACACTTGTTTTTGCTCCTTTCCCTTGCCTTTGGAGTCAGATCCGTCAAAGCATCTCTAAGAACGTGTAGTCTCCTCTTCGGTGCCCTTCCCATTCTCTGGCAACTTC
Source organism: Orcinus orca (assembly GCF_937001465.1). NCBI lineage: Eukaryota > Metazoa > Chordata > Mammalia > Artiodactyla > Delphinidae > Orcinus > Orcinus orca. The sequence continues at coordinate 95,938,281 of NC_064568.1, read as the reverse complement.
TGCCCCTACCTGGTGCCGCCCATTGTCTGCCCCCGGCCCCTGCTGTTGCACCATAGCAAGTTCACATCTTGGCTGTGATGTTTCACTTGTTGTGGCTAAATTACGTGCCGGCACCAAGTGTCATTTCTGTTCCTGTTCATTTGCCACCTTGTGTCTAATAAGGCTCTGGTGGCGATGGGTGGGGACCAAAAGAGCAGCTATTGTTCTCTGCAGACAGACGTGCTCTCTCCCGTCTCCATGGGGCCGTGAGCCTCTTTGTGTTCTGAGTCTGCACAAACATGGCAAGAGGCAAGCTCTAGCCTCGGGGCCGGGGGGAGAAAAGCAGAGGCCATGCTCCCGAAGTTGGGAGGCCACACGAAAGAAAGGGACTTCTGTGAGAAGAGTCCATGCGCCTGGAGGCCCGGAGGAGCAGGGCTGGGGAGGGGCCGATGGAGGGAGGGGGTTCGGCTCCACGTGACATCACGTCGGTGCCTTTCCTGGGGTTGAAAACGAGGAACTCAGGAGGCATTGGTGGTGAGCGCCAGTCTTTCAGGGCACAGGATGGAACAGGGCCTCCAGCCGCTGACCCTGCCCCATGTATCTGCGACGGCCGGGGAGATTAACGACCCAAGGAGGCTATGATATGGTCCAAAAACTTTTCCTGGATTTCTTCCGCAGGCGACTGAGCCAGAGGCCGACTGCAGAGGAGTTGGAGCAGAGGAACATTTTGAAACGTAAGTGACCGAGCCCGTGGCGAGCGCTGCTGTTTCGTGGTGGCTTTGGTTATTGTTTGATGGCAGGCCACAGGGTTTCTCCTGTGTGCTGGTGTGGAAACGATCGAAACCCTCTCTGGTGGCGGAGGCTTCGCCCTTGTGTGTTCGAACATTTGAGAGAGCATCCCCACAGAGCAGGCAAATTCGAATGCACTTGGTTCGTGAGGACCTCAGGGTCTGCAAGAACCTGCCCTTCAGCGGGCTGCCAAGTCAGAGAAGCTGAAAAGTTTGAGTGAGAGAACTTACTAGTAAGTGAGAGTTGGGGTCACCTTTAAACCCAGATTGGCTGAAAAACTGCAAATATGATACGGATGGCTAAAATAGGGCAAGTAGCCATTTGAAAACGAAGACCAGAAAGTGTGACTTTCCACTGCAGCCAGCTGCTGGGGATAAAATCCCCCCTCCCTCTGAGCATTAAACCTAAAGTCTAAGAGAGCATTTCCAAGGGGAAATCCTTCCTGGCCTCCTCTCAGGCCTCCTCCAACTGGCCGCTGGTATAGCTGCCCAGGCTGTCATTGAAGAAAACTCGCTGTCACTGTGTCTGTGGACAGAAAAGGCCGACGAGCCTCTTGTTTGGTTCAGGACACAGAGATATTTGCCTAAGTACAGAGAGTCCATGTGGTGCTTAAAATACCTATTTTTAAAATGCTGAAAGAAACCAAGCATCTCATGGGCACCAGCCAGTATGCCTCAATTTAGGGGGAGATATGCAGCAATTAAAAACTAAAACCTCTCCGCTTCATCATGCTACACTCTCACCGACACTGCCCTCTAGATGGTCAACAGATATTTTTAGTTTAATTTCAGACCCTTTCTCCCCACACGTCTATCCCTTTCTGATTTGCTCCAGAAAAGAGAAATACATGCTACGCAGAGTTTTACAGAACTTCTGTGCTATGCACGCGCACGCACGCACGCACGCACGCACACACCCACGCCCCGGTCGCGTGAGGCCCCTGCGTGAGTAGCTGGGAATTTCCACTTCGACCAAACGAAAGTGTTCTTGATTTTGCTTTTCTCGCCTTGCTCGTTGTGGCCTTGCGACTGGGTCCGTGCCCAATGGTTTGCTGTTGAATGTCACGGGCGAGGGCTGTGATGGGGGGGCCGGTGTCGTGACCCACAGCACCCGTGCCCCAGGGCACCCACCTGCGTGCCCTGTGCCTCCACCGTCATCCTGCCGCGCTGCTCCGGCTTCGGCCACGCCCTCGCCTCGCAGTGGCCGTTCCTTTCAGCCTTGACCTTCCTCAGTCCTGAGGCCACCTCCCCCATTTCCCAGATCTCTAGGAAGTTCCTAACGAAGGGGGTGCCTTTAAAAATTTCTACGTTTACTTTGCCGTGAAACAGAATTCGAATGCTTTCAGAGGACGTTCCTGGTTGGGGAAGCGTTTGGCCGGCGTGTCTCCCTTTCCGCCCCAACTTGATAGCTGATCCGTTATAAATTGTCTACCTTAGAGAGAAAGAAAAATCAGAAGGTGTCCGTTTGTTCCTAAAGCCAGAAATCTGGTGAACGGGCTTTCTTCTTCTCCTTTTAAACTTCTCCCCCAGATGTGCCTCACACGCATCCGTGGTCCTGCCGAAGGAATCTCTGTACAACTTTCTTACAGGGCCACACGGTACCTGGGGTCCCCAGCCTAACTCTTAAATGTGAAGGGGCTAAAAACGTCTGTGGAATTGTTCAGGTTTCAGAAGACAGCACTCCTCTCGGCGAGGGCACAGGTTTTGGGAAGAGAAGGCAGAGAATCCCCAGCTCACCTGGCTTCCCGAAGGCACCAGCTTCCACGCCTCGTCTGCCCAGATCCATGGGAGGCGGCGGGCAGGCCCCTCGAGTTAGGTTTTTCTCACCCTCCAGAAGGACACTCGGGTCTTAGAGACAGTTACTTGCGTCCAGTGAGCCTGGGGGCTCAGGTTCAGGGGAGCCAGGGGCTTACAAGTTGTTCCCACAGTTCCCTCTCGTTGTTGCCTCTTGCGTGTTTGTCCGTTTGAGCAGTTGCAAATTGAAGGATCACTTGACCACATTCAAACAGGGTCATCATGTCGCAGTTTCAGAACGTTCCGGAAAGGAGCTTATTTTTCCTGTTGGTATTTTTTTTTTTTTCCTCCTGCGTTCTGAAATTTTGTTTTCCGAAATAGCTTTTTCTTTCTCTTTTTAAAATCTTGTGTGATTGTTAAACAAGAAATGTTTCGTGGTATCAGAAGACAACCCTCAAACAGTGTATTCTGAGAATTATCATCTGGGCTGTAAGTCAAGGGATGAACCACATCTCTAAGTGTGCAGGAGAGCGGCCCAGAGCGGTGGCTTAGCTGGGCGGGGGAGCTCTGCAAGCCGACTTCCACCCCAGGCCGCCCGGCCCTGTGGGCAGTACTGGCTCCACTGGGCAGCCAGTGAGACCCTGGGCACATCTGAGCACACAGTGCACTCTCTGATGGTGGCAGCAGGCCGTGACCTCGAGGGCTTTTCCTGGTCTCCCTTCCCACTTGCCCAGTGGGGCTGTCTTGGTCCCCGCTGCCTGAGAATTCATGACCCTGGGTTTGTAAATGGCTTTGAACTAAAGGTATAGATTCCATAGGTGGTAGCTTGGGGCCCCTAGCCCTCAGAGGGACCTCAGGAACACCTGTAGGCGATGAGGGCTCTGTGCTCTGGGCAGGATGTCGACCTTCACAGCTCAGGAGGGGGCCTGTAGGAGGAGGCAGCTCCGAGTGGAGTCTGAGGCCAGTAACCAGTGAGGAGGAGAGGGCTGGCCCTGAGCAAAATGGGATGGGCGGGAGGCAGCGTAGCCAAGCAAAAGGAGCTGGACTGTTTGTCTGTCTGTTAGCCATGGAGTGTGTGGCCAGCCGCTCAACCCCCCTGGACCTTCCTATCCTCATTTCCAAACCACGAGCAGTAGCCTAGGTGGTCTCGTGGGCCCCTCCTGGCCCTGATATGGCTACAAGTCTGTACATTTCAACCCAGTGCCCTCGAGCTGCCCCCCGGGCGCTCACCATCCACTCTAGACCTTTCCTTCCGTCCTCCCTCCCACCTGCAAATGCAGCTCTTGGGGGCTTCCCTTCTTCTGGGGCTGGCAGTCTGCCTCCCAGTTTCTCTCTGATACATTAGTTCATACTAAGATAGTGATGGCTGACTAGTTGAACAGGTTTCTATCCAAGAGAAATTCTCATTTTTAAAAGGAACCCTGGGGCGGGGTGGGGGGAGGAGGACCTTTCAATTCAAAGGAAGGAGCTCTCGCGTGGGGTTTGGGGCAGCGGGGACCCCTGGGGACTTTGGCCCACGGCAGGATGTGGCCATTTCTGGAGCTGCCAAGGTCCAAGATCCTGGTCACCACAGGCAGTCACGCTGGCCAAACCGTGCCCCCGGGGGTATCGCTCAAGGACGTGAGTTGTGCTCTGAGCCACCGCCCGTTCCTTCTGGCGGGAGGTGTTGCCACCTGCCGTGTGAGTTAGCTGAGGCTGTGGTTGCTGCCATCAGGCTGGCAGGAGGGGCGAGGGCACCCCGCTTCTAGGCACAAGGGGATCCGTGTTTTAAAGCCCTGTCCTGTACTGAGACCACTCAAGGGTGAGTGCGCACTGCGCGGCAAGTTAATGGAGTTATGGAACCATAATTTCCAACGGTGACTTCAAAATGAGGGAACAAGGGCCCTTTTGATGCAGCCGGTGCAAAATCAAGTGGCAGTGGTGGTCTCTCTCTGATGCCACCCTCAGTGCAGTAGACAGGAAGCAGAGGCATGGGAGCCAGGCTGAGGTTCGTGGTTTTTCTTCAAGTTAGACAGTATTATGCTGCGATCCGTGCTTCCATCGCAAGGCCTGGGAGGAAAGTGAGGTACCCAAGGTCACTGCGTTACTTAGATACTCCCGCGTTCTGTGTCCTCCGAATCTCTGCTCCCTTCGGCGCTTTACACACCTGATGCTAAGTCACCCCACATGTTGAGCTGAGAAGGTTTAAGCTCTGGTGTCTCCTCTCCTAAGACGCTCCTTAGAAGTCTAAATGTAGGCAGTTGTATCCCACACTGTGGCCTCACACGTGCTCTGTGGACTTCTTGGAAGATTCAAAGAATTCATGGAATCAGGGCTTGTGAAAGGTGAGCGTTTTGAAATTCCAGCCTTGCGTTTGGCATCAGCCGTGCCTCGTTTTGTTTCTGTGGCAGGTGGCAGGCGCCCCCGCGGGGCCCGACTTCTGTTCCATCCACGCAGGGCACCGGGCACCAGGGCCACATCACAGCGAGTCCCCTTCGGTCGCTGTGAGGCTTGAGGCAGAGCTGCGTGAGGCCCAGGTCTTGTCCAAAGAAGGGAGGCTTACCTCTCCCCGGGTGCCTGTGTCACTGCAGACAGTACCCCACTCTTTCAGGACCTACCTCCTTGCCTCGTAGCCCCTCCTCTTGGCCCAGCGTTTCGGCCTGCAGACTTGAAACCCCGTGTGACATAAAACAAGATAAGGTCAACCCACTCACCACCCATTTGAAACAGTACAGGCAGTTTGGGAAGTGTCCCCACAAGCAGAAAGGGTGGCCAGGGTAGGGGACGGGAACTCTCTCCTCCTTTTCAAACTGAGCTGCTTGGGGCTTCCCTGGTGGCGCAGTGGTTGAGAGTCCGCCTGCCGATGCAGGGGACACGGGTTCGTGCCCCGTCCGGGAAGATCCCACATGCCGCGGAGCAGCTGGGCCCGTGAGCCATGGCCGCTGAGCCTGCGCGTCCGGAGCCTGTGCTCCGCAACGGGAGAGGCCACAACAGTGAAAGGCCCGCGTACCGCAAAAAAAAAAAAAAAAACTGAGCTGCTTGGCCTAGAACCTGCAGAGCTTGCACCTTTGTGCGACACTGCTGCCAAAATCTAAAGCGTCTTAAATGTTTCTTTCAGCTCGGAATGAACAAGAGGAACAAGAGGAGAAACGGGAGATCAAGAGGAGATTAACTCGGAAGGTGAGACGATTCTCCATGCTGAGCTGGGGCGGGACAGGGGGCCACCCTCCCCTGCTGTGCCCTGTGTTGGCCTTGCAGCTGCCCGGCCCATTGGAAGTGACATTAATGGTTCCATTCCTTGGGTGTCAGGGCATGCGGCTCTCTGGACTCTCCAGGACCTCTCCAGGGGCCAGTGGTCCACTCAGCTTCATGACCCTCAGTCCTTTTGGCTGGTGACACTGGCCTACCCCCAAGCAACTTGATGTCAGGTGCATTCTATCTGCAGGTACAGTGAATATTTTGTTTTTAAAAATTCACTGTAACTCCATGAGGCAACTGGAAATTCATTATCAAAATCACAAGTTCTGATGTATCAGTTATTTGCTATGACCCTGGGAAAGTGCGAGTTTTCCTTGTCTCCGCTGGTACTCTTCCTGACAGTTACCTAAGAACTATTTGAGTTTATTATGCTAAATCCGATTTGAATTACTGAATTAGGAAAATGCCAAAAGTATTGATAAATCTAATGAAGATGTTTGAAAAGCACTTAGATAAAAGTCAGAAAGCTAGAATTTTTATATGTTTTTAACCCCCAAAGTAGATGGCTTGGCAATGTCATGGAGACCCAAGTGGATCTAATTCTACGAGTGGCCTCTTTGATAATAAACTCTTATTTGAGGCTCCTCTTGGAGGATGTTGACAGCTTTAATTAATGACACAGAAGGTGTACTACTATATTCTGTCTGACTAGAGTGTTTTTCATCAGCCTCCTACGGTGACCATCTTGAGAGAAAGATACTCAAAGCTTAGAGACAGTTAAGAGACCCATTAAAATTAATTTTCTAAAGGTTTGTTAATGGATTTTTCTCCCTAGAAATATTATGCAAAGGAAGAAATTCAGAGATCCTGAAATATCGTACCGATTATTCAGGTGATGATTTGTGTTTCTCCACACGCTCTTGCCCTTAGAGCATCCCAAACATACGGTGACAAGCCAGACACCATCCCAATTAAAGGGAGTAGGATAAGCAAGGGCCTGACAAGCCACTGACGGGCTGGTGTCCCCTGGTGGGAAACTCGAACAAGAGCTAAGGGCCCTCACTTCATCCAGGTGCCCTCACTCCAGTCAAGGTCTGACTCTTACATCCTTAAGACCACCCAGCCTTTGGACGCAGGGCATCCCTTTTCCTGAGACTGAGTAGTGAGGGGGACCAGGGGAGATGCATTATTCTAAGTGTGTCTTTGAAATGATGAGGTTATCAAAGGGAGACTGCTGATGACCCCTCGTTTCTGATAGAGAAAGGTCTAGACATTCAGAAAAAATGTTTAATCAGATTTTCATAAAGTTCATTGGACTTGATTGCTGGGACCCCAAAATTCTCCTAAACTGTAGGGTTTCTTGCTAAAAACTAGTAATAGGGAAAGATCTGGACATGCACCTAATTCTCATCTCTTTAAAAAGAGCATTCGATTTTGCAAGGGAAAGCTTGACTAATTGCATAGTTTGGCAGGACGGGGCGAGAGAAGAGGGTCTCCTCCCACACCCATCTGCCCTGGGAGGGGTAATGCTAGGGGTGGGGTTTCTGCAGGTCCTCAAGTCTATCGATAACTGCCTCTTCCTCCCCCTGGTTACCTCTCTTTCCTTCTCCCAGGAAAACTGCCTTGTAATTTCAGCATTTGCCTCCCCTGGGACTGGCTTGGGGAGTTAGAAATAATGAGCCTGAGTGAAGGGATAAACTGTTTATGAGGGAGAGACCAGAAGCAGCGTTCACATCTGGTTTTGTGAACAGAGATGTGGAGCGTGCCAGCAGGTAGGGAATCCATATCGCCTCCTGGCTCTGGGCACGTTCTGTTCCTCGGGAGCCTGTATCACACCAAGACCAGAAGCCAGTGGTGGGGGATGCTTTTCACTCAGCCCGAGGATTTCCTCAGTATCATTCTATTTAAGACACTGAGAAAAATAAAACACAGTAGCAGATGCTGAGAGCCACAGACCAGGCATTTTCTTCAGCCAAATTGAGACTAACCTAAAATTTCCATGCTTTATCTTGGGATAAATGCCTGCTTCCCACTTCCAAAAACTCGCTAGCTGACTGGCTGGATGGATGAATGGGAAGAAGTATTGGAGGGAGGATGGCTGGAAGGGAGGAAGGAAAGGAGGGAAGGAATGTACCTGGGTCAGGTTGTATTAATAGTGGAATTGGGGTCTCAACGTACCCTTTTGTTGAGTAATTGGTTGCAAACGATATTATTGCTGCCATAGATGGAAACATAACGCTACCAACCTCTGCACCCCACCCCTTCTTCCAGCCCAGCATCCGCAGAAAACCAACTTTGGCTGCAAAGATAATTTCCTTAGTGTCCAGGCAAGGAAGTTGGGTTCACGCACCCCAAGGGCTAGAGCCATCCAGGAGCCAAAGGCACCTCTCCTGAGCCCCGTGTGGCCAGAGGTGTGAGCCCTGGCTCACAGCAGAGTCCGGGCAGTGGTTCTCCCGGCAGGAGAACTCGGCGTCCTCCTCACTCACTCCCTGGTGGCACTTGGGCCCGGTCTCTTACTGATCTGGAGAGGTCGTGTCCAATCCCCACCAGATTCAGGCATGAATTCAGCCCCTCACCTTCAGAGCCAGCCTCTAGGTTTCTGTTCACTCCAGACTCTACATAGACAGGCTATTAATAGAATCCACATCATGACTGTGAGAAATTGAAATTAGAAATTCCGACTTTAACAACCTTTCTCCTGTCATGGCATACTGAGAAAATAGTACTGTTTGTCTAACACCCCAGGGCGAGCTGGTAAGTCCTTAGAAACACAAACTGGGGCTTGGAGTAGAAGTCTTCATGCCTTGTGGTATTACGGTAAATGCCTACGTACTCTAATGACAGTACAGAGCGCCCTGCACTCACATCTTGGAGTCAGGATAGGCCACCAGTTTTGTTTACAGCACCCCTAACCATAGAGCATGGGAAACCTCTGGTTTCCTGTGACGGGTCACAGCTGATGCCAAAATGCCCTGTCCCGGGAAAACCAGGGCCACCTCGGGACAGACTGCAGCCACTCTGAGCGGGGGAGCTACACAGCATCTAGACAGGTGACCAGTGCCACAGCCCAGTAGGCCTCTGAGCCCCAGGTTTTTCCTCCCTTGGCCAAGGGGGACCCGCAGGCTGCTTTGGTCCTGTCCGGAGCCTCGCAGTAGCTGTCACCGTTCTGCTCGGCACCAGCCAGGCAGTCATCTAATGATGCTCTTCCATCGTAGGCCGGTTGGTGGCAAGCTGGGACACTCTGGCACCAGCCAAGGTGTACGGCAGCTGCGTGATATACAGTCAAAACAGCCGGGGTGGTTTGGATTCACTTGCGTGTGTTTGTTTTGTAGGCCTTTGTGGTAAGATTCTATTTGACTGCATCTTCTGTGGATAGAATTAAATACAGTCTAGGGCTTAGAGAAAAATTGCTTTTAACTAACATCGGTTGAACATGAATTGACAGCATCCTAAAGAGAGAGCAACTGTGTTGCTCCAGAAGAAATAAATCTGGTGACAGGAAGAGATAATAGAAATGTCAGCCTTATGTTGTTAAAGTACAAAGGAAGGATGCTAGCGGGTAACACTGGGAGATGGTTGAATAATTCACTTGTTTCCTTCCTTCACCACAGACCTATCCAAAGGGCCGGTCCGAGTCTTCTTTGGCATCAACGCGGGCTAGCTCTGCCTTTGTGGACTCGCCTTTCATTTGAGCTATTGAGGGGTAGGGTCTCCCTGACCTCATAAATCAACATACTCTCATTCCTGCACACCCCGGAGTTTGCATACCGTTTGCACATACACTTTCTTTGTGTCTAAGACACATACCCAGAAAGTATTACAAACCCATCTTGCAGAGAGCACTAAATTTAACACACAGATGTGGATTCACAAATCGAGAATATAAAACTGTTGTGTGTTGGGCTTCCCTGGTGGCGCAGTGGTTGAGAGTCCGCCTGCCGATGCAGGGGACACGGCTTCGTGCCCCCGTCCGGGAAGATCCCATATGCCGCAGAGCGGCTGGGCCCGTGAGCCATGGCCGCTGAGCCTGCGCGTCCGGAGCCTGTGCTCCGCAATGGGAGAGGCCACAACAGTGAGAGGCCCGCGTACCGCAAAAAAAAAAAAAAACTGTTGTGTAAGGTTTCTGTCACCTGATGGGAAAGGTAGGACAGACATGGGAAGACCCACACCCATGCACAGACACCCCGCGTGTACAGACCGAGACGCTGCAGTGTTATTAAGAGACAGCCTGGCTGTCCGGCTGAATAGGCCTGGAGGCAGCTCAGGAGTTAGTAAACTCCCTCACAGAGCCCTGGAGAAGTCCAGGAATCAGGAGCCCTGTGTCCCCTGGGCCCTGCCCCTCACGTGTGTGTGATGCATCAGCTGCCTCTCTGGACCTCGCCTTCCCACCTATAAATTCACGGATGGACCAAGTCATCTAAACGTCATAGGCTGACCACATCCATCTCTCCGTCCCGCAGCTCAGCCAGAGGCCCACAGTGGAAGAGCTGAGAGAACGGAAGATCCTCATCCGCTTCAGCGATTACGTGGAGGTGGCCGATGCTCAGGACTATGACCGCAGGGCCGACAAGCCCTGGACCCGCCTCACCGCTGCCGACAAAGTAAGAGGGGCGGGGAGGGGGCGGGGCCACACGGCCAGCCGGGTGCTGGGTCTCCAGCTTGCCGCCCGGAGACTGCGTGGAGCTTGGGCGCAGAGCCAGGGTGCCTGGGTCGGTACTGGGGGCTGAGTGGCCGCCGGGCAGGCTGCGGTGCTGCTCCCGGCACCTTTCCCCAAGGGCTCCAGACAGCGTGCAGAGAGGGCGCTGAGCTGGTCCTCCCCTGCTCTGGAGAAGGCTCAAGACAGATGCCTTTCATCCATACACGTATCTAAGGGGACCTCTGCTTGGGGATCCTTTGTGATTCTTATCCAGGCACCACGAGGAACTGGAGGGTAAGGGCCTTTAAAAAAAAAAGTGTAAGACAATAACGCTGTGCAGTGTGCAAGTGACAGTAAGGGGACTTGGGTACACCGGGGACCTTCTCCTAGAGTCCTGCCTTTGCCCCATCCCTTCCCGGGGCAGGTGGCTTCCTCACCGGCCATGCAGGAGGTCACCCGGAGCCTGGCCTCTGGCTGGAGTGTGAGCCCAGGGAAGCCGCTGCACTTGGGAGGGGGAGAGGGGGAGGGAACTGACTCGGCCAGAGGCACCTCCCAGAAACCGTCCCCCTCCCCCCGCCCCACCCGGGCAGGCCAGCCCCCAGGTCCTGAGGAGTGGAAACCTCACCTCTCCTCTCTAGGAATCATGGTGAGCAGCCCCAAGAACCGGCACCCCTCACCTCGGGCAGGAGACAGGCCCCTCCGTCCCACCCCGGGCAGTTGTGTCAGATAGATGTGACCTCGCTCTGTTGTTCACACTCTCACTGCAGCGTGCTCGCTGACCAAGGCTGAGGGAACTGGCAAACGTCAAGGGAAGGTACCAGCTAGAATCCTAAGCAGCTGTGAGGGAGCCTATCCAGTTCCTCCGGGGCTGCTGGGAAGCAGTGCCCACACCTCCCACCCACCCCCCCCAAGCCAGGCACTTTAACCGAGTGCCTTCCTTCCTTGGGAGGAGCCATTCTGATCCTATGTAAAGACTTTTCCAGGGGGTGGTGGGGGGATGAATTGGGCGATTGGGATTGACAGGTATACACTGATGTGTATAAAACTGATGACTACTAAGAACCTGCTGTATAAAAAAATTTTAAAAAACGAAAACAAAAACAAATACAGGTCAGGAGAGAGGTGAGACAGGCACTCACTCTACACTAAAACTAGTACTTGTAAGACAAAGATAAATTTTTGTAGAGCAATGTATTTTTTTGTTTGGGATATTTACCAATTGCTGGTATAGTCTTCTGGTCCCATATCAAGGGCTACATCTGGAGGACTCAGACCATAGCGTTCCTTCCATGGCATAGAAGACATTCCCATTGGTCTCTCTTAGACCATGTGGTTTTACTGCCTTAAGGAAGAGGAGCTTCCTTGGAAGGAACGAAGAGGGAAGCCCCCAGCCAAGAAGAGGGAACGTCAGGTCAGCTCCTTCCTGCCTGGGGGATAGTGGGAAGGAAAAAAAGAAAAGGAAGCTTATGGAAGTACCTTGTCAGGGTTCTTAATCGCCTGTCTTCAGTCACATTTTTCAGGCAGAATTGTGAGAGTAAGAGTGAGATGATACGGTTGAAATTTCCAGAAAGGAATAGATAAACTGGAGGACAGCCACACCAGCAGCAAGTGTGGTACCACGTCCACTTTGTCCCAAGTACTAGCATTGCTCTGGTAGACGGAATTGGCTAGGCCAGTGGGCCTGAGGTGGTGGCCCTCGTTGCTAATGGTTTGATAAGGAGATAAAAACGCTTTGAGGACTAGCGGACCAGCAGCCTCAGAAGCAGATTGCCTGGACTTCAGCCGTAGGTGAGGACATGAAACAATGGTTGTGCTGGAGCATAGCGCTCTGGGATCAGGCTGGATAGAGAATACAAAGTACTGAACACAGTGCTTGGCACACAGTGCATGTTAGTGATCACAGTAACAAGAATACGGTCAACTATCGTGTGACCATTAAAATGTTTACAAATAACTTTATCTTAGGAAGAAACGCTTCTTTAATATAAAATACGCACACAGAGGACTGTAAAGAGAAATGCCGCAGTATTTAGAGTTACGAGTCTTCCAGAATGTGTCCACCTGCTTTACTGTTGCTGGACAGCGCTGCTGTGAGGAATGCTGCTGTGAACGTTCTTTCTCCATGTCTTTCATTCACGAGTGCACACGTTTCTGCTGAGGTTGAATCTAGAAGCAGAATGTGTGTGTCCTGCAGGGTGGAGAGGGTTCGCTGCTTTAGTAGTAATGCCAAAGTGTCCCAAAGTGCTTGTGTGAATGTACACACTCACCAGCAGCTTACGAGAGTTCTCATCGTTGCCCATTTCGGTGAACACGTGGTATCATCTTAGCCCTTTTGGGTGGGTGTGCACTCTCATGGGCTTCTCTTCCTTGCAGGCTGCCATTCGGAAGGAGCTCAATGAATTTAAAAGCACTGAAATGGAAGTTCACGAATTGAGTAGACATTTAACAAGGTTAGTATCAAGTGGGTTTTTTTCCCCTCCAATTATAACATTTCCCCGCAAACTGAGCTATCCTAGCTGCTTCTGGAGGACAAGTGGTGAGGTGGGTGCAGTGAGGGGAGAAGATAAAAGAAAGAGCTACGTGGGGATCCACAGGTTCCACTGTGGTTTCTCAAAGTAAGGGAAGGAGCAGGAAAGGCCCAGGCTGAACGCAGCCTTCTCAAAGCCTAGTTTTTAACTCATTCAAACTGAAGATCTGCTAAATGCCAGACCACCAACATGGTGGGTATTTATGAGAACATAAGCTGAGGAGAAAAGATCACTTGCCAATGTACAGCCAGTCAGCGGAGACCAAACTAGGATAAAGTACCGAATCCACATGGGACTTGGGAAGCGGGATCACGCCTGATTCCATGTCCTTCTCCCAGACAGTCGTGTGTGATGCTACCTGGGGAAACTGAAGCACAGAGAGATAGGAGGGGCTTATACAAGGTCACAGGGCTAGTCAGCGACGGAGCCGCTGACTGAGTTCTTCTGACCCTCTCTTTTGGTGAACATCTGGAGAAACAGTGCCTGACTCGGAGACGCGAGGCTGGGGTCCCCACCTTGCTGCTGAGTCCTTGCCTGGGCTGAGGGCCCCGGGAGCTCCAGGCTAAACTTCTCCAAAACCAAAGGTGAACTCGGTGGGCCTGAAGTTCTTGAGGGGTACTGTGGAGATTTAAGCCTCCCCGTGGCTGTCAGAAACAAGGAATTCGAGGATGGAGATCTTGGAGTGTCCAGTCCGACACCTTTCGCAGCCCCCGGGTCTTGACTGAATTATTTGTTTTCCTAGGTTTCACCGACCTTAACAGTCGAATTCCTCTTGAGTGCTATGCTGTCTTCAAAACATAAGTTTATAAGAACCATAAGTGCTGGTATTTATTCACTTCCCCATTACGATGTAAATCTTCTGAACGACCTTTTTTTAAAAGAAGAAGAAAAGGAAAAGGAAACACAAGCAGGATGGCGATGGTTACGGCTCCGTGGTCAGAGGTGCTGGTGCCACTGCTGATAAGGGACTGTGCCCTGCCCCGGGCAGGGCCGAGGACACCGGAGACTTTCCAGCACTAGGAGAAGCCCTGGGCCTCTCCGGCCAGGCTGGCAGGTACCACGGTTGTTCAGGCTCCGGCGAGCCTTAGGCGACAGACACTTTGGAGGCAGAGTCCAAGGAAAGCCAAGGTGGTGGATCTGGCCTGGGATGACTGTGCAAAGCGGGCGAGCCGTCTGGCCTTCTAGACTTGGCCAGATACACTGGCTCCAGGTGTGCCATGTGGCTTGGGGGGCCCTGAGGCGGCGGCTGCTGAGGGAGCAGCGTCCTCCTCTCCCTCCAGCTGTCACTCAGGCCGTGAACTGAAGGGAGAGCCCTTTTCTGGGGGAGCCTGTGGCTGACAGTGCGTGCTCCAGGCCTGGAAGGCTGGCACGAGCGCCTGTCCTGTCCCCTCAGGCTGAGCCGGGCTGCCTTCCAGGAAGCTCTGGTTTAGAAGGGGAAAGTTGTCAGTAGCAAAGCCCGGTGTCACGGGTGATCTTACACATACCAACAGCCACGGGCGGCGTGGTGGGATCACACGTGTGAGCATGAGCCCCCTTTTGAGGGCATAAAGGCTGGGGTGACAAACTGCTTGGCCCATGTTCATTTTCTCTGCGTGCCCCAGGGCTGGTGACCGGGTGGCTTGGCCGTTAATGGCCTTTGAGTCGAGGACCGATGCCTGCAGGCCAGAAACCATTCCTGAAAGGCTGAATTTCCAGCCGCTGGTGGACTGGTCCTCCAGAACCACCTGAGGGCCTTCCAGGCTTGCTTTGCACTGAAGAGTCTGTGCAGAAGCCCCAGCGCTGGGCAGACGCCAGCCATACCTGCTGTGCTGGACCTTCCATGCCTGCTTCTCTGGGGAGCATCCTTCCTCTCCCCCTTGATGCTGGTGAGGGTGACTGGAGATGTATCTCTGACCACCCTCCTCTCTCGGGACCACAGGAAAGCAGCAGTGACAGGGTAGGTGAGGGTAGGATGTGCAGTGGAGGAGGGGCCTCTCCCAACCCTGACTGCGCTCTGAAGGAGGCCGCTTGAGCTGCTTCCGGTTTCCTTCCTGATGGAGCCTGTAGGGCCCTCAGCCGTGCAGCTCTGCCTGGCGTCCTGCCGTGATCCTGTAGGTCCTACCAGCTCTCCCAGTGATGGCTTGCTCCCCGCCACAGAGGCCCAGGCTTTAGAAAGATGCCAAGCTTGGGCTTCACAAAAAAAGAGTTAACTGGTCCCCACCCCAAAACGCGTGGGATCAATTTACTCTTGGGCTCCACAGCCATGGGTGAGGCCAGTTCCTTTTCCGCTGGCGCTCACGGCCCCTGTGGCCGGCGTCACCGTGCACTTGGCAGGGAGCTTGGGGCAGCATTCCAGGCAGTGCCCGCCGGCTCGTGCCAAGCTGGTGCACGCTTTCCTCGCAGCGCCTGGCGCCCAGCCCCAGGAGGACGTGTCACCCCATCCTTTTTTCTCTGAATGGTGAATCCGCATAGCTACGGCCATGGGTGGGGTGACTGATTCAGGGAAGATGTGGCCAGGGCTGTAGCGTGGCTGTAAAAGGCGTCTTCCCGAAAGGCTTACTGACCTTTGAAAGTGCAGGTGGCACGCCGAGGGACGTGGGGCTCTGCCGTGTAACTCCTCCGCGGCGGGCGCGTCTTCCAGGCTGAGGTGCCCGCCGGGCCAGGATCTGAGTCTGGGCTTCCTGTGGCTCGCGGTGGCCTGGAGCGACAGTCAGCCTGCCCCTGGCCCAGGAGCGAGTCCTAAGGGACCTCACTCCGCTGCCTGGATGCCTCGCAGAGGCCAGTGGCTTCTCTGCTGGCCTTGGTTCCGGGCCTTTCAGATTCCCCGGGAACACGATGCCTAAATCGAGTTCCCCGCAGCTAGCCAGCGGTCCCGGGTGCCCGCCCACAGTGCCCTACGGTTGTAGCCACTTTGTGCGTGGAAGAAACTGAACGCAGTTTCCACTTCTCCTCCTGCAGGGCAGCCTTTTCCCGAAGTAACTCCCTGCAAGTGGAAGTGTGCCCCTCCCGTGTCACCACCCGCGAGCTGGGCTCTTCCAAGCCCGCTGTAAGCAGCTCAGCAACTTCCGTAGGTCACAGGATGAGCCCTCTGCTGTCTTTCCTTCCTTGAAATCTTGAGGTCTTTATAGAAATCTATCCAAATTTCCTTGTTGCCACATTGTTATGACAATTGAAAAATGTGTTTCTTTCTTTCCAAGATGACGATTCCATATTAAGGGGGAAAGAGAAGATGGGCTGGCTGGTTTACAAAGCATCCCTTTTCTGGAAAAGCTGCAGTTAGAGCCTTTTTCATTTGCATTAGCATCAGAAGAAAAACGTTGAGATTTCTCAAAATGTTCCCCTCTCGAAATCAAATCGCCCCAAAGTCCCCACCCCATCCATGACGGAAGAGATGGCCATCAGCCTACTTACTGTTTCGAAATTGTTGATATTTTCCTCCCCAAAGGCCCTCAAAGCTCTGTAAAACTTTAGCCTTTATGTCAGATTAGAGAAACCAAACGACGTGACGGTTGATGTGATGAAAACCTCCGAGCTTATTTTTCTCCTGCTTATCAACGTGTATTTATATTTGCCGAATGAAAATCATGGTGTGTGCTTCGGTGAATGGAATTTCAGGCTCTCCCTGTGCACAGCCAGTGGGCGAAGGTCACCTTAAACAACTTTTTCTTCCCAGTTGTCTGTTGATCCCCAAACCGGTTGCTTTTTTCCAGTTGCTTCCCGGGTGTCTGTACATAGTTTGTCTTTGTATCAGAGCACTCGCCTGTGTTCTGCTGTAACAGCCACCGGCTGTATGAGGAAGACAGTGTGAATAGAACACAAATTAAACTGGATCTCTATGGCCTAGGTTTTGTACATACAGAAACTGCATGGTATTTAAATTATTGTTTGTCTCTAATGATGTATGCAGTTTCTTTAAAAACAAACCAAAAAAAAAAAAAGTCTTAAAAACAAATCATTTCCTTGACTCCTGTGTTGTTTTATCGACCACCAGCAGGAACCACCGAAAATTCTTGGTTTGGCTGGGGTAGGGGTCGGGGGAAGGGGTAGGTCAGCGCATCGGCACAACAGCAAGTTATGAGGACACAGAACCAGCTCGTGTTATTTGGTGTTATCGGTGAAGGAAGGACTGTTGGACACAAATAACTTTCTAGATGAGTCCTAGCGTACAAAAGTTTTTTTCTTCCAAACATCTTCTAAAGAATATCTAAATGTATTTACCAACTTTCTGTCCTTTAGTAACCTGGGAATGATGAATATAAGTTACTGCCCCGAGGGAAAGCCCCAGGCAGCGTTGTGCTTTGAGTACTTACATCTGCCCCCTTTCTTGAGCAACCTGAGAATCTGCTTTATAGGACAAAGACCTCCTCCGCTCAACCTTTTGGTCCTGTCTTGTCTTTTTGAAGGTTTTAGGGGAAGCAAGAAGGGCTGCAGTGCTTGCTGGCTGCGTTTTAGGTGGTGGGATTGTTGATAATATGCCCTTGGTCTGGTAACCTAGGAAGGTGGCTCTGGGAAAGAGGACCTGGCACAGCGCCGTTCCCCTGCGCCACTGCCAGGAAGCACCTGGGCGTCCTTTCAAAGCGCAGATGCTGACTCCGAGGTCTAGGTGGGCCTGGGATTCTGCATTTCCAACTAGCTCCCGGGCCATGCTGATGGCCCTGGCCCAGGAATCACACTTCTGAGCAGCAAGGGCGTGGGAGATCAATCCAATGGGAACCACCTTCCCTGTGCCTGGGAATCACCAGCCTCAGAAGATCGGCGTGACCACTCCTTGTAACAAGCGGGGTGCACTGTTTTCTTTGCTGAGCAGCAGCGGCAAAGCCCTGTTGGGGGGTCCGTGTGACTGCATCACAGTCTGCGCAAGCTCTCACCTGTGCAGGAAGAGGGACGCCAAGCTGGCGGGGCCACAGCAGAGAGCGACAGCAAGCGGTTTACAGAAAGGATTGCAGGTTGCAGGCTAAGAGCTTCTCCATCATTCTGCCGTCTCCTCACTCCAGAATTCTCTGACCTTAACAAGTCAGAACTTGACTGCAGCTGCCTAGGGGAGTGAAAGGACTAGAATAAGAACAGCCCCAACAGGCTCTGGCCTGCAAGACGGAAGGAAACTGGCCATCGTAAGATCATCTTTACGAAGAGGGTCATGGCTACACATTCTCAACAGGTAGAGGACCTGGTGTGTCCACCCTTGGATCATTGTATGACGAAGTGGTGGCCCTGCCACGACATCTAACTGGACAATTTTGACCAAGTCACTTAATTTCTCTGGGCATCAACGTCCTCCTCTGGAAAGTGGGACACTGAACTAGGTGTCCTGTAGTGTCCTTTAGGACATCAGCTTTCTAAGATTTGGGTTTATCTGAATTTTTCAAACACTAAACTTAGTCTTTAGCAAAGAGTAAGCTTTGGGTAAGTCCTGCTGGGGAAGGCTCTCGGAGAACAGCTTGGATGCCACACCTGCCACCCCTCCCTGCCTTGGGCTGGCCTCCTGGAGGGCTGCTTGGCACTGGGACCTGCGCTGTCTCACGTGTCTTCGTGGGGGCCTGTCCCAAAGCTGCTGTCAACCAGATGATGCCGTCCCGCCTCCCCCTTCCTCTGGGCAAAGCATCCTGGAGGGGCTTGTAGGCTTGAGCAGTGATGCTTAAGAAACAGCCCACTGTCCCCTACAGTGCCCCCAAGTTCAAGGGCACCTCAGATGTGGGTACTTACCCCTGATTATTAATGCAAAGGACGAGTTTGATGCTGGGAACGTTTCCTGGCTGGCTCCACGGGGCCTAAGTGCTGTCCTGGCCTCAGATGACTCCATGTCTACAGCTACCACTCAGATCCACCCTGAGCTCCTGACCCAGGTGTCCAAATGTCACAAAGCAGCAGGGTGGGTCACATCGATGCCCTGGGCTCAAATTCTGGCTCTTCCACCCCTTACTAGCTGTGCAGCTTTGGACAAGTTACTTAATCTCACTGTGCCTCGGCTTCCTCATCTGCAAAATGGGAATAATGGCACCTATTTCTAGCCTGGCAGGATTAAATGTGTGTAAGGTGCTCAGCACAGGGTCTGACACAGAGTTAGGCCTCACTACATGTTAGCTCTTGAGGACCTGGCCGAATGGCAGAGCGGGAAGACACTGAGCTCACCTCCTCTCATGGGCACAACAAAATTACAACTGTTTGCAGAGCCACTGCTGATGAGAGAGACTAGAATCTAGCAGAAAAGATCTTCTACCACTAAAGATATAAAGAAAGAACCACAAAAAGACGGTTAGGAGGGGCAGGGGCAGGTTTAGCCAAGACCCACACCCCAGGGTGGGCAGCCCACAGAAGGAGGGATACTTATAATGGCAGAGGTTCTCCCCGAGAAGTGAGGGGTCCAAGCCCTACATCAGGCTTCCCACCCTGGGAGTCCTGCACCAGGAAGACAAGCCCCCAGAATGTTTGGCTTTGAAGGCCAGCACGCTGACTTTGAGGAGAGCCAGGGGGCCATGGGAAATAGACTCCAATTGTAAAGGGTGCTCACACGTCAGGACCCAGGGAAGAAGCGGTAATTTGAAAGCAGCCTGAGTCAGACCCACCTGCTGATCTTGGAGAGCCTTCCAGAAAGGCAGGAGGCAACTGGAACTCACACTGGGGTCACAGACACTGTGGCAGCCATTTTTGGGAGCTTGTCTACCAGGAGAACACCGGGGCTGGCAAGCACCATTTTGGAATCCTCTCTAGCTTCTTAGCACCAGCTTCTTAGCACCAGCTTCTTAGCTGCTCTGCCAGTCAGCCTGTCAGGAATAGCACTGGGACACCTCAGGCCACGCAACTAACAGCGTGGGGATACAGACCCACCCACCAGCAGGGCTGCTGCCTTAAGACCCCCTGAGCCCACAGCTGCCCAGGGACACAGCCCTGTCCAGAGGGCCCAAGAACTAACCCCATACACCAGTGGGCCAGCACCAGCTCCAGGACCCCCAATCCCTGCAGCCGGACACCAGGATCCAGCTCTGCCCACCAGACTGCCAACACTAACCCCAGGACCAGCCCCAGGACCCCCTGGGGCATGGCCCTGCCCACCAGCAGGTCAACACTAGATCTGGGAACCCCAGTCCCCACCCCCAGAACGCAGCTCTGCCCACCAGTGGGCCAGCCCTAGCCCCAGGACACTCTGAGATTTCACAGCCAACTGTCTCAGGACCCAGCCCTACCAACCAGCAGCCTGGCAACGAACTGGACCAGGGGCCAGCCATACCTACTAGACTGCCAGCAGCAGTCAGCTGACCACAACAGGAGAACCCAGGCAGCCCACATAGGGGGCACCCCTACAGCATACATACAGCTCTGCTGACCAGAGGTGAGTGCACTGCTGGGATGCACAGGACGTCTCCTACAAAAGGCCACTTCTCCAGGGTCAGAAAATGTAACCAACCTACCAGATACATAAAAATAAAAACAGCAAATTAGGCAAAATGAGGAAACAGAGGAATGTGTTACAAGTGAAGGAACAAGATAAAACCACAGAAGAAGTAAGTGAAATGGAGACAGACAGTCTAGCCAATAAAGGTTCAAGGTAATGATCACAAGGACGATCAAACAGCTCAGGAGAAGAACGGATGAATACAGATACAGAAGTTAGAAGTTTCGAACAAAGAGTCAGAAAATACAGAGAAGAGCCAAACAGATGACTACAATAACTGAACCTAAAAATACAGTAGAAGGAATCAACAGCAGATTAAACGATAGAGAGGAACAAATTAGTGACCCACAAGACAAGAGTGGAAATCACCGAGGTGGAACAGAAAACAAGAATAAAAAGAAACGAGGACAATTTCAGAGACCTCTGGGACAACATCAAGCATGCTAACATTTGCATTATAGGACTCCCAGAAGGAGGAGAGAGAGAGAGAGAGAGAAAGGGGCGGAGAACATATCTGAAGACATAGTAGCTAAAAACTTGCTTAACTTGGGAAAGGAAATAGACGTCCACCTTCAAGAAACACAGGACCAAACCAAAGAGGATCATACCAAGACACATTGTGATTAAAATGGTAAAAATTAAAGATAAAGAGAATATTAAAAGGAAAATGAAACAAGTTATATACAAGGGAACTCCCATAAGGCTATCAGCTGACTTTTCAGCAGAAACTCTGCATGCCAGAAGGGAATGGCATAATATATTTAAAATGATGAAAGGGAAGAAACCTATAATGAAGAGCACTCTACCCAGCAAGGCTTTCATTCAGATTTGATGTAGAGATCAAAAGTTACACAGACAAGCAGGGCTTCCCTGGTGGCACAGTGGTTGAGAGTCTGCCTGCCAATGCAGGGGACACAGGTTTGTGCCCCGGTCCGGGAAGATCCCACATGCCGCGGAGCGGCTGGGCCCGTGAGCCATGGCCGCTGAGCCTGTGCTCCACCACGGGAGAGGCCACAACAGTGAGAGACCCACGTACCACCAAAAAAAAAAAAAAAAAAAAAGTTACACAGACAAGCAAAAGATAAAAAGAGTTCAGCACCACCAAACTAACTTTACAAGAAATGTTAAGGGACTTCTCTAAGCGAAAAAGAAAAAGCCACAACTAGAAACATGGAAATTATGAACGGTAATAGCTGATTGGTAAAGGCAGTACAGTAAAGGTAGTGAATCAGCCACATGTAAAGCTAGTAGGAAGGTTAAAAGACAAAAGTAGTAAAATCATCTATATCTGTGATAAGTAGTTAGGGGGATACAAAAAGTTGTAAAATATGATGCCAAAAAAAAGTAAATGTGGGAGGAGGGGAGTAAAAATGCAGGGTTGTTAAAATGTATTTGAAATTAAGAGATCAGCAATGTAATTACATATATACATATAGATTGCTATATATAAACCACATGGTAACCACAAACCAAAAATCTATAATAGATACACACAAAAGAGACAGGAATCCAAACAGAACACTAAAGGTAGTCATCAAATCACAAGGGAAGAGAATAAAAGAAACAAAAAAGAACTACAAGAACAGCCCCAAAACAATTAAGAGAACGGCAATAAGTACATACCTATCAATAATGACTTTTAACTGTAAATGGATTAAATGCTCCAATCAAAAGACAGAGTGTTTCAATGGATACAAAAACAATACCTGTATATATGCTGCCTACAAGAGACTGACTTCAGATCTAAAGACACACAGACTGAAAGTGAGGGGATGGGAAGAGATATTCCATGCAAATGGAAATGAAAAGAAAGCCAGGTAAACAATCCTTATATCAAAGTACTGCACCAGTTTACATAGTGACATGCTAGGCCACAAAACAAGTTTCAGTAAATTTAAGAAAAATGAAATTCATATCAAGCATCTTTTCTGACCACAATGCTATGAGATTAGAAATCAAGAAAAGAACTGCAAAAAAAACCACAGACACTTGGAGTCTAAAACAATATTCTACTAAACTAACAGTGGATCACTGAAGGAAAAAAAAAAATCAAGAAACATCCAGAGACAAATCAAAATGTAACACAGCAATCCAAAAATCTATGGGATGCAGCAAAAGCAGTTATAAAAGGGATGTTTATAGTGATACACGTCTACCTCAGGAAACAAAAACCTCAAACAACCTAGCCTTACACATAAAGGAACTAGAAAAAGAACAAACTAAACCCAAAGTTAGTAGAATGAAAAAAATCAAAGATCAGAGCAGAAAAAAATGAAATAGAGACTAAAAAACAACAGAAGAGATCAATGAACCTAAGAGCCAATTATTTGAAAAGATAAAATTGATAAACCTTTAGCCAAACTCATCAAGAAAAAGAGGGCCCAAATCAATAAAATCAGAAATGAAAAAGGAGAAGTTACAACCTATAAACAGAAATACAAATGATCATAAGAGATTACTATGAACAACTATACACCAATAAAGTGAACAATCTAGAAGCAATTGACAAATTCCTAGAAATGTACACTCTCCTAAGAATGAACAAAAAATAAAAAATATGAACAGACCAATTACCAGAAATGAAATTAAGTAATAAAAAACTCCCAATAAACAAAAGTCCAGGACCAGATGGCTTCACAAACACTTAAGAGAAGAGTTAACACCTGTCCTTCTCAAACTATACCAAAAAATTGCAGAGGAAGGAATGCTTCTGAACTCATTCTGTTAGGCCAGCATTGCCCTGATTCCAAAGCCAGAAAAGATATCACAAGCAAAAAAAATTACAGGCCAGTATCACTGATGAACCTAGATGCAAAAAAATCCTCAACAAAGTATATTAGCAAACTGAATTCAATATTGCATTACAAGGATCATACATCATGATCAAGTGGGAGTTATCCCAGGGATGCAAGGATGGCTCAACATCTGAAAATCAATATGATACACATTAACAAACTGAATAAAAATCACATGATCATCTCAACATATGCATAAAATTCAACATTCATTTATGATTAAAAACTCTCAAAGTGGGTATAGAGGGAACATACCTCAACTTAATAAAGGCCATATATGAGAAACCCACAGCTAACATCATACTCAACAGTGAAAAGCTGAAAGCATTTCCTCTAAGATCAAGGATGCCCACTCTAAGTACTTTTATTCAACATAGTATTGGAAGTCCTAGCCACAGCAATTAGACAAAAAAAAATAAAAGGAATCCAGATTGGAAAGGAAGTAGTAAAACTGTCATGTTTATAGAAGGCATGATACTATTACTTAGAAAATCCTAAAGATGCCACCAAAAAATAACTACAGCTCATCAATGAATTTGGCAAAGCTGCAGGATACAAGATTAATATACAGAAATCTGCTGAATTTCTATACACTAACAACAAACTATCAAAGAGAAATTGAGAAAACAATCCCATTTATCATTGCATCAAAAAGAATAAAATACCTAGTAATAAACTGACCTAAGGAGGTTAAAAAAACCTGTACTTGGAGAACTATAAAACACTGATGAAAGAAACTGAAGACAACCCAAATAGATAGATATATCGCATTCATGGATTGGAAGAACGTTGTTAAAATAATCAAAATACCCAAGGCAATCTACAGATCAAATGCAAATCCTATCAAGATACCAAGGACATTTTTCACAGAATCAGAAAAAATCTAAAATTTGAGTGGAAACATGAGAGACCCTGAATAACCAAAGAAATCTTGAGAAAGAAGAACAGAGCTGGAGGTATCACACTCCCTGATTTCAAGATATACTACAGGGACAAAGTGAGAGAGTGGCATGGACATATATATACACTACCAAATGTAAAATCAATAGCTAGTGGGAAGCAGCCGCATAGCACAGGGAGATCAGCCCAGTGCTTTGTGACCACCTAGAGGGGTGGGATAGGGAGGGTGGGAGATCCAAGAGGGAAGAGATATGGGGATATATGTACATGTATAGCTGATTCACTTTGTTATAAAGCAGAAACTAACACACCATTGTAAAGCAATTATAGTCCAATAAAGATGTTAACAACAAAAAAGATATACTACAAAGCTACAGTAAGCAAAACAGTATGGTACTGGCACAAAAACAGACACAGAACAGAGAGTCCAGAAATAAACCCAAGCACTTATGGTCAATCTACGACAAAGGAGGTAAGAATGTACAGTGGGGAAAAGACAGTCTCTTCAGTAAGTGTTGCTGGGAAAATAGAACAGCTACATGTAAAAGAATGAAATGAGAACATTTTCTCACACTATATACAAAAATAAACTCAAAATGGGTTAAAAACCTAAATGTAAAACCAGAAACCATAAAACTCCTAGAAGAAAACACAGGCAGAACACTCTAACATAAATTGTAGCAGTATCTTTTGGATCTGTCTCCTAAGGCAAAGGAAACAAAAGCAAAAATAAACAAATGAGACCTAATTAAACTTAAAAGCTTTTGCACAACAAAGGAAACTACTGACCAAACAAAAGGCAACCTAAGGAAGGAATGGGAGAAAATATTTGCAAATGATATGACCAGTAAGGAGTTAATATCCAAAATATATAAACAGCTCAACTCATACAGCTCAATATCAATAAAACAACCTGATTAAAAATGGGCAGAAGACCTGAATAGACATTTTTCTAAATAAGACATACGGATAACCAACAGGCACATGAAAAGATTCTCAGTATCGCTAATCCTCAGAGTAATGCAAGTCAAAAACACAATGAGATATCACCTCACACGTGTCAGAATGACTATCATCAAAAAGATCACAAATAACAAAAGTTGGCAAGCGTATAGAGGAAAGGGAACCCTAGAACAGTGTTGGTAGGAATGTAAATTGGTGTAGCCATTGTGGAAAACAGTATGGAGGTTCTTCAAAAACCTAAAAACAGAATACCATATGATCCATTAGTTCCACTCCTGGGTGTATATATGAAGAAAATGAAAACACTAATTTGAAAAGATACATGCACCCCAATCAATGTTTATAGCAGCATTATTAACAATAGCAAAGATATGGAAGCAACCTAAGTATCCATCAATAGATGAATGGATAAAGATGATATAGTATATATATACACAATGGACTGCTACTCAGCCATAAAAAAGAATGAAATGTTGCCATTTGTAACAACATGGATGGATATGGAGGGTAACATGAAGTAAGACAGAGAAAGTCAAATGCTGTACGTTATGACTTATATGTGGAATCTAAACTTAAAAAGAAAACAAATGAATATAACAAAACAGAAAGAGACTCAGATATAGAGAACTAGTAGTTACCAGTGGGGAGAGGGAAGGGAGGAGGGGCAAGATATAGGGAGGGGATTAAGAGGTACCAAAAGTTAATTAATCTTCAAAAACATGATTCTCTTGACTACAGAAAGAAAACAGTGTCTTTAGATTTTAAACTTCAAGCTTTGCTATCATGTTTAGCAACTATGGTTTATGACTTCCTTACAAAATAATGTAAGATTTGCAACACTAAGCAAACCTACCAAGAAACAATTATCCATAGTTCCCCCACTGGATTTTCATATCTGAGTTATCTACCAAGTTTTATCATTTGTACTTTTCACAAAATGTTAATTTCATATGTGCTTACACTTATATTCTACTTTTTCAATTACCTTTCTTATGTGAAGTTTCTTAGTCTTTAATTTTTTTCATCTTCTATAATCCAATAAAAACTGATATTCCATAAAAAAATTTTAAAATAAATGTTAGCTCTTATGCTTGACACACGTTTCACAAGCACCTCAAACTCTGTGTGTCCCAGACTATCGTTTTCCTATGTTCAGACCCCACCCCTCTGCCCCAGTCCCATTCTCCTCTTATTTCCTTTTTCAGTGAATGGCATTACCTAGAAGTCACCTCCCTCCTTTCCGCTTGCAGCTGATCGTGAACACTTGCCAGTTAGTTCTAGAAGCTCTTCCACTGCTCTAATTAAGGTCCTCATCTGCCTTCATGTTCACACTCGTGGTTCTCCATACCTGTGGCTGTAGCCAGTCCAATCCTGCTGCCAGTCCTCTGGCCAAACACAAGCTTCCGCGCACCCCTCTCCTGCTTGACGTCTGCAGCGGGCCCCACTATCCGACCAATAACATCCCAATCTCCAGTCCACCATCCTCAGAACCAGTGTGGCCGGTTCTCCTGCCTAGGGGTCCCGGAGCAGACCCCCATGGTGTGTGTGGCCCGGGAGCCCTGAGAGGGGGCTGGCCACGTGACCATGCTGCAGTGACCCCCCTCAGGGACAGCCAGCGCTAAGTAGGGGCTTTGTGGACTTAAGCTTCCCTGAATAGAGTCCAAGAGAGCCTTCACTTTGATGACCTCAGAACTCTATTGAGGAGTCAGAACACTCATACATACCAAAAAAAAAAAAAAAGCCACGGTATGAATGCCTAGTTGTACCCTGTGGTACCTGACTGTGGCACCCCAGTTTCCAACTGCAGCTGTCTGGGCACTTGATTCCTGTTGCCGCCACCGTCTGCAGCTCCCAAATATTAAACACTCACTGTGTACCTGGCACCGCGCTGCACCATTTTCATGCACAATTTTATTTAATCCTCACAGTGCCTCACAGCTTCCAAAGCCGAGTGTGTTCAGCTCTAGAGCATTGCTCTTAACCTCCCTGCTAGGCCGATGCATGCGTTGCTTCGCCTCCGTTTTGCTGAGTTCACACTTTCTCAGCTTCCGTCCAGTTATCCCAGTTCCCTGTCTTAGGTGATACCATCACCTTCTGACACCGAGAACCACAGATCAGGAAAGATACCCACCTGCCTCCCAGCCTCCAGGTAGGGAGACGCTGTTTCCTTAACCTAGCTCTTCCTCCCCGCTCCTGTGTACTGCCTGCCTGTGTGCCCGCCAGTGGGGACCTCCCACCACCAGCCTGTCAGCCAATACTTATGACTTCCTGCGAGGGAAATGATGTCGAACGAGGCTCTTGCACGGCGTGGGTCCACCTAGCACTGTGGCAGAGACAGGAAGAGAGCAGCATGCCGCTGGGTCCACAGAGGAAGAACACATCTGACACTTAATCAGTCGTGGGTGGGCAGCCAGGCCGTTTCCTAAGTGCTGTTTTTGGTTTTAAAAATAAGTTCTGCTCTTTATGTGCCATTAATCAAAAAATGCTCTCATTTCATAATAGGAAGCCATGATCATCCAATCATGAGGTTTAACGCAAAGGGGTCTTGTTACGTGAACTCATGAATCCGTTTGCAGAGGAAGGAAAAGTAAACCACAAAAGCAGAATTTAACTGATTCTCCTCCCAGGCTGTGACAACCAGCTAAGACGTATGCTACTCTGAGCTGGACTTGCACACACCCATTTATTTTCTCCTCCGTAAGAGATTGCAACTTTGCATCTTGTAATTGCAGAGGTTCAGTGTTTCCTACGTGGTGCGATCATTGCTGTTTTTTTAAATTTCTTTAATTAAGCGCGCGCGCACACACGCAGACACACACGAGACAAAATGATGGAAGACAGGACAAAAAATTCCATCTGTTCCTTAATTACCAGCCTGGAGCAGGATGGTTGTCATTGACACCTTGTCCAGGGCGGGTCTCACAGGGGGTCCCACGCGAGGCTACATCCTTATGAGGGCTGTGATTTCAGAGTCTCCACCCAGGAGGCGGCAAGCCCCGTCTCTTCAGCTACACAAATAAAGGTATTTTACACATGAGTTGGGCTTATCTCAAACTCCCCCCACCAAAGCATTAGGGTAAAGGCCTTGGCCCCGCTCCCCAGGGGGCTGGCCTCGTTCACACTATGTGCTGCCTTGACGTCTGTTCCAAGCCAGCATTAAAATGCTTCCCGTCACCCCCCCCAGCCTCAGCCCCCGCTCCAAACCCTCCCAGCCGGGGCAACACAAGAAAAGCCCCTGGTCGCAGTTTAACTGTCTTGGGTTTTCCTCAGTTCTCTCCCACTGACCTGGTTACGACAGCCCCTGAGCGGGCAGGGCACGCCCCTGTGCTGTCCCTTCTTTCGTCCTAGAAAGTATGCACAATACCCCGCTCACGTCTCAGCTGACAGAAGCTGCTTGTGAGGAAGGGACTGGGGTGGAGGGACAGGGGCCGTGCGTCGCATACTCTCCTATCCTGGTTGCCTTTTATTCCCACGTGCACATAGCCCTTTCCCATTAAAAAGTTTAGTTACAACTATTTTTTTTAAAAAGGTGGGCAGGGGATTGAAAGTACATACCTGTGCTGGTTGCCTCTGTCATCCCTGAGCAAGGAAACTGACCCATGTGGACCATGT
This sequence comes from Orcinus orca, assembly GCF_937001465.1. Classification (NCBI taxonomy): domain Eukaryota; kingdom Metazoa; phylum Chordata; class Mammalia; order Artiodactyla; family Delphinidae; genus Orcinus; species Orcinus orca. Next base: position 95,909,800 of record NC_064568.1, on the reverse strand, counting down.
CCACTCAGACGGACCTTGTTTCAATCATATCAAAAAATCTAGGAAGAGGCTGCAGTAAGGAAATGGCATTTTCAGACCATCTAGCGGCTGGTCAGAAAGATGGAGCCCCACATGGCCCAGCTGTGAGAGGTCCCCTCCCCAACTGCCAGCAGTCCTATTTTGGCCTCTGCTCTCCATTCTCTGTGTGCAAGGAGATAAGATGCCTCTTGATAGTTTCAGTTCATCGTAAGGACATGGTTTTTGCCCTCCAGGGACCAGCTGGCACCGTGTGAGTGGAAATAGTGCAGGTGCCCAACGTAAAGAATTGGGGTGGGCAAGAGAGGAAGATGGAGAGAGATGGCTTCAGGTCTGGAAGACGGTTGAGAGAAAGTGGCAGCAAAAAGGTGCTCTGGTTTGGATGAAGGAGGTGTGGACAGCTGTGCTGTGGTTGAAGACATCTCACTGCAGGTTCCAGGCAGCAGGAGAGTATGCACACTCACTGCTGACCCCCCAGCCCATCCGGCTGCCCCAAAGTTAGGAGCTGGGGCACAGTCCTGTGGGTTTCAGCAGCAAAGCAGTGCTGGAGCTGAGATGCTGCCAGCCACCTCGCAGGCCTCGGCTTAAAGCTCAGGGCTGGCGGAGGAAGGCCTGAGGCAGGCTTCCCAAGGGCCAGCTGAAGGCTACTCGTGCCACCCCACTTCCTCTGAACAAAACCAGCCTCTCATTCACGCAGACGGGGCACTCAGTCCAAGCCCTTTCGGTTCCAGCAGAGGCTGCAGTGCTCCGTGGCCCTCGGGGCACCAAGGTGGGCACCTCTAATGGAAGCACTGACAGGTGCATCAGTGCCTGCCCCCAAGCTGCACCCCTGCACGGCCCCTCGCTGCTCACATCAGCATCGGCCACTGCGGCCAGCTGGTCTTTGCATCCTCTCCTTCATCCTGAGACCCACCCCTCACCCAACACCGGCAGAGTGAGTTCTGCACCTCGAACTATGTTGGACTCTGTCATCCATCGCCCCCATTTTACGGGAGTGGGGACTGAGGTTAAAGGAACAGGATCCTACCACTAGGAAATGGCAAAGCTGAGCTGAGCACCCTGGGCTCCTGACCCTCAATCCAGTTCCCCTGCCTCTACATGACTAGGGGATCCCACAAAGGATGCTCAGAAGAATGACAGTTTTAGACACAGATTTAAACCCGTGTCTGCCCTGCTAAACTGCACCTGCTCTGGTGGGGTCAGTTACCACTGGGTTTAGCACCCTTCACGTAATAGGAAACCTGTCAAATACCGGCTGAAACAACCGGATTTTTTGTTTGTTTTAATGTAAAGGAAGTCTGGAGTTAAGTAGGGAAGGGCTTGTGGTACCATCAATGTGCCACAGCTCTGTGTTTTTGCCCCACCATCCTCACCATGCGACTTCCATCCTTGAGGTTGCCTCATGTCCTAAGATGGCTGCTGGAGTTCCAGTCATTCTGTATGTGTTCCAGGCAGGAAGTAAGAGGAACGGTTACCTGACCGTGGGGTAAATCCTCCGTGAATAAAAACCTTTTCTGTAAGCCCTACCTAATGACTTTGCTTCTATCTCATTGTCCATTCCTCTGCATCAAGACTGGGAAATAAAGTTTTGTTAACACACTCCCGCCTCAAATAAAATTGAGGTTTGGTTAGTAAGGAAGGGGAGGATAGATATGGGTGGTTGGCTGCCACAGAGCTACCCTCAGTAACGAGCTGACTCGTGATTAAGGTGAGAGTGAAACCACCTCCAGTGACCCAGCGAGGAGAGCAAATAATTCATAGGACATCTGTGTCTCACTACTGAGATTATAAGGTACTTCATCACATCCTGAATATAAACTTTTAGCAATATCCCCAACATCACCTAGAAATGAAGCCAGACTGACTTAAAAATGAGAAAATGGCACAGGCAGGTAGCATTCTCTGTAGCTTTTCTTTCTTTAGCAACCCGGGTTAAAGCTCTGACAAGGTACAATCTGAAATCTACAGTCCCTGCCTCCTTGCTATTCAAACTCTGGTCCCCAAGGACCAACATCATCAGGGAGCATATTAGAAATGCAGAACCCCAGGCCCCACCCCCGAGCTACTAAATCAGAATCCGAATTTTAACAGGGGCCCTAGGGGATTGCCATGTATGTAAGCTTTACAAATGGAAGACTTAAAGCACCTGCAGTGGGCCTCTGATCTCCTAGAACACTTCTCAGGAAGCATCCTCTCTAAGATGCTGAGTGAGACTGTAAGTCACAGTGTCGCCTCTTGGAAGAGAACACACATTTTACCCGTTATCGCTGTGACTCAGTAACACCTAATGTTTACTGAGTGCTTACCATGCGCCAGGCACTGACACGAGGGTACTGTGTGTCCTGCTGCATTCAACGCTCCTAGCAATCCTGTAAGGTGGCTACCATCACTATCATGTTACACAGGAGGACACCGTGCCAAGGTGCCCAGCCAGCAAGCTCCTCAGGGGTGTTAGCTCAGAGGACAGATAAGGGCAGTGTTTCAGGATGAGGGAGAAGCTTGGCATGGTGAAGCACGCTCTAGACAGGGATGGGAGCCAGGAGGCCTGCGTTCTAAAGGCTTCTCAGCTACCAGTGGGTGACCTGGTATAACCCCCGTCACCACCCAGAACCTCGCTTTTCTTTTCTGAGTACTGGGGAGGGGAGTGTCGACCAGGTGACTGGCACGCTCTCCCCTCCAGCGGACGCTCAAGTCCAGGTGTGCCTCCCTTCTGATCCCGAAGTCAGCCAGCCTTGGCAGCAGCCAACCCCAACTTTATCCAGATCCACCCGACTGCCACCGGGGCTGGCCAGAGCCCAACTCAGTCTACAGACGCAATGTTGGACACCCCAGGGGACGCATACATCTTTCCAAGCTATCAGAGGCGAATACACACAGCTGCTCCAGCCGCCCCCTGCCCCCCCACCAGCCTTCTCACTGGACTCAGGTGCAGGGGAAGGAGCCGGGCAAAGCCCACTTCCCGTCAACTTCCAGAATTAGACTTGATCGGAAATGTTCCCAAGGAAACACCTGGCCATGCCAGACGCTGCTTGCCAAAGCTGCCAGTGGGGCATCCCCACTCTGCCCACCTCATTGCAAAGGGCCAGCCATACCACCCTCAGACCGGCCGGCAGAAACCAGAAATAAGCAGTGAAGGGAGACCACTCAGATGCAGTTCACGGTGGAGGGCGCCTGGTACCCCTCCTGGCACCTGTGCAGGGCATGTCCAGTCACCAGGTTTGTCAAATGGAGTGGGAGCTTCTGAGAGTGTCTCCCCGTTCACAGTGGCCCCTATACAGTGTCCCTTGCTCACCGGCCCTGCGCTGCCATGGACACAGGGAGGCTCCTGGGGGGCCGTGAGTCTGTCTCCATGGGGATGGATGATCGATCCACAGGCAGCACCAGACCCAAGATGGACCACAGGCCCTTTCCCATGGATTTAGGAAACGGGGCCAAGAGACTGTCTCCAGAGGCTGGACCTGTACCAGATAATCTTAGGACCTCAGGGTAAGGCATCTTCCACCAGAGCAACCCGGACAGCAGAGAGAGAAACAGCAGACACACAGAGCAGGTCGAAGATAAAGGGGGCCAGAGTCTCTTTAGTCCTGTCCCAGATTCTAGCCCTACCCCCAGTGGGTTCTGAACCTCACCCCCTGTATCCTGTGATCAAGTCTCCTTGAGCAAGCCAGCACCAGAACAATTCTGTTACTTGTCACCAGAGGAGTCGGGCATTCATGTATTCACCTAATACTCAGGGAGAGCCCAGGCAGGCTGAGATGTCCTTGGCACCGAGGGAAAAGAAAAGAATAAGACATGATCTATACCCTCGAGGGGCTCACAGGCTAGTGTTCGATATAAACAGGTCATTCTAAACCAATGTATTAAATGTGGTAGAAAAGACACAGAGTACCATGGAAGGAAACAAGCCTAGGGCAGAAGCCAAGGGGCAGAGAGTCGGGAGGGCTTCCTGGAGGAGGGGATGCTTGAGCTGAATAGAGATAGGAGGATGTAGCCCTGCAGTGGGGAGACAGTGTTCCTGACCAAGATGATACCAGCATGCCCAAAGATGGGTGGGGGACAGCACGGTTTCAGGGAGAAAACACATATGAGGAACTACACTAGGTAAAGCAGAAGTGTGCAAAAGGGACCAAGACACAGGCTGGACGCAAGAAGCCTGCTTTTTAGAGGGAAAGCACATGGAGTTTAATTAAAGTTCGAGACCACCAAACCAAAGACTCCTGAACCATTATGCATGAAACATTACAGAAGCTCAGAAGCAGGAGAAGGCACGTGTGTGCAGCTTGGAAATTAACAAGGGGCAGTTTCAGATAGGCCTTGAAGCCCAGGGCAGATTCAAACAGAGGCAGAGCCTGGCCACAGGCTTGCAAACCACGCTATTCGAAATTGTTCAACATTCCTCAGAGCTCTGTACTTCTTTTTTTTTTTTTGCGCGGTATGCGGGCCTCACTGTTGTGGCCTCTCCCGTTGCGGAGCACAGGCTCCGGACGCGCAGGCTCAGTGGCCATGGCTCACGGGCCCAGCCGCTCCGCGGCATGTGGGATCCTCCCGGACCGGGGCACGAACCCATGTCCCCTGCATCGGCAGGTGGACTCTCAACCACTGCGCCACCAGGGAAGCCCTGTACTTCTTAAAGTGCTTTCACATTAAGCTCACCTGATGCTCACAGCAAGTTGAGGAGTAAGCAATTCCAGTACCTTCCTGAAGGTAATGGGGAAACTGAGCTGCAGACTGAGTGATCTTGGGTCACAGAACTAACGGGTCAGTGCGGAGGCTCAGACCCTCCCCAGCGCCCACCCCTTCCAAGGCTCTTTGTCACTCTTGCATGAATAAGAGAAGGGGACGAAGACCCATGCATTGCAGAGTAACTCCAACTTTCCTCCAGAGCTTCTGGGCAAGCCCAGGTCACCTCCACCCTTGTGTGGCAGCTCAGGAGTGAGAGGTCCTCTTAAAGACTGAGAAAACAAAATACATACCTGTTTAATATGTCTTCCCTGCATGATTACAAGCTCCAACAGGGCAAATACAACTTAGCAATTAAACTCAGTACCTGGGCCATTAATGCGAGTGTGTTCAAATCTATTTCATGATTGAATGAGAATGAAGACGAGAACAAGTGAACCACAGAGTGGAAAGGGGAGAGAGGAGGTGGGGACGCAGGCCTGCCGGGGCATGGACACGGCCTTCTGACAGAAGCGAATCATCCGAAGCTCTCCTCACTGCCACCCTCACAAGCCTTCATGGCATTAAGCCCGGGGGGGCGGGCAGGGAAGGGATACCAACATTTCCAACAAGTACCCGGTGGCTACTTGGTAAAACTCTAGGGAAAGAAGGGTGACAGGAGACGAGCAGAAAGAGACCAAACAGGAGGGTCAGAGGTTAGCGTGAGCTCCAGCAGGCCCGAGCACCCCTGTATGAGTTCCTGGTAAATGACCAAGTAATCCCTAGGCTTTAGGTGTGATGCTGAGGTCTGAACCCTGATCGCCTGCTGTGCTATCCTGCTGGAGGTTCTGCTCGGTCGGGACAAGCTTCTTGAAGGATTTTTTCCTTGTCCTCTGATCACGTTCTCCAACCCCCCTCTGGGTGGTGGCCCTACAGTGAGACCAGCCCCGAGTGAGGAACTGTCACCTCACCTAGCAAGGAACCGCCCACTCACTTTTTAACCTCCATAGGGCAAGGCTGGCAGACCAAAAAGGAAAGGGAGTGACTGGTGAGGAAGGCAGTGAGGGGCCGGCACCCCAGCCTGCCCTGCAGGCCTCCGGGAAAGTTCCTCCCCCCCTCTGTTCACATCGCCCTCCTCCTCCACCCACCCATCCCTGGCCTCTTCAATCTGGCCTCCTGCCAGGAGCCACGAGCAGTTTCACTTGGCACAGATTCTAGAGGAGAAACAGCTCTTTGTTCCATCCACCAGAGGAAAAGGTCCCCAACTCCTGCTACAAAGACACCTTTTCACCTGTCAAGGCAAAGAAAAGCAGCCTCTAGGCCTTCCAAACCCAGAACACCCAGCTGAAGACAAAAGCTGCTTCTCCTCTGGGACCACTGGAGGATGCAAAAGGCAGAGGCAGAGGCCCTGCCAGCCATCCACACCCCTAACCCCTCCCAGAGGCTGCCTCGGGCTGAAGGACGCCTCAGCGCTGCTCACAGAGGCCATCACTCAGGCAGGAGATTGGACATAGTCCTGGGCACACGTGCTCTATTTTTACCCTCCCCATCCTCAGAGACTTCGCTCCACACTCTGCACTTTCAGGGAGGAAAACTAAACCCCCAGTCACAGTGGGGAGCTGACGACCACAGGGCCCAGGGTGATGCTGCAGCAATTCAAGACGAGGCCGGCTCGTCTCACACCCAGAACAAAAGAGGATGGAGGCCTTCAGAGCTCTTTCCACACATCACGGGATCTGAGGGTTGCCCACAGTTTTCAGGCAAACTTTCCATTAACAACAACAAAAAAAAGCACTTCATGCTAATGAACCCTGACCTCATTTCCTGAAGTGGCCTCACACACACACACAAGCCTGCGTGTGTACAATCTGTCAGTTTGATTTGTCATCAGGCAAAAGCCACACACACCCACCCCAACCTTCCCTGCCCTCAGATCTAGAGCTTCTCTCATCTATGTTTAAGGCGACGCTGTAAGAAGGAAGAACTAGAAACTCAACTTAGTAACGTTAAATCCCAGTTTTCCGAGGCAGGGGGAGAACCCCACATATTAGCCACCACAGTTTTGGCCACAACCGAAACCCTGGGTTTCTGCAGTATCCGGACAAAACGTCTCGAATAAAGGGAACGTGGGGCTATTTTCATCAGGAGCTGTGCTTCTCACAGCACGCAGTGAGCAGAAACATCTTCAAAATACTGCACTCTCAGTAAAATAAAATTCTGATACTGAAATGGAATTGGATCCTCACCTCCTCTGTGTCCCTAGAGTGCCTTAAATTCTGCCCAGATGGAGCCCTTTCGTTGTCTAAGGAAAACGCGTGATAATCAGATTGACAAAACAAAACAAGACCCAAGACCCACACCCTATAGCAGACAAGGTTTTGCCAAACAGCAAAATACTGCATATACTGTACTTGCAGAATATTTAATTTTCTATCCCTCAGCAGTGGGGCAATAGTCTTCCGTTTTGGCTCATCTGGACCCTCACCAGAATTTTAAGCGGAACTCCAGCCCCTTCGGCCCCCTCCCCGCCAGGTGCACTCCCTCCCTCTCCCCCCACCTCCCCCCTGCTCTGTGAGGCCTGCCCCTGCTTCTCCCAGTGCCGAGGTGGGAGCCAGCAGTTGGGATTCACTAACATCACTTGACCTTATAATCTTTACCAAAAAGTTGTGCAAACTTTTATGGTTTGTAACCATATGTGGCTCGTAAATTAGATAGAAGTAAAGCGCTTATGACTTCTGTGAATTTCACATAAACCCCACGTTCACTCACTAGGTAGCGGACAAGTGCAGCAGGAACTCCTCGCGCGCTTTTGCTCACATCTCCTACTGGATTCAAAGTTCTTCGGGGCAGAGGCGATCACTGGATAAATGTAAAGTATTAACTGTAAGCACAGTTTGCTTTAAGAAGTTTTCTTATGAGTGTATTTTTGATTAAAAAAATTTTAATACTTTTGGATATGTTACTTTACACATGGGCCAGCTGGTTTCAACAACTCCGTGTGCTCTGAACTCTCTCTACAGCTATTTTCCACATTAGGCAGGGACTGAACTCTCAAGAGTGAGAGCTCCATAATTCCATGTCTCCTCTTTTTTGGGCAGAGGGATGGGGGCGTGGAGAATCCAACTCACCACTCTGGGCTCCTGCAGGTCTGACAGGTGCATGAATCAGTTTCAAACAAAGGGCCGCGTCTCACTCACCCAGCTCAAAGCCTGCAACTGTTCAACCAACAGTTACCATCAGGGGACGACACGGCCGGGGTGGGGCGGGGGGGGCATTAGCTATTAACCTGAACCTGCCCTTTCACCCATTCCTATTCCGGGTGGCAGAGTCCTCCCCAGATGCTCACCCAACATTTAACGGCCCATCAAGAAAAAGCAAGAGTCCAGCAAAATAAACAAGTCCTCTCTTAGCAGGTAAATTTAGACGCATTTTGTTCAGTAATATTTCACTCCAACTGGCACAAAGAGAAAAAAAAATGTAAGGCCTTTATTTAAACCTATTTAGCAAGACAAAGTCTCAGAAAACAGATTTAGATTTCAGAAGATTTAGAAAGTCTGCTTAGATTTCAACAGGTACTGTATCAACAGAAGCCGATTCTGAGTTGTCAACGTAAGGAAGCTGTTTGTCATTCCAGAAATAGACCTTAGAAAGTAACTAGCTTGGTGCTAAGTAGAGAGGAGCAGGGCAAGCTTGGTTACACCCTGCTTCCTGAAGCACCCACCCACCCTGACTCAACTGCTGTACAAGCTGGGAGCTATTTTCAAACAACGCTTTCAAAATGCTGTTCAGAACAAGTTCCTATTGTATAAGCACAGGGGACTATATTCAATACCCTGTGATCAACCATAACGGAAAGGAATATGAAAAAGAATGTATATGTATGTATAGCTGAATCATTTTGCTGTACAGAAATTAACACATTGTAAATCACCTATATACTTCAATAAAATAATTTTTTTTAAAATGCTATTCAGAGTTGAACTCTGTAGTTCTGTGTAATCAGAAGATGCCATTCCACAACACAGTGACTCCAGGTATCTTAAATAAATTTTGCTGGGAAAACAATTACACTTTGAGTACCAAAGTGAGAACCCTATTATCAGTTTAGTAGATCATGTCCCAAAAAAGCCCTCTGGGCAGGCCTGGCAGACTGTCCACAATGTCAGGAATGTTCAGGCGGAGTGGACCGGGGTCCCGCAGTGTTTGTGCCATAAGTCGATGGCCTTGCTCACAATCGCATCCGAGCTGTCCTGGGGGATCTGTAAACAAGCAAACCAATCTCTGAAATGTGTTTCCGACTTCAGTATCTCCCTCATTTTCACTCTGGTACAAATCTCATTTCCACTGGAGTTTTCACCATTTTTCAGAAAGCGATCACACAGGAGGCTAGTGCCAGGATCTGTTTCATGCGCCACCTGAGGCCGCAGCAAGGAGCAGTCGTGTCATACCGCCTAGGGTCGAATCCTGCACTGCCCACTACTTGTGGACTTCTGGGCATTATCTGAGCTCCCTGGGTTCAGATCCCCGTCTCTAAAATGAGGCAAATGATAGCCGCAATTCACAGGGCTCTTTACCGGGTTACATGACATAATTCACAAAAAATACTTAGCAGTGGCCCTGGCACCGTGAGCCACTAATTATTACAACGATGACGGTTCTTTGATCCAACATACCTTCACTTAGTACTTATTTACTGGGCCACTGTTCAACTGTTAACATTGACTGATTAAAATATATAGATTTGGGGTCCAGTGAAATTCACTCACACCTAAGTCTCTTTACTTCCACCTCTTCTTGCCTGGTTAAGGGTATTCTAAGATACAAAGACGGGGAAAAACAGATTCATTTTGACCCTTTTCAACATGCTCTAAGTTTACATTTCAGCACATTAACAAATCCAACTGGCACTCTACCAGAGATAGCAACAGAAATGAAAGGACTTACAAAATCCCTCAAAACATCAGGTTTCCTTTTCCAGCAACAAAGATCAGTCACCCTAAAGTAAAGATCTCACCCCTTCCTTTTCTTGACAAACCTCCTAGGGGTCACATCAGGGGATGAGACTCCAGTCCCAGGCGCATACACTCATGGAGACTTGCTGCTCAGACCACTGACCCCAAAGGACAGCACTACAATCCACAGACCAACTTGAAACTTCCAGGGGAAAATTGTTTCTTATGATGTAAAAGTATACTATGTCTCTGAAATAATTTAATGCAATAGAAAAATCTGGCTTGCTAAACTGACTTCCCTTCTAGATTCAAAATTAAAACAAAACAAAGTACACTTACATTTTCCAGAAACTTTGTTATCTTCTCTGCACCGTTCAGTGCCATTACTTTTATTTTAAAGGTTAAGAGAATTTCCACAGCTACAAAAACTAGTATCTTACAGGATCCACTTATGACTTTATCCCAAACCCTGCAAAATAAAGATATAATCAAATTATGAGTTTGACGTTTATGTTTATCTAAACAGCTCAAATTTCAAAATTAAATCAAATTACATTTTCTTTTAAGTACCGTCGTCCCTCAGTATCCCCAGGGAATTGGTTCCAGGACTCACTTGCTGTGGATACCAAGATCCGTGGAGGCTCAAGTCCCTTGTGTAAAATGAGGTGGTACAGTCAGCCTTCTATATCTGCAGATTCCACATCCAAGGATTCAACCAACCACAAATTATAAACACAGCACAGGATCAGCTGAATCTGCAGATGCGCATCTGCGGATACAGAGGGCTGAGTTCGTGAGCTTCAGAGAAGAGCTACGAAGAAATCATCACCAAGGAAAACAACACAGATCAGCCGTTTGAAATCTATTTCAGACACAATCAGCAGTGGAAGGAAAGAAGGAACCATGGCTAGAAAGTATCAATATTTGCTCTGCTAGGAACTGACCAGTATGCCAATTCCCTAATGTTTCGAAACTGACATTTTCGGGCAGGAAAGTCCTAAACCAAAGCTTAGATTTTACTAACATTTTGTAATGTTCATATAATCATTACATGGTAAGGAACAACAAAAGCAGCAAATGAAATGATAAATTCAATTTCATTTTCCAGTGGTTTAAATTCCTTAATTAAGGAGCCAACGGGAGCCAACTGAATATACTCTAAAATAACTATTCTGATAACTCCTATAAACTCTTACAGTTGGTATTATTCTATACATGCCAAATGCATTGTCTTGTAATGTCCTCTGTACATTTACCTTTCTCCTCAACTGCAAAGTTGTGGATGGGGTGATCCAGGACACCGAAATACCCGTAACACGTCTGAAGTTGATGGAAGAGCTGAGTTTGAGTCTCAGGTCTCTCACTGCCTTCAGCTACTTTAGAAATACACATTTTCTCTAGGACCTGCTCCATTTCTGGAAAAGCCCACATATACTCCTAGAGACTATTTCACACGGGAATATTGAACAGCATCGAACACATTGAGGGCCTTCAATTTCTCTAACTGTATGTTGTAACATTTTTAATATTTATATTAATGAGATATTTCTAATGTTTCTAACTTTATATATAATAAGCAGAATCGTGTGTTGTTATGTTAGCTGCTGGAGAAGTCAGCATCAAATTATTGTATTGTTCTAAAGCAAATTCATATTCCAAGATGATCACGTTAAAAAAAAAAAAAAAAAAGAACACAGGATTTTTCTGCCTCTGAGCCTGCAGTCCATATTTGAAAGAAATACTTGCCTCTGTAAGCTGGATTCAGGCAAGCAGCCGGCGAAACATCTCTTGAACCAGAGATCATAGGGAAGTTTGGACACTGCAGAACTCGTCTTCAGATGACTCAGCAGTCGGCTATCTTCCAGGTTCAAGTATTGTTCAAAAGCCTTTGGCTAATGATTAAACAGGAAGAGATTACTCAGTTCCTGTGACATAATGTTACCTGATCTTACAGCCTGTGATGGAAAAGTTTACATGCTGAACACAGGAAATGCTAGAAGACAAAGCTTCAGGCGCATTTAAGTCACTGGGGAAGCAGCAGTTTCCCAGGTCAGAACTAACCAGAGGAACCAAGCGTCCAGGACTAAGGGGTTTCCTGGGACAGTCCCAGGCTAAAAGGAACCGTTAGTCACCCTAGTTAGTCCCAATTGTGCTAGCCAGATTCGACAACCGAAGACAAAAGCCCAAACCAAAACTCAGTTGCTCTGGGGAGCTAAGAAAGGCCCGCGTTCTGGCTGCTCTAGGGCAGCAGGTTATACGTTCAGGGAAAGGACAAGGGCTAAGACCAAAGAAACAGAGCGGGACTAAAGCGAACTAGGGACTAGCGGGACAGGGAACTAGGAAGAATGGAGATGAAAAGGCCCAGCAGTCACTGATGCCACCTACGCTGACCCACGTGGAGCACGCTCTGCACTTGGCAGCTACAACAGGGGTAGCTCTGTCCCCAGCAAGATGTGCACAAGAATTCCGGAGAGGTACAGGAATAACACAGGGGGACAATGCTCCAGGGTTCCGTCTGGCAGCCTCTCCCATGTACGGTTACACAGCAGCCAGCACTAGAAGACTGGGGTGGGAGCTAACAAAGCCGGCTCCCAGACGGGTCTGCTGTATTTACAGGGTTCTCTGGCAAAGCACGGATCCTAAGGTCAAACCCTCAAGTCTGTACTCTCTATCCAGAAGGGCACAACCAGATCCCATATCACCTGGCCAAATGCAATTTTTTTTTTTAACTAAATATCTGCACCACTGTACTTCTGCCAAAGAGGCAATTCATAACCTTTACAATGTCCACTGTAGCCAGACACTGCCACATATATAGGGAAGGGAGTAAAAAGCAAGATAGCTTTATTACAGTGTGTTATAGTTAGCTCTTTGCAGCTCTCTCAACCAGGTTGGAAGCTCCTTGAAGGCAGAGATGCTATGATGGGAGTAAGCAGAGACGATGGGTACATCCAGGTGGGAATCCTAACCCATATACTTAAGAAGCCAGAAGGAGTTTCCCAGGACAGCTGATGTTTGAGCTGGCCCACGAAGAAGGGATGGGACTTGGCCAGACAAAGAGGGCCACGCATCGATATCTGGTCCAGCTTAAAGGAGAAATATCCCTAAATAAAGAGAGCTTCTAAAAAAGGAAAATGCCAAAACCTCTATAGGAAAAAAACGCACATGGCTCTAACCCATATGAAAAGATGCTCAGCCTGGCTATAATAAAAGAAATGCAACCTGAAACTATAGTAAGGTATCCTTTCTCACCGATCATGCTGGCAAGAACACATACCAGGTTGGCGAGGCTATAGGGAAACTGGTGTTCTCATCTGTTGATCATGAGTATGCAAAAGGGTATGAGCTCTACAAAGAGGAATTTGAAAAAACCTAGCTGAGTAACATATGCCTTTACCCCTTGATCTAGGTCAATTCATTTCTAGGAAATCTATCCCCCATATATACTGGCAAATATACAAAAAGATACATGCACAAAGCTATTCACCTGTTATAAGAGCAAGAGACTGGAAACATCTCAATTAGCCAACAATAGAGGATGGGTTGAATAAACTAGGATGGAGTGGTATGCAGCTGTGAAAAGGAATAAGGAATGTCTCTATATACTGCTCATGGCATAATCCCCAGCATATATTAGGTTAAAAAATAATAAAGCAGGGTGAAGAAAAACGTGTATCAGATGCTACTGCTAAATCTAAGAGGGTGAATATAAATACATATCCATGTGTGCTTTTTTTTTCTTTTTAGTGGAAGATGACATTTATACTGCCTGAAATTTTTAGGACACAGCAAATGGTAGAAATGGTAGATGTGATGATTTTATTTATATTTTACTGTAAAACATTTAGGTTATTTCCAATATTTCCATGACTCTCATAGACTTACTTTTAAGGAAATAAAGCATACCTCAACAGAAGGCAAAACCTGGCAAGAGATTTAACCACCTTGAGAGGAATTTATATTAAACTTAAGAAGAGGCTGCTAATAGTATTCATTAAAAGAAAAAAACCCTCTCTTTAGGACAGCTTTTAAAAATTATATCAATGGCAAGGAAAGAAAACTCACTTACTTTAATGACTAAACACAGTTAAGACTGAGATGGCTTAAAGGCAGTCTGATCTGAAGAGAACAACAGAGACCTTCCATGTCACACCACTGAAGCTGGCCTCTACTCTCCTTGGCAATCAGAAGCCTCATCAAAGAGAATTTCCAAAAGCTTGTATGGAGAGGAAAGCTGTGATGTAATCCTATAGATCAGAACACTACAACATAAAGGCATCATCACCAGAAATATTCTTTTCTTTGGATGTCAAAAGGCCGTCACTGTCTATCATGTGCACATTTCCCCAGGATTATGAAACAACCTATGCTCTGTGATAAAAAATTTGGTAAAACCACAAAAGATGACAGACAAGATTTTAGAAACTAACAAAAAGCTAGGCAGAAGAGATCTAGTATACAACAATAAAAAATTTTAAGCAGGACTAAACAAGGTTTAACTAAAGACAGCTTTTTTTAAAACTTGACTTTAAAAGTTTAAGTCACACACACAAAAAAAGTTTAAGTCACTTGATGCCTAAATCAAATAGCAACACAAAGGAAATTTAGCTTTTCTGATACATTCTGAACCTTAAAAAAAAATTTGCAACTATAAAAAAACTATGTGCTAGGCACTATAATGTACATGCGAAAATAAACCCCCTTTTCTGAAGATGGGGAAATTAAGGTTCAGGGGACATAGGGACATTACGTATCTTGCCGATTCTAAAATGCATTTCTTTAAAAAAAAAAAAAAAAAGCTCAAGGCATTTTTGAAAAAGAACAATAAGAGGGAAATTTCCCTACCAGCTATGAAAATATGCTAGGAAGTTAAGGTAAGTCATATGGTACTGGCCAGGAAACAGACAAATACCTTGATAGAAAAAAAAAAAAGGAGCCCAGAAAGAGATAAATATATATATAAACCTAGTACATGATAAAGAGGGCATTACAAATCTGTGAAGAAAAGAATGAACTGACCAACAGCGTAAGTAGTAGTTCTACTGCTTATTAACTGTGTGGCCTTGGACAAGTTACTTAACTGCTCTGTGCTTCAGTGTCCTCATCTGTAAAAACAGATGTGTTAAGATGAAATAACTCATCAGCAAAGCAAATTTAGTCTTGGTTGGCATGAATCATGTTCTCAAACTGTTGACCAGAGCGAGGAGGAAGAGGGCGGTGGGGTGCTGGCTGAAGCTGTGCTGCAGTTATAACCACAAAAGAAACAGTCACGTCTGCGTCTGATGCCAGTCACAAAGGTAAGTCCTTCGCCAATTAAAGAACTAAATTTTAAAATGTTCAAATATTTTTAAAAGTTAGAAGCTTTTTAAAAACTCGTTTTTAAATCTCGGGATTAGAAAGGGCTTTCTAACTGAGATACAAAACAGCAGAAGAAATACTGATAAATCCAATGGTATCAAATCTTTACATCTTTACACAACAGGGAGAAATATTTTCAGAGAAAATATTTAACTTATTTAACAAAGGATAAATATCCAGCATCCAGCATATAGCAATAACTCTTACCAAAAAAAAGGAAAGACGGAAACAAAATAGAAAGGTAGACAAATATGATGACCAGTAAACATACCCAAAGCTGCTTAACTTCACTCAAAAATGAGGCAACGGAAATTAAAATGGGCTACCATTTCACTATCAGATTGGAAAAATTTTAAGAGAGTGATACTATCAAGTACTAGCAATGGGGTGGAAAACAGGAAATCTCATAAACTGTTGGGGGAAGCAAAACCGGTACAACTTCTGGGTAAGTAACCTGGTAGTTAACAAATTTAAGTATGTCTCTTGCAATTGAGCATCTGTTGTATAGGTAACCCACCCTAGAGACACATACACACATGGGAACACATCACGTACACGGAGTGGGACTGTCAGCATGGAGCCTTTACATTAAACTGGGGCAAATTCTTAACAGAAAATACTATGAGAATTTTTTAAAGTGGTTCTAAATGAGCGATCTCAATCTTAGCCTCATTTCAGAATCACTTGGAGTTTTAAAAAAGTAGAATTCTGGGGCCTCACCCCCCTGAAGATTCTGATTTCATTGGTTTGGTCATTTTTAAGAGCTCACAGGTGGTACTAATAGGAAGTCAGGACTGAAAACTACCTATGTGTATTGACATGGAAAAGCTCCCAGACATTAATTTTTAAAAAGAATTGTAGGGCCGTATGAACAGTATGATAATACTTACATCTTAAAAAAATATATATATATGTTATATACATATACACACACGTGTTCATGGGAATGCACTCGCAACCTCATCCATTCCAATGCACATAAAATAGTCTAGACAAATACACACCAAGCTGATGACAATGCCCACGTCTTAGAAAGTGGGGGAGGGGAGGTGCTGGTGCAGGTCTGTAACACTGGATTCATTTGGATTACTTAATACTTCGAGAATGTATCTGTTACTTATGTTATTAAAAATAATGAATTTTTAAACAAACTATCAAAATGCTACTGCATTTACTCCAATAAGAAAAGCGAATCACAGTATGGTTCGCACCTCTTGATTTAATCAGGCAGCTAACATTTCATTTCCATATGCTCCAAGGCCATGCTTTTATTTTATTGAAATTAAGTGAATTAAATTTCAAAATTCTAAAATCAAATTTTACTTAATGCAAGTACATAAAAAACACTCCTGTTCAGTGCCCTGGGAAACGGAGGGCCGAAGAGTCTCGCCGACCACCCTAACGGACACAGCAGGGACGGATCTCCAGGGCTTGGCTGACCTGTGCCCCGCACCTGACCCTGCGTCCTGTACACGGTTACTGCTTTCAACAGAATTTCCAAGTGAAACAATTCAATGACTTAAGAGAAAAGACTCGTTTTTATAAAATGAGGGAAAACACTGGGCAGAGAGAATGGCAAAGGACCCCTGGCTTGTGCTGGTGACACAAGCGCTGGTCTCCAGATTCCCAAGTCAGAGTGTACAGACCACCGGCTGCCTTCCTCACAGAGTCCCGACTCTAATGTGAGATCACAGTGTGCCCGGCTAAAACGAACCGACCACATTTCCCAGGCTCCACTGCAAACTGGGGTGGCCTAGTGACACAGCCCTGCCCGCCAATAGTCATGCAGAAGGCAAGTCTGTTAAAGGGGGACAGGCTGGCCTGGCTTGTCACTTCTCCTCCTTTACTTTCATCTTTGCTTTTCCCTTCCTGCCTAGAACAGGGACGTCATGGCTGTCACTCCAGCATCTATCATGGGATCACGAGGGGAAGGATCACACCTAAGAAGGCTAGTACAGGAGGACACGAGCCTGGGTTCCTGGCCATACAATGGCTGTGGCACCAGCCCTGGGCTGCCTTGCTTCCAGACTTCTGCTTACATGAGAGAAGACAAAGTCTCTGTTACTTGGGCTTCCCATTCTACACAGCCAAACTTAAACCTTAGTACAGACGGGTAGTTCTAGCTAAAGTCAGGGGATTCTGGATCAAGATAAGGAATACCATAGAGCGGGGGGGTGGGCAAGCTACAGCCTGCAGAGGCCAAATCCGGCCACAACCATGCTTTTATGTATTTTGTGTGACAACAGCAGAGCTGTGTGCTTACACCAGAGACATACACACCCAGCCCACCAAGCTGGAAATATTTACCATCTGGCCTTTTACAGAAGGTATCTGCTGATTCCCACCACAGAGGGTCCACGCATAATTGTAGCAGCACCAGGAGGTAAAGGCCATTTCCTGAGGACCCCCATCACCATTGCTCACGCCCACCCCAAAATAGCCATAACATCATCCCTCACCAGCTGGGGTAGAAAATCCCGGTACTTGTTATTCAGTTGGTTCACAAAGCATCGGGTGAGCCAGTAACAGTCAATGCTATCTTCCACCATCTCTTCCATGGCTTTAGCAATGGCAAGAAATACTTCATCTTCTGGTTCCTGCAAGATTAATAATAACTCTCAAGAGGGAGGTAGAAGAGAGAAATACAGAATTCTTTAATAATAATGAAGTCTTGCTCCCTAGATTCTGAAGGACCTGCAATAAATCAAAGTGGGACCAAAAGCGCACAGTCCCTCACTAAAAAGATGACCAAGGGGAGACGAGGATGAGTAACCAGAGGAACCCGAGTCAGCGCTGCTTCTGAACACTCAGCTTTCAAGCTGAACGTTCAGAGATTTTCCAACTTCTAACATGAAGGCCAAAGAGTCAACACAAACCCTAAGCAAGGGCTGACTCTACACCCAAGAGTATTCTCTGCGCTGGAGGAGAATTCCTTTCAAACAGAAGTGATAAACAGCAAACAACTGGAGACCTCTGTCAATAATTTGCAAACATTAAATGACCCCAAAAGGACTAATAAGCATTTTATTTCAAAGCATTCATACATAGCTTTAAATTTTTGTTCTATCTTTAAGCACCTAAAAACCTAAAAATGACCCTAGAATCAGAATTTTAGGACTTTGAAGAATGGCATTTCTCAAACCCTGTGTCAATACTCAGAGCATGAAAGCAAACCCTCAAGTAAGTTTTGAAAGAAATCTCATAAAAACTGGAATCCACTTGAAAAACCTGTTTTCTAACACCATATCTTACACCAAAAGCTTTACATTTTCATCTAGGATTTAACAGCTGAAGGGTTTTAAACATTGAAAAGAAACTAAAAAGTTTCCTTCTACTCCCCTAAGAAGTCCCAAGTTAAAATCAAAATACCTATTTTAACAGAAGTATTGCATTTTAGGCCTCCTATCCACTTCTGAACATTCTACAAAATGTCAGGAACAGCAGAAAGTCTCCTTTCGTGGACTCCCACCCGGCCCTGGCGCTGTGCTGGGTGCTCCTGAACCTGGCATCTCAGCGCTGCTCCCAGTTACTCTGAGACACAGCCAAGAGGACGAGCGCCCTCCAGCTGAAGGCAGCTTCTATGTGCCCAGCCCTGTGCCGAGCACGGCCACACAAGTCTCCTTAAAAGATAAGGAAAATACAGCTTCCAGGGCTTGGTGACCAAGGAGGCTTGAGCCCAGAACAAAACTTGGACAGCACGTCAGCCTGAGGCCACGGTACAGGTGCCTGGACCTCCAGCCTGGAAAGCTGAACAGGGATGAGGTGGAAACGTTAACCTACCATCTAGATCTCTCGAGCTAATGGATAATCTAACCTAACTTCATGTACAGTTTAGGAACTTGTGTAGTACTATCAGCTAACTGCATTCTGCCGATGGGAAATAAAATCTAAAGTTTGAGGGTTCCACCTATTTTCAGGAATGTTCTCTCTTGATAAACTTCATCAAAGTGGACGACCTAAGATTTGCCCATGGGACCCAAAGCAGCCTCAAAAAGAAAGCACAAGTCGAAGTCCAAACTGCTGTGCTAGCACACTGCAATCTTCAACAGCCACCAAAAAACTTACAGAACAGCACAGTTTGCAGGCAAATCCCTCTTCCAAACAATTCACTCTGTTTTAGCCAAAAGTTAAAATGCTTAGAGTGAACTGCAAGTTGTATTAAAATAGCCAAAGCCCAAGAGCTATAGTCATTACTTTGCCTGCCCTCCTCCACTCCCCCTCTCTTCCCTTTATAAACAATAAGCAGTCCAAGAAACTAGAGTGAGCGGTTTGTCAAAGGTGAAATCTATAAAGCAGGCTGGAGCCTGTGGGCCTGAGGCCAAGGAGGGGTCAGGGCCAAGGAGGCAGCCAGTGACTACAAGGCCTGTGCGGTCTGCAGGCCAGGGCCAGAGAGGTGGCCGGCCGTGTTGGTCACAGACAGAGGAACGAGCAAAGAAATAAATACAAATAAGAAGAGGCTTCCATTAGCCTCACTGTCACTGCCAGAGAAGGAAGTTGCAAATATAAAAAGGGTGAGGGCTAAAATGAACTTGTGATATTAGAAAGGAATTGGCACTTCTGGCATTAACTCAGGGTCTTCAATATAGAAATAAATAGATATATAAACATATAGGTGTGTGTATATTTCCTAGCTGTCTGCTGAGAGGGCCTAGAGGCAATGACACACCAGGGACAATGAATATACCTAGCACCCTGTTCTTGGTTTCTAACTATAGTACTCCAAAAAAAAAAAAAGCCTGATTCCAAGCCTGGGGTAGGGAAAGTATAAAATGAGCCTGGAATATCTTTTTGTGCCAGAAAGTAAGAAAGTGCTCAAAATGATGGGAACTTGTCAAAAAGACACAGAAGTCACAGGGCTTCCCTGGTGGCACAGTGGTTGAGAGCCCGCCTGCCGATGCAGGGGACACGGGTTCGTGCCCTGGTCTGGGAAGATCCCACGTGCTGCGGAGCAGCTGGGCCCGTGAGCCATGGCCGCTGGGCCTGCGTGTCCGGAGCCTGTGCTCCGCAACGGGAGAGGCCGCAACAGTGGGAGGCCCGCGTACTGCAAGAAAAATAAAAAATAAAAAAAATAAAAGACAAAGAAGTCACCTTGAAGGGGCTCCCGCTGGCTAAATATGGGACAATTTTAACATCAAAATAATGGTAGTAATGAATTATAGGCCATTGAATAAAAGAGGAATCTATAAATTCATACTGATATACATAAATGAGGGAGAAGGGAAAACTCTTCCTTACAGAAAAGTCAACGAATAAATGCAGAAGGAACGAAGGAGTTAGAAGATCACCATTTGGCAATCAGCACAGTAAAAGTTGTTTCAGGCCAGAGTCAGTGGATTGATAATTACATAGTTTCAAAGTACCTCCCCACAAGTTACTTATTAATTACAAAGGGAAAACAGCAACCTCACCTTGAAGAAACACTGGCAGACACCACCTTAACCAAGTGATCAAAGTTAGCAGCAAGAGTAATAAGTATCATATTTCTGTGGAATTCCTGCCAGAAACACATAACTAGATTTTAATCATGAGTAAACACACAAACCCAAATTGAGAAATGTTCTACCGGCCAGTACTCTTCAAAACTGTCAGTCATGAAAGACAGAGGAAGACTGAGGGACTGTTCCAGATTAAAGGCAACTAAGACATGGTAAACGTAATGCATGATCCCAGATTGGATCCTGGACCAGAAAAAGAACATCGGTGGGACAGTCAGTAAAATTTCAATAACACCTACAGATTAGTTCATGGTATTGTATCACTGCTAATTTTCTGGTTTTGATAAGTAACCAGAGTATAATTAAGATGTAACATCTGAGGATGCTAGGTGAAGGTATATGGGAACACTTAACTCTTTATGCAACTTTTTTCTACTATCTTAAAATGAAGAATTAAAACAGAAAAAAAAATTTTTAAATCGTCAACAAATGGTAAAACTAGTAGTTGAAAGTTTGATAAGTTCTGAACCACAACTTTTATTGTTTAGATAAAGGGCATTATTGGGACAATTGGTCAGACGGGAATGGAGTCTGAAGATTAGATGTTAATACTGTATCAATGTCAACTTCTTGGTGTTGATGACAGAACTATGGTCACCTAGGGGAGTGTTCTCATCTTTAGCAAGTATACACTGCAGGAATCTGAAGGAACGGGATGCCGCATCTACGTCTTATTCTCAACTGGTTTGGGAAAAAAATATGTATACATATATAGGAAAAATAACAAGGCAAACATGGTAAAATGTTAATGACTAGGGAACCGGGATAGAGGGTATATGGGATTTCTTGATAGTATTCTTGCAACTTTTCTGTAACTTTGAAATTACTTCAAAACAAAATTTTAAAACATCAGGGAGATTGGGTCAAAATGTACAGGGCTATGAATGTCTGGGAAAGATGTGTTGCTTTTATTCTACAAAGAGGAGCCATTGAAAGTTCCTAAGGTGAAACATAACGCAAACAAAGGCTGGCAGACGGAGCAGGTCTAAAGCTGAACCAAGGGTCAGACAAAAGCACCACTGACCAGTGCAAAGGAGGGGCTTCGAGGCAACTTCCCAGACTCCAGCCGATGCATGTAGAGATAGACTTCAACCTGAGGTGTGGCATCACTGATAAAGCGAATGACTTCCAGGGCGTGAAGGACATCAGAGTACTGCTCCTTGCGATACATCATCACCTGGGCATGGGACTCATGGTGTGGAGGCAAGATGCCTATAGAGACCCGGGGCAGGGGAAAAAAAAAGAGGGCAAAATACTGAGGCACCAATCCAAATTCCTCTTCTATGAAAGAGAATCCTGTGCAAAGCTGCCTACCACAATTAGACTAGAACTCACACGAATATTTATTTACCGTATAGATTATCTTTTAAGAAATTCACACTATAAATCAAATTTTAAATACTATCAATATTCGAATGGCAATTACATCATTGATATTAAAGAGAAATGACACATCATAAAGCCTTTGAATAAATGTGCCACATAAATTCTAGATAAATCACACCAATTACAATAATGATGTCATTCAAGTTTACGGCTGTCAGCCTCGGGCCACCCTTAGCTGCTAAAGGCCTATCTCCAGTTGCTGTGCTTGGCCCCTAATATGGAATTGTTCCCATCCCCCAACCTCCACAATTCATATGTTGAAGCCCTAACCCCCAATGTGACTATATTTGGCAACAGGGCCTTTAGGAGGTAATTAAGGTTAAAAGAAGTCATAAGGTGGGGCCCTAATCCAACAGGGCTAGTGCCCTTGTAAGAAAAGGAAGAGCCACCAGAGCTGGTGTGGTTTCTCTCTCTGCCGTGTGAGGACACAGCACACCAGGAGGTGATGGTTCACCAGGAACAAAATCGGCCAGCACCTTGATCTTGGGCTTCCCAGCCTCCAGAACTGTGAGGATATAAATTGTTATTTAAGCCACCCAGTCTGTGGTATTGTGTTAAGGGAGTTGTAGCTGACAACACAGCCCCCTTCATCTTAGAACCACCACCAAGTGGTCAAATCCTTTTCTTCCCCAACAACTAAACTTGCTCAAAGTCCTAAAGTCTCTTTAGAAGGAAAAAAAAATCTAATTTTCACTACCAAAGTGACCTTATATTACATTTCAATGCCATTTTATGCTCATTAATATATTTAAACATGATGTCTACTCATTAGACTTTGGGGCAAGAACCACATTTTTTTTAAATACAAACAAATGGCATGGAGAAAACACACTGGAAAGAGCACTGGATGGGCCTTCAGTCAACTAGTCCCAGAGGTGTTAACACCAAGATGCTCATAAATGTCTCTCCGGGGACTTGTTTCCTTATCTTCCAGAGGCAGGAAATGGGATGGGTAAGCATTTCACCAAATGTTCTCGGCAGAACATGACCCCCAAGGGTCTTCATGAGAAAAAGAGTACCAGAGTCAAATAGATTTGGGGAGTGGTGACAATGAAATTAAGGCTTTAAGTTTTGCTATAAAGAAAAACATCTTCCTTTATTTACCCCAGCCTCATTAAACTTCATGAAACTGTATCGTAGCCCAAGCTCCAGAGTCAAAGTTCCTGGGTCTGAAGTCTAGCTCTACAGTTAACCAGCAGGGTGACCCTCAGCAACTTACTTGATCTTCCTGTGCCTTAGCTTCTCCATCTGAAGAATGGGAAGAAGAATACCCATCTCACACAACTGGAATGCTGACTAAACAAATTAACATACATAAAACACTAAAAGTACATGGCACATACTAAGCTAGTGTAAGTGTTATTAGCTAGTACACTTGACTATGCAACTACCACAGATGCAAACTACCACAGATCCAGTATTCTAAAGAACATTCTGGGAAATGTAACTTGGATGAGCTCTGAAGACTAACACAGTGGGAGGTTAATGTTGGAACCAAACTCCCAACATAGCATGGCAGCTCTAAATCTCGAGTGCCTTTTTTAAAAATTAATTAATTAATTTTTGGCTGCCTTGGGTCTTCATTGCTGTGCGTGGGCTTTCTCTAGTTGTGGTGAGTGAGGTCTACTCTTCATTGTGGTGGGCGGGCTTCTCATTGCAGTGGCTTCTCGTTGCAGAGCACAGGCTCTAGGCACACGGGCTTCAGTAGCTGTGGCACACGGGCTCAGCAGTTGTGGCGCACGGGCTTAGTTGCCCTGAAGCATGTGGGATCCTTCCAGACCAGGGCTCAAACCCGTGTCCCCTGCATTGGCAGGCGGATTCTTAACCACTGCGCCACCAGGGAAGCCCCTCGAGTGCCTGTAACGGCAAAAACAAGGGAGACTCACCTGATAAAGCAAGCCACGAAGAAGGGAGGTGACGGACAGCCTGACAGGCCTTGGCGCTCAGCTGCAAAGGACAACTGTCCATCTCATACTAACCCACTGGCATTATCAGTTAATAAGACACACAGTCTTTCTCAGCAGATATAAATATGATCGACATTCCCACCTAAAAGGCACCCCTGGAAGGCATTTACTTTGATGGGCGCTGGAAACACTAAGATTTTTTAAATGCTCAGGGAAAAACTGAGGTCGTTTTCACACACTCTCTATATTTTAACCACACAGTGACCTGTTAGAAAAGTAAGTGTACAAAGGCTGGCAAGAGGCACAACAAAAAAGGCAAAGCACAGTGCTTTCTAGCACGGCTTGCATGCCCTCGCTGGCTCCACATTACACAATCAGATTCGGGACTCCAGATTCTTCAGGTCCTGAAAATATAGTACATCTTGGAAAGAAAACAAGGTCTATAAATCTAGCCTAACTTCAGATGGGCTCTACAAACCTGAGCTCAAATCCTAGCTCTGCCACTCACAGGCTATAAGGCCTCAGGCAAGTTATTTCGCTTCAGTCTTTTTTCCCATCGGTAAAATTGCAACATTGATACCTGCCTCACAAGGGAATTCTAGGATCATCCTAACTTCTGTTTTTTTTAAAGAAAGAAAAGGAGGGTAGTAATGGATGGGTATTTTCTACATCAGCAGGCTCAGCAATAACAGAAAAAATAAATCCTTAGCTCAAAAGGCATACTGCCAGTCACTTGGGGCACCTAATACACGTTTTCTTCCACAGAAACTGAGCGAGACTGTTTTTCCTTCTCCTTCAGCCACTCTTCACTGTAAGTTATTCATTTGTGCTTCTAGGAAGTAAAAACTCTTCAATTCCTTTTTTGATTCCGACAGCACTCCTTAGGAAGTTATACCTCTACAGCTGGGAGTCACAGACTAACAAATCAACAGCTAAACCCTAGGAGTTAATTTAGCTCAATACCCTCATTTTACAGATGAAAGAAAAAAAGGAAAAAAAAAAGAAGAGGTCTACTGGCATCTTCTGGAAGGTTACTAAGCTGACAGTAAAGCCCAGACCAGTTCGCCTTTCTCCCGGCCCAGTGCTCTTCCCACACCTTGTCTCAGGAAGGTGCATCACTGTCTCTTCTAATGTCACCTGACGCTCAAGAGTGACACGCAGTGGACTGCCTCTGAAGGTCACCTTCTTCCAGGCTTCCAAAGTGAGTGGTGATTCAGGGTCCCGAGGTTAGACCCAGTACCCAGTAAAAGGCCTAAAGAAATCCTTTTTCTGACTGATAAGATGCCAATGATCCCATCATTCAATATTTTTGAAGACAAAGTTTCCAAATCTTGGAAATCATACCTAGAAGCACCTTCCAGACCAATGCACGGTACATGGATGGCAGCGGGAACCTCTGACTAAAAGTACAAAGTTTCTCAATATCTAGAGGAAGAAAAAGAAAAAAAAAAAAGATTAGATGCTTTTCATGCTGATCACAATAGGTAAAGATGCATTTCATGTCTGAAAACCAAAAGTATAGTAAGACATCTCTTCGGAGGCAGGCTGCTATATAATCAGCAAATCTAGGAAAGGTAACAGTAGACTGACTTCCAGCCCAGGTGTTCCAACTAGCTATGTATTTTTTTTTTCCAACTAGCTATTTAAAAACAATTCGTGTTTCACGGTGTAGGAGATGCATTTTGCATATATTACTACATTCACTATAACATCAGCAGTAGTTACTATTTATAGAACTTATTTCATTTATCCACATCGCAAGCCTATTGGGTAGTTATTGTTTCAAAGATGCAGAAACTGAAGCTCAGAGCAGTTTGTGACTTTAAGTTTACATCGTCGGTGAGTGGCACAGTCAGCCTGCAAATCCCCACATTCACCAGTAAACCACATTCAACCATCTTGGGCCTCAGTTTCCCTACTTGTCAAGTGAGAATTAGAATACTTAAAATACAGACTGCCTAGTGAGGATCAAAGGTCAGGTGGGAAATGTTTTTGAAACTTTAAAACACTCTATGCATTTAAACTACTGTTTTTAACTATGGCTCAGTTTATTCTATAGCAATAGAACAGGCCTTATTATGACTGGCTTAGAATAAAAATGTCAATATATAATGCAGTTTCAGTATTTCCATAAAAGAAAATCATGGCAAGGGTTGCTGCAAATTTACCCAGAAGCTATGATGACACCTCTGAAAATTAAGAAAATACATGGGTCTAATAAGAGAAAAAAATATTACTGACTACTGAAGAGGCCTTTCAAAAAGGTCTGGCTCTGACTCAGTGAAATATAAACTTGAAAAATCCTTAACTTCTCCCAAAATATACCATTCTGCTGCCATCCTATCATTAAAAAAATACGGCAGGTAACCAATACCTCTGGACATCTTTAAAGGTAACATTTAATTTCAGAAGATCTGGGAATGACTGAGAACCAATAAGGTAAATTTAACTTATCAAACTCACCCAGACAGTCATCTTTTAGGAGAATTTCTAATGATTTCTTTTCTTCCACTCCACGAAACCCCACTTTTTCATAATATACTGAACGGAAGTTTCTCTGGGAGTCCTCAGTCATGTTTCATTCTTGGAGAGACAGAATAGGGAGCAGAAAAGAGTGAGCCTAAAAACAAATGAAGAATTGATGAAAAATTGAATGATTTTCTCCAACTTTTCCATGAATCTGATACACTATGATAAATGGCCTGCCCTTGCATAGGACTCAGTATTAAACCTTCCCTTTTACACACCCTAACATCACCTCACCTTTGCACCTTGGCCAAAAACCAAGATATAAAACAAAAGTCCTCTGAGCTGCTGTAACAGATGGCACAAGGTTCATGCCTTAGCACTATTAGGAGAGAACCTAGCACAATGGTATATTCTGCAGCTGTTACACACGTTCAAAGAAAAAAGTTACTGAAATAGGAAGACAGACAAAATGTCATGCAAAAGGGATTACCAAATATACATGATGACTGTTTAAAAAAATTTTTTCTAATTAAGAGTATTCCGAAATGTTAACAATGGTTATCTTTAGGCAGGATTCCAGATGATTTTAATTTTCTTTCTTTGGCTTAGCTGTCTTTTCTAAAATGGGCATTTTGTAAAACAAAAAACTAAGTTATAAAAAGTAAAAAAAAAACCCCACAAACCCAAGTTCCTCACTTAGTTTTCCTTTAAACACAATTCTATCAAATGTAATTGTCAATTCAAAACCCACAACAGATTAAACATTAAATTATAAACCAGAAGAGGGGCAGGAATGTAGCCGGTTGACAAGTGATATCACAGAGTTGGAGACAAAATAATGACTTAGAATCTGGCATCAGAACTCAAAAAGCTCGCTGGTCTCTCTGGTTCTTTCACAATAACCTTCAGTAGGACTGAAGGCAAGTCGTCAGGAAAAGGTCAAATTAGGTCTGTGTTTTAAGAACAGAATGGATGTAATGCATTTTCCAAAAAATATACCACTGCCTGCCCCAAACGCTTAAAGCGTCGGTGCAGACTATAACCCTCAGGTTTTAGAAATTCCGAGATGTCCCCAAGGGCTAGGGGAGGGTTGAGTTCTAGACAGCCAAGGTGTTCCTTATTGACAAGATCCTCACTGAGACGCTTCGGGCACAGGAAAGAATAGAATTCGTTTAGATTGAGGAATTCTACAGGGTACTGAGCTCTTAGGACCAAACGTTTTTTAAAAGCAGGATTCCAAAGCATTAAAACACTAAATAAGGTGGGATTTATTTAAAAGCAGCATCCAAACAGCTGCAAGGCGATTCGGTGGCTGCCATCTAAGGACACCATCCTCTGACTGCAATGCAACAGCAAACGCGTCCTCCGGGAGAAAATAAAGTAAGTTTCCTTGCTGCCCAGCAGCGCCCACCTGACGGGAAAAGTAAACACACCCTGATCCAAGACCCCAGGTCCCACTCTCCCTATTATGCTTCACCTCTAGTAGTGGAAACCACACCCGGGTTCAGACTAAGTGCTCCAGGGAGGCAGCGGAAACCTGACCCGGTGCGCTGACCTGCCGACCGCCCAGGGCCCGCCGGGCGGAGGGAGACGGCTGAACACCCGCGCCCAGGAGATAATACCCAGCAGCCGCGGCGTCCGCCGGACGTGACGTCAGCTCCGCTCCACGGGGCGGTGCCGAGAGTGCGCGTGCGCCGAGAGCCTGCGCGGAAGCTCCACCCCCCCTCCCCCACGCCGTGGGGTTGGAGACTCTGCAACCCAGGCACGTGAAGTAACGGGATGCAAGTCAATCTAGCATCTCAAGCTCCTCACCCATTTCCCGCACCCGTCTCCCTGCTCCCCCTACTCATTCCTGGTCTGGAGAATCTCGCGACTACCTTACTCCCGCTGTCCCGGGCGGCGAGTGCCCGGGATGCTCTCCCCAACCCTACCCTGGAGGTGATCGCAGACCCCAGGATGGTGCTCCTTAATCTGTGGCAGACCCCTGCTTTGTTTTTATTTCCTTTTTCCTGGTCTGTGGAAATAAATGACCAACCAAATGAGAAGTGTAAAGCAACTTATTGAGAATTTGCTGTACGAGAGAGTCAGCCCCACTATCACTTCTATTTGGGCAGAAACTCAAAGGCAGGCAGAGGAGGGGAAAGGTTGATAGTGGAAAAAAAGGGAAGGTTTCAGGTGTGCCCTCGTGGGAGGCTGTTGGCATAGGGAAGCTGCAGGTAGAGGAAAAGCCGGGTATCCTATGTGATCCGTAAGCCACATCTGGCTTTGTCTGGCTGGTCCTAAGTTGAAAAGCAGAGATACAAATTAGGGAAGCTGTAAGTTACTAATCAAGTCCAGGCCAGTTGCTACAGTAGTTATTGTTCCACTTCCTGGGTTGTTTCTACAGCTAGCAGTCAGGCTGGCTTCCTAGGCTGGTTTTTGTGGATAAGGGGTTGTTTTTCTAGGCAGGTTGTGGGTCCGTTTTATTTTCATATATGGTCGACTACTGTCTGTATATTCAGCCTCTCAGTTAAAACACTATAAATTCTTTGAAAACTGAAGTTTAAAAACAAGGTATACAAGCCCCAAGTGTTTAGACTCAGCAGACAAAATTACTCTTTAAAATAGCTATTAAAGTTTATAAACACTTTCTCTGCTTACCTTGTCACAGACCAGCACTGGTCTCAGGGACAGCCCTCCAAGCAGCACCAGATGAGTGGGTTTTTAAACCACTTGGGTTTGCAAGGAACTGTTACCAAGCCAGGTTTCTTTTGTCCAATGCATAGCAAGCCAAACGCTGAGACACCAAGGTTTGCAGCAAAGAGAGGGAGAACCGTCTCAAAGCGGCTTCCCTGAAAGAGGCTTGGGATACTTATGGGCTAAAAAAGAAGCAGGAAGATCAGAGTCATGGGAAAGGTAATTGGGAAAAGGTGTGGGAAGGTCATTCTACACAGGTGTAACTAAGCTACAGGCCTTCGCACGTTCAAAAGATCACCAAGCAGAAACTCACGCATGCCCAGTTGGAGGGTCGGTGGTCCCATCTAGTCTTAACCAGCTCAGCTCAAACTAGACACAGCTGATTCCAAGTTCCTGCAAAACAACTCGGGCAAACATCTTACTGTTACCGAACGCGAGTCCCTGTGCCCAACGCACAGCGAGCCCAGCAATACAGAAATGTCAGAGTTTGAAGCAGAGAAAGGTTTATTGCAGGGCCATGCAAGGAGGCAGGAGGTTTAAAAACCCCTTTTACAGGAAAGGTGAGGGAGGGCTGTGGTTAGTTGTTGAAAACTTCTTGGTGTCCGATCCTTTGTTCTTGCAGCTGTCCATGCAGATCAGGTCATGGTCAGGTCACTATGTTCCTGTAAACCTCCATCAAAACAAATGTTATTCTCTGTTCTACAACTTTTTATCTAAAGGTGTAATACTCCTAAAGGTAACAAATCCCGTAAGCAAAGTAACATCAGTACCCCTCATTTTACTTGGTCAAAGTCCTAAGGCTCAACTTTCGTCCTCTGAGGCCCAGGTCCTAAGAAGACAGGGTCGCTGTGTGGGCCGGGTACCCTGGCCGGGTACATTCGTCCAGCACCCGGGTGTGGGTCCTCTGGCCTTCATCCAGACTCGGCTGAAGAGGCAGGTCTCAGCCGGCAGCGCCTTCAGGGCCGGGTCCCCAGACCCAGCCCCGCCGTCATCACTGAGGGAGCCAGGCACCCAGCACCCAGCCGGCCCTCAGGCTCCCCCAAACAGAGTTGGGCCCCACAGACTGTGACCCAGGGCGACCGCCACCACCAGGACCACTGCGATGCTGACCGTCGGCAGAGCAGGACCACTGACAGTCATGCACTAAGGCCTCGGCCTTGCACTGATGGCTGCGCACCCGCCCCATCCCCGTTACTTTATAGCTTAGGCCACGGGCCACCTGGAGGACATGCAGCCTTAAAACGACCTTGATGAGTAAAGGCAGGTGAAATGGATTTGACCCATGGTCTCAGTACCTCCTAAAGAGAAGTCAGTTCAGTGATGGGAGCGGCTTCCCTAAGAGCCCAAATGTGTACAGAGCAGACCACACAGGGGCCAAGCTCTAGAGAGACTCTTAGAAATCAACAACACCGAAGTCAGTCCAGTTACGGTGTCAGTAGGTTTGGGGTGTAACGGCTGCACGGAACTTTAAAAAAGAAGCGCGTGATGGTTGAAGGCAAACACCTGTGCTTCTCTCCCCGACCTGCAAACACCATCTTTAGCTCTTCAGCACTGGGGTTCTAAGCCTTGCTTAGGCAGTGTTTCTTCACATTAGCAAGTAGAGTTTTTCAAGTTTTAGCTTTCAAGAATTCCATTTACTTCATCTAAACTTTGGACCGGTCACTAAGTCTTACAATCTTCTTTTTCTTACCTTTACAGTAGAACTAATAGTGGTGATGATCTCACAGAGGTGTTGGAAGGATGAAGTGAGAAAATGTGTAAAGTTCTTGGCAATGCCTGGCACCTGACACAGTGAGGTTATGTGTGAATTGGCTGCTATTAGCTAAATGGTGACAGAACGTGGTTGCCTTTAACTGTCATTCACTGTGCTTTTTGATGAGCTGACAGACAATATTTGGACGCTTCTATGGGAAATAAGTCTCTTGGAGACGATGCTTAACACTGCAGCCAGAGTGACCATTTAAAAATGTCCTTCCTCTGCTCAAACTCCTGCAGTGGCTCCCCATTTCACCCAGAGTAAAAACCAGTGTCTGCATCGTGTGCCTCCTCTTACCTTATCAAATACCAGGGTCCTTCTCATGTCTGTCCTCCACGCCTGAAATGCTGTTTCCCCAGAGAACCACGTGGCCTATTCCCTCACCTCAATTTTGAACAAATGTTCCCTCCAAAGTCCTATTCCAAGCACCTTACCTAAAACAGCAAACCCATTACCTGAATCTCAACCTTCCCATACTCACCTCCACTTTTCCTTTCTTCCACAGCGCTTATCATAATCTTAGCAGGCAATAAAATTTTGTGAAACTGAATGGAAATAAGAATTTTAAACGTCACAGGTGCCCCTTGTTTGAATGTATCCCTTGCTACCTTCACCCCTTAACGCCCTGTAACCTGACTATCCTCTGGTGGTTAATTATTCTCACTAAAATTATGGGAATAACTGCCCTGCTAGTCAACTCACTTTCAAGATTGAAAGGGACTCAAAGGTCAGCCCGTTCCATTCGATGTGATGGGGCTGAGAGCTAGATTTCAGGGTATGAAAACAGCACAAAGTGTTTAGGAATGGCATCACATCTTTTTAAATTCACCTGTGGTAGGACAGCAATTATCAAATACCAGAAACCTCCGCCACCCGCCCCTCTTTTTTTAAGAGATAAGGCAATGGAGACCCAGTGAGGTTACAGCTCTAAGGCAACTGTCTTCATTTTGAGCAGCAAGCAAAATTAACATAGTAAAAAAAATCCATTAAAACATGATTGGCGGAATATATAAATTCAGGTGACTGACATATAAAATCATACCTCCAAAACGTCTGAAGAGGGACAAATCCCGGAGGCTCCTTCATTTCGGTCATTTGGTGGAGAACTTGTTCAGCAGGTCTGAGTTGGCTAATCATAGGCAGACACCAGGTGCAGGCCCCCAGAGTCTCCCCTTTCTGACCAGGGAGCTTCCCTTACTGTCATAGCAGATCTGTGCTTCACCCAACCCCATCACTGTAAATATGTGGAAAATTAAGGGGAAGGGGCTCCCCTTGATTGTGATGTTTGTCTGCAGTGCATGGACCCTCTATGCCCTGCCTAAGCTGTGGAATAGAATCGAAGGATTGCATACGCTCCGCTATTTTCTACTTGTAAATCTTCCCTCTAATAAAGCCTACTTTATACTTGCATCATTTGGCACTAGTGGTGTGTTTTCATGACCCTTTTTCAGGATACATGATTGTACACAGAGCTGTCCTGTTAGAGGGAGGAAATATTACTTTACCTGTCAAAACTGGTAGGATATGTATTACGTGGACGTGATTATGGCCTTCCAATACTGTCCTGGTATATGGAAACCTCTGGTCAGAGGTCAGAGGTTGCCTCGTGCACGTGGGGTCATTTAGCTAATAATGAATCCATTAGCCACCGTTAATTATTTGACCTTTGCCCTGTTTTATATTTTGCGTGAATCTTTGGCCCTTTTAGTGTCAAGATGGCAGGTAAAGTCATCAAAGTTAAAATGAAAACTCCATTTCAGTTTCAGTGAAACTAGAAAAAAATATAAAGTAGCTGAAGAATTTCCAGAAGCAGTAGAGAGCAAGCAGGGCACATGTAGGAGAAAGTAGAGAGAGACCCCAAAGCGGCAGACCTCAGAGCCAGCAAAACACATCTCCCAAAGGCATTCTGATCAGGAACAGATGTTAGAATTTGCCAAATGCTTTTTCCGCATGGAGATAATCACGTGGTTTTTCATAAGTACTTTGTTAATATGGTGAATTACACGGATTGATTTTCAAAGGTAAACAAATTGTGCATTGCTGGGATAAACATCACTTGATCATGATGTATTACCGTTTTTATATATTGTTGGATTTGATTTACTAGAACTTTGTTTATAAATTTTGCATCTATTTTCATGAGGGATGATGTTCTTTAGTGTTCTTTTTCCTGTAAAGTCTTTATTTGGTTTTACTATCAGGCTAATGCCGACCTCATGGAACAAGTTGGGAAGTGTTCCTTCTTCCACTTCTATTTTTTGGAAGAGTTTGTGTACAACTGGTGTTAGTTCTTCCTTGAATGTTTGGTAGGATACACTAAGGAAACCATCCAGGCCTAGAGATTTTTTTGTGAGAAGGTTTTAAGTTATGTATGCAATGTCTTTAAAAGATAGAGGGCTATGCAGGACATCTATTTCTTCTTGATTAAGCTTTGGTAGTTTAGGTCTTTCTAGAAATTTCTCCATTTCATTTAAGTTTTAAAATTGATTGCCGTAAAGTTTTCCATAATGTATCTTTATTATCCTTTTAGTGGCTGTGGGATTTGCAGTTCCATGTCCTATAGTGAGATCACCTCTCTCACTCAATGATCTTGGTAATTTGTATCTTCTCTCTTTTTTTCCTGATCAGTCTGGCAGGAGGTTTATCAATTTAGTTGATCTTCTCAAAGAACCAGTTTTAGGTTTTATTGATTTTTCTCTATTATTTTTCTGTTTTCTACTTCACTGATTTCCATTCTGATTTTTATTCTTACCTTTCTTCTCTTTTCTGTAGTTTAATTTGCTCTTTTTTTCTAGATTCTTAAGGTGGAAACTGCTTGGAGACTTTTTTTTATAATACATGCATTTATTACTATAATTTCTCCCTGAGTATTACTTTAACAGCATCCCACAAATTTAAATAACTCAGTTCATAAACCTTCCTAATTCCCTTTGATTTCTTCATTGAACCATGGATTATTTAGAAGTAGGTTATTTAGTTTCCAAAGATTTGAGGAATTTTCCAGAGATCCTCCTATTTCTGATTTTTAATTTAATTCTGTTGTGGTCAGATAATATACTTGTTATGACTTGAATTCTTTTAAAACTATAGGGAATTATTTAATGGTTTATCTCAGTAAATGTTCGATATACTCTTACTATGTATCTTGCTGTTGTTGGGTGGAGAATCTTATGCGCATCAATTTTTTCCCTCTGCTTGGCCTATTTCAGTTAGCAGAATGTCCTCTAGATTCATCCATGTTGTCACAAATAGCAGGATGAGTTGGCATCCTTGTCTTGTTCCTGATCTTAGAGGACAAGCTTTCAGCTTTTCGTTGTTGAGTATGATGTTAGCTATGAGTTTGTCTTGTACAGCCTTTACTATGTTGAGGTATATTCCTTATATACCAAATTTATTGAGAGTTTTTTTAATCATGAAATGATGTTGAATTTTATCAAATGCTGTTTTTATTGAGATGATTGTGATCTTTATGCTTTATTCTGTTAAAGTAGTATACCCATTTGTTGATTTGTGGTTTTTTTTGTTTGTTTTTTTTTTTGCGGTACGCGGGCCTCTCACTGTTGTGGCCTCTCCCGTTGCGGAGCACAGGCTCCGGACGCGCAGGCTCAGCGGCCATGGCTCACGGGCCCAGCCGCTCCGCGGCACGTGGGATCTTCCCGGACCGGGGCACAAACCGGTGTCCCCTGCATCGGCAGGCGGACTCTCAACCACTGCGCCACCAGGGAAGCCCGTCAAGATATTTCTTGAGCTCCCTTTTGATTCCTTCTTCCACTCGTTGTTTATTAAGGAGTGTGTTGTTTAATTTCCATATATCTGTGCATTTTTTCAGTTTTCTTCCTATTATTGATTTCTAGTTTCATACCATTGTGGTCAGAAAAGATAGTTGGTGGGAGATAAACCTGTCGTTCTTATTCCACACCTTCATTGGAGACAGAGGGCCAAAAATCATTTTTAATCTTACCATTTTCTTTATTCATTCACCAAATTTCAACAAAAGTTTCATCAGAAAAATAATTTAAGAAGAAATTTACCCAAGTAACCATACATTTGATAAGGGCAACCTAAGTAGCACATAAGAAAGGCCATGGAACTTGAGGTACTGTTGCCTGGAGTGGTAGGTGAAGACACCGTGGAGGAAAGAGAATTTGAGCTGAGTATTGAGAACTTGAGCCCTTCCCCTCCTTCCGTTGCCTCTGAGGCCAAACCAAGTGCTTCCAGATTCTTCTGGTGCAATTTAGGAGACATGCCAGACGCTTAAACACATTTAATCGCTGTCAGATTAATTCCACGATCACTACAGAGTTGCTCTTTTTTCATATTTATTTTTGTAATGATCACGAGCAGGCATTTTTTGTATAAATGATGGTATTTTTGACAAAAGAAACAGTACCCACTACCACAAAGGAAATGATAATGTGTATGTGGAAATGGGACTTGGCCTATGGCAGCTGTGTGGGTATCACAAGAGAGAAGGCTTGAGAGCAGGAAGGGTCAGATGGAGAAGGTCAAAGGAGCTTGGACCAAGTGCGGGTAGCGGACAGGTGACTCAGGTCAGGAAGACTTTGTAACCATGGGTCTCAAAGACCTGTAAAGGGAAGAGACTTGGAGGCAGGAGGGCCTCTCTGGAGGTGCAGAGGGAAGGAGGGATGGGTTTGGGCATCTGATAGGCTATGAGAGGTCACAGCTAACTTGGGACTCAAGACTGGATATCTGGGATATGGGGCATGAAAAATCAAGATGAGGGCGTCAGCAAGGTTTGAGAACCGGCCTCATATCCTTGCAAATAGGCTGAGCTTGAGGCAACAAAAGTCTGCATTTGATGGCAAAGTGCAGAAGCAGTTATAGACCGTAGGCCCATGTGAACGTGCAAAGCTGTGCTGTTAAAGGCACCGTGAAGAGCAAATTCTAAGACATTCAATCAAGTCTGGAACAAAGTACATGCTGATAACTCCCTCCACTTGGGGTGAGATGTTGCTAGCCTTCCGCAGTAGAAACTCTGCTCGGTGTAATTCTCAATGGAAGCAGCAGAGGGCAGCAACGGTAGGCGGTTGGGATGTTCCTCGCACTGAGCTAGGGAGAACTTCATGCCTGAGGGGGTGTTGGGATTCTGCCTCCACCAAGATCTAGCAGCTATTTGCAGATGCTTGGGAAGGGAAGATGGACCCTGGCTTGTCAGGTAGACCACAGATCCATCTTCTTGCAGATGGAAATGCTGAGCAAAGTAACAAAGACCTCTTCATTCTCAAGTAAAAAGTATAACATAAATTTATTGAGTGCCTTGTGTTCTAAGAGCTGTATGCATATCACGCCTGTTAACTATTTTAACAAATGGAAGCAACTGGTGCTACTATTTCCACCACATTTTATAGGAGATGAGTTCAAGTGGATGCAACCTGTAAATGGTTGATATCTGGGTCCCATACTTAACCTACATTATGTTACCTCTCTGTGCAGTGGTACTGTTATTGGTGTGTGTGTGTGTGTGTGTGTGTGTGTGTGTGTGCGTGTGTGCGTGTGCATGTTTGCTCTTTGGTGCATAGTTTTTGTCAGTCGTTTAGATTTAGGGTAAGATGGAGAATTTGCAGGTGTTTTGGATCTTCCTTATAAACCAAAACACTGTAAGGCAGTAGTAACAAGATTGCTGGAGTAGAGCTGCTTAAAGTGTAGTCCTCTGACTACTGGTGGTCCACGGACTGTGTGGGATGGGTGTGCAGCCCAGGAAGTACAGAAATTCGGAGCACACCCTTAGACGCTCTGAGAGCAACTTGAGAGAGTAGTTTTATGCCTATTGAATCTAATAATAAAAATTGAGGGCTTGAATTTGTATCTTTTTAATTTCATGTTCTAGTAATTCATATTTATTATATTTGAGAAAAGTTAAGTCCACAACAGATTGGAATTTTTTTTTAAAGCTGGTTCTTTGTCACAAGATTGCATGAGAAGCACTGCAGTGGAGTTCATAACACAGACATAGAAGTCTGTAGGATTTTAGATCTGTTCCTTTTACCAGGGAAATGAACACCCCACACAAGGATTAAAACATGGAGGAGCTACTCCTGTAAACCCTTCAACAGCTCCACTGATGGTCATGATTAAAATAGAACGAAGGGCTTCCCTGGTGGCGCAGTGGTTGAGAGTCCGCCTGCCGATGCAGGGGACGCGGGTTCGTGCCCCGGTCTGGGAGGATCCCACACGCCGCGGAGCAGCTGGGCCCGTGAGCCATGGCCGCTGAGCCTGCGCGTCCGGAGCCTGTGCTCCGCAACGGGAGAGGCCACAACAGTGAGAGGCCCGCGTACCGCAAAAAATATATATATAACGAAGAGGGATGAAGTGGAAGCAGAGGAAGGAGGGCAATGGAGACGGAGAGAAGGGAAGGAGAAATCTTGATAAGACTTCAGAAGGAGCAGGACCCTTTTCACTTCTTGTAATGACTCAGGAAAAGCACAAAATTATAAAGAAACAGATGGTGTATGGAATCATTTTGTTTAACATCTGCCCTTAGGTATTGCTGAGGCATCTTTTGCACGTACATTTGACACAGCAAAAGATCCCAAGATCCATGAAATAACCAGGCTTTCACAAGGATTTATTCCTAGTCACCTATCATGAAAAATACCTAATTTTCAGTTGAAAGATGAGCCCTTGGCCTTATTCTAGCTTCGGCATCAAAAAGCTGCTATCTAGGAATGTCGGGGGAGAAAGGTTCTAGGAGAAGCGGCATTTCTCAGAGGAAAACAAAAACATAAACAAAAAGGAACTTGTCAAGGCATAAGTAACATTTTTAAATGCAGCAGTGGAGTTTGTTACAGGAAAAGAGTAATAAAATGCAATGTCCTTTGTTCACTTGCAGACGTTTTCCTTCTTTGAGGAAATAAAGGGGGAAATGCTCAGCTCTGCCTTGATTCAGAAGCACCTGACCAGCATTGCACAGAAAGACGTCCACCCACATAATAGGATTTGCTAGGATGTGAGAGTCAGCAATGACTTGGAGAGTTGGGCCTGAACAACTGCAAGAATGGGGAAGACGGCAGGTAGACGTTTGGGAGGAGGATTGGGGCACTAGTTCAGTTTTGGACATAGTAAGTCTGAGATGTCTATCAGACATCCAAGTGGAAATGTCACGTAGATGATTGATCACAAGTCCAGAGATGTCAGTTAAATGCCTCTCAGCTCCAAATCCACCTTTCCGTGCCTGCTCTGTGATAATGGAGCTAAACCCTGTAAACGTTTTTCCTCTGCCCTCTGGCATGATATTAAGTTTTCTCGGCAGAGTGCCCTGCCAGGACACTGCAAGAAGAAAGGGTTTCTTTTCCTGACTCTGGTGAGCTCTTCTTGGCAGTCACTTGCACTGTGCACGGCATCTGCAGAGCTTGACTCTTGCAGTGGGTGACAGCCAAAGCCAGCTCCTGGCAGGTTCAGCACCAGATACCCCATCACGGATGGCTTCCTTCAGGACCTTTTTGTTCGGCTTTGCCACAGGTTCCAAGCAGCCGACAGCTTGCCCAGCACCCAAAAGGGCCATTTCTCAGCAAGTCCCACCAGAGCAGCTGCTGAGCAAACGTCTCCACCATCCCATGAACCACAGCTGTTCCCTCTCCAACCAGGTCTGGATCTCAGCCCTAGGGTGTGAATGGGGGTCCCCTCTTCCAGATGTGTTCCCTCCTTGGGCTCTCTATCTCAGCCCTAGGAGTCATGGCTATTCCCCTAGCTGCTATTCCTGTATTCTTCAGAGTCGTCTTTATTCCCGGCTAGCCAACCCTCCATTACTCCAGTCTGCTGTGATAATTATATGAAACTGTCCCGGCTCCAATTACTGTGTGGTGTCTGTCTCCTGATTGGTCCAGACTGATGGGGATCGGTGGAGAGGTCCAGGAAGGAGATAAAAATTTGTGAGCTGTCAGCATATAAGGGCTACTGAAGAGCCATGAGGTCACCATGGCAGTGGGAAGATGGAGAGAAGGAAAGAGAGGACACTTCAGCACCAAAAGCTCATGAGAAAAGGAGGAATTCACGTAAGAGACCAAGAAGGAGCAGTCAGTGAGGTAAGAAGAAAATCAGGAGATTTTCCTGGAAACCAAATTTTAAAAGGATATTGAGGGACTTCCCTGGTGGCGCAGTGGTTAAGAACCCACCTGCCAATGCAGGAGACATGGGTTCGAGCCCTGGTCTGACAAGATCCCACGTGCCGTGGAGCAACTAAGCCCGTGCGCCACAACTACTGAGCCTGTGCTCTAGAGCCTGTGAGCCACGACTACTGAGCCCACATGCCACAACTACTGAAGCCCGCGGGCCTAGAGCCCGTGCTCGTCAACGAGAAGCCACCACAATGAGAAGCCCGCACACTGCAGCAAAGAGTAGCGCCCGCTCGCCACAACTAGAGAAAGCTCGCACGCAGCAACGAAGACCCAATGCAGCCAAATAAATAAAACAAATATATAAATAAAAATTTAAAAAGTATATCGAGGAGGGATCGATCAGCTGTATCAAATACTGCTGATACATCAAGTAAAAAAGGAGACTGAGAATTGAGCATAGGAGGTCGTTGATGACCTTAAGATCATTAAGAGCAAAAGCCTGATTGGAGTGGTTTTAGGAGAAAATGGGAGGAGAATTGGAGACAGAGCATCTCAGCGGCTCTTTTGAGAAGTTTTGCTGCAAAGAGAAGCAAAGAAATGGATGGCAGCTGGGGTTGGGGTGATAAGGAAGTAAAGTCCAGAGTAAGAAATAGCATGTACGTATGGTTATGAAATGGTACGGTAGCAAAGGAAGAATTGCTGATCTGGCCAGAACGGGGAGGATTTACTGGAACCACATTCTTGAGGTGGGGAGACGGGCTAGGAACTGGAGCACAAGTGGGAAGATAGCTGAAGCTGAGTCTTCAGGGGGTGACCTCAATTGAAAGTCAAGGGTGAACATGGAAATTAGGTCTAGGTGGGTCAGAGTGGGAAAACGTCAGGTGTGAATGTAATAGGGCCGTCAGAGTCAAGGCTGCGTTTCTAAGCCTTGCCTGCAGGTAAGTGTGATCAGTAGGTGAAGCCCTGGCCAAAATACGTGAGGGGGACGTTTGTGTGAAACTTCGGGTCACGCCCTTAAAGAGAAGGAACGCGTTCTCCCATGTCCTTTTTCCTGCCAGCTGGAATGCAGACACAGTTGTGAGCCATCTAGAACCCTCCAGACAACGACAACTTCCTAGGGAAGATGGAGCAACCGGGTAAAGAGACCAGGCCCTGACTACTGGCTGAGAACACCCACCATCCCAGCTTCAGCTGTTACGGAGAGAGAAAGCTACTCTTACCTTGTTTAAACCTCTGTTATTTTGAGCCTCTGTTTTATACACCTAAACATATCCAAATGAATACAGAATTCCAAATACGCCCCAAAGCAAGGAGAAGTTGTCTTGGAGGCTAGCTGGGTCTCATCAGGATTTAACAATAGTTAGAAGCTAAAACAGCCCCTCAATTAGTTTTTTTAAAAGTGAATCAAAGATGCAACCAGAAAATTAAACAATGTACAAAAATCTCTTTAGTCATAAAAGCAGTAGGAACTCTCAGAACTAGTGTGTAGAATCTACACATCTAAACCCTTACCAACTTCCCTGAGAAGCTTCTAGGTGGCGTGATAGGACTGCAGACCAGAAGACAGATCTCTTCAGCAGTGAGGGGAGCATATGGAAAAGAGGATAAAAGTGGTCACTGGGGCTTCCCTGGTGGCGCAGTTGTTGAGAGTCCGCCTGCCGATGCAGGGGACACGGGTTCGTGCCCCGGTCCGGGAAGATCCCACATGCCGCAGAGCGCCTGGGCCCGTGAGCCATGGCCGCTGAGCCTGCGCGTCCGGAGCCTGTGCTCCGCAACGGGAGAGGCCACCACAGAGGCCCACGTACCGCAAAAAAAAAAAAAAAAAAAAAAAGTGGTCACTGACCTTGATCAGAACACTTAGTAAAATGTACGGCTCGTGGATGGCTCTAGAGGCTGTCATACAGAGAGAAGTAAGTCAGAAAGAGAAAAACAAATATCGTATATTAATGCATATATGTGGAATCTAGAAAAATGGTACAGATGAGCTGGTTTGCAAAGCAGAAACAGACACAGATGTAGAGAACAAACGTATGGACACCAAGGGGGGAAGTGGGGGTGGGGGGTGATGATGATGGGATGAATTGGGAGATTGGGATTGACATATATACACTAATATGTATAAAATAGATAACTAATAAGAACCTGCTATATAAAAAATAAATTAAAAAAAAGCATAGCTATAGGTCTTGGCCAGCTGCACTTGAGTCTCCCAAATTCAAGCCTAGAAAGGGGTTGGGGGTTTGCAGCTGGCTGTCCAAGTCCCCCTTCCTGCACATCTCCTCGGGAAAAGGCAAGTTCTTGGATTATAGAAGTGGAGTAGGATGTAGACAAAGAATGGAAGGTGGATTCATATACGTTGAACACATCCAGAACTGTGCTGTCCCCAGGGTGACCCGGGCCACGGCTGGGAAGGCGTGACTGTATGTTCTGGCCACGTTCCTGGGTTCCTTTTTTAGTTTTTCTTTTTCCTCTCTGAAGGAATTCCTAGACATTACAGGTTTACTTGGCTAATTACATAGTACTGTTGATACAGTACCACCTGGAAACCATTTACCATTTTCCCTCAGCCTCCTAATTGCATCACTTACTGTTGGGGCCAGGGGTGGGAGGAGAGGAAACTTACCTTGTTTTCTGGGAAGAAGAAAGTGAACATACCAGAAAAATTAAGGAAACACTTGACCGATTCATTTTCTCCAATCTGGCCCACTCTAGTTGTTTTTACAGGAGTGTGTATGTTGTCATGGGGGGTGGACAAGCTCCATGAAGATTCATCACAGGCGGATTATTGTAAAAATGTTTGCAGAGGCAGAAAAAAAAAGCGGGGGATGGGGGAGAAGCTGGGAGGAAAGGTGGGCGGCTGAGTAGAAGTGAAAAGAATCAGATGTCCATGAACATGGGGGAACTGGAATGAACATGAAAGTGGGCTGCCCTCCAGATACACTGCTGAGTGCCCACTGGAACATTCTAGGGCAGAGTAAGAATACAAACCATTGTAATGGCTTCCTTTTTGGCATCTGTTTGTCTGAGTACCAACTCCTTTTAGACTCAACTCATTTGTAAACACTACAAAAACACAAAAATGACCAGCTTACAATATTTTCGGCCCATCCTGGAGGGAGTAAAACCAAATATTAGCAATTCTATGCTGAAGACCAGTTCTGACCTTTTAAAAGCTCTTAGAATCTAAGATTCATTTTTCTGTTTCTTTTTTTTTCTGGAAAAGACTTTAAGAGACTATCAACTAGCTCACTGACTTGAAGAAAGGAAGGAATTATTCATC
Source organism: Orcinus orca (assembly GCF_937001465.1). Taxonomy (NCBI): domain Eukaryota; kingdom Metazoa; phylum Chordata; class Mammalia; order Artiodactyla; family Delphinidae; genus Orcinus; species Orcinus orca. The sequence continues at coordinate 95,867,772 of NC_064568.1, read as the reverse complement.
TAGTTTCTGTTTTAGGGATGAGGCAACTAGAGCCCTAGAAAGGCGTGAGGATTTAATTCTCCTGAAGTCCAGCAGGAAATAAGATAGAGCAGGGTTTAGAAATCCAAGTTTCCCCTTCTGGCATTGCTGTCTTCCCTCCCGTTGTCTCTCTGGCTGATGAGTGATCGTGATGAGCTACAAGCAGTAAATTCCTTCTGTGCTGGGAGGAGGAAGCAGGGAACAAACAGGTGGTCACCTACAAGGCTGCTAAAATCTACAAAGAGAACAGTAGAAGCAGTTCTGGAACCCTGGCTGTCCATTAGAGTCACCTGAAGAGTTATGCTTGGGTCCTCCGGCAGGTGAGTTAAAGCAGAGCCTGGGGCTTATGGGAGGAGCCAGGGTATCTATTTTGCGAAAGCTCCCCAGGTGATTCTAAGATGCAGCCAGGGCTGAGAGCCGCTGTCTAGAACTGTGATTCTTAATGGGGATAGATGGAAGACAGCCTCACCTAGGGCCGTGATACAGTGAGCGTGCCTCACACGGTCTGGAGGGCTCGCTGGGCTTAGGCCCTGTGTATCCAGGGTCTGGGGTGGGACCGAGGATTTGTGTTTCTAACAAGCTCCCTGCGTGATGCAGCTGAGTCAGGGGACACACTTTGAGAATCGCTGCTCTGCAGGTACCTTTTCAAAGTTATATGTATGTATATATGTAAAATTCATATATATGTAAAATATATATAAAGTATATATGTAGGTATGTGTGTATATATATACACATCTGTCCCTAGCCCAAGAGTCGGCTGTACCCCCTAGAATGGACTTGGGGAGCACGGGAGGGGTAGAGGACAGGTCTGACTAAAAATCCAAGCAAAAATGATCACAGAGCACAGAACTCCCATTGTAGCTGGTACCATCTCTCAGGTGTCCTGCAGGAAAACGTTGCCAACGAGGAGCCCAGAGCATAAAAGGCAGAATTGAATGCTGATTCTATTTCTTTTCTCAGCTGAAAGTCCAGTCTCTTGAAGCTCACCCTAGACTGGAACTAGTTAACTTTTGGGAAACCGTTCTAAAAAGGCTATACATGGTCTATTATCAGACATCAAGGGAAGCCAGCAACCGGGAGCAAGGGCTTTATCTAAAAAAACCCCATCTTGCCAGGAGATTTGGGGCCTTTTGACCTCCGTGGGGCTTGTCCTGGCTCCTTTTCTTCACCTTATAGGGTAATTGCCAGGACCTCAGTCACAGAATGAGGTCTGAGAGCAATCTGATCTCAGAGGAAAGGCAGCAGTGAAATGAAAACACAGTGGATGTGTTTTCACAGTTCTCTGAATATAACAGCCAGGCCTCTGCACTCACTGGTTGCTCCAGCTCGAAGACGAGCCATGCCGGGGCTGGGCAAGGCCCCGATGCCTCAAAGAAATGATGTGTGAGCTGGTGAAACTCTGATCGAGGGGACGTGCAATAGAGTTCGTGAATGGATGGACAGACAGTCCTGGCAATGGCGCGGGCGGGGGAAGGGCAGGGGCTGCACCAGGAGACCTTCCAGAGAAGCAGCTGTTAGTAACTCAGTAAGAAGTTGAAAACTGAAAAGAAATCTCCAATGAACTTGAAAGTTCAGAGCCGTGCCTCACCAAACCAAAGCCTCCTTCCGTGAAGTGTTGGAATGCGGATGTATGCAATGACACGGCAAAGCCCTCCAGGGAGGGACAGGACATGGGAAAATCCTTATCTCCAGTACAGTCACGTCACAGGCAGGACCCAACTCATGAGGCTTGGACAAACTCCCAGAGCCAGGCTACTTGAATGTGGCAGGTACGTATGGAGGCTTTTAGAACAGAGTTTAAGTGATTCCTTCACAGGGAGAGACAAGAATTTGGTGTCACAGTAACTTTTCCAGGTGACTAAGGTAAGTGTCTGACTCAGTGCCCTGAGTCCGTCTGTAGCCAAGGCAATACATCCCATGGACTTGATGCGACGCGATGGCCCAAGGCTCTGGGAGCATCTGCCTGGGGTGACAGTTCCAGGATGCTGTACTCTGGACGAGCTTCTGTTCTCTCTGATCTGAACTGCTTCAGAGTCCACAGACCAATGGAAGTACATTAAACCCTAGGGATACCCCACACGGTGCTGAATTTCAGGCGATTTAACTTATCTGAACGGGCCACTGGTGAAAAGGCTTTTTCCGAGCCCTTTAGCTGGTCAAGGACGTCAAAACGCCAGTGAAAAACAGTCCAAGGAGGCATTAGCATAGACTTTTGGGGTTGTTTGTGACCAGGCTTGAATTGTTTGACGAGCCCTGGCCCAATTTCCACAAAGCTTTCAACACTGAGGATGAAAGACATTCCAGAGCTGAAAAGGATTCTGTCCTCACCAGAGCTGGGACTGTCAGTGGTGTTGCAGCTGTCTGCTGACTCCTGACAGGCTCAGGAAAGAACCTTTCATCCACTTACATTCTGGTAACACCCACCCGTGGAAAGGAGAGCTTTTGTTTCTGAAAAGAAATATGAACGAGGGAGCCCTGAATGGCAGCAAAGAGGGAAAAAGGAGTAGGGGTTTCCAAGATGTCAGGCTGGCCGACCTGAAGGGAGGTGGGGGGAGGAGGTAGGGTCCGGGTCTGCAGCTCAATTACTTGGGGAGCTTAACATTTATTTTTAATTGTGGTAAAATATACAAAACATAACATTTACCATCTTAACCATCTTTAAGTGTATGGTTCAGTGGTCCTCAGAAATTCACATGATTATGCAATCATTACCACCATCTATCTCCAGAGCTTAAAAAAATTTCAGTTAGAATTTTTCATGTAGATTGTTTTCGATACAGCCATGAAAAAGAATGAGGTCAGGGCTTCCCTGGCGGCGCAGGGGTTGAGAGTCTGCCTGCCGATGCAGGGGACACGGGTTCGTGCCCCGTTCCGGGAAGATCCCACATGGCGCGGAGCGGCTGGGCCCATGAGCCATGGCCGCTGAGCCTGCGCGTCCGGAGCCTGTTGGCTCCGCAACGGAAGAGGCCACAACAGTGAGAGGCCCGCGTACCGCAAAAAAAAAAAAAAAAAAAAAAAAAAAGAGGGCAATGTTACATGCTGATGTGGAAAGAGGTTAAAAATACATTACGAAAAAAACAGCAAGACCGCGCCATGTGTACAGTGTATATATAATACTTGTGCGGATGCTGGGATACTTTCAGGGAGAGGATACAAACTGTGGATGGCAGTTGCCTCTAGGAAGTGGAAATGAGGGTCTGGGATGGAAGGGATTTGAACTTTCATTGTATAATTACAGTGCGGGCTGTTTCATAGATGCCCGTGTTGTTCGCATTTTAAAATTTTCCAGCTACCCCTTCTGCCCCCAAATCAATGCAGGTGGTGAGGTGCAGAGCCCCCAGATCTGCTTCTATTAAGGCGGCCCTTTTGGTACTGGTGCTCAGCTTTCTTTGGGAAACGGGGCTTTGGAGTAAGAACTTCCTCCAAAGGAAGACATGGGTTCGGATGCCCAGAAGGGGTCTTCCGATTTCAGAGTATCTCTTTTAAACGAATTGTGTCATTATTTAAATCATATTCAATCACCATGGAAAAAGTTTATAGTTGAGAGTAAGGACCATGCTAAGGCTATTTCTGCCATACTCGGAGGTTCTCAACTTTTTTGTGCCTTGTATATCTTTGGCAATCTGGTGGAGCCGACGGACCCCTTTTTGGAGTAATGTGTTTAACCCCACGGAATACTGTTTTGAACGTATAAAATAAGACACATATGACTATAAAGTAACAAATTATATTGTTATATGTACCCCCCAAATTTTTAAAATTGTGATAGGGCAATGTATGGGCTTTTAACTGCAGTAATAAATTAAAAGCTCTGGTTATAGCATAATGATTTCCATAATTTTAGAGCAGTGATGAGTATGAATGATATTTCAAGGTATCTGTAAAACCAGTGATAAGATCTGAAGATACATGTGATTCTTACTGGTGATAAAGTCACAGATACTGCTAATCCAACTGTAACTTGATGATACAATTGAAGAAAATGCTAACTTCAGGTAGAGTTAGTGAAAATTAAGATGCACTTTTTTGGTTTTTGGTTTTTTCTTTCCATCCAAGTTCAAAGACTCCCTGAATCTATACTCTGGCCCAGCTGAAGGATGAAGGGAGAGTTCAGTGGACAGGGAGAGATTCCGGGTGGGGAATGAGAGCAGGCTGGGAAGGGATGAGATGCAGCCTTAGAAGGGAAAGATGTCTGCCTTTGCTTCCCCAGGCCAGGATGAGGAAGCGGGTCAGATACAACACGTGCTGGGTGATCAGGAAAACAGGTGGAGAGGCTCTCATCACATGACCTCCGCTCGGATGAATGGATAAATGAAAGCAAGAGGATGTTGTGAACAAGGAAGGGAAGAGCCTGGATGTCACAGGCAACCTGACAAGACCCAGGACAGATCCAAGGACTGAGCCAGGGGACTCAAGACAGCAGAAGCCAGGGCTGGATGTACCTGACGAGCACCCGCTCCTGCTGGGCCGGGCCTGCTCCCTCGGGAGACTTTCTTCAGAAAAGCTCCGGTGCAAAAGGAGAAAACAGGTTGTAGCAATGGCCTGGTGGGCAGGGTCTCTGAAAGCTGAGGAGGGATGAGAGATTCTGTGTGTGCAGAAAAAAAGAAAAAGGCTACCTGGAAGATTCCTGAATGTGTCCAAGAGTCCCTGGAGGGGACTAAGGGACAGGGCAAGGTGGCAGCTGGTGAATCCTTGGAAACTTCAGGTTTGGGGGCGGGGATTGCAAATAAGAAAAGCAACGAGAAAGGAGGATGGGCTCAGGGTGCACTTGGGGTCTGGTGGTGCTTATTTAACACAGAGGTTGGTATGGAAGTTTTTCTAGCAAATGCCGACAGTTGGATCGCTTTGAACAGCTCCCAAAGTGAGTCAGCCAGACTGTGCCAAGCTCTACAGGAATTCCTCCCTCGTGCCTTCTCATCCGCTCTCCTCCTCTCTCAAGCTGTCCTCAGAGCACAGATTAGGCCTGTCGGCCACAGAGGAACGGCTTCAGTTATCTCGTGTAACATTTGCTTATCTACAGAAACTTCCATATCTCAAACGCATGCCTCTGCCCTTTCTCCACGTTTTCTCCCTTCATCTCATTTTTCCCCTTGGCACGAATTTCCACTCCTGCTTCTGCTCTGTGTCTCCCCTGCCCTGCCTTTACCCCAGTTCCCTCTTCTCTTCTTTTCCCCATCTCTTCCCGCTCACTTCTTTCTTAGTGATACATGCGTGTCAGCATCTCACAGCTGTACTGATACGCAGCTGCTGGTCCCAGGCTGACTCTCTCTTCTGCTTCATGGTGGAAACCTGAGTGCCAAGTCAGATGCCTAAGCCCAGCACACTGAAGGGTGACTGATGCTCCAGCCTCCCTGTTAGCCACCACATCCCAGACAGGCAGCCTCAGAAGGCCTAGAAAGACAGCGGGGGCTCTGGCCTTGCTTCCCTCCCTGTAGTTTCACTAGCTATTATGCCTGCTTGGTCTTTGCTTTTTTGTTTCTTTTTTTGTGGTACGCGGGCCTCTCACGTTGTGGCCTCCCCCGCCGCGGAGCACAGGCTCCGGACGTGCAGGCTCAGCGGCCATGGCTCACGGGCGGCATGTGGGATCCTCCCGGACTGGGGCACGAACCCGTGTCCCCTGCATCGGCAGGCGGAATCTCAACCACTGCGCCACCAGGGAAGCCCTGGTCTTTGGTTTTGAGGGGTCTGGAGTGAGTCACCATCCCCAAGACAGCCTCAAGCAGCTTTGGTCTGGCTTCGGCCTGACTTAGACCCCTCAGGGCTCTTTAAAAGGGAGGTAGTGACTTGGATAGGGGGTGTTTCAAGACTGGGGACTCCCTAGGGCCTCGTGCGCTTTGTGGACGTGAACTCCACATCTGTCGCAGCCACTCACAGCCCTCTTAGGGTTCCTCCTCCCCAGGGTGTCCTGCTTCCAAGGTGCCGGTGGCCAATGATGAATGGGTCAGAGACGATGGGACTTCGGTACATGTACACCCCAGATGGTAATTCTGGGATTGAGTCCTGTCAATATACAAATCATTCACCAAGAAGGGAATGAATCTGCAATTGCCCAAGAAGTTGCTTCTGAAGTTAGTCTTTCCTTTTCACTTGTGGCTAAAGGGAGAGTTTGGTTTGACGCAAGGTGATCGCAATCTATGTAACATTAGGAGAGAAAGGTGTTCCCTTCGTTAGGATATTTTTGGAGGAAGTCCAACAGCCAACTTAGATATGACTTCATCTTGTAGAGCTGTGGTTGGAGCACAGCAATGCTGCAAAGGCTGTCCTAGCTCAAGTCATCTCTCAGGAATTTACCCAGCAGATGGAGACTCAGAGATAGGATTCCAAAGGAAGCCTGAACCTGAATGAACAAGGTGAAGAATTTTGAATGTTTTGCATCAGCTTCTTTGTAGAGGTTTTGGCTCAAGTAAGCTGTCGCGCTGTCTAGTTGGTTGTGACATGGCTCAGCTCTGTGAAGTGGCATCTGTTCCATTTCTGTTCTCTACACTTCCTGGCCAGCCTTCCAGCAGGGGGCACTGCTACTGACGAGTGCATGTAGGGACTGTCGAGGAATATCTAGGCAGAGGGATCTTTTCTTCTCAGGCAAGATTAAGGTAAATGTGTGTTGATAAAATGGGAGCATACAACTTAGAGTGAGGTGAAATTATTATTCTTTCGTTTGTATACAAAACTGTGCACCTTTGTAGATGCGTATTTCATTCTCATAACAATTGTAGCAGTCATTGTATCCTTCACGTTGTATCACCCAGACTTGTCAAAACAGGTGCTAAAAATGCACAAGACAAAAGGTGAATCTGGAAAATGGTCCTGTGTATCTGTGTGTGTGTGTGTGTGTGTAGGTGTGTGGTGGGGTGGGAGTGGCGAGGGGGTAGATCGGCACAGGAGGAGACATAGATTCTTCTTCGTTTGACCCGTAAACTATTGATACGGTCTGAATGACTTGCAATGTAATTGCAACTGTTCTTTTTAAACAACAGTTCAGAGACTACGAAAGCAATGTGATCATATCCTGTAATTTAGTAGGACAAGGCACAGTCCCCGGTTTACGTAACAAGAAATGAGCCTAAATTGAGAGAAACCAGCATCACGAGGAGATTCCAAATCTGTGAAGAAACAACTGGGTTGAAAATGTACATAAACGCTCAGGAGCGTGGTGTCTTCCACCAGGGGTTGGCTCGCAGGCCACTTGGCTGGAAGAAACTAGAGAAATGGACCTCATCGCAACCATATCTTACATTTGGGCAAGTGGGGCTTTCAGCTCTGACGAAGCACTCTCTCTCACGGCCTTCTTCAGAACCGACCTTAAGGTGTGAGAATGTTATGTGTGCATTGTCAAAATCCATGTGAATGCAGGGATTTGCTGCAACTTTGTCTGAATGGGCGGGCTGCGTTCTGAATGCACTAACATCACGATCTGCTCATGGAGGAATGAACCATGCGATCTCAGCTTTTGTATTTTTCTTCCCAATTCGTAACTGTTTTTAAGTGAAGGGAAAGCATGGACCAGAAGAATTACCTGTGTGTTGCCTAAGACAGCAGAGGGTGGAAAGGAAAGACCAGCCCACACTAGGCACACACGCCCCCCAGATGCACCACCATCATTCCCACCCCCATTCTTAATTCAGATCCCCCAAACTGGCCAGCTACCTAACTCATCAGGTAGAGCACCCAGGTGTAATAAACAGGGAAACAGCTGCAATTATATCTTCTCTTCAGTCTTTATTTGCTACTTCCATTCCTTTATCCCACCAACACCAACTGGGGAGGACAGCAGGAAGCCACATTTGAAGCGGCACATGCCAGCTGGCGGGGTGATGGTGACCATGGCCCCCTGAGCATTGCAGAGGTAACACGAGGCATCAGCAGCTCTGGGCCTGGAGCACAGACTGTACAGCCCGAGGGCCTGGTAGGGAAGGCCACCTCCCACAGCAGTTTAGCTTTTAAAACACTAAGAACAGGTGCGTTCATTGTCTTTTTTTTTTTTTTGCTTTAATAATAAAAAAAAAGAAAACCCAAACCTTCTATAATTTATAAGCTATTTTTTGCTATCTACATTATATATAAAATATAGACTCTGTTTACTTTATAACACACATCTTTTTCCCTTGATAAATAACTCTTTAAAATATCTAGTATACATGCCTTGACTTTTTATATGTTATGTTTGTTTTTATACATATACATACATATATATACTCATGTTTGTAGAACAATAAACACACACTCGACATTGACAACCAAACAAATGCAATTTTTGGTTAAAAACAACAACAACACAATAAAATAACAGTAGAAGCACCAGGCAACCAACAGAAAACCATAAGTACTAGAAACTTCTCCCTCCCCTGGGCAAGGCACAGGGCAAGAATACTAAATATGGTTGGATGCCTGATGGGGAAGGAGGGGAGCAAAGGAGCAGGCAGGTCGCTTCCTTGGGTTCTGTTTCTTAGCCTGGGACTAGGATCAAATCAGTCATGGAGTTGCTGGGGAGAAACCATGGGGCTCATTCAACAACGTAGCCCTTATGATGGCTGCAGGGGACAGCAGAGACCTGGACCTGGGTCAGTCTGGGGGCCCCGCTCACACCACCCAGGCAAGCATGATTGCCACGCCAAGCACGGAGCCACTGCATGTGCCAGGGCCTTGTTATTTGTCTACTCACTGCTGGTGTAAACAGAAAGGGGCAACAGATTCAGGAGTATTCAGTAGCGCAACACTTGAGGAGCCTGACAGAGCCAGACGCTTGGTGCCCCTCTCAAGAGCTCCAGCAAATAGGGACCGTGACATGGGGAAGAAAAGGTCAGGAGGCCACTGCCTTTCATTGCTAACTGGTGTGGAACTCAGGTACACGGTACTTACCGGCTGCACCAGCACACTCTGATGAGACCACCGAGCCCAACACCTCTTAAAGAAGCACAGCAGGTCTACACTCCTCTTGGGAAAAGTTCTGAAGCCCAACTCAGGGCTCTTCCCTCAAACGTGGGGTACCCCCAACCGCCCGCTTCTCTGCCCAGGATGCGACAGGCTGGGGTGGGCCCATGGGCTGCAGACAAGCACAGCTTTTATTTCATTACGCGTCTCCCTGTCCCCGAAAGGGAATTGAAAGGCAGGGCTCGGAGAGTCAATTTAAAAAAAAACAAAACAAAAACCTCCCCAGGGTCGTGACCTCTGCCCTATAAACTTCAGGATTTGGATGGCCAAAGACGGAGGCGGTAGGTGGGGCAGGAATCCTAAGCTAGTCAAGACCTAGATCTGTACGCAGAGGGCAGGGTAGAGCCCAGAAGTAGAGCTGGCCTCAGGAAATCCCAAAGGTGAGCATCTGAATGTATATCCCCCATCCTTGCCAATAGAATACAAATTAGAGATAACTGTTCACATTACAGTCACAATGGGAAATTTTAAACAGCTAGTTTTCTGAGTACATTCAAGACATAATTGAGTTTTTAAAAAACTGATTCAGCTGCAACAGCTCAGGGAATACTGTCAGTTGCAGGTCTGAGTTCTAACTGCAACTCTTGCCCCAACTAGCCCTGCGACCTGAGACAAGTCATTTCACCTCTCTGGGCCTCCCTCTCCCCATCTGAGGCTCTGAAGATGCAGGATGGGACTTAGAGTCAGAAAACTGGGATTTTAGTCCTGGCTCTACCACTAGGAAGCGGTGTGACCTTGGTCATCACTTAACCTCTTGGGGATGTAAAAATAAAGGAACTGAATATATTGGGCTCTGAAGTCCCTCCAGATGCAACTGGCTTTACTTTCTCCCCAGGGTACCCTTATAATGCTGAATTCCTCCCCCGCCCCAAACCCACCAGAATAAAAGTGATGCAATCAGAAACCTACTTTGTGACCACAGGTCGTATTCAACAGCTGCGGCTCTGAGACAAGATGAAGAGTTAAGAGGGTCTAAAGGTACAAATGCAACGCACAGCTAAAATCTGAGTCACACACAAATGAACTGTCAAAGCCCCACTCCCTGAGAAAAGACATTTTCCTATGCTATATACTGCGAGAGCAAAACCCAAGGCCATCCATGATAATCGGCTAACGTTCTGAAAATCCCCAACTCTGTGGCTTGCCGCATCGCTTACAGTCAGAATCAACTTAGGACGTTGATTTGAAAAGAAGCTGAGTGCTATTTCTATTTTGGAAGAGGAAGAAAGATCGACTCTTTCTATTTGCAGCTCTACAAGGAACCTTCTGGCAGAACATCAAACATGGCATCCTGCTCCACAGGCAGGTGTCGACAGCAGCAGAGGGGCACCCACACACAGGTCACATGGAACTCTAAACGCTGTTGCTCCACAGACCCCGACAGGGTTCGACAAGAAGCGCTTTCCTGCCCGGGAGGAATAGCAGAGGCTCAAACCTTTCTTCGTGGGAGGCAACGTGGTTTGGAGGAGAAGAAAGGTTTGGATTCAGGTGACCCCACTTCTACTTAATAGTTTTGTGACTCTGGGCAAGTTACTCTTCCTCTCAGCCTCAATTTTCTCATGTGTAAAATGGGACCGACAATACCCAATACTACAGGGCTGTTTTTATGGATTAAGCGAGATAACGTACTTAAAATACCCTGCACACAGTAGATGATCAAGGAATGTGGGAGCGCAGAGAGTACTGGCGTGGCTCTCTGAGGATGGAGAAAGGGTGTGGGAGAAGTTCCCCTTGAGCTGGAGTCAGCCAAGCTGCCCTTAGAGTCCCGAGGTATCTGCTGCCTGGTGGGCTAAGGAGCATCTGTGGTCCCCTGCCACTCCTCTCCATCGCGGGGAGAAGTCGTAGGGGAGCTGACAGTGGTCATGAACTCTCTCTCCGGGAGAAAACTCAGAGAATGAAACCCTTCCAAATAAGCCCAGAGCATTCCCAAACACTTGTGGTTACCCTGACTGATACCCCCTCTCAGAATTTGGAATTTGGAACACTCTGCAGAGGACGCCAGTGGCGTGAGCCCAAATGTTGAGCATCAGAGGCCCCCTCACAATAACGGGAACAAATCAGGCAAGTGGGGACTAAATGTGATGACCCTAAAATGGAGCCTCCATTACTCTGGGTCCTTGAAACACATTAAACAAGGCAGAGAGGGCTGGGTTACCCCAGAGACTTCGTCTGAGCTCAAACCCAGCTGATGGTACCCAGTCCCCTGAGGGGACTACTGGGGGTGCTGGGCTGGGACAAAGTCCTTCCATAGAATGTTGAAAGCTTCAGATTTCAGCTTTATATTGTGACTCCTAATCAAGTCTTTGCAAGTGATAGGCCTGGGGCCCAAGGAGCACTAAAGAACCCATTTACTGTAGATTTTACACTAAGAAAATGAACTTTTCTTCCACTTGTTCCTGCATCTACCTACTACATGCATTTCAGTAGACAGAATTTAAGAACACTTACTAAAATATTTTTCATGCTTCTTTTTAAGAATGTATATTCTTTCCATATATTCCAGCCTCAAATGAGAATTTCTGTTTTAGACACTAAATATTTATCACGGACCGCAGTGATCTTTGGGGGGAAAGTAGTCCCAAGTATTTTAAGTACAGAAACAAAACTGAAACCCCAGGAACAGCCCTACTTAGATTATAAATGACTTAGAAAAATGAGACTCATAGAGTCACTAGTTTCCTTTCTCTACATCTTTGATCACAGCCTTTCGGGGCCAACTAGAAAAAGAAAATATTCTTTCCACTCAGTTTCCACAAAAGCTATGTATCCAGAGGGGAATTCAGGAGAATCTGAACCAAAACAGTCCATGGCATGGCCCTCTGCTCAAATTCTTACTGGGAGACTTCCATTCTACCAAATCTCTAGTTTTGAACTGGTAGCTAGGAAAGCTGGCAGTCTGATTCTGTGAACGGAGCAGGGACCAATCGTGCGACGGAGAGTTTTAGCTCACTAACCTTCCCACATTGTGGTAAGGGACCAGGAAGCAGGGTAATTCTTTCTAGGGAGGCGAGCCCTACCCCTCCGTGCTAGAAAATACCACATTCCCGTGGTGTTTGGACACGGCCACGCAGGACCCACGGGCAGCCTGGGATTCAGTGTATTGCCCCTGGGAGGAGGAAGGAGGGGGCAACTGATCGCACGGTTCATTTTGGGACTTTGCCCACTCAGAGCCTGGGGTTCACCCTCAGCCCCTTAAATTCCCTTCCAGCTCCAGTGCGGGGCCATCTGAAAAGATGTCTAAACGTCACTTGTGTGCCAAAGACAACGACTGGATTTCTGTGACTGTGAACAAACGCTGTGTACATTTACAAGTAACAGTCTCCACAGCGAAGCTCGACAAATGTCCTATGTGGGGTTAAGGATTAAGAAAAGATAACAAAAGGATAATTCCCCATTTTCAAAATGTATTTGACCTGGGCTTTCTTTCAAGACTAGGTCTGAATTTTTAAGAGCAATTTTAGTGACAATGGTGGTAGCGAGCATTTATAAATCCGTGTGTGTGTGTGTGTCTGGTTGTTCCCTTCTGGCACTGCCTGCTCCAAGCCTGCAGTTTGCCATCTCCAGTAAAAGCCCTCCCTGTAAGCAGAGGATGACAAGACAAGAGAGACAGGAGACCAAGAGGAAGAAGATGCTTTTTCCTACATTAGCCTTCTTCAGCCTATGGGAACTATACACCTCAGAGGGTTCTCAAACCCCATTTAGAAACGCCAAAAAGTGTGTTGCTTGCTGTCCTTTTGTTTAATACCTATTCAAAATTTTTCTTTTTTTGATGCGTGAAAGCGGAGGTCCAAGCTAAGGAAAAGAGCCTTGACTATTTTTTTTTTCTTTTAAAGGAGAGAGGATTATATCTGACTGGACCTGAAGGCTTCCCTTTTAAAATCTACAAAGCTGGGGAGTCTCCTAAGAGCCCTTCCCCAGCTCGCTAGGAGAGATGGGTCCAGGGCTCACTTGCCCTCCTGCTGGGAAATGCCACTGTGACCCTGGGGCGCAAGGCTGCCCCCGGTCCTGGAGGATAGCACAGGAGCCTGTGGTCAGACGCACACCTCCTTCCTGCTGTCTCCTCGGCCCCGTGCAAGGACAACCTCAACGCTCCAGTACCGAATCCCTCCTTCCAGTCCATTCCACTCCACCGGAAATGGGCTTTTAATTGCTGGCAAATCCGAAGGGATATTTTCTTCTCTGCCTCATCTGTCTCAGTGCAGGCTGTGCCCCTGCTCTCTCCTTTTGGCTCAAGGGAACCCGATTCTCTGCTTACTGTTCCTGGCCCTCCCTTACCCTACACCTCAGGCCAGGAAAAGGGCACTGAGCCAGTTAGGAAGACACTCCCTCCCTCGGGCTTCCTGGGAGGAAGACAAATCCATCCAGAAAGCTGTACCCTTTGCTACCAAGTACTTTTTCCTTCACACACTTGAAGTGGCTTCCTGGAATCTGAACTTTCTCTTTAGCCACTGGCGCCCCCCCCCACCCCCGCACACACACCTGCAGGCTGGCGTGGGCACGTGAAGATGTACCGTCTCCCGCCAGCCGAGCTCGCCCCTGGAAACTGGGCTCAGAGCACGCAGGAGTATTTGGCTTGCCAAGGAGGCCAAGGTGTGGGGGGCGATGGATGAGGGGCGGAGCCGGCAACCCCTCCCGGCTTCTCACAGTAAAGGGCAGCAGAGGCTGCCGACCGCCTCCGTCTCAGCCGACGCCAGCAGGGACGACCTCAGGGACCGCGGGTCACCGTCCCAACAGTCTCGTTCGGGGCCCCTCACCGGGACAGGGGCTCAGCCTCCCAGATGCCATTTTCTCACCCTGCCTTTCCACTTCCCCACCCCTACACTACTCGAGGCCACCTCTCCCCCAGCCTTTCCCCCTCTCTGGGCCCCAGGCGGGAGCCCTAGGTCGCGCTGGGTCCCCAATCCGGGCTAACAGTACAGGGACATCCGGCTCCGGCGCATGGCCTCGCTGATCAGGTAGGCGGGGCTCAGCTCGGGCTCCTCAGTCATCACCGCGATGTTCTGCCACTCGCCCGTCTGGCTGGACCGCTTGATGGTGTCCACCACGCACAGGGCGTACAGGCAGTCGTCGAAGGTGGCGGCCATGGTGAGCGGTCGCCCGTCCCATGTGCGCCGGTCGTCCTGGTCCTGGAAGGCCTGGCGCACGGCCTGCATCATCTTGATGGTGCCGCGCAGGTAGGGCGAGGGGATGTCGCTGAAGGCCTTCTCGGGCAGCAGGGAGTTGCTGACGGGCGTGGCGTCCTGCACCAGCAGCTCCTGCGCCGGGGCGCTGTTGCGCTGTCCGTACAGGTCGGTGCCCACCGCCAGCAGGCGCCCGGCTGAGCCCACCACGGTCACGTCCTGCTTGAACTCGCCGGGCACATTGAAGTTGAGGGTGACGGTGCAGCACACGCCGCCCTCCAGCACCATCTGGAAGGTGCAGAAGTCGTCGCTGGTGATCTGGCGGATGCCCTTGATGTGGTCGGTCTGCTTCACGAAGGTCTTGAGCAGCCCGTGGACCTTGACAGCCTTCTGGCCGGTGAGGAAGGTGAGCAGGTCGATGATGTAGGTGCCCACCGAGTGCAGGCCGCCGCCGCCCATCAGGTCGTCGCAGCTCCAGTTGTACTTCTTGCCCAGCAGGCTGCCGCCGTGCACCTGCACCTCGCACACCAGCAGCTCGCCCACGTAGCCCTCCTCGATGAGCTGCTTCATGCGCACGAAGGCCGGCAGGAAGCGCAGCACGTTGCCCATGATGCTCATGAGCTTGGGGTAGTAGTGGGCGGCCGACATCATGCGGAAGGCATCCAGCGGCGTGGCCGTGCGGTCGCAGATGACGTTCTTGCCGATGCCTGCGGGCGGGAGGACAAACAGCACGTCAGGGCGCTGGCGCCGAGCGAGCGACAGGGGGCGCTGTGGCCCCCAAATCGTAATTTATGGACCGGGAACCAGACCCGACCGGCTACCCTTACTACACTTTTAAAACATCTTATAACAACTTTTACTTATACAAAAATAACATATTCTATACATTTCAGTGTTACTTTAAATATTTATGTCGAATTACTTTAGTATTAAACCATCACATTGATTTAAATATTAAGATTTATTTTCATACATTTAAAGTCTATATTTTAGCAATTTTTAAAATGTTCGCCAATATAATATCAAATGCTTCATTTAATATTTTATTTATATGAATCTATAACATTTTATATACAAATATATTTTACTTGTAAAGTTAAAATATTTAAATACAAAATGTAAGTTCTATTAAGGTGTACAATATGTTCTACATATATTTTATTGAAAGTTATCTTACACGTGAAATGTTTTATATGTTTTATTTTATTTGTAAAATAAAATTTTATTAAAAATATCACATGTAGAGAAGAGAACAATGCCTTTATCTGGACAGAACCTGAACACATAAGCTGAAATCACGGCAACGCGAGTCTGATTAAGGATGAGGAAGAATTTCTTAACCATATACTTCAAAAGTCTAAGCTTTTAGCTGTCTCTCCCACAACCAGCAAGCTTGTTTACTGCAATAATGAAGCAAGAAAACACCAAGGATTATGTTTTGAGTGTTTTCTTGCTTTATTTTGCATTATGGATCAGAGCTGGCTGTGCTCACAGACGTGTTCGTTTAATGTTTTCCTGTTCCTTACGGGAAGAGCGGATAGTCCTTATATCTGAGGGATGGTCAGTGACTCGACCCTCATCTGTCTCACGGCCTGGGAGGGTGGGGACGTTGGTGCCTTTGGCAATGGAGCTGAGGCCAAATAAGAATTAAGCTTATGTGATGACTCTACCGAGGGCCTAAGTTATAGGTCGGCGGAAGCCCTTTAGGAAACTAAGTGGTTCCGGGTCAGGAGAAAACCACAGATCCAAGGATAGGAGAGTGATAGGGAATAAGAAAAGGATTTATTCCAAGATAAAGCTAAGAGGGAAGAAAGACAACTCAGCTGAACCTGGAGAAACAGCCAGTTGGAACTCAAAAAAATAATCATTTTTTAAAAAGTATACCGATTTGTTAGCAAGCCAGATTGAAGGATGCCAGATTGGGAAGCTTCAGAGTCAAGGCATATGCCTGCCTATGAGTTCTCTGCTGTCCAGTCCTGTTCTGCACGTAGACCCTCCTATGGAGAGCTGAACACTCCAGCCACAGACAAGGGACATGCCACAAGGGAGATGGGGTGACGAGACTCGCACCCATCCCAGTTGTCCTGACCACAGGCACCTGACTTGACAAAATCCATGAACACCCCCAGCAAGCCCAGCTAAGAGGGTCCCGTGGAAGCCCTACAACTGTAGGAGTCTGTCCAGTGGAGATGCCTGGGCAAGGCCACAGGCACGTGGTGCTCTCATTTTCCCATCGGAAGAGCTCGCCGGGCAATAGAAGTGGCCAGAACAGACTGGAGAAAATAAATACAATCGATGGCTGTCAGTTTCCAGGTGCACATCGAACTCCAGCCCCGAGTGAAAGGCCTGGAGCCACACAACGACCCCACCTCCTGGCCTCCTCCACACTGGCAGAGCTGGGCTGGTTTTCCTGACGACCCTGAATGAACAGTAAGAAGCTTCTTTACCTCTGAGTAACCAGGTGAGGACTGAGGCTCTGGAAGAGGGGTGAGGAAACATTGGTTTGTGTTACCAAAAGTGCCGCACACCTGTGTGACATCGTGTTCTGATAATATGGTCCTATCGGCATTAGGCTCACGTAACACGGGATAATGCCGGCAGGAGCAGATTTCTATGTAAACAGATGGGTAGGTCACTACAGGTCCAGGTGACAAACGTTGCCAAAATCTGCCTCACACCTGTTGGGTATAGGCTGTGGCCTCTCCTATACCCTATCTCAGGGTCCACAACACCAAGACCCCTGACGGCCATCTTCTGAGTACATGCTATTGTCATATTAATGACACATGAAAAAACAAGTTTATCTTGTTTTTTCTATTCTAAGAACTATCAGATAAAACAGTAAAAGAAAAAATAAATTGAGAAAAATAATTCACTCCCCTCCACATACCCAAAGCAATCATCGCATGGGGAATTCTTTGAAGCTCTGTAGATGAAAAGATACTGGTGAAAGCTATGGACTCCCTTTCCAGAAGAATGCAGGCCTGCCTCCCCCAAGATTCTGAGATACAGGCATCTCCTCCTTTGGGCTATTTAAGTGTGCTGTGGTCCCACACTAGACAGCAGCTTCCTCAAGGATCAAGCCTGGGCCTTCTGCTTTCTTAAGTCTCCTCTATGCCCACGGCACCTAGAGGCATGCGATGTGTGTGCAGGAAGCCAGAGGTCGTTGCCGCCTGTCACCACCGCTCTGTCCACAGTCCTCTGCACCGTCCACACTTTACAGATGGGTCTTGGCAACGTCTTAACACACAACATCTTCAAAAGTCAAAAGAGACTTCTAGGAATCTAGCATAAAGAAATCCTCTAAAATGTAAGCACAGCTTCTCGCCCAAAGATGCCGTCACTGCGCGATTTATTAAAGCAAACAGCTAAGAACAATGCAAATGCCCAACAGAAGAATGGGTAAGTAGGCTGTAATACATCCATATAATGGTGTATTGTGCAGCCATTGAAAATGATGTTTATAAGGAGTTTTTAATGGCAAGCAAGATGATTATGAGGTCATGTTAAGTGAAAAGGGCTCTATTCATAGACATGCTATGATCTCAACTCTCTCTTAAAAGGACAAAAGAAAAAAACCTGGAAGGGAATACCTCAAACTGTTTACAGTGGTTCATTGATTAGTAGGACTAAGACTAATTTTTATTTTCTTCACTACCTTTTTCCATATTTTATGAGTTTTAACTTTTACAGTCAGAAAAACATTGGTTTTTCTTTTTTAGGTCCAAAGGAGACACAAAGACTTAACATGAAGGCAGAAGGGCCCTCCAAAGCCATGGAAGGCCAGGTAGGTTCCAGAGCTCATGGACCTGCCCCAGTTCCTGTGCCCAGGGAGCTGATGAAAGCCCCTCTGACCCTGAACTTGTGATGCTTCCAGGGCTCAGGTCTTCCTGTTCCGATTCCGCAGGACTTCTTCATGATTCTGGCGAAGGCTACGGACTCTCTTCAGAAGGTCAATTCACACGTACACATAAAACTTGACCCACATCCCCAGCTTGTGCAGGGCCCCCTGGGGTTCTGAAGAACAGGCAACTCCACTGTAAGTTGTAAGAGAACTCCTAGAAGCCCATATAATGTATTGTTCAAAATAAGATCATGCTTCCAGCTTCAGAGGAACCCAAAATGCATAGCTAGCAGACCGCTCACAGATTCATAAAGCAGCTTGTTTTCTCTGTCTTACACAATCTTCCCTCAACGCTACCTCTTGGTAGGGCTTCTGCAAAGCGCTCTCTGGGACCATCCCCCGACCACCAAGATCCTTAGGTTCTCTTGGCCCGCTTTTCCCCACCAAAATCTGCCCTTCCAAAACGCTCAGAACCTGAAACTCCAACGTTCTTAGCAGTTTAACAAGAACCAAGGGCTTAGGCTAAAGAATACCATTCTAATTGTGGACTTTCAGTCGTTGGATACTGGGTGTGTGTGTGTGTGTGTGTGTGTGTGTGTGTGTGTGTGTGTGTGTGTGTGTGTGTGTGTGTGTGTGTGTGTGTGTGTGTGTGTGTGATCAGCGTGGCACAGAGCATTCCCCTCACCCCTAAAATCACATGCCATATAAAGGGAGCTTGTGTTGTCTGCGCAGAGGGGTGACACAGCCCACAATCTGGGTGTGTCAGATGCCACTGAATATATGTGGGGATTTTTCCCGAAGAAAGCAGACAGATCCCTGCCTTCCAAATTGCCCCCGTCGGCCTGGGTCTGGTTCTCCAGAAATATCATAGGTCTTTGGTGTCTTCGTGATTTGCATATGTCTTAGCACCATGCCTTTCTCGCCACCTCCAGAGAAAGTGCTGGAATGGGCTCTTCAGAGAAAAGCCCACTCCATTTTGTGCTGGAAAGGAAATAATAAGTAGGGGCATCCTCCCCAAGCCCATGGCTCTGACACTCCTTTGCTATGAAGATAAGTCGATTCTCCCAAGGAGACAGGAACTGAAGAGCTCAGGGAGAGGCAGAGCCCGCCCTCAAAGCAGCCATGGCTGACCCCTAACAGGAAAATTACCACCCTGGTCTCTGCTCTGCAAACCCTAAGAGGACAGCCTATGCCCTGTCACTCCTGGGTGTACAACTTTGCCAAAAGTACAGCAGTGCCATCTGCTCTGCCCTGCATCCACACGTCTCTCAGACACAGACACACACACACACACACACACACACACACACACACACACACACACACACACACACTCCCTTTAGGTTGGGGGCTCACATCGTCTTGTGGCAAGATGTGTCTTCCTTCTAAGGCAAGAGATCCAAAACTTCAGCGAAAATCGTATGGCAGAGAATCAAGCAAAGGGACTTGAAACATACGGACCTGATTTCACTCCAAATCCACAGGCAGTGCGAAATGGACCGGGGGGAAATCCCGAGCGCCCGAGGGAAAGCTGGAGGCTCTGCCGAACCCCAACCATTTCCCGAGCAGCTGGACGGCGTCAGCAAAGCCCACTGGCTCCCACAGGGGTGCAGAAGGACAGCGGGAGCTTTCTCGGTTCTCTGGGCTACGGCGGCCGGTGGTCACCCTGCCGCTCCCTCCGGGGACGCCACCGCCCCACGCTCAGCTGGCTCCACCCAGGGGCCCGTGGCTGCACCAGAAATGGCTGTCTTGGGACCTTGCTGCGTTTGTCAAGGGGGTACAACGTGACTCTGGTGGGTGGCAGAGGACGTGTGGAGACTGGTCTGCATGTCCTGGGGAGTCTTCCTAACCCACCTCCATGCACACCGTCTGCCCATTTGCGTGAGAACAAAGAACGTAAGTTGGGTCTTTGGGGAGCCTCTGGGCTGGAACGAACTTACTTTATCAAGACAAGAAGCCCCTTGTCAGCAAATAGAGTGAGAGCTCTCTGTCCGGAGGATGGTGGGGTTAATGCCTTCTCACCTATGTCACGGAGCTGAAGTGGGGGAGAAAATGAGATCGTGGGAAATTTCTGGAAGGTGAAAGTCTCATGTGCAAGGCAGTATGCCTGTTCTTTGTCAGGAGTTTTTCCATGAAATCATTTCAGAAGGAGTTTTACTGCCCTCCTGAGATTCCCTCATAGGGAGATGGAGGGAGATGCTTCCTCCAGAGCCTGCTGAGTGTGTGCTATCTGAGTCCAAATGTCCACAGCCCTCTGAGGACTCAGTGCCCCAGGGAAGGAGTTTCCAACCAACAGACCCCAAAGTCGCTTTCAGGCAGCTGTGCCCCTCACGCCCTCCAAGCTCAGGGTCTCCAAGCTGTGGCTGAGGACCCACCCATCTCTCTCCCCAGAGACTGGAGCTTTTAGGAGGGCTGATACTCCAACCCAGGGACCCCAGGAGCAGGGCAAGGGGCTTCCCACTGACACCTCTGGGGAAAGACACATGCTCTCTGCTGTCCCAAAGAGCTGCCGTCCTCTCCTGCCCTTGATCAGGTAGGTGGTACCTGGAAATATGGATGCCACCCAGCCACCCAGAGTCATTCTTTAGCATAATCAGCCTGGAACTTCAAAGCATCCCTCCCTGCCGGCACAATCCCAATTACACACTCCCTCATCTAATCGACAGTGGCGATCTAGGAGGCCAACGCTACTTTCCCACCAGTTCTTCCCGATCATTCCACTTGTGTTGACAGCCCCTTATCTTCTGAAAGCCAAAACGGATGCTGGTCCTGGAGGCTGGCTTGCGCTGTCCCGGCGGGTTGGCCGAGCCCCACAAGAAGTCCCATCAGATACAGCTTCCTAGTTCCCCACCCCCACCCCATTCACCCAAGGCAGAGAGGGCTTTCCCTGCATTTCAAGCAGGGAACGCATTATCTTCCTTTATAGTCCATTCCTGCAACATTTCTGTGCTAGGCACTGGGACCCAATAAATGAGTAAGAAAGATGAAAAGGAGCCCACAGTTTAGTAGAAGAAACCAACCAGGAAATGAGTGATTATGGGATCTAACAGATATAGGATCTAATAGAAGGATAAACGATGAGAGCACAAAGGAGGGGCTGCCCAACTGACTTGGGTGTGGTAGGGAGCTCTGCTGAAGAGGTGACATTTGGGCAGGGTTCTGAAGCACGTGTAAGAGTTCACCTCTTCATTCAGAGGCTTTGGGTCCCATTTAGAAAATGGTCTAAAACAAGGGTGTTTTTAAAAAAAAATCCTTTATTTGAAATGCAATTTGAATGCAAAAAGATTTGCACTGTTCAAAAAATAAAATAAAATAAAACAAGGGTGTTTAACCTGGGTCTGAGAAACCACTAAAATTGGACTATTTAAAAAAAAATTGTGTGAAACCTGATGTTCATTTTCTGAGGAAGAAGATCATTAGAGTCTTAAAAGTGCCTCTAATTCAAAGGAAATGAAGCAGAACTACAGTTAAGAGTGAAGAAAAAAAACATTTTAAAGGCCAAGATAGACCTCTGGTTTCAACAGAACTAAGTATCTGAACAGACAGCGCTGTTTGTGATCGTTCCTTCTCTGCTCCCGGAGCCATGGGACATGTGGTCAGTTTCACCCCCTCACTGTAACACTCCACTCAGTCCAGCTCGGTCCCTTCCTTCCTTTCTTCCCATCCCACCCCTGTTATCTCCTTCCCCTGCTCCCTGCCCCCCTGGCCCTAACACACACACACGTGTTTTCTTTCAGCTGAGAAAAGCATCAGCAGAAATGACCTGTCTCAACCCTGCTCTCTGCCCTCTGGCCCTTCTTCCATGTAAGTTGGGAGAAGAGCCCCTTTGGAGAGATTAAATCCCTCGTCTTCAATCCCATGACAGTTCCTGACAAACAACTTCGTGACTCACAGCCCTAATCTGATGTGTTCACTATAATCCTGACATAATTTAAAATAGCAATCACCACCGCCCCCGGAGCACCAACTCTGTGCCAGAAGAGGCTGCATATTTTACATTCCCTTCCATTTTTGTGTGTGTACACAACTCCGCAAGGCAGGTACTAACCCTGTCCCCACCTCACAGACACGGAAACCGAGCCTCTGAGAGGAGAAGCTATTTGCCCATGGTGCCACAAAACTCAATGACCAGGACAGCTGGGATTTGAACCCAGACACATGCTCCCATTCTGGCCAGCCCCACATGTCAATGCACGCATGTGCAATGCCCACGGCACCACAGGAGGGCTCCCAGGAGGTGGTGTAATGGGCTGGGGTGAGCACCAGAAACCGGGCCAGTGGTGGGCAGGTGTGCCCAACGCTCAGCTGAACGACCGCCCGCAGTCCCACAGCAACTTCTAATTTCAAACCTGAGATGGAAATGGGTCAGCGTGACCCATATTCAGCCCCTTTTGTCAAGGATGCCCTCTGTGGGCTCTGAAAGAGGGGGGACAGCCAAACAAAGGAAGTCAGCACGGCTAACATGGACAGGACCTGATCTTGAACTGACTGAGATGTTCAAGTGCTTTTCTGTATACAACCTGCCCTTAAAGGCCGGCCCCCATCCCACCAACCCTTTTCATGGACTTTCCTCCGCTACTCGGGCCTGTCATCAGAGCCCTCCTTTTGCACAGGAATCCCTGTCGGTAGCTAGATTTTCTCAGATGGTTTCATGTATAGTAGTATCATCTAATCATTGAGCCTGTAACACCCATAACAGGGACGGCACTCCTGAAACACTCTTCATTTGCGGTTTCCTTATCGGTCGATCGCACACATCTCCACCGCTACGGCTCATACAGGTTGAGGTTGAGGATATAACGCTGGGAAGTTTCTAACCAGCTCCTTCCAGCCTAGGCATCCCCAGGAGAGAAGAGAAAAGCTCGCCACGTCTAGCCCAGGGAAACCAAGAGGAGAGGTTTAGAAACAGCAGTGGGTATGCGGAAGCCAGCTTCCCAACCTCCGTGCCTAGAGGCGGCCCACACAGAGCCAGGTGTCGAGAGGGGCAGGGAGGTGGTGGGAGGGCGCCTTGGAGGACAGAGGTCTGGGGCTGGCTGCAGTGGCTGCAATGATCGGGACGGGACAGAGGAAAATGGCCAGGACCATCAGTCCCTCTTTGTTGGGCCCCAATGGCCAGATGACGCCTACCGCACCTCAGTTATTCTGGGGAGTGGCCTGCACTGCCACCGCACACCTGGACAAGCCAGAGTCAGAGGCACCACCTGGATCCAGGGAACACAACCAGTCACGCAAGCCTCACTTTCCCCATAGAAGCCGCCACCTTCTGCAGCAGAGGCGGGCAAAGGGTAGAGTCCTGAACGACTGGGCCACCAGACTCATCCAAAAGAGACCGAGCTGCTTACAAGAAAATGTAAGCGATGGCGTTGGTGAGATGACCAGATTGCACGATGACTCCATTTCCTACCTACCCCCTAAAGATGGAGCTTAGAATGGGGATCGGGGTGGCTACAGAGAAATAAAGAAATCCGTACTTCCTTTTCCTATTTATAGTGGGAATGCTCATCACACACCCCAAAGGGTGGGAGATTCGTGGTAGCTCCCAGAGCCTCCCCGGAGGCCCCGACAAAACCTCAGTCCCTGTCAACGGCACGTTAACACGCTTCAGAGAAGCACTCCCCTCACTGTACACCTAATACGAATGTAAGACAAGACTTAAAACTAGGCAACTTCTCAAAAAAAAACAAAAGGAGGAAACTCTTTCCATTCAAGAGGGGTTATGCTTTAGTGAAGGGACCACAGGTATATTCACCAAGCAGGTGTTTTGTGGGTTTTTTTAATCACTATATTTCACACAGTCTAGCTTCTTATAAAAAATAGAAAAATGCAGAAGTATTGGGTTTCTTCCTCCAGAGCCTCCCACACAACAAGAATCAGCTGGAGCTGAATAGTGGCCTCTGTTGACCACAGTCCCCACCAATCCCTATTGCTTGACTATATCAGTTTTCTACTGCTACCCTAACAAACTACCACGAACGTGGCAGCTTAACGCAACACCCATTATCTTCCACTTTTCTGGATCAGAAATCCAGGCGGGCACAGCTGGATCTCTGCTCAGGGTTTCACAAGGCTCCCGCCGGAAAGAATGTGCTTCCCAGCTCATAAGGTTGTCTGCAGAATTCAGTTCCTTAGGGCTGCAGGCCTGAGGTCCCCTGCTGCTTTCCGTGCTGGCTATGCAGCCTCTAGAAGCACTTGCATCTCTCGGGAGTGGCACCATCTCCGGGACAGTATCAGCATCATGGGGAAGGCAGTCCTTTCCACGCTTGGAATCTCTCTGACTTGCCCCTTGGCCAGCAGCTAGAGAGAACTCTGTCCTTAAAGGGCTCCTGTGATTAGATTAGGTCCACCCAGATCATCTCCCTTTGGCCACACAACTAATCACAGGAGTGACAGCAGGGGGCGAAGGTCATCTTAAAATGACTCCAGCCCAGTCCCTTCATTTGCCTGTGAGCCCTAGAAAACTCTGCCAAGAGGAAGATTCTCAAGTATTCTCCCACGTAAAGCGCTTCAGACACGTGTCAACATCCCTTCCAGACCTCCCTTTGCGTCTATGTTCTTGCAGTAGTTTTTACTCCATCAAGCAGGACTCGATGAGGTACTCTAGGCTTTTTAAAACCTATTATTAGTCTCCTCATCACCACGGAGATTGTGTCCTCAATTCGGGGCTCCTTGTAGGCAGTGGTAATAGGAACAGGGCCAGGAAGGTGGCAGACTTGGCCTCTGGGCGCTAGAATGAACACAAGGAAGGGAAGGGAAGCTGAAATTGTTATGAACCCACCAGGTGCCCAGGTTTCCCGTTGGTTCAGTTAAGCATCATACAGGCATCGTTATCCCCATTTGTCCAGAAGAGCGAATGGAGGCCGAAAGAGACCACGATTGCCCAAGATCATAGACATACACAGGTCCAGCTGCAAATTCAGTTCTGTGATCCCAGAGCTCTATGTCTTCCATTTTCCGTGTAGGGAGTTGCTACCGGTGGGAGGGTGGGAGTAGCGTTAGGTAACTGAGCCTCAGAGCACCAGGCGGGTTAATAAAAGAAGCCCAAACCCTTTGGGCCCCGCTGGCTCAGCACTGAGTTGAGAAGTGATTCAGGAAGGTGATGGAGGGAGGGCGGAGGCCGGTTACTGCTTGGAGGGGGAAGAGCTGAAAACCAAGAAGGGCTGGAGCTCCACATGGGAGAACCACAGCCACTGCTGTCCTTGACAGGTCGACGTTGTTGCTCTACGCCTGTGGCAGTGAACTGGCCAGAGCAACTGAAAGATTATCATCAGGAAGGAGAGTGGCCGTGGAAACATGGTGGTGACTGCGTTCCCACATTGAATAAAGGAAGCCCTTAAGGGTCTGGCCTTCTGCACGCAGGCACCTGCTACCTCGGCAGAAGGAACTAGGTAGCAATGCTCTTGCCCCACACTTCACCCCTAAGAAACAGTGTGGCAGCAGGAAAACGACGGCGGGGCCACACTCCTACCCCACCATGACCCTTGGGGGAATAAGTACCTCGGTGTGGCCAGAAAGCAGCCTGATGCTCTAAGCTTCCTCACGTAGAAACAAGGGATCTTGCCCCCATCCAGAAGCAAAGGGAACAGAAGTGCAACGTTTCTGCCGATGTGACCAGACAACAGTAACGAACCCTTCCCACAGCCAGGAGGCAAACCGGATCCAGGGCTGTGGAATATCAGGTCGGGATAATCGTTAACAAACCACTTCCCAGAGCACCTTCACCTACAGCACCTCCACGTGTTAGAGCAAACCTGTGACGAGGGGAGGGGAGGGGAGGGGAGGGGAGGGAGTGGTGGGAAGGTGGTGATGATTAGAAACAGAGAAGTAACCTAGAATTAACTCGGTGTTTGTGTATGTCTGGGCGGGGGGTGGGGGTGCTGGAGATTTGTAATGTTCAGGGGCTGCCCAGCACCCGCATCTCCCTGATCCATGTGGGAATTTCCCGTGTGGGCATCTTGGTGGGAAGCAGAGCTTCTTCCCATTATGGAAGCCAAGCCAGGGGTTGCTTTCCCAGCAGCCTTTGCAGTGAAGGCACACCTGGGTTTGGCCAGCCAGGGACACTGCCTGGGCCTGGAACCCGAGGAAGCAGAAAGGCTGGCAGTGGGGATAGCAACATCGGTCTCCAAGGGCTGCGGTGGCAGTGATGCCAAAGAGGGCACCTGCGGCCCAGGGCCAGCATCATCGCAAGCAACAGCATCCCCGTCCACACTGGCTGGGTTTCTCTGTGTGATCTGGACCGATTCCAGCTGCCAAGCCTTTCTTTGTTCTTCTTGTTTTCCGAGCCTGCTTCCCCAGGCGGCCGAACATTTCTGTGATGAATTAATGTCCTTTCAAAAAATTCCATTCTGCTAAAATCGGCCGGGCCATTTCTGTTGTCGGCAGTTAAAATGCTTCTCTAGTACAACAGGTTTACAAGCTTTCTGGACGCCTTTCTGAAAAGATTGATTTGGGGACAGAGGAACCACTGAGGACCCATAAATAAAGCAGCCCAAGATCCGGCGTGATTTATTGGAAAGGGAAGCGGAGTAGGGGTCGGGGGGACGTGGATTGAAGTTCTGATTCTGGCCTTTGGAACTGTGTGACCCAAGCCATTTGATGTTGAGGGAGCTCAGTTCCCTTATTATAAAATCGGAAGAATAACGGCTTCTTCAAAAGGCTGCCTTGAGGATGAAATGACAACAGGTACTGTCCCGACACATGAAAAGTGCTCATGAATGTCTGCTGAATTCAATAACACATCCAGATAAAAACAGCTCATGTCAGCTCTGAGAGAGACAAAAATTCAAAAGAGATCAGGGGCAGGGAGGTAAGTGCCTCACAGCAAGGGGTGGGCGTGGTGGTCAAGGTACCAAGACTTGAAATCGAAATGGGTTCTAAGTCTGGCTTTGCCACTGATGCGATGTGCAAAAGCCATCTGTGAAATGGGGCTGATACCTGGCCCCGCCAGCTTGACGGGACTGCTGAGAATACGAAATGAATAGTTTTGAGGAACGTCTGCTGGAAGGAATAAGCCTATTGCAAGAATGAAGTTACTGCTGAGATGCAGTAGCAAAAGAGTCCCCCGAAAGAACAAATCTGCTGCAGCGTGCTCTGCCTGGAATCCCCAGGCTGGATGCTAGATGCACCGGCCGGGGTGCTGAGTCACTTGACCTGGGGCACACCCCGGCAGGGACTTCCGTTGGCATCGCTGGCTATGTGGGGTGGCCCGGGAGGCGAGGCCGGGCAGGCGGAAGGGCAAAGGCAGCATGAGACATTTGGCTGGGCATCTTATCAGCTGTTCCTGTAAATAACTGAAGCTCAGCTAGTGCCCGAGGCTGCAGACTGGAATCCCTTTTCTGAGAACCACCCCTCACCCTTGCTGCAGCCGATATCTGCACGGATCTGTGCTACCGTCATCACCAGGACGAGGGCCCTGTCCACAGAACTCAGAACCTCAGAAATGGGCAAGACTCAGGGAGGGTGGGGTTGGCAGGGGGACGTTACAAAGCCCCTAACTGAACACAGAGATCCGTCATCCTCCCCAGAGCAGAGGCGCAGAAGCCAGCTACATCCTCCCTCCACCAACCTTTTCTCTTAAAGAGACAGTGTTCAGTTTTTCCCCTCTGGACCAGATGACAATCCCCTGCACTGAGCAGATGAAGATTCAGCAAATTTAGACAACCGTGGCCGAAAGGCCCAGGTGCTGGCTAGGGTGAGTCATAGCGCTTTGGCGCTTTTGTTGCTGTTCTTTTCTTTGGGCAACAATTTGCAAACAATGCAGGTTCTTTGTAAAGGCCAAAACCTAGCTGGCAGGAGCTCCCAGAAAACTGGGCGTACCTGGGTCTGTGTTTGCCTGAGCAATGCTAGCTGAAAGCCTGAAAAGTGAGAAAGCTCGTGAGCTGCCTGGTGATGTCGGCGGGGAAGCAGCCCCATTGTGCAGATGAGGAGACGGGCTGAGTCAAGTCTTAATGCTTTCTCTTCCACACAGTGCTCCTGTGAGGCCCTGAAGGAGGCGGGATACAGGCATACAGGTGATAACGGCTCTTTATACATCCGGAGAATGCTCCTGCACGGAAGGGGCTCTGACTCCCAGAGGAGGGCTCTACGTGGGCACAGCGCTGGAATAAGCCTGGCCTGGGGCTCGTGAACACCCGGCCACACGTCAGACTTGCACAGAACTGTGGGGAGATGTCCAGATATCTTAGACACAGCAGAGCCCTAAAGGTGTGCCAGAAACAGAGAACAAGGACAGAGACCCAGGCTTGGTTTGCTCTGTTCCCCAGTGGGGCGGGTGTCGTTAAGGGCCCTGGAGAGCAGGCAGGTGTGGCTTGTCCCCGTTCCTCCTCCACGACAGCCCTCACCCACCCACCTCTCATCAACCCCTCCTCCTGAGAAAAGCCTGTCGTGCTCAACCGCAGAAAGTCTAAATGTCCACTCCAGGAGGAAGGGTTATGGAAACAACTACCATGTAGTGACTGACAAGTGCACTAGGTACAAAGCACCCGGCAAAGCGCAGCTGCGCTCATCAGATCCTCCCAACACCCTGGAGAGTCACTGTCACCCCCATTTCACGAACCATGAAGCCAAACCCTCGAGAGTCAATGCCCAAATTCACATCCTAGGAAGTGGTAGAGCCGGGATTCAAACCCACATATTCTGGTTCCCTCCGCGTACCCGTGACTCACCTTGAAAAGTACATCGTGATTCTAAATACAACTTGACAGGCAGTAAAACATGACTGCCAAGGAACCCAGCTGTAATCATGGATTTTCATGTAATTATTCGCTCATCCCACAAACACTTAGTAAGGGCCTCCCGGGGAAGCAGTGGGAGGGGGGTGCCCAGCCTCTACGTGGTCTTGTATTTTCCTACTACTGTGTTCTCTACTAGTTTCTGTGCTTTAGAACCACAGTTCCCAGCCTGAACGTCTCGGCACCCAAGGCATCCAGGGACCCCATACCGAACTCGCAGGGGCACTGCAGTGTATTTTTCATTTCTGAGGGAAACATAGTGGTACTCGACGTCTATCGGATGCTGCGGGAGATACTCGCTCTGAAAAGTTCACAGTTTCAATACTGATTTGCACTACACTCCTTTCGATAACGTGCCCTCTCTGTGAAGCTCGGTTTTCGGCAGTTGCTGTGATGAAAAGCAAATAAACTAATCGAGGCAGGACGGGAAATGAGGGCGGTGTGTCCTCTCTGATTCTGTGGTTTGAGAAGTTGTGCGGTGCCCAATGGGCACACATATCCCAGTGTAACTCATTCTGATCATTTAAGAATGCAATACAAATATTTTTATTCCTTCCATGTATGTGTTATTTTTTCAAGTATCTGTTATGTTGTTGAGACACAGTATATATGTCTATTGGATACTACTTGGATCTTATTATTTGGACTTACTAAATGGAATTGCCAGGTCTTTCTTGTGGCCTAGGAGCACCATGAAAAAATTACTGAGACATTAAGAGCACCATGAATGAAGAATGTTTGGGAACCTTTGTTCTAGAACATTCTATGTACTCTCTCCCCTAAGCTACGGTTAGAAGTTCTTTAAAGGCAGGAGCCATCTTATACTGGTCAATACTTTGGTTTCCCCTTGGCATAGTTCTTGGCTTGCTGTAGATACTCTTTAGTACCTGTTCACAATTTACAATAGAAGTCTGAACCTGAAAAAAAAAGTCTGAATCTGGCCTGAAGAAGCCCTTACAGAGGTCCAGCGAGGTGTGAGGGATACAGGGGCTGCTGATACTCCAAGCTCACAGGTCCCACCAGCTAGGGGGCAGAGATGTGTAGGGCACCTTCCTGACCTTAGAGAATAAATAAACTTTTCTGAGCTTTCTGATGCAAAGTAACACCATCAACTGCCTCTGAAGGGTTTTAAGGACTCATGGAGATATAACCTTTAGGTATACATCACTTTAAACTGCTGAGATTCTGTTTAATTTAAGCTGAATCTATGATCATGTCAATGATCTAGGTTATTTTCTCTAGTCTCGAAAGGCAAACCCACACCTCTGGGAAGACGGGCCCCTCAGCGCAGAGGGGAGGGTCAGCAGCAGAGTTAAAGTCCAGCCCTTGGGTAGCTCCCAGCTGGAACTTTCCAGCAGGAGTTGCAGGGCTGCTTCTGTATCTGCTGACCAGGAGAGCACAGAGTAAACTGGTTGCTTAGCAACAGCTGCAGCCACTTCCCTGGTTGGGGTGGGGGGAGAGCAGAGGAGGTATACGTCCACAGGGAGGCTGACGTTCTCATCTCAGGCCTGTGTCAGCATCTCCAGACAGGGCTGGCAGGAGAGGACCCACCCAGGCACCTGCTCCCACAGGGCTCTGGTCCCAACCAACGAGAGACGACATCAGCAAGCTAAAAATGCCGATGGAGCTCATGGAACGGTCTTTAAAACTGGCAAGTGATGATGGTGGGAACCTTCTGTAAAAACCGATCGTTCTGCAACAAGGAAGCGTTGCTGTCCTGCTTGGGGCTGGGGAGAGGAAGATAGCGGTCTGGGACCTAGAGAAGATTCCTCTCGTGCATTTCTGCCAGGCTGGGAAAAGAAAGAACAGAATCATTTCTCTTTTCTTTCGGTGCATTACGGTGAAGCAGTCATCAAGGGGTTTTTGAGTATAACTTATGCTATTAGCTCACTGAATAGCTGAGTGCCTTTTTTATGCAGGTCAATTTCTGTTGAGGGGGTGGGAGGGTGAGAGAAGAGAGCTAAGTGTTAGTGGAGTAGTGTGGGTGAGGGGCAGGTAAAGCACCGCGCCTGAAACAGAGCCATTCACCCATTTTTCGGGTGTAAAGCCTAAAGAATGTCCTCTGTGAAAGTTAAAGCACTCATAGAGCAGAATAATAATAACAAATATAACAATAAATAATAATATATAAGAATAAAGTCATGAACTATTCCCCCTCAGTCATGCCTGCTCTGTCTATGCAGCTCACTTCTCCTTTAGATTTCTTTTCATACCTCGTTTCCATCAAACACCAGTTTATAAGACCCTCTGTCCTTATCGGTTGGTTACCTGAGGGTAGTGAGTTTGGACAATTATCCTTATTTTTTCAAACAGCTTTGTGTTTGTGGACCTCTGTTCTCCTTTTATTCCCAGGCCCTAAAGGGTCCCTACATTGATGTCCCAGAGAGTCTCTAGCTCACCCCAGTCCCCCTCGTTAAATCCAGGCAAACAAACCTGCCCTGTGTTTACGCTGGACACACGCCAATGAATCAGCAGTTCTAGGGCCACGGCCTGGAAAGCTCCGCCCACCCTGAGGAGGAGCCTTGCTCTGCTTGGAGGACACGGGGCTGTCCCCTGCTATCCAGAGCCAAAAGAAGAGTCATTCTCCTGGCAGAACCTGCTCTCCAGGGCCGTCATCCACTCCCCCACCAGTGCGTTGGCAGCACAAAGCTCCCCTCTCCAAACACCCTTTATCCTCTCCCGTTGCGGAGCACAGGCTCCGGACGCGCAGGCTCAGCGGCCATGGCTCACGGGCCCAGCCGCTCCGTGGCATGTGGGATCTTCCCGGACCGGGCACGAACCTGTGTCCCCTGCATCGGCAGGCGGACTCTCAACCACTGCGCCACCAGGGAAGCCCCTGCCTGGTGGTTTTTAACAGGCAGTGTCCCGCTCCACACACACCTCGCTATCAGAGGTTGAGTAATCAGTATCTGTGGGCACGAGGCCGGGGACAGGCGGTGGAGACTTCCTGCGGATCCTGTACCCATGGCCCGGCCCCAACTCTGACCCCGTGCATTCCCTCATCCACAAAGTGAGGGGCTGGGCTGAAGCCCCTCTTCCGAGGAACACTCGTCCCATAGGGTGTTCATCGCCCTGCCATGCACGAGAAGAGGATTCTAGGGTTAAGAAGTATGGGAAGTGCTTGTTAAAAATGCAAACTAGTTGCAATCGTTTTCCATCCCCAGCCCCAGCCCAGATCTCATTCCTCACTGCCCCAGCAGAGATTCGACTTGCCAATCACCACCCTCGCCCCGTATGCTTCTGTGTGCTCCTGTCTTCATGGTTTTTAAAGCAACGTTAAGCACCCTGTTACACAGGCACACACACAATAAATACAAGTTGCAAGTACCCTCTCCATC
This sequence comes from Orcinus orca, assembly GCF_937001465.1. Lineage (NCBI taxonomy): Eukaryota > Metazoa > Chordata > Mammalia > Artiodactyla > Delphinidae > Orcinus > Orcinus orca. The sequence continues at coordinate 95,835,794 of NC_064568.1, read as the reverse complement.
AGCAAAAGGTTTCTCTAATATAGTACTTCTTTGAGCCATTAATGATTGCGCGCATCTCCAAGGAATCAATGACACTGGAACAATCCCCCAGCGATCCAACCTCTCCCCCTTTATAGTAAAGCATGTTGGAGAGAAGAGAGACAGCTAGTGTCTGGACTAGATGTTCCACAGGGGGGCTCCAAGTATAACATCCACGATTTATATTCTTTATACCGTGATTTGCTAAGTGAATCACAAATCTGCATTTATTTGGGGGGCATAGAGAGAAGATGGGGGGCCAGAGGGGCTGTGGTGCTAAGTCAGGGCTACCTGTGGTGCTGCAGCTGGCCCTCCACATGGCCTCAAGGGAGGAGAGCACTTTAGTCCTTCTAGAAGCTACAATTCAGGGGTGCGAAAGCACTCAAGGACACGTTGCAGAGCACATGCTGCCCAACCTCCATTGCACACACACCTTTAGGCTGAATGCGTTGAAAAGAAAGAGTTTGGTAAACTGTTTAGAAAAATTCTCAGCAACTGGACATCTAAACGACTCACTGCAAAATTCAAATAGAGGAGCTTCTGCCAACTGCTGATATGCAATCAGTTTTTTAAAGGTCTATACTGTGTCGATACAGTGGCTTTAAAGAATGTTTAACATCCCTTTTCCAATCTATCTTATTAGTCTTTTCCAAACAATGATACGCATATCTCACACACACACACACACACACACACACACACACACACACACACACACACACACGCCCCTCCTGTTTAGAAACTTAATCTTTGCCATCGCCCATCGTATGGCCTTTGAGGCTTCCCATGCCTTGGCCATGATTTATCCCTCTAAAGGGATTCTCTACTTCCCCTCTGCTAAGTCCTCAAGTTCAAACAGGTTCAGCCTCCCCGTACACTTTCCCACCCTCAGACCTTTGCCCCCTTCCTCTCCAGCCTCCACTGTGCCAACCCCCCTTCCAAGGTCCAACTTAAGTGCTGTCTCCTCTGAGACATCTTCCCTGAGGACTCCAAGCCTCAGGTATCTCTCCATCTCTAATTTGCTGCCTGCATCAGGTATATCTTTCTGAACCTTCATTATATAACATCTGGGATTCTTAGCCATATTTTCACATGTAATATTGAAGCTGCCAACCATCTGTGAATTCTACAACTGTAAGCAAGATTCCCCCAAACCTTCTGGGCTTCAGTTTATACAAAATGTGGGTAACAATAGTATCTACCTTAAAAGATTGTTATGAGGATTAAACGAGATAATGCATGTAAGCTACTTCACACAGTGCCTGGCACAGTAAGTGCTTAATAAGTGCTATTATTAACCAACCAGTGAAACCTTTGGAACAACCAGGAACCATCTCTATTTCCTGGTGTCCTCCAATGGCCTAGCACAATGACCATCTTCAATAAATCCTTACTCCTTGAAATTAACCCAAGGGGGAAGGAGGAAAGAATTCAGAGGAAGTAAGTTTGAAAGGATACTTAATTATGGTTTTCAAGGATATAAAGGGTTATTTTTACAGAGGATGATGAACATTAGATTTTCTTTTTGTTTGTCTCCTTGAAGGCAAAAGATGACAATTGGACTTAAATTTTAGTAATCTTGGCTGAAACTTCCTGATGACACCAGTGAAGCTGCAGCAAAGAATACTGATGAAGGTCACACGTAGGGGAGCCAGACCAAGGACTGAGTCTGACCTCAGAGCTCTACCACTTATTTGGACAAGTAACTTTATGCCTGTAAGCCTCAACTTCTTTGTCTGTAAAATGGGGCTAAAAAGAGTACCAGCTTCATTGGAGAGTTGTAAGAATCATCTTAAAAACTTAGCACAGGGTCTGGAACATAGTAAGTGCTCAATAAACAGTAATGATGGTCATATTATTGTACCAAGGAATGTTGTGGAGTTTCTTTAAAATGATTATAAACAGTTACTTTTAGTAGATAGCTGGGGAACAGGCTGGCCCATTGCTCATATCTTGTAGATAACTACTTGAGGTTCTGAAATTTGTTAGACCAGAAACAACTCTGGGGTGGGAGGCTGGCGGGGGTGGGAGGCGAAACAACTCTGCTGACCAGGTATGCAGCGTACTTCCATCCTCATTATGAACTGCTTCTTCTGACATGGAAGCAACCTAAATGTCCATCGACAGATGAATGGGTAAAGAAGATGTGGTATATATATTCACAATGGAATACTACTCAAAAAGAATGAAATAATGCCATGTGCAGCAACATGGATGGACCTAGAGATCATCAAACGAAGTCAGACAGAGAAAGACAAATATCGTATGACATCACTTCTATGCGAAATCTAAAAGATGGCACAAATGAACTTATTTACAGAACGGAAACAGGCTCACAGACATAGAGAACAAATTTATGGTTACCAAAGGGGAGGGAGGGGGGCATAAATTAGGAGCTTGGGATTAGCTGACACAAACTACTATTTATAAAACAGGTAAACAACAAGGTCCTACTATATAGGACAAGGAACTGCATTCAGTATCTTGTAATAAATTATAATGGAAAAGAATATGAAAAAGGATATATGTATGTATATGTGTGTGTGCGTGTGCATGTGTGTGTATAACCGAATCACTGTGGTTTACACCTGAAACTAACACAACATTGTAAATCAATTACACTTCAATTAAAAAAAAAATTGCTTCAGTGTGTTTTGCCCCTGGGTCCTCTCAGATAATTGACTCATTTCATATCGGGGAGACAGGGTAAGTAGATGAGGTGGAGAGATAGGAGAAATGAAGTAAGGGAGCTTTCCAGGGAAGAAAAGAGGTGACACGGGCTTTCTGTGGCCATACTCCCTGGCTCACCATCTTTGCGGAAAGGCCCCCATGGACCAGTCCCATGCAGCCCTGCAGGAACACAGTGGCATCAAGGCTCTCCATCCAGGTGGAGCAATGGGGTTCCCCCAAAACACGTCTCTCGTTTCTCTGGAATCTGGTGACACCAAAACTTACTGAAGCATTTCTTTATAATAATGACAACTCGTGCTCCTTGAGTTTCAAAATTTTTTAAAAAATTGATTCAAAACAACTTTTTTTTGTGTGTAGGCATCATGACCTATTCAATTAATTTAGACTCTACAAGAATAGTACATTATTTTCCTTGGACAGTTTCTTAAAGGAATAATGTATAGGTATTTTGCTAGCTAGCTAACTGATAAATAAGTATATAAACTGTTTTTAAAAGATTTACTTTATCATTAAACATGATCTTTTTCATGATTCTATGTAAATTTTGTTTTCACATAAAAATGAGAAAGCTCTTTATATATGATATGGAAAGTCATACAAAAAGGGCAAGGGGCAGAAAAACGTGCCTGCTATATTACCATCTGTATAGAAGGCAAAGAATAAATGAATATTTGCTTGTATTTACGTAAAATATCTCTGGAAGGGAACACTGATAACCAGTAACGCTGGGTGCCTCTGGGTAGGAAATGGGTGGCTCAGAGCAAGAAATGGGAGGGGGGCTTTTCAGCATGTTTGCTTTTGTTCTCTTTGAATTTTAAACCCAGTGAGCACATTACAAATTTTAAAATGAATAGATAAAATTACAATTTTTGTTTGAAAAGCAAAAAAAAAAAAAAAAAACCCTTACAATGTCCTTTGGATGGAGGTAGGGGCCTAAGCTTCAGGAGGGAGGGTCATGGGCACATCCAGCAGTGTGACAGCTGGGCCTTGGACAGGGCCCTCTACCAAGAGGCACTGGGTACACGATAACGAGCCTATAAATCACTCGATAAAACTCTCATATCATGGCTGGCCTCTGACAGGAGAATCTTGTTTTTCCTTTCCTGTAATACAAGAGATTCATGAGTTATCCAGAAATTCAGAGACTGCGGTGTCACGGGCTGGTTGGCTTAGAAGTTGGGCAGAAGCCAGGCCTGGCCCTTAGCTGCTGTGCGAACTCAGATAAGAGCGTTAGCCTCTCAGCAGCAAAAGGCAGGCAGTCATATCCTGAGGAGCAAATAAAGATAACTTACGTAAAGTGCCCAGCTAGCAGTCCTCACTCATAAATGAGCAATAAAGGATCCAGAAGCTACCGTCACTGGGATAGCCTTCCTGAGCTCCCTGGTCTTTGCTCCCCACTAAAAAGAAACTTCTTGGGCATAAATACCAGCCAGCATCTCTCCCACCTGAGTGAGTCCTCAGCCATGAGCAGGGGAAGCTGGGGGCCTTCCCTTGGGAGCGCCCACTCTGGCTTGTGTTATCCCTGGTCTGGGGGGCTGGGACAATTCCAGGCCCAGCTTGGGGTTCATTCATTCCAAAAAGATCTGATCCTGGGACTAAACGCGCTGGTCACTGAGCCTGGGGTGGGAAGGGCAGGCGGAGGGGAACGCAGGAAGGTAATCCTAGGAGGTCACCATTGCCTGCCCTTTTCAAACTTGCAGAAGAGGATTTAGAATTTGGGAGCCTGGGGAACAGCATTTGTATGTTTAGTATGTTTTTCACAACCACAGACGTATCTAGGAAACCACCCGACGTGCAAACTAAGCTGGGGAACTGTATCAGTCCCACTTCTAGGTAGTTCACTAGAAATTCTCCAAATAATTATAGGCATCATTTATTGAGCACCTACTCTCTGCAGCCACAGCGCTAGATGCTTTATCTTTGATCTTTCCTGCAAAGTTAGGTTACCGCCTACATTTTACAGATGAGGAAACGAGCCCCAGAGGTAGTATATTTCACCTGCCAGAGGTCACAACTTCACTACAACAACAAGAGGGTCAGAATTTGAACTCTGGTCTGAGTGGCCACCCTCTTTCAAATGCGCCTCTCAACGTGAGTGCCACGCTGAGTGTCTGCTAGCTGTACCAGCAGCACTGTCCCCTACAGGACAGGTGGCCTTTCCCAAGAGTGGGTGCTAAAGATTCCATGCCCGCTGTGGTGGTAGATTGAAGGTCAACATCCCAATTCCCAGAATCTGTGAACGTTCTCTTATATGATGGCAAAAGGGACTCGGCAGATATGACGAAGTTAAGGATCTAGAGGTGGGAGATTAGCTTGGATTATCTAGGTGGGCCTGATGTAATCACAGGGTCCTTATCAGAAGGAGGAAAGAGATCACAATGGGTGGTAGGGGACGTGTCACAAAAGCAAGAGGTTGGAGTGATGTGAGAACATCATCAACAAGAAACACAGCCAAGGCAGCTTCTAGAAGCCGGAAAACATAAGGAAAAGGATTCTCCCCTGAAGCTTCTAGAAGGAGCGCAGCCCTGCCAGCACCTTGAATTCACATTTCTCACCTCTGAGAATAACTCTGTATTATCTTAAGCCACTAGGACTGTCATCATTTATTACAGCAGCCATAGGAAACTCACACACCAGATGTTTCATGTCAGTGGGAGGGATATTTACCTCCCAGAAGGAGGGAGAAAGTTCTGGAGTGGCAGTGATCACAGGAGTGCAGTGAGCCACTGGAAGACCCACACCTTCAGAGCACGGAGAGGCTTGGTGAGGAAAGTGCTCAGGGAAAGACAAGGGCACCCACGACCGTCACTTCGCAAGCTCGCAGCAGTGACCGGGGAGACTTCCTCAGGGGAGAATCCAGCAGTGACTGGGGACTGTGGAGCCCCGCGGAAGCTGGCCTCAAAGGGAAAAGGGGTGTCTGGCTTCAGGTCCCTCTGCTCTCCATCGGAGGACAGCCAGCCTGCTGCGAGAAATTCATCTGCACTGCCACTACCTGCTTTCACTTCCTCACTTCCCAGGCCCTCCCTCATCTCGGGGGCAGCCCCAGCCATACCCAGAAGGATGGGAGACAGAACATATCATAAACCCCAGAGGGGGACCACAGGAGAGACCGAGGGCCCTGACAGCACCTGGCAGGGCAAACGTTTGCCTCTATCCGCCAGGTCAGAAGCCAACGCAAAACAGGAGAGCAGGTGGGGAATAGGAAATATACTTGGTCAGACAGCAATTCAGCCCTAGCAGTCGTGAGAAGACGGTGGTGTCCTGCAGTAGGTGTGTCAGGACACACCAGCCCACGTGCATCCCCCTGGAGTGTTTTGACTTGACCATTGGGTGGTGGTGGTGGGGGGGTGAACTTTTTTTTTTTTTAATACAGGGAATCTTTTTAAAATTTATTTATTTATTTATTTTTGGCTGCGTTGGGTCTTCGTTGCTGTGCACAGGCTTTCCCTAGTTGTGGTGAGCAGGAGTTACTCTTCTTTGCGGTGCGCGGGCTTCTCATTGCAGTGGCTTCTCTTGTTGCAGAGCATGGGCTCTAGGCGTGTGGGCTTCAGTAGTTGTGGCGCACGGGCTCAGTAGTTGTGGCTCGCGGGCTCTAGAGCGCAGGCTCAGTAGTTGTGGCGCACGGGCTTAGTTGCTCCACAGCGTGTGGGATCTTCCCGGACCAGGGCTTGAACCTGCATCCCTTGCACTGGCAAGCAGATTCCTTACCGCTGCACCACCAGGGAAGTCCCAAGGGGTGAACATTTTTATATTAAGTATATTTTATATTAAAATAAACACAGACACATGTGGAACCAAATACAAATTCTGCATTAATTTTTAGAAGAAGAAATTTCCGACTATAGGCCATGTCCCCAGATACTATGTCTCCTTAAGTCTGTACTCCCTTTTCTTAACAAATAACTCAGAAGAAAGTCTGAGAAGCTGGGTTTAGGGAAAAGTGCAAACACTGGAGCCTTCATAGCTGTGTTTGACTCCTGGCACAGCTAGCCACTAGCTGTATCATGTTAGTCACTGTATTGTGATAAATTATGTGATATAATATTTATTATACATATTATATATAGTATATATAACATATATGATGTTATATAACACTATATACAATATATATAACACGTGTTATATAATATTATGTATTTTATATATAATATACAGTATATATATGTTATATACTATTATATATTATATAATGTTATGTGTGTATGTGTATATATATACACATATATACATATACATACATATACACACAGCTATCTATCTATCTATGTATATATAAAACTTAGCCCTCCTGTGCTTCTCAATCAATGGCGCCTTCTCTCTTTCCTGCCAGCCAGGGTTCAGGCCAGCCAGGGTTCAGAGCCGCACCCCAGAACAGGAACCATCGAGGGCCATTCAGGGGCTCAGGGTCTTTGCAAAAAGCCTCTCTATTGACAAATATGCTACGGACACCAGTTGACTCTGCTCGTGCTCTTTATTTCTTCTAGCACAAAACACGAGCTAGTTAATAATAATGTTGGGCATTTAAAAGAAAAGGGCTATACAGGCACTTTGGAAAACAGGCAGATTTTTAAGAATGTAAAACATATATCGAGGGCTTCCCTGGTGGCACAGTGGTTAAGAATCCACCTGCCAGTGCACAGTACACGGGTTCAAGCCCTGGTCCGGGAGGATCCCACATGCCGCGGAGCAAATAAGCCCGTGCGCCACAGCTACTGAGGCTGCGTGCCACAACTACTGAGCCTGCGCTCTGCAATGGGAGAAGCCGCCACAATGAGAAGCCCGCGCACCGCAACGAAGAGTGGCTCCCGCTCGATGCAACTAGAGAAAGCCCGCGTGCAGCAACGAAGACTTAACGCAGCCAAAAATAATAAATATAAATAAAATAAAATTTTAAAATATATATTTAAAACCCCCCACATATATCGACCCTAAAGCCCAGCAACTCCATTCCTAGAAATGTACTGAAGAGAAATAAAAACAAAAACCCCTGAATATGGAGCTTCCCTGGTGGTGTAGTGGTTGAGAATCTGCCTGCCAATGCAGGGGACACGGGTTCGAGCCCTGGTCTGGGAGGATCCCACATGCCGCGGAGCAACTGGGTCCGTGAGCCACAATTACTGAGCCTGCACGCCTGGAGCCTGTGCTCCGCAAGAAGAGAGGCCGCGATAGTGAGAGGCCCGCGCACCGCGATGAAGTGTGGTCCCCGCTTGCCACAACTAGAGAAAGCCCTCGCACAGAAACGAAGACCCAACACAGCCAGAAATAAATAAATAAATAAAAATTTAAAATCATATGGGCTTCTAAGAAGACCTCTGCTTAAAAAAACAAAGAAAAAAAACCGAACATGAACGTTCATAGCAGTTTTATTTATGAAAGCCCCAAACTGGAAACAACCCAAATGTCCATTAGCAGCTGAAGGGTTAAAGGAATTGTGGTACATCCAGAAAATGGAATCTACTCAGCAAGAAAAACAAATGCGCTGCTGAGACGTGCAGCAATGTGGAGAAACCTGAGACACGCTACACTGAGTGCAAGAAGCCTGGTGGAAAAAGGCCCACACTCTATGACTCTATTCCTATGAGATTTGTTCAATAGGCAAAGTAAGCTATCATGACAGAAAGCACAGCAGTGGGTACCGGGCTGAGGCTGGGAGGGTAGACTATGGACCCCAAGGTAAACTCAGGAAACTTTCCGGAATGATGGAAATATTCTACACCCTGAGGCTGGGGTGGTGTTACACAGGTATATACATTTATTAAAACTCATCAAACTATACACGTAAAACGAGTGCATTTTATTGTATATAAAGTATACCTCCGTGAAGTAAAGAGAGAGAGAAACAGAAAGGGACAAAGAGAGAGAGAGAGAGAGAGAAAGAGAGAGAGAGAGAGAGGTGTCTGACGTCTTTGATGGCATGTTCCCTTTCGAAGAGGCCAATGCATTGTTTCTCTTTCTCCTAAAATCCTCCACAGTAAATCACTAAGAAGCTGAGTTCCACCCTAAAGGGATTATTATCTATGAAACCATGAGAATGCTGATTTTTGTTTTTAAAAGGAGAGACCTCTGGTCTTCTGGTATATTGGGGAGAGAGTAAAGATTTGATGGAAGGCGGAAGCTCTAGAATGGACACGGCACAGGCTATTACGCAGGAACGTGCACAACGCTGGGGCCGGGATTTAGCCAGTACTCAACCAATTAGAGGTGGAAAACAATGAAAACGTGTGTTTATCAGTTGGTCAATAGCCTCTGCCCTGAGATTTCTGAGCATCTCCCCACCATCCAGGACGCCTTCCCACCTCCCCAAGGTCCAGCAACTTGAAGGTTGGCAGCTACACAGACGAAACCCTATTCCAGTTGTAAGGTGGCTTCTGGGCTGATGGGCTGGTGTCTGGCCACCCTGGAGGGGAAATATTTTTAATGCCTCCCCGGCAAGAACAATATGAATTAAGAGTAATCCACAAGCATAGAGTGATCAAAAGAGCCCACTCTGTCAGAATGAACTGCTGCCAATGGAAAAAACACAAAAGTGGTTTTTTTTTTTAGGCACACGCCATGTAAAAACTCTTAAGGGGTGTTTCCACTTGGAAGCCCAGCTTTGACCCTAATTGCAGACTTGTGTCTCGCTTCCAGATAAACATTTTAAACGATGAGAAGAGGGAAGAATCTTGGAAGAACAGAAAGAAAACCACATCTGATGACTGGAGGCCAGGGATGAAAAATGGGAACACAAGGGGCCCTGAGTGAGCAACTCTCCCGCAGGGCTGGGGGAATCTAGCTCTCCACCCTACTAAATAAACTGAGAAGAGTGAGAGCCTTCTTTGTCACTCCTTAGAACAATTAGTCTTTGTTGCTCAAGTATGGGGCGGGTGGGGGGGGGATAGGAAACAATGGTGTTGTGTCCAGTATCTTCAGCAGAGATTATTTCTCCTCAGCAGGTGCTTGGAGAGTTAACAACTGCATCATACACTGTGTAGACCAATGGACCTACTGCCAGAGGAAGTAATTCTACGTTTCAAATTTTTTTATCTGAAATGAAGCAGGAGGATTCTGATTCCAGTTAATGAGGATTATCTGACTGTAGATGTTAGCTTTGTATGAGGTCAGAGACTCACTGTGCCTGAATTATATAAATTTAAATCCTCAATGCACGAAAAAGAGAACAGAGGAGCCATTAGAAAATGAAGGGGACTTGAAAGATATCATTGCCAGGTTTAAGGGGAGGGCTTGTTTGGATCCTGATTTGAGGAGGCCAACCATGAGAAGACACTCTAGAGACAATCCAAGAGATGTGACTCTGGGTTGTGTAATGAATGAGAGCAAGGAATTCTTGTTAATTGTTATGGGTCCAATAGTGGTCTGGTGGCTAACTGGAAAGAGAGGGAGGGAGGAAGGAAGAAAGAAAGGAAGGGAACTAACACATGCTAACTTAGGGATTTACAACACGTGGAATGTCGTATCAGTATTTTGGATGGTATTTAAATATTTGAAGTTTTGCAGAAAAATGAATAATCTGAAAATTAAATTAGGAAAACAAGTCCGTTAATAACAGCACCAAAAAGGATAAAATATTGGGTTGGCCAGAAAGTCGTTCGGGTTTTTCGTTACTTAGAAATAGATTTAAGAAATGCAAAACTTGTACTCTGAAAACTCAAAAAAATTGCTGAAAGAAATTAGAGAAGACTTACATAATTGGAAAGATATCCTATGTTCATGGATCAGAAGATCTAATATTGTTAAGATGTGATACTACCCAATCTGTTGATCTACACAATTTCTATCAAAACTCCAGCTAACAACCCCCCCTTTTATTTTTTACAAATTGATAAGCTGATCCTAAAATTCGTATGGAAATGCACCCAGAAGAGCAAAAACAATCTTGAAAGAAAACAAAGTTAGAAGACGAACACCTCATGATTTCAAACTTAAGGCTACAGTAATCAGGATGGTGTGGTGCTGGCATGAGGATAGACAAATAGATCAATGAAATATTTCGAGTTGAGAATTCAGAAATAAACCCTCACACTTACGGCTAATTGGTTTTCAACAACGGTGCCAAGACCATTCAATGGGGAAACAACAGTCTTTTCAACAAGTGATGTCCGAAACTGGATATCCATATGCAAAAGAATGAAGTTGGACCTTCACTTCATGCCATATGCAAAAATTAACTCAAAATGAATCAAAGCCCTAAATGTAAAAGCTAAAATTATAAAACTTTTAGAAGAAAACATAGGAGTAGAACTTTGAGACCTTGTGTTAGTAGGTTACGACTGTGGCATCCAAACTCCATGGACTTGAACCTCAGTCTGCCACTTCCTTGTTATGGCCAAGTGGGCGGCTTAATTTTGCTTAGTTTCAGCGAAAATGAAGATACAATCAGCCTCATGAGGCTGTTACAAGAACTATATGAGACGACACTGGCATCTCCCAGAACGTGAACTCAGTCTATGTGAGTTCATTGTTAGCCATGTTCTTAGTAAAAGAACATGTAAGCTACAGAGTGAAGCCTATGTATGGACTTGGGTGCAAGATGTAAAATGCCATTTCCAGATTTAAAAAAGAAATTCCAATTTACAAAGCTTGGTGTGAATTCTCTACAATGGGTAATTTTCATGGGATCTGTAGTGTAAAAACAGTTTGTTTCAAAGGTCCCAAGAGTAGCATGCTGGAGTCCTCTGGGTCAAATTCCACCTGAAGACATTGCTTATGGAGGAACCAGCATTTACAAGTTTTGAATTTGGATGCCTTTACATGGGGCACCTCCTTGCAGTGACCCACAAGCCCAACCATTCCTTATTGTATAACCTCAGGCATATCTCACTTGTTTACATCCCAGCCTGGTTCCTGAAGATGACTGTTTCTACACCCTATCTCAAATGTTGTGAAATCTTTGTTGGTTAACTTTCTTCTTACAAATGTTTGGAGAGCCTCTTCTTTTTTTTTTTTTTTTTTTTCCCTTAAAAAAGACTTAAAATTTTGGAAGGTTTTAAGGCTCTTTTTAATATTTTCAATAACTTAAAAAATATGGCGCTAAAATATTTTAAAACATAGACCAGCACTGTCCCAACAGAAGTATCACGCAAGCTACAAATGCAAGTCACTTGCATAATTTTAAATTTTCTAATAGTCACATGAAAAAAGTTTAAAAAAAACATATTTTATATGCTTCCTTCAAGCTAAGTGCTTGAAATCCGGTGTGTATTTTACAATTAGAGCACATCTCAATTTGGAACGGCTACATTTCAAGTGGTCAATAGCCACGGTTGGCCAGCAGCTTGCGAACTGGATGGCGCAGATATAGAAAACCAATGACAAACCATGTGCGGTAAGACCTTACAGGAAGAGGTGGGGGTCTACAGGAAAAGAACACTGACATTAGAAACTACTGAAGGGGCAGATTCTGGGGCTCTGGCGGTCACGGTGGTGACAGTGGTCACGTTGAAGTTTAAGATGGAGTGAAACTGAGATCATGTGATTCCAGTGCAGGAGTGGGAGAAGATATTCAGGGCTTCCTTTTCTGCTGTGGGTTCTACTTCCATCCTCCCTACTCCAGGCATATTGGGGGTGGGATAGGACAGGGTTGAAGAAAAAGCAAGGGAGAGTAGGTGGGGTTGAGAGAGGACCACTCCTAATACTTAAATCTGCTTCAAGCTCAGGCCCCCACTCAGCGGTGGCCCGAAGGGTCCTGGGAAGAGGATTTTCCAGCTACTCCTGACTTCCCCTCCCCAGCTTCTGAGGCAGCTTCTCTAGCTCCAAAGAACAGGCGTTCTGCCTCTGCTCTTCAAGGAATATTATGTTCTCCCAACTGTGATATTTTGGGTCTTTTTGGCAGGAGGTGGGATGGGCAGGGGTGGAAATAACTCACGAATGTTCTCTGAACAAGAAACCAGGAAAGTACAGCCACCTGGCCTCAGGATTTTGCTGGCTCCAGGGACATCACTGTAAACCCACTAACACTAATTGCTTTCACATCTGCTCCCATTTCTAGTGGAAATAAAATGCCTCTCCGGCTAATGGGAGACAGAACGCCCGCGTGCTGTTTGTTGACCTCCTTACAAAAGAGCTCTGGCTCCCACCACTCCTCCCCCGGCCCCCAGCCTGAAACCCTTGAAAGGGCATCTTGCGCAAAGCTGGCAGGAGCCTCACAGGCACAGAAAGGACGCCTGCGTTCCTGCTAGGGCTGCAGAACTCCCTAATCCTAGACTAAACAAATGTGGGGTGTTGGGGGAGGCAGAAAGGAGAGAGAGAGAGAAGGGAAGGAATCCTACTTGCTTTTAATTCATGCTTCCTGGGATATTCTGGATCTCTTTGTTTGACATGAAGTACCAAGATCTGAACCTCAACTTCTGAATTCAGACTTCTGACTGCCAAAGACGGGAAAAATACAAGTCCAGCTGAGATTGGGGTTTAAGCAAATGGACTCTCAACCCACTGGGCCTGACACAGCTGCCCTTTAAAATGATTTACGGCAGCTCACTGGGGAGCCATCTTTGACAGTCCTGTTCTAGCTGGGCTGCAGGCGTTCACCCCTGTGGTAGGACTTGTTACACAACATGGTCTGTCTCCCCACTGACCGTCGGCAGGACAGCATCTTACACACCCCTCTATATTCAACGCTGAGCATGGGTCTCAGCAAAGCACAGGTGTAGCTCAGAGCCCTGGCCGTCCCTCCCCTCTCCCCAAAGATTCTAGTAACAGAACCATTCATTTTTAGCTGGACCCACAGTTGCTAAGAATTAAAACTACATTTCCCAGTCTCCCTTGCAGTAAAGTGTGGCCATGTGACTAAGTTCTAGCTAAAAGGATATGAGTAGAAGTGATTTTATATATATAATATATATAATATGAAGTTCCCATGGTGTAATTCTCCATCTCCCTTCTTCCTGTGTGAATACTGACCAGGGTGAGGTCATCTTGGGCCACGTAGTCAAGGACAACACCCTAGGGATGGTGGTGTGATAAGACAGGTTCCTGGAGCCTAGACAGTGTGGAGTGGCGGACTGCTTTTGGAGGGGCTGCTGTGTGAGAACGAAATTTATTTTGGAACTGGGTTACGGTAGCTGAAATTACATGCTTAGGATTTATTTGTTGAAGAAAAGAAAGGACGATACCCCTATAACAGAGAACCCCACTGTGGTAGTTATTTTATGTGACTGGGCCACAGGGCGCCCTGACATTAGGTCAAACTTTATTCTGCAGTATCTGGAAGGGTGTTTCTGGATGAGATTAACATTTGAACTGACAGACTGAGTAAGCAGATTGCCCTCCCTAATGTGGGTGGGCCCCATGCAATTAACTGAAGACCTCAGTCTGAAGGCTAAGAGGACCTCCTGCTGCCCAACTGTCTGAGCTATCAGTCTTTTCCTGCCTTTGAACTAAAACTGAAACATCAGCTCTTCTTGAGTCTCAAGGCTGTTGGCTTACAGACTAGAACTTACCATTGGCTTCCCTGGTTCTCAGGCCTTTGCACTTGGACTGGAACTACATACACCATTGGCTCTAGTGGGTTTCCAGCTTACCGACTACAGCTTTGGGACTTCTCGGCCTCCATCATTGTATGACCTATTCCCTTATGATAAATCTCTTTCTTTATTCTTGGCAAACATGGGTTCAGCTGAAAGTTAATGGTTCTGTTACTAGAGAAGAGGAGAACTGATTTGGGGGAGGAGAGGGGCAGCCGGGGGTCTGTGCTACATCTATAATTTGCTGAGACCCGTGCTAGGCGCTGGAGGTAAAATGGTGTATAAGATGCGATCCTGCCAGTGGTCAGTGGGGAGACAGACAAGGCGTTGTCTAATTACACCATACTGTGAGCTACAGAGAGATAGATATATATCTAGATATATATATCTATAGATATATATATCTATAGATATATATAGATATATATCTAGATATATATCTAGATATATCTCCAATTGGTTCTGTTTCTCCAGAGAGCCCTGAACTAATACACTCACTCTTTGGCTCTCCTTCTGGACAGCCAGCCTCTGGTTCTTCCTACCTCTTACTGATGAAGAATCTTACATCCCTGACTAGATTACATGCTCCTGGGCTACAGAGATTCATCTTTCTCATCACCTTCTTTTGTCTCCACCTCCCTCTATATGCTGCCTACTCTAGGCTGGAACAAAGCAGCACTCCATGACCAGACACTTGAATAAAGGATGATATTAAAAACAAAGCCCTTGGGGACTTCCCTGGTGGCGCAGTGGTTAAAAATCTGCCTGCCAATGCAGGGGATACGGGTTTGAGCCCTGGTCCGGGAAGATCCCACATGCCGCGGAGCAATGAAGCCCGTGAGCCACAACTACTGAACCCACGTGCCACAACTACTGAAGCCTGTGTGCCTAGAGCCCGTGCTCCACAAGAGAAGCCACCGCAATGAGAAGCCCGCGCACCGCAACAAAGAGTAGCTCCCGCTCGCCACACTAGAGAAAGCCAGAGCGCAGCAATGAAGACACAATGCAGCCAAAAATAAACTAATTAATTAAAAAAAAAAAAGAAAACAAAGCCCTTTGTCTTGTCTCTTTGGAGTGCTTTTGAAACACCCTGTTACAACGGCCAAGAAAACTGTCCAAGATGGCCAAGTTCAAATGGCTTATCTTAGCATCAAAACCTTCAAAGCAGAGACTGGGTTTTTGTATAAACATCTTCTGTGTAGCCATGATGTTCTATGTAGTAAAATGAAAGTGGAAAATTGGGGGGAAATTAATTTTGGGGGAAATTACGATCAAATGGGGCTCAGAGAATAAACTGTTGCAACCGAATTTAGTCAGATGGCTTTTCCTGAGTCACTGAATTTCATCAGGAGAGAACTGCAAACACAAACCCTTTGTTTAACGTAGCTGGTGATGAAATAAATAGGGTGACTCCGACTCGACCCCCTCGGCTCCTCACACCCTTCCAACCGACTTTCCCCGATTGCCCAAACAAAGAGCAGAAGGTCAAAGAATCTCTTTTCTTGGGTCAGCTTCCAGAGGATGCAAGCACTTGCCTTTGCTCCCAGGAAAACCGTGATCGGGTGAAGGTATGTGAGAGGCGTGCCCTTCCCTACGTGACACTGCAGAAGGGAGAGTGGCCCGGGGCCTGTCACCGGACTGTTTGTCTCCATGTGGACAATGTTTATGAACTGACACATTCGCTCTCCAGCTCAGGAAATAGCAGCCTGGTCAGAACACAATTGAACCTGACCTTGGGCCCCAGCTGTGGCAGGCAGAGGTTAATTCCCTTTCCTCCTCCGGCAGGACCCAGGGTTGATTGTCTTCTTGTGCCTAATTGCATTTTCTGCACAGTACCGTATGCACCTTATCTCGGGCAGCAGGCAGCTAGACCAAAGCTTCCCCTGGTTCCTCCCTATGGTTTGAAGTAGAAGTTTGATAAGGGGCACATTTCACTTTAAAAAAAAAAAAAACACGCTGTTAATTGTGAGGAGAAAGTACTATTTCTACGGGTACTTTCTTCTCCAGTAAAAATGTACATGTGCCTGTGAGAAGCTCCCCATGTGACCTGGCAGGGAGAAAGCAGCCATGAAAAGGAGCTCAGGTGAACAACTTAGGACCTGAAGAAAAGTAGGCCAGTGGGTTGAAATAAAATCCTGCCACAAGCAAGCAAAAGATTTAATAAGCAGGAGACAGAGTGGCGCTGGCACAGGCCTTGGGCCCCCTACTTTCAGTGTGTTCCTGGCCATCGGTGCGCAATGGCCATCTCGGTTGGGATGATACACTTGTTTATGTAAATGTTCATTTATTTGGGGGTGGCTTTATTGCCTTTTGGAGAAATCATACATATCCCTTTGTTTGCTTTTTTACTTAACTCAGAAAACTCTGAAGAGGAAAATGTAACTTCTAAATCCCACCAGCCATCCAGCAACCATCCTTAAGTTAGGTGACCGCGGTCCAGTTATACCTTTATGTACAGGTACGGTTAGGAAGACGGGTAGATTTATAGGTAAGAAATAATTAAAAGGGACTTTACCACATACTATCCTTTCAGTATTTGAACTTGACAGATAAGAAAGAAACTGAAATGAAACAGAATCTGCTGAATTTCTGAAAAGATACAGATTTCAAGCCTGGCAGGATTCTGAAGGTAGGGTGAACGTCCAAGGCCAACCGAGGTAAATGACGTCAGAAAGGCAGGTAGCACGGGGAAATAAAACCCCAGGCCCTAAGAGATTTGAACTGTTTTCCTTGGCCCTCTGGAGAGATGCGATCCGTTGAGATAGGGTGGCCTGCTCTGGACTCAGTTCTCTGGAAGCCCAGGGCCTGGCTCTAACACCACAGCTGGCTCACGCTACATTTGCGTAGATGATCTGACCTCTACGCAAGGGAGCATCTGCCTAGTGCTGGTAAATTCTGACAGTTAACAATGAAGGTGGAAAGGAGGTTGCTAGTCAGGGTATGCTGGCAGGAGAAAAGCAGGGAACAACGTGAAAGGTCAGAATTCGTATCAGGGGACTCCCAGGATAGACCAACGGAGGTCTGACCAGTTTGGATGAAAGATGAAAAAGAGAAGAGAAAGAGTGAGGGGGGGGGGGGGAGAAAAAGACACATCTGGCAACCCTGACGCTGAAGACCAAAACCTTATCTACCCCCAACCCCACCCCTTATGCTCTGTCTGGGCAGCGGAGGGCACATCATTATTCACACAGCGAAGCAGTTTAACCTCAAGGAGACAGTGGGAAGTGCTTTCAAAGTAACCAGGGCCTCGTACCCAGGTGTATGATAAAGCCTCAAGCTCAGGAAGAGCCAGGGCCCCACAAAAAGCCAAGTTCACGTGTAGCCCTGGCGGCCACTGTCCTTCCCCCCAGCACTGCCAGAAGGAAGGAGGGGCAACAGAAGGAAGGTTCCAGCCAAGGGGACACCTTCAGTCAGAGACGCCAGCTGTGAAAACAGCGGCTCCAGGCCCTGCAGGAATCAAACCTCTGGCTGTCGGCCAGAGGCCACTACGAGGGGAGGACCCAGAGAGACTCCAGCAGTCCGTTCTTATCCAGTTGCAACGGGCGGCCTCTTCTCCTCAGATGCAGGGACAGAGTGTCACCTGGGAGACATCCTGCCCCCCACACAGAGGTCAGCGGTTGGCCCCCAAGAGGAAGGCCTGTCCTCCCAGCCTGTGACAGGAACCAGGCCTGAGGGTAAAAGAGCACATCGGCATTTTCTTCTCTCAACGAATTGAGATTAGACGTCTCCTCAGCTGACGCTAGCACACAGTGTCCGGTGAGAGACCTGGGCTAAGTCTTTGCTTCCAAGGCTGCGTACAGAGGCTCAGCGCATGGGCTTTGGAACCAGGATGCCCAGTTCTGGCTCTGCTGCTTTCTCAAGTTCTTTGTGCCTCTGTTTCCTCATCTGTAAAATGGGGGGAGTATTCATAGCTACCTTAGAGCTACTTCAGGGATTAGAGGAGTTGGCCCACGCAGAGCGCTGAGCACAGTTCCAGGACACAGGAAGGGCCGTGAGGACCATTACTACCACTGGGCCCTTAGTAAGTGTTAGGGGCTAAACTGTGTCCCCGGAAATTCGTATGTTGAAGTCCTTACCCCCAGTACCTCAGCATGTGACTGTACTTGGAGAGAGGGTCTTTCAAGAGGTCATTAAGGTAAAGGAAGTCACGAGGGTGGGCCCTGATCCAGTATGACTGGTGTCCTTATAAGAAGGAGAGAGATTAGGACACAGATGTGTATAGAAGGAAAGGACCACGTGCAGACACAGGGAAAAGGCGGCCGTCTACAAGCCAAGGGAGGGGCCTCAGAAGACACCAACCCTGCCAACACCTTGATCTCAGACTTCTGGCCTCCAGAACGTGAGGACATAAATTTTGTGGTTGAAGCCACCCGGTCTATGGCACTGTGTTATGGCATCCCCAGCAAACTAAAACACACACAGGCTGACTCTTATTTTAGCAGAACTGACATTCAGCCAGTGTGAACCCATGGGGAAGTAGAGCCAGTGTCACATCTGATTGGTGATATCAGTTATAAAGTATTTTTAACATCCGCCCCCTCCCCACTTCCTGTTGGTCTTAGCCCAGTGGTGCTCAGCCTTGTGTGAGAGAATCAGCCTTTTGCCACAGAATCAGTGAGAATGGGTCTGCTTTCTACCCCCCTCATCTTGCCTCCCCTTCTGGGCTCACACAGTCCAGGGCCCTGCATCGTCTGAGCATCTCTGCCTCCCTTCTTTGAAGCATGAAAGTTGCAACAGTGAAGGGGTGAAGGGGGCTCCTCTGAGCAAGGCCATCACCAAATCCTCATCTGAGGAGCCCTTGGGCTCAGGAGCGCCTGAGGGACGTGACAGGGTTGCTATGACAACAAGCACGCACGCATGCTGTTTGCTCAGCACCTTTCACAGTATTCCAGGCAGTCTCAGTGCCACCCACTGTACACACAAGCAGTCCAGGGAAATCTGAACTGGGAAGGAAGTTGTACCAGAGCACTGAGTACACCCAGGCTGATGGCCCCACTCGCTCCGTCATCAAGTGAGCCTTGGCCATCACGTCCCCCAGAAGGTCTGCACCTGAGACTACGTTCTGCTGTCACCTGGCATTCTCCTCTTGTAAGGTTGCTGGCCACACGATTTGGTGGAGCCTTTGCCCACAGTGCCCTGACCCTTTCACACTCTCTCGGGCAGCAGGAGAAAGGAGCAGAGGAGAACTTTCAGTC
The DNA here is from genome assembly GCF_937001465.1 of Orcinus orca. Taxonomy (NCBI): domain Eukaryota; kingdom Metazoa; phylum Chordata; class Mammalia; order Artiodactyla; family Delphinidae; genus Orcinus; species Orcinus orca. Next base: position 95,816,425 of record NC_064568.1, on the reverse strand, counting down.
TCACAAATCTGTCTGGGGTTGGGCGGCGTGGGGAGTAGGTCACCACTTGCTAGGGACTGTTTAGCTGTTACTGGTCTCCACTCTCCTGCCACCACGGTACGTGAGCCCAGGCAGAGTCGGCAAGGATGATGAGACGTGACAAGCATGCGTTCCTCATTCAAGGTAATCAAAAGAGGAGGTCTGGTCCACGGAAAATGAACGCAATCTTCTTCTAATCGAAGGTACCCACAGGGGCATCAGTCCAGAAGGGCAGGGAGCTCCCACATGGCTGGAATTTAGCTCTCTATTCTCCTCATCTAAAGTAAGCCAAGGGTGAGGAAACCTGAAAAGAATGTCTGAGCATTCTTTGGCCAAATTGGGAGTGGGAGGAAGCACCGCTCTGAAGCATGCATTGCCCCCCCCCACCAGGGCCACACCAGCTACCACCGCCTGGCACGTCAAGCAGCCTGTGCTGCCCTCACACTAGCACGTGTGCGAACCAACCCACAGCAAAAGCAAACAAGCAACCTGGCAGATCAGCCCCCAAGACTCTGCTGAGCGAACCAGGTTCAATCTCATAGTTCAATCTGGTTCTGTCTCTTGAACAGATAACTGAGAACAGCAATGCCTTCGGGAATTACACAGCACAAAGATGTTCGCTATAAAGAGGCCAACAGAAAATGCATGAGATGGCTAAGCCCCTAAAACCGTCACAGAAATCAGGTTCTGGAGTTTACAGGTGATGTTCTCCTCTGCTTTACAGTTGCCAAAGCAAACCATGTGTGTTATACAGAGAAGGGCTTCTTAATACCAGTCCAATGCAAGTTGTATCCACCTGTAGAAGGCTGCCACTTAAGAGGAGGTTACTCTGTCCCCTAGTCAGGCTGTTATTAAACCACTTCTAAGCACCCACTGACATGCCACGTGCTCTGGGGAGACCACGGGAGAAGCACACAGCACGGCCCCTGTCCCTTAGCATCTTGCCATCTGGATGGGGAGAAAGGATGTGCATCTTTGGAAATGACTGGAGATGGCAGTGCGGTCACACAGGATGGAGGGCCAGATCGCGTGACACAGGTGTCAGTGCTTAAGAATTTGGAGAGTGCCAGAGTCACCCAGCCCCACTGCACATCCAACCAACTACACAAAACTAGTCGGCAAAGACTGGAGAGGCCGAAGAGCCGAGCTGCGGGTCGGAAATGGGGCAGGTGGTGTATCTGGTGGCTCAGGGCGGGCAGGGCCGTCTCTGGCCGGACACGCTGCCCAGCACAGAGTCGGAGAGAGTGAGTCTGCGGGCAACTTCTGGCGCCACCGCTTGCTACGTGCGTGATCTTGGGCCCCTCACAGGATGCCCCCGGGCCTCCAGAGCTCCAGCTGTAAGTGGAGACTGGTAAACAGCACTCGCATCGCTGGGCTGTCGTAGAAAGGGCTTCTGCACGGTGCCTGGCACACAGGAAGTGCCTGATAAGTGTCAGCGGTCACTACCACGGGTCTGGACTTCTAAAGGGCTTCCCTCCAGCTAGTGGCAGGAGTCAGCACATTCAGTCTAAGGTAAAAGACAGCTTCGTTAACAGAAAGCGATTTTAATTTTAAACAAGACAAGGGAGGGAGATTATTTACGAAACAGAAACAGACTCACGGTCATAGAAAACCAAGACAAGAAAATAAGCTATGGTGACCAAAGGGGAAAGGGAGTGGGGGAGGGATAAATGAGGAGCTTGGGATTAACAGATACACAGCACTAGGTATAAAATAAACAACAAGGGTTTACTGTAGAGCACAGGGAACCATATTCAGTCTCTTATAATAACCTACAATGGAAAAGAATTTTTTAAAATGCACGCACATATATATATAACTGAATCACTTTGCTGTACACCTGAAACTAACATAATATTGCAAGTCAACTATACTTCAATGAAAAAAAAAGGGGGGGAGGGAGAGGCCCTAGAGTGCCATGAATATGGCGTTAGTGAGAACAGGCTATAAGTCAGAGTGAAGGCCACTGTCACCCCAGCTCGTGGTTAGGAGCAGAAGGCTGCCTGCTGTTCCTGCGGGTGACCAGCAGCTGCAGCGTCCGAGCAGGGAACTGAAGCCAACCCTGAAGGCAAGGGGCATCACAACGATGTCCCAGAACACCTAGCGGCAGGGAACGAGCCCAGCTGCCTGCCGCAAGGGCTCACTCTTCACCGCCTGGATTCAGGTCCCTCCCCAGTGCTGTCACCCTTCTCGGTGAGAACACACAGCATATTCCTCAGAGGCTAGACCCAGACACCATCCCTTTCTCATGTCCTCTTAAAAGTCAGTCCCCTCCCCTCTTCCACCTTTTCCAGAACTTGAACATACAAATCTCCTCAGGAGATCATTCTAGAACATGCCTGATCACAGGAAACATGACCTTTCTCTGCCCTGCCCTTCCGCCCCCTGAGCCCCTTCAACACTGACATCCCCTCTGAGGGAGGGCATTCTCTCTCCTGAAATGAACGCAGTATGGTTGAGTCGCCTCCTCCCCCCTACCCACCTCGTCTCGGCCACCCAAGCTCAGTACACAAAACACAGCTCTCAGAACGTGGATGCTACAGGACGTGGTGCAGCCCCGAAGGCAGCTACAGATCTGGGATGCCTTCCTACCCTCACGTTTCCTCAAGGTGAGGCATCTGTCCAAGTCCTGGACCAGGGCGGACTGGGGGTGGTGAGGTTCCGGCTTCACCTCTGCAGGGCATCAAGTAACAGACCGGAACCTGTGTGGGTTTGGCTTCAATATCTGGGCAAGTGGACTTATTGGATGGCTCACGAAGATCTGTTTTGGACCGTGGAAAGGGCTAAATGAGATAATGAACACAAGGCACGCAGTTTAGCGTTTGGCACGCGATGGCCACTCGCCTACCCGATCATTAGCATTATTATCTGTACGTTTATTATGATTAGTGTTCAGTTTTCTATTCATTCACTCAACAAACATTGACCATGTTTTTTTAGCATCAACCATGTGCCAGGCACACATGGTCCCAGCCCTCCTGGAATTTAGAATCTAGTTGGGGAGACAGCCAATAAACAAGTAAACAGAGAGAGACATCATTTCAGGTCGTGGAAGGGCTCGGAAGGAATCAAATGGAGTTTGCGACAGAGAATAACAAGAGGGAACTTACTGTCGATAGTGTCACCAGGGAAGGCCTCAGTGAAGTGACATTTAAGCTAAAATCTTCAGGATGAGAAAAAGCAAGAGAGGAGAGACCGGGCGCTCTGAGTGGAGGGAAAAGCACACATGATGGCCCTGGGGTGGGCGGAAGCTTGGCAGGTCCAAAAAATGGCAGAAAGTCAGTATGGCTGGCATGCCATCACAAGGGAAAGTGTCACTGGGTGAGGTGGGAGAGCCGGGCGGGGGCTAGAGCCGTCGGCCTCAAAAGGACGTTTGATTTCTATCCTAAGGGACTGGGAGTCTCTGAAAGGTGTTAGCAGATGTATTACACTTTCTTCACTTATTCACAGCAAACATTCATATCTGTCCATTACTGAGTACTCAGTGTGTGCCAGCCTCTGTGATAAGAATTTTACTTGCGTTATCTAAGCAACATAGCAGTGATGGGTACTGGGGTGATGGAGACAGGGACAGAGAAGTGGACAGATTTGAGATGTACATAAGAGCAAAGACAGCAGTTAGGCTTTGCTGGTAGAATGAATGGGGCTCAGGGAAGAAACCAGCTCAGACATGGCCACTGGCTTCTCCAGCTACGGCATCATCATCATCTCCCAGGCACGATTATCATTTAACCAAAGGACAAGATTAACTCAACTTATTTATAGAGCACCAACTATAAACGTGGCACTTTGAAGGGCAGTGTGTTCCATTAGAAGCACGTGCTAGGTTATCCTGCACTCCAGCGTACTCCAGTACTCCGTGCTTTACTTACTGCCAATGGCTGAGTCTAGAAATGATTTCCAGAACAACCTGACAACTGCTCAGATCAACGGTCCAGTTGATTTCAGTCAGCTCCAAGAGCAAAGCCAGGGGACAAACCTGAAGACACAAAGTACCAGTGCTGTTACCAACGCAACGGTACCGCGAGTACAGATGGTGTCACTTAGCGTGAAAGGCTTCTTATTGCGTCAAGCAGCCTGTCAGACAAAGACCCGGAACAATGTCAGCTCAAAACAGCAACAAAGCCCTCAGCCCAGGGACAGCTTCTCAAAAAGGCAGCAGTAAAGAATCGCTGGGACACAGGGTTCTTTCAACCACAGCATGAATAACGCCATCAGTAGCCACATCCTCACTGAAACAATAATCCATGTCTGGACTTGGGAACGTGCTGGGAAATGATTAAGTTGAAAGAGTGTAATCCACCCTCAGTGGGGTGAATCACACACACTCATTTTAGTAAGACTGCATTTGGGAAGACGTGGACCACGTTCATCAATGTACAATGTACACCACAATATGCAGCAGGTGTACTGAGGACACGAAAACAAAGTGAGAAGAGAAAGGGACTTTCTAAAGGTGAACGCCCGAGCCTGGAAGGATGGGTTAACTTGTAGGTAAGGAGAGAGAAAGGCATCAATCAGACTTACTTGACCTGGCTTCCACCCCACACCTTGACTAAGGCTGTCATTGTTAGAAGCCAGCCACTCCCCTACTCTAAAGTCTAAACCAAAGCCACTGCAGGGGACAGGCAAGACTATATAAATCATAACAAAATAGGGAATGCGTCTTCCAAAAAATGAAGGCTGGATTGCAGTAAACAGTCATCTCTTGGGTGGGTAATTGTCCCTCCCTCATTAATTTCTCTTCTGAGATGCAAAAGTCCAACCCAGACGCGCAGTCTGATTGACACACAGCTCATCAAACCAGAGTCCGCTGCAGAACATGCAGCCCGCTGGATGACTGCCCTTGCGTGGGAGAAGTTTTATTTTTTTATTCCAGCCCTCAGTTTGTTCATCCTTCCTCTAACAGAACAAGGCAAGTCATGCAGCCCCTGACATCTTGAAAATTATGAACGTGGAGGCCATAAAAAGTGGCACAGAGAAGTCTGCCCTAAATTCAAACCCAGACCACCAGGTGGAATTTCTCTCTAGAAGCCCAGAGTATTGGTTTCATCAGTCACTGCTGCTCCTTATTTCTTATTCAACTCTTCCTTGGAACTATAAGATGTTAAAGCTGAAAGGCGTCTTAGAAACCAAGCTGTCTAGGGCTCACGTTCAAGATTAAGCAACAGGGGACTTCCCCGGTGGCACAGTGGTTAAGAATCTGCCTGCCAGTGCAGGGGACACGGGTTTGCGCCCTGGTCCGGGAAGATCCCACATGCCGCGGAGCAACTAAGCCCGTGCGCCACAACTACTGAGCCTGCTCTCCGGAGCCCGCGAGCCACAACTACCAAGCCCACGTGCTGCAACTACTATAGCCTGTGCACCTAGAGCCTATGGTCCGCAAGAAGAGAAGTCACCACAATGAGAAGCCCACGTACCGCAACGAAGAGTAGCCCCAGCTCGCCGCAACAAAGACCCAATGTAGCTAAAAAAATTTAAAAAAAAGATTAAGCAACAGACCTAGCAAGGATGATGATCCCAGGCACACATCTAGTAGAGCCAGAAGGAAAAGTAAGGTCTCCTGAGCCCTGGTCTAGTGAGCGCCTTCCTGTTATACTGGGAAATGTTTCTCAGCCCTTTTTACTAAACTTATCAATAAAAGTAATAAACTTATCAAAGCCCTAGAAGGAAGTCCAACAGGTGTTGAAGCTGATGAGACATTCAGAATGCATCCTGGCGATTGTCTGTTCAGTGCTTCCTGGCTGGATTGTATAGTTGCAGAGCTCTGGCAGGTGGTTCCTGGTTTTGTGGGGGTTTTTCTTAAGTTCCCATCCAGCAGAAGGCTTGGCATGGACGGAAAGAAACAGATGGCTCCGGCTCAAGTGTGGGCTGCCATGTTGGACTTCTACTGCATTTCCTGTTGAGGAAAACTTGGGAAGAAAGATTCGTGCCCATTTGAGAGGAAAGCATCTTTCCAAAAAGAGACGGATGTGATTGAGGCTTGGAGAGCACGATTTCAAAGAGGAACAGACTGTTTTAGAAGTTCCTGCTCTTCCCTGGGGGAGGGAAAGCTTTCAGAGCCCTACTCCAAGGAATGGAGGGAAGGCAAATGATGTCTGACCTCCCTGCACTGTGTGCTCCCGGGGACCACTCCTCACGCCGCGCTCTGCCACCATCTCCTGCCCCCGGACTGTGGCAGGACCTGCTGTTCCCCTTCCTTCCCGCCCCTGTCTTCTGCTAAACCAGAGCCAGAGCCAGAGCCAGCCGTGGGAAGTGGAACCTCAGGTCACATCGTCATCCTGCTACCAACACTCCGGTGGCTCTGCAGTACATCTAACACAGAATCTGAGTCCTCGCTGTGGCTTCCCGAGCCTCCACGGTGCCTCCCTGCCCTGACTCTCCCCCTGCTCTGCCCTTCATGGTCCCCTGGCCTCCCCCCGTCACAGAACACGTCCAACTCGCTCCAACCCCTTTGTGCTGGCTTTCCCTCCACCCAGAGCATCCAACCTGTGAATGTCCCCAGATGGTCACCGCTTCCTGAAAATCTCTGCTCAAACATCAGAGGACCCTTCTCTGGCCACCTGAGGGGAGCCAGCCCCTCCCACATCCCTACCTGCCCCATCCCTCTCTGTCCCCTCCCGACTCTGCTCCCGGACGACGCGCTCACCCCAGCTGCGGGGCTGCAATCACTCCTTCGGTGTTTCTCTTCCCCGCACTGGAAGCTCTGAGCACCGTGTGGGCAGGACTTGGTCTGTTTGCTTTCCTGTCTGGGTCAACGGCAGGCACACAGAAGGAACTTAATACATACTTGTTGGCTTGCATGGAACTGAACCCACGCCTTTAAACTTGGTCTGGATGGAGAAAACACCACTTCCGCTGGAAAACCCAAGGCCAGTTGGACCCTCTGGTTTCTTTGTACACATAGATTTGTTTCTGAATATATACCCTTCCATCTGTCCATGTAGCCCTGCTTTTGAAGAGTGACAACCAAGCCTCAGGGAGGCCTGGCAGGGAGGCTGAGAGAGCGGCATCAGCTGACGACTTCCCAGAGGGACGGGGCCACCCCGGGCTCAGATCTCAAGCACAGCCCCAACTCTGAGGCATCTCTCAGTGGAAGATCCCATCCCATCTCGTTCTGATACACAGCTAACTTATGTGTGGAAAGCGGAGGAAGTTAAGAGCGGCAGAGAAGAGCAGAGGACAGCCAGAAGCCGCCATAAACCAAGACGACCGCAGAGCCCTCCTGCAAACATCGCAAATCTGTGAGAACAAAGGTGTGTGTTTTCTCTTTCCAATACGATGCCTCTGATTTGCATCACATGGAAACGCAATGAAAGCGCTGCTGTCTTTTTTTCTAAGTCTCTGGAATAAACTTGGTCAGGTGTCTATCTTAACTTCTGGGGCTTCTATTTATGCAGCTGGCTGATGCCTCTACTTCAACAAAGGACTGATTTTCCAAGTCTAGGGAGAAGTAGGCAGGGGCCGCCCTCCTCTGTGTGGGAGCGTGACATGGCACTGAAGCTATGCTGCAATGTGTTTTAAGAGTGGTGGTTTTAAATTCCACGCTCGGTAATTGTGTTTAGAAGAATTCACTCTAAACAGGATGTCACAAATCAGGCAAAAAGTTACTTGCAAAGATATGCATCTCAGCACGATAATAGAAAAAAGCTGTAAACAACCTAAATATCTCCAAATAAGACTGATAATGCATGTAAAATTCTTAGCCCAACAGGGAACTCTGCTCAATATTCTGTAATAACCTAGTGGGAAAAGAATTTGAAAAAGAATACATACATGTTTATGTACAACTGAATTACTTTGCTGTACCTGAAACTAACACAACATTGTTAATCAGTGATACTCCAATATAAAATAAAATTTTTTTTAAAAACCATAAAAACAGGGGCCTCCTTGGTGGCGCAGTGGTTGAGAGTCCGCCTGCCAATGCAGGGGACATGGGTTCGTGCCCCGGTCCGGGAGGATCCCACATGCCGCGGAGCGGCTGGGCCCGTGAGCCATGTCCGGAGCCTGTGCTCCGCAACGGGAGAGGCCACAACGGTGAGAGGCCCGTGTACAGAAAAAAAAAAAAAAAACCATAAAAACAAAACAAAAATTCTTAGCCCAGTGCCTGTCACACAGTGAGTGCTCGGTAAGGAGTAGATATAACATTTTATTGTGAGTAATTAAAGAAAGTGTGGTACACTGTAGGATGGACACTTTTGAAAGCTTTTTTTCCCCTGTTGTATAGTCACATGCCTCTAAAAATCTAAGGAAAAGAAAAATTACCCTTCAGCAGGAGACCGTCTATCCACCTGTATTTTCAGAAAAGCCCCATCTATCTTTTCCTACCACCCCAAGCCCTGTATTTGACAACTGCACAAAAGGCTACGCCACCCACAAGCTCTGTTCCTTCTACCTGAACTGCTGCATTATCAGTCTTTTTCAGCCTTCCCTCTGAGAGACAGATGGGGGGAAAAAAAAAACACCATTCTGTAATTCAATCAGCATTTTTCGCATCTACCATGTTTTGTGCTTTCACTGAGATGAATGTCACAGGAGGGACTATGTAGGTTATTGGGTCAGAAGCCCTTCCTGTCTAAGGAGGTTCTCCAGTGAGAGTCCAGAAGGTTTGCTGGGCAAGTACGGCCTTTCTCCACAGCTGTCAATCAAACAGACACAGAAACCTGTGATGGATACATCAATGACTGGTTTCTTCCTCTGGGGAGCACCAAGGGGCAAAATCTGAAATGATAAGCTATACTTCCTTCGAGGAGAAATAGTTCTAAGGAAGGAAGAACGCAACTCAGTAGGCTTTCAGAAAACCAGGGACTGGTGGGGACCCCTCTCCGTCACCTCTCTATATACACAATACAGGAACACACACACTCACACACACAGACCTACTCACCTACATGGCAATCACACACTTGCAAACATACAAACACATGTGAATACACAATGCACACATATGCACACATATACACACGCACATGATCTCCCTTTCCTCTAATCATACCCTTCTGCAGTTAAGGCTGCGATTCAGTCCTTAGGTTCTAATGACAACAAAAAGAACAAGAAGTTCACTTTTACGGTTTGTGATGCTGTGAAAACCCCAGGTGGAACCAGAGGCCCGTGGTACTCATACCACCCAGCTAGGTGCTCCGAAGAGTAAAAGAGAGCAGGTGCGGAGAATGCGACGGCTGGAAGGGACATAAGAGACCCCCCCTGCTGCCCACAGAGGAGGAAGCTGAGGCTCACCAAGTGACGCTTAGTGTCCCCATGCCATGCCCTCCCCAGCTCCAACCCCAGTCGCCACCCAGTAAATCCCCTCCTTCATCCTCCCGCTTCCCCACTTGCTCCGGACTTGGTTTAAATAATGCCTCCATTGGACAGAAGAAGACTCTTCCCAAAAAGCAGACGTGCTTCCACATCTACACTGGGACCCTTCCCAAGTAAGTCACTAGCTGTTTCAGGTGGATGTGAACACAGAAAAAGACAGAATAAAGAAATCCACCTTCCTTTTGACTCAGATCATTTCCATCTCAGTAGGAAGCATGTGTTCACCCAGATACCAGCGGGCTGGTTCCTTTGTTTAAACAAAGGCTTTCCTGAAAGCTACAGGGAACCAGAGGCCGAGGCTTCTTAGCAAGAATTTTTCTCTTAGTGAAAGCAGGAGGTGCTCTGATGGGAACGCCTTACCCTGGTCTGACGATTCTGGACTTTCAGCTAGCCGGGTAAGTTGTGTGAATGTGTGTGACTAGCGGTTTTACCCAAGGAACTAGTTTACATCCAGCTTGCTTTAGCTGCCTATTTCCTCTACATCTAATGCCCTTTTAAATGCAGATCCTCCCAGATGAAGCACATGCGTGGGAACAGATGTGATTCGCACACAGAAGTGGTGTCTGAGGGGCCACGATACCCGTCACAGCTGATCTACTGAAACAGCCTTGAAAACCAACCAAGAGAATGCCTTTGAACGTCTGTTTCACTCCCAAAGGAAAATAATGCAAGGAAACCCCAGACAGCATTACATCTGAGAATAAATCTAGAGCCCAGCATAGTACCTGCCAGAGAGAAAGTGACATAAATCTCAGTGTTCGGTTGAGAACATATTCCCATCAACACCTGAAATTCACGCACGGTGACAGTGACACTCCTAAGAGGACAGGTTCCTTTACTGAGAACCTGTTATGTGCAAAGCACTAGTCCAGCTATAAGTGTCCTTGTAAGTGTCGCATGTCTCCCCGACAAGGCAGTCAGACCCACTTTACCATACAGAAGAGGATGCCAATGTTATTCAGTAAGTAAGTAGCAGAGCCACTTGGATCCAGGATGCACTCTCTTCCCGCCCCGTTCCACTGCCTCACGTGAAGGACCTTCTGAAAGTATCTCAGGGATGGCTCCTTCCTTGGAGATCCTTTACGACTTACCTCCCACCTAAAGCAGGAATGTCCCCAGCATACGGTCATCCACCCTTTGCTTAAATAATTACAGTGACAGTGGGCTCAGAGAGTTGCCACCCCATGGCTGAGTTGTGAACCAACTGTCAAAAGTTCTGTCTCTACACTGGGCTGAAAGCTGCCCTCACGTAGCTTGGATCCATTGGTCCTGAGTGTGCTCAATTCTGTAACAGATTCTGCAAACATCAGGAAGATGATGTTGACAATGATGATGGCATCCATGTTCATCATAAATCCTCGTTACACAGAGAAGCCAGACGTCAAGGGGTTCCCTTTCAAACCTAACACCCTATCCAGTACATATGGGATATATTTGGATGTGAACAAAAGAGAAAACTTAATACATTATGTCATCTGAATGGTGGAATATCATAATACCATTAAAATCAGGTTTCAAAGGACACTCCAAACCATAAGAAAATGCCCGCCACATACAGTTAATGAGAACATTATAAAAGCAGTATAATCACAATTCTGTAAAAAACAAACAAAAATAAAACTGTAGGGGCTTCCCTGGTGGCACAGTGGTTGAGAGTCCGCCTGCTGATGCAGGGGACACGGGTTCGAGTCCTGGTCCGGGAAGCTCCCACGTGCCACGGAGCAACTAAGCCCGTGCGCCACAACTACTGAGCCTGCGTGCTGCATCTACTGATGCCCACGCGCCTGGAGCCCGTGCTCCGCAACAAGAGAAGCCACCGCAATGAGAAGCCTGCGCACCACAACGCAGAGTAGCCCCCGCTCGCCGCAACTAGAGAAAGCCTGCGTGCAGCAATGAAGACCCAACACGGCCAAAAAAATACATATATACATACCACTGAACTGTACACTTAAAATGGTTGAGATGGTAACTTTCATGTTATGTATATCTTACCACAAAAAAATTCTGGGAGAAAAGTTCAAAATGAATGAAAACCATCTGAAGATTGTGAGCTTGTGGGGCTACTCAGAGACAGAAACTAGGGTCACAGTCCTCATTCAGGTCTGAAAGCTTCTGGGTCTCCACTCCATGCATCTTCCTGACCAGTACACGTGGCCTGAGCGCTCCCACCCTGGCCCCTGCCAAGACAAAGCTAACCAGAAGTAGGCTCCATGTGGTTCTTCTGGAAATTAAGCTGAAAATGACAGCCATGTTCACCACTTCTTCCCAGAAAAGAGGAAAAGGGTCTGAGATGTCCCGCTCACATAGCTGTGGGCACAGGCACCTGTCACCAAGTTTGATGGGCGCCATCCGACGGGGGAAGCAGGTGAGTCAGGCTGAGGCTGGGTCTCCAGCTCCCTCCCTCCTACCTGCCTCCACTGCGCCTCCTACGTGAGGGTTCTGGGCCGAGAAGGCAAGCCTCAGGTCCAGCCTGCCTGCTCCTACAAGGCAGAAGACACAAGTAGCTGGAAGCCACAGAAACAGCCAAGGAGGGGGCTCGATGTCCCACAAACAACCTCAGGTCCATCCTCCCCCAGCCCCTACTGCGTCCTCTGGGTGACAAGGTGGGATGGGAGCTCAAGGTGTGCTCCCGGGTGCCTCACAAATGAAACATGGAGAAAGACCCAGAAGAAATCAAGGCGGGTGGGGGATCTGTTCATTCCAGGAATGCAAGAAAGGCAGAGGTACCTCCATGCAGGATGCAAGGCTCCGGCCAGACACACCCCACCTCCCAGTCACCGGCCTCAGCTGCCCGGGCCGGGGAGCGACACAACAGGCTGCAGGGCAGAGCTGGTCCCCGCGCGCCAGGCACGGCACTGTCAAAGGGCTGAGTGGCCCCAACACGAAAGGGTGGCTACATTTGGGAGCTGGTTCCTTCACATACCATCAGCCAGGACATTCCGCCAGTTGTTGCTGTTTCAGAAACTGCCCGACTGCCTATTTGATTCGAAGGAGGAAGATTCCAGAGACTATGAGGGGTGAGTTCCATGATCCTCGCAGGCAGAAAAGTATGTGTTTCCTGCTGGTCAAGATCTTGGAGTCACTTAGGTACTGCTGATACAAAAAGCTTGGCCAGAAACTTTGGTGCTGCCTGGGGACCCTGGGCATAACTCAGACACTGGGCTTCTTAGAAACAGTTCTCTGCCCAGGAGTTTCTGGAAGAACCAGACCAGGGCACAACCCAAGAGTGTGCCATGAAATTGACTGAGTGGGTTGGTAAAGAGCATCTTTCTTAAAAGAATAGAACAGAAAATAGACTGCTATCCTGTGTAATAAGTTCATTCATTTTATATATGCACGTATTATATGTATGTAATATACATGTCACTATGAATATGCTATTATACCTATATTAGACATACACATCCATGTATATATTGGTGTGGCAAATTGTATTTTTCAAACGTGACTGCAGTATTTATGATCTCACATATTCCTCTAGAATCTTGTCACTTCCTGATGAAGAGGTAGAATCTATGACCCTCCCCTTAGATTTGGGTTAGTTTTTGTAACTGGCGCAGTGAGAAAAAAAAAAAAAAAAAAAGCAGTGGAAGTGACGCTATGTGACTTCCAAGGGTCAATTATAAAAGGCGATATGGCTTCCAGAAGACTCACGCTCTCTCTGGATGCTCACTTTTGGAATTCAGCCACCATGCTGTGAGGAAGCCCAAGCCGCACACTGGTGTTTGTGCCAACAGCCCAGCTGAGATCCCCGTGAAGAGCCATGTCAGTTACCAGACAAACGAGTAAACGAGCCTTCAGCTGACTCTAGCCTCTCTCCATCTTTAGAGCCACCCAGACGATCGACGTAGAGCAGAGATGAGCTTCCCTACCAGCCCTGCCCCAATTACAGATTCAAGAGCTAAATACATGACTGCTATGGTTTCAAGCTGCTAGATTTTGGGGTGACTCATTAGGCAGCAACAGAGAAGCAGGATCATTGCGTTGCAATATAAAATGTAGCTCCTACATCTATCTCACACCAAAAAAGTCTGGGAAACACTGAACTAGACCATCACTCACTCTATATTCATTCATTCACTTATTTACTCTACAAATATTTACGGAGCCTGGTACGATGCTGGACATGTTACATGCTATTCCTTCAGTCTTCCCAGCAACCCTGGGAGGGCCCACCTCATTATCATTCCTATTGAACAGAGAGAGAACGTGAGGCCCGTGGCCCCAGACAACAGGTGAATTCTCAATCCTGCTCAGAGCAACAGGAAGGCAAGGGGAGACGAGGAAGAAGAGCCGACCTTTCCAGGGGGAGATGCAACAGAGAAGGCTGCTTCCTGGAGAAGCTCTGTCATAAAAGGCAAGCTTTCAAGAACTCATACAACTTATTAGAGTTTAGAGTTGGCTTGAAAAATCATCCAACCCAAACCCTCCTTCTACAGATGAGAAATCGGATTCCAGAAAACACAAATTTACGGAGCTAATACACAGCCAAGTTGGGACCAAAATCCCAATTACCCCAGTCAGCAGCCTGGTCCTCTTTCCAGCCCACCACACTCCAACAGCCCTGTCTGGGATTCAGTAACAGACCAAAATAAGTTTATTCTGAAAGGAATGGGAACCACAGTACGGGATGGTGACCTTCAAGAACAAGCAGAGGGAAGGGATTTGCCGAGCTGTTATCTGCATTGTCATCCGTATTCCCAATGCTCCTATACAGGGCTCCCAGGGAGACTGGCAAATGGTGAGCAATAGAGAGGACACCAGCAATGAGAGGAAATGAAAGGAGCTCTTGGAGCCCACGTGCTGCAGGATCGGTGGGGCAGCAGGTGGGGAAGGAGTGGTCCTTCTGCCCATCAGCCTTGCAGCCTCCAGCACAACCTCCAGACGGCGGAAACCAGGGCCACTTGCCAGTCTCAGGAGTGCTCGCCCCACCTCCACCTTCCAGGATCGCTACCAAACGCCACCCTCCCACCTTCTCCTGCCTCTCCAGCAGGACCCCTCCCTCCCTAAGGAGTCTCAATATCCAACTTTTTCAAACCCTTAATTCTGGTCATTGTGCTAAAACCTTGTATATGCTTTACCTGTTTAATATTCACAACCCAACTTATATACTTAAGGAAGCTGAAGCATGGAGAAAGAGGTTAAGACATTCGCCGAAGGTCAAACCGCTAAGTGATGGAGTTGGGACTGAACTGGGGCCGTTGGGTTTTGCATTGCTTGTTTTGCATCACTGTGTGAAAAACTACTCCACGAAGGAAAGTGAGCTGGAGGAGGGAACTGACACCTTCAGTTCCCAGGGGTGGTGACGGTGGTGACAATGGTGGGAGGACCAAACTCTGTGGTGAGGCTATTTGGTCATGGTTTCCAATCTTCACCACTCTAGCCAAGGAAGAGGAAACCGAGGCTCAGAAACTTGAAGCAGTTTTTCCAAGTCCCCTTAGCCAGACCTCCCTTTCTTTCCACATTTCTGCTCACATCCTCCTATGACTCAAGAAGAGCACAGTCCGACCCCACCTTGAGCAGCTGCACTTTCACGTTGCTTGTTCAGACTTTCATGTCCTCTGTGCTCTTTCTTTAATGTCACATGTCCTAACCTCATCTCCTGCCTTCTCGTGGGCTGCCAGACCTCTAAACCACATGGCGAACGGACCTGCCCAGCCTCAACTCCAGACTTCCTGAATCCCAGTCCTACGCAGAAAGAGCCCTCCCCCTCCTTCCAGGCGATTCCCACCCACACCAAGAGGGCCACATGCCTTTTAACCACAAAGCTAGGTGGCACTTTTCTGGTGGTACCAGAAGACCCTGCAGTCACTCTTTTCTCCATATGACCCTACTCTAAGTAGCAATATGCAAACTGCATCTTAAGAATAAAGCATATCATTAATAATGGGGAACATCCCCAAGCAATAACCCAGCATCTCAATACAAACTTGAATAACCATTTATATTTCGTTCCGAGGTTGCCACCAAGTATGGAACGTCGCCAGCTAAGAACCTCTAATTAAACTCCTTTCCCCCAGGTTCCGCCTCCCTTTTGCCTGCCTTCAAAACCCAGAGCTTGCCAGAAACAGGTGATCATTCAGAATCTGTGCTTCCAATAGCAGATTTCATGGAAAGAGCAGCTCTCTCCACACTCAATATTCACAATCACCAAGACAAAAGTTGTTTCCCCCAGTAGCATCCTCTCTCTGCTCTCTTAATGTAGCTCAGGGAAGAGAGGTCCTCACCCCTCAATGACTCAGCCCCAGCCAAGCCCCCCTGCACACCCGATGGCTTCAGAACCCACCCTGAGTAGCCAGTGTCAAAACAGCAAGCTACAGGTGCAACCACAACGATCAGTCCAAAAACAGAAGACAGCCAGCGCCACACAACGGGTAACCAGGTTTCATCCTGGCTGAATGTTGTCCAAAAGAAATAAGAATCTTGGGAAGAAAACAGATGAGGGAGACAAGGCAGAACTCCTATTTCCATGTCCACAATGACACTTCTGCCAAAGGGAAACTCAGGGAAGGCAGGGTCATAAAGTGTCCCCATCCAGTCCTTTCACCTTCTGTCAGTTTGGGCTGCTACTACAAGAAACCATACACTGGGTAGCTTAAATGACAAACATTTACTTTCTCACAGTTCTAGAGGCTGAAAGTCTGAGATTAGGGTGCCAGCATGGTCGGGTTCCTGGTGAGGCCCCTCCTCCTGGTTTGCAGATGGCTGCCTTCTCCCTACATCCTCACACAGGGGAGAGAGATCATCCCTCTCCTGTCTCTTCTTTGAAGGGCACTAATCCCATCATGGGGCCCCACCCTAATGGCCTATCTCAACCTGATTACCTCCCAAAGGGCCCACCTCCAAATACCATCACAATGGCGGTTAGGGCTTCAACATAAGAATTCTGGTGGGGCACAACAGGCTGTCCATAGCGCCTTCCTCTTATCAGGACACCCTCCTACATGGTCCCCCTTGTGCATCCACTCCTGTCAAAGGCCTGTGCATGATGGGACCGAGCCACCATGGTTGTTTCGGGAGTGGGCAGCACAGAGGACTTGCAGGCTGTGCCTCCTAGGCATCTCCCTCATCCCACCCTCTAACCATTTATCCCACCAAACCTGGGTCCTCATAATGAGAGAGGCAGAAAGCTTCAATGAACAAAGCAGCCATGTGCCCCCAAACCCACTTCCTCTCAGGATCGCTGGTCATAAAACACTCACTGTACCACAGCACTGGTCAGATGGACAAGTTAACTAGAAACATTTAACACTTACTCACCTTGCCCGAGTCCACGTAATCAACATGTCCCTAAGCCATGGTCCACTTAACTAGTCAACCTCCCCAGCTGGGACAAACAACACTGTCCCCAGACACTGCCAAAAGTTCCCTGGGGACAAAATCTCCCCCAGTCGGAGACCTGGGCTGACCTGCTGGAGGGCCTCCACGGGGGAAAGCCCACAGGGGAGTTTTCATACCGTGCCTATACTTCTCTCTCCCCCAGCTCCACCACACATCACCTTCTCTCTCTCTTCAGTGCGTTTCCACCGCCTTCACCCAGGTGCCTGTGCCTTCCTTCTCACCCTCCCTCGAGGGTCAGCAGAGAACAGATGCCTCCCTTAGAGTCGTACGGGTCCCTCCAGTCCACAGAGCATCACCTGCTCTGGTTCCTAAAGCTTGTCTGCGGACCATTCACTCAACAAGCATCCCTGGAAACTTCTTGTATGGCCACTCCAGGCCTTGAACACCAAGAGGAAGCATGTGCAGCCCTGAGAAGTACCACGTCCTGGGAGAGCATGGAAGTCACAGGCAGCCGGCCTCACAGAATCGCGCAGGGCAAGTGCAGGGCACCATGGAAACACAGGAGTCAAATGCCCAACTCAGCTTGGGGGAGAAAAGGGAGGAGTCAGCATCCTCCAGAGAGGCGATGTTCAAGTCAAACCTTAAAAGACCAGTGGGAATCAGCTAGGCAGGTGGAGCGGGACGGGATTCCTTAAGACAGGGCGGAGGGAAGTGCAGTGGGTTCTCGGAAGAGCAAGCTGGAGGCTAGTGCGCATCAGAAGCACCAGATGCAAACAAACAACACAAAGCGTGGCCGGAAATCCAGAGGCCTGGAGAATTTGCCGCACGTTCACCAGCATCTGATTCACTTCAACAGGCCCCTTGTAACAGCAAAAGGTCTCTGTATAAACGCATACATCCTGAGGGAGGGGCACATGTCTCCAACCAAACACCCCCCAGGGCAACCTCAGAGCTGCCCCTTTCTAGGGCTTTCTCTCTGGGGCACCTCCAAGCACATGCTGTGCTACACTCATGACCACCCTCCCCGTTCATCTAAGGCGCTGGGGGCCTGCAGCCTTGGGCTACAATCTCTATTTACCTACCTGGGAGGACAGGGCTGGTAAAGAAAACCAAGGACTAAACTTGAACGTAGAGGAACAGATGGCCCTTGGAGAATGTAATCTTGATCTTGATTTGTAAAACGATGGTTGTGCTAAGGGTGCTATAAATCTTCTCGTTGCATCATGAGAAAGTTACCTTTGCACATGCTGTTCCCTCTGCCTGGAATGCTGGTCGCCCCCCTCCCCCCATCCTCGCTTCTTGAGTTATTAGCAGGTACAAAAGAAGTTCCTTAAAGTAACTTTCTAGGGTGTTTCTAGTTATTCAATATTATAATGTTGCAATAAATAATTATGCTAATATAGCTAAATAAATCCCCAGAAGTGGAATTGTAGGGGTGAAGGGTGGGCATGTTTTGAACTTTGATTATCATTGCTGAATTGCTGGGCACATCACCATTCTGTGGCTTTATTTTCTCCATCTGTAAATCAGGAAAATATTAATGGGCTATCAACTCAAAGGGCATGAGTTGAGCTTTCACCTCCATCCAGAGTGGAATCCTGTAGATGCAGTACTGACCTCCCAGTGCCGGATACCCCTGCACCTCCCCACCCCTGTCCCACATTGCGCCTGTTCCATTAAAGCCCAGGATAAAGAAACTGCGCACACAGTGTTCACATACGAAGGGGCAGAAAAGAAAGTTCATTTCAACACGAAGGCAAGGCAGCGAAAATGTTGAGGAACGAGGATGCAATAACCTTCTTCCCAAGGAAAACCGCTTGCAATCACACATGGACTTTTACTGTATCTTGTAACCATCCGAGACCAGTTCACAAGCCTCTGAGAAAATTCAGTGCCACCTATGAATATAAAATTACATCTTCTGGGGCTTCCCTGGTGGCGCAGTGGTTGAGAGTCCACCTGCCGATGCAGGGGACACGGGTTCATGCCCCGGTCTGGGAAGATCCCACATGCCGCGGAGCGGCTGGGCCCGTGAGCCATGGCCGCTGAGCCTGCGCGTCCGGTGCCTGTGCTCCGCAACGGGAGGGGCCACAACAGTGAGAGGCCCGCGTACCGCAAAAAAAAAAAAAAAAAAAAAATTACATCTTTTCAAAAATGAATAGGACATAATACATTTAAATGTAAAAACAGGTATGACTTGTTGCAATGAATAATATATTAATTATAATATATTAGAACAAAATATATGAAATATATATTTATTATATATATTAATAGATTTGCCTACACTACTGAGCATTTATTATGGACCTGACATATATAATTCATATAGTTTCTAATCTGTATCGCCAGCCGTCCTGCGATATGGGCACCACGGTCACCCTTTTACAGATGAAACCGAGTCTCAGTGGCCCAGTTCTGACCTAGGATCCTTACCCAGCCTTCCTGAGGCCTGAAGCCCACGCTCTCCACACTCCTCATGGCCTCACTGACGTGCTGTCCACTCTATTTCACTTGAGGAGGGAGCCCTCGCCTCTGCAGCACCCCACACACACCCCAGTACCACGCAGGTGCCAGTTAAACCCCCTGAACCAGTGAATCTGTGTCAGAGCCAGTACTAAGGTGAAGGCAGGAGCTGGTCATGTTCTGAGAGCAGAATTAACCCAGACATGATGTATTAATTTTATAATTAATACTTATGGAGGTGATAAAGACACAGATTAATATTCCATAAGTAGATGGAATTTCTACTTAAGTAGAAATAAGTACTTATTCCATAAGTAGATGGAATTTTTACTTAAGTAGAAATAAGTACATCACATAAGTAGATGTGATTTTCTATCAGTGAGTGAGAATGACATCACAGAAACAGAGGGTGATTTGGATTCTTGACTTCTAGAGACATCCATCCCTGCAGTCCCAGTACTTGGGAATTAACTGTTCCAGATGTCCCAGGCAGAAGCTTTGAGATACGGGACCCGAACTTCCCTCACATTTGGCTTTCTGGAGACCGCCGCTGGTCGAGCACATCGCAGGATTGGTTTTTAAGCAGCCGTCGCAATGCCGAGGCAGAGGAGAGCAGAGCATAAACCACTGAGAATAAAAGAAGAACGTGTGTTTCTGTGATTTCCAATGGATTCGGTGTGCCTGCAGGTCTGAGAAAGTGAGACCACAGCAGCACAGCCACCCTGTGCAGACCTAACCCGGAGGGGCTCCGATGCACAACAGTCCTCTGCTGCCGGCGCCAGCTTAGAGCACGCCTGTCTGTCTGTCTCAAATAAGTGCAAGACCTGTCATCCAAGCCTTCCTTTGTGGATGTGAGAAGTGTCACATCTGCATTTCAAGACTTCTCTTTGCAAGGAGAACAGCTGAGCTAGTGGTGTAGGCTGTCCTTTACTGAGCTCTGACTACGTCCCCCGGGCGCTGGGCTCAGCACCTGGCTTGCGTGTGTTCTCTCCTTTTATCTTCCCAGGAGCCATATATGTTAGATAACGTTATCCCCACTTCACAGGCAAGGAAACACAGCTATTGAGCTGGTAAACTTCTCCATGGTCTTACTTGAGCCGTGGTTCTCAACACAGTTATCCATGATGGGGGGAGAGGGCGAATACTTTAAAAAATACCCGCGCATGTTCTCCACTCCCAGAGATGCCTATACACCTGCTCTAGGATGCAGCCTGGGCATCCAGAGTTTTAAGAGCTCCCTGGGCAATTCTAACGTGCAGTCAAGATTGAGAACCACAGCACCACGGTGAGTAAGCAGAGGAGGCAGGATACGAACCCAAGTCTCTCCAATTCCAGAGCCTGCAATCCTAACTGCTTACCTAGACGACACTCCATGGTGAAATGAAGACCATTAGGTGCTAGCAATCAGTAATAATTGTTACAGGAAATCCAAACAAGACCAACTCCACCATTCCAGGCTGTCCAGGTCTTCCATGCCGTTTCAGGTCTTTCAATGGAAGGGTTAGCACGAGTTCTCTGTGAACCGTGCCCACCTCCTGGACTGTATTTCAATCAGTCTTCGACGTCTGCTCTCAGAGTTTCCTCTGGGCAGCTCTCCTCATTTCTAGAAAACCAAGAGCTCAGACTTCCTCCCAACCCCGGACTGGTTTGGTCTTCTGGCAGCAATTTTACCAACAAATGTTTTCAAAAGTCAAAACCAGATCCGTTTCCTATTAAATCAGAGAACAGCCTTCTATGTAAATAGTCCTCGGGTTATTACCCAAACAGCCCTGGTTCGTTTTAAGAAATAAAGAGCCCTTTAAATGCTTTAAAATAAGTGCTTATGCTGTTATCCTCCAAAAAAGCTGCAGCTTTGTCGAAATGGCCCGGGTGTATGTCTGCCCTACTCTTGAAACACTCTCTCCTCTTTTCTCCTCTCTACTGCACCTCCCCATGTGACAGACGGGAACCACTGCAAACCTTTGGGTTTTCACATGGACAGGAATAAAAAGAATACGGCTTGGCCCAGTCCACTGACTACTGCATCAGCTAATCAGAAAGTAATCAGACCATCGCGAAGAAGTCATTCCAGGATCCACAACAGCCAATGTTGATATCATTACACGATAAGCATTTAGCATTAAGTCCTCCTCCCAGAGCCCTCCCTACAGAGGCGAGGGCCGCGATGTGCGCACAGTGGCGCCCTCAACATCAGAGAGCAACACGTTTGATGTCAGCTCCCAGGACAGAGAGGTGAGCAGGCATGTGTCTGTAGCCCAGACCAATACTGCCCATCCCTGGGTTCACATGTTGTGCCCTGTTCACTGAGAACCGGCCAAGTCCATGGTGTCACAGACTCTACTGGGCTGTGAAGCCAGGAGGCTTATCTCACGACCATTGTGGTTTTCAACCAGCTGTGACCTCAGGCAAGCGACCTAAGACCGAAAGACTCCCGGGGCCCTCATTTCCTTAGGTACCGAGACCCCCGCCAGCTCTGCGGGTCCATGGGCGCCAGCGCGGGCATCTGCTCTCCCCGTGTCCGCTCACAGACGTGCTGCCACCGCACCCCTACGTGTTTTGATCTCCCTTGTTCCTGAACTGGTGGGACTTTTGGTGAAAAGCTTCCTGGAAAACGACAAATCTGAGATCACTGCCAACGATAGGTCTCTTTCAAATGTAATGCGGCCCTCATCACGGACACATCCCACAGAAACACACTTACCCAAGGGCAAAGGGGCAAATACTTGAATTTAGAGTTCTCCTCAATTTCATACTTTGTGCAAAGAACTTATCTTTCAATCTTCTCAGCTCCACTATAAAAACCACTCTGATTATTGAGTGAACCCCCCTAAAAGGTAACTAAATTAATAATACAAGTAACAGTCCTCCTAGAACAGCACGTTTATCACCGGTAATGCGGTGACATCCTGTCTTACGCACACAGCGAGGGCTCTAAACAGGCAAAGAAGCAGTTCAGCCTCTGGCGGAGGGTGAAGTGGAGGAAGATAGGGAGGGGAGTAGAATTCTGGTAAAGGCGACGGCTGGCAGCCATCCAAGCCTGAGGACGCTTCATAGCTCCTGTCTCTATAAAGGGCCAGATTCCCTGATGTTCATGGAGCACCACTTCTTATATTCATATGTGAATCCTGAGGAGCTAATACACATTTCAACGAGATCCAAGACCGCCTGATCATAATCTCCTATTTGACCACAGTCATCTAAAAGCAGCAGCTCCAAACCCACCTTTCCTAACCGATTAACCGTAGAATTCAAATGATTTAGGAAAACAAACTCGCCTGACATTTTTCAGAGGCAAAGACGAGCAGATCTTGTCCTTCGGCAATGCCTGGATTCTGTCCTCTCAAAACCACAGTCTGAAGCGGAGAGAAGATTCCTCCGCCCACAGAACAAGCAGGAATGATAGGTGGGTCTGGCATCTCTGTTCCTCCTAACAAGCTTGCTTTCAGAAGAAAGCTTTCTCCCTTATTCCTTGGAAATCAAGAGATGTACTCAATACGAGACATCCTACTGCTGCAGCTCAGAGGATGCACCAACATAATAAAGTGCACATCTCAACTTTAAGAGGCCAGTAGCCTTAGGCCACGTGTGGCACAGCCCGTCCTGCTGGATTGCACGGGGCACACGTCCAACCTGTGGCCATCCCAAGCCTCTCGGGCTGGACACCACAGTGAGGTCTGGTCTCTTAATACAGCATCACGCCAAGGACCCAGCCAAGTATGGCAGCCTTGACTAAAAGAAATGCACAGGGTGGCAGAGGGAAGGTTGGAGAACGTCTGTTCAATTGCTGGCAGACCAAAAAAGACTAGCAGAGGGAGAGGGGACCACAAGCCATCATGCTGGAGTCTGAACCTCCCACTTTGCCCACTTTGCTACCAAGCACAGCCCCATTCCTAGCATAATGATGAGGCCAAGAACGGAGAGTTAACGAAGCCACAGCTCTGGGGACTGTGACACAACAGGGGACAGGCTTTATAAGTATCCATACCATTAAACAGGATTTATGTCAAATCATCTTTAAAACCTCCAAACACAGATCTATTCACCTATGACTCCCCAAACTGCATCCTGGAGTCCAGCACTCCCAGGCCACCCCAGGAGAAGGAGGCTAAGGCATCCAACTAGAGGCTGTATTTGTTAGAACTCTGAGGACCACTGGCCGGGTGATGAGTTACATCACCTGGTAGCCTTGATCTCTCAATTGGGGGCAACACTGTGGGGAGGACCGTCCTTCTGGAAAAACCACTCAAAAGGAAGAGTCTGGGTGCGCAGCCCCGGGAGAGGAGGAAGATGAAGCTGGGACAGTGTGAATGACAGGCGACGGTCAAACCAGGCCTGTTGTGGCCCCTTGTTAATCCCGGAGTGACGTTCTCAAGCAGTGTCAGCAGACACGCCCCTGAGATTGGCTGTGACTCACACGTGCAGGCTGCATCCACTCCCCCAAACACAGCTATCCAGGTGGCGGCCGGTTACAGCAAGGCTTGCGAGGATTGGGGGTCCTAAGAAAGAGGAAGAGGCCAACACGATCCCACTAACCGGCCTGCTGACGGTGAAAAGGGCTTTCAGAGGCTGGAGGTACACATTTGAGCTCTTCCTCTTTTGACCAGCCCTTATCCTCACCAGACCCCTACCTCCTAGCGGCCCAAAGCAGAGGCGGCATCCCAAATTCTGGGTCCATCCACACTGGGTGTCAAAGTTTTTTGGCAAAAATTTGCTCATCAGGAAGGGAGTGTTTAAGGGATGTTTCTGGAACCTCTATGCCTTCCTGGATGTTAAAGTAAGCAAACCGCTCTTTCACCATCACTGCAAAAGGTCAAAGATTCAGGCTGGAGGGTGTACGCGTTTGCTAGGGTTGCACCACTAAGTACTCCAGACTGGGGTGACTCAAATGACAGAAATGTACTGTCTCGCGGTTCTGGAGGCTGGAAGTCAGAGACCGAGATATTAACGAAGCTGGTTCCTTCCGAGGCCATGACGGAGGATCTGTCCCCTGCCTCTCCCTGGGCTTCTGGGGGTTTGTGGGCAACTGCTGGCCTTCCTCGGCTTGTAGATACATCCCCCCGATCTCCGCCTTTATCTCACATGATGCTCTCCCTGTGTACGTGTTTCCAAAGTTCCTCTTTTTATAAGGACACCAGTCATACTAGATCAGGGGCCACGGAATGACCTCATTTTAACTGGGTGACCCTATTTCCAAATAAGATCACATTCTGAAGTACTGCGGGTCTTATGGGACACCAGCTTTTAAAACTGCTCTGCAAAAAGAGAATCCTTCCGCAGGTATATCGTTATCCCCAAACTCATTGAGTTGTATACATTACATATTATAGATTTTTACACGTCAGTCATAAGTCAATAAAATGCTTTAAAAGATAAAATATATTTAATATATGTGGATATATATATGTATGTGTATGTGTGTGTGTGTGTGTGTGTGTGTGTGTGTATAAAAGAGAAAGGATGAATCCTCTGGTCCAGTATGTTTGAGAAATGCTCCAACCCTATCCTAAAGATTCATTATTACAAGACACATTTAGGAAGTGCCTCCTCCACGTCAGGTACTGACTATGGCTCTGAGACTCCAAAAATACATAAGAGCTGAGGAATCAGGTTTGGGGGGTGATGGAGAGTGGATGGGAGGGCACTGTGATAAGTGTTATGACAGAGCCCAGAGGAGAGAAACTTACCTGAGCCTTGGAGGAGAAGGGGAAGGTGTAAGAGAAGGCCTACCAGAGGGGAAACACAGCTGGGTTTTTTTTTTTGCGGTACGCAGGCCTCTCACTCTTGTGGCCTCTCCCGTTGCGGAGCACAGGCTCCGGACGCACAGGCTCAGCGGCCATGGCTCACAGGCCCAGCCGCTCCGCGGCATGTGGAATCTTCCCAGACCGGGGCACGAACCCGTGTCCCCTGCATCGGCAGGCAGACTCTCAACCACTGCGCCACCAGGGAAGCCCCCAGCTGGGTTTTGAAGAGTGCATAGGAGTTTGCCAGTCAAAGTCATCAGGAAAAAGGCATTCTGGTCAAGAAAGCAAATAACAGTAATAAGCCAGCACACATTTGAGGCAACATCACAAGCCGAGTACTCCTAGATGATAAAGGACAAGGCGAGTGAGGTGGAGGTGAAGAGGAAGAGGTAAAGCGGGCTAAAGGGGGCTTGAGGATTACCCTGAGGGTGAGAGAAGCCACTGGAAGCACTTACACATGGGAGTGATGGAACCAGAACAGACAAGGGGTGAATGAGTGAGAATAAAGACGGGGCTGCCCGTCAGGAGGGCCTCTGTCTATTTCACTGATCCAGGCAAAAGACGACAGTAACGCTGGAGTCAGAAAATCATCATTTTGCAGCCGTCATAACACAGACTGGATGAGGTCCACACCATTGATGGATGCGGGATCCCGGGAGAAATGTTGATGGTAGGCCAAATGGTCTTCAAGAATCTCCCCCAGATCACTGCTCAGTTGCAGTGGAAAAAAGTAGTCACACACAGAAGAGAAATCGGGCATGCCTTTACCAGGTGGTCAAAACTAACACCGCCAATGCTGGACAGATGGGCATCACGCGTCTCCAGACGTGATCCTGCTGAGAATGTGGAACCTGAATTTACCCATCGGGAGACCCAGATAAACCTCAAATGAGGGACATTCTATTTTAAAAAAACAACAAAAAAGAAGAAACCGTATTCTTCTAAAGTATCATATCATAAAAGAAAGGCCTGACCATGTTCCAGACATTGACATTGGCTAAAGAGACATGACCACCCAATACAGTGCCTGACCCTAGACTGGATCCTGTTTAGAGGAGGAAATGCCATAGAAGACATTATCAGGTCAGCTGGCAGAACTGGAATATGGAAGGTAGATTAAAGCGTTGTATCAATAATTAAAGTCACTGAAGTTCATAAATGTATTGATAAATGTATTGTGGTTACATAAGAGAACACCCCAGTTCTTAGGAAATACACACTGAAATGTTTAGGAAGTTAAGGGCCATGATGTATGCAACTTATCCTCAAATGGTTAAAAAGATGAGAGGGGTGGGTGTCTGTGCAGAGAGAGAGAGTACAAGCAAGAGAACACAAAAGGGATGTTAACAGTCGGTGAATCTGGGTGAAGGGTCGATGCTCTTCTTTGCACTATTATTCTTACAACCCTTCTGTAAGCTTGAAATTAATTCCAAATAAAAACTCAGGGAAAAAGATGAGGGCCTGAACTGGGGCAGCTCTGGCAGCAATGAGGAGAGGAGGGGGTAAAGTCTGGGGTGACTGGTAGGCGGGCACGAGGGAGAGGGACAGCTAGAATGACTTCCAAGTCTCCGGTGTGTGAGCCTGGGGGGCCTCGTGGTGCCCTGAACAGAGCCAGGGAAGGGATTAGAGCCAGCTGGCCCGGCAGGAAAAAGGAGATGGTTCTGAATAAATGTCTGGCTTTTAACGATTCCTTCGAAAACCTCTTTCTTAATAACATCTCTAGTTGGCCACGCCTGACTCTGGCTACAAGCCATCCTATGTAAGGGAATGTGTTCACGTACACAGGTATTTTCCATTAATTTATACTTTTGCTTTGCAAGTGCCCATCAATCATTCCTCCCAGGTAATGGTAGGAGCTGCAGGGCTGCCCCCTTACCCAGCCCAAAGGGAAGCCCTGGAAGGGAGAGAAGCCTGGTCTCCCCGGTGCCCATCCCCAGCCCTGTCAGGCACGTGGCATAGCGTGTTCTCTGCTCAAAGGAGATGCTCAATAAAAGCACTGGCAACAGTTTCTTTTTTTGTCATTTTAGCCCCAAGGAGAGGGTGTTCTTATTGGTCTTCCACCAAATAGGGATCATGTGAACAATTCTGAAAAGAAAATGAAAGTTTCCAAATGCCATAGCAACACCCAGCCTTCCTCACCAAAGCCAAGAGGAGCAGAAGATCTGCCTCCTCCTCGCATGTCATTTGCAGTAGCTTTTTGCATGATTCAATGCCTTGAATCCGCTAAGGATAAGGAGAAACGTGCTTACGCCGCATGCGGGTAAAGTCAGTGTCTCACCCCACTGAACTGCCAGGGGATCTATAGACTCTAAGTACTGCTTCTGACAGCCATGCTTCTAGCCACCACGCTCCAGTGGGCGGAGGCCTGGAGCACCTCCTGAGATGCTCTGTTCCTACAGCTGCTGACTTCCAACGCTGCCTCTAGAGACCAGGCCAAAAGCATCTCTGAAGCAGGGGCTTATTTTAAATGCTGGAATATGAGATGTGGTCAAGTGATCTTCTGCCCTTAGAGGGCCAAATACTCAACCACCCAGGCTACCTGCAAGCAGAAAAGAGAGCTGCTTAGAGAATAAAATCTGCGATTTGGGTTCTCACGGTCCATGAAAGATATGACAGCCAAACACAAGAGTTCATACTCTCCTCCATTTGCTTACAGACTCACAGTACTTGCCATTAAGAGTGCAAGACTTGACTTCCCCGGAACAGAACTCTATTCTAAACAGAATGCTTTCCGAAAGCGTTCAGGAAAAGCGATGTGGTTTCCATTCAAAGTTCACATAAACAGTCTAAATATGCTAAGGTTAAGACCTTGCATTTCCTCTCCAATGATCTTTCCCCCATCCAGGAATTTTCCCTAACATATCAGACTAACTGGCTTTCCTGACTTGGCTCTAGAGAATCTATAACCTCATTTGATGAAGAATCTTGCTGCCAGAGTTGCCCTGATAAGCCGGCATGCCAGCCAAATCCTGTTTCAGAGAATTCCCTCCTTATCCTGGAATGTCTGGCTGAGCCAGAGGTCCTGGCTGACTTTTTACACCTGGGCCACGCATGATCCGGCCTCTCAGTGGACAGTGCAACATCTGGGTTCTCCGTGTGGCTGGAGGCGACCTTAGTGCTTAAGGAGGCAATATTTACGGATTTTAACGAAGTGAAGCTCCTCTTAGAGCAGGTAGAGGAACCAGAACCGGTGTGCCATGAGTTAGCACTGGGGGGCTACACTGCAGTGTCGTGCTTTTCTCTACTTGTTTTCAGTCATTTTAAAGTCCATGAGTATAGGGGTCCCCAAGGCCGCCCCCAGGCTTGGAAAGAGGTGAATTGGTAGGAAGATTCCCAGAACTCAGCATATAGTTATACCCACATCTACAGTGAAGGAATACGGAGCAAAACCAGCAACAGGAAAAGGCACATGGGGTGAAGTCTGGGGGAACCAGGCACAAGTTTCCAAGAGTCCTCTCCCCGTGGAGTTTCACGGGATGCGCTTAATTCCTCCAGCAGCGAACGGTGACCACAGGCAGGGACACCCATCAGAGACTCAGTGTCCAAGGTTTTATTGGAGGCTGGCCACAGAGGCACCCTCTGCCTGGCACGTGCCAACATTCCAGACTCCCAGAAGGCAAGCTGGTGTTCAGTATAAACCATACTGTTTGCACAAACAGGCACAATGCGCCACGATTATTCCTTAGGGAAAGTTTTTTTTTTTTTTTTTTTTTTTTTTTTTTTGCGGTACGCGGGCCTCTCTCTGCTGTGGCCTCTCCCGTTGTGGAGCACAGGCTCCGGACGCGCAGGCTCAGCGGCCATGGCTCACGGGCCCAGCCGCTCCGCGGCATGTGGGATCCTCCCGGACCGGGGCACGAACCCGTGTCCCCTGCATCGGCAGGCAGACTCTCAACCGCTGCGCCACCAGGGGAGCCCAAGGGAAAGTTTTATATTGGCGTAGGGAACTGTTTACCAGTCAAGCTCCCAGACACCGGCCAAGGGTCAGCCTTGCGAGCCGGCCTTTCTAAGCGGAGCAGACTGAGGCCTGCGTAGTGAGTAAACTGAGACTCAGGCCGAGGTACGTGAATCCCAGACCACAGCTGCCCGGGCTGCTCCTTGTTAAGGCTCCTCCCAGCCTTGGAGTTAGCAGGGCTCTCACCTGAGGGCCAGCCCGCCTCCGCGCGCATGCCTTCCTCTCCATCAGCTGTGATGTCCGTTCTTTGCGCAGCCTTGGCAACTCCAGAGTCCCTGATGGACATCACAGAATTTCTCAGAACAAGAAGGGCCCTGGAAGAACATTGGTTCATTCCCCTCAGGATACGGCTGAGGAAAGAGACCCTTAGGGAGCGTAAGTGACTTGCCCAGAATAAGTCTGCATTTGAAAGCCTTTCTTCCCCTGCCAGAGTCTCTCGGCCTCTGACACTGAGCCGGCCCTGATCCACGGCCCTCAGCCATGACCCATGGGCCTACATGGGTAGGTGAGAAACAGACGGGCAATGTGGAGGCCTGGGCCCAGGGAGCGGCCTGGTTGTGTGCCCAGGCCTGGTGAGGTCTGGGAGGGGTGCCTAGCAGTTCAGTCCTGGTGAACAAGAGGCCACGGAGCACGCAGCTCAAGCCCAGTGTATCCACATCAACACGGGGCCTGCCGGCAGGTGTCCTGAGACTTTCTCAGCAAAGCCCTCCAAGCAGCGGCGGTGTGACAGCTCCAGAGGCCACTCAATTTGAAGCCAGGAGCTTGGGGGTCAAGGGTGGCCAAGGCCAAGCAGCTCCCCCCGGCCCCAAGCAAACGGGCGGGACTGTCCTCCCAAAGCAGCAGAAATGCGAATCAGCAACAGGACAGACGGCATCAGACCCGAGCAGTGAGGACCAAGGTCAGGGGGATGGTCCCCCAAAGTCGCCGATAAGAATCCCAGATCAAATCCACCTGGAAGGAGGGCGCCGACGTGCTGTGTTTTCTTAAACAGACCCCACCTCCCCCATACTTCACTCTCACACATGGAAGGGAAGCAGGCACGTGGGGATGTGAGTAGGACTGAAGAGACTAGCTCTGCCTGGCTACTGCCTTAAATGGACGAGGAATAAAGGCAGGTTTGGGTGGTGGGCGCTGCTTTCTAACGTGCGGATCGGGAAACAGGAAAAGTCAATGGTGCAGAAAGCAGCTCTGATGGGAAACAAAGCGCCCTGGCTCCTCGGCCGCTGGTTGGGCCCCTCCCCCAGGCTGGGCCACAGCTCCGTCTGGGGCTCCGGGAGACACCGTGTACCCGAATCACACCTCACCCAGCCTGGCCCCTGGAGGCCTGCTCCCGGAGCTGCTTCTGGGACCTGCAAGCAACACAGGCTTAAGGAATCTGGGCAGCAACAGCTGACCCAAGCTTGCAGAGTTCACTATGATAAAGAAAGGCTGTGGGAATGTTCCAGATGAAAGGAGTCTAGAGATGGGGGCCGGGGACGGCAGGGCCCATCGGGTCAGACGTTAGCCCTCAGCGCTTCCCCAGTCCTGATTCTCCCGCTCAGAATCACGCGGGACCCAGCTCAGGGCCCTGGAGCCGGGCCGTGCGGCTCTCAAGGCCGACTCCATCCCTTCGAAGCTTGAGACCTGACCACAAGGTTTAACCGCAGCGTTCCTTGTCCGTAACACGTCTAGTCGTACAGGCCCACCAGCCCTTTTCCAAAATCCCTGGTCCCAGATTCCAGGTTTTAAAAAGGTAATATGGTGCATCTGCTGGACGTTACATATCACCCCCACGCTTTCCTGTAGAGAAACGTGTGACTGTTCACGTGATGTGGGAAAATAATTAAACAACAAATTGCCTCACAGCAGTTCAGCTCAGGTACTGTAATCGAATGAGTTTGCACCTAAGCAAGGACAAAATTCAATTTTCAGAGTTGAGGTTTTTGGTTTTGTTCTTTTTCCCCCAGAATTGAGGATCGGGGACCGTAGCCCTGTATCCACTTCATCAGGTCCCTGTACGGATTACACGGGTTAATCCGGGTGCAGCTGCACGCAGGACGTCCGTTGCTGCCTGAATGCCTTGCTTTATGTCTCTCTCACTGGCTGCAAGTTCCTGAAAACCCAGAGACAGCACCCTAGTCTTTTTATTTTTAAATCCACCTTAGCACAGAACAAAGTATTCTGTGCATAGCAAGGCTTGAATAAATGTTTGTTAAGTGAATAAACCTAGTTTCAAAGACGAATTTTTTTCAGTATTCAAAGCACAATGGATCCTAGCAAATTCCCTGGAGGGGACAATTACTTCGTCATCGGAAGATGTATGAATCTAGAAATTCAGGGGCTAACATCCGTAACTCTTTCAATTCACCCTTTTGAAAGCATCTTCAGTAACACAAAAGGCTCATAACTTTAAACAAGCAGGTGAATAGTAGAGGTAATAGCAGAAGCAACTTACATAAGTGAGAGCTAAACGTGCCATGTGTTGTTTAAAGAACCTTATGTGTATTAACTTATTTGATCCGTCAACCACCTTTTTCTAATTTGCCCAATTGACTGTATGGAAACAAGGCAACAACTTGCCCAAAGACACACCGCTACTTAGTGGCAGCTTTCAATCCCGGGCCATCAGACCCCATAACTCACACTCCCGTGGCCTCTCGTGTAAGGTGAGCACAAAACCCCTTTTGCCCCTCTTATGGGTTGAACTGTGTCCCCCCTCCCCCCGCAAAAGATGTTGAAGTCCCAACCCCCTGTACCTGTGAAGGTGACTTTATTGAAAGGAGGTCTTCCCAGACCATCAGGTTAAAATGGGGTAATTGAATGGGCCCTAGTCCAACATGACTGGTGTCCTGGTAAAAAGGGGGACATTTAGACACAGAGACACACATGCAGGGAGAACACCATTGAACGTGAGATGCTCTACGAGCCGAGGAATGACACGGATGGCCAGCGACCCCCCAGAAGCTGGGGGAGAGGCCTGGAATGGATTCTCCCTCCGGGGCCCCAGAAGGAACCAGCCCTGCCGACACCTTAATCTCAGCCTTCCCGCCTCCAGGACTGTGAGAAAATTAATTTCTGTTGTTTAAGCCGCCCAGTTGGTGGTACCTTGTTAGGGCAGGCTCAGGAAACTAACAGAAGCCCATCAAGCTAATAAAAGGAGGAGGCTGGAGCCGGCAAGGCTGACGTCTCCTTCTCAGGGACAGTCCTGCAGTAACAAAGTGACTGACACGGTGACGCATGCTTGTGGGACCGGAGAGCGAGAGATGCTGGACGCTAGCGGGGCTTCTTGCTCGCTGGTACATCCCCGAATCCTACTTCCTGGCCTTTTCAGTGGCTACATCTTTTCAAATCAACCAAACAGAAACCAAGAGAAGACATTTCCATGCTACCCACTGGCTCCCTGGAATGAGTAATAGCGCACGCGCCCCCTTCCAGGAGAACACATGCTGTCACACCCACATCACACCCGCAAAGCAGCACTTCCCTCTCCGCTGTGCAAGGCCACTGCTGAGCTCTCCACCTCCCACAGACCACAGCCTGCGGTGATTCAGAGGTGACGGCTGACAGCCGGGGACGGATGCCAATGCCTCGCAGGCCCAATGGGGGCTGCAGGGAGACAGAGGTGGTCCCCGACAGAGGACACCAGAGCAGTGCTGGGGAAGAGCGAGAGGGGTACCTCAGCCCTCAGGACCTGGCTTCATCCTCTGGCTGTCACTCACAGTAAACCTCCTGTCGGCTGCCCCGATATGAAAAACCTCAAGTAGATTATAAATGCACTTGGGTGAGATTTTATACCATCTGATACTGTGGATCCCACTAGAGTCTGCGGTTTAGTCACGTGAGGCCCTCTGATCTGAATCTCTGTTCACGTGTGCCCGTCACACGGGGGTCCTGCACACACACATCCCCCCCGCCTTCCCCCCAGGCCCCTGCCAGCACCCTAGCCGAAGCACGCGCCTCCTTAGGCGTTCTGGAAGCTTGGCAGTGAGCGGGTACACCCCGAGAGGTGCCCGGGGGGTCAGGTTTCTGACCTCATCTGGACTGAGTTTTACGCTGAGGGTTAGTTCTTTCAGAAGTTCCTATCATTAAATCACCTTGGTAATTCCAGACGCCCATCAGGGTTTTGTTTCCTGAGCAGGAAGCCAGGCCCAGCTCACAGAAGCTGTGGGGAACCGTCCCAGGCAGGGAGGCAGCCGTGTGTGGGAAAGCAACCTTGTCTCTGGTCTGAATTTGGTTGTAGAAACGCCCGAGATGCAAACACGTGTTATTTCTAAAGGGAAAGCCCTCAGGACACCGCACCACAGGTTGACAGGGAAATTTCTGAAATTGCAGGCAAAGGGCTATCCTCAAGCCCAAACAGGAGCAAACCAGAGGCCCTGCTGACGGCCCATCAGCAGTGCCCTGCCCGGGCCGCCTCGCCTCCTGTTTGGACCAAGGAAGCCCGGGCAGAAGAGAAACGTCTCGGCCACATTCAGCACAGATACCCACACAAAGAGCCACATTAGATCAGGAAGAACACAGAAGGTCAAAGTGCCCCATAGCCTTCCTGCGCATCTTTGTCTGTACACCCTCCCGCTGGAACCTGCTCTAATGGCGAAGGGAGGCTGACTACCCAAGCACCCTTACCTGATCCCCCAGTTGGTCGTGGTGTAACGTCTGCCTCATCGGCCCTCTGCGGACGGCACTGCCAACCAGACTCCACGCGAGTCCCATAGGACCGTTCTTCTAGCTTGACTACTGCTTACTCCTAAAGCAGGGCCAGGTGAGATTTGGGCAGAGCAGGACTGAAGGCTGGTGACTCCCGTGGCTCAGCCCGGGGAGGTCCTCATGCCACAACAGACAGGGGTGTCAGCGGTGGCCCAAAGTGCAGCCTCCCTGCCTCGCAGCAAGATCCCAAAGGGTCAAGAGGAAGCGAGGCTTCTCATAGGATGTTGTAGCTTTTAAAACACTGTAATGAATAGCGCCATGACAGAGGAGGCTTATTCCACTTTCTCTTGCCCATTTAAATACACGTTAACTTTTAAACTACATACTGCAGCCACCTCTCATCCTTTCTAGAATAAGCAAGACTCGAAATAAATATGTAGAAAGAGCGCAATGGCTCTCTTGCTGCCCGTGATCAATCCTGAACAGAATGTGAGGTCCCGTGACTGCACCCCTCCCCTACCCCCACCCCCCACACACACCAGGCATATGGTAGTCTCCTGGGAATAAAAGCTTTCATATTCAATCACCGGGACACTACTGAATAGAATGAAAAGTTGCCATGGATTTTTCAAG
This sequence comes from Orcinus orca, assembly GCF_937001465.1. Lineage (NCBI taxonomy): Eukaryota > Metazoa > Chordata > Mammalia > Artiodactyla > Delphinidae > Orcinus > Orcinus orca. The sequence continues at coordinate 95,782,387 of NC_064568.1, read as the reverse complement.
TAAGGACAAGAGACCTCAAAGAGACTTGACTGTCCCAGCAGAAGGTGCTGAGCTCTGCCCCTCCCCCTACCCTGGGGGACCCGAGCCAAGGAGTTTGGGGAGCGCCGTGCAGGGTACTCGGCCTGCTGACACATGGGGGAACCTTCCCACTCCTCCCTGTTCCCATGACTAATAGGTGACTTTAGTGACCCACACGGCAAAGTCAAAGATGGGTCTTTCCAACATAACCACGAGGCAGAGGGGCAACACTGCCTACAGCACACAGCTGTGCAGACAAAAGACACAGCTGCCCGAATGGAAAGTGGGAAGGACCAAGGGGGGCTTAACCTCCCACAACATGCCCCCTCCCATGGATCCTGAGTCAGACTTCCTAGAAGCAAATGGGCACCTGCTAGGGATGTGAGAGGTGACCTGGAAGTCCCGTAATTTTCCCGAGCCTAAAATGGAGAACGGTTTCTAGAAAGTTCTACCGCATGTAAAACTACGCCCAACAGGTAGCAGGTGCTCAGTCAGTGTTTGGAGATGATGATTAAGAACCTGCCGCCAGCAAAGAGCCAACCAAGGAACTCGGCCCTCCCTGCCACCAGTCCCCATTACAGCAGAGTAGGGGCCAAGGGTCTCTGTTTTTAACAAGCCCCCCATCCACCCCCAACCCAGGATCCTCAGAAACACTTTGAGAAACTGATGCAGAAAAAAAAAAGTCACATGCCCGGGGAATGACAGAGCTGGGACTAGAGCCTGTGTCTGGATAACATTACACTTGATACTTCTCCTATGCCAGGAACATTATTGATTATTGATGGAGAGCAGGTATTTCCCACTAAGTGTTAGCAACCATCTGTAACAAATGCCTGCAGCTGGATGTGATTCAGAGTAAGCAAGACAACCTCAACAGAGTTGTGAACTGGACGGTATAACTTATGTTCTTCGGAAGTGGCCGCTGGCCTGTTCTCGCGAGAAAAATGGACACAGAGCTTTCACTGGCTCCGTCCTCAGTGCTCTTACATCATTCGCTTGGGCTCCTTCCATGACGACCTTCAGTGGAAAGCAAGAAGTATTTTCTATCCAGGCAACAGCAGAGGTTCCAGACACGATTCCTGGAGGTCACACTGGGGGTCAGTGGTTCAAAGGGATGATTTCACTGCTTCCCAGCAGCCTATCCCAGCCTACAAGCCAAGGGACTGTGAGTTCTTTGGGGGCAGGGACCCCAACTCACTCTGTTTCCAACAGATTCGAAATAAACCGTTTGCTGAGTCGTTGCTGAGCCCAACTTGAGTAATTCCAGTGGGTCTCCCCCGAGGCCACAGATGGCTGGTATTGGATGGAGAGAAAAAGGGAATTCCATCACTCCTCTGGCCGGCCCCAGAATCTGCCTTAGGTTTCTGTTTCCTGCCTCTGAGTGGTGGGCACCAGTGACGTCCATGTCTACGGGTTCCAGGGATGTCAAAGGTACACAGTGAGTCACAAATACCTGAGGCACAGAGGGTCACCTTGAACTTGTCATGCCTGAAGTTGAGAGACAGCTCAGCAGAGCAACCTAAGAGGCCAAATGGCAGCTTCAAATGTCGGCTCTGACAGTTTCTCTTTTGTTCTGGTTTCTTCTGTTCTGTTGTTGTATAATGTCTATTTTTGATTTCCCAGCTTGATTCTTTGTTAGCAGGGTCTCCATCTCGTCACGTTCTGGGTCTCCTCTGCAGCCACTGGCCGAGTGTCTTGTACATGGTGCCCCCCCGCCCAGCCCATCAATGCTGCTCCCGTGGCAAAGATGTCACAAGGAAAGAAAAGTACAGGCCAATATCACTGATGAACATAGATGCAAAAATCCCCCTCGTGTTTTTCCATCCACTGTCAGCTCACACCTTGCACCCTCCAGAGCAGGGCGGTGCCACTCAGCCCTGGCATTTCCATTCCTCCTTCAGCTGCTTCCTGTCAGCTGGATCTGCTAGGGGTGTGCTGCTGCTTTCCCCTTCGTCTGGTATGCACGAGGTACACTCTCTCCTTTACCAGGAGCTCCCTCCCTCCGCCTTCAGAGAGAAAGAAGGCTCCTGGCTCCATCGCTCCACCTCGCCCCAGACTCAGCTCTTCCCAGAAAACACATGAGCCAGGCTCAGTCTCCACCAAGAAAGCCAACGAGTGGAGGACTGGCATTCCCAGCTCCAGAGTGATGTTCACCAAGGACGCCATCGTGTGCCTCACGCACCATCTGCATGTACCATGCACGGTGCAGTGAGTCATCAGTGTTCTAGGGCACAGCAGGCCACCTGCAGCCTGTCAGGCCTGAAGCTTAAAGCCCCAGCAGCAGATCTGGGTTCTGCGTCTGCCAATTCCTAGCTGTGTAACATTGGGCAAGTTACTTAACCTCTCTGTTTCTCCATCTATAAATGAAGACCACCACTTCCTCAGCATGTGGTGGTAAGAATTAAGTGAGATGCCTGGCACATGACAAATACTGTACTTTTAACAAAAAGGGATGCATTTATGTGTAGTGGCATTTGATATAGCTCACCTTCACTGCACCCTTTTAACACTCCTCTCAGTACCTATCCACAGCGAAAACAACAAGCAAACAAGATGACTGCTCCTAGCAGCTGCACCATGTAATTCCAATCAGGGGCCGGTTCTTTGGATCCCAGTTTCTGAATGTCACGAGTTAGGGCTCTTCCGAGAATTTCTGTCCCTCTTTTGACCCTCCCATCGGAGCCGAAATGAACTGGCAGAACATCTCAGCTCAAATCCGGGCTCAACACAGAGCAACAGGCTTGAGCTGCTCGCTCAGTTCACCTTCAGTCTGGTCAGCTGTGGGGGGACCTGCCTGGGAGAAGGACCCGCTCTCTGCCGAGTAAAATAAGCTGACTCAGGTGCCCTGCAAAGTCCTCCCTCAGTCAAGGTTGACTCTTAATTACCGGAACTTTCTGGAGAGTGAGGAAGACATCACTCCTCCCCCCACCCTTTCCCAGATCCCTTCATCTTTTCTAGCAGCGCCCTGAGGTCAGTGAAGTAAAGGGTCTTTTCCAATCCCAACTGCTTGAATTTAAACAAATTCTGTCCACCAAACCTCAACTGCAAACCACATACAACAAAAAAGAACACAGCCTGAGGGTTAACCTCTGCACCCCAATTCCCACAGTCCTCTTGCTTTGGGCCGTTACACCTGTCCGGGAAGAGGTTTCCTCCACTCGAGAAGAAAGCCAAGAAAGCAACACGTGGAAGAAAAGCACCTCGTGTTCAGGTAGCAAATGCCACCCGGAGCCCAGCAAGTCGGTGAAGATGGGTTGCGAAGATTTCATTAAGCAAAAAGCATCTCTCTTTTCAAACTGCCAAGTCACACAGGTGAGCAATTAAGCAACTGAAAGGGAAGAAGGGAAAGGTTTCCTAAGGACCATTTAAAAATGCAAAGCACGTTATCTGTAACACTGTGCAGGGCACTTAATTAACTACGTGCCCCAAGTAAGCATCTAGCCTGGCTTTCCTGACCACCAAGACTCCAGAGAGGTGGAGCTGGCCAGTCTTTGGGTGTGGGTGTCCCAGGGGTGTGGGTGAAGGTGGGCGCTCGCTGCCATAGAGCTAGTTAGAAGCAGGGGCAGGGCAGTCCCCCAGATCTGGGCTGTCCACCACTGGAGCCACCAGCCACTGGCGGAGACTTTTTCAATTTATTAAAATGGAATAACATGTAAAATTCAGTTCCTCATTTGCACTGGCTGCCTCTCACGGACACAATAGCCACATGGGGCCAGTGGCTTCCGCACTGGACAGCGCAGAACTGAATGTTTCTGTCAGCACAGAAAGTTCTACTGGACAGCATCCCTTCCGATCACGAGACTCCCCAAGTTCTTTCCAGTCCACCAGGGTTTGGGTCTCACTTTCACCGCAGGTATGTATCCATCGAGCACTGTGAAACTGGGTCAGTGGGACAGACCAGCTTTTCTTCTTAATGCAACAGCAGAGAATAGAAAATATCATGTCAGTATCATGTGCTAATGACATAAGGGGAAGTGTCAGGTGATAAAACATTTTCAATTTGATTCCATTTCATTTACATACACGCACGCACGCATGTATGCTCTGCATATCAATATATTTATAGTTTTCTATCTACTGGGCCACTATGTAAAATATATTTCTTCCTGTGGTCAGGGTCAGAAAAAGTTAGACCCTCTGCACCAGAGCGTGCTCCTTGTCCGTAGGTATTTGGGTGCTTTTATCCCCACTCCCCTTCCCCTTTTTCTGGATGACTCAAATCACGAGAGAGTGAGGTCGAGTGTCTGCTGCAGAGCGACACACATGAGTTTTCCTCCAGACCTGATTTACCCTGTGTGCTCTTCCCTGTTAATCCATTGCCCCTGGGCACCGAGCCAAGAAGCTGGAAGGCCCAGGCCCTTGTCTGGGCTCCAGGGCCCACACACGGGCAGGGGCAGAGGGCAGGGTGGGCAGACAGACCCACAGCGAAGCCGATGCCGATTCTGTGGCTGGTGAAGTCCGGCTCTGCGACATTTACAGCCGAACAAAGAACTGTCAGATCGTCAACAGCAAAGCTTAAGAAATGCCCAGAAATCATTCTAGCTCCATTAGGCCACACATCCCTCCCACTCCAGCTGTAGTTCTATTGTTGACAGAGGCCAAAAGAAACTAGAATACCCTTTCCCTCATTGAGGTGGTTAATTTTATGCATCAACTTGGCTAGGAAATGATACCCAGATATTTGAGCAAACATTATTCTAGATGTTTCCGTGAAAGCGTTTTTTAGATGAGATTAACATTTAAATCAGCAGACTCTAAGTGCATTATTCTCCATAATGTGGGTGGGCCTCATCTAATCAGTTGAAGACCCTTACTAGAAAAAGACTGATTTCCCCTTACGAAGAGGGAATTTTGCCAGCAGACTGCCTTCAGACTTGAAGTGCAAAACCCGCTCTTCTCTGGGTCTCCAGCCTGCTGTCCTGCCCTGCTGGTTTCAGACTTGCCAGTGTCTACAACTGCATAAACCAATTTCTTAAATCTTTCTCTCTCCTTCATTCATATACATACACACACACACACACACACACACACACACACACACACACACACACACACACACATATATACACACATACAGTTGACCCTTGATCAATACAGGTTAGAATTGCATGGGTGCCCTTACAGGCAGATTTTTTTCAATAGTAAATACTACAGTCCTACACAATCCACGGTTGGTTGAATTCATGCAGGCTGCAGATACAGAGGGACTGTGGAGATGGGCGGCCGACTATGTGTTACATGCAGATTTTCAACTCTGCCGAGAGTTGGCACCCCTAACCCTCACGTTGTTCAAGGGGCAACCGCATACAAACACACGAACACACATCCTGTTGGTCTGCTTCTCTGGAGAAAGAGAAGTTTCCCGAACTAATACACACTCAATATTCTGCCCCAAAGAAAAAACCCTCCTCGTTGTTCAAGGCATTCTCTCAAATGCCACCTCCTCTGTGCAGCAACCCCTGATTTCCTCTGCCAACATAACTGCTGCTTCTTCTGGGCTCATTTCTGTAGTATACTCCTTGTGCACATTTTTGCAAACATAATTCTTAACTAGCCTTGTACCAACGTTAAGATTTAGAATCTAAATCCTGTTATTCAAAGCTTGGTCCATGAACCAGTGGCATCAGCAACCCCTGGAAACTTGTCAGAAACGCAGAATCCCCATCCCAGACCTAGGGAACCAGAATCTGCCATTTTAACAAGATGCTCAGGTGGTTTATATCACATTAAAGTTTGAGAAGCCCTGTTTTAAACAAAGCTTCGTAACTTCGAGGAGCTTTTAAAAATACCAATTGCTACCATCAGAGGCTCTGATGTAATTGGTCTGGGACGCAGGCTGGGTACCCAGGATGCTGAAAACCTTCCCGGGGGTTCCTACTGTGTAGCCAAGCTTGAGAACCATCATATAAAAGAAACCCCTCATTTTATAAGAGGAATTGAGACCGGAAAAGTCAAGGGACAGTCAGGCTGCAAAGTGAGTTACCATCAGGAACCGGCCCCCCGCAAGGTTTCCTGTCTCCCTAAAAACGTAAAGGAAAGAGAAAAAGATCCATGTGCACTGTCAGCAAATTTAAAACGAAACCTGGATCATACAACGCCCAGCGGACGCCAGTCACTGTCATGACACCGAGCAACTCCTCCGTAAAGAGGCACCAGCAGGATCCTCTATGAACACAAAGAACCACTCGGTTTAGGCTGGATCTCAGGAACCCTTCCCATTTTTAATGACTGTCAAACATTGAAACCAAGTGTAAAATTAATGCTGGGAAAGGTGGAGTCACCCTGCTCTAGGATGACCCAAACATGTCCTACGTAGACACAGATCCTTTCTCTACTGGCGCCTTTATCTTCCCCCGGCCCCTGATTCTTTGCTTATGTAATTCCTGTGGAAGGTACAAGATGATATTATCGCACTGCTTAGTGTTCCCATACGGCACGGATTTTTGTTGGGAGATGACAGGAAGAAAAGATGGGAGGAGTAAACAGAGTGATTTTCCTTTCAAACCCTCTCTGCGCTTATCTTTACGCCGACCAGGTGAAGCCCACTAATTCCTCTGCCAGGGTTATGATCGGTAAGAGCAGGTTTTCCACCCAGTTTATTCCCATCATGTGCTCTACCTTTTAGGAAGGGTGACTGAGGTGCAGAGGGAGCCCGTCTTGGGCGGACACCAGCGTGAAAAGTGGCTGCACCCAGACGACGGCTCACGAATGACAGGTGACATTCTCTATAACCACCTCCTATAAACTGCCCCCAGAACAAGTTCTGGCCTGGAGTTGCTTGGAGGGAATATGCCTTTGATCTGCTGCTGACAGTGCAGTAGTTCTTCTTGGGCAAAACTACATCTTCCCTTCGTGCTGTGGACGACGATCTGCTTCACGAGGCACCTGCGGACAAAGCTAACCCAACCTCCTGCGCTGATACACCTGTGCCCAGAAATCACACCAAACCCACTGAATTACTAGCTTGGCAGCCGGTAGCAGCGGCTACCCCTACAGATGTGCTCTCAGCAGTGATAATAAAGGAAAAAAAAGAAACCCACACCATCAAGGGCACAATGCGCACGGGCGGGTGTGCATGAGCACACACACACGCACGCGCACGCGCACGCACACGCGCACACACACACACACACACACACACAGAGGTGCGCACACAACTTAGGTTAACAGCCTTCCCACCAAGCCACACCAGTCGGGCCACTTTGCCCCCAGAACACATCTCCCTTGCAGATAAAGGGAAACTTTATCTTCCTGGTATAAAGGAGAGCTGTGTGTATTTGTGTAACAGATTAAAAAACAACAGGTCAGAGCAATCAACCATGACAGCGGTAGTAATGAAACAGCACTTAAAAATATTTACCAAACCAAATCACTTTGCCCAATCAGTGCCATGCTTTTAAAGCGAGTTGTTGGAACAGATCTACCAGGTGGGAACTCTTATACACTTGACTCCGGCGCCTGCATTTTACAGTGAAGGTAATGAAACGTCTAGAGAGGTGAGGTCACTCACCCAAGGTCACAGCTAATTAATTATGCTGTCGGGATAAGCATGGCCTGTCCAGGCCCCCAGGCCAACACCCTCTGGCTGCACCACATCCCCACCAAAGCCCAGGAAGGAGTTCCAGAAGACGGTGAAGCGATGCGTTTCCCAGAACGATGGTTCTGAAGCTGCTCACCGTCTACACCAGCACAGGTCTGGCTAAAGCGAAAACTTCCTGCAGAGAAAAGGGTGAGTGAAAACTGGAAATACTTCCACTGCACCATCCCTATATTTCTTCGGAGGGCTGAAGCCAATAAGAGCTTCACTTCCCATCCCGGGGCAAAGTCAGGAGGCAGCAGAAAAGGATGGGGCTGCCCCAGCTCCTTCCAGCAGCATTTGGCCTTTGTCTGCACAAGGTTAGAATTACAAATAGATCACCCTAGAACCAAGAGCCTATGGCTTCTCCCCAGATTCATTCACTCCCAATTATCAACAACAGCAGAGCTTCTGTACCTTCATACATCCACTTCCACTTCCTGGAAGACTGCCCTTCCCCTTTACACATCACAAACGTCTGCACGTGCCTGGAGACAGCTGTCCCAGATTCAAGGGATCTCAGAATATAAGAACTGGAGGGTCATTCCAACCAAACATTTTTCCCCATGTTACTGTCTCTTTCTGTTGAAAAAAAAAAAAAGAAATCAATGTATTTTTTCCATTAAGACCATATTTTTAAAAACTGAAAATCCAGAGAAGAAATAAAAATCCATATTCCCACAGCCCCATGATAACCAGCGTTAGAATTCTGGCTGGTTACCTACCAGGCTTTAATCTTCTGGGCCTGTGTGTTCTAAACAAGGCTATCACCATCATATACAAATACTTCTGTATCCTTCTTCTTTACCTACCATTATATCATAAAAATTCCCCACATGGCTACAGTCTTCCTCTACATAATTCCAATGGCTACTTAGCATTTAATCAACTATATTTACCATATTTACCTAACTGCTTCCCTACTGTGGAACATTTATGTTTGTTTCTAGTGTTTCATAACGTAAACAAGACTTCACTGAACACTATTGTGTGTGCGCGTTTTTTCATCGTTATTATTCGAGGTTATTTCCTCGGGAGAGCTTCTCAGAAGTCAACCTCCCATTTTTTTCATTGTTGGAGAAACACAGGCCCCGAGTGACTAAATGTCTGTTAAGGTAAAAAGAACAGCCTCTAGGGACCCGGGTTCCGTCCTGACTCAGCTGTCAACGATTAGCTGTGTGAACACCAACGAGCCAGTCAACTCCTCTGAGACTCAGTTTCCCTTGGGTGTTAGGGGATAGGTCCCTCCAAGACATGTCACGGTGTCTCTGTCCACCATTCCACACAGCCTCCCCTGAGGCACCAAATCACCGGCCCGTCTCCCTTCTATCTGTCTGCTTTTCACACCAGCTGCTCAGGAGAAGGACTTGGTCGAAGCCCATCGTGAGACCAGACTCGTTTAAGCAGACGGGGCCATGCAGGCCAAGCCTACGATTTGCAGACTGCGGCAGCCACACTGGCTGTTTCTCCCCCGGCCCCGGTCCTTGGCGCGCCTGCTGAATCCAGGTCAGCTGTGGAATTCAACAGCCGTCCCTTCATACCTGAGTGAGCTGACCAGAGGGCAGTGTGACGACAATAAACACACCCAGGCCCGCGCTTGGGGACTTCCCAGAATTCAGCCATGCAGGGGAGGGAGCTGGCCTGAGTCTCCTATCAGGGTTCTCCAGGACACTAAAGAGGCCGCTGTGCCTGCGACCGTTAGTCACATCCCCCATGGGTCCCTGCAGGTGAAAACATGGCCCTCGGCCCAGAACACACGGAACCAAGGGAGGACTACCTCGCTCCTGTTTCCACCTCGTCCACACAAGAGTTTGCCATTTATTTTTGGCCTCTTTCAACAATGAGTTATAATCGGTAGAGAAGGGGAGACAATGAGACAACATTTTCTCAATCTCTCAACATCCTGTTTGACACATGCAGTTCCCCAGCTACTGTCCCCACAGTGATGGAATAGATGACGTGAGCTCCAATTTAGTCACCATTTCCCCCTTTTCATGCCACGTCTGCGAAAGCCCTGTGGACTTTGTGCATATGGCGCACGGACTTTGCAGCATATTGTGCTGGAAAAAACGCAAGCTTCCGAGTCAGGCAGTCCTACGCCGAATTCTGATTCCACTTCTCCTTAGCTGGGTGAACCTGACAAAATACCCTGTTTCACAGAATCTAAGCCACCAGTGCCAAGACCTATGATGATTTTACTTCCTACCAAAAAAGAAAAGCCACTGCCAATGAAACTACAACCTGACATCGATGACAAGTCAGGTCCCTATTTTAGATGTTGAAGTGCGAAAAAAAATGTGTCTTAGAATCAATGATTGTGACATTTAGCCTCTCTCCAATTAAACTTCTCACTTGTCAGATGGAGACGCTAAATGCCCACCGTGAAGTTTGGTTGTGAGGTGGGAGTGAGGTGACACTTGTGCCTGACTCTGGACCTGGTATGAAGTACTCAATAAAGTGTTAGTTCCTCATCTCATTCCAGAAGGGATGGGTAGGTTCTAGATAGATTGTAAGCTCTTTTCAGAATAGTTATCATATCTTATATGTCTTTGACCTCTTCTCACCCCCAATGACCAAGAACAATGCCACACACATTGTAGGCACTTAATAAATGGATTGTGAATACAAGTATTGAACTAGTTTGAAAACTGAGAAATGCCCCTGTTGGAGGGTGTGACCCCTGCAATCCCACTGGCTCCCCCAGCACCTGGAGGTGATGAGCACACCTGGCAGTGTCATCCTGGGTCACAGGGGCTGGAAAGGAGAAAAGCAAATGCCAGGTGCTTGGGTGCACATCCCCCGTGGAACCCCCCATGGGCAGGCTGTGGACGGCGGCCCACTGCACTGGGGTCAGCACCCGTGGCTACGTCTCAGGTCCACAGACAAACGCGGCACTGTGGTACCCACAGGCCTCGCGGGGAAAGCCGGGCTGCCTCTGTGCCCTCGATATGAACGGCTGTGCATATTAAGTCAGACAGGCTATGTCCGCAGGGGCTCTAAACCTGTCCCCAGGACTCCCTGAGAGCAACACTGTGCTGTGTAAACAAATGTCCCATGTGGGTGGTGCTGGAAGGAACAAAAGTTCAAACAAGCAGAATCCTGTGGCATTGGGTTTTTTCCCAAAATGTTGACACCTGCTGCTTTTTTCTCCTCTGGTGCCCCAGCTCTATTGGAAAAGGAGGAGAGACAGAGCAGGGAAAAACAATCTCATTTTCCACCACCCACTTTCGATTATTCATAGTCTTGTAGGAGATGAGAGCGCTGCCAGTGACAAATTTAAATGACAAGTCTTCTAAAATCCTGACGTTGCGTGTGCGCTCACACCCTCGCAAAGGCACTCACCGCTCCCTCCAAGCTCCAATTAGCTGGAATTTCACAGACCCGATTCCCTAAGGAACACTCACACAGATGGGTATTGCTTTCACAAAGTTAGTGGGACTTGAAGGGGAAAAAAAGCAATAATAATTACCAAAATAGCAATTACCTATTCGCTGAGGCTTCACGCTTGAGTGCCTGTATAGCCTCTCCCCTCGCGGGAACGGAGGACGGAGGGAGCGGCGGCGAGAGGAGGAATTGAGTGAGAACGTTCATTTCGCCCAGAGCTGCAGAGTGTTGGCCGTGGAGAGGAGAGGGAGGCAGTATTCTCCCCCATGCCCAGGCCCCAGAACCGGCAGGAAGTGTTCTCTTGGGTTCTCTCGGGATTAAGGGGCCTGAATCTAGTCCCTTCCCCCACTACCCCCAGGTGCAGACTCTAAGTCCTTTGGGCTCTACATCGGCCAAAAGCAAGGAAAACCTCAGGGGGTTGCTGAGAGGCTAAGGAAGCGTCTCTAGCGAGAGAAGCTGCATTCCTGGCCTGGCATCACTCAGCCTCATCTGTGCCACCTGCTACCCAAAGCCCCTGGGAGGACCCCAAGGTGGGGCATAGTGTCACTTATCTGGTTGCGCACTCCCGACAGTGAAAGGGGATTTTAGGAGGCTTTCCACAGCACTTCTCCTTCTTATTAATAAGTCCTTACTAATAAACAGGGAAAGTGGTACCTACACGTCATTAAACATCCACTAATTACTTATGAGACTTCAATAACCCACACTATGGACTCCCCAACACCCCAATCCTGGAAGAAAAAGGAAACACACCCAAAAGTTTGGATTTCTCAAAACTCCCTGTTTACATCAAGCATCAACGGCTGCTTTGTTCACAGCCGAATCCCCAGCCTAGGGAGGAGGGCTGTCCAATAAAAGTTTCTACAATGATGGAAATGTTCTATGCTGCGGCGTCTGATATGGTAGCCTCCAGCTAGCCACATGTGGTTTTCGAGCGCTTGAAATGTGGCTAGGGCAACTGAGGCCCCCGATTCTTTATTTTATTTAGTTTTAATTTATGTAAATTCACAGAGCCATATAGGGTGAGTCACTACTGTATTGCAAAGCAGAGATCCAGAGAGTGCCTGGTATACAGCTGGTGCTCAATGAAGATTTGCTCAAGGGAAGAATGAATGGACAGTAGCTCACCATAATGTCCTGATTAAGCAGGATTCCCATGTTTTTTGAGCACTCACTTTAAACAAATCCCTGTTTATGTCTACAACCTTCTGAGTTAGGTATGTTTATTATCTCTGTTTTACACATAGAGAAGCAGAGGCTCAGAAGAGTTAAGTGGAGAACTGCCAGCCACGTAGAATGTGGCAAGGCCAGGACTCAACGCCAGGCCATACACAGGATGGGGCAGCCTCTTAAAACTAGTCAACTTTTCCCCTGATGACAGAAGCATCTGGATACCTCACTTTACTTTCTACAGATGACACCAAATTCAACATTTTTTTTGGAAACCTGGAAAAGGAAAGAACTTTTCCTTATGAAATACAGCAATGGATATGCAGAGTGTCAAGGGTGGGGATCTTCTGAGAGCCTAGCCAGCGCGCTCACCTAGCAAGGCCCTGTTAACTGAGTCTGGGTCCCAAGCCAAGAACTAACTATACATGCCATCACTGGGGCCGTTCCCTAAAACCATCGCCCACGCGGCAGACTCCTCTGCCGTGGCTTCCTGGTCATCTCCACAAGTTCTCACCTCCTAATGCTGCCAAGCACGTCCACCTCTCATGCACTGAGTGTCCTTCTCCAAGGAGAGTCCTTCATCCCTTCTCACACGGTGACTCACAGCCCCAGCCCGCCTTGCCCCTTGGACCACAAGGGCCTCGACCGTGTCACAGAAAGATGCCCACCATCTGACACAGCACAAAACCAGAAACAGAGCACGACCTACAGTGGTCGACTACAGGAAACATAATTTTTCCTGAGTGCTGCTACTGCAGAGGATTTTACATCACAGAGGCTTCTACAACTCCCTTTCAGTTATTTAAATCCGACCCGCTGGTCCCATATGAGCCCCACCTCCTCCAAAGGTTCTTCCCAAACCCTTCAGCCCTCAGGAATTCCTCTGTCCTCAGCTGAGGCAACATCCATTATCTGCAAGGCCACCTCCTCAGGGACCCAGGCTGCCTGAGGGGATGGGCGCTGGGGACCAGTGTGGCCTTTTCTCACAGGCACTGTGCATTTTAGCTCTAACCTCAAACTCCTCCCTCATCAAAACAAAAGCTCATCAATGAACCTGGGCCAGCCCTTCTAGAGAACAACATGGCAATACTTCACCCCCTATCAGAGGAAGCCCCTTCCAAGTCTCACTCTGTTGCATCTCCCATTCCATCCACACAGAACTTTTTTTTTTTTTTTTTTTTGCTGTACGCGGGCCTCTCACTGCTGTGGCCTCCCCGCTGCGGAGCACAGGCTCCGGACGCGCAGGCTCAGCGGCCATGGCTCACGGACCCAGCCGCTCCGCGGCATGTGGGATCTTCCCGGACCGGGGCACGAACCCGTGTCCCCTGCATCGGCAGGTGGACTCTCAACCACTGTGCCCCCAGGGAAGCCCCACACAGCACTTTTTATGAAGAGAATTCTGTTCAAACATTTTCTCTACTTTTCCTCTTTGTTGTAGCACCCTTTACAGACTGGCACTGTCAGGCTGCCCGGGTAGCCAACCCTTAATCCAATACTGATATTTTGGGGTTACTCAACTGCCTTAAGCAAACACTTCCTGCCATTGCAGTATAACGATTCATACTGTACTTAATCATATGTTTTGTTGCACTGCTGTGTGCTTGTGTACGCTTATCTTCTCTCAAGAACAAAGGCCATATCTTTAAAGGCTATTAAAGAAAAATAAATGAAAAAAAAAAGAGAGAGAAACACTCTCCAGACACTGGACAAAATAAGTAACTGTAACTGAAAGGTCCTAGAGCACTTCTGAAAATCTTCAAATTGGGAATGTCCCTCAAAGGGTGTTCTGTATCTCATCAGGGCCCAGGGCAATGCGGGAGCGATAGTGTCAGCATCCGTTCACATGATTGTCTCGCTCTTTTAAATAGTGAACCATTCCAATGAATATCTGGCAAAGCTAATTTCACTTGGGATGGAGAATTAGTTCAGCTGTATCTAGTTCCAAAATCAAAAATAGAGAGAAGTCTTTCAAAGCCCCCAGAAACCTACCCCTAACTTAACAACATAACAAAATCGTAAAACCATTGCTACTAACTCAATAACAAGATGACAAACAACCCCATTTAAAAATGGTCAAGAGATTTGAATAGACATTTCACCAAGGAAGATATATGACTGGCTAATAAGCACATGAAAAGGTGCCTGACATTATTAGTCATTAGGAAATGCAAATCAAAATCATCATGAGATACCCCTATGCACTATGTATAATGGCTATAAGCAGGAAGACTGACAGGATCAAGTGTGGGTGATGATGTAGAGAAATTAGAATTCCCTACCTAGCAAGTAGGAATACAAAGTGGGACAGCTGCTTTGGAAAAGTCGGGCAGTTTCTTACAAAATTAAATAGACATACCATATAACCCATCAATTTCACTCCTAGATATCTGTTCAAAAGAAATGAAAACATGGGTCTACCAAAGACCTGTATGCAAATGTTCACAGCAGCATTATTCACAATAGCTAAAAACTGGAAACAATACAAATACCCATTGAATGGTGAATGGTTAAACAAAATGTGTTCTATCCGTACAATGGAGTATCACTTGGCAATAAAGAAAGAATAAACTTCTGCTACATGCAACAGCACAGGCTAACATCGGAAACATGCTAGGCGAAAGAAGCCAGACTTAAAAGACTACATACTGTATGACTCCGTTTATACAAAATTGCTAGGAAAGGCAAAATGTTAGAGACAGAAAGCAGGTCAGTGCTTGCCTGCGGCTACGAGTGAGCGCAGGAATTGTCCAAAAACAAGCACGAGGAAACTTTTGGAGATGTTGGAAGTATTCTAAACCTTTTTGTGATGATAGTTTCACGATCATATACGTTTACTGAAAATCATGAGATCACTTACAATGGGTGACTTTAAGACATACAAGTCATATCTCAGTGAAGCTGGGGTTTTCGTTTGTTTGTTTTTCTAAAAAGCAATGCTAAAGCTGCAACTTAATCTGGGGCTTCAAAACTCCAGTTTCAGTTTATGGATATTACGCTAAGGACAAGAGCACCTCAATAGCCTAAGGGCTATTATCGTTGGAAATTGGAAATTTAAAAAACAGTTCATATCATTTTAATGTAAAGTCATTTTTCCACGTTTTTTTCATACTCATTAACAATTCTCAAGGAAAGTCTAAACCCCAAGGCATCCCAGACTTGCCCAAACCTGACAGACAAACTCCCCCAAAGCTCTGTTGACAGGTGTAGAACCATCAGGACGAGGGGTCAGCGTGGCTCTCAGTGGTGCGTGTGGCCAAGTCTCTTCCCAACATTCCCTTTGGCTTGAGTCTGAAATAAAAAGAACCCCCCACCCCCAAGGTCTTCTGGCTTAGAGAACGATATTCAGTGAGTGCTCTCCTAAGGGCCCACACCCATCAGCTGAGCTCGCCAGAGCTGCTTCTCCACCAACAAGTCTCTCCAAGCCCACGTCTGTGTGACACGTCTGCTGGGTGTCTCATGGCCCAGCTCGCCTGGCCAGGTGGCATTGATCCAGCCACAATCTGTACTCATCAGGATTCCCCAGAGAAACAGAACCAATAGGATATGTATACATGGGGGGGTTACTTTTAAGGAATTGGCTCATGCCATGATGGGGCTCATGCCATGATGGGGATTGGCACTTTGCAGGACAGGTCAGCAGGCTGGAGACCCGGGAAGAGCTGATGTCGCAGTTCCCAGCAGGAAAGCAGCCTGAAAGCAGAAATCCTTCTTCCTCCGGGACCTCAGTCTTTCCTGGCTCCTTAGAGGTCCTAAGCTAATACTTGAACTCAAAGGGTCTCTGTCTCCTGGTGGTCCTCTGCTGGCACATGCCACACGGGAGGTGGCACTCAATAAGGCTTGCAAACCTACAGACGACCATTAAACTCCATGGAGTGGGTCACGTTTACCTGCTCTCCCATCACCGACTTTCAACATATGCACACCCTACATTTAATAATCCTAACAAGGTTGGCATCATCTCATCATGACATATATATTTCTCTCTGCTGTTTTACTACGGTCATTAGAAGAGCAGCAAAATGCCAAATGTGTGTTTCACAAAGTAGGTAAAGAACCTACGTAATTAAGAAATGTCTACATCTGTAAAGTCTTCACCCAAGTCTATGTTCTCATAATCAGCACCTTTGTGGAGTGTGGCCCAGCTCAGAATGACCACTCAATGCCTCCACCTCCACTGCCCTCCAGGAGAGTGGTCCCCCACATTGCGAGCTAATCTCCAAAAAGACTGAGCCGGGAGATAGCATCAGGCACAAGCAGGGACACCTGGGGTGGGGAGCAAGGTGAGGACTGCACTTTTCAGGTGGCTGAACCAGTAATATTTCTGTTTGGGAGCTACATGTGGACAGTGTTCTGCCCATCACACGAGCCCAGGAAGCAGAGGAGGCTGCTCGAAAGACGGATGGGTGATGAAGGCGACACATGGAGAGAAGCAGAGCACAAAATGGTAAAATTCCAGGAGTTCATGGTTTCCAGGTACCTACTGAGACCCAGCTACATCCCTGCCCCGAGTTCCATGAGACAGCCCTGCATCCTTCCCACGGTGACGATAAAGCTTCCCAGGAGGATGGTGTGTTCCTGGTAACACCATCGGCACTTTCTAGATCACGTATCTGTGAAGCAAGGACTAGATTTTCAGCCAAGACAGCACCTGAAGCTTGGCTTGTGCATATTTCCTTTTTAAAATAAAAAAACGTTTAACTGTATTTTCTGAGTCTAGCAGAAAGGAATCGTCTCATGAGAAAAATGAGGGAAAATAAATCTTCAGAAGCACCGTTTGGAATAGGCTAAATCCCTGACCACAGTGGGAAGAAAGAGAACTAACGTTTATTGAGTCTATGCAGACAGCTAAGGGGGGGCCGTGGACTAGGTCTTTATCTACCCCCCTCATTTTAATTGTCATATCAACTCTATATGATAGTATCTTTAGCTCCATTTTATTGATGAAAAAAATGAGGCTCAGGAAGGACATTACCTCTCCCAAAGCCACACAGTGCCACACTGCCAAGTTTTCCCAGTTAGTTTTGTGTATCACCACATCTTAAATCATGATGCTCTTTGCTGGACCATGATTTCCCTGAATCAAAATATAGAACGAATTGCCTGTATATTACATGCTATTTACTCTCACTTTTGTTGTTGTTCTTTCCCAGTTTCAGGTATCAAAATGTCCAACTTCTTCATTTGGCTTCTCCCTGCTCCAATATAAACTTCTGCAGAACTGTACGTTTGCAAAGCCAGATACCATCAACAAAATAATCACTCACCCAAGCCTAATTTCAATTAGATAAAATGAGGCTGGTGATGCTTGACTTTTCCTAACAGTAAATAGAGTCATTTCTGTTATTTACATAATGCCCCAGAGCTGCCTCAACTCTAAACCAAATCAGTAGACCGAAATCATTTCTCTCCACGTTCAGGGGCGGAAACTTGGAGAAAAATGCAATCACATTTACTACAGTCTTCAGACAGGCATAGATAGAGAACAGACTTGAAGGAAGAACAGGAAATGCAGGGTTTGCTGGAGTTTCAGATGGTGACTGTCAAGTCCAAATACACAATTTCATTATCTGCAGCCCTATCTCTGCTAGTGTGGCAACCATGACCAGTGCGGCCCCGTTTCCTTCCCGCTCTCTCAGGCCTGTCCCAGCAGCCCTTCTCAACCTTGAGCAATTTGCTGACACTGTGAAGTAGGGCAGAAAAGGACATAGCGCTCCCAGTCTGTGGCTAATGATGCCAAACAAGTTGGGGCAAGACCAGTGTGCAGCAAGGTCAGGGCTCAATGAAACTCTGCAGCCTTATTCACTATCCCCAAAGCGCCATCCATCCCCCAGAGAGACTTTCCCCAGGGAGCCTGCACTACTATCTCCAAAAACCAGGGCAGGGACCATGAAAACAGATGTCACCACACAAAGGCAACAGGTATTTTAACACAGCTCCCCTGCCAGGTGAACGACTCAAGGCCGTGGATGTCTTCTTTTCCCAAAGGCAGAGAGCCATCACGCCTCTGTGTCTGGCTGTGGCAGCATCCAAACCACCTGGGAGCTGGATGGAAATTCTGAATCTCAGGTCCCATCCTGGAATCTGCATTTTGACAAGATCCCCAGGTAATGCAACTGCAAATTAAAGTTTGAGAGGTACTGGGCTATTGCATGCAGGACAAAAATGTTCTGTATTGATCGACACATCCTCTTGATAAGCCAAGCATTCGTTCATTCGATGAAAAGCATTCGTTTGGCGTTCAAGAAATATTTATAGTGTGCCTACGAGGTGACTCAGTGCCCGGCACTGTCTAGGGGAGATAAGGCAACTGGGTGAGCCAAGCAGACAAAGGCTCTACCCCCTCAAAGAACTTACACTCTAACTGGGGAGACAAATAACAAAGAGAAGAACAAGCAAACAAATGAAAGAGATTATCGCCAACTGGGATAAAGAGTTCACGTAGTCATTCTACGAGCACACTGGCGTGTGCAAAATGACATCTGCTCTCGATTATTCATTACAAGTTGGTATAAGCAAAAGGTTGGAAACAGGAGAAAATACTTGCAAATGAATCAACGGACAAAGGATTAATCTCCAAAATATATAAACAGCTCATGCAGCTCAATATTAAAAAAAACAAACAACCAAGTCAAAAAATGGGCAGAAGACCTAAATAGACATTTCTCCAAAGAAGACATACAGATGGCCAAGAAGCACATGAAAAGCTGCTCAACATCACTAATTATTAGAGAAATGCAAATCAAAACTACAATGAGGTATCACCTCACACCAGTTAGAATGGGCATCATCAGAAAATCTACAAACAACAAATGCTGGAGAGGGTGTGGAGAAAAGGGGACCCTCTTACACTGTTGGTGGGAAAGTAAATTGATACAGCCACTATGGAGAACAGTACGGAGGTTCCTTAAAAAACTAAAAATAGAATTACCTTACGACCCAGCAATCCCACTACTGGGCATATACCCAGAGAAAACCATAATTCAAAAAGACACATGCATCCCAATGTTCACTGCAGCACTATTTACAATAGCCAGGTCATGGAAGCAACCTAAATGCCCATCAACAGACGAATGGATAAAGAAGATGTGGTACATATATACGATGGAATATTACTCAGCCATAAAAAGGAACAAAATCGGGTCATTTGTAGAGACGTGGATGGACCTAGAGGCTGTTGTACAGAGTGAAGTGAGTCAGAAAGAGAGAAACAAATACCGTATGTTAACACATATATGTGGACTCTAGAAAAATGGTACAGATGAACTGGTTTGCAAGGCAGAAATAGAGACACGGATGTAGAGAACAAATGTATGGACACCAAGCGGGGAATGGGGGAGGGGATGTGGTGGGATGAACTGGGAGATTAGGATTGACATATATACACTAATATGTATAAAATAGATAATAAGAGCCTGCTGTATAAAAAAATAAAATAAAACAAAAACAAAAGTTTGGAAACAACCTAAATGTTGAATAATAGGGAACTGCTTAAGTAAATTTTGGTTTATCCCATACAGTGAAATACTACACAGCCAAAAACAGGAGCGAGGATACTTTTACCTTCTGAGTTTTAAATATACATCTATGTGTATATATACACAAATTTTCAAGATCATATTGTTGCATGGTGAAAGCAAAGTATATAACAGTGAGTATAAGATGTTACTAATTGTGTGAAAAATATTTTTCAAATTCTCAACACACATATTCACCAGTCCATACTTAGAAAAGTCATCAAAAGGAGACAAAAAAACTTGTAACCGTGATTGCCTCCAGTTGAAGGATGGGGCTGGGGAACACCTCCTCTTCACTGTGTACTATTTCAAGTGTGTTAGAGCACTTGAAACTTGTACCACGTGAATCTATAACCTATTTATAATAACTAAATAAAAGCTACTTTTTAAGCAAATGCATTAAAGTAAGTGCAAGAAAAGGTGGACGCAGGCAGTGCTGAGACTACAGAAGGGTATGGGTGGGGGGCGGGATGGAGGAAGGGGAAGGATTCCGGGAGGAGATACCACTGGGGCTGAGGCTGGATGAACAGGCATCCACCACACACACGAGGCAGAAGGGTATTCCTGACAGAGGCAGGGACACATGAAGGAACAAGGGCCTTTCCGGGAAACACCTGCAGTTTGGTTTAGCTGAAGCGCGTGGGGTTCCAGAACCAGCAGCAGGACAGGAGGCTGGGCAGGCTCGTCAGGGGCCAGGTCTTGCCTGTCATGCCGAGAAGCTGGGGCTTTGCCTAGAAGTGATGAAATGGGGGAGCAGTAACGTGATCAGGTTTGCAGTTCTTCAAAGTAATTCTGGCAGCAGAGTGGAAGGTGGACAGAGGCAAGGGTGGCGAGGGGCAGACTGAAGCCTAATTCAGATGCAGTCAGGGCCTAGCTCCTTCTACGGAGGAAGCAATGATGCAGAAGAGGGAACAGATACAAGAGGGACGAGGGGTTGGCATCAACCAGATTTGGGAACTGATTCCATGAGTGGGGTAGACACACAACAAAGGATCCCTCCAACCATCTCACCTGGGCTGCCACTCTCTGACAGAAGTAAGTGCAAAAGGAGCCAGTTTAGGGGATGGGAGAGGAAGCAATGACTTGGGGGGAGACACATGTCCTTGAGCAACTCAACTCCAGCCTCATCTGTAAGATGGGGCAAACAGCTACCTTCGAGGATTATTTTAGTCAAGAAATGAAACATTTCATATAGAGCACTTACCACGTTGCACACAGTAGGTACATACCAAGAGGCGGCCCTGGATGCTGCAGAGATTATACATTGCAGAAAAGTCTCTCCAACCGAGAAATGCCTAGTTCGCTTAGGGAGGGACTTCAAGGAAATTTTTAGAAATCAAAGGAGGATGTTGTGATTCAACTGACTGCAAGTTTTATGCCTCCATACTGGTCACAGCCCCTCACCTCGACAGGCCCATGACCAGTAATGGATCCAGGGCCACAGATCTCTCACCACTGCCGGGCAAGCAACTCAAAGGAGGACAGGACGACAAGGCCAGGACTAGTCAAGGTTGGCTTGTTTCAACATTAGGCAACCACTAATATCTACAAACCTCCAACGGCCAGACCGGCCCAATAACTGTTCGGGGTTTCTCACTTCCTGTGTCATATGTGTTGAACCTCTAACTGTGACAGCACACCAAGATGACCACCCCACCGGGTACTCGCAGGTACAATGGGAAGAAGAGCCATGTCTGGGGATTTTCCACTGAAGATGAAGCCCTGGAACAAGCCTACGGTCCAGCCACATGTAAACCCAAAGCCTCCGCGTTTCCTACAAGCACAGACTACCTGAGAATCAGGTAGTCTGATCACCTGTGAAATCAGGAATTAAAAGAAAAGTAAAAAGCCCAAGACTTAGCACAAAAATATGAACAAACCCCTATTCCTCAGTCATGATGATTAAACCAAGGCTATTTCTTACGCCTGACCCTTGGTTTTGAAAAGGTAACCCACCTCAGTCTTGTCAAGGAAAAAAAAATAATCATAGGGGTTTTTGAAAATAAGAACAGAAGTATCCAGTAATGTATAATTTGTGCCACTTCCCAAAGGCAGAGCCCCCAAATGCTTTCATGGCTAAAGTACCAGAGATGGTCAGAAAACAGGAACATCCCTGCTTCCCAAGTTGCCACCCTCCAGAAGACATGCTCTCGGGCTGCTCTGCGGGTCTGACCTGGAGGGCTGTGCTGGGGTGGGGATGGGAGGGGGAGGGCGGTGAGGCGGGGGGATGTGACAACAAGGTCTTTCTGATGTGATAGGTCGTAAGCCCTCTAGCAGAGACGGGGCTCGAGACGGACCCATCTTACATGAATTGCCCTCCTAGATTTATGCTATAAGATGGTGATCATTTACTGAATATGCACAGATCCACTGTGAGCACAGACGTAAGCTACCCAATGTATATATTCGATCAAACAGAAGAGAAATGTTGGCCAGAACCTAATGACATTCCATTCAAGGCCAAAGAAAACAGGCAACAAAGGTCAGAAGCTTAATAAAATTAACATGAAAACGGACAGCCTTGGACAGTCTCCTTAGGAATCTTCAGATGTCCCATCCGAGTCAACAACAGAATGGAATGGCCTGATGAAAGTGGTTTTCTAGGGAGAAAGAGTTCTACATTCTGGTCATAATTCTCGGAAGATAGAATTAAAATATATGTACATGTCACCTACCCTAAATCCATGCCTGTTTTTAAAAATAAAACATTCTTTCCAAGATTGCATAAATTACCCTTGGTTTCTGTTCCTTCCCAGTTCTTGCCTTCTAACTCTTTTGCCTTCTAAGCTTTGTCTCTTTCCTGGCCAACAAAAAATTCCAACTTTCAAGGGTGGGCAATAACATTTTCTCGGGACCTAAGGAGTGAGCAGCCTTCCTGGTTCGTGTGAGGACTGCTGATGGACAAAAAAACATGCACTTCTTCCTCTGGGCACAGCAGGGACTCTGATACTCTGCCCTGAGATGGTCCAGTCGGCCTGGGTTAGGTGGGGGAACCCGACGGTGAAGGCTGGTAAGCTCACCCCCAACCTGCCTGTCACCAGGCCTAGGAACTACTCCTGCGGGGAATTAAGGTGGGACTATTGCATGCTTCCACGTGAAACTGGCAGCATGGGGCCTTTCCCCACACAAAGCATCCGTGCCTCTGGAACTACTGCGCTCATCCCCTAAAATTCTAAGATCCTACTCCAAATCTGCGCGGAAGACAATTCTCGGGCTGCCGCACTCGAAAGTTAACTCCCTCTGCTTTTATCAAATTAGTCTTTACTAACCTATGACCACCACCACCCGCCACGAAGACGTCCTAATAGATCCCCCGCCCCCATCCAACCACTCTCACCATCCTTGCTTTCAGCGAAGAGGAAATAATTCCAGCTAACTGTCACATCTCTATAATCTCCCACTAAACTAACTCCCAGCAGGAAGAAAGAAACTATCCTAGCAGGGCGCCACAGCTGCTGACTGTCAGGCAGTCGATTGCCCCCAGGAAAACCCGAGACACGTGTGGGCCCTTTATTCCGGCGTTCCTGGGCGCGCACTCGCCTCTCGCAGGCGCGCACGCACGCACGCACACACTCGGGCACTGCACACTCAGCCGGCGACTTAGTTTTGTCTCCCTCAGAGCAGCCCGTCCCAAATCTTAAGAATTTCCTCAGCCTGGTCGACTTCCCCGGAACACACGCGCCTCCTGCAGCCTGGGCGCCACGCGCGTGTGAAAGCGCGCCCGGGTGGTGCCAGAAGGGAGAAGGGAAGCGTAGGTGTGGGGAAGGCCAGGGATAAGGAAGGAGAAAGCTCCGAGTGGGATGTGGGATCTCAGGTGCCCGGGTCGGCGTAGATGCCATGTAAGCTTCTGGGATGAAGAGAGGGCAAGAGGAGAAAAGAAGCAGGGGATGAAAGGAGCGAGGCTGGGGATGGGGTGGCGGAGGGGGAGGGGCCGCTCACCCAAGGTCTTGACTGCGATCTGCCTGGTGAGGGGCGGCGGCAGGTTGATGCACACCAAGTCCACGTCCTGATGCAGCAGCACCTCGTCAATGCGGCTGGTGTAGAAGGGGACGCTCATCTCCTTGGCCAGCTCCTCCGCTTCCTCCTGCGTGCGGCCCCAGAGCGCCTTCACCGCGAAGCCCTCGTCTTTCAGCAGCGGGATGATGACACGGGCCGTGAGGCTGGTGCCGAACACGCCCACCCCGGGAAGCATGGCTGCTCCGGCCCGCCTGGTTCTGCTTTCAGCTCGGATCTCCGGTCGAACACGCGCACGCACAGCCCTCTAGCCAGTCCCGCAGCCGGCTCGCCGCGGTGCGCCAGCCGCCGTGCACCGGGCCAGGCGCCCGGGTGCCCAGAGCGCACCGAGCCGCAGGCGGAGCAGGCTCGGCCGCCTCAGTACGGTGACTGCTGCAGTGTCCGCCACGCGGGGCTCCAGTCCTTCCCGGAGGCGGCGGCAGGGACCCCCCGCGGCGCGCCTGCGGCCCCGAAGCCCCGCGGAGCCCGGGCTCAGGCGGCGTCCCCGCCACAGCGCGGGCCGGCTGCGTGCGCCCCGCCGAGGTCGCTCCATGGCCGGCTCATCCCCGCGCCCGTGCCGCCGCAGCCGGGACCGGCTCTCCCCCGCGTCGTTTCCGCAGCCTGCGAGTCGCACGCAGGAGCCTCGACACACTGCCACAGACCGGACCCGCCGGGCTGCGGGGGTCCCCGTCCTCCCCGCCCGCTGCTCCGAATGAAATGCACTGGCGACCAGCAGGAGGCCGGCTAAGCTGGAGGCTCGGAGGGCGCCGGGCGTGGATATGGAGCTGCAGCGCGGCGGCGGCGGCCACGACCTGGGGCCAGCCTTCTCATTCTGCTGCCATGTTCGCTCGCCGCGCGGCTCGGGCGGCCTCGGCCCGGGGGCAGGCTAGGGCTCCGGGATCCCGCGGGAGGGCGGAATTGGCGAGTTTGGCTGTCAGCGGCCGGGGGTTCCTGCCCCGCCCCCGCCGCAGCGCCGCGCGCCATTGGCCGCCGCGCACCGCCCCCGCCCCCGCCGCCGCGGGCTCGGGGTGCGCGCTGCGCCCGGGCCCAGAACACGCCCGGCTCCTTCCCCGCCCCACCTAGCTCGCCTCCTGCCCTTCGCGTCTTCCCCTTCTTCGCCGTCCACCACCTCCTTCTTCCCTCGCCTCATTCCAAGCCCCGCCCCAAACAAGCCAATACATCTATCGAGTCAGGGCGCGCCCTAATAGGCTAGTCATCTGTGCCTTGCAAGAGAGTAGCGGGCGCCGGGGCCCAGAGAAGGCCGGGGCACGCGGCCAGGTGTGAGCAGCGGGTAATTACCACCTCCGCTCCGAGAGCGTTTCCTCCGTGCCGGGCATCACGCTAAAGAAGCTTTCCTCGCATTCTCCCTTATTCCTCGCACCAACCTTAAGGTTATAGGAAACCCATATAACCGATGATGTAACTGAGTCCTGGGAAGGTTCAGGGACTTGCGCATGGTCGCGTAACAGGTAAGCAACAGGCCTGGGATCGGAATCCAGGCTCCAGAGTTTGGGTGGCCAGCGGGGGAGTTCTCCCCTCTCCTTCTAAGAGAGCCTCCAATCGTGCGCCACCCTCTCCGGCCGCGCACGCACCGTCCAGCCGCCTTCACACCAGACGGTGTTGTCTTGCTAAGCTCTCCTTCCCCGGGAGGTCGGCACGCGCCTAGACTTTGCTGTGCTGGGCGGCCCCAGTGGCGTAGGGGTCACCGAAGCGGCTGCGGCACGTGTGTGTCACGTCTGGGTTTGGAGACGGAGGGGTCGCTGGGCCAGAAGCCAAGCCAGCCTCTGGCCTCGGGCTTTGGTTCCTTCGCTGCCCCTTTCCGCGGCCTCCACTCTCCTGTTACCCCACCTCAACCCTCTGCTCCCTTACTCAGCCCTGGCGGAAGAGCTGCCGGGCCAGGCCAAGGCTCGCCCAGCGCCCCTGGAGCGGTGGGAACTCTGTGCACGTCTGGGTTCCTGCCATATCATCGGCACCTCTCATCCTGCCTGCCTGGCTCGTAGTAAGCGCTCAATAAATATTTGCTAAATAAATGAATGAATGTTCACTGAATGCCTGTTTTGCCCCCACTTGGTGGTAGGAGGGGTGACTCACGCTGAAAGGCAGGGGACCTGGCCTCTAGTCCAAAGTCTCTGGAGATGTCAGACATCCTGTCATGTGCATCTCTCGTCTTCAGCACTCAGCTCAATGTGGCACAGGTCGGCCTGAACACAAGAGTGAAAAGTGTGATACTTGGAAGCTTTTAAAACAACAAAAGTAAACAAATGGGACCTAATGAAACTTAAAAGCTTTTGCACAGCAAAGGCAACCATAAACAAGACGAAAAGACAATCCTCAGAATGGGAGAAAATATTTGCAATGAAGCAACTGACAAAGGATTAATCTCAAAATATACAAGCAGCTCATGCAGCTCCATATCAAAAAATGAACAACCCAACCCAAAGATGGGCAGAAGACCTAAACAGACACTTCTCCAAAGAAGACATACGGATTGCCAACAAACCCATGAAAGGATGCTCACCATCACTAATCATTAGAGAAATGCAAATCAAAACTACAATGAGATATCATCTCACACCAGTCAGAATGGCCATCATCAAAAAATCTACAAACAGTAAATGCTGGAGAGGGTGTGGAGAAAAGGAACCCTCTTGCACTGTTGGTGGGAACGTACATTGATACAGCCACTATGGAGAACAGTATGGAGGTTCCTTAAAAAACTAAAAATAGAACTACCATATGACCCAGCAATCCCACTACTGGGTATATACCCTGAGAAAACCATAATTCAAAAAGAGTCAAGTACCACAATATTCATTGAAGCACTGTTTACAATAGCCAGGACATGGAAGCAACCTAAGTGTCCACTGACAGATGAATAGATAAAGAAGATGTGGCACTAATATACAATGGAATATTAGCCATAAAAAGAAACGAAATTGAGTTATTTGTAGTGAGGTGGATGGACCTAGAGTCTGTCATACAGAGTGAAGTAAGTCAGAAAGAGAAAAACAAATACCGTATGCTAACACATATATATGGAATCTAAAAAAACAAAAACAAAAATGGTTCTGAAGAACCTAGGGGCAGGACAGGAATAAAGACACAGATGTAGAGAATGGACTTGAGGAGATGGGGAGGGGACGGGTAAGCTAGAACGAAGTGAGAGAGTGGCAGGGACATATATACACTACCAGATGTAAAATAGATAGCTAGTGGGAAGCAGCCGCATAGCACAGGGAGATCAACTCGGTGCTTTGTGACCACCTAGAGGGGTGGCATAGGGAGGGTGGGAGGGAGATTGCAAGAGGGAGGAGATATGGGGATATATGTATACATATAGCTGATTCACGTTGTTACACAGCAGAAACTAACACACCACTGTAAAGCAATTATACTCCAATAAAGATGTTAAAAAAATACAAATACAAATAAATAAAATAAAACAACTTGTAACAGCTGGCAATGAGGTGGGGCGTGTGGAGAGAGCAGGTTACCAAAAAAGCATGTGTATAACAGTACAGGGATGAGGCTTACCTCAGGGCCTTAGAAGAAAGGCACAGAGGACACAGTGCTGGGGTGGCTGAGACAGAAGGGGTGTTGCCATCAATACCGACGGCCTTCTTTAGAGCAGAGGTTTTCAAAGAACTGAGGCAGGAACGCCCACAGGGGCAGGGGTGCAGGCAATGAGGTTAGACAAGAGGCACCTCCTCAGTACCCAGAGGCCAGGTCACATGTCAATGATGGTACCGCTTACATGGAGCAGAGGATGTAGAATGTGGCATTGGGGCTGGAAGCAGAGCTGGAGCATGTGGGGTTGACTCCCGGCTGTGGTACTTACTAGCTGTAGGCTCTTAAGCAAACTACTTCACCTCTGGGCCAGTTTCATCTGTAAAATTGGAGGAATAGTGGTATATACTGCCAGGGATTTGGGAGGAGTATATGAGTTAGTTTTATAAAGTCCTTAGTATGGTGTCGGGCACATAGTCAGCTCTACATAAATGTTAAATAATTATGGAGACTGGGTCCGTTATCAACATCATTCCTTGATGGGAGAGACAATTGTACAAGGGCAGCAACATCTAGACACTAAGAGGAAGTTGTTTCTGTTCTTTTAAAGGGAACTCTATCCCTAACTGCAGTGTGAATAAAAATAAACCTTCCATCTACGTAATATGAAAAGAAAATGATCACATTTAATTCACATAAGAAATGCATAAAATAAACATGATCCCCATTTCACAGAAGGTAAAACTGAATCCTGGCAGCAACTCAAGCTTACAGGTCTAAAACAGAACGCTTCATTTCCAACCCATCTCCCAAACCATTGCTCCCTCAATTATCCCCATCTCAACAAATGGTACCACCAACCCACCAGTTGGCCCAAAACCTTGGAACCCTTCAGGACTCCCCTCTCTCTTATACACCCTACAACCAAGCATCAGCAGGTCCTGTCTGCCCTGCTTTCACAGTACATCCAGAGTTTGACTGCTTCGCTGCCCAAGTCACCATCATCACTACCTGGACCACAGCATCCGTCTTCTCACCGCTCTACCTGCTTCCACTCTTGGTCACCATAGTGTGTATTCTCCACTCACAGCCGGAGTGATCTTTTAAAAGACAAGTCAGATCATGTCCCACCAGGCTTGACACCTACCAGTGAACAAACTCCAAAGGCCTCAGGATGGCCTGAAGAGCTCTACCTGACCTACCCACCCCACCCCTGCCTCGTGTATGTCCTACCACTTTCCTCCCCCCACCCTACATCCCAGCACACTGGCCTCCTCACGATGCACTATACAGACTGAGCCTGGGCCTTTGAACTCACTGTTTCCTCTGCCCACTCCCACCACCACCCCCTCACGTATCCACGTGGCCCATTCACTTTACTCAGGCCTCTGCTCAGATGTCCCCTCCTCAGGTCTCCTTGCCTGACCATCCTATCTAAAATGACCTCTGTCACATTTCATCCCTTTGTCTGGCTTTATTTTTCTTTATAGCTCCTCTCACCGCCTCACATTGTATTAGATACCTGTTTATCTGTTTATCATCCATTTGCCTCAATAAACTATAAACTTATTGAGATCAGAAGTTTGTGTGTCTTGTTCATTGCTGAATCCCCAGTGCCTGAAATTGTATCTGGCACCTGCTAGATGATATACATTTGTTGGACAAATGTTTATACATTCTTCTAATAACCATGTACTATTATGAGGATTGTATGAGTTAATATTTATGAACTCCTTAGAACTGTGCCACATGCCACATAACGGTTTAGGCCCTGGAAAAGTAAGGTTGAGGACAGCAGAGCCCTTGCCCCTGGTGGCCTGTTGACTGGGGACATGAATTACGATGGCAATACGGCAACTCAGGCCAAGTAGGGGCCTGCAGGGGATGATCTGGGAGCAGAGAAAGGCTTTGAAATCAGAATGGGAAGCCT
Source organism: Orcinus orca (assembly GCF_937001465.1). Lineage (NCBI taxonomy): Eukaryota > Metazoa > Chordata > Mammalia > Artiodactyla > Delphinidae > Orcinus > Orcinus orca. Next base: position 95,753,295 of record NC_064568.1, on the reverse strand, counting down.
TTGAAGGCTTTCAGAGAGAGGAGTGAGCTGGACCCAGGCTTTGAAAGCCTTGCTGGAGTTAGCTAGAAGAAAGAGGGGAGGGAGGCTGAAAACAAGCTAACTCAAGGTGGGAGGGTCTGTGTGAAGGAGGCCAGGATGTGATGGGGAATCACTGAGAGACTTAAAGCAGACTGCACTATCAGATTGGCATTTTAGAACCATCGCTCAGGCTCTATTATGGAGGATAGATTGCACCCATCACAGCCGCAAGGAGACCACTGCAGTAACCCGAGCGTGAAGGAAGGAGACTGAGCAAAGGCGGCAGGCAGGGGACTGAGGATGTGGGCACAGGTGCCTGTGATAAAACAGGGCACTTTGGGCTTCCCTGGTGGCGCAGTGGTTGAGAGTCCGCCTGCCGATGCAGGGGACACGGGTTCGTGCCCCGGTCCGGGAAGATCCCGCATGCCGCGGAGCGGCTGGGCCCGTGAGCCATGGCCGCTGAGCCTGCGCATCCGGAGCCTGTGCTCCGCAACGGGAGAGGCCACAACAGTGAGAGGCCCGCGTACCGCAAAAAAAAAAAAAACAAACAAAACAGGGCACTTTGTGCTACAGCAAGAGGATGAAATCTCCGGGGCCTCCGGCCCCGGGAGTTGGGGCAACTTCCCAGCCTGGGGCTAACAGAGAAGCTGGGTGGACATTTGTTTCTCACCAGCTCGGCAGGACTTGCTTGATCAGCGCTGAGCTGGGGAGGATTACACATCAATTCTGAGCTTCTGATAACACAGACCTCTGAACCATAGCGCTTATACACACGATACCCTCCGACACATCTTACGGTTATTCCTCACGTTCTGCCTGTGAAACCCCCTTTAACCTGGATCCTGAATCCCAGCACAACCTGACATTTTGATATTTTAAAACAGTTCTGAAAATAGGCCTAGAATTTTCTTTCCCCTCAATCCATGGATTAGCTGCCAACCTCTACTGTTTGCATTTGGGTGAAGATTTCAGGCCCTATTTTAATTTCAGATAATTGTCATGTGACTCCCCAAAAAACATTGTAAACCTTCTTTTAGAAATGAAAAGAGAAAGGATTTATTTTTTATTCACAGCCCTAGCATGATGATGAAATGGAATTTTTCTCATATTAATTTAGCTTTAATGATAATTTAAAATATTTTTCATTATAAAAGTCACTTATACATATTACAGAAATTTCAGAAAACAAGATGACTCCTACCTTAATCTCTCTATCGTTACACAGCTGCTGTAAATAACTTGGTTTATTTGCTTCCACAATTTTGGAACTATTTTAATGAAAACGAGAAAGTCTTGCTATTTAGATTTGTTTATTCCTCTGATATAGAGTAGAAACAGGCTTTGGATATTTTTAGGTCAGTGTCCATAAATACCCAATATCCTTATAAATCTTAGCATTTGTGGAATGAAATCCGTTTGCTCTTTGTAGAAATAGAGCTTTGCCAAGTTGAAAAACTAGCATAGTTATGACTGCTGAAGATTCTAGAGCAATTCTACTGAACAGTTCTAATATGCATCATGCTGAAATTTATACCCAAATTTGTTTCCATCGGTAGAGTTTTTTTTAAAGTACCTATTTATCATTATACTTTCAATTCTGGGTTTTTGTTGTTGTTGTTAATAGCTACCATTTATTGGGTGCTTGCTATACATGAGGCAGAAGCTAAGCACGTTGTATGCTTCTACTCCTCAGAGCTTTTTCAGGTAAGTACAATTATCCCCATTATTCCAAATAAAGAAACTGCTACGTAAAAAATTTGCGATACCACGGCCCCTATTTTGCCCTGACAGTGGGGCACTTGGCCCTCTAGAGAAGATGGAGACGGACACACACTTGCCTTTCTCTTCTTTGTCCCCTTCCCCTAACGAAGGGCAACTGACCCCCAGAGGAGGGCTTCACTAGAGCTGCCATCCAGGTCAGGAGAGAGGTGCCCCGCTGCGCCGCTGCTCCCGGGGAACAGGGGCAGGGACAGTACTGCCCACTGTCATGCCCAGGATGCCCGCAGTAGCCTCCTAACAGCACTGACCCTTACACTCTTGACACCTCTGATCTGTAAGTAATCAGAACTTTGCAAAGCATGTCACTGACTTGTTTCAAACCCTCTGCTGCTTTCCTCCTGCCCTTGCAGCACAATCTAAACCCCTCTATGTGTCCCGGGAGGCTCTCTGCTCTGTCCCTCCCCTCCGTGTCTGATACCACTCGCTCTCCAGCTGAGTGTCAGTCACACTCGCCTCCTCTTGATTCTGCATTCTTGCCTGGTTCTCTCCTGCCTTAAGACCTTTGCACTTTCTGTTCCCTCTGCTGTCAGTGCGGCTCCTTGGCCCTCCATTCACCTGCTGGCTTATTCTCAGCCTTTTGGACTCAACCACATGTGGCATCCTCCCCACTGCAATGATGGTAGATTCTTTCCAACCCGCTTTGGGCTGCTTTCCAACACCGCCCTTCTTAATTCCATTCAGCCATGTACACAATCTTCTGGAGTTTGCTTCCTTGACCACTGCCTGTCTCTCCTGGCTGGAATATAAGCTCTTTGCACCCAAAACTCTTGTTGGCCTCATTTATTGCTATATTTCCATGGCCTAAAACAGTACTTGGTACCTTACTGATACATAATAAATCTTTGTTGAATAATTAATCACACAGTAAAATGTTCTAATACCACACAATGGCATGGAAAAATGATTATAGCATAATGTTATATTTAAAAAGCCAAGAAGACAACACTGCATATATATATTATTGCAACTCTATATTTTTTTAATTGGGGTAAAATATTCATAAAATTTTCCATTTTCATAATCTTACTGTACAGTTCAATGGCATTAAGTCCATTCGCATTGTTGTGCATTCAACTACATATTTTTTCACCATCTTTATTGGAGTATAATTGCTTTACAATGTCGTATTAGTTTCTGCTGTATAACAAGGTCAATCAGCTATATGCATACATATATCCCCATATCCCCTCCCTCTTGCGTCTCCCTCCCACCCTCCCTATCCCACCCTTCTAAGTGGTCACAAAGCACGGAGCTGATCTCCCTGTGCTATGCAGCTGCTTCCCACTAGCTATCTATTTTACATTTGGTAGTGTATATATGTCCATGCCACTCTCTCACTTCGTCCCAGCTTACCCTTCCCTCCCCGCCGTGTCCCCCACGTCTGCGTCTTTATTCCTGTCCCGCCCCTAGGTTCATCAGAACCATTTTATTCTTTTGGATTCCATATATATGATCAACTACATATTTTTAAGAAGAAATAACCTACGAAATAAAAACTGCTTCTTTCTACATGACTGTATTTTCCTTTTTTTCTTACATTTAAAATAAAGGGGAAAAAAAAAACATGTAAAGGTATAAATGAACTAACAGCTCTGGTCCCATGCTCAGAAATTTCTTTCATCTCCAGGTCCAACTCTGAGTAAATGAACTCGTTGAGGCAGGGAGCCTAAATACGTCTAGCTAGTTACCAGTCCTCTGAAATACAAAAAGAATAGTTGACTCAACTAGGTGGTTTAACAACAGATCTCTTATGTGTTGCTCACCAGGCGAAGAGAAACTCAGATGCCCTTTAGCACCACCACCAAACCTGTGGCTCTCGGAGGGTGGAAATGGGTTTAAAGTAAGTACGCAGGTGCTTGGGCATCGCAAGGTTAAGTGGAAAATACAGAACTTTTCTTCTTGATGTGTGAAAATCCTCAGGGCACTTAGCCTCTTCAGGCCCATGATTCTCTGGAATAATGCTTTTCTGTGTAACTTTCGGCTACTTCTGTCAGCATGTGAAGGCATGGGGGCAGATGGTAGAATTGCTCCATAAATAAACAAAGTATGTAGGGTGCTTTTATCGGACAGATCAATAAGTACATAGGAAAACTCTTAAGCATCCCAAATCATTAACACACTGCTTACATACACAGATTAGCACACTAGAAGAGTAACCCTTGTAACAGTCTGGCAGAAAGTAAATACTACTGGGGAGAGAATGATGTGGCCTTTGCAATTCAGATTTTAGGAACAGTTTCTGGTTTAAAGGGTAAGCACATAAAACAATATATGCTCCATTTTAAAGAAGTCACTATTTACTCACCAAGGCAACATACAGAACCCAAAAGTCAATCACTTGAGCTATACGTATCGGGGCAGAGATACCATAATGTAGACTGTGGCCCTGTAGTTACGCGGTCCAAAGGGCTGAGAGACACAGGGCTTGTTCTTACACAGAGGGAATCAGGGGCAAATTGTGGCCTGGGACAATAATAGCAGAAAGGACATGGCATGCAACTCAAGCACAATGGGAGTAGAAGAAAACCAAGGCCATTCATTCATTCATTCATTCACTCAGCCAGGGATGATAGTAAAACTATTTAATATCTGGTATATCATGGGCACAAACCAATGCAAACAAACGCCGGTACCCCTGGAGCAGGGTCTCGGAGGCCCCCTGCTAGATCAAACAGCAACAGGTTAGCTGCTGAGTCCTGGTCAGGCCCGGGAGACCTGGTGGAGAGGTCAGGGCTGTGGGGTGACAGCACTCAAAGCTCAGGGCAGCCGCTGACCATTTCCACGAGCCATACAACCAGGCTGGGTACGTGCGTGCCAGCTGACCAGCGGCCCTAAATTCAATGTAGGGTCATTTCCCGCCTGCTCTGTGTGGGTCCCCTAAATGCTCACTGGGAATACAGAGCTGAAAGATGCCATTGTGTCCCTCAGGGAGCTCACGGCCTTGGGCATCAGACAGACAAGCAAACAGGCACTTGCAATGTAGTATGTGGGGAGCATAAAACTACAGTTTGTGACACACACACAAACCACGGGGGAGGGAGGCAGAGGCAGAGGAGAGGTGGTGGTCAAGTTAGTAGAAAGGAATAGGAAATGCTCCTTGCCTCAATAAAATGAATTTAGACCCTCTCTAGTAAGCAATGGAGGGGCAGTCCACACAGGGGCGGGGGAGCAGCCCTGATTCTTCTGGAATTCTCTTTGCCTTTGAAGTCTCTCACCAGCTACTGCTACCACCACAATAACCTGGCTGTCTTTTCCCACCCCTGGAACCCCAGGCCGCTCGCGCACACCTTTTGTCCTTCCTCTTCACACCCAGCGAAGACATGACTACAACTTTTCAACAAAACTTTGCAGAGGGCTGGGAGCTAAATCATATCAGGTATAACATGAAACTTGAAAATGCGGCTTACAAGTTAAAGCATATTTACCTTCAGCTCACAGAGCTTGCCTACCTCTGCCACTTCGTGGTACACAGATCAACGGTGTTTGACGGCACACTGGGGTAAACCAAGGAAGGCCTCATGGGGGTGGGGGTGACTGCCTGTGGGCCCTCGGGTCCCCTGGGGGAGGAGAGACCATCTCTCAAGCAGAAATTTAACTCACTGGGCCCTCTGCCTGCAGGTTGGGAAGCTTGCTTTTGCCCCAGCTAGAAGAATGTCATCTAGCAGTGGAGTGGCGCTCATGAATGTGCAAGACCACAGTCAGAGAGATGACAGGAAGAGAAAGCAAGGGAACCCCTGGCTACTGAAGAGCACAGAAAGGAGAAAAGCCTGGCTAAGAGAGTCCAGCTCTAGAAAGTTGGAGAGAAGTCCTGTTCCTGTTGCTGAATTTCTGGTGACAATTCTACCAGCTGAAAGAAAGAACCAGCCCCACAGGGACTCACACGGAGCTAAAGGAAGGGCTAGTTATAGGACAGAGACCTTCCCTAGCTAGAACACCAACCCTCGGGCCAAGCTAAATGAATATACAATTCCCCTTAATTTAATTCATGTCAACCCACTCTGATCTAATCAGATCATACGCCAAGTTAAGGAACCCCTATCAGGTATCGGCAAAGGAGAAATAACCGAAAGAGGAAGGGGCCGATTAACCATGGGTCCTAACTGTGCTGTTTGAGCAGAGACCACTTCTGCATCAACCTTTCTGGTTGTTAGGAGCGGGTCACAGCGGCGGTGACACAGCTGACATTCACACCATCCTAATGTGCTCTGGCATGTCCAAGGGCAGGAGCGTTACACTAGACCTGGGGTGGAGTGGGGTGCAGCCTGCGGTGGCAGGGCTGGTTTCTCCAGGACTAGGTGATGCCTTTGGTTTCCCAGGCTCTTCCTCAGGTTCTGCTTCTGGAACCCTTCCTCCCTTTCTGATGAGAGGAGGTTCCTGAAAGACAGACTCTTTTTTAATCCTATTTTCCAAACAAAGTATATATTTATTATGAAAACAATACCTCATATTTAGAAATAATAATAGTTATTTAGAAAGAATCTTCACCCAACAAATAAAGAGTGTACATCCTTTGTAAGCCCACCCAGAGCATTTACACATTTGACTATTGGTTAGGGCACAAAGGAAATCACAACGAATTCCAGAGGAATGATCTCATGCAGGATATGTTCTTTTACCACAATGCGCTGAAAATAGAAACCAACAGTAGACACGTATTCTCCCATCCCATAAATTTGACAATAAAAAAATACTGTTCTAAATAATCTCTGGATGAAAAAAGAAACCGTAATGAAAATGAAAAATATTTAGAAATAATACACAATGAAAACATGCACATAAAAACATTTGAGATACAGCTAAAATTATACTCAAGGGACAACTGAGAGCTTAAATGTAGATTTTTTTTTTTTTAGAAAACAAGAGAGTTGAAAATTAATGAATAAGCACTCAACTGAATGATTTAGAAAGAGAAAATAATAATCTAGAAAGAAAGAATCGAAGGAAAATTAATGTAAAGCACAAATAATAGAATCTAAAACCAAGAATATAAAAATTATCAATAAAACCAAAAGATCACGAATTAAAATAGTAAAATACTCTTCCAGAAAGTGATTAGAAAGAGGAGAAAAAGCAAAATAAACAATATTAGGACAAAAAAATACTACAGCAAAATTTTGCCTACAATTTAAAAAACTTTCATGAAATGGTCAACTCTACAAAAAAATATAAATTACAAAAGTGACCCAAGAAGAAACAGAAAGTCTGAATATACCAATAACTATTAAAATAATTGAATGGCTAGTCAAATCTCTCTTCTCAAAAAAGGTAACAGAGTCATCAACTTGACAGGCAAATTTAACCAGACCTTTAGGGGGCAGATAATTCCTATCGTAGCCAAACAGTTCCAGACAGTAGGAAAAAGGGAAAAGCTACCTAATTCATTTTATGAGGTTAATATATGTAAAAAGAACAGCATTTTTTGAAAAAGAAACAAAAGTATAGACCAATATCATTTATCAATATAAATGCAAGAATTTTACATAAAAAACTAACAAATCTAATTTATCAGTAATAAAAGTAATCATAACTAAGTAGATTTTATCCTATAAAAATATATATGACTCAGCATTAGAAAATGTACCATATTACTATAAAATATGAAGATATAAAAAGGATAAAAACCATATGATAATCAACAAATACAGAAAAATATATAAAATGTAAGCAATAAAATTCAGTTAAAATTCATTAAAAAAAAAATAAAACTTTTAAAAATCAGTAGGAACTTAACTTGATAAAATATTTCCCCCAAAAAACCCTATAATAATATCATACTAAGTGATGAAACTTTAAACAAAGTCTTTTTAAGTTCAGGTACAAGTCAGGGTGCCCATTTTCACCCTGACTTTGCAACATGGACAGGAAGTCCTTGCCAATGAAAGGAGACAAGAAAAGAAGAGGCAAAAGAATAAGGGAGAAAGAGATAGAATGCTCATTATTTGCAATTTGTCTTCATTGAAAATCCAAGAGAACTTTCAGACAAACCATAAGAAAACCAAGAGGGTTTAGCACGATTGCTGCAAATAAGATCAACATAAAAAATTAGCGTCCCTTTATACCTTCAACAACCAATTAGAAAAGGTAGTAGAAAAGCTTCTCATTCATGATGGCAATAGAAATATTAAATCTAAGAAAAAGTTAAGCAAATGATATTCAGGACTTTATAGGGAAAATATTCAATATAAAAAGGTGTTTAGAGCTTCCCTGGTGGCGCAGTGGTTGGGAATCCACGTGCCAATGCAGGTACACGGGTTCGAGGCCTGGTCCGGGAAGATCCCACATGCCGCAGAGCAACTCGGCCCATGTGCCACAACTACTGAGCCTGTTCTCTAGAGCCCGCAAGCCACAACTACGGAGCCCGCGCGCCTAGAGCCCATGCTCTGCAACAAGAGAAGCCCCCATTCGCCACAACTAGAGAAAGCCTGCGCACAGCAACAAAGACCCAACGCAGCCAAAAATAATAAATAAAAAAAAGTGTTTAAAAAAGAAAAGCTGGGGGCTTCCCTGGTGGCTCAGTGGTTGAGAATCTGCCTGCTAATGCAGGGGACACGGGTTCGAGCCTTGGTCTGGGAGGATCCCACATGCCGCGGAGCAACTAGGCTCGTGAGCCACAACTACTGAGCCTGCGCGTCTGGAGCCTGTGCTCCGCAACAAGAGAGGCCGCGATAGTGAGAGGCCCGCGCACCGCGATGAAGAGCGGCCCCCGCTTGCCACAACTAGAGAAAGCCCTCGCACAGAAACGAAGACCCAACACAGCAAAAATAAATTAATTAATTAATAATAAACTCCTACCCGCAAGGTCTTCTTAAAAAAAGAAAAGCTGAATACATTGACAAAAAGAAAGACTTAATATTCTTTCTCCAAGTGAATCTATAAGTTCAATATAATGCAATTTTGAAAAAGAAGTGTAAGGATGGGGAAAGAGAAGTATCAGTAATCTACTGACTTACAACAAACCTCTGCAACACTTAGTGGCTCAGAACAACTACCGTGACTGAAGCCTGGGATGAGCTCAGCTGGGCAGTTCTGCTGCCCTTGCAGGTGGTCACTTAGGTGGCTACGTTCAGCTGGGGGCTCAGCACAGGGCTAGGCCCAGCTGGCTTGCTAAGAGAACTAGTCTTCTCTCTTTCTCTAGGGAGTCTCTGAGTTTCTCCCTCTCTGGATGATATCTCCCTGTGGTGTCTCTCCAGCAAGGTAGCCAGACTACTTACACGGGTAACTAGTCTGGCTCCCGAGAGCACAAGACAAAAGCTTACAGGACTAAGGTTTAGGCCAGGAACTGGCATAGTACTACCTCTATCCCATGCTAAGATAAAAGCAAGTCACAAGGCCAATCTATCAATAGATTTAAGAGTTGGGGACTATGCAGGTCTGTATACAGGTAGTGTGGTTCATTGGCTACGTACCACAAATGACCTATCATGCATCGAGATTTGTAAAGTTAAAGAGTGTAGTGTTGGTGTAGGACCAGATAAATAAATCAACGGATTAGAACAGAAGACCCAGAAACAAATATCTGCTTATGTGGAAAACTGATAAATTATAGAAGTGTCATTACAGATTAGAAGGGCTTTTACAAGTTAGTAGGGTTGGGACAAATGACTTTTTACACTTATGGTGGGTTTCAACCGCCACACAATCTCTGATATGCCTCCCTGTAAGATGTGGAGTATAAATTCCCCTCCCACTGAGTGTGGGCTTAACTTAGTGAATAGAAGGGGGCTTACTTCTGATGAACAAAGTAGAAGTGACAATGTGTGGCTTTAGAAATTATGTCATAAAAGGCATTGCAGCGTCCTGCTTACTCACGCTTTCTCTCTCTTTCTCGAATGGATCTTGGGCTCTGGGGGAAGCTAGCTTCCGTGTCATGAGGACTCTCAGGCAGCCTCGAGGAGAGTCTCTATGGGGAGGAACTGAGGCCTCCTGCCAACAGCCATGTGGCTGAGCCATCCTGGAAGCACAGCCTTCAGATGACTGCACCCCACCTGCAACTTCTGAAGAGACCCTGAACAAGAACCACCAGCTAAACTACTCCCAGATTCCTGACCCTCAGAAACTGTGAGGTAATAAATGTTTGTGGTTCTAAGCTGCTAAGTTTTGGAGTAATTGGTGATGTAGCAATAGGTAACTGACAAAATCTCTTACCTGCAAAAAGAAATAAAATTGGATCCCTCCTCACACAAAACTTTAGATTTTTTTAGAAGATAATATGGGACAATATCTATGATTATAGAAAAGATTTCATGAATCAGGCACAGACATGCAGACACATGCCATAAAGGAAAAAACACCATAACCAAGGTTAAAAGATAAATGACCATCAGGGAGAAGATATCTGCAACCTCTAGTATCCCGAACAAATAGAGAACCCCATTAAATAAGTAACGAAAAGACAAACAGCCCAATAGAAAAATAGGTAAAAGTAATAAATAGGTAATTCATGGAAGAGGCAACCTAAGTGACCTTTAAACCATCTCACTGGTAACAAGAACAATGCAACTTAAACCAGGATGAGATTCTATTTCTCAACCATCAGACTGACAAAAATGAACAAATCTAAAATTATCAAGGGTTGACCAGGATGTGGGTAAATGGGAATTCTCATACATTGCTGATGGGATTATAAATTGTTAGAGCCATTGTGGACACAATATGGCAGCCTGTAGTAAAACTAAACATGTACATACACTGTGATCTGACAGCTCCACGTATAGCAATTGTAGACTTTCCAGAGAGAATTTCTGGCACCATTGCACAAGGGTAGTTATTACTGAATTGATTATGGTAGAGAAATACTTGAAGCAACCTAAATGTTCATTAATAAAATGAATAAATAAAAGATGGTATATGTAAGCCAACCATTACACTAAACTACAGTTATAGATATATATTTCAAGAATGGATGAAGATGTATCGAGTTAATACCATCTATATATATTTATATATAGATATTTAGGGCTGCCCTCAGATCCCATTTCCCCTTAGCCTAATGGGATTTCCTCTTGTTTGGGCAGCCACGTATTTTAAATTCAAACATCCTTTGAAGGCACCCAGAATTGCTAACCAAATTCTGGTTCCTTTATGAAATGAGACCTGCATTCATGGAAGTCACAGGATGGACAAGGTATCAAAGGTGGCATCTGTGTGAGTTACCAGGACCTGCTGCTGCTGGGTTCGCCAATCAGTGAGCACCTGAACTAAAGGCATGTCCCAGTGGTGGCATTACCAAGTTACTCAAGAGTCTCAGAGGCAGAAGCGCCAGTTTCATCTTTAATTATTTGGCAGTCACCTGCTCAGGATTTCTTCCTTCTATGGCTAACTCTCATTTTCAGTCATTTTCCACTTGCAAAGGACTCTGCTTGGGATGAATGCTGAGCAGGTGACCTGCCTCTTTTTGCTTACATAAATGGGGGCATATTTTTGTCTAGTGTTGTAAAGAGAATCAGTAGAATAGTTCAGAGTAGCCACTGAAGCATCTTAGGACCCGTCCAACACTGGGGAGAAAACCCTCACTAGAATGGAGACAAGTAAGCAGTCAAATGGAAATCCCAAAGTTTATTTAGAACTCCCAGTAGAGATATGAGTGTGTGCCTTTTATGGCAACATCTGAGAGGGCAACTTGAAAGCCAAGCTTTGGAAATAGAGGTTCAGGTAGAGCCCTTGGGATGGAAGGATGAGGTAACAGGTTTCTAACGCCAGCTATACCATGGACAAGTGGGCAGCGGGGTGACAAGAATTGAGAAACCTGCTGCTACGGCTTCTGATTCTCAGATCAGCTTCCCTACCCAGAGTTCTGCTACATAGAGCCGCAGACAGCAGCCCTATTCTACCAGCCGGAGGGTAAGAGAGAGTAGACAAGACAAAGAAGGACCCACAGCCATTCTCCACCTCAACAGTTGGTCACTGTTGGCTCTGCTGGACTGGAGCCTCCTTCCCTGAAAAGTGAGAGGACTGTGTGAGTAAGTGACCAAGGTCCTACCCAGTTTGCATAAACTAGTGTCCATTATCTTGTACCCATTCATTCCATGAACCTGTTCATCCCCGTCAGGTACTGCGCTGGACTGTTCTAGAAGTACTTGTGCCATAGGGGAAAAGAGAAGAGAAACTGAAAAATAACTGCTCCAATAGATTTGTTTACAATGTGCACACAAATAAGTAGACTGTGGTATAACTACAGACCAGTCCAAGTCTGGATGTAGAAGGCAGAACGCTACCTTTACTTTGCTTCCCTGTGACTCTCATTAACCATAGCATAGTCTGTATAATACATGTGGGTAGGTTTTGTGGTTAAAGTAGAACACTCCTTGAAAACTGGCTCCAAAACTCAGTAACCACATTTTTCTCTGAGAACAATGGAAGTACTTATTACTATATCCATTGCATGAAGATCTAATACCCAAATACGCCCATACTAGATGCTATGCCAACCCCATTAACATTCATAAGATGTTGAAGACACAGGGGCTTTGAAAGGAAAAGTTGGGTGGTTCGTTTTAATCCTTCAAGAACTCAAACAAATTAACACCACACTGTAAATCAACCAAACTTTAATAAAATTTTAAAAAAGAACTCAAGTAGTTACTCTTAGCAGGAGCACGTAGCTCACCAGTAAGCAAATTGAAATACACAGAAAACGTTTTTTATCATTTGAAGACTTGGAAATTTTCTATTCATATGTTTGAGCTCCAATCCCATGTCAAGATTGTGTCAGGATTCAGAAAGCCATATTGCACTAGAAAAGAGTTGAGCTCTCTAAAGGTGAAACCTTTTTTGTTTTTTTCTTTTTAGCTAATAGAGACATGGATATTTTTAATGAATTATAAGAAAACTGCAGTTTATCTGTAAAGAGAGCTATGAGAATCTTTATCTACTCTATAATCAGAAAACCAACTGATTATTTTTCTTCTAACCTAAACTGTTATATTGATGTCCATTCTGGATTTTCCAAGTGATTCAGATATACAACTGTGTACTGCATAATGGAGGCTACCTTCTAATTAGGTGAAGCAATGGGAATAAGATTTGGGGAAAGAGAATATATTTTCTCAGATTTAGATTGCTCTCCTAAAATATTAAAATTTATGAGGTTTATAATGCATTTTTTACTTTAAAAAACTCGTTTATTAAAAAGTTCATTCATCAAAAGTGGGTAGTGAATTATCCCAAGGTGCTCACATCTGTGTAACACCTGCCAGGTCAATAAGTAGAACATTACCAGCACCCCAGAAAGGCCCCTCTAACCCCCTCTATTGCTATCCCCTCCCCACTCCCCAAAGTTAACCACTGTTCTCACCTCTAACAACAAAGATTAGTTCTGCTAGTTTTAAAATTTTTACATAAATGGAGTAATATAATATATATATTTTTGTATGACTTCCTTTATTCAAGATATTGTTTTGGAGAGTCACCCAGGGTGTTTTGTAAAGCTGTAATCCCTTCATTTGATTGCTATGTAATATTCCATCGTGTGACTATACAACAATTTATTCGCTCTTGCTACTGTTCATGGATATTTGGGTTTGCTTATAATTTGGAGTTGCTAGAAATTGTGCTGGTATGAACAGTCTGGTACGTGTCTTTTAATGCATATCTCTGCAGGGATTTCTGTTGGGTATACACCCAAGAATGAAACTGCCGGGTCATAGGTTATATGAATGTTTGATTTTGAGAAATAATGCCAAACCGTTTTCCAAAGTGGTTGTGAAGTTTCATTTATTCTTGGCAGTCACTCTTTTTCTACTTCTGGCAACAGAAAGTAGAGTGAGAAGGATTTTTAATGTCTTACAGGTTTCTTGGAACAAAGTATCGTTTTATAAACACTATTTGAATGAGTCAAGTTTAAAGTAATTAAGGATTCAGAGATTAAATTTATTTCTACACTACAAATATTTTTTAAAAAGAAGTGCAGAAGTGCTTGGGGCAAAATACATTAGGGATTTCCTTGTTGTCAAAATATCTGAAAAGTGATTCCAGCTGCCCAGCTCAAATCATCCACAGCTGGGCTGGCCAGTTTCTGACTTGATATTAACCTGGGGTTTTCAATAAAAGAAACAAAACAGAAGGTAGGATCCCCAGTATAAAAGCAATATCACGCCCATGAACTTAAGCAAATAAGCAAACATTTTCAGTATAGCCATAGCTCCACCAAGAAGTGAGGCAGCTTTGAAGATTTTTTTTTTTCAGGTTTCTGAGGTTGGAAATCTCCTTCTCCCTGATATGGATGACAGGCAGAAACAAACAATTGTAGTTGGAAACAGAAGTTGTTTTTCAAAGGACACTGCAACGCCCATTGGGCTGTCCTCTACCAACTTGATCATTCAGTGTAGAGCTGTCTTTCTTCTGGGTAAGAAGTTTGTATTCTCTCTGGCAGGACTGTGAGAGAACGGGTTCGCCAGCACACCCGCTGGGTTCCTTAATCAATTTCTTGCCAAGATCAGCAAGGTCCCAGTGTAACAAATTAACATTTTTGTGTGTACAAGTTCATAAAGGCTAAGTAGCCAGTTAAGAAAATTGTCCAGATATCCTGCACTAAAAATTGTTCAAGAATTTACGATTAAAACAGGTAAGTTGTGAATATTCACACAATGGAATACTATGTAGCGATGAGAATGAAAGGACTACAGTTACACAGAACAATACCGGCAAGTCTCACAGACTTCATGTGGAGTGGAAGAAGTCAGACACAAAAGTTCACAAACGGGCAAAACTAATTTATGGCGACAGAAGGGAGAATAACCTGACGGTGGTAGCGGCTGGCTGGGAGGAGGACAGAGGCGGGATGCTGGTGGGCTGGTCGCGTTCTATCTCTTGATTGGACTGTTGTTTACATGGATGTGTTCATTTCGTAAAAGGTTAACAAGGTGTGTAATTACGATGTGTGCACTTTTTTGTTATGTTTGTGTATTTCAGAATTTTTTTAAAATAAAGTTGAGAGAAAAGGTAGGCTGACCTTAATTGTGATTTTTTTTTTTTTAAGCAGTCCAGCAGTTTATGGTAATGTTAAATAGGCCACTCCCTGCTCAGGAGCACAAAGCCTTCCTAAATCTTTAGTAGTAATTTTTTAAATTTTTAAATTTTAAATTTTAATTTTTTAATCTTTAGCAGAAATGATTACCAATTTATGGAATAACAGCTACGTATTAAGCTTTGTGTAAGGTCTTGTACATACGTTATTTCCAGGCGTTCAAACAAACATTCAAAACAGGTAACATTGTCCCCAGAGCACAGATAAGAAAACAAAGTTCAGAGACGCTTAACCATTTCCCTAGGTCACGCAGCTAGTCGGTGCCAGGGCCAGATCTGAATGCTACCTTTTTCCTCATCATCCAGCCATTTAGGAAGGCCCCCTGACTCACCGTTGCTGCAGGGCAGAGGAAGTAGGGCCTAGGGCAAAATTAGGGTGCACCGTGCCGTGGAGGCTTGCCCACCTGTGAGCTCACGAGGGGCCACATCAGACAGTGTCCAAGACAAGAGGTAAATTCAACTCGGGGTCACTTTAGTGATTAAACCCTGATGAACCGCAACCTTCTACCCAGCTGCTAGGATCACAGCTTGGAGCATCCACTCCTCTTCAAACCAAGCACACACATCTCCTCCTCCATGAAGCCTTCCCAGATACACGAGGCCACAGGCGCTCACACTTTCATCTTAGGGAATCCCTTCCACACACACCGTTTAATTTCATCATCACAATAAGTTGCCAGTAAGTGGGCTGGGCTCGTTTCCTCAAACGAGGAAACCAAGGCTTAGAGAAGCTAAGTGGTTTTCTCAAGGTCAAAACAGTAGTAAGAGGGCTTCCCTGGTGGCGCAATGGTTGAGAGTCCGCCTGCCGATGCAGGGGATACGGGTTCGTGCCCCGGTCCGGGAGGATCCCACATGCCGCGGAGCGGCTGGGCGCGTAAGCCATGGCCGCTGAGCCTGCGCGTCCGGAGCCTGTGCTCCACAACGGGAGAGGCCACAGCAGTGAGAGCCCCTCATACCACAGAAAAAAAAAAAAAAAAAGAATGTAAAAACCATCCCTGTTTCATAAGGTTGTTCTCTTAGTTCAGGCTACTACGGTATGGACTGAGTGGCTTAAACAAGAAACATTAATTTCTCACTGTTCTGGAGGCTGGAAGTCCCAGATCAAGGTGGCAGCAGATTCAGAACCTGGTGAGGCTTGCAAGTGACCAGCCACCTTCTCGCTGCATCCTAACTTGGTGAAGAGAGAGGGAGCGCTGGCGTCTCTTCTTATAAGGGCAGTAATCCCATCATGGCGGCTCTAGCCTCATGACCTCTTCTGAACCTAATTACCTTCCGGTGGTCACATCTAATAACATCACATTGAGCATTAGGGCTTCAACATATGATTTGGATGGACACTAATATTCAGCCTATAATGGCTGTTATGAGAATTAAATGAATTGAAATATATTAAGTGCTTAGAGCCATACCTGGTACAGAGTAAAAGCGGACATACCTAGTACAAGGTGAAATTAGCCAGGTTACCTGGGCAGCTTACAAAGAAAACCACTGTGGGAATACAAGGCAGAATTGTCACCTATTCTTGGATGTGCACCAGGTGCCAGGTACTGTGTTCTACATGTCTGTTCACCACCTCGATACTGTGTGGCAGGGATATTATCTCTGTTTTACAGATGAGAAAGCAAAAGCTTAGCGAGGTGAGAACACTCACCCCAAGACACCCAGCCAATCAGCCTGCAGCGGGCTGTGAACTCAGGTGTACCTGCCTTTGCAGTCCGTGCTCTTAAACGATGGGCTATAGTAAGGCTGGCTCGGGGCACCTGGGGATGGCTTTAAGGGTGAGATACGATGTGAGATGAATCTTGAAAAATAAGTGGGATTTTAAGAAGTGGAAATGTCTGTAGCCCTCATTTGGGCACCTGATGTTCAGCACGGTGTCCTGGATAATGGCTTTGGTGGGGTCAAACCAGAAACTCAGCACTATGAACGTTTGCCGCGGTGGCGGTCCCGTGCAGTGTAGGCTATTTAGCAGCACCCTTGACCTCTACCTACTAGATCCAGTAGTACACCCCTCTCTCCCAGTGATGACAAGCAAAAGTATCTCCAGATTGTTCCCCCTACGGGGACAAAATCTGTAGTTGAGAACCACGGGTCTGTGTGTATGTGTGGTGTCGATAACACAGCTGTAAGCAGCATGAAGCCAGCAACATACCGTGCCTTTTTGCATTCTCCAAACTAATAACCCAATTCTGGAAACAGAGCAATTGCTCCCCAAAATACTCACTGAAATGAATTCAGTTGTCATTACAGCCACCTTACGTCTTTCAGAGTAACTCCCATCTGTCCTTCAGATCTCACCTCAAACGTCTCCTCTTCAGGGATGCTTTCCCCACATCTGGACTTGTTGTCAGGTTCTCTTTTTTGTTTTACTCTCGGTGAGGAGGTATTGTTATCTGTATTCTCTAATTCGTTCCTCCAGCACCCTGGCGTGGCAGTAGCAGACAGCGCTGTGGCCCAATATTTTCATTAAGGAAACTAAGGCTCAGAAAGCGAATGAGGCATGTTCAAGATCACACAGCCAGTAAATGATAGACTAAAACCTCAGTCACGTGACAGTGGGCGGGTCCCCTAGACGGACGGAACAGTAGATGCTGAGCGGAGCATCAGGGGGGCTGGCGTTTGAGGCAGAGCACCCACCACAGAAGAAAACTGGAGTTTAAGGAGGGAAGTTGGTCAGAAACCAAGGACCAATACTGTGTGAGTACAAGACTGCGTGGGGATGGGTACCTCTAAAACACACTTGACACCAGCCTACAGCACCTGACTAACCCAGGATGAAGGGTTACGCTCCGTGGTTAAGCCAACCGGTGAATCTGAGAATAAATGTCTGGCCTTGGTTCAGGTTTGAGGGATGCTGAGCTGCGGGTGGAGAAAGGAGGAGTCTGGGTGAGGCAGTTGATCCATCGCGTGTGCCCAAATGTGTTGGATTCCTAGTGTGCTGAATTCACTGTCCTCTCCTGGGGAGATGCCAGTCATTCATGCAGTCACTGATGTCAGTAATCGGCACCTACTGTTGTGCTGGGCCTGTGATGGGCACAGAAGATATGAAGGTGAGCACAATACAGGTGGTCCCTATCTCTCAACCTTAATCTAATTATTACACAAATAAATGTTTAATTACAAACTGTGACAGGTCTTAGGAAGGAAAGGCACTGCATGCCATGACAACATGTAACAGAAGGACATCTCACCCAGTCTGAGGGCTGGGGAAGTGTTCCCTGAGAAGGTGATAATTGAGCTGAGATCTAAAAAATGAATAGAAGGTAATTATTTTTGTGTATGTTGAGGGGGGAGATGGCTGAAGAAACAGCAGGGCAGTATCTCTGAGGCAGAACCATGGAGGGATGAGGTTGAAGAATGCAAGGTACAGAACATACAGTTGAGCCCAATGGGGGGAAAAAAAAGTTAAAGTGTTTAGAATCAAAGAAAATAAGGCTAATGCCCCATTCAATCTTCTTGATGGTGAAAGGTTCCCTTCCCAAGAGGACAAAAAATAAAATAAAATAAAATAAAATGCTACTTCAAAAGGAGAGGTAGCCTGGCTTTGCAGGCAGGGTTTCCCTCAGTGATGGGATTTTGGTGGGGTTGTTAGTCCAGAGTTTGATCTGAGAATGTCCAGCAATTCCGTTTTTTCAGTTTATCCAGTCAATCAGATTCTGGGGATTGACTCACATTGACCAAAGTCATGGAAAACAGATGTGTAAATCAAAATGCCTATATATAATTTTGTCATAAGAAATGCAACTGCCTAGCTAATTGAAATATTCAAGTCTATTGGTCAGTGAACGCTCCCTTCCCTATAAAGTGGTCCACGGAGGAGGGCAAATACCCATCAGGTTAATGGGGGAGAAGGGATTGGAACAAAGCCTCCTGGTCAAATAATGCAGCTGACCATTGGACACATCATTCTCCACTAGAGATGAGCATATATTCTGAGCCCAAATTCAAGATGCAGGGCTTAACAAAGAACTCTAACCTGATTTATGAGTGTCATTCATCTATTTAGCTGTCTCTACTGGACTTTACTAATTAAGTAATGATATTATTAAATAATGATATAATGATATGATTAAATAATTGTATAATGTTATATTATTGTATAGTAATATAATTTTAAAATTATATAATTAATGTTATGTTATTATGTAATGATATAATTAAATAATATTTTTATATTGAATAAGCCACCATTATTAGAAAGAATTAAATAACATGAAAAGAAATACAACCAATATAAATTCAATATTTGTCATCATTTTTATAAAACATTTATCTATCCAAGTTGATAGTTTGATTTTCCACTAACACTTATTTTCTACTAATATTCAGTTTTCTCAATTATTATTTTTTCTCTTAATTAAAAAAAATCTCTGAAGAAGCCTTTGAGTAACTTAATTTAAGAAATGTTTACAGTTTCATTCATTATTGAAGATATTTTCAATATAATAGTATTCATCAGAGATGGAAGCAATGACAATTCAGTGGCAATGAGCAATTCTAGCACCAGGTATGGTTTCTGAAAACCATTTCTCACTAAAAGAAACCAGGGCTCCTTGGAGAAACAACTGATTCAAGATGTGGGGCAGGAATTGTTCAAGATAAGGCTGGAACATGTTGTTATACCTGAGAGCAAAGCCACTATCAAAGACTCCTGGCAAAAGGATATTGAAACTAACTTGAAGGGGCTCTTGCCATCCATAGTTGGGTCAATTTGAACACCAAAGAAGGTAATAATCATAAAAGGTTGAAATACATCAAATATAAAAAAATCCAATAGCTTATACAATGATAATTTAAAAACAAATTAGTATCTCCTTTGAAGGTTGTCAAGGCACCAACTCCCTGACATGATGTGAAATAAAAGGATCTTATTTTGCCTTTTCTGTATAAATTGTATTTCAGGGTAACCTAGTTGTTGATACGGGAAATTCTTTCTTTATAGCAAGATCCCAGCTAATAAAAGCAAAACAAATGACAGATTTAGAAAATCATCACTTTCAAATACCTATTGAATTAATGGATCTAGGCCATAGACATCAATGGTTGCTAAAACCATTAGGTGAAAGGTCCATAGGGATCTTATTATGAATAGGTCAGGCTGACAATTTCTAGAACCACCAGTCAACTGAAAATCATGAAAAATGGAAATGCAGGACATCATATTTTTCGTGATATGACATAATAGGAATACACACTGAACTACCTTTCCTTTAAAGGATTCTAGCCAAATGAAGTTGAATCTAAGACTCTAGGTTTCACTACCTGTTTACAAGAAACACAGGGATAGAGGAACACGTTAAATGACATCAAGAGAAGACAATCAGTGAAATGTGGAATTTGAGAATTACTACGGGACAAATGACTTAGTTTCTTTGACAAGTGAATTGTATAAAAAAGGCTGATAGCAGGGAAGTGTAAGAAACTTTAGAAGTATATTATATGAGTCATCTCAGGCTGCCATAACAAAATACCATAGATTGGGTAGCTTAAATAACAGAAATTTATTTTCTCACAGTTCTGGAGGCTAGAAGTCTGAGATCAGGGTTCTCATGAGAACACTCTTCCTGGTTTGCAGACGGCTGCCCTTTTGCTATGTATTCATATGGCCTTTCCTCACTGTGTGCACATGGAAAGAAAGAGAAATCTCTTTTCCTGTTCTTATAAGGCCACCAATCCTATTGGATTAGGATCCCCACACTTATGACCTCACTTAACCTTAATTACTCCGAGATGTCTTATTTCCAAATACAGCCACACAGGGTTAGGGCTTCACCATATGAATTTGGAGGGGAGACACATTCAGCCAATAGCACATAAGGTAAGCACAATAGAGGTGGTTCTGGTCTGAATCCTGATTGCAACAACCCTACACCATGTGTGGACCTTGTTTGAATCCTGATTGCAACAAACCAACTATAAAAAGACATTTATGGGACAATCAGGGAAATTTTAACATTACCTATTAGTTACAAGATGATGTTAAGAAATCATTTTTAACTTTTGTAGATGTCATACTTTTTAAAAATATTCCTTATTTCTTGGATGTATATACAGAGGTATTTACCTTTGAAATTATATAAAGTCTGAGACTTGTTTTAAAATAATATATAGGGGTGGGATGGAGGTGGGAAGGGGGTATAGATGAAATAAGATCCCCCATATATCAATAACTATTGAGACTGGGGCATGTGCAGTTGGGGCTTTACCACTCTATTCTTTCTACATTTGTGTATGTTTGAAATTTTTCATAATAATCAAAATATTTTTACTGCAAAAGAGAGAGGGAGAGAGACTCAAGAAATCTATCAGCCACATACAATGTGTAGCTCTTGTTAAATCCTGATTCAAATGCACCAAATGATAAGAAGCCATTCTTGAGACAGCTGAAGCAAATGGATCATGAAATGTGTGATGTATGATATTACAAATTGTTAATTTTGTTCGATGTGATTGAGAGTTTTTTAAATTTTTTGAGGTCCTCCTTGTTAGAGATACATAGGTACACATTGAAGTCTTTACAAGATCTGTCGCCAGGGTTCTCCTGAGAAACAGAGCCAATAGGAGATTAGATATAGATATAGATACAGGAGATATATAGAGATATAGATATGAAAGAGAGAGATTTATTTTAAGATACTGACTCACATGATCTTGGAGGATGTTAAGTTCAAAATCTGCAGAGTTGGATGGTAGAAGAGCTGCAGTTTGAGTCCAAAGGCAGTCTGCTAGGAGAATTCCCTCTTGCTTGGTCTTTGTTCTATTAAAGCCTTCAACTAATTGGATGCCACCCACCCACATTACGAAGGGCAATCTCCTTTGCTCTGAGTCTGCAGATTTAAATGTTATTCTCATCTAGGAAAACACCTTCACAGAAACATCCAGAATATTTGATCAAATTGCTGGGCACAGTGGCTGCTATGGACTGAATTGTGTCCCCCACCCCCACCCCCAAATTCATATGTTGAAACTCTAATCCCCAATGCAACTGTATTTGGAGATAGTGCCTATAGGAGGTAATTAAGGTTAAATGAGGTCATAAGGGTGGGGCCCAGATCAGTAGGATAATTGACCTTAGTAAGTGCACACGAAGTAGAGGTCACATGAGCATCCACAAGAGGGTTGTTGCCTACAAGCCAAGAGAAGAGCCCTCAGAATCAAACCCATGTTGCTGGCACCTTGATCTTGGACTTGGCCCCCACAACTGTGAGAAATAAGCTTTTGTTGTTTAAGCCACTCTGGTATTTTCTTATGGCAGTGCTAGCAGACTAATACAGTGACCCAGCCAAATGGACACATAAAATTAATCATCACACAAGCACTTGTATTACCTGGAGTTTGCTTTAAAATACTCAAAAACAATTGTTTTTAATTTAAAAACTAATCCAGGGCTTCCCTGGTGGCGCAGTGGTTGAGAGTCCGCCTGCTGTTGCAGGGGACACGGGTTCGTGCCCCGGCCCGGGAAGATCCCACATGCTGCGGAGCGGCTGGGCCCGTGAGCCATGGCCGCTGAGCCTGCACGCCCGGAGCCTGTGCTCCGCAACAGGAGAGGCCACAACAGTGAGAGGCCCACGTACCGCAAAAAAAAAAAAAAAAAACTAATCCAGAGAAGGTAGATGAAACATGGTTGGCAAAATGTTGACAATTGTTAAAACTGGGTGCTGCCGAAGTGGAATTTCATTATATTATTGTCTGAAACTTTCTATCATGAGCCATTTAAAAGAAATATTCATGAGACTACCATGTCCCAACCCAATAATGACAGGAAGAATTCACACACCTTCTTTATCCTTTGGAAGATGAAGGTTTTAATAATGAAATTCTTTAAGTACTTTTGTCCTGCTCTGATCCGTAGCTTCCTTTTCTATTCAGCCAGCAAGTTCTTATTAAGATATGACTCAAGGACATGGAGTTCATTAAAATGATCGTCATATCACATGGTGGGAAGAACACTGTCAAAAAAAATTCCCTGTCTCCACCAGAGCATGTCATTCAGGGTTTCCTGCAATTGAAACCACAGTAGCTGATGAGGGTTTTGTTTTTTTTTTTTAAGTTTTTGGCCACACCCCACAGCATGTGGGATCTTAGTTCTCCGACCAGGGATCAAACCCACACCTCCTGCATTGGAAGGCGGAGTCTTAACCACTGGACCACCGGAGAAGTCCCCTGATGAGGATTTTTGAGATTTGCCTTCCAAAGATCTAGATGATAGACCACATTATCATATAAATCCCTGTTACTAGCTTCAAAATGCATTAATTACCATTGTTATGCTTCTGTAGTTCTCCCACTTTGTCCGGGAAAAGCTTAGAATATTTTCTACTAAAATCATATATAAATGCAAATATTTGCATCCAGCTTCCTCTGACTACATTTCTGTTTAGCTAAGGAATGCTAAGTGGTTTCATCTGTAAAAAAGAAAAATAAAAGAGCCAGAACCAAGGTTGTTACTTAGGATATTTGATTTTTTTCCTGAAGAATAACAGGAGATTTTTCACCTAATAATAAATGCACTTTTGAAGGTTGAAGCATTTTAATTATTTTAAGAATAGGCGTTTTCAGAAAACTCATACTCTGTATTGGAATCTGCAAACAAAAAAATCATTAAATTTTTTCAGCACCGGCAGAACTGGGTCAGAGAACTTGTTGAAATGGACACAAAGGAAGAAATTCCCATCTGCTCTGTTCCCCAAATAATTCATCAGTGGGGCCCAAGCAGGCGTGAAGGACGGGACTCAGCATAATGGTTTCTAAGTGAAAGTAGAAATCAGGTTTTCAGGGAAGTTGTTTGGTGCGAAATCTTGACCAGTATAATGAGAGCCTTGTCACTGGGTGCCCTGATTTGACGTTTCAGTCCAGGATTCCAGACCTCTGACTGTCCTTTTCTGTTCTGAGAGGGGTGAGCTGGACAAGGAGAGAGCCAAGCTTCCCCTGAGATGCCAGGTCCCTTGTCAGTCTGTCCAGGCTGCTGGGAGGGGCCCGGGTGCTCTGGGCCCCCCGGGCCTGACAGCAGTGAATCCCAAACAGTGTGGACTCACTGGGGCTGAGTGATAGGCGAGGCAGACAGGACACCAGTGCCTGCAACTGTCTCTGCAAACTGAAGAAAACAAAACCAAACCTTCAGCAAAGGGGGAGTGGGTCAGTCTGTCAGCATCTACAAATACCCAAGCCGGGGCAGAGAAACACCCCATCACTGCAGGGCGACCAAGTCAAAGTCACGGAGGAGTAATTTGCTGGGAAAAGAGGGCAACGGGAGAGGGAAGGAGAGTCTGGAGACAGAGAAACATGGGTCGCTCAAAGGCTGGCACAGTTGCCCTTGGACACAGATGCTGGGAGGGCCTCAGAAAGAGCCTTTGGGTCACTGCCAGGGGAGCGTTTGCATCAGGCCGAGGAGGCTGGCTGGGAACACTGGAGTCTGCTGGGCCTCAGGCCGGGCCACAAGGAGCAGCGGGGTCAGAGGGGAGACACGCGGGCTCTGCCGACGCTGAGCCAACAGGATTTTCCAGAAACCGCCTAGAGCAAGGAGTGCTGGGCATATTACACGGGGATGGTCGGGGTCCACGTAATCTGAAACAAAGTAACAGCAATCATCATTCTGCACTTTTTAACCAGAAATGTCTAGGGACAAAGAAAGGACCACCCTGGAGAGGAGGGACCATCTACCAGACGGGCAGCGTCCAAAATACTGGCTGGTATAGATGGGCCCAGGTAAGCGGAAAACAAACACAAGTGTCATGTGACAGCCTCAGGCTCCCATAGGGTTTCGGGGTCCACTGGGCTGGGCCCTTTGCTAACCAGCAGTGATCTCTGCAGCCCCCTCCATTCCAGCCAGGCTGTGCCCTCTCTATCCTGATGGCCAAATATTCCAGGTCTTTTCTGGGCCTTGTCCTTCCTAGTCACCCAGGTTCCCAGGCACACCCTCACCCTTAGCCAAGGAGAGCTGGCCTTGGGCTCCTGCAGAACATGGGTCCTCTGAAAGCTGAACAAGTACCACACATACACACACACACACACACACACACGCGTGCGCGTGCACGCGCACACACACGCAACGCACACGCACGCACACACACACACACACACACACGCACACCCCACCATACCCCTCACAGATTCCCTCCGTAACCATCACCCTGCCTTTCTCTTCTCTTCCCTGGATAAAAATTCATTCCCCACAGATATCAGATGGGGAACAATGCCATTTCTCTCTTGGGAATCCCTCCTAGCAAGATGGTAACTCATGAACCAGAGCAAAGACCCACATACGACATCAGGGAATCTTCTGCCACCATGTGGTTAGACTACCTCGTATTTGTATAGCGTTTGCAAGTTTACAAAAACCTTTCACACTGAGTGAGGCAATTATGAATCCCATGCTAGGAACGTCGAAACTTTGACTTGAAGAGCTTAAGGGATCATTCCAAAGTCACCCACTTACTCAGTGACAGAACTGGAATCCAAACCTTGTCATTTAATTCCAAGTAAGATCCTTTCTCTAATAAGGTAATAAAAATAGCTCCCATTTACTGAGCACTTACTCTGTGCCATGCCCCATCCTATGTACTTACACACGTAAATTTAGTTAACTCTCATGAAAACCCTGTAAGATAAGATGCTAATATTATTACCCATTTTAGTAATGAGGAAAACTGAGGCACAAGGAGGTTGTGTCATTGCCCAAGGTCACACACTATACCACACTATCCTATAGCTGCCTACAATTTTCCTATTCCTACTTCCCTACAGATCATGAACTCAGGCTAGGAAGCAAAGTAATAAACGGATAATGGCCCAAATAGAAAGCTTGGGAAAGGCAGAGCCAACACTTAGGACCCTGACTGGGGTGCACAACCAAGAGCTCAGCCCACAAGCAGTCAGCCGCTACAGGTGTTTGCTACTAACTCTGGATAGACAGGCAGCACCAACTTGTTTTAAGCCTAAAGGAAAAGAAGGTTTACTGGCAGTATCAGCCAGGGCCTGGCAGGAAACAGATGGCACAATCCAAAGTGTTTAACTGAAAAGAATTTAATGAAGGGACTGTTTACAGAGGGTAGGCAGGATTAAAGGAAGCAGCAAGGGGGTGGTGAGGCCCTGGAAACAACAAATGCCGGAAGTTGTCACCACCTCTCGGGACTGTGGGGTTGATGGAGGGACCGGGTCACCAGAACTCAGGGAGCGCTGGAGCCACCCATGGGACGGCCCCGCCCCTTCCATCTCCTGCAGGTGCCCACCATTAGCAGGAAGCCCCGGGGCCGAGGGACCTTGGTGAAGCTGCCTATAGATGCTACGGACCACAGTCAGGGCGGAGGAGGGCAGAGGATGAAGAGGCAGCGGAAGCAAGGGGGCGCATCAGCCAGTGACCCACCCTTCTCATCCTGACCCCGCCCACTCCCGGACGGTTGGATGCCTCTTTCCTCTCCAACCCAGCTAACGGGGAGTGGCTCGTGCTTCCTCCAAAAACACAACTGTTTTAAGCAGACCCGACCATCACCAGCTCCTGTGTTTCTTCTTCCAGGGACAGGCCCCGGGGTTCAATCAGCAGAGCCTTCCAGCCTAGCCTCCCCTAACAAAGGAGAGTTCTTTCCCGACTCCCCAGCCTTTGAGCAGAATCAATACCCAAGGGCTGTTTTTCTTCTGTGAGCCAGTCTTTTAACCCTTGGCATCTCTCTCTCTCTCTCTTTTTTTCTTTTTAATTCATTCAGGAGGAAAGCAGCGACAGAGAGCAGATCAGTTGCCAGACGTGGTCCTGGAGCAGACAGCGCCGTAGTTGTCTCTGTGGCAGAGGTGACAGGGGGTGGTGCACGTGTTGGCCAAGGATTTCTGCTGAGGAAGGAAGGGAGGAAGGTGGTGGCGCCCGGGAGCTCAATCTGTTACCAAGGAAAGAGGAGAGGCAGGACTATCTCCTGATAACCAGGAAAACACGGAGAGAAGGAGGATGCTTCAAAGCAGAGAGCAACTTCCGAGGCCTGAATACAAAACGCCTTCATTAGAGGGATTTCCTGGGGCCAGATCGTAAGGCCCTCCCAGCACTTGGCCGGCTGTTTTGAAGACCCACAATCGCAAAGCCTGAGTGACAACTGCTTTGAAAACTTTGTGTGGTGATGGGAGTGGGCAGGTTGGAAGGGGAGTTTTTATATTGTATCTTTTTTATTAGCGATGAGATGGATTTTATTTAAATTGTGGGAAGGGGGGGGTTTCTTACCCCTGTTAGACCTGTCACTCAGCTTCGTCTCCCACGGCACCTGGAAGATCAGAATCCTGATGAGTTTTGACAAGAACTTCTCTCAAGTGGAGAATGATTATACAAAACGGCACGTTAGGAGGAGACCCACACGGAAAGATATCCGAGTCCCAAATACGCTGGGGTGTGGGGAAAAGAAGGGCTGAGGAACAGTACGTGGCCCAACCCATGTTTCTTAATCTTGGTCTTGGGGGTCCCACCCGTTTTCCCTTACTCACTGTTTTCACAAAGAGTCCATGGTAGCAACCAGGGATGTGGTGGAGACAGAGGTCCAAAAAATCACTATAAAAATGCCCAGTGGCATCATGAGTCTGGGCTGTTCCACTTCCGGTATTGCCCTATTGATGGCAGGCCTGTTAACCTGTCACTTGGGCCCCAAACCAGGATGTCACCTTGGACTCTTCCCTTTTCCCCAACATCCCATATTCCAAAAGTCACCAGGCCCGATTGAAAAGTCAAATAAAACATATTTATCGCACACCTCTGACGTACCAAGCACCATCGAGGTAGCTGGGGGGAGGCAGTTCTACAGGCATACAGACCTCATGGTCAAGAAACTTACAAGCTTATCAGGTGAGATAGGAATCAACATATAAACAAAGTCATCTCAGATTCGGTGTTAAACTGTTTTTGTTTGTTGGGTGTAAGAAACTGGCTTAATTCCCATTCTGGCAAAGACTTCGGAGATGTATGATCAGGGGTTCAAAAATGTCATCAAGGACCCAGGATTTTTTCTATCTTTCTGCTCCACCATCTTGTTTTGCTTTAGCCTAAAGCCAGAAGCAAGAGGGCTGCAGCAGCAACGGGCATCCCATTCCGATATTACCAAAGCCAGAGGGAGAAGAGAGGTCTTCTCCTCCTGTGGCAATCCAAGGAGAGAGGGACCCTTCACTAGAACCCCCCGTAGACTTCCCCTCAAGTCTCATTAGTTATAATTGGGTCACCTGCCTATTCCAGAACCAAGACTGGCAGAGGGAATGGGATTCCCTTTAGATCAGAGAGGACGGAGTCTCTGCCCCAAGGGGCCGTGTGGGAGGGCACTAAGGGACCAACGTTAGGGTTCCTTTTAGGAAGGAAGAAGAGGGGGACACATTCTGGGTTGCAGCCAACAGTGTTGACACAATATTAAAAGGGCATTTCAAAATTAAATGGGGTAACAACAGAGGGGTCAGGAAAGGCGGGCTTAGATCTCACCCCGTTGCCACCGGCTGGGGTTATGGCCGTAGCCTCCTAACTGGTCTTCCAGCCACCGGCCTGCTTCACCTCCACCCTCACTCCATGAACCCGTCCTTCACGTGGCCCCGTTGGATCTGCCTAAAATGCAAATCTGCTTATGTCATTTTCTTGGTTACAATGCTCCTGTAGCTCCTTATTTCATGGAATAAAAAACCTTTCAGCATGACGAGGTAAGTGAATACTTACCACGTACAAGGCAGTGTTCTAAGCACTTTCTATTGTGTTATCTAACTCACCTCTCAGGAAGTGCTTTCATAACCCCATTATGTAAGCGAGGTCAACAGGCACTGGGATGTTAACTGACTAGTCTCTGTGTTAGTTTCCTATGACTGCCGTAAAACATTACCACAAACCTAGTGGTTTAAAACAACGCAAATTCACTACCCTCACTTCTAGAGGACAGACGTGCAGAATCAGTTTCAAAATCAAGATGCCGGCAGTGCTGCGTTTCTTCCCGAGGAGCTGTGTTTTCTTGCCTCTTCCGCCTTTTAGAGACTCTGCCTGTATTCCTTGCCTCGTGGCCACAGCGCTTGACCAGCTTCCATCGTCGCATTGCCTTCTCTCCTTTCTGATTTCCTGCCTCCCCTTAGAAGGACCCTTGTGATTACATGGGGTTCACCCGGATAATGCAGGATACTCTCCCATCACAAGATCCTGAACTTAATACATCTGCAAAGTCTCTTTGGCCGTGTAAGATGACATGGTCACAGGATACTGATATTAGGACAGGGGTATCTTTAGGGAGCCATTATTCTACCCACCACTCTCAAGGTCCCATGGCAAGGAAGTCGTGGAACCAGTGTTTGAACTCAGGCTCCGCTGCCCCGGGAAGAAGCCTTGTCTCCCTCCCAATCTAGCTGTTTTGTGTCTAACCTAGAAGATGTCTTGCATACCCCAGCCTCTCATGTGGCGCACTGTCACTTAACCTTGGGACCCAGCTCACAGGGACCTCTTTTGGAAAGACTCCTTCCCTACCACTCTACCCATGGACCCCTCAGCTGGGCTAGATGTCCCTCTGCTGTGCTCCCACATACCAGAGCTCACTACTAAGGTATCACTTATAACTCTCCAGGGGAACTGGCTTCCACACAGCACGTGGAGCTAGGGTAAACTTGTTCATTTGTTGGTTGGTTGGTAGGTTGGTTGAATAAATGAATTGGCTGAGGATAAGACATTTGAAAGGAGAGAAATAATCATAAGAGTTAATAGATATTAGGAAGGGGGCTTTGGGGCAATGGTCTTTTGAAATCTGTTTTGGGGTTGGGGTACGTTTGGGGGTTTGCAGTGCCTTATACTTTAAGAACCCAAAGGGGTCCATGTGGGGCTAGAGAAAGAAGCAGGTAAGTGGCCAGCCCAGGCTGATCTAGTTTCCCAGCTCTGTCACCAGGTGGGATAGCGTACCAAGCACAATGGAGGTAGCTGGGGGGAGGCAGCTACCCCCAGGGCTAGCTGGGTTTCAGGGCAGAAGCTGGGTTCCGGAATAAAAGGTGAGCATGTGGTTGTAGCGCGTCTTTTGCAGATGGGGTGTGATAGACGGCACAGGAGGAAAGATTTTGGGAACCAGAATGACAAGCCTTTAACCACACCCTGACTTATAAATGTGCAGTTCATTAGCTCTTAGACTTTGAAGCCTGCATTACACACACACACACACACACACACACACACACACAGGGGCAAAAAGAAATGAAATGTGTAGCTATAGTCACAAACCTAGTAAGTTCTAGAACTAGTAAGGCTTGGAACCCACATCATCTGGGCTCCGCTCTGTGGGCTCACCCCTGTGCCGTGCTGCCTCTCACACTCCGACTCTGTTCTATTTTTAAAAGCAATATCTGGAGACTTTGGAGCCTGGCCTAGTGAGCAGAGAGGTCACAGATGGAAATAAAGGCTAGGAGAGGAGAGGGAGGAAGAAGGGGTGAGGGCTAACTTCAAAGGACGAGTCTCAAAACCAGAGCCACAGGCGACTCAGCACCCGCACACACCCCCGTGTCAGGCCAGTCCTTTGTTTCCTAAATGACTTTCCTTCTCAGAATCTGCAATGGTCATTCTTTGAATATTAGCATTTTTACAAGATAGAAAGGAATCTTAGATGTGAAAGGCGTTTTGTGATATAATTCTAGTTAATTCAGTCCTGTAAACAAGAGGCAGAATGATTTCTCACCCAAAAAGGACATATTTATTTCAACTATGTAATTGACCAATGAGTTAGATCACTCAGAGGTTCCTAAAAGGCTATGCCTACTATTCTGATTTATGTTTTTTTTTTTTTTAATGTGGACCATTTTTGAAGTCTTTATTGAATTTGTTATAATATCACTTCTGTTTTACGTTTTGGTTTATTGGCCCTGAGGCATGTGGGATCTTAGCTCCCCGACCAGGGATCGAACCCGCACCCCCTGCATTGGAAGGCGAAGTCTCAACCACTGGACCGCCAGGTAAGTCCCTGAAGTCCCTGATTTATGTTTTTATCAAATAAAATCAGTATAAAACCCTCCCGTGCTAGGAAAGCTAAAATGCCAACACAGGTTGATACAAACCAGGCGTCCCCTAAGCAAACCTGTGTACACTTCTGTTGAATAATAGAGGGACCAGGGCTTTAATTCTTATTTCCCCCAAAGAGGTATCAATATGTACCAACAGGCATGTGTGAATGCATCGCACATGTGCATGCACTTCAACCCTGCTTACCCGGCCATAGGCAGGGTCTCTAATAT
The DNA here is from genome assembly GCF_937001465.1 of Orcinus orca. Lineage (NCBI taxonomy): Eukaryota > Metazoa > Chordata > Mammalia > Artiodactyla > Delphinidae > Orcinus > Orcinus orca. The sequence continues at coordinate 95,722,284 of NC_064568.1, read as the reverse complement.
AAGCCAAAAAGCTTAGCATGGCGGAGCTCTGACAATTTTCCAAGGTTAGACTTTTTCTACCTTAGGAAGCTCTGCATCCGTAAGAATCATGCTATGGTTGCCTAAACACAACAGTTCACACCTTAAAACATTGAGGGTCAGATGTTAGGCATCGTCCAGCCCACCATTTTGCAGATGAGGAAGTTAGGGCAAGGGAGATGCATGACTTACTCAAGGTCCTGGAGAAAGGGGCAGAGACCCAGGCTGGAGGTATGGGTTTGATGGGCTCCAAGAGAACCAAGAGAGGAGGTAACCAGAAATGGCATCACTGAAGGGTGAGCAGAGGAGAAAACAGCAAAGCCACTTGAGAAGGGCTCCTGTAGGTGGAAGGAAAACCAAGAGGGTCCAGGGTCTTGGAAACAAGGGGAAGAAGATACTCAAAGCAACAGTAGCCAGTACTGCCATGTGCTGCAGAGAGGGCAAACGAGAAGGGCTGAGAAAATCCCACTGGATGCGGCAACAAGAAGACATTGGTGACCTTGGGCAAAGCTTTCCACTGAGTTGTGGGGACAGAATCAGATCTTAAGGGCTCAATGAGTGGGTAGGAGGTGAGTTAGCGGGGGCTTCCTTTCAGAAGTTGGGCTGTAAGAAAAGACGAGAGGTTGTGCCTGGGCTGGAGGGGTCTCAGGGTGGAGAGAGACATGTCTTCATGCTTCTGACCTATGGAGAAAGGCATTAAAGAAGGAAGACTAGGAAGTAAGGGAGAGAGGGGGACTCAACTACAGAGCCACCACGAAGGAGACGGGCAGAGCTTCATCCTCACCGGAAACCCAGCTGGGGCTCGGCAGCCAGGGGAGCCTGGTGAGATGTTCAGCTTCCGATGACGTTAGGAGAATTCACCGAAATCTTGATTAACTGAAGTGCTTAGAGAGGACTGACTCATCGATGGGGAGCCCCCAGCTTGTGATTTGAAAGACTTTGGGATCTGGCCGAGATCTCCCCAAACCACCTTCCCCGGCCGAGGTGCCCCGGAGCTGGCAAGTTTCGTTTCTCTGTGGCAGGAAAACACTACAGGTATGAAGGGAATTTTTTCTAAACCAAGCCTATCAAAGAGCGCTTTCTGAACCTAACAAATGACTTCAGAGGAGTCCATGACGGTCCTAACTTGGCATTTTGACCCAACCACTAATCTATCTGGCGGATTCATTTATTCTCTCTAGAAACCGCCTGAAAACATTGACTCAACCGGTTTTCAATGATCGTTATTGTTGTTTTAGATGAAGATAGTTAACAGGCCCTGCCTGTTACCCAAAACCCACGATGCGCGACTGTTCTTTATTGGTCCAGAGGGAATAAAATCCAGTGCCTTTGGGGGGAGGTCAGGGGATGCCACACGAATGCAGTAGTGTTTGTCTTCTCAGGAGTAACAGAGGGGGGTCTGGGAGGAAGCCCAGCCCACACTGGAGTGTATAACCAGCGATTGGGCACTTTGTGTCTCAGATCCCGCAGCCAGTGATAATAAATACATACATCAGATGTTACTACACGCCAGGGGCTTTCCTAAACAGTTTATACGTTTCCTCTTTCCTACGACCTGTGAGCTGGATGGCACGTCTGGATCTGACAAGGAAACCAAGGTTCAAAGAGATAAAGGAACTTATCAAGGGTCACACGCTAGAATGTTCCAGAACCAAGATCATCAACCAGACCTGCCTGACTTGAAATTCCCACACTTAACTACTCCGTGACCTCAACAAGATAGGGATTAAACAAGCCTGGTCTAGCTGATCATTCTGAAGATGAAACAAGATAATGACTAAAACTGCTGTGAAAACTCAGAAGAGGAAGAGACAAGCCTTGTTGTTGGTGTCCTTTGCACACTTACAGCAAGTATAAGTCCACAACTTGGGGAGCGGCATCCATGTGGTCAGGGGATCCTGGGGAGGCGGGTGTTTTCGGGCTATTTCCCGAGTGTGGGAAGGTTGAGTGGAGGAAACATCCTGTGGCCTCTCTGGGCTAGCACATCTTCATCTCCTCACCTCAGCTGGGGAAGAGTAATCGTGAGGGTGAAGCCACAGTTAGACAATGGGGACGTCTGTAGACTAGGGCTCCCCCAGCTGTGTGCTCGGGAATGCAGCTGAGGGAGAAGGCATGTGTAGATGTTTTGACCCAGCCCTCTACAAAAGTTCTAGAATCAATCCCAGAGCTTTCTCGCCCCAGATCTTCATTTGCGGACTCCTTCCTCAGGTCTCTCAGCTCAAATGTGTCTCCACGTAGCAGCCCCTGCCATTACTCTGTTTTGTTTTCTTTATCTGTATTCTTAGAAATTATCTTTTAAATTTTTGTTTTGTGTACTATTTCCCACACTCAATCTTCTCAACCCCCAAATGAAAATAGAGGTCTGCTGTATCTCCCATACCTACAATACTATCTTGTATTGAATAGGTCACAGGCACTTAATATGTATTTGCTAAACGGATGGATGAATGAACGCATGAAATTTTAAAATGTTCTCCCTCTATTTGGGCAGCTCCTCTGTCCACAGACCCAGGGAACATTCTCTCTCACTGTTGATATGGCTGGTCCGGTAGTTAAGAAGCTAATCTATTCTGAGAGTGAAACTGTGGGTAATAATTAGTCAAATCCATTTCACCTGTCTTCACTAATCAAGATTGTTTTCATTGTTGCTACAAAAGACTTGCATGTCCCCCAGGCAGCACTTAGCAGTAAACAATAAGATGTTTGCCTGAGTTATTCTCCAGGAACTTGGAGTCAGCTGTGTCTAGTTCAAGCTGAACTGGTTAAGAATGGGTAGGGCCAACAACCCTCCAACTGGGTGAGTGTCCTCTTGGTGACCTTTTGACATCGGAGGGCTGAAAACTCCACTCTCAGATCACGCTAAGCACCTGCATTTTTGAACGGGCAGAGGCCGTAGCTTAGTTACACCTGCGCAGAAAGACGACTACCGAAACTTTTTCCAATCAGCTTTCCCCATGCTCCCCACGCCTCAGACCACGCTGCTTCTTTATTCTTTATCCCACAAATAACCCAGGCCCTCACCTGTAGGGAGGTGGATCTGAGACCTGTTCTTCCGGCTCCTCTCCTGGCTGCCTTGTGAATAACTCTCTCTGCTGCATCCTCAGCCTGCTGCTCATCGGGCAAAAGGAACCTGACTCAGTAAAAGGAGCATGGTAGGAGAGAGGGGTTCTGCTCCCCAAAGCTTCACAAAGGGGGTGATATTTGATGGTAAAAGGTACTTCAGTGTGCCAGGTGGAGAATGGCAAAGGTCAGGGGTCAGGTGACCTGGCGGAATAGTGAGCTGCCCACTGCAGCCTCCTTGCATGGTAAGGGCTGGGCAGAAGAAGAGGCTGGAAGGGGGTGAGGGTCAGGTGGGGAAAGGCCCTGGATGCCCAGATAAAGCGTTTGGACATTATCTCATAGGAAATGGGGAGCCCTTGAAGGTCAGGGCAATGAAAGCACCCTTGGCCCTTCTGGCTACCGACAGTGGGTGTGAAACAAAGTCGAAGAATTATTCAAAGGGCGATGAAGCAGGATCGTTAGCCGTGAGTTCAGTCTCCACTGCTCATCTCTGAGAAGCCAGGCTTGTCACCCTCATTCTGGGGTCTCATGTGCTGGGTAAAGTGCCATGAAGGCAGCGACGTTGGTAGACTATATGGCTGCTGGTGAAAAACAAAACATTTCTCAATTACCAAACATATAGTAGATTGTGAAAATACATCGTGCTTGTGATATATACCAACTTCATAGATAAAACAGTTTAAGTTATTCTCACTGCATGTTCTATATTCCCCAGTTCTTTCCATTCCTTCTCAGTGTCAGGGTATTAATTCATCTGATAACAGTGGTTCTTAGCAACAGGAAAAATACCCAGCCAGGTAGTCAATTCAGTTGATTCAATTCAATGGCTGTGAGTTATGCTTTCCATTCTCACTAAAATGTGCCCAACTTATTTTAGGCTCTTCAAAAATGGAATCGTCTCCTGAAAATGTGAATTTTCAGTAAAGAGCCAAATAAGCATTTAAATTGTATTATCTGAACATTATTGCTACTATATCTGAAGTTCTTAATAAAAATTCTAGGAAACCTATTTGAAAGGAGCGAGGAATACTGCACATCTGAAGAATGCCTGGGTTACCCAGGCAATGCTTCTCACTATTCCAATCAGTTTGTAAGAATCCTGATGCCCCAGCTGCCCCTGATGGGGCAGAGCAATTATATTCCAGGCCAGGTGGATCAGAATCTCTGGGGGCAGAACCTGAGTATCAATATTTTAAAGCTCTCAAGTGTTTCCAACGAATTTCACAAGCCTGAGGCGGGCCTGAATATAGCATCACTTGGAGAGACTTTTTAAAACACTGATGCCTGGGCCCCCCTCCTCACAGATGCTGCCCCAGCTGATCTGCAGAGGACCTGGGCATTCTTTTAAGGTGCCCAGATGAATCTATTGTGCAGCCAGAATTGAGAATGTCTAGCCTAAAGCTGCTCCCTTAATTAACTCTGTCCAGGCCATGAACCATCCTTGAATCTTGCCTCTCACACGTCCTGCAATTTTCTACTGCTGCTTTCTGCAGCCAACAATGATAGGAGGAGGTGAAACTCCACTTTTCCCCCCTTCTAGTCTATATGTGAATTAAAACCGACGCCACCTTAAGCTGTGAGCCATTTATACCTTTACGCGTGTATACACTTCTTTGGGTCAGCAACCCTTTGGGAAGTTAACTCATCCACTGCTAGTGGCAGAAGGTCAGTGAGAGGCAAATAGGAAAACACCCACAAATCAAACCAACCCCTTCATCTGAACCATTCTCTTCATTCTTGAAATTCCATAGATCTTTCTCACGTGGCTCCTATGCACCCACCTGTGATTCAGTTGGTGAAGTGCGCAGGGGGAGGGTGGCCTTAAACAGCCCAGGCATGCAGCAGTCTCCAAAGATGGGCTGTCACTGAGGATGAATGAAGAGAAAGAGACATTTGGCGGTGGGGCAGTGCAGCGATTCGAGGAGGTTCACATCCTGTGTATTAAAAGGAATTATCCAGACCCACCGCCTAAAGAAAATGAAAACAAAAATAAACAAACGGGACCTCATGAAACTTAAAAGCTTTTGCACAGCAAAGGAAACCATAAACAGGATGAAAAGACAACCCTCAGAATGGGAGACAATATCTGCAAACGAAGCAACGGACAAGGGATTAAATCTCCAAAATATAAGAACAGCTCATGCAGCTCAATATCAAAAAAAACAAACAACCCAATTCAAAAATGGGCAGAAGACCTAAATAGACATTTCTCCAAGGAAGACAAACAGATGACCAAAAAACACATGAAAAGATGCTCAACATCACTAATTATTAGAGAAATGCGCATCAAAACTACAATAAGGTATCACCTCACACCAGTCAGAATGGCCATCATCAAAAAATCTACAAATGATAGATGCTGGAGAGGGTGTGGAGAAAAGGGAGCCCTCTTCCTGCACTGTTGGTGGGAATGTAAATTGATACAGCCACTGTGGAGAACAGTATGGAGGTTCCTTAAAAAACTAAAAATAGAACTACCATATGACCCAGCAATCCCACTACTGGGCATATACCCAGAGAAAACCATAACTTAAGAAGACACATGCACCCCAATGTTCACTGCAGCACTATTTACCATGGCAAGGTAATGGAAGCAACCTAAATGCCCATCAACAGAGGAATGGATAAAGAAGATGTGGTACATATATACAATGGAATATTACTCAGCCATAAAAAGGAATGAAATAATGCCATTTGCAGCAACATGGGTAGACCTAGACATTGTCATACAGAGTGAAGTAAGTCAAAAAGAGAAAGACAAATATCATATAATATCACTTATATGTGGAATCTAGAAAAATGGTTCAGATGGACTTTTTTGCAAAGCAGAAATAGAGTCACAGATGTAGAAAACAAACTTATGGTTACCAAGGGGAGAAGAGGGGGAAGGGGGTGAATTGGGAGACTGGGATTGACATCTATACATTACTATATATAAAACAGATAACTAATGAGAACCTACTACGTAGCACAGGGAACTCTACTCAGTGCTCTGTGGTGACCTAAATGGGAAGTAAATCTAAAAAAGAGTGGATATATGTATATGTAAATATAACTGATTCACTTTGCTGTACAGCAGAAGCTAACACAACATTGTAAAGCAACTAATCCAATAAAAGATAAATAAATATAAATAAAAAGATAAAAGGAATTATCTATCAAACAACCAACCGCTTGAGCCTCTAGAGAAGTTAAGTAGCTTTCCCGAGGATGCAGAGTGATGACCAGGCCTGGATTCAAAGCCAGGTGTGTGAATCCGAAGTTAGTTAGTTTTTCTCTGAGTTGTATTGGCATCGTGTTGAAATAGGCCCATGATCAGTTACTTGAAACATCTGGGGCCTGAGTGGCTTGGAATTTAGAAATTTTCAGATTTTAGAAAGGTATAGACATTAATATTTCTGTAGCAAAACATATTAATATTTTCACTAAACGGGTCAACCTTTTACCAATTCAGGTAAGGTTGTACCCCTAAATTTGGGGTTTTCAGAGCTTTGGGGGATTTAGAGTTGCAGATAAGGGATTGTGGAGCTGAACGTCAAAGGAAATAAATGTACGTACATAATAACGAACAATTACTGAATAGTGAGCATTTGCCAGACATTCTGCAAAGCTCTGGGCATGCGTAACCCTCACAATAACCTCGCAAGATAAGTAGTATTACTATTCTCAGGCTCAAAATCAGAGAATAGGCATGGGTGAGCTAAGTAACTTACCTAAAATCACCTAAGTCCATTCATTCGTTCAGCCCCTGTTTTAATTAAAACCTCATAGTTAAATTCTTAGAGAATAACCTTTTCTTACTGAATGGTGGAATATTTCCAGAATAACTGGCTGGACACTGGGCTTTGAGCTGAAAGTCCATGGTCTGTAGCTTTAAATTTGCGTCCACTTTGTATTATCCATCTTGCCTTAGCAGCAGCCAATCCACACAAAACGGTAGGTCTTCCCCTTTGAGCACAGCTAGAAGTCTTGGGAAGTTCAAGGGAAAACTTGTGGTTGATTCAGTTCATTCACTTGCTGCTTGTTGGACACCCACAAAGTCCTGGCACTTTCCCAGAATTAGATCCACTTCTGATAAAGCAGCAGAGTGTGAACTTCTACTAAAGCAGTATTGTTAAATGAAACTTGGACGACTGAGGAAGGCTTTTCCTTGGTAATGAGACTCCACGTGTAGATGCTGAACTTGGCCATAAACGGTGTGTTCTCCCTTCCACGTAACTCAATTTCCTCTGGAATGATAACCTTTGCCTTTTAAAGTAAGCTAATCAAACTCACAGGAGTGGTTTCCTTCTACTGTGCCTAATATTTTTTAGAATAGACTTTAAATACTCGCAAGGATTTATCAGAAAAGCATCACTGTTCTAATAATTCTTGAAATAGAAATCCTTGAACTCTACACAACCATTCAAAATTCTGGAAGAACAATGTGCTTTGTTTAGTTAATCTCTCATTTTTCCCTGTAGAACTCAAAACTATTGTGTAAAACGTAAGTATCCCTGGCTACCATGCATTTGTTTTGTGATTAACTGAATATTATTATTTCAGGAAATTGTATAATTGTTTTTCTGTAAATGTGTTTTTTAAAGACTTGTAGCGATCTTAAGTGATTTTATTATGTCTAAGTAATGAAAATATCCAGTTAATAAAGTCTAGTGAGGAAAAGGGGTTTATCTATAAAAAATTCAGTCTATGGGCATCTTTGAACACGTTTTTTCTTAAAAATAATAAGCGCCTTATGTTGAGATGGCTTGCCCTACAATATGGTCTGCTACTTACTTCACAAAGCTCCCCCTGGTGTTTAATAAAGTCCAACTTTTCCCCAATTCTTTTTGGACTCTAACTGCTTCTAATTATCTTAAAAAGCTATCCATTGATGCCTCACAAGTTATTACCAAAGCTGGAATATTTGGACAAATTTTGAAAAATGTTGAATAAATAGTAATTCCTCAACAGGTGCTGTTGAATGGACGAGGATATTCTTACCAACCTCACACCATAAACCAGGCAACCAGGGCAAAAAGAGGTAACTTACTTCTAAACTTTCACCTCCTGGCTGTGTGACCTTGGGCAAGTCACATCATTTCTTTATTCAACAAACATTCACTGATCGTTAATCCATGCTTGGCACCACTACCCCACCTGTCTTGGTGCTAGGGACACGATAGTGGGGAGACAAGTATGGTTCCTGCCTTCACAGACTTTATTGATACAGAGATTCTCAACTTGCTGTGCATCTGAATCACCCGGGGGACTTGTTTTAAAAAAGTTGCTGTATCCCCCAGAATTTTGATTCAGTAGGTCCGGGGTTGGGGGGTTGATAATTTGCATTTCTAACAAGTTCTCAGGTGATGGTGATGCTGCTAGCCTGGGACCCTACTTTGAGAACCACTCTTCTAAGATGATTACAGCCACAATAGTATAAGTGCTAGCATAAGCACATATACTATAGAGATAGTTTCTATCTCTATAGTGATAGTTTCCCCAGATGCAGCATATTTAATCAGTTCTAAGACTTTAGTATCTCTGAAATTGGATTACAATAAACACTGACCATTCTTTTTTACATTTTAATAGCTCCAAAATAAAAATTCATTTGATGACATACTGTAACAACACTTGAGCAGAAACAGTAACAAAGACAATGTAGTACTGGCAAAGGATAGACATGTATCTATGTATGGAATAGATACTGAGAGTTAAGAAATAAATCCACACATCTATGGTCAAATGATTTTTGACAAGAGTATGAGAACCATTCAGTGGGAGAAGAAATAGTCTTTTCAACAAAGGGTGCTGGGATAAAATATGGAAAAGATGAAGTTGGATGCCCTGTCTCATACCATATATAAAAAATTAACGCAAACTCGATCAAAGATCTAAATGTAAGAGCAAAACCAATAAAACTCTCAGAAGAAAATATAGGGGTAAGTCTTCATGACCTTGTATTTGACAAAGGATTCTTATATTGATATAATACCAAAAGCATGAGCAACAAAAGAAAAAAATAGATTTCACCTGAATTAAAAACTTTTGTGCTTTAAAGGACATCATCAGTGAAGTGAAAAGATAACCCACAGGACTTCCCTGGTGGCGCAGTGGTTGAGAGTCCGCCTGCCGATGCAGGGGACATGGGTTCGTGCCCCGGTCCGGGAGGATCCCACATGCCGCGGAGCGGCTGGGCCCGTGAGCCATGGCCGCTGAGCCTGCACGTCCGGAGCCTGTGCTCCACAACGGGAGAGGCCACAGCAGCGAGAGGCCCGCGTACCGCAAAAAAAAAGAAAAAAAAACCAAAAAAACCCAAAAAAACAGAACCCACTGCGGGCTCTGCAGAATACGGTGGGTGAGCCCCCGGAGAGGCCTGCACAACTGACAGGCCCTGGAGCTTAGATCTCATTAGCTTCAAGGTCAACCCACCTCTGGGCTTCTGAGCACTTGGGAAGTTTTCTGAGGACAAAATCAATGCTGTTCGCCAACATTGCTCAGAGGAGCTACAGAAGAGTAGGGATTGGTCTTGAAGGAAGGTGGGAGCAGGACTTCCCTGATCAATTTGGTCTTCTCCCCGAAGGGGGCCAAGCCCACTCTTTTTGACCACAGATTTAATGGTTAAGCCCAACAGGTTACAGCAACAAAAAGCTGGGGGAGGGAAGAGAGAACACTGATTACATCACCGCCATTTTTCTGGTTCTATGAGGAGGGATTTTTCCCTAAACAGTCTTCACCCACCCACCCCTGCACCCTCGGGGAGGAGCAGTCACTCATCAGATTGGTGATTTTGGAAGAAGTCATCCTTTTGCGCCTTTCTCTTTGGGAAGCTGAGTTCTGCAGAAAGCACTCACCTTTTTAGATACGTTTTAAGGTCAAGCTCTACTTCTTCAAGTGAACCTTCACTGCCGAGGAAAAATGTGCAATTGAGGAAAAGTTAATTAACCAGATTATCTTTCTAATCTTTCTACATAAAATGATATTAGAAAGCATTGTTGTGAAGAGATAACCAAAGAGTAGGCAGAAAAAAAAATGCAGAGGAGGATCAAGCAATTTATTTAAAATAATATTAATGGTACTTTCTGGATTTGTGATATTTGTGGTACCTGTCAGCTTTACAAAATTGTAACTTGTTGTGATTTCTTTTCTCATTCTAAATAGATACTTTCACATATAATTTCATATTCATAATTTTGTTCTTTTTCTTAAAAGGGTCACTGTAGTGTATAAGCATCAGGCCTCGTAAAACCTAAATCCATTCCCTCCTTCCCTTTCCAATTAACTCCAAAGGACTGGAAAGCTAAAAAATCCTCTCCCTAGTCGATTTCCCATCCCAAATCGTCAGTCAGGTTGTTCAGTGTAGTCTATTCTAGAGGTTCTGCCATGAGCTCAAATGGTATCATAATGGTAATAAAATGCCAACAACACATTCCTCCTATCATGATGTCCACCACGGCTTTAAAGTTCAAAGATTAAAATCCCAAAGAAGTTGAAGTCCAGAATTTTTAAGTTCAGTTTCAAAGGAATTAATCAAATATGTTTGCCCTTGTAAGTTAAGTGTGAAGTCCAAATGCCTTGGGTTAATTTTAAAATAAATTACAGTCTTTCCCCAATTTCTTCTACTCAGTTCCAACCAAAGGGAATCTTGGTGCCTTGGGTAGATGGAGAGACTCCATCTAGGAGCGCCAGCCCGGAGTGATTGTGTTCCTTCAGGGTATCTGAAACGTCATCCATCACAGCACTTTTCAGAGAGTCCAGAGTGTCCACAAGAGGCCAGGCTGTGGGTGGCCCTGGCCCCATACCTACTCGTTGGCAAAACAAAAACAAGCACGCACAGAAAACAAGCCAAACTGTGGTCCTTAGGGCAGCCATCCAGGCAAAAATTATGTTTGAGAAACCAATACGTCGATGTTGCCAAAGGGGTTGATAGCTGAGAGTTGAGAGAGGAAAGAGACAGTCTTGATGTCAACCTTGCCAGGGAAAAACCAGTTAATCCCAATTATCTCGAATCTGTGAGTTGTGCACTCGTTTCTCTGAGAGACTCTTTCTACTGAGAAATTAATTTTGCAAGAATGTAGGGATGTCTTTAATGCTACTCCTTGAAAAGAAAGAGTTGGACATACAGTGGAATTCTCCCCTATCTCCTGGCATAGTAAACAGAGTGCCATGGTAATTAATTTCTCTTCCCTTCCCAGGCTCTCAGATTGATTAGGTAATTGATCCCCTGATGACAACCCCAAGCCCCAAGCCTCCAGTTTCTGGTATCTTCAAGGCAGTGGGTTTCAACTGGGAGTGATTTTGTTCCCCCGGTAGGGTTGCCAGATTTAGCAAATAAATACACAGGGTGCCCAGTTAAATGTGAATTTCAAATAAACAACAAATAATTTGTCAGTTTAAGTATGTTCCAAATACTGCATTATTTATCTGAAATTCACATTTGACTGGGCATCCTATGTTTTATCTGGTAACCTGGTGGTACCCAGGGGATAGTGTTGGCAAAGTCTGGAGACATTTTCGGTTGTTACAATTCCAGGGGTGGGTAGAGGCCAGGGATGACGCTTAAACGTCTTGCAATGCCCAGGAAAGTCTCCCACCACAAAAAATTATCTGGTCCAAAATGTCAGCGGTGCCAAAGCTGAGAACTCCTGCTTTAAGGCAAAGGCTTTTCTTTTCAGCTTCTCCAGAGAATAAAGCAGCAGACTCCTGCCTGACATTTTGTGCCCAGAGTGGGGCACATTCATTTATTTTTAAAATCTCGGCATGACCTATTACCCACGTTCACAGCAAAAACTCAAGGCACTCTTTCCTCTTAGTTTTCTTCTGTAGCTAATAAGGAGACCAAGGAAGAGCTGGCCAAGATAAGACAGCATTTATGTTAAGTTCAGGGCATGAGGGCCAGCCTCGCAAAGCAGCCCTGAAGAGCTGGGGGTGGGGATGGAGGGGGCCTGGCCCATCTCATTCAGGCGAGACTTCCACCTTCCTGCCTGGGAGGAGAGCGCTGTGAGCTGCACAGCTGCACTTCTCATGAAGAGACGCTTTCTTCGCGGGCCCTGGGGTGGGAGGGGAGCCAGTGGCAAGAAGGTGGGGATGGCGTGACACAGCTGTTAATCAAACGACTTTTAAAAGAACAAGAGAGTAAGGAAGCACAGGGGTAGGGAAGGTTCTGAATGTTTTCTGGTCATGAGACGTGTATAAATTCAAGGGAGGTTATCTGAGGATATTTTCCCCAAGCCCTATTCACAGTTGGCCCTGAAATGAATACCAGAACATTAGAATTCAGGGGTCATCGCTCCTTTCTGCAACATCCGGCCCCCATTTCCTTCCCTCCCAGCAGACCCGTGTGTCACACGTGTCGGTGTATGTGCAAAAGAATGAACGTGCACCCTTAGCCACCCAATTTGCAGAACTTGATGGCCCTAGGACAAAAATTGCTGGTAGGTTTTTTCCTTTATTTGATTAATTTTTTGCATAAGAAGTCTAAAAACTTTATTTTAAGAGCCACTAACTGCTGACTCAAGGAGAGAGACTAGGGTTTTGGAGAATTCAAACATTAAACTCCATTCAGGCATTCATTAAGTCAAGCAAGATGAAGCAGGCTTTTGGTTATATAAAAGCTTGACTACTTATGGAAAATCTGCCTTTGCAGTTCTCTGCTTGCTGGAGAAAAGAATGCAAGAAGCATAAGAAGAGGGGCCATGCAGACAGCTTTATAAACACCGGAAAAGCCCCATTTAGGCTCAGTTGTGGCCTAGCATGGCCTAGACAACAAAATGGTGAGAGTGAGGCATGGGCGCTGGGAGGAAGGTGACGGCAACCCCTCTGTCCTCGATGACCAGGACATCGTGTTTTGGTCCAGTAAAGTCATTGACTTTACTGTCAAATTTAATGTTTGTAATTTCTGTCTGAACTTTAGTGACTTACTCTATTTCTCTTTGGAAAGTATTCTAAACTAAACTGTTTATTTAATCGAAGTATAGTTGATTTACAATATCATGTTAGTTTTAGGTGAACAGCAAAGTGATTCAGTTATAAATGTATATATATGTACGTATATACATATATATTAGATTATTTTCTTTATATGTCATGGCAAGATATTGAATATAGTTCCCTGTGCAACAAGTTCCTTGTTGCTTATCTATTTTCTGTATAGTAGTTTGTATCTGTTAATCCCATACTCCCAATTTATCCCACCCCCTGACCCTTTCCCCTTTGGTAACCAGAAGTTTGTTTTCTATGTCTGTGAGTCTGTTTCTGTTTTGTATATAGATTCATTTGCATTATTTTTTAGATTCCACATATAAGTGACATTGTATAGTATTTGTCTTTGACTTACTTCACTTAGTGTAATATTCTCTAGGTCCATCCATGTTGCTGCAAGTGGCAATATTTCATTCTTTTTTATGGTTGAGTAATAAGCATTCCATTAAACTAAATTTTTGTTTTAAAACTTGGTCTTTTCACCCATTATAAAAGTAGTAGAAATAGCCAAGGGAAAAACTCAGAATATACAAAGAAAGGAAAATGTAGAGAAAATAATAATTGAACCATATTTGACCCATAGTTGAATACTCACAGAGACAACCCCTGCCATTGACCTACTTCTTTCCAAGGATCACTCTAAGCTTAGTTTTTGGCTTAAAATCTCGTGATGATGACTCTTTAAATACAAGGCTATATCTCATGTTCGAAAAATAGAAACTATCGTTTATTGAGCATTTACTACTTGCTAGACACTCTGCTAAGCACTTTATGTATGTAATTCCAGTCAATGGTCAAAACAACCTGATAAAGAAGATACTGTTGTTACTTCCCCATTTTACAGATGAGAAACTGAGTCTCTTACTAGCCACAGCGTTAGTAAGTAGCAGAACTAGGCATATCCTACTTTTTTCGCTTAACGTTGACTGTGACCTTTTCCATGTTATAACTCAACTTTAAAAAATTTTAATTGCTGTCCAGTATTATGAGTTGTTGCATCATAATTTAGGAAACATTCACCTACCATTGGACATTTGGGTTACGTCCAGTCTCTCGTGGTTGCAGGTGATGTTAAACATTTTTATTCTGGACTATGGATGATGCAATGAACATTTTTGAGCAAAGTTATTTTTGGATTTAAATATTTTTAGGGATAGCGTTCCGAAAACAAAAATGGAATTACTAAAAATGTTTTTAAAGGAGTTTTACCTATAAAACAGTCACATTGATATCCAGATAGGCTCCTTCTTCAGTGTCTTCATCAGCAACGGAAATTATTATTGAAAAAAAAATTAGGTGATTTTTTTAGAAAAGAATTTAGTACATTGTTTAAATTGAATTTTGCTTTATAAGTAGGTCAAAATTTTGTTTCATTCATTTTTGGCCAAATATAAATTTTTTATGAGTTTTTTTTTAATCCAGTTATCTTTTGGGATTTTAATGTTTTCTAACCAACTGCAATGAACAGTTAGATAGCAAATATTTTGTCAATGGTCATAGTTTCAGTATTGTCCTCAGGTTGCTATCTTCCTTTAAGGTTTGCATGCTTTTCTTTACAACATTTGAAAATGTGTATTTAAACCTCTGGGTGTTTTCCATTGTAACGTCCTTCATGTAGAGTTCAGATACTCACTTCTCTTTTCTCTAAATAACCTGTTTTTAACACTTCTGAGAAGTTTCTCGGTAGTATTTATTAAAGTGAGGGTTCAAAATAACACAGAGAAAAACGACATCATCGTATCTCAACCCCAGCCCTATGCGGACAATTGATTGCTGTAAACTACACATCTCAAACCAGCCAGAACTGATTTGTGCAAGCCTGCCCCAGGCACGCTTTGGGCTCGGCATCCGCCTGGCGAGCCAGCCCTGTATTTAAAAGACTCTCATTATGCGATGTGGAAAATTCTCCATTACAGCTACTTTGAAGCTCTTCTTATGCCACACAGATCCATTTCCTTTGTTCCATCCTCAGCAGAGACAGAACAGCGAGGCATTGTTCCCCAGGCAAGTATTCCTCGTGGGTAGTCCTGGCCCAGTGCATGGTGGGCTCAATAAATATGTCTTGATTAAAGTTGATATTTAACATCTCTAATCAGAACTATTCTCAGGCTTCCTTTCTCCGAGTTAAATGAGCTTACTACTTTTCTTTTTAACCCCTTGGATCATCTCTATATGTCTCTCTAACTTACTTCCGGGAGTTCCTGGCCCTCTTGAAGCTTAGTCTCCAAGCTGAGACAGAAAAGTCTGTGTCCTCTGGTCACTCCTGCCCCAGAGCTCTCAGGGGTGTGCTGAGAGCCACTAGCACCCTCACCAGCAGTTTGGCTCACCCGGAGATGTGGTGTAGACGGTCCTTAAGCATCTCTTTCTCCCTGTTATAGATGCAGGCTGAGTCAAAGATGTAAGGCCAGAAGGGACAGGGCTGGCTGGGGACAGAACTGAGTCCTCAGGTCCAGGAATGCTAGGCATGAGCAGTAACTAACTGTGGCTCACAAGCTGACATTGGATTGAATTTTCGCCAGTTTCAACACTAACATTGTCATTAGCAGTGAAAATACTTATCATGGATGCAAGATGATAAAGTCAACAGAGTCCTAGTGACTATATGTAACTCTCAAAATGATTAAGATATTTTCTGAGAATGGGATGCATTCCCTATATTTTCCTTAAAATATCCTTAGGAAAAGAAATCAGACTAATAAAAATAATAGTGCCACAAGCCTGGTTGGACCACTAGCTACATGGCCTCAACTAAGTTTCTTAAACATTCTGAGCCTTATTTTCCTCATATATAAGATGGACTTCTGTCGTGCCACCTGTTGCTTTTGCCTGCCCAGCATCTGTTTCTCCTTTGTCTTCTAATAGCATCTTAATTTTCTCTTGGGTGATCATCCTCTTTTTTTTTTTTTTTTTTTTTTTTGCAGTACGCGGGCTTTTCACTGCTGCGGCCTCTCCCGTCGCGGAGCACAGGCTCTGGATGCGCAGCCCCAGCCGCTCCACGGCATGTGGGATCCTCCCGGACCGGGGCACAAACCCGTGTCTCCTGCATCGGCAGGCGGACTCTCAACCACTGCGCCACCAGGGAAGCCCCCCTCTTTTGTTCTTATTTAGCACATGTGACTCAGATGGAGCTGACCCACCTCTCTAGTCCATAGGAGGGCATGTGACCCAAGTCTGGCCAATCACCATCTTCCAGCCTCTTGGCCCCAGTGATTCACTCCTCAGGCTCCATTTCCACCTGCTCTGGCTCAAATAATCATATACTTGCCTTCTCTAGAAATACTGCTTCACGCTGCCTCACAAATAAACAACTCACCGCGAAGAGCTGAGAAGACACGTAGGTGCCGAGAAAACAGAATGCAAGAGTGAACAAAGAAGTTGGTTTAGGCAGAAGCTTTTTCTACTGAGACTGAAGAATGAATCCTTCTTCTTAGATTCTTTCATTAAATCACTATTGCGTAATTATAGGGATCTCTGGAAAGCCAAGGAAACTGAGTTTGAATTCCCTTCTAGAACTTTTCTTCAGCCTCTCTGAGGAACGTAAGAAGGGGAATTGGAAGACAGGCAATCTTCTGATGCTGCAGCCCAGAGGTAGCAACTATTGATTTTGCATGGCAATGCCCGAGGATTCCTCTTACTGCTTTTAACCTTCCCCTGCTGGAGAGTCCTACAAAAAAAGTATCATAGTTTTTGCCAAATATATTTTAACTTGAGCCTACTATTAAGAAAAGAATAATAGAATATTAGCTACTGAGCGTGTTTAAGAAATGACTACTGCATTAAAGCTAAAATTCTTTCTTTTATTATCAATTTTAGTGACTCTGGGTCTAAATCACCTCTTCCATTAATCCCTCAGAAGGTCATTTTTAGAACATGAGTGTGAATATATAAAAACACAGGGAGAGACATCTCAAGGGACAGTTTTAGTTTCGGTGGTCAAGATGCTGAACTGGATTGATTTAGAAGTCCTATCACAGCAAAGTAATTGACCCTTCCTCGGCTGGTACCCCCCTAAGCAAACTTTGAAACACACCAGCTCAGCACTTAATTCATCTTTCCTTTGACTTTTAAAGTGGCCTGGGTCAAGAGTAGCCTCTTCTTCCGATGAATGACATAGTGTTGGATTCTTTCTCTATAAAATCATGCAATCCCAGGTTTGACAGTGCCTCACCCCCTGACCTTGGGCCAGGCGCTTAACCTCTACGTCCAGGTGGCTGCACTTCAAACAGAAGATGTTAACATTGACCAGAAGATTCAGGGATGAATAACTTATTAATGATTTGAGAGCACTTAGGACCTATAAAGCACTATAAAAATCCTTCCTGCAATAATATACGGATAGCATAAGTATAGCATGATAGCCAGTTCCAGAGCGGAAATGAACCCCTTAGGTGCCATTTTGGTGTTCTGTGAAATTTAAGCAAAGGAGGATAGCCCTCTTCCACCACAGAGGTTTTGCCAAAGGGCAAATGCATCAAAGTAAGGGGACGCTTGTAAACTTGACTTCTACTTATGTCCCTGTGGCTGTTCTGTAACGATTTGATGTGACCCAAAGTTGTCTTTATGTGTCAAACAGTCTGGGGTCTCCTCATTGCCTTTGGTTTTTTTGGACCAAGAATGTAGAATACAAAGCTTGTGTTATTAAACATGTTGGAGCAGAAAATGCTAAGAGGTTTGGAGCGTGTAAGGGTCTGTCTAGAAACTGCGGTGGAGCATGTGGAAGGAGAGATGGACAGACAAGTGGATACTTTGTCAACCGTCTTAGTGTTTCGGAAAACGTGTAGTAAACGTTTGTGCAGTAAATTTGGAGAATTTACTGTACTGGAATATGAAGCATTTCTAGACCAAAAGAGGCCAATTTAAGTCAAGACTTCAAAGAGATGGTGCTGACTGTCACAGTGGGCGTGTCCTTCTTTTTGCAAGCTCAGCATCTGTAACCCATTCCCATGGTTGGGGAATCCTCCCACCTTAGGAGTTTTGGTGAGAGGCAGAGTCTGCCTTTCACTCTAGCAGGTGGAAATGCAAGATACTCACTTTCCCAAGGCACAGCCAGAGGACGGAGGCCTGGCAGGCAGAGGTACCTACTCCGGACTCTGAAAACAGAACTAGTGACACAAAGAAAGAATCAGACGTAACTCTGTCTGACATTGGCAAAGGATGCAGAAGCCCATGTTCTTGGGCAGCAGAGAGAGTGGTGCTGTGGCCGCACCCATATCCACGATGACCAGAGTCCATGGTCCAAGTTCAGATGTGGTTCTCGATGGTGGCGGCTGTAGACGTTCTTTCTACAGCAGACCTGCAGTGGGATTTTGAGTTTTGCTCCTGCCTGGAGGTCCCTGTCCCAGTGATACTCTGAGATACCCAGTGCCCCTTTGTTGTTATTACCTTTTTAATATGAATATTTCCAAACGTATACAAATCCTCCATCTGCCCACCGTCTACTCCGCCTGGTATAATTTACTTACTAGAGTATTCGAACATCGTAGTTGAATAACTCAATGTGTGTTAGTAAATGTATAGAGCTATATAACCATCCCCCCCATCTCATGACATTTTCGTTTTGTTTTAGTATACAGTTCTAGGAATTCTGACCCATATAGATTTGTTCAGCCACAGCCACACTCAGGATACAGAATAGTTTTCATCACCCCAAAGTACTCCCCTCTGCTATCTATGGTCATACCCTCCCTGCTTCCGACCCTGAGACCACTGCTCTGTTCCCCATCTCTACAGTTTTGTCTTTTCTAGAATGTCATATAAATGGAATCATACGATAGATAGTCTTTTATGTCTTTGCACAACGCCTCTGAGAGTCATCCAAGCTGCTGCATGTGTTAATAGTCTACTCCTTTCTATTAAGTATTTTGTTGTATGGATATAGCACAGCTGGTTTATCCATTCACCTCTTGATGGTCATTTGCATTGTTTCTATTTCCTTTTGTTTTGTTTGTGGCGTATTGGTGTGGGGTGGTGACAATTGTGAATAGAGCTGCTACCCAATATCCTTTTTTTTTTTTTTTTTGAGGTACGCGGGCCTCTCATTGTTGTGGCCTCTCCTATTGCGGAGCACAGGCTCTGGACACGCAGGCTCAGCGGCCATGGCTCACAGGCCCAGCCGCTCCACGGCATGTGGGATCTTCCCGGACCGGGGCACGAACCCGTGTCCCCTGCATCAGCAGGCGGACTCTCAACCACTGCGCCACCAGGGAAGCCCCCAATATCCTTTTTATGTTCTAAAAAATATTTTTCATTTTGAAACAAACTTACAGAAAAGTTGGGACAAATAAAAGTTATACAAATAAGTTTTTCTCTAAACCATTTGAGAGTAATTGCTAATCTGATGTCCCATGATCTCCCAATACTTTGTATTTTCTACAAACGAGAATATTCTACTATATAACCACAGCACAACAATCAAAATCAGAAAATTGGGCTTCCCTGGTGGTGCAGTGGTTGAGAGTCTGCCTGCCGATGCAGGGGACGTGGGTTCGTGCCTTGGTCTGGGAAGATCCCACATGCTGCGGAGCGACTGGGCCCGTGAGCCATGGCTGCTGAGCCTGCGGGTCTGGAGCCTGTGCTCCGCAGTGGGAGAGCCCACAACAGTGAGAGGCCCGCGTACCGCAAAAAAAAAAAAAAAAAAAATCAGAAAATTAACCTTAATACGGCACTACCACCTAATCCTCAGACCCATTCAAGTTTATTCAGTTGACACAATAATGAATTTTATAGTGAAAATATCCAGGTCACAATCACGTGGAGCATTTAGCTGTCATGTTTCTTTAGTCCCCTTCTGTGTGGAGCAGTGCCTCGGTCTTTCAGTGGCTTTCATGACCTTGACACTTTAAAAATCAACAGTCCAGTCCTTTTGTAGAATGTCCTTCAGTTGGGTTTGTCTGATGTTTCCTCTTGATTAAATTAAGCTTTATCATTTTTGGAAGTGATTGTATCCTATCATTTTTTTTTGTCCCATTACTGGTGATGTTCACTTTGATCCCTTGATTTAGGTGGTATATACCAGGCTTAAAAAGTATTTTGTGGGGTGGTACTTGGAAACTATCTAGATGTCCTGTTCTGCATCAAAGTTTAGATCTAGGTCTAGATCTTGATCTAGATGTCCCACAGTATCCGTGGAAGATGGGCTCCAGGACCCCCATGGATACCAAAATCTACAGATGCTCAAGTTCCTTATAGAAAATGGTGTAGTATTTGCATATAACCAATATGTAACCAATGCACATCTCCCTGTATACTTTAAGTCCCCTTCAGATTACTTTGAATACCGAATACAATGTAAAGGCTATGTAAATAGTTGCCCACGAGTGGCATGAATTTGTTTTGTTTTTTGAAACGTTCTGGAACTTGGGGGGGGCAGGTTTAGAATATTTTCAATCTGCTGTTGGTTGAATCTGAGAATACAGAACCTGTGGATATGGAGAGCCGACTGTTTATCTTTTCAGGTATCTACATTCCCATGGTTTTCTGTTTTACTTAATAGTTTATCATCCTTTATCCTCATTGCATATTTTGATGCTCAAATTGTCCCAGATTTGGCCAGCTGGGAGCCCCTTCACACTGGCTCCTGTGTCCTTTGATGTCCCCATCATTCTTGGGGCACGTTCTTGCTTTCTGGTCCTACAAGATGTTCCAGTATCATCTTGTTCTTTCCTTGTGCCAGGCATGTTAATTGATATCAGGACACTGCAGCTCTCAGTCTTTCAGGGAAAAATATATACGTATATACACATACACATCATTACATCTATCTCTTTTCTTTTCTTCCGTCCTTCCTTCCTTCCTTCCTTCCTTTCTCCCTCTCTCTCTCTGTTCCTTCCTGTGTCATCTATCATCATCTATCTATCTCTCTAATGAATATTATTAGTTCATACCAATACCTCCAGTTCCAAACCAACACTACAGAGTTTATTTTAGTTTTTTCCCCTTTCTTGTGACTCCCTTGCCTGCCAGTGAGAAATATGACTTACATCATTGCTGGATCAATTGCTGGATCATATGTAAGTCTATTTTTAATTTTTTGAGAAACCTCCATACTCTTTTCCACAGTGGCTGCACCAGATTACATTCCTACCAACAGTGCACAAGGGTCTCTTTTTCTCCACACCTGCAACAGCACTTGTTATTCCTTGTGTGCTTTTCTAAAACAATAGCCATTCTAACGGGTGTGAGGCGATTTCTCATTGTGGCTTGGCTTTGCATTTCCCTGATGATTAGTGATGTTGAGCACCTTTTCATGTATGAGTTGGACATTTGTGTATCTTCTTTGGAAAAATGTCTATTCAGTTCCTCTGCCCATTTTTTAATCAGATTTTCTTTTGCTAGTGAGTTGTATGAGTTCTTTTTGTATTTTAGATATTAATCTCTTATCACAAATATGATTTATAAATATTTTCTCTCATTCCGTAGATTACATTTTCATTTTGTTAATGGTTTCCTTTGCTGTACAGAAGCTGTTTAGCCCCATTTGTTTATTTTTGTTTTTGTTGCCTTTGCTTTAGGTGTAAGCCTCAAAATCATCACCAAGACCTATGTCAAGGAGCTTATCACCTATGTTTTCTTCAAGGAGATTTATGGTTCCAGGTCTTACATTCAAGTCTGTAATCCATTTTGAGTTGATTTTCGTGTACAGTGTAAGATAGGGGTCCAGCTTCATTCTTTTGTATGTGGCTGTCCAGTTTTCCCAGCACCATTTATTGAAGAGATTATCCTTTCCCAACTGTATATTCTTGACTCCTTTGCTGTATATAATGGACCACACACGCATGGGTTTATTTCTGGGCTCTTTATTTTGTTCCATTGATGTATGTATCTGTTTTCATTCCAATACTATAATATTTTGATTACTGTAGCTTTGTAATGTAGTTTTAAATCAGAAAGTGTGATGCCCCTAGCTTTGTTCTTTCTCAAGATTGCTTTAGCTATTCGGGGTCTTTTGTGGTCCATACAAATTTTAGGACTGCTTGTTGTAGTTCTGTGAAAAATGCCATTGGAATTTTGATAGGGATTACACTGTTTCTATAGATTGCTTTGGGTAGTATGGACATTTTAACAATATTCTTCCAGTCCCTGAGCATGGAGTATCTTTCCATTTATTTGTGTCTTCCTCAATTTCTTTCATCAGTGTACAGGTCTTTCACCTCCTTGGTTAAATTTATTCCTACGTATTTTATTCTTTATGATGCTTTTGTGAATGTGATGTTTTAATTTCGTTTTCAGATATTTTGTTTTCAGTGTATGCAGAAGCAACTGATTTCTGTATGTTGCTATAAGCATAGATACTCCAGCTTTCTTTTGGTTTCCACTTGAATGGAATATCTTTTTCCTTCCCTTCACTTTCAGTTTGTGTGTGTCCTTAAAGCTGAAGCAAGTCACTTATACGCAGCATAGAGTTGGGTTTGTTTTTTTATCCATTCAGCCATTCTATTTTTTTATTGGAGAATTTAGTCCATTTATCTTTAAAGTAATTATTGAGAGGTATAGATTTATTACAACTTTGTTAAGGATTTTCTGCCTGTTCTGTAATTCCTTTTTTCCTCTCTTGCTCTCTTCCTTTGTGATGACTTTCTGTAGTGGTTTGCTTAGATTCCTTTCTCTTTATCTTTTATGTACCTACAATAGATTTTTGCTTTGTGGTTACCATGAGGCTTACATAAAACAAATTATATTTATAACAGTCTATTTTAAATTAATAACAACTTGTTCAAATGCATTCTAAAGCTCTACATTTTTATGCTTCCCCACTCCACATTTTATGTTTTCTTATGGTGTTTGTTTCTTTTTCACAGTTGATTTACAATATTATATTAGTTTTGGGTATACAACATAGTGATTCAAATTTTTTATAGATTATACTCCTTTTAAAGTTATTGTAAAATATTGGCTATATTATCTGTGCTGTACAATATATCCTTGTAGCATATTTTATACATAGTAATTTGTACCTCTTACACATTTCATGTTTTTGATGTCACAATTTATATCAAATTATCCATTAACAAATTATTGTAGTAACAGTTATTTATACAATATCTGTTTAATAAGATAAATTTTCTTATTAAACAAGCCAGAATTGGTTTCTGTTGCTTGCAATTAAGAACCAAACTACTATTCTTCTATACCTGGAATGTCCCCAGACCTCACCAGCTGAGGGTACAAAAAAGCTGAGGTCAGTTTACTAGTTAGACACTTATTTTGTTAGTCAAACAGCTTGTGTAACTACAGTATCCCAAGGTTGTTGTATCCCAGCCCCAATCCAGCCTTCAGATGACAGTTCAGCTGACATATTAGCTGCAACTTCATGAAAGATCCCGAGCCAGAACTACACAGCTAAGCTGTTCCCAAATTCCTGACCTACAGAAACTGTGAGATAATAAATGTTGTTTAGAGCTGCTAAGTTCTGTCATAATTTGTTACACAGCAATAGATAACTAATATAAAACTGTGTCCTCATTCTTTGCTTATAAAGTACTGAGAGCTCTTATTTTTTAAAGTCAGTTTTATTGAGTTATAATTTATATACACTAAAACCCATCCTTCTTTCATGTACAGTCTTATGAGTTTCAACAAATATATGTAGTCATATAATCCTCACTACAGTGAAGATACAGACTTTCTCTCCCCCAAATTTTCTCATGACCATTTGTAGTCAATCCCTTGCTCCACTCCATCACCTGGCAACTGATCTGAGTTTTGTGTCTACAGATTTGCTTTTTCCAGAATGTGATAGATATGGAATCATACAGTTTTTGCCTTTTGAGTTTGGCTGTTTTCACTTAACATAAGGCTTTTGACATTCATCCATATTGTGGCATATGTTATTCATTTTTCCTTTCTTATTGCTGAGTAGTATCTCATTGTAAGGTTGTGCCACAATATGATTATCCATTCACAGTTGACGGACATTTGGGTTGTTTCCAGGTTTTGACAATTTAGAATACAGCATAATAGGTCCCTCACCCACCCTTGGGTGTATAAAAGGAAAAATATTCTTTGGGTATAGTTGTTAAAATGTAGGTGTCTTTCCTGTACCTTCATGGGGGAACAGAGGGGAGCTTTTGCTCTCACTTCATGCCAAGTGAGGAGGGCTTCAGTAAACCCCCCAGAGAGCTTGACCTGTGTCCCCCTGAAGCTGGAGGGACTCAGGGATTGATATCCAGCACGTACCTGAAAAAGCCCAAAGGTGGGATGGTGCAGCTAGAAGGACCTAAGGGGCAGAGCAAAGAGAGTTAGGGTTGTGTTGGGAATGGCTTCATTTCCAGAGTTCGGCAGGGAAAGTTTTTCATGCACGTTTTTTGTAAGCTGAATGTGGCCCCGTGGAAGGGGAGTTGGCTGGTAGTTTTCATAGAAATGATCCTGTCCCACAGGCTTTCTGCCAGGGTAGAGATGGCCTCAGCCAGAAAAGGTTCAAACACACCAAGATGCAGAGGCTGAGGAGGCTTGGCCTATGTCAAGGGAACTGTGGATCAACGAACCCTCCCAAACTACAGAGGTTGCCCACAACAGGATGAATCAGGATTTGGAAGCTCCTGGGACTTTGGTCCTTATCTCTGAAGTACCCTGGAGACCAAGTAGCAAGGTGGAGAGGTCTCCGAAGAGAGATGTCCTCAAGCATGGACCTTCCCACTTAGCCCTCTCCTCCCCCTACTCAATACGTGTGAACAGCCTTCCATCTGGTGGCAAACACTCGTTAAGTGTGGAGAATGCAGACATCTTATTGGAGATGGATGGGGGCATGAAAGGAGAGCTGTATCTTCAGATAAGGGTGGAATGGAAGAGACCCAGTGGGGAAATTCTCTTTGGGAGGGGGTGTGGTCATTCTTCCAATATCTTTAAAAAGATGAAGGTATTGCATCCACCAAAAAAACCAACAACAAACTGGATGTTTTAAACATGAAAAGAAAGGATAGGGCTCTCAGACATTAAGAATACAGGTATGGGCTCCTCCACAGCTCACCATCCAACCCTGAAAGACTGTTTCCTTCTCATTGCTCCAGACTGTCTGACGTAGCCTTGTCCTCACAACCTTACACTCCTCATTGCAGATCCTGCAAACATCTGCAACCCCATTTCCTGTCCACCACCACTCAGTTCACCTATTCGTGTCAATGTTACTTCTTCAGCTTGGGCCGTGTGCATGGTTGCTATAATATATGTAGCCATATCCTAGTCACATGCACTGACCAGCTGCAGGGGGTAAGAGCCACAAGCCTTGGGCGCTGTGTATGTGGATCCCTCTTAGGGCAGGGTCACGCTTGGTGTTAGCCACCCCTCAGGACTCACACGGGAGCCTAAAGAACCTGAGGGCCTGTGCGGAGAGGGCCTTGCTCTCTTGCCTTCCTCCATGAAAGACCCAACACACACGGGGCGGGGAGTGGCCTCGTAGTGTTGATGTTGCGTTGGCGCGATCTCATGGAAGCAGGTTGGAGCGGGAAATATAGAATCGAGTGGGGCTGGGGTTTTGCACAATTTCTGGATTGTGTTTATCTCTTGCAGTTTTGTGATCTTGATGGGTATTTTCTTGTTGTTCTCCCTTAGAAAGTTTAAGCCTTCTCCTAGTGTGTCAAAATCAATCAGTGAAAGACACCAAGCCTAGGGGTTGATGTCCAAGTTTATATTTGTACCAGAGGCTTAAAGAGGACGGTCCACGCCTGAGGGGCAGCATGGTAATCAGCAAAGTGAATGGCCCCAAGAGGACATAAAAGTCAGGGTGGGGGAAGATTGTCTTTCCAGAGATAAAGCTTGGCACGTCTGAATTTCACTAAAGGAAGGAGGCAGAACCAACTCCCAGTATATGTGCTCCTAAACTCTTACATCACCTACCTGGTTATCCCAGAAAAACCTCTGTAGATAGGGTGAGTTATCAATAAACTGATTTTTGCTTATTTATTTTCTAATTGTTTTGTGCTGCTGGGGACCCACAAGCAACATGAAAGAAAAAGTAATTTGCTTCGTCTTCAATTTAGCAAAGATAGCCAAGCCATTATCCTCTCAGTTCTGGGCTGCTTTTCCTGTGGGGTTGTTCATTCATTCATTTAATACATATTAAATGAATTCATAAATTGAGCATCTCCTATCAGGCACTGTGAGGGACTGGAGATATCACGGTGAGCAAACAGAGACAAAAGGGTCATCTTCAGGGAAACTTACAGCCTGGTGGGGAGAGAAAATTTCATCAAATGAACAGAAATCTATTTGAAGTCTTCATTGGGCTAACTGCTATGGTGCTGTAGGAGCCTGCATCTCACCTAGTAGAGGCAGGGGGAGCTGGGGTCAGAGAAGGCTCCTTGAGGAAGTGACAACTGAGCTAGGCTGGAAGGATGAGAGGAGTTACTATGGAAGGAATGAAAAATGAACATTCCAGGAAGAGGGACCAGCCTTTGTTTTAGAACAAGGCCATCAAGAAATTAAGCTGGAGTTGCTCTAAGGATGGAAAAGATGGTGGTTGATGCTTCAAGAAGAGGAAGTAGCCTGACACTGATGGAAGAGTCAGCTTTTGTAAGCCTGGAAGAAGGGATGTGGTTGAGGGATGTGTGGTGGGTAGCTGTGGGTGGTGACCCCTGGGGCTTGATGGAATGCGATGCCTCAGAGGGAGCCTAACCTGTGGGAGGTGGCAGAGGGCTACATATTGGGCCTTTGGACCACGGAAGGTTGCAGTGAGGGGCACTGGGCCTTCCCCACAGCCTGCCTTCCCTCCTCCCCCAATGTCTGAATGAAGGAAAGGATTAACACTTGATGGCTAACATCATAAGCAGGAAAAGCAATGAAACAACAACACTTTAATGAGTAGCAGTATATGTGGTGGCATGGACCCTTGTGTCTGGAGCCAAAGCACTTACAAATCCCAGTTCTACTATTCAACAGTCTTTCCATCTTGGGCAGTTACTTGACCTCCTTGGGTCTCAGTTTCCCCACTGAGGGGAAAGTGGGGATAACCCTATATGTTTTATCGAGTGGTGGGGAAGATTTCAATTGGTTAATACATGTGAAGTTCTTAGAGGTGGCTGGTGCAAAGTGCTATGTACATGTTAGGAAAATATAGCAGCCAGAGGTGAGGCCCTTCTCCAATTTTCTTGGACTCCATAGGGCCGTGAAGGCTGGTACAGCTTGCAGGAGCAAGAGAGGCCGCAAAGTGGGCTGAATTTCCAGCCAGACTGAGGGAAGTGGTTGAGGTCTGAGCTGGGAAAACAAATGTTACCATAACATTCTATGCAACCAAGTTCTCAGACCGCTTGCCTTTAGGATTACTGGCGCAGCCAGAAGCAATTCTATTCTGAGAAAATTAGCGCTGGTGGTAACGCTAAATCAAGGACAAAGAAAGATGAGTGATTTTATGGGCAATCAGACACGTGCAGCCACGTGGGTCACAGAGTCCTCGAGGACCTGAAACTGTTCCCTTCAGACAAGGGGTCAGGATCTCAGCACCGGCACTCAGCTTTGGTGGGCTGGCCTGGGAGCCCCGCTGACCATCATTGCAAATAGCGTCTCAGAGGAAGCCCACCTATAATTCCAAGTGCTCTGTCGCAAAGTTGTGCGATTGGCTGCAGGCTCAAGGAGGAAAGCAGCTCGTCGTTCACAACACATCTGGGAAGCTCACAAAGACGAAGTAAGATCCTGTCCCCTCCCCCGGGCCGGTCGGCCCCCAAAGAAAGAAATGCAAAAGAACAATCTTGTTCGACGATGAACAGGCCCAAAGAATGGCCCCCCAAGGCTCGGGAACCCGGCCAGGTGTGGGTCTCCGGCAGGGGCCGCGGAAGCCCGGCCACGTGGGTCAAGCCGCTCCGCCCCCGGCCTCGTCGTCCCGCCCCCCGGCCTCGTCGTCCAGTCCCCGCGCCAGAGCCGCCGCCGCTGCCGCCGCCGCTCGGGCCTGCTGCAGGTGCGTCTGCGCCGGGGCCAGGCCGGCATCTGCGCGGCCTTCCTGGGCTCCAGCCTGGGGTCCGGCAGAGCACGCGTTCCCGCGGGGCCGAGCTCAGCGGCTGGGTGTGGACCGGGGGCTCACCGGGCCGGACGCGGAGGCGGGGCCAGCCGGCCAGCGGCGCGCCTGCGCGGCTTGAAAGCACCCGCCGATTCCGGGGTCCAAGATGGTGGCAGAGGAGGGGGAGGAGCGCGAGGGGGAGGGGAGTGCGCCCAACTTCTGCGGGTGGACCCGGGAGGCAGCCCCGGCCGCAGCCGCACGTGCGGAGGCCCGAGGCCCTGTGTCTTCCCGGCACAGCGCGGCCGAGAGACGAGGGAGGGGAGGAAACGAGGTCGGAAAGTCATGTGGCCAGGGCAGGTGGGCCTGGTAGGCTGCTGTGAAGGGGGAGACCCTGGGGGCCCCGGGCAGGACGTCCCCTTGGAGTAGAGTCACTCTGGGCACTGCAGCAGCCCGGGTGGCAGATGTGGGGTGGCCTAGGCCGGCTGGTGGGCCTGGGAGGAACGGCCAGATCTGCACGTAGTGTAAAGCTGCAGCCTAAGGGATTTGCTGAGCTGTGGGTGCGAGATGCTGAAGGAAAGGAGAAGTGGGCATCAAGGAGGATGGTGCCCTAAGGCTTTGTAGGAAGAAGTTTTGGGGAAAGTTCCGGAGTTCGGGCTTGGCTGTGTGAGGTGGGAGCGCCATCTTGAAGCCTTGGGAGGTTGGGAGATCCAGCGAGGTAGGAGAAAAACCAGGAGAGGATGGCGCCTGGAAGCCGGGAGGAGGAAGTGGTTTCCGGAGAGGTGGTCAAGTAGGAGCCTTGGGTTTAGCAAGGCTGGTGACCTTGACAAGAGCAGGTGGTAGTAGGGGAGAGGGAGTGAGTCTGCCAGTGTCGATACCAGGGGGCTAGAGCATTGCATTTATTTAGCTCATAGGTGTTCAAAAAGTATTTAGTGAACAACTGTGTAAGTTTTTGCAGTTCCTTTCCAATGTACTTACTGTGTATTTTATTTTTTAATAAATTTATTTATTTTTGGCTGCGACGGGTCTTCATTGCTGCCACGTGGGCTTTCTCTAGTTGCGGTATGCGGACTTCTCACTGCGGTGGCTTCTCCTGTTGCAGAGCACGGGATGTAGGCGCACGGACTTCAGTAGTTGTGTCTCGCGGGCTCTAGAGCACAGGCTAAGTAGTTGTGGCGCACGGGCTCAGTTGCTCCGCGGCATGTGGGAACTTCCCGGACCAGGGCTCAAACCCGTGTCCCCTGCATTGGCAGGCGGATTCTTATCCACTGCGCCACCAGGGAAGCCCATTATCATGTATTTTAAATTAATGTTCTGTAAATTTTTTTTTCTCGAATTCCTAATATAACCTTACATTTATTGTGTTTTTCAGAATTGGTGGGGTGCCCCCTTTCTCAACAGGGAACCTGAGACATTTTTCTTTTTTTCTAATTGGGTAGGTGAGTTTCCAGTTTCACAAGAAAGCTTGGTTAAGTAGGTACTGCCATTCACCCAGAGTAATATCAGTGTTTGGGCACCTATCCTGCACCCAGAAAGCTCCCAATGACTGTGATGAATGAGTTTTTCTCTCCTGAGGCCCTTCTTCCCACCTGAAGGTAAAAGCAAGGCAGGATAATTGGTGGCTTCACCCAGGGCATTTTTCACCCCTGAGGGCTTTTGGACCAGATAACCTGAGTTCTTCCTCCTCTGACTCAGCACAGTGGGGACCTTCTACCCTACCACCGCACCACCCAGGTATTTGCTTTTGCACTTGAATCGGGATGTGAGCTTGCAGAAGCTAGAACCACTGCCCACCCTGATCCCTCAGAAACGCAGATAAATGTTGGCACAGAGGATGCTTCCGATGAATACTTTGAGGTAGCATCTTGAAAATAGACTTATGTTCTGAGCATTTACGATTATGGAGATAAACTTCAGGTGGCACTGTTCTAAGACGTGTAAAAGTTTTGTTCTTAATCTCTCCTTTGTTTTCACATTTACCGAGAGACTTGGAGAACGTCTTGTAAGTTAATGGAAAATTTAGCAAAACAATTCCTACATTCATTTAAAAAAAAAATCATGTGATGACTAATAAAACAGGCAGTAGACCTGTTTAGTTTTTGTAACCCACAAGACCAAAATTATCTCACTGATGCATTACTTCAGATAGACATGAAAAACTTAGACTCCACTAATAAATTAGTATGATAAAAGATTTGAAATAAAAAGAATATACATATTTAAAAGTATTTTAATTGTATACAGTTCATGAGTATGTTTATATGCATATATATGTTTATATATATATAAGATATATGTGTATGTCAATAGACATTATAATTCACATAAGATGAGAACTAAAGCTGTCTTCCCCCAGAGTACTTGCTCATTGCATTTCCTAGACAAACAATCTAGATACTAGTGGTTTTTGGAAATATTGAAACATGAGCAAGGAAAACTTTTTTCCATTTTATTATTTTGAGTTCAGTATTATGGTGAAAGTAATTATTATTACTCAATAATGAGAACATTTGAATAGAAAAACTTGGATGAAAAATTAATAACATTTTACCCAGATAATACAAGTCTTAATTTTGTCAATTCTAATTAAAAACTCCTTCTTAATAATCTCAAATTTTTGACAACTCTTTATAATTAGCAACAAATTCAGTACTTAAGTTCAGAGTAGAATGAAGATTTGCCTTCATTTCACAGCTATCCTGCAGAAGACCTACCATTTAGACGCTCATGCAGAAGAGCTGTACATATAGCAGTATAGTCAATTGCTTTATGTTGATGCCTTTGTTGATTGGATTTTAAATCCTTAAATCCTTTTAAATGCTTAATGACTTTAAAAATCCTACCTTTATGTCTAAGAAAAAACATGACAGTTTACTCAGGAGTTGGTCTAGAATTCTT
The DNA here is from genome assembly GCF_937001465.1 of Orcinus orca. Taxonomy (NCBI): domain Eukaryota; kingdom Metazoa; phylum Chordata; class Mammalia; order Artiodactyla; family Delphinidae; genus Orcinus; species Orcinus orca. The sequence continues at coordinate 95,691,425 of NC_064568.1, read as the reverse complement.
TGAAAATAAGTGGGAATGTTTTCTAACATTTAAAAACTTAACAGAGGAAGAAAATAATTTTCTGGATCAAAGTGATGTCTCCAGATTTAAATATTAGAAAGCAACAGTGCAATCAAACATCTTTGAGAGAAATAACGGAACATATTAAGCACAAAATAGCATAAGTAACTTCATGCAACATACAAGGAGCTTTTAGTAAAGTGAAGCAGTTTTGGGAACATTAATCTTTACAGTGTTCATCAAGATGGGCAAGTTTAACATTTATCATCTATGACAACATCTTAAAGCCTCAGCTGGATCTGAGAAAAACCCCTTTTCTTGATAATTATTGAAGCTGAGTGATGGGAACACACATACGAGTTAGTAATACTATTCTATTTTTGTATATGTTTAAATTTTTCCATAGTTAAAAAAATAAAGCATAAACTGTAGATAGTTACACCGTTAATGAGGTGTTCAAGTAGTTAGTTTTTCCAAATCAATTGAAATTTGTCAGAAGCTTACGCCCGTGCTGGCGGAAAATCCTGCCAAGTTGTTTTCCTCATGCTTCCTTTAAATAAAGCACTGGGGGGCTTTCCAGGATAGTCGGGCATCCCCATTGTTGTCGTCTGCAGGCTGCCCACCAGAGTGGCCCTCCTTGGCCACTGGGCATCTGAGCCTGCCCACCTTCTCCCCCTGGCAGCCTGTCAGCCAGGGGCCTTTTTTGGCACTATCTTTGCCTCTGACCTCATGACTGCAGAGGGTCTTGTCCCCTGAGGTTGTTCTGGAAACCAACACTACACTATTTTTCTCTAACCTACTCTCTTTTTCAGAATTCCAAGCTACTTGTCCAGTCTTTTTGATTAAAGCAGAGACAGGTTGCAGTGAAAATTTGTTGACATTTTGTTTGCTTGAAAGTTTGTTTGCTTCTTGTTGTTTTTAAGTGAGGTTTATTGAAATGCAACTTATATACTGTAAAATTCACCCTTTTGTTACACAGTCTATGAGTTTTGTAAAAACACCACAAAATAAAGACATAGAATTTTCCCTGGTTCTACCTGCCTTCCCTTCCCTCAGTCCCTGGATACCACGGAGGTGATTTCTGTACCTGTAGTTTTGCCCTTTCAGAATATCATATAAATGGTCTCAAACAGTAGGCAGCCTTTTAGGTCTGGCTTCCTTCACTAAGCATAATGCTTTCCTTTTTTCAAAAGAAAGCACCTTTATTTTTATTTTTATTTTATTTTATTTTTTTGCTGTAGGCAGGCCTCTCACTGTTGTGGCCTCTCCCATTGCGGAGCACAGGCTCTGGACGCACAGGCTCAGTGGCTATGGCTCACGGGCCCAGCCGCTCCGCGGCATATAGGATCTTCCCGGACCGAGGCACGAACCCGCGTCCCCTGCATCGGCAGGCGGACTCTCGACCACTGCACCACCAGGGAAGCCCAGCAACTTTATTTTTGAAATAATTTTAGGTTAATAGAAATGTTGCAGACATAGTATACAGAGTTCCCATATACCATTTACCCTGTTTCCCCTAAGGTTAACACCTTACTCAGTTTAGTACAGTGGTCTAAACTAGGACGTTTACATTGATATAGTACCGCTAACTAATTGGCTCACTTCATATGTTGCCACTAATGTCCCTTTTCATGTCTCGAATCCAGTCTGGGATCCCACAGTGCATTTAGTTGTCATGCCTCCTTAGTCTACAAACTGGGACATGTCCCCAGTCTTTATCCTTCATGACCTTGATAGCTTTGTTGAAGAGTACTGGCCACTTTTGCCATAGAATGCTTGCTCAGTTGGGGTCTGTCTGATGTTCTCTTACAATTAAATTGAGCTAATGCATTTTGGGGAAAAATACCACCCAAGTGATGTTTTGCTCTTCTCATGGCATCATATGATAGACGAAGATGAAGTAGTATGAAGTAGATGAAGTCCGTATGTCTTAGAACTGGTGATGTTAACTTTGGTTACTTGGTTAAGGTCGTATCTGCCAGGCATCTCCACTGTCGTATTACTATTGTGTAATACTTTGAAAATGCATCCGTGTTGCACGTATTACCAGTTTTTTCTTTTTATTGCTGAATAAGATTTCATTGTATGGACGAATCACAATTTGTTTACCCTTTTAAGAGTTGATAGACGTTTGGTTTGCTTCCAGATTTAGACCTGGCACTATCTGCTAGGCCTGTTGAACATCAGTAATTTCACAGAACACCAACATCAGGCAGGGCTACCCTGTGATCACAATGAATCCGGACAAAAATAAGACAACTCCATAATTAGGTCTGAACCCAGACATAAATAAGAACTTTGTCTAAACCACTAAAATGGCAAAACACCCTCCTATCCTGGCTAATAGGAGGGCTGCTGCCTCTTGACCAATCCCAGCTCAAGCCTCCCTTCAGTCCTTCCTCCTAGATCACACTCACTGAATTATCCAATTAAAGTATACTTTTTCCTGACAGCATCCAATCCAGATCAAAGCCTCCTTCCTGACCCTCCCCAGCTTTACCCAACACAAGCCCAAATCCTGTAATAAATCCTTCCCAGCACATCACCAGGACGCCTGCAGTTCCTCACCGTGAGCTGCTCCATCCCTGCACTTGCTCAGCTGCAGGTGTGTTCTAGACTTCTGCTGGAGAGCACTGACAATGCAAACAATATATAAACACACCTGTTGAAAATCATCACTTCCACTCTTGTCGCCATACATCCTACTTCTCACCCCAATTCTTGTTACTAATTTCTTGGGAATTCTTCCATTTATTTTTTAAACACAAATGCAAGTAAGTACTATGGTATAACTTGTATCCCCCTTCCTTCCTCTTACAAGGCACTATTTACACCTGACTTTTGTCCCCTATTCTGGAAATCTCTATCAGATTAGAGGGGACAGCTCATTCTGTTTTTTATTTTTAACATGTGAAATCTGAACATTGGAAAGATTTATGGAATGAAATAATCTGATTTGGCACTAACAGAGTTTTGAGGCTCATCTTCCAGACATTTATTTTTAACCTCTCTGAATACCCTCTGCTCTACTGATATCAACACTCACTTCTGAAGCCAGCGAGCTGTCTGCTTATAAATACTGAGGCAACCAGCAAATCACATTTAATTAGACTTTGAATTAGACTTTGTTCATTTGGGTCATTGTTGTTGTTTAATTGTAGTAAAATACATATAATGTAAAATTTACCATCTTAACTGTTATTTGGGGTGCGATTCAGTCGTGTTAAGTACATTCACATTCTTGTGCATCCATTCTCCAGAACTCTTTTTATCTTGCAAAACTGAAACCCATTATTTTTATTTTTAAACCATTTTATAGTTTACATGCAGTAAAATTAACCCTTTTTTAGTGCAGAGTCCTATGGGTTGTGACAACACAATCATGTAACCACCACCACAATCATGATGTAGGACAATTCTGTCACTCCCCCATATCCCCTCGTGCCCTTTTGTGTATTCACTCCTCCCTGGTCCGGCAGCCACTAATATGTTTTCTGTCCCCATAGTTTTATCTAGTCCAGAATGTCATATACGTAGAGTCATACGTGCATTCTTTTTTTATAGCAGCCATGTTGCATACTGTGAATGTGTCATTGTTTATTGAACTCATCCCCTGCAGATGGACATGTAGGTTGTTTCTAGTCTCTTGCTGTTAATCACAGTAGTCTAAAGAACAGCCCTGTAGATATGTCATTTTGGATGTGTGCAAGTGTCACTGTTGTAAAACTACCCAGACTTGGGAGTGCTAAGTCAAAGGGAAAATGCATTTGTTTTTGATAGGTTGTCCTCCAAGGGGATTGGAAAGTTTTGGGAAATGTGTTATTTTTCTATTTTTCCTGTATATACAGACCTTTAATCCTGAGTTCTGCCAACAGTGTGATCCACTAGATAGAAGTCAGCTATGTCAGTTACCCTTTTGATGTCATGGATCTGAATATTGCCTTTCTCTGTGTCTGTTTTTCTTCTATATAACTCCTAGGATAGGTAAAGATTTACTAAATGTGCTTGAAGACTCGTAAGTTTCTTTGAGACGATGTCATCTTAACCCTATTTGTTGTCATAGCGCATATCTTCCCTGCCTAGTTCAGTTCTCAGAATTTACATTCTCATAGAAGCTATATTTTGATGCAAAGTTGAGGAGCCAGTGGTTTTCATACCTTTTTGAAAGCATCAGAAGCTGTGTTTCAAATGAGTTCTCCCATCTGACCCCTTCCCAAGTCTCTGAGGCTGTGGTTCTCAAACTCGCACACTCATCAGAATCACCCGGAGACAGAGATGGGCCCCACTGCCAGAGTTCCTGATTCAGTGGATCTGGGGTGGAGCCCATGACTTTGCATTTCTAACAGGATCTCAGGGGATGCTGCTGCTGCTGGTCTGGGGACCATACTTTGTAAACCACTATTCTGGGCACCTAGGAGCGCTTGAGAACACACAATGAAAACAGCTGGTTTAGAGGATGAACACCCTGAAAATTGCTACAGAAGATTTCTGTTAAGGGCATTCTTTTGCATATATGTGTATGTGTGTATGTATATATTTGCAGAAATACCAGTATTTTCTGATTGTTTCTCTTTGTTTTGTGATTTTTCTAAAGCCCGTCTCAATAATTAGTGCGACGCAGAGAACCTGATGCCACCTCTCCGGATTGTCCCAAGCCGTTTACTTTCCCAGCTGTATTGTGGATTGAAACCTCCAGCCTCTATACAAACCAAGATTTGCCTGACAATGGCTCGTCCAAGTTCAAGTAGGTCTTCGCAGCCTGCCCTCTCATCTCCAGTGGAATTTGAAATACCTGAACGTTCCTGCCCTGTGAGGGGGAATGTCTGTATTGAAGTGGGTACGGGGCAGGATGGTGGAGAAAGTCGCTCTGTCCTGTTGTCCTTAGGGAAGCCCTTTCTAGGACAGGGTCAGAATTATCTCTCAGTAGCCAAGTTAAGTCCATTTAAGACATTCTGTTGCTTCTTCAGAATGTTTGCATTTAAGCTTTTCACACATGATTTGTATTTTAAACCCCTCACCTCTCGGCAGGGCAAGAAAGCTAGTGATCGTGCTGTGGGTACTATGGGGTTAAATTTTCTACCAGACAGAAATGATTTGTATCTCTACCTGACAAAAACCTGCAAGTCAACTCTGACCTACGAATCTATTCATCAGTAGGATGACAGAGTTTACATTTGAGGTAGAAAAGACCTCTAGGGTAAAGTTCTATGGGTGAACTTTAGGTCCGTAAGGATGTTTGTAGGTTTTGAATCCAGGAGTCATGTAAATAGTTCCTAGAAAAGTACTGATGTATTTTCTTATTAAGCATCTTGTTCTTTCAGGAGATTAGATCGGATTACAACCTCTAACCCACCCAGACTGGGTTTCTTTTTCTGAATTCTTCCTGGTTGGACAGCTTTCGTGGGCCCTGCTTTTCACACTGGTCTGTCTCTGAAAGGGGTGCGAATTCAGGCAGCGCTAGTGTGGTTGGCAGGCCACCGGGCTGGTTGCACGCAGGGGCACCGTGTGCCTAGACCGTCTTCATCCAGTTGAGCTTGTGCTGCTGAAAGCATGGTCCCAGAGCTCCAGGACCGAGCGGGAGAGGGGGCCGGAGCCTCTGCATCTTCTGTTTCTGAGGCTCTGCTTTTATTCTTTGTTTATTCTTGCCAGTCGTCAGGGAGGAAGGGAAGGGGAGGAGAGATTTGGAGCCTCTTTTGAGATTCTCTGTCCTGGGCTAGCCATAGAGGCAGCTCTGAGCTTACAAGGGGGAGGAGGTCCCCACCCTGCCTGGAGGAGCCATCAGGTATGAGAAACTGGTAAGATGCACATCACCAGCCTAGGGTGCGCAATGACGTCGCCTTCCGTTTAACGTTCACTTTGTTGTCTGTGAGCCCCCATCCCACTGTCTTCCTTCCCTTCCTCCTTCGCCTGTTCCACGTCTCAGGGGCGCTCGATCAGTCCGAGGGTTGATGAGCCTCGGTTGCCATTCCTCCCAAGGGAGACCAGAGAGCCTGTTCCAGCAGCCAAGCAGCCTGCTTCCACTGCAGGTTGAGCGCAGGTTGGCCACTCCTGGAAGATACCTGTGCCCGGCAGACCCTGCCCTGGTGGCCCAGGCCAGCCGCAGGCCGCGCTGGTCCACACTCGCTTCTCCGCGTAGGGGCACTGGAGGACGTTTCTTCCCCCGCAGCTTATGCTCGGCTCTGCTGCACTGCTTAGGCCTGGCCTGCGGGGCCGTGGCGTTTCCTCACCCCAGGCACGAGGGCCACAGAGCCGCGGCGCCTGGGAGAGAGGGCGTTGCTCTCGGCCTCATCTCTGCCGCCCGGAGAAACGACGGCAGTCCCAAGCCTGGCGATGGATGACATTTCGTTTCAGTACCAAAGTCCACCTTTGGCGGCGATGCTCATCGAGTGCTTGGTGCGGCGCCTGGGCACCGTGAGCCCTCACGGCAGGAGGGCTGCTGCCCCTGTTGGTCTGAGGTCAGGCGGGAGGATGCCCGGAGGTGCAGGGTTAGGCCTTGCATCCTGGAGCGCAAGCCACAGGCTGTGACCACGACTCCCTGCTGTCGTGTTATTCTCTGTGTTCAGTTCCCTTCCGTTACCCCAAGTCTCTGGGGACGTCTTGTTGTAAAGACCAGCTCTGACTCGAGCTGTAAAGGAGAAGGTCATGGGTCCAGATTGGGACAGAGCGTTTATTCACAGAGGAGGGGCCCTCACCTTCACCCCGGTGGTGATGCCGAGCGAAGCTGGGATTAGCAAGATCCTCAAAGGGAAGTGAATTTGGAAAGGAAGGGAATGCTTTGGGGTCCCGCGGGCCTGAGGTCAGTCCTCACACACACACAAGCTTGTTTTTACTTTTAAGAAGGAAGGTGCAACCCCGTCCATTAGCGTTTTTTTAAATTTTTAAATTTTTAAATTTATTTATTTATTTTGCGGTACGCGGGCCTCTCACTGTCGTGGCCTCTCCCGTTGCAGAGCACAGGCTCCGGACGCACAGGCTCAGCGGCCATGGCTCACGGGCCCAGCCGCTCTGCGGCATGTGGGATCTTCCCGGACCGGGGCACGAACCCGTGTCCCCTGCATCGGCAGGCGGACTCTCAAACACTGCGCCACCAGGGAAGCCCCCATTAGCGTTTTTTAATCCTCATAGTAGCCACCCTTTACGGAAGGCACTATTGTGCACATGAAACAGCCAAGGAAACCCAGGATAGCAGAGGGTCAGTCATTCACATAAGATCTCGCTTGCGGGAGATGGGGTGGGATGCAGGGCCAGTGCTGTGCGCCCCAAGCCCCTATCTCTTTCTTAGACGTTGAACACTCACACATCAGGTGCCTGGGGGCGTCTTCATGGTACGAGAAGGATTTTCATTTGCTCATCTTAAAGTATAATTTCACGCAAGGTCAAGTTTCAAAATACAGGCAGTTGATTTGGGATGTAAATGTCCAAATGGTGCACTGAATTGACCAAGATTTTATTCCCTCTAGGTATGGCTGACTTCCGGAAGTGTTTTGCAAAAGCCAAGCACATAGTCATCATTTCAGGGGCTGGCGTCAGTGCTGAGAGTGGGGTACCGACTTTCAGAGGAGCGGGAGGTTATTGGAGAAGATGGAAGGCTCAGGTTAGTCATGTCTCCACAACAGCGAGAGGCTCTTCTGCATGAAGCCATAATAGTGTTTGACTCGCAACCTATACCTACTCCTGACACCCAGAGAGGAAAGTTTTGAAATTTACCATGACCCTTTTGTCGTGTTTGTTTTGGCATCGACACACGGTCCGTATGATTAAGATCTCAGATTTAAGCAAAGCAGCCTCTTTCCTTTCTTTCTAGGCATGTATTGACTGCACTTATTCAGATAACAATTGGGTTTCTTCCAGTAACTAAAGTGGAACCAGAAAACTTTGGTTAGCATAATTCATTACTTTTCTATCGATGTTGAAATTAAGAATTACACATTTTTAAAAAGTTTCTCTGAACTTTTCATGTGAAAAACAGTGTTGAATTGTTAAAGGCTTAGGCCTTGATGCTCAAAACTTTACATGAAGGTCATTAGGATGTAAGTTCTCTGGGGGCATGCAGTTTTTTTAATTCAGTTTTTATTAAGGTATAATATATTGGGAAAAACTCAAACTTTTTGGCCAACCCCATACATGCAATAAAATTCGCCAATATAAGTGTACAATTCAGTGAGTTTTAATAAATGTATACAGTGGTGCAGCCACCACCAGGATCACGGTGTGGAACATTTCTGTGCCCCAGAATATTCCCTCAAGGCCCCTGTAGGCAGTCTCCTCCCCACTCCCTGGCCCAGGAGATCCCTAGTTTTGGAGGGCAGGGAAATGTGCCTGTTTTCTTCATCGCTCTATCCCCAGCTCCCAGAACTCTGGCACATGTAGACGCTTAGCAGATTTCTGTTGGTCGAAAGAAGGCAATCATGAGTAATTACTTCAATGCATGACTTCCAGATTCATAGGTAGTTTCTTACCGAGGGAAGGGTTAATGAATCTGCCCTTCCTTCCCGATTAAATGTCTCAGGCTGGCACATGTTTAGGATGTCTTGTCACCTCTCTGCTGCCCTCCGGGCGAGTCTGGGGATCATCACCTTAAAGGTGAGGGAGGGGAGAAAGGAGAGCAGAGGGCCCTTAGGGTCCCACAAGAAGGAGCAGCTGCGGAGGGCAGTCCCTGGGTCTGAGAAGCAGGGCGGGGTGGGGGCGGACGGGGGTGCTCAGCGGGCATCAGGAGGGCCTTCCAGAGGGGTGGTCGGTGGTGTCAAAGCAGCTCAGGGTCTGTGGGGACCCAAAGAAGTCAGTCGACGGTTTGACTCCACCTGTGTTCCAGGGCTGCAGCTTCACGCGCTGCCTGTGACCGCTTCGGGCCACCGGAGGTCTAAGTGGGGACAGGAAGGAAGGAGGTACAGGGTTGATGTAGATGATGGTCCGCTCCTCCGATGCAGGCTGACTTTAGCACCAGGTCCAAGGGTGACCTTTACAGTAAAATGCATAGTCCCAACCCGCCTCAATCCATCTATGGAACATTTCAGTCATTGCCAAGGGTTCCCCTCCCCCGAGCTTCCAGCCCCAGACAGCTGCGGACCACACTGCTCTTCCACCGCCGATGAGACTTGCCTCTCCTAGGAGAGGAATCGCACTTTAAAAATATGTATTTTATATATATCCTGTTACTATAATGTATATACTATTTTTTATATGTGTAGTTGTGTGTGTGTGTGTGTGTGTGTGTGTGTGTGTGTACCTATCATCATAGTTATAAAAACCGAGTTTTTCAGCTATGGCCATTATACCTCAGTTGGGCATGTTGCATTTTACTTTTCTTCCTGGATAAATGAGCTTGGCATCCTGTAATGTGGAGCTCCATGGAAAACTGGATTCCAGACTCAATTACCTTCCCGCCGGTTACTCGACTTCACGTTCGTAACTTACTCGAGTGGAAGATGAGGCAGGTTGCAGTCTCCCTGCGTCATCACTGGGGAAGTTAAACCGATTTCTCCAAGGTCCCTCGTGAGCCCCAGGCCCCGCCCTGTGGCTGCCACGCCACATGTACCTACCCGGACGTGTCCCTGTGGGCACCTCCCGAAGCTGCCACTCCGCTTAGAACAGAGGGGCCCTGGGAGTGTCCCGCCGGCTGCAGCAGCCCTGCCGCCCGGCTTCTGGAGCATCAGAGCTGCTTTCCCTCCCTGACCCCTGCCTCCTTTCTGCCCCCCAGGACCTGGCCACCCCTCAGGCCTTTGCCCGAAACCCATCCCAGGTGTGGGAGTTCTACCACTACCGGCGGGAGGTGGTGCAGAGCAAGGAGCCCAACGCCGCTCATCTGGCCATCGCTGAGTGTGAGGCCCGGCTGGGCAGGCAGGGCCGACGGGTCACGGTCATCACGCAGAACATCGACGAGCTGCACCGCAAGGCTGGCACCAAGAACCTTCTGGAAATCCATGGTGAGGGACCCTCGGTCTTCCGTGGGGGGGGGGGGGAACCAGACCTGAAAACACAGGTGCTGCCATGTCCCAGCTGGGCCCACTGCATCTTAACAAGACCCCAGGTGTCTGGAATGTGGCCCACCCTGCCTGGAGAAGCCCCGCCTGCTCTGCTATATACTCTCCCCTCCCTGGGTGTCCTGTTGAGGGGCCTTATGTTCCCGACAGCCCCCCAAGCTGGGCTGAGGGAAGCAGGAGGCTTGGGCCATTGAACCGCTCTGGCTTCAGCAGGATCCAGCTCCGGAAAGGCCTGGCATCCCCGGGGGAACCATTTACTCTCCCTGTGTCCCCGATCGGCAGTGTCCGCCGAGGCTGTGCTTCTGCTCAGCCCTCGAGCCTTTAGGGAGCTTCCAGCTCAGTGACCTTCGCTGCAATGAGCCCAGCAGGTCTGTGACACCGCGGAGCTTGTCTTGGGTCCCTCTGGCTTCCCTTCTCTGCGCTTAATGACACCGTCCTCTTTCCTCTTCTTAATCCTCTCCCCTTTTTGCTCTCACTGAAAATCTAATCAGTTCATTCATACAAGAGCATAAATGGGTATGCAGGAATTTCTTCCCAAGGGCATTTAATAGTCTACAAAAGTTCAGTCCCAAGAAACGCATTTCAAATTGTGGAATTCCCAGAAGCAGTGACCCAGTGGGGCTCCAGGCTCCCTCTAGCTTAGCTGTCTCCTCAGAAAATAAGTCTCTGGATGGCCTTGCTTGGATCACATACCTCCCTTTTGACCAAACACTGCTGCTAGAAGGATAGGCTGCTACGATGGGACCAGTCTGGAACTCGTGCCCAAGCTCGTATCTGGGGATGTGACTGACAGCTCCGTCAGCTTGGCCTGGGATAGAGGAGAGGTGGCTCCCCAAAGAAGGAGTCCTGGCCAGAATGGAACAGTGTGTGTCCACCGCAGTGTGACGTGCTCAACACTGGGCATGGGGTGACTATTTAGTGAATTGAGATCACCTTTTATTGGTTAAGCTCAATAAGTCATTGCTAGTTTTCACAGTTACTTTCTTCGTTTGTTAGTTGATTATTTATTGAGCTGCTTTTGTAGAAAAGATTCAAGCTTTATTAAGTCAAAATTAAGATTCTGTAAAGCACGTCCCAAGCTATTGAGCCTTTATCAGTCATACACTTAGTAAATCCTGCCCTTAGGGTTAGATTGGCTTCTTCTGCCCAACTGACTACTTCAGTTCCACCCGAACATCAGGGCAATCAGAGAGCTCCTTAGTCACGCAGTGAGTTATTTCATCCGCCTCTCTCTCCTACAGGTTATGCAGTCCAGGAGGGCAGATGTTCTGGCTTGTTCAGTAGTACTGCATGCCTTTATTATGTTCCCTGCGATGCCTGGGGTAGGCCCATTTGTTAAAACGATGTATAAAACAAAATTATTTCGTACCCTTTTAGACGTGGAGACAATTGCGCCTGATTATACTAAATTCCAGTCTTGTTTAACTTCTGTTTTTCAGGTAGCTTATTTAAAACTCGATGTACCTCTTGTGGAGTTGTGGCTGAGAATTACAAGAGTCCAATTTGTCCAGCTTTATCAGGAAAAGGGTAATTATACTGCACTTCAGAATAGACGTGTGTCGTTTTGTCTTAAGTTGAATATAAATGCGAAGAAATTGAACATTCATCTAAGATGCCCGTGGATATTTATGCGAAATAAAACTGGGTACAGTACAGCTATATGATCAAAGAAGTATTTTGCTCACAATTTACAATGTTAAGTGAAAACAACGGAATCTAACTCTATACAGTATGATCCCAACTTTGTATTTAAACACACACACACATACACACACACACACACACACACACACACACACAAACACAAACACACCATGTTGACGTATCTTTATATAGATAAAAGTCCAGAAGAAAATACAACAAAATATTAACAGGAGTGGTAAGATTACGGACAATTTTGATTTCTTCTTTATATATATCTTTCTGAATTTTCCAACATTTCTATGATGAACATTTACTATTATTATAATTAGGGCAAAAAATTAAGAGTAGACTCAGAATATTGAGAAAAATTCTACCTGGCTATTTTAAATCAGTATAAATTATCCATGTAACTTATTAACATAATGTCATTGCAGATGATTCCAACTAGGATGACATATACCATGTAAATCATGAAACTCTCCTTAGCACAACAGGTACTCCAGCCGCTTCCCACATACAAATTCCCTCTCCTGAGGTAGAACCAGTGGTAATCAACTGTTTGGTGTCCATCCTCCTAGTACCCTTCTAAGTCAGTGTGTATTCATTAGGAGTTTTGTACCATATACTGCCAGGCAAAGAGACAGTCTCATTGGGTTATCTTATTTCATTGTTCTTCGATTACACCAGTGACGTTCTTTCTTTTCTGATACTGTTTACTTCAGGGCTCCAGAACCTGAAACTCAAGATGCCAGAATCCCAGTGGAGAAACTTCCCCGGTGGGTAAAAATCTTTGATCTGTATTTGGTGTTCCAGATAGCAAAAAAAAGAAAATTAGGAGTCAAAATCCAAGTTCACTTGGTGAGATGCCTCTTAGATGTGCAAATGCCGAAACCAGCCCTGATCTGTGAGGCCAAGGGCGAAAGGACAAAAGGTGAACCAAGCCAGGCTTAAGAGAAGTGCTTCCGTCCCGTCCCTTTCTCCTGTGTGTTATGGCGGGATCATTTCAGGTGTGAAAGTTTCAGCAGCTGTTATGTGGTAGACACTTAGCAGTGTACACGAGGCGTAGAGGCTGGCATCCCGGGACTAACTGGTCCATAAGCCTCGGCTGCTGCCCTCTCTGTCCTCCTCCTAATCTTCAGAGTTATCAATCCAGGGTCACGGAGGCAGGAGGAGGTCTTGCAAAGGTGAAGTTGTAGGGCCAAATAGAATTTTTGTAGAGTAACAACAACAAAAAACTTGTATGTCAGTTTTTCAAAACTAGACATTAAAATAGCGCTTCCAAAAGTGTTTCTCAGAGCACTAGATCCATGTGAAGTTATAGGCATTACTTGAAAAAAAAGATGTCATGTGCTCAAATAAATATGGAAGCGCTAGATTGAACGAAGTTAAAGTATGTTTCCTTTACTGCAGGACTAATCAGAGCACTGAATATGTGAAAGTACACCGTTACTCTCTAAAAAGCGATTCTGTTAGTATTTCCCTGGTTGACTTAACCTTTTTTATTTTTCTTAATGAGGGTTTCCATTACTAAATTCAAAGTTTTGCTCTAAAAGAATGTTTTCATTACTAAATTTTGAAGTTTTGATCTGAAAGTTTTGATCTAAAAGAATCTTGAGTAGGAGATTAATATGATGAAAACGGTGTTTGGGGGAGATTATTTTAGAAGGTAAATTATAAGATGACCTGGGGTAGTAGCAAGTGAAAGATGAGAGATTTTTAGGAATTGACGCTGGAGAACTTGGCTAGAGACAGGGCAAGAGAGAGGTGAATCTGAGAGAAGAAAGAAGGAGGTCACTGATGAAATTAGCAAGCAGTTGACGTGTTAGAGGCAAACCTCAGCCCAGTACATTCCTCCTGGGCCTGGCTGACCGTGAGCACGACCGTGCCCATGACCGTGGGGAAGCGGCTGGGGAAGAGACAGCTGCTTAGAAGGAGAAGAGCGAGCCTGGCTGAAACGCCTCCACCAGCACGTCAACCCGGTGCATCCAGACAGAATAGAAACTTCATAAGGGCAGGTAGAACTACACCTTCAGGACAAGCTCATGTGGGCTGGAGGGAAGGGATGGGGGATAGGAAGGCTCAGAGTGACCTATCTGGACAGACTGGCCCTGGTGCAGCTCCTGGCTGTCCCCGATCCACTTGGGCAGACCTTCCTGAGAGCAGGTCTTGGGGTTGGCTTAAGGATGACACTCTTCCAGGTGTGAAGAGGCAGCATGCGGGGGCCTGCTGCGACCTCACGTGGTGTGGTTTGGAGAAAACCTGGACCCTGCCATCCTGGAGGAGGCTGGCAGGGAGCTGGCCCTCTGTGACTTGTGTCTCGTGGTAGGTCATGCCCGTCCCTGATCCTCGGGAGGCTCTGAAACACCAGGCGGGGGGTGGGGGTGGGGGTTGCTTCCTCCCTCCCTCCCCCTCTTTTCCTTCCTCCCTCTTCCCCTCCTTCTCCCTCTCTCCCCCTCCGCCCTCCCTTCCTTCCTTTTCTTAAGGGTGTGTTGAGAGTCGGGGTGGTGCCCTACAGAAAAACTAAGAAGCGGTGAATAAGATACGATCTCAAAATATGAAACTAGGGAAGACCATGTCCGGGGCTTCTCAAAGCCTTTCCCCCCAGAAGAGAAATAATGAAAAGAGCATGTTATTGGTTCTGATTTTGAAAGTAACACATGCTCGTTATTAAATTTGAGAAAATACAAAAAAGTATAAAATTCTAAAGAAGAAATTAGAGATCACCAATAATTCCACAATCCAAAAATAGTCCCTGTTAGCATTTTGGTGTGATCTCTTCTAGACCAGAGGGGAGCAAACTATGATGTACATTGTCTTGGGAACAAAGCTGTATTGGAGCATAGCCGTACCCTTCCTTCTATGTATTGCCTGTGGCTGCTGTCACACTATAATAGCAGAGTTGAGTCTTTGTGACAGAGACTGCATGGCCTGCAAAGCCTAAAACATTTACTATCTGGCCCTTTACACAGAGTTGACCCACCCTGGTCTAGACCTCTGCTTATGTAGATGTAGACATATTCAAATTTGAAAGTGGGTTCATACTGTATGTCCTGCTTGGAAGCTGCTTTGTTCACATAGCAGTTCACTTAGCCTATTTCATGCCCGTACGTCCAAATCCACGTCACCTTTTAACAGGCTGCGTGGTGGTGTTCCTTTGTATGCATGTAAAAGGACATAGTTAACCAATCCTCCACTGTTGGACACTTAGGCTGTTTCAGATTTTGATATTTTAAAACAATGCTGTGATGAATGTCCTTAGATGTAACTCTTAGCAGGCTCTTCAAGTTATTTCCTGAGGGCAGATTTCCTGGAAGTGGAATTAATGGGACAAAGGGCATGCACATTGCAAATTCTCCTAACGCATCTCTAAAAGCAGAAGCGGCCTCTCACGGGTGTGTGTTCATTCAGCCGGTATTTCTTGAGTGCGTCCCACTGTTGAATCTAGTATCAATGTGCTCGATAGACGGTTAAGCAAGGAAAGCTGGCTTGTAAAACTTGGTCTGGTCTCCCTGCTCTTGTAAAGAATGTTTATAAATATATATTCGTAGAGAAAAACCTGAAAGAATATACATCAGAATGCGAACAGTGATAATCTTGGTAGAAGTAGGATTATGAATGACGTGTATGTGTTTTCTCTTTGTATTTTCTAACTTAAAAGGAACCTGGATTATTTGCATCTCTTCAAAGAGCAGAAGCAAAACTAAAACGAACCCCCTTTGGGTGACGATCGAGTCATTTCTTTGCCGTTTTCTCCGTGTGTGCAGCTCTTGTCTTCGTATCGCGTGTCCTTCCCGAATTCTAGGGGTCAGCCAGGGGGGCGCCTCCTGCCTCCCTGTTTGTCCCTCAGACGCTCTCCGCTTATCCCATCCCGCTTAGCTGTCCTCACACCCGCCACCACAAACTGGCCCAGGTTTCTGGTAGGTTTTCTGAAAAGCTGTTTCCTCTCCACGGTGTGGTCATTTGTCCGTTTCCGTTTGTTTGCTCTGTAGGTGGGAACTTCCTCGGTGGTCTACCCCGCCGCCATGTTTGCCCCCGAGGTGTCTGCCCGGGGGGTACCGGTGGCCGAATTTAACATAGAAGCCACCGTTGCAGCGAACAGATTCAGGTACCGGGATCACCAGGGTGGGAATGCACGCTATTGAGCGGGTTTGGACGTGCTCATCCAAGCAGATTTTACTACTATTCTAATTTAAAAACACGGAGTTTGTGTCTTCTTATTTGGCCTATAGTTGCTTTGCTGGAAGAAAACAAAGTATTAAACCTAGATGAAGGCAGCTGTGTCTTTTTACGGGAAGTTTGCCATAGGGCTTTTGTTTTTCACATTTTGAAAGTTCTTCCTTTATTCTTCAGACTTGACTTTTATTTGTATTTTTAAGCTAGATTTAGTGATGGCATTTAGAGGTAGGTCAGCCGAAGACTCGGCACGTAAGCCCAGTAGATACCCATGCGGAACTGCGTCACCCACTCTTCTCACCGTGGGGCTCCCTGGGCAAATTCCCCTTTGGTCTCACTGTCAAGAATATTTGTACTTGTGGCCATATTGTGATACTGATCCTGTTTCCCAAATTTGTGTGCAAAGTGCAGATTATCGCAGTATTCGTTTGTAGTCTCATTCTAGGTTCCATTTTATGTCTTCACCTTTGTTTTGCTTTTTTTCACCCCTGCTTTTCTCTCTTCATTTTTAATGTACTTTATATATTCTTGTCAGTCTAATTCCTTTCCAGAATAAGGTAGACTATAAACTAATAAATAAATATGAATAAATAAAAGAAAACTTCACTGAAGCTTCTTGTCACTACTTTAGTCAGTGGTTTTTACCTCAGGTTTTAAAAATCTGATGACCCAGGAGATTCTGGTGTAATTGGTGTGAGGGGTAGCCAGAGCCCCATGACTTTTATAAGCTTTCTAGGTAATTCTAATGTGCAGCCAGGATGAGAACCAATGCTCTTTTTCATTGGAATAAAATCGTGTCACAGACAGTGTGGAAACACTCAGATATAATCCTCTTCAGGTGAGTGAGCTGACTTTCTTCCTAGACTTCTCCAGGTCTTTTTAGTCAGCTACAGCCTATGTGCTTAGACCATAGTTCTTCATTTGTGTATAAGAGGTGGGAACTAGGAAGGCGCCTTTTAAGTTTATTTATTTAATTAATTTATTTTTGGCTGTGTTGGGTCTTCGTTGTTGTAGGCAGTCTTTCTCTAATTGTGTCGACGGGCTTCTCATTGAGGTGGCCTCTCCCGTTGTGGAGCACAGGCTCCAGGCACACAGGCTTCAGCAGCTGTGGCACGCGGGCTCAGCAGTTGTGGCTCACGGGCTCCAGAGCGCGGGCTCAGCAGCCGTGGCACACGGCCTAGCCACTCCGCGGCATGTGGGATCCTCCCGGACCAGGGCTCGAACCCATGTCCCCTGCACTGGCAGGTGGACTCCCAACCACTGCGCCACCAGGGAAGCCCCAGGAAGGCACCTTTTAAAACATTGCCTTCTGTGTGAAACTTATACTCTGAAAATGACAGAATGCTGCTGGAAGAAATACAGAAGACCTAAGTATATGGAAGGACAAAGCTGAAAAGAGTCCAGAAAATAAACCTCATGTTTATAGTCAATTGATTTTTGAAAAGGGTATGAAGACAAATCAGAAAGGGAAAGAAGAATCTTTTTAACAAATGGTGCTGGAACAGCTGGATAGCCACCTGCAAAAGAATGAAATTGGACCCCTTAATTACACCATAAACAAAAGTGGATCACAGACCTAAATGTAAGAGCTAAAACTATAAATTTCTTAAAATATAGGAGTAAATCTTTGTGACCTTAAGTTAGTCAAAGCCTCCTTGGTATGACATCAAAAGCACAAGTAGCATAAGAAAAATGGATAAATTGAACTTCATCAAAGTTAAAGCTTCTGTGCTTCAGTGGACACCACCACTAAAATGAGAAAGACAGTCCACAGAGTGGGAGAAAATATTGGCAAGTCTAATGTTTTAAAGGAACTGGTATCCAGAATATATAAAGAACTCTCACAACTCAATAATGAAAAGACGAATAACCCAATTAAGAAGTGGGCCAAAGATTTGAACAGACACTTCTCCAGATATATATATACATGGTCAATAGGCACATTGAAAAGATGCTGAGCATCATTAATCATTAGGGAAATGCAAATTAAAACCACAACCAGATACCACTTAACCACTAGCATGGCTATAATTTAAAAGATGGAGAATCACAAGCGTTGGTGAAGAAACTGGACCCCTCATACATCGCTGGTGGGAATGTAAAATGATTCAGCTGCTTTGGAAAAGAGTATGGTGGTTCCTCAAAAGAGTACATACACAGTTGACATATAACCCAGCATTCTACTCCTAGGTATGTAGTGAAGAGAAATGAAAATATCTGTCTACACAAAAATGTGTACATGAATGTTTATAGTAGCATGGATCATAATAAAAGATGGAAACAACCCACATGTCCTTTAACTGATGAATGGATAAACAAAACTTGTTATCGGGCTTCCCTGGTGGCGCAGTGGTTGAGAGTCCGCCTGCCGATGCAGGGCACACGGGTTCGTGCCCCGGTCCGGGAAGATCCCACATGCCGCGGAGCGGCTGGGCCCGTGAGCCATGGCCGCTGAGCCTGCGCGTCCGGAGCCTGTGCTCTGCAGCGGGAGAGGCCACAAGAGTGAGAGGCCCGCGTACCGCAAAAAAAAAAAAAAAAAAAAAAAAAACGTTATCTATACAGTGGAACGTTATTCAGCCGTAAAAAGAATGAAGTACTGATACGTGCTACAGCATGGATGACGCTTGAAAACATTGGATTTAGTGAAAGAAGCCAGGCACACAAGGTCACATATTGTATGATTCTGTTTTGTACGAAATATCCGGAATAGGCAAATCAGCAGAGACGGAAGGTAGATTAGTGGTTGTCTAGGGTTGGGGTAGGGAGGAATGGGGAGTAACTAACTGCTAATGGGTGCAGGTTTACTTCGGGATGATGAAAAGGTTCTAAAGTTGCTTGTGGCGATGGTTGTACAGTTCTGTGAATATACTAAAAAACCTGTTAAATTATACCTTTTAAATGAGTGGATTGTATGTGAATTACATCTCAATAAAGTTGTTCTATTAAAAAAGTTATTGTCTTCTAACCTATCCACTAAAATATTGGTACATTGTGGCACTTACGTGTAGCACCTGGGCCGCTTAGCATCATCAAAAGTAACATCGCAGCCAGGTAACCCAAGCCTCTTGTCTGCTTGGAAGAGCATCAGAACGCTCCCAGGTGGGGACAGGGTAAATTTTCTGAAGCAGGAAATGTGGTTCATCCCCAAATTCTATTTTTATTCTAATGTGGCTTATTTTCAGTCAGTTGATCTCCAGCTCATCTCTAATAAGTGTACAGAAAAGTACACGTCATTGTAGAAAAGTAAAATGCAGATAGGGAAAAAGAAGAAAATAAAACTCGAGTGTTTCCACAGCCCAAGATAAGAGTTGGCCTCTGTCTTTCACGCTCAGGACTGACCAGCAAGGACTGGGCATCCATCGTGTTGGTCTTCACGTGAAAGGAAATGGAACTTGGTGGTTTTCCACGCAAGTTAAGAAGAGGTTCTTGGCACGTACTAATGATATCACTTCATAAGTTGGGCCTCCTCAAGCCGCAGACCTGCTGCAGCTGCTACTCTTCTTCAACCAGAATTCTTCAGCTTCACGTCCTGAAAACCTGCCGTGTCTCTGTTTAGACAAACAGGCTACTTGCTAGTCAGAGACTTGGATCGGATTTGGACAGCACCGACCACAAGAACCACGAGAACAGATGCTCGTGGGCTCCTTTGGGAGCCGAGACTCTCTGTACCACGGAGTCTGGGAATTTTCCCAGATGAATATAACTGACCAGTGAAGCCAGCAATGCTTTTGTCTAGGCGTCACCAAAGCTGACATTTAGAAGAGGCATGGGTGATCATCTTCTCATCCTACTCAGTGTTTCAAATGGGGAACCAAGCCCAGGGTGATTAAGAGGCTTGTTTAAACACGCAGCTCAACAAAAGCAGAAATTTCTCACATCTTACGTGTAACAGATGTTGGCTGAACTTTAGTTAGGTCAAGGGGTGAGCAAACTGCTGCCTGTAGGCCAAATGCACCCACCATGTTTTTTGTAAATAAAGTTTTATTGGAACCTAGCCACCGCCACATGTTCCTGTATTGTCTGTGGCTGCTGTTGAACTTCAACAGCGGAAGTGAGGAGTTGCAGCAGAGACCGTCAGGCCTGCAAAGATGAAAATATTTACTCTCTGGCTCTTTACAGAAAGCAAATTGCCAACCCCTGCTCTAGGTTAATAAGAAAAATGAAAATTGGAATGATATCTCCTTTTAACCTGATTTTCTTCGTTATCTAAATAGATAGTGGGAATGCTGCCTCTGTTTTAAACTTGGATCTCACAAGACTCCTTCGACCTTGTACAAGTTGTTTGGATTCTTTGCCCCAATTCTAATTTAGAGACCAAGTCGTGTAGAATTTACCTCCCACTGAAATGTATTAATATTTTCAAGGTGTTAATTTAATTAGTTCCAGTTTTTTTTTTGTTTTTTTTCCCTGTCCCAGATGGTTGTCTTAGATGATTTCTGAAAAACCGTTACACTAGGCATTTTCAGATTTAGGCTTCAAGCTGTTACTCATTCCCAGAGGTCCTTGGCAAGTAAGGGTCTGCGTGCATTTGTTGAGGCAGAAGTGGGATTTGTGCTCCCGAGACACTGGTGTGCAGGGCTCTCCAAGCACCCTGGCCCTCCACGCCCTGCGACCACCTGTTGTTCATCTTTGCATTTCTCTAAACTTTGGAATTTAGTCAAAGCCCGTAATTGTTTCTTTAGCACCTACTATGTACTAGGCACTGCTCTGGGTGCTTAGGATAGGATATGTTAGTAAACGATACACAAACCCTACCGTGTGAAGATGGCATTCTAGCGGTGGAGGCAAATCGTACACAATAGGGATAATAAGTGCGCAGATTCTGTGGCCTATGACAAGTGGGGATTAGGCCGTGGGAAAAGCAGAGGTAGAGCTGGGGGGAGCAGGTGGGTTGTAGGACTCAGTGGGTGGGTGGGGGGAGCCTCACTGAGAAGAGGCCTGAGCAGACTTGGAGGAGGGGAAGGAATTAGCTAAAGAGGTGTCTGGGCTAAGAGCTTTCCAGATGCCGGGACCAGCTGGAGCAAAGGCCCCAAGGGGAAAGCAAGCCTGGGCGGTTTGAGGGGCAGCAGGGAGGCCAGCATGCTTGGAGAGGAAGGAGCAGGGAGGCGCTCCAGGAGAGGTAGAGGGGTCGGTACGGTGAGGAAGTGACCTGTGTGCTGGGCAGGTGCTCCCAGAAGAAGCTCACTGCAGGTGGAGTTGAGAAGTCTCAGGAATTCTTAGCTAGAAAATGGTTTTATCGCTTGTCTTATTTATGTATTTACTCCTCAAGAGTATAAAGAGGTTAGTTCTTTTAATTTACAGCTGATCACATTTGATAGGGAAGGCCCGTGCTCTCCCAGGCAAAGGGGCCCTGTGGTCTGTTAACCAAAAAAGTCACTTAAAGCAAGAATATAATAAAAAAGGACACGTAAGTATTTCATTTTCATTTAAAGCATAAATGTGCATTCATTTGCCTTTTTTTTTTTCTGATAGAGCCGAAGGCCTTTTCGTTACTGGGAATCTACTGACTGGAGCTCACCTTTCTTGCATAAATCATATTCATAATCCTCCTGGTGTTCCCCAAATTTCCCTGAAGAGAAAAATCACCTGAGCCTTTATTTTATAAAACAAAACAGATAACCAAGAAAATCAGACCCCAAGGCCCCGGTCTGGACTTCCTGAGTCAGAATAGCCAGGGCAAGAGGGCTGTTTATTTGTATATTTAACGAGTGACCTAGGTGATTCTTATCATCAGGAAATCTTGGAAAACACTGGAATACAACTCCTGGTTTAGATATTTTTCTGTTTATTTGTGTTTTTGGGGGGGCCACGCTGCGAGGCTTGCAGGAACTTAGTTCCCCCACCAGGGGTTGAACCCACGCCCTCGGCAGTGAAAGCACAGCGTCCTAACCACTGGACCACCAGGGAATTCCCTGTTTTTTCTTTTTTTAAGTGGAGAAAGAACATACAAAAAAACTTTGAAGCATTTTCCCCTCATCTTGTCCACCTACATCTAATTTGACAGAATTGTTTTTAATAACATGTTTTGTCTTTCCAAAGCATTCAGCTACTTTTCCTAGAAATAATCCTCTTTTAATGGCTATATTTTTGCATTAATTAAATTTTTAATTAAATTGGATCATTACATTAACCAATAAAAGTGGCATGAACATATTCTGGGCGAAACACCAGTGGTCTTGGTTATCCTACAATGGGAGGGATGAGGGGAGAGGCACCGGGCTGCTAGAACAGGGGTCTTCAAACACCTTTGTTCTTGTACCCCGTTTACACTTTTTTTTTTTTTTTTTTGCGGCACGTGGGCCTCTCACTGCCGTGGCCTCTCCCGTTGCAGAGCACAGGCTCCGGACGTGCAGGCTCAGTGGCCATGGTTCACGGGCCCAGCCGCTCCGCGGCATGTGGGTTTTTCCCAGACCGGGGCACGAACCCGTGTCCCCTGCATCGGCAGGCGGACTCTCAACCACTGCGCCACCAGGAAGCTCCCCCGTTTACATGTTTAAACTTGACATCTAAAATTTATCAAAATCATTGAAAAAGATGTGATTCCGAATTACTGGAAATAAAATACCGACATTTAAAAATAAAACTGCCATTATCCTAAACTGCCATTTGAATGTATCCAGTCAAATCGAAATGTCACAACTGCTTGATACCCACGTCATCCATTTACAGAATAAATATACAAGCCCTTTTTAACAATGAGAACCTTCACATTTTTTCTTTTTCTCTTTGAACTGGTATTCCCATCCTACTTCTACCGTAGAAATTTATATTAATGTATTTTTATGCTTGAAAATCTTTTGTTGACTATCCTATTATATTCTGCTGTAAAATATATGAGTTACTGAACTATTTTCAAGTTCTTTAAAACTTAAAAATTGTTCCATTGAAAAATTCTTGTAGATGGAATTATCACTGCAGTAATTTATAGTACTAAGTTGTTGAAAACAACAAATGATACATTTTGATTAATAATTCCATAAAAGTAAAACTATGGGAAATGCACCTCTTAATAGATGCATGGGGCATGAGTTTTTTGAATTAGTTCGGGTATCCATGGCTGAGTATTACGCATTGTTAGAAGGAGACGGAGTTCATGTTGTTGTAGCCCAGTCGGCCTGTGGTCACAGGAAACCTGTATTCTGAGAAGATCAGGTTTCCTGACCCACTGCAGTGAGCAAGACCCCAGAGGAGCCGCGGGGCATGTCCCCAAACAAAGGAAAAGATGGAGTTATTATAGGATTTGGAAGGAGGGTTGAGTTCAGGTAAAGTTTAAATGAAGCAGTTTTTGATAGACTCAGCAACTAGCAGGGCTGTGGGTGTGGAGAGGGGTCAGATCTTCTCTGGCTGCAAAGTGGCCGCAAGGTCCTGTTTCCTTGAAGGTAGATGTGGAACCCTGGTCCCAGACATCCCTTACCTGGAGCTCTGCACCTGGGTTGGAAGTAAGGCTGCTTCTCGGAGGCTTAGGTCCTCCAGATGCAGGATATTTCATTCTTTACTGCCGTCATACTGGTAGTGTATGATTTTAGAGGACAGAATTCCTACTCAGTGAGTAACAAAGCAGTGGTCGCTCAAAGAAGGGAGTTGTTATGATACTGTGCAGCTTGTCCTGGGGGAAAAAAATTGTGTTTCTTGCTAGCTTTGCAGCTGGCTGTATCTGTGTCTCTAACTCCAGTCTGAGGGATGGCAGGGAAGATTTTTACTGGCCGAGCTAAATTTTGCCTTTTCAATGTCCAATGTCAATTGTAATTCTTTGTTTTTGCTTTTTTAAAAAAATATTTATTTACTTGGTTGCACCGGGCCTTAGTTGCAGCAGGCGGGCTCCTTAGTTGTGGCACATGGGCTCCTTAGTTGTGGCAGGCGGGCTCCTTAGTTGCAGCTTGTGGGCTCCTTAGTTGCAGCATGCATGTGGGATTTAGTTCCCTGATGAGGGATCGAACCCAGGCCCCATGAATTGGGAGCGCAGGGTCTTATCCACAGGGAAGTCCCAGTTTTTGCTTTTTATAGATGAAAGTACTGAGAAACCTGGGCCTCATAAACCCTGGGCGTGAAAGGAATTTCACTATGGCATCGCCACTCAGATTTTGGACCGCCTTCCAAGTTATACGCTGAAATACCCATAGTAATCTTGAATCACGTTTAGTGATCTGTTCATTGACAACTCTATAAGACCCTCTTTCAATTTTACTGAAAGCAAGGATGAAACGGCCCTGCTCGCATGTGTTAGCCGGTCTTTAGAAACCGTTTGTTTTCTCAGATCCACACCGATATTTCAGACATCCCTTTCTTTTCACGTTCTGGGATAAGGCGCCATTGTAAGGTTTGGGATGGGTGAGGTGAGCTGCAGCTTGCTTTGGTAAATAGGGAGGAGGGTGAATGTGGAAAGGGGCACAAGGAAGAACATGTGGAAGCTGAGGCTCTCCGTGCCTGGCTGTGCTTCTCGGAAAGTCCTCAAGGGACTGTGCTGGGGTGGAGCTTTTTAGTGGCCAGTGTTCCACATGCTGCCAGTGGTAGAAGGATCAGAGAGGCCATTTGGTCGGGGATGTCTGTTCGTGGCACAGAGAACAGAGTATTCAAGGGCTAAGGCATTCATGATTTGTGTTGTATCAAGAATAAGTAATATGACCAAATGCTTTTTTCATTTTTAACTGTGCTCAGTTGATTTTCTTATTAACGATACACTAGAATTAGTTGGGTATTTTTTCCCCCTGTCCTAAGTGTTTTCCCTTGAAGGAAGCAGAAGTCGTTGGTTTTTCTTCTTTTCTCTCCCTCCTCTTTCTTGATCTTTCTCTTTTTCCTCCTTTCTGACTGCAAGTCAGGGCTAGTCGCGAGTTCCAGTGGACGGCTGCGGAGGCCTGTGGCCTCAGGTAAAGTCCTTATGGTCCACATGGTGCATGAGGCTCTTTTTTTCTTGTCCTTATTACCTGTCAGTAAGATTTTGTAAAACTTACAATATGTCAGTTATGAGTTTGGCAAAGCAATCACAAAATACAACCATGTCTCCCCTTCTTCCTTAAAAGAAAATCCTTATTTATAGCACCTAAATTCTAAGCAATTGCTTTCCCAAATTCCCTTGGTGACAGGGGCCAACCCATAGTGAAGTGTCTGCATTTGGAGTTTTCAGAAACTACATGAAAGAACTGGGCACAGAAACGCATAAGACTGCATTTGTGAGAATGTGAATTTTACTCTGGTTGTAACTAAGAAAGTTGACTTGCTGAAGGAGAATGTTCATCTTGCTCCTAACTCTGCTGTGTTCGTCCTGCTATTTCAGGTTTCATTTCCAGGGGCCATGTGGAACGACGCTTCCTGAAGCCCTTGCGCCTCATGAAACTGAAACTGTTTCTTAATTGCCCTGAGGAAGGAAGAAATCACAGTGCATCTATAAGTACCAGGCCACCAACAGGAGAAACAGTCTTGTGGATGGTGAGCTGAATACTGAAAGGTCTGAATGTATCTTCTGGAATCCAAACTGCTGATAAGTGATGGGACTTAGAGGAAATTGTAGTAAACGTGTTTAGAAGGAGAAGTCACAGAACTTCTCAAGTCAATTCACGTTATCTGGTTTGAACTAAACATAAGATACCTCTGATGTGTTTGGTTGGTTACCGGGAGGGAAACAACTTTGTAATTAGATTGTCTAAAAAAAGTAATTTTTTTTTTTTGCTATTTGGGTAGAGGGGTAAAACCCTGGTATTTCTGATTTTTGTGCAAGGTTTGGTGGAAAATAAAATCCCTTTCTACAGCTGGTAATTGACTGTATAAAGGTGTTACCCCAAGAGATATCTTTGTTGGAGACTTTCTCTTGTCAATGTTTATCTTGTTTGGCTGCCTAACCTCAGTTTCAGGGGGATAGCTTACAACAAGAATTCAGGCAAGGAAGGAAAAGAAATTAGCAGTAAGGTAGAAAATCAGGATGAGAAAAAAGAATAATGCAAATATATGGACTCCAAGGACAAACACAGCTGCCTAAAATTTAGCACTGGCCTTCCAAGTGGGTCATTCCTCAATATTATAAACACAGAAGGACATTTCTCACTATCATCAACACACGCTTCCCCCGACACTGAATTTTGAAGGGAGTTTTTCCCGTGGGACTTGAAAGTTTTATGCTCATACTACCTCTGCGTAAAGTAGGAAGAATACAGCCCTCTCCTCAAGTCCCACCATCTAATGCAGCTCCCAGGGATGCCTGCTGCCGGCAAGGCAAGCATCAGAGGCCTGACGGAGGAGCGGCCTTCAGTAAACAGCGCATGAAGGTCGTACATAACTAGCTCCCTTGGATCAGGTGGGCTCCCTGGGTGATTATGCAGCTGGGCCATATCATCCCCACCCCTTACAAAACTGCATTTACTATTACACCCTTGGCGTTTGTAGAAGTAGATGACAAGACGCTGTGACATAAAACTTTGTACTGCATTTGCAAGTCATGCCTTTTAATAAATCCCAAGTATCCTTTGCATGGGCAAGAGGGGTGCCCATAACCCACAGGGAGTCTGAAAGATCAGCCAGGCACCCTGAGGGCTCCCGTCATATGCTTTTACGTGGGTGGGTCAAAGCACGCACACTGACGGGACTTGTAATACTTATAATGCAGGTTTTGTACATAAAATACCGTCATTCACTTCTAGTAGGTTTGTTGTAGGGCTTCCTAAAAGTGCACTGTATACAATTCCCTAGTGTTAGCAGTGATGGAAGTCAGAACACTGTTTCAGGGAGTCGGACTATATTTTTAATTCGTAATTTCTATCTGACCAAGATCCAGATATTTCAGAACTGTTCTTTGCAACTCCCTTCCTACTAGGTTGTTGGTACCAGTAGCTGTTTTTTGTTTCTGTTTTGTCAATTCTGTTCATGTTTTGGTCTTGTTTTTAAACTAGGAATTGCTTCCAAATCAGAGCAGAGGAAAAGCGAATTGAAAATACTCCACAATTTATGTGAGGTAGGATTATTCAGTTCAATTCAATATTTACTGAACATCTGCCGTATGACAGACATTAGAAGTACAGTGCTTAGAGAGAGATGGACCATCCCTCAAGGAGTTCACAAAGACTGGGTTGGGACAATTGTCATATGAACTGGTAAACAGCGTGGAAGCTATAGTTACAGAAATGTGTTCAAGATTCAGAGAATGCCATTAGAGATGAGCAGAGTGGGGATGGGGTCGATCTTAAGGTGCTTGGAAGTCTTTAAGAGGAAGTCAGCCTGGGTGGGAGTTTTTGAAGGTATAAATAGGAGTTCCAAGGGCAGAGTGTGTGTCACTAGGGCATGTCCAAATGCAAGGTAAATATGAAATAGCTTGGTTTGTTCAGAGAAAGATGAATCATTTGCTATCGTATAATGGGTGAGAGAAGATAAACACAAAGGTCATGAAGGGCCACGTATGCTAGGAAATGAAATAAGTATACTTGGGGCGGGGGCGGGGGCATAAATATACACAGTACGGGGGGGTTGCGTCACTAAGTGACGGTAGGATGGGCAGACACCGTGCAAGGTCCTGGGGTTACAGCAGGGAATCGGGGAGGGGGGGTCCCCGCTCTCAGTGAGCTCCCGTTCTAACGGGAGAGTCAGACAACAAGCTGTTAAGGCGAGGAGTCAGTGATGGACACAGAACAGGCAGTGGCCGAGGGCTGGTGGTCAGGGATGCCCGTGAGAGGGCGGCCGAGGTCGCCACGCCCACGTTTGGTGCTGAGGATCGATTTAAATCCGAGTCTGTCGACCTTGTTTCTCGTCGGCCACAACAGGGCTGAAAGGCATGGGGTCCTGCGGCCATAGCGCACTTCCTCCTTTTGAAACTGCACTTCTGTGGGGAGTGCGGAAAGCCGAATATCGACCAAGCGGATCTCGGAGCTAAAAAAGGCGGCGATAGGGCGACTGGGGCTTGTGGTCACCGGATGGCGGGACCTGCGAGCCCACCTCAAGGAGCGCGAGGACCCAGCCAACCCTGCTCCCGGCATCCCCGCCAAGGAGGCAGCAGGATGTATCTTTCCTGCCTAGAAACCACGACCACCTGCCCTCGCAGTCGTGAGCGAGGAGGGAGCCGCGAGGCCTCCTGCGCGCAGCCCCGGAGCCGGGCGGAAGAGAAGGGCCCCCAGCTTTCCTCAGGCCACGCCTGTCCCCGCTCTGCGCATGCGCCTCTGCATAGCTCAATGGGGCCTCGGAACCTGCAGAGGGCGACAGAACCCGCGGCGCCTGCCTTTTACGTCACGCTCCGCTTGCGTGCTGATTCCGGGTCAGAGGTCGGGCGCAGCTTGGGTCATGGTGCAGCTCAGACCGCGCGCGTCCCGCGCTCCGGTTTCGGCGTCGGCGATGGTGGACGAGGGCCAGCCCGCCTCGGAGGAGGAGGCGGAGCACGGCCTGTTGCTCGGGCAGCCGAGCAGCGGCGCGGCTGCCGAGCCGCTGGAGGAAGACGAGGAAGGGGACGATGAGCTTGACGACGAGGCCCCGGAGGAGCTGACTTTCGCCAGCGCTCAGGCGGAAGCGAAAGAAGAGGAGCGGCGAGTTCGCGAGACCGTGCGCAGGTTCGGAGACCGCGGCCGGGCGGGGAGAAGCGCCCCTTCCCATCCCGCTCGTCCCTGCCCGCACTGACTTCTCGCCTTTTCTCCCAGGGATAAAACGCTTCTGAAGGAGAAGAGGAAGCGACGCGAGGAGCTGTTCATCGAACAGAAGGTTGGAGGGGAGGGCGGCGTTTCACAACGCGGCTCGGGGTAGAATTCAAAGTTGCTAGGCTGTGGGGTAGAGGAAAGTCGCTAATATTTTCTTCTGACTACAGTGACAAGGTGCTTGTGCTCTTTGCTGTCCACCGATTGAAAAAGGGAGTGGGAAGAAGTGGGAACCTGAAATCGTAGGGTCAGTCCCACCTCTGACGCTTGGCGGAGGTAGTTTATTTGAAACTGGGTCGCCGTGAGAATTAAGTGCATTGGAAACTAAGGGCCGTTCCAACATAGAGGATGATTGACGTGCTCTCTGCTGTTTAGCAGATTGGCCACAGAACTGACTCCATATGGACGTGATATTAACTGCTTCCAGTGTATGATAGTGACCTGAGGGTTCCAGCCTTCACATCTTCCGAAGAATGTGGAATAGTTTCTGAGATGCTTGGTCCCAGTCTTCCCACAGCTTAGAGATAGTGGAGGGCGGTGTTCAGCCCAATTCATTTATTTGCCTAGAGGTAGGGCTGTCCTTAAAATGGTAACTTTTAAAAGCAATCCAGGGCATATTGTCGTGTACCTCACTTTTAATTGATTTTTAAAACGTTTTTAAGAAAAGAAAACTTCTTCCAGATACTATTCTAGAGAAGTTAACTACAGCTTCACAAACTAGGTAAGTAATGGATCTCGTTTTATTACTTGCCTACATAGTCTTTGAATTACATATTGGTACATTTATTTGAACTCAAATAACTGAAGAAATTGTAAAGTCTAAATTAAAAAGCTACACAGTATTTGACTTTGGTGGGACAGGTTGAGGGAAATATTCCACTTCTTTTCAGTCTTCTGGTTTTTATAATGTTTGTTGTTTTCCCATAGGTAACTAGTTTCTGAGTTGCTGATCCCAGTGTGTTCATTCAATAAGTTGTGGGCCACTGTCATTGTACTAGGGGCAGGATAGATGGTGTGAATAAAAGTGTTTTGAAATTTATCCTTTAGTGGAGTAGCAGGCAATTATCCATAGCCTCCTAAAACTCCAGCTTGTCCCATACTTGCCCTATCTGCCACTAACGTGGCCTCCCTCCTCGTTCCCCATTTCACTTAGCAGCTCTGCCATCCACTGCACATTTAAAGCTACTTTTCCTCATCTGTACCAGGGAATCAATCAAACCATACTTAATTTACATTTCTAAATATTTGCTTTCCCCCCTCCCCATTCCCCCTTATCTCCTCTTACTGCTTTCAGTTTAGAAGTTTAGCCCTGCATCTTTGACTTAGGACAGTGGTTCTCAAATTTTCAGTAAAAGAACTTTCTCCAGAGTTACTCGGTTTCTGGATACATCACGGTGACAAAGTCCTTTTCACCTTTCAAAACCAAGTCCAGATGTCACCTGTCTTCTCTCACTCCCTCTACCCCATCGCTCGCCCCACCATCGAGCTTTTCCAGTGTGCAAGTGCTTCTGTGTAGATATCTCATTGTATTTTGCCATTTGTCTTTCTCTCCATTAGACCGCACTTCTTGAGGCTATAAATTCTTGTCTCTATCCTCGTTTGTGTCTAAATTGTTCAATTAATGCTTTGAGATCTCTCCAAATAAAGTGAGGCAGGCCTACCACCTTTCACTTTGTATTTCAAATACTGTACTATATAATTCTTAAATATTTCACTTTAACTCTGTTAACCACAACAGTCTGCTTTGGAAGCCTGCTAATATATTTTCAGATTTTAAATTTTGAGAAGATATTCCCAACCTAGTATAGTTTGTTGACTTTGAGTTGTCAGTTCACTGGGGAGAGACTCTTTCTTTCTAAAGATCCTAAGTAAAAACTGAGAATGGTGGTAGTAAGGGGGGGGGAGGGGTATCTTATTTGTAAAACCAGATGAAATTTTGTAACAGGTTGAGTCACCTTTGCTCTCTGCCATCCCAATTAGTGTTCTTCTTGTTCTTCCTTAGTGTGAAGAAATCACCCGCAAAGTTGAAAGAAGGTATGAACTATTCTAATTTAAATAACTTCTCATTAAGTGTCAACTGCATTTGCAGATATTTGCAGTCAAATGTTACTGACCCTTAGAAAGAGCATGGGAACAGGCCTGGCCAGTTGTAGCTTATTTCTTACAAATAAAAACCACACACTGGTGTGTAGTGGGTATTTAAAGTGAACTCCAGTATGTGTTCCTGATTTATTTTTACACCAATGCTAATTAGAAATATAACTCAATGTTTTAGTGAATTTGCAAAAGAAAAATGAAGAATGTGAGAAAGGAAGTGACTCAAAGAAAGCTAAAGAAAAAGTGCAAAAAGTACAGACTGTTGGGTAAGAAGAGTCTTCTTTTTTTGTGTGTAGGATGTAAAGACCTTTGGAGGAGAGTATTGGCTTAATTAGTAGCAGTTTCAGATTGGATCCTCTGTGGAAAGTTTTTGGTATTTATATTTAAAAAAATATTTATTTGCTCTACTAAGATGTAAACATTACTTGTAAAATAGTCCTGTAATTTAGTTTTATCATCTTACCCGTGCATATACAGAATTAGGACTTGGGATATTGTTTTCCACTATTTGAGTCAACTAACAAAAATACTTTATTTTGAAAATAAGCACTGCCTCATTTTGACCTTTTGTATTGATTACCAGCCAGAATAAAAGCTACTTGGCTGTAAGGCTGAAAGACCAAGATTTGAGAGATTCAAGGCAAGAAGCGGCCAAAGCCTTCATACAGAATTGTTTATATGGTCCTGGAACCAACAGAACTACTGGTAATTTCTTTATGGACTATTTTTCTCCCTTTTAACTGCAAGTTAAACAAAGCAATGATAAATAATTCTCTTTCCTAGTAAACAAGTTCCTGTCTCTTGACAACAAGAGGTTACCGGTGAAAAAGGCCGCAGCCCAGTTTTTGAATAATGCTTGGGGTAAGATTCAGCTTTGTTCTCTGAATCTGATAGTTTTATATATTGTATAATGTTCTTTAAAAAAAAAATTTTTGTTTATTTGGCTGCGCTGGGTCTTAGTTGTGTGCGGCACGTGGGATCTTCACTGCCACGTGTGGGATCTTTAGTTGCGCATGCAGGCTCTAGTTCCCTGACCAGGGATCGATCCCGGGCCCCCTGCATTGGGAGCACAGTCTTAACCACTGGACCACCAGGGAAGTCCCTGAAAGATGTTCTTTTTTAAGGAGATAGTAAATACTCATGCAGTATCGATGTTTTTCTTACAATGGCTTCTATTACTATTTTAAACTTGCTTCTGAAGAATAGGTCAGTGTAGTATGTATGCACATGTACCTAATTTTAATATTTACACTCATGTGTTAACTAGAAAATTTGGAATTGTTTCTTGGGAATTTTATCTCTTTATTATTCTTAACTGCACAAAACCTTCTATTCTAGCATCCCAGAAAAAACAAAATGCCAAGAGGTTTAAAAGACGTTGGATGGTCATAAAGATGAAAACTTCTAAGAAGTAAATCAAAGCTAAATGAAGAACGAGGACTTTGTATGTACAGAACTTATAAATTTTTAGTTTAGAGCATTTAATTTTTCTGAAAAGATTAATAAAAGACTTACAAATCATTTTAGAGGGTCATTATAAAAATCGTAAGTCTGTTTGGGGTAGTACCCAGTCACATGTCATCCATGGAGTATAAGTAATTGTGCCTTATAGTCTTTGAGCATCCTGGAAGAAAAAGCAGTTTAAAAGGACTTGTTTTCCTTTCTTTTTATAATTGTTTACCCATTTTACTGAACACAAGCAGTGCCCACACCAGTAGGGCTCCTCTGCTACCCCTCCCCCCCTCCCCTGCAGGGTGTGTGGCAGGAAAAGTCTTCCACTACAGCTCTCAGATGCTTTAGTTTCTTGGATATTTTTGCGCTATTGATGAGAATTTCACAGAATACGAGGAAGAGTGCAGTATCTAAGTGTAGCTAGATAATCTGTTCTTTTTTAAAAGAAGGTTTACCAAACCAAAGGACATGGTTGTTTGTTATCCTGTTGAACAGCTTGTTTTTATGTTTTACTTTTAACCAGTTTGGGAGTTTGCTGTAAAAATGGCAAGTCACATGCCATATTATGATTGTGAAAACAAGAAGATTCATTTCCTGCTTTCTTTCTGTATCACCCGTAGTATCGGGTTTGACCCTAATCCACAGAGGCCAGTAAACTCAAGGCAGTCTGAGGTTGCAGAACTCAGATTTATAGTAGCAACCACTCATTTTAGTTGTTCTAACTGTATGCCAGTACCTAATATAAATTCAATTGACACTCTAGTATCTGTAGAAGTAAATTTTTAATGGCTGGTTAATTATATCACTACATTTTTATTGCAATATAGTACTCATTTAAGCACTTAAAAATGGAAGGTGTACAAAGATTAAATTAAGACACGGTAAATTGACTAAATATTTGGTTTTTATATAAATAAAGGTCATGACCACACTGTTGACATGTAATACTGTTATAATACAACAGTTAAACTTGTGAGTCTACAACAGAAGTCTCTGTAGTTAAACAGGAAACAAAGCTGAAAAAGACCATGTTAAAACAAAACTACTGGGACTTAACAGGTCGGGATTGTAAGTAGCAACAAACATATTCACTCAGCTCCTGAGTATTTCAAGTTTTACAGTACACATTAAAAATGATTTCTTCCATCAACACTATAAATTCAAACTGTCAGATGTTTATGCATTTTGCAAGTTACACTGATTGAATTGCTTACATGGGAGCGGGGGTCAGAACACCTCCCAATTTGAAGTTTACATCACCCACATGCTAACACAAACACAACTTGTTCCGTTTCCTTCCCCCCTCTCTCCCCCCAACAAAGAAGGCAGGATTTTTTGGTTTCTTTTAGGTAATTGTTTTAAAGGATTTGTGATGATCAATTTGAACGTCTGAAATTCAGTAATATTTAACTCTTAGACAACTAAGAGGTTAAAGATGGAAAATAATTTCTCCTAACACTAAGTTAGAAAATCATTTGCATCATGCTGTAAACTAGGAAGCAATGTAAAGCAACAAAAACCTGTCCCCAGTACATAATTTAAAAAATCTAAATTTCAAATCAGCAGAACTGGTCTACTTCCATGTTGACTATATGCCACAATATAAGTGTGAGCTCCGTGAATGCATAGCTAATGTAGGTAGTCTTCCACTGTGGCAAAAGCACAGGATCCAATTCCTGATCGAGCCATCAGTCCTAGACACTGTGTGGCCTGTCCCATGGCTAGGGCAAGTGGAGGTTGCTTTGGCAGATTGTGGGTTTCTGAGGAAAAATGATTAAAAATGGAAATAGCAATTAGCAATACATTTCAAACAACGTCTCTCAATCAGGAAAATACTGCATTACTTACAAAATTACCGATGTCTGTACTGCTCTTAACTACTTAGCTAGCAAAGGTGGTTTTTAAGCAAACAGCACATGCCTTGGACATCTACTCTGACAAGGTAATATGGTTACTGGGTATCCAAGTAATAAGAAAAAATTCTTGCAGAATTAGACTTTCAAGGTGTTAGACACTCAAAAACTTCCACATTTACTATGATGGAAACGATGTAATTATCTAATGTTTGCAGTGGGGAGTAAGGAATATTTAGTATTTCCCTTCTATTTTTCCAAGGTCAATTGACATTACCAAAGAAAACGGCACCAGGTTTTCGGTACAAGTTTCACTGATGGATTCTTCCCCTTTCATTCTTTGCCAGAAATGAAAAACTGGACTAATGATAAAAGTGACCAAACCCATAGAAGCTGGTAACTTTTCCTTGCGTGCAGGTGTCCAAATTTTAATTTTAGGCAGATTCCCAGTTAGTAAAAGTACTAATCAGTCCTTGTAGGCACAGCTGACAGCAGGGCAAGAACAGTGATCCAGGGCTGGTTAAGGCTCCATGTGGTTGGTTCTGAGGCTGCACATAGCGGTGGGAGAAAGAAGTTCCGGAAGGGATGAGGCAGAAATAAAGGGAGCAGGTTCCGGACTTAAGGTGTAAGGGGAAGTAACACAGGATGAAGAATATTAGAATACAGATAACGCAAGAAAAGATGCACACGCTGGTGAAAAGTGGTCTGTGGGTTAAGATTATTCAAGTACTAGCTCTTCTCTGGCAAGATGCTCTTCAGCTAAATTCTGATGGTGATACATTTTTTGGTCAACTCTAAGCAGGAATGACTTTATAAACTAACTCTGCCTCAGCTAGAATCAGGAACAATTTAATTTTTACACAAAATCAACATGACAATAAACAATGAAAAGGAAACCATCCTTTCAAAAATATCTCTTGAAGGTTCACAGGGAAGTAACCTTGCTCAGAGGTAAGCACATTACAGTTTTATTTTGGCCAAGGGAGGCACATCTGTAAGCATCTTTAAATTTTTTTAGCTTATGAAACTCACAGGAATTACAGATCATATAACTTTAAGCACTATTTAGAGATGAAGCTGAATAATATAGCACAGTGTTTATAAATATGCACACATACATCCACAGCAATTTAAGTCTCATTACTTTTGCAAGAATTATATACATTTAATATAAGTTTAAGCACTATTTACAGCTGAACTACATAATACATGGCACAATATGTAAGAATACACATGTCCTGGATAATGGTCCTAAGCAGTTTACTACTGAAAATTTTAATTCCCCTGGAGAACCCAAGATTTTTAACTGTCATAAGAAAACTGTTCACTTTTCAAAAATTCTTTCGAAGTCTGAGTGTTTACCTAGATACAAAGCAATTTAGGGCTTCATGATTACCTATAATGTAGTCATTTCAAAAAGACAATTATAGTAAACCATTATTTGCCCTATGATCCCAGCACTGCTACTAAGTACACTTATTTTTACCAATAAAGCTAAATGAATTTCGTATAACCAAAGAAAATACACATTACCCAAAGAAAATTCACATTGAATTTGTATAAGAAAAATATAACACAAAAAACACTACTACTATTCCAGAACTTCAGTGTTAGACCATAACACCATGAATTAATAATGAATTTCAGAAGGACAAAGAAGCAGATTAAGGCCCAAGCGTGCATACTTTTAAACTGCTTCCTTTACATTCCAGCCACATGAGCCCTGGCCTTCACTCCAAGTCTCTCTGTGTGATACTGATCCTATCTAAGATAGTTTCAGACATAAACCTAACAGGGCCAAACAGCACAAACTTCTAAACTGGTAGTCCCCATTTTTCTTGAGGAATTACATTCTAAAAAGGTGAAAAATCGCTCTCATCTGAACTACCTCTGAGAAAAACTGCCCAGATAGTAAAAGTTTTATGTAAACAATCAACCCTATAGTTTATACATAAACGCACAAAATGTGCAGTTACTGAACTCACATAAAAAGTATTTGTTCAAGGGACTCCTTGGTGGCTCAGTGGTTAAGAATCCACCTGCCAATGCAGGGGACACGGGTTCGATCCCTGGTCCGGGAAGATCCCACATGCCGCGGAGCAACTAAGCCCGCGCGCCACAACTACTGAGCCTGTGCTCTAGAGCCCGCGCGCCACAACTACTGAAGCCTGCACGCCTAGAGCCCATGCTCTGCAACAAGAGAAGCCACTGCAATGAGAAGCCCGCGCACCGCAACGAAGAGTAGCCCCTGCTCACCGCAACTAGAGAAAGCTGGCGTGCAGCAACGCGGCCAAGGATAAAGATTAAAAAAAAAATTGTCCTCTGTTTAAAAAAAAAAAAAAGTATTTGTTCAGTACACAAATACCACACTCCTACTTTGCAGTGAGTTGCTCACAGGAATGGCAACCAACCAGGGGACAGCAAATCCCAGTTTCTCACTTCGTGCTCCCCCTGCCTAAGCCTGCTGTTCTCCCCTTCCCTCCCTTTTTTACTTGGTAAGGGCATGTAGTTAAATATGCTGAACTTCAATGAGAATGTCACGTGTCTCCAAGGGTTGATGCTGACAGCACTCACTCGAGCCCCGTGGGAGCTGCGACACGGGTGGCTCGGGCCAGATATGCTTATGTACACGTTCACACAAAAACTTCTGTCTTCCAGAATCACAAGATGCACCCCAATATACCTGTTTTTACTCCATTTGAATCTATTTAATCTGGGATTGAGATACCAGAGGAAGTTTTCTATACTTTAAGGTAATTTTAATTTTTTAAATGTAGAAAACATTTCCCTTATGATTTTACCAAAATATAAGTGCCAGCACAAATACCATCTCAAATACCCCAGAGACTAGCTGAAGTGCTTTCTGGCTTCACTTACCTAATATTGCACTGTTAAGAGCTGAGCACACAGGTTCTCTCTGAATTGGGTCAAGTTGATTTCCAACTGGGCTGTTCCAAGGATCTGAATAGGCTAGTAAACTGAATGCATCCTGTTGAAAACATAGCAATTTGGTTTTTAATTCAAACAGTTAAGCGACTGTGCTCACCATGATTACACGTTGAGAGAAAGGTAAAAATATGGCTTTAAGGCACTAGACTAACACAAGCCCGTTTACCCCTACGACTAGGAGGCTATATATTTTTTAACAATTAAATTATGCAGCAAAGCCTAATTTGTTTTCATTTTTCTTGTAAACAGCCATTTTCATCATCTACCCCTTATCCCTACAACACATGCAGAACAGAATAGAATAAAAATGGAAAAAACTTAATTCCTGTGGAATGGGCTATATTACTGGTTAAAGTAAAGAGAAGGAGAAAACATTTATGACCACTAATATGAATTTGACATTAAAAGGTTAGGACCAGCCCATGTATTTTTTTTAAACACATGTGGGAACTGGGCGTATCTCACTGGACGTCATCTTCTCAAACTCAGTAATCAACAAAATTAAACTGGCTCCGCTTCAGGAACATTCAGTAGTTCCAGCCATCCTCAAGCCGCCCCTCCTGAAGTAACTGACACACTGTCTTCTTTTCAGACGACGGCTCTGTCTTCCTGTCATCTTTCTGTGGGAAGCACATAACTACAGTGGTTTCAGACATTGGCTTCAAGTTAAGCTGCATCACCAGAGTGGCCTTTGGCAAGAACAACCTTCCTAAGTTTCAGTATCATCATTTGTATAATGGGGATTATAAGAGGTCCTGTTTCACAGAGTTTATGAGGACTAACTGAGCTAAACAAAATTAGTAATGTCAGCTCACTCTAATCTTTCAGTAAAAGATAAATTATCGTTTTGCCAGAAGCCAATGCCCTAATCCAGAGTAACATTATGATACAGATACAGGTAGACACAGCACACCTTCCCAGTTCAGACGGCACGTGGAAAGGCGCTGGGGAAACCAAACCAGTGAATTCAGTAGCGCGACACTCAAACTGCTGCTCGTTCAAACGTGGAAGACAAATTCCTAAAGAATAGCACCTCCCACGTGAAGCTGCTCCGGCACCCCTCTAGCCATCTCATTAGTGGGGGTGAGGCTTCCTGGTCAAGCCTGCTCTTGCCCTTTCTTATCTGAATTGGCCTCTACGTTGTGACGACTGGAGAAGAACTGCCCGTAAAGCAGAGCTGTGCGGCCTGAGGCTACAGACAGGGATACACGGGGCACCTCCACTGTCCTACACTGCTGAGTATCTCATTCACATGAGACTTCTGGCCACAGTTATTAATGAAAGTTCTTTGAAGAACTTATACTAGTTTGAATCCCCTGCAGCTACTCACAGGTGCTAGTAGATACAAGGAGGAAAAAAAAAGCTTCATATACCTGCTGATTGCAAGATCTGCTTCTTAACAGTATTTAAGATATTTTATGCATCTCACAAAGCTACTAGATTCTACTTCTGGTTCCCCCCAATCCAAATTTATTGATGGAGAAAGATTAATATCTGATATCCTGTGAAGCTAACTCTAATCACGCTATTTCTAAAGACTGAGCTTTGCTCAAGACTTAATTCACCCCACAACCATCTAATGAGGTACCATCCCTATAGCGCACATGAATTTTAAAAGACAGACTAAAGAATCTGTCCAAGGAATAACTGCTACATCATTATTTTAAGCACAGAACTATCCTCTTGCGTCTACATCCTGACATGCTACCAAAAAGGTGAAATGCTGTAGTCCCAAAAGTCAAATCAAGACCATTCTGTCAAATACACCTTCTAGCATTTAAAACAAAATTCACAGAAAAAGATAATGATGGTAGTAATTTACTGTGCACTAATGTTGTGTGAGGCAATGTTTCAAGCGCTAATGTGTATCATCTCATTTAATCCTCACAATAACCTTAGGAGGTGGTTACTACTATGCCCATCTTAGACGCGAACTGAGGCAGTGAGAGATTACCACCACACGGTACTGTACTTCTTTTAGTAGGATACAGTTTCTTTCTTTTAATTACCAATCTAAATATTAAGAGGAAAAAAGTCTAAACTTTTGCCCCCATATTTTCAGTACAGCTGAACAAATATTTATTGGACACAGACGGGGACCACCAGGACCTCATCACTGTTTCGAGGACTCACACAGTCCTATGGGGGAGGCAGACATGTAAATGATGTACCGTGTATTGCTTATTAACAGAGTGTATTGTGTCACAAGAAGCAATCACAGATACAGGCTCAAGCTACATGGAAACTGAGGCTGGAAAGGAGAAAAGGCATGGCTGGAACCATGGGTAAGGGCTTAGATCCTAAAACACCCTAAAAATCACACTAAAAAGCTTCCATTTTTTCCAATAAGGCAA
This sequence comes from Orcinus orca, assembly GCF_937001465.1. Lineage (NCBI taxonomy): Eukaryota > Metazoa > Chordata > Mammalia > Artiodactyla > Delphinidae > Orcinus > Orcinus orca. Next base: position 95,652,324 of record NC_064568.1, on the reverse strand, counting down.
CAGAGTTTTACATAACGGAGTGATATGGATTAGACTTGATTTTAGATGGATCACACAACACTATGAAGCACAGCTTGCAAGTAGAGTGAAGCTTTAAGCAAGAAAACTGAAAAACCCTTAAAAAAAAACAACCGGTTTATGCCATCAAGTTCCCAGGAGTAAATATCTAGAACTTTATCTTTCTTTACAAGGGGAATGAAATCAGCAAAGCAACCTTAATGTTTTAAATTCTGCTGTAAGACCAATTGGTGAAAGTAACCAAAGAAATGCAAATAAGCAATTTTGAGATACATGTTAAACACACTAAAGTAGAATTAAGGTATCAGTGCCACCAGCACATCCCTTTATTACTGCTGATAAGTTGGTAGACGTTTCTGGAAAGCAACGCAGCAACACGTAGCAAGAGCCACAATAATTGTATCCTTTGACTCAATAATTCTATTTCTGGGACTTTATTCCAGTGGAATAATTTTAAGGAAGAAACAAAGATACATGTATAAAGGTGTTCAAAGCATTTTTTAAAAGGCAAATAGAAAATCTAAAAATAGAGCAATGCTTAAATAAACTGATACAGCAACACACTAGAATATCATGTAGCCATTTAAAAATAATTGTCAATAACACATAGAAACTGGAAATACATTTTTTATGATAATAAGAACAATACAAATAGGATAACTACAATTACCAACCAGATAAAATATATGCCCATGCGATTTAAGGCACAAAACTGAAAATACCTGTTAAATATCATGGTATTATGGGTTACTTTTTATTTCAGAAAAAACATTACCTCAGTGGGAAAATTTCTGACAAAGTGTGACATTTAGGTAGGATTCTCAAACTGTACTTACACTTGGCTTAAACTCCGTAGCAGTTTCTAAACAGGGTGCATCTAAAGTTACTAGATTGAGAGCTACCTGCAGCTGGGGCTGCTCGCTCTAACCTGACTCTCCCGGCCCTCCAGCAGGTGCCCTGCTGCTCTGCGCAAGCGCAGTAAACAGCTGTTGAACAATTCAGGTGGCTCTCCCGGGAGCCACTGGCAGATTCAGGCAGGTAAGCAACAAAAACAAAGACAACAGGAAAACAGGAAAGGAAGACCGAGAAAGTCAGAAAAAGGTCAAGAGAACCACGGCTGCAGCAGGCCGCCCAGCCCGTGTTTAGCACAGGTGGGCTGCCCCAAGGTCCGCGGTGCGCCTGCTACTCCACGACTGAGGGGAAGCACAACACGCGTGTACCTTACGGCAACTTCGGTAAGTCTCAAGCCGGCCTTAACCAAATCCTGTCTCTCTACACATGTATGCATGCTTCAGAAGTCTGTGCAAATTCAAACAAAACTAAAGATAAAAACACCCATTTCAACCACCCATGACCTGAAGTGAAGAATAAAAGAAAACAGTAATTTCTAAACCTTCTCAAGCAGGGCAAAAAAAAAAAGTTCTCTTTGTGTTACCCTCAAATCCTCCAGCATTGTTCTTTAGGTACTTAGAAGCTGGATCAGCCACCCATCTTATCTCTTACCTGGATCAAGATAAGTTTGGGGAATGGGAGAGAAGCAGCTCAGAATGTTAAGACAATCTCTTGAAGTAGGTGGCATTTGCTTAGAAGTCATAGGTACAAAATCAAAGCCATCCACATTCTTTAGATGATGAATCACATCATCACTTAATTCAATATATAATCAAGGAATATCTTTGAGGACAGGCCATGTAATGCCACTTCCTGTGCTTCACGCAAATTAGAATCAAAGAATAAGCAATGGAGTAAATTTTCAAAGGGACTACATAAAATCATACTCCATCAGCATAAAGTATTAACAAGAAAACAGAGTCAGATGACCCAGTGTAAAAAAGCCTATGATTTCTTTTTCAAAAACATTTCACACCCCCAAATATCTCCTAAAACATCAGTTCTCAAAGCACGATCCAGGAACAACTGGGTTGAAGACCCTTTCAGGGTCTCTTGTGAGGGCAAAACTATTTTCATAGTAATACTAAGATATTACTTGCTCTTTTCTCACTCTCATTCTTTCAAAACTATACAGTGGGGTTTCCAGAGGCTACACGTGTGTTATATCACAACACACTGAATACAGAAGTAGGTATGAGAATCCAGCTTATCATTTACTAAACCTAGCATTAAAGAGATTTACAAAAATGTAAAGCAGGGCCACTCTTCTCATTATTTTTGTTTGTTTATTTTAGGAAGATAAAATAACACTTATGAAAAATAACAATGACTTATTATTTTAAAATGAATTAATAATTTTAGTATTAATTTCTAGTAGAGTAAAATCAATAAATATAACTTATACAAACAAGAGCCCTTTGGGAATCTTTAATAGTTTTTAAAGTGTTTAGATACCAAAAAGGTTGAGAACCACTGCCCTAAAACAACCCCAGTACCTAGCAAAGAAGTTTCCCAAATGGATAGCTTTGGATATGTGAAATAATAGTAAAGCCTGAGAAGTTTCTTAGCACTGTTGATATCAGAAAAGATTCTCAAAGTTGTATAACGATGAAAATTCCCAGTCTGGAAAAATCAAGTTATGCATATGCCTTTTCATCTGGAGGCGTATATACGTGGCTTCTTAACCCATCCTAGACTAGACAGGTGCTCTACTGAGGCTACAGTGCATGTAGCTGGGATGGGTTTTTTTGGGGGGGACTGATTTTATGCCATATTTAGCACTACTACGTGTTGCTCGCTGGCCCTCTCTCAGTTTAGGTCAGGAAGGGATGGCAGGAGTCTTGAGTCTCGCCCTCTCCTATACCCAAGCATCAGTGTCAAGGCCACTACGTGCATCTCCCCTTCGTTTTTTGGGCTTATTTCAAAACATTCAGGAGAAGATATTTGTAACAAACCAACTTTGAGCCCAACCTCGTGCAGGACAAACAAAAAACTACAATGGCTAGGTTCATGTTTCACAGGTGTACAGGGCTGGTGGGACTTCTATGAACATGAAAAAAACCTCATCTCTACCACTAACTGCAATGCTGACTTAAGGTAGGCAAAACTCCATCTTTAACTGCTACACAGAACTGTGGCTAACTTAATGAACTGTTTCCATTTTCTCCATCTCACTATATCCAGCGCAGGCATCAATCCAGAAGAGACTTGAAGACGTGTTTTATCTCTTCTCTGTGAAAGATGACCCAACCCTTCACCAATCTCAAAAGAAAAGCCACACGTTATACATTCAATTTGCTGCAACTCTGAACAATCTCTACTAAAGTAAAAATATCTCAAATTTATAGTTTTATCAGCACACCCACATTTCTCCTAATAACTCTGCCAATTTTATAGCCGAGAAAACTAAGAAAGCAAGTTGACAAGGGGCACACAACACTGGTAAGTGGCAGAACTGAGATTTAATCTGTATGTTGTACAGAAGTCCAGCGCCTGTCCAGTAGAGCCGGGCTGCCGAACGCTGCCGCGTGTCCGCACCCTCAGCCGGGCTGGAAGCCAGGGAGGGGCGCGCGTCCAAGTTCCCAACAGGAATTCCAGTGTTGCTCAATGTGTTACAAAACTACATTTTAGTTCCTTTGACACATTTATAAGTTTTCAAGGAAAAACAAACTTACCTTCAACATTTTTTTATTTGCTGTGTTCTTGCCACACTCTCTCCTCAGCTGCTCACTCATCGCTTGTAGCTCTCTTCCGAAGTGAATCATTCTTTCTATGGCGGCTTGACTTCCTCCACACAGCTGGCGTCTTAACTGGCTTGAATCAACTTCTGTAAGCAAAACAAACAGGTATTTTACTGCCTTACATCTGGAGTACAATGGAGAAATGAATATAAACTGCTTACAACATTTTGGACGTTTCATTTAGTAATTACTTCCTAATATTTTACCTAAATATGCAGATTTTTAATTTAATGTGGAACTTTGTAGCTAAAAGGTATACTTTATCTAGACCTCAAGAGTCTAGGATCCAATATCCAGCTTTCAGTTGAAAGTCAGGTGACAAACCTTTCAGTGTTAGCATGTACATATGTCTCAGGGAAAATTTTATGAAAGGTTAATAATAAGCACGATTTTCTAAAACTACAGCAACATGAAAAAAAGAAAAAGAAAAAAGTAGTGCTTCTCAGGCTACTTTAACTGACAAAGAACAGAGATAGAAGGTAAGAAAGACTAAATGACTCCAATAAAAACACAGAAGACACCACATACTAATCAAAAGGGTTAATTATACTACTTTTAGAAAAATACTACTTTTAGGAAAAAATTTTACAGTGTATATCTCGACTGACAATAATCACTGATCAATAACAAACAGTATAAGTCACTAATAACAACAACATCATAAATCACTAATGATAATGATAATAGTTACTGTTTACAAAGCACTTACTTTGTGCTATTAGCTTTTTACAGATCAACTATGAGGCAGTTATTATTATACCCATTTTACAGATGAAGAAACTGAGGCAAAGAGCTCCTAAGTAATTTGTCCAAGGTTACACAGCTAGTAAGTGGCAGTTGCAGAATTCAAATCCAGGTGATCCGGCTCTAGAGCTCCTGCTCTTAATCACTATGCTCAAATTACTCCTGGAATGTTGAGGTTGCTTGCTGATATCTGATAGAGTGAAGCTAGGCTGCCTTTTCAATCATACTCCTTGCTTGAAAGAGTGAATTATGCATTGGAACACACAATCCTCAACAACAAGGTGGTTGTGTAATATAAGTTTGCATTTATAAAGTAGTTTCTAACAATCTGAATGAATACCTTTTAATCTCAAAATACTAAGAAATCTAATGTTCTGACAAATAAGAATGTATAAGCTTCAATAATTTTCACTCTCCAATTGATGGGAAAGTTTGCTGATGGTTTAACTTTTCGGTACAATTTACTGCACAAGTTGTCAACAAAGTAAACTTATGCGTGCGAACGTATCTGTCAGCCACATGTTCTGAGGGGGCAGGAGCCAGGGGGTGTCAAATGCAGGCGCCTACCATCTGCCAGGCGCTGGGCTGCACAGAGTCACATGTATTCACATTGAATGAATTTAAGAAAGTTTGATTAGAACTTATAAAATCATCTCTACCCATTTGGCCTTTATTGGCTATACTGAAATAGGTATAAAAACTTTTCATATCTCCAACCTTAGCTGTCCTAAAGGATATTTAACACTAATAAGTTAGTACTCCTACATTAATGAAAGCACTACAGTTGCGCAGAAACAGTTCAGCAAAGAAGATACTAAAAAATTAAACTCTACTCTCTCTAGCAACCCCCTCTCACAAGAAATTTTACGAGAAGTAATACGTATCACTGTAAAATCCAATGGCACATACATCTTTAAATTTGATTTGTGCTCATCAGCTGTGAATCAGTACAAGTAAAAACATAACCTTGTAGTCATCATTTTTTATTAAAAATGTAAGAAATATCACTGCAGACCCATTTCGGTGTCACAATCTTCCATTTCGTGGTCATGTTTAGAGCTACCATTTAGGAAACCATTGGATGAAGTTTCTCCAACTCCATTGGAGTAGTGATCTGTTTCCATGTCTACATCATTACTGAAAATGAAAAAACAAACCTAATTTTAGAAATAGCATACTTGCAGCTTAGTTTAAAATAAATTACTACTCAACTACAGAGCCTACGTATAAACTGACTTCACAAGGCAACAGCAATCTGGAATAAAGGTATTTAGTTACATCCTGAATGTATTCAAAGCCCAATCTGTAGCTGACCTTTAACAACTCTGTACTCCTGGAGATAAAGTACGTGGACTAAAATGTAGTGGTTTGATGACTTCCGATCAATATGGAGAAATCATTTTTCAGCACGTATTTCCCACTATTTTTCAAACTCAGATCTGCTCTCCATTCTTTGTTAATCAACTCCTGGCCCTCACCCCAGCATGCACTTGCAGCGTGTAAGGGAAACCCTCCCTCTCAAACTACTCCTGGAACCCACCTCTCTTCACCTCTTTCCCCACCCTCATACTCGACTCGCTTCTAGACTATTTTTTTTCACTAACAGCCTTGATGTTTTGGCATTTGTCCTCACTACTCAAAAATATACTCTTTCTCAATGGCAAGTAATAACCTGCAAAACTACTCAGTCTCATCCCTTCATACCTTCCCAGCGCCCAACACTATTTTTCTCTCACAGGCTTTCTTATTGGTGAAGATTCTCAAGTATTTTTGCTGCATCTTAATTTTTTAAATGCTGCTCTGGAGATACTTAGGGCATTGCCAATTCTCACCTACGTCACGCTGCCTGAACGAATAGCATGTGCCGACAGTTCCATGCTGAGCTCGTCAATATTTGCCCTTCAGATCCTTCCACACCCCAAGCAACAATATCTAACCATCCAAATTTCTCCTATGAAGATCTAGGTTATGATTATACAGCTCAGAAGGAAACGCTTGATGAAAATTTAGAGAATATTTAAATAAAAATGATCTTTTCTCATTAAAAAGGCAATGTTTGTAGGAAAAAAAGAACATCGAATGCAGATAAGCAAAAAGCACCTTATGCATAATAATGCCAGCAAAGGTAACCAATGGTTAACAGCTTGGGTGCGTGGGCGCGCGTGGGTGCATACATACGTCTATCTGTAAGACCTATCAGGGTAAAAAGGCCCATAGAGATCTAGGAAGAAGAGGGCAATGGCCCCAGGACATTCCTGTCAGTCAGAAAAGCTTGTTTAGTATCCTGATGAAATTTGAGAATTGATAAGAAAAATCAAACTTTGAAAATAATGTTTAAGGGAAATCCTTAAGATCGCAGCTTTTAGTGATCTTACTAATATACTGAAGTGCATTTTTCATAATCCAATATAATATTTGAGAGGGATACTTTCATTCAACACACATTTAAGAGCCTCTGGGCCATGCTCTGTGTTAGGTGCTAAGGATATAATGAAACAGCCCCTGCCCTCCAGGAGTGAACAGCCTAGAAAAAGCTAATAAAGTTATTATAGTACAGAGACTCGGTTCTGTGATGAAAGCTCCACAAGGAGTGACACAACATTTGGCGGGGATGTAAATCAAGGAAAGCATCCTGGAAGAGGTAACATCTGAAGTTGAGTTTTACAGCTTGAACAGAAGTTAGGATGGGGGAGAAGAAGGAGGGCGGGGAGAAGAGCATTTCTGATGGGGGGTAACGGAGAAGGCACAAGTCTAGAAGTCAGACATCGCAGGAAGTAGTCACAGCTCTGCAACTTACTAGTTACTAATTACTGACCTTAAAAAAAAAAAGTCATTTACTTCTCTGGTACTCAGCTCTACATCTGTAAAATGGTTTTCACAGTTAATACCATCCTTGCCTACTTCACAATACCGTTGGTAAGGAAAGCCATTACCAACTAGAAAGTAACTGTTACTGCTTAACAGTTTAAGACAGTTTAAAAGCTTACTTTCTTCTATACTGCACACAAAAGAGGATGCTGTGTCATCAACCCCTTCCGTTAAGCTTGCTTCCCTCAACTCAGGTAATAATAGGTCTCTTTAGCAACTTCCTGCCATGAGGATAGTATTTAAGAGAAAAACTCACGAAGAAACTGCAATCCTACCCTCAAACTATGGTAGAACCCTCTAACAATGATAAAGTACTAATATACTATAAAGTACAATGATGTACTAAAGGCTTAGTCTTTTAAATTTCCATACAAAATTTTCACAATATTCTAATCTTATATTTTCTAGTTATGTCATCTCTACTGACTACCCTGACCTCCTCAGCAAGAGAGTCTGTTTTCCTACTGTTCTTCTCATACCATTTTTGTGGACTTCATTATCACCTGTACCACACAATACCATTACTTCAGTACATTTTTGTCATTTGTGACAGATAACCTGGAAATTCTGATTAATCTCCAAATTTGTGAAAACAGATTTTTACACATACTTCTTTCTCCAGAGTCATATTTCCATTAAGAGTCATGGTAAACATTAGGTTCTCTCTCCTTCAATGGGAGAATTTTGCACTGATAAACATTCCCCCAAAACGCAGTGTGACCAATCAATTCACGTTCTAAGACCAAACCAACATCAAATTGATAAAATCCATAAGAACTTGCTGTCACACACTAGCATTCAATTCAAATGAAACCTTCAGGTTTCATGAATAGTAAACCTGAGTATGTCATAGTATGCTGAGAGAGACATCTCTTCTCTCAAAGCTCTTCGAGTGGAGACCATGCCTAGCAGTGTCTGACACCCAACAGGTTCTCAATACTCTCCTCGCACTGTATATTTTTACTAAATGACTTAACCGTCTGTTAGACGCAAGCTACTTAAAGATAGGTTCTCATCAACAAATATTTTTTGTAAAGTTAGTTATTTGGAACTCAGGAAACACTTCACACACTTACACCAAAAAACCCACACACAAAGAAAAAAAATAGTTGTAACTGTATCAAATGTTAACTGCAGAGGTTAAATATACTAATGGAAACATAACAAGTGGCATGTACGTAACCACCTGTATGGGTCTGCGGTGGCAGGAAGATGAAATGCAGAACCATAACAAGTGGCATGTACGTAACCACCTGTACGGGTCTGCGGTGGCAGGAAGATGAAATGCAGAACCTGGATGTGTCCCTATCACCCCACTAGAGGGAAGAGTGACGTAGAGGAAGGGGAAGGAACAGAAGGATGAGCCTCCATGAACTCTAGGAGAACAGAAAGCTTTGGAGAACTTACTCCCCACCCCTTTAACCTCTGGGGGCTTGGGAACTCTCAGAGCCCCACTATGGACCATCTAACTCAATTTCTCCGAATTATTAAAAATGATGACATCTATAATTAAGGTTGCTTATAGTAACGCAAAAGCTAGGGATATCGTTACCTGGTGAAGTTGTTAACTTGCTGTGACCTTGACATGTTTATACTGTTCAGTTCTGGTACATTCAAACTGGACGACTGGTGTTTACTATGGCAGTATGACTGATGTGCTTTATTTGATATTACACCATTACTACAACTTTCAAAACCTGGGAAAAAAGAAAGAGAAACTTTATAAAAATAGAAACAAACACATAAGGTTGTAACAGATGTACCATATTCTGATCATGTATTTAAGACTTTTATAATGCAGGAAAGTCAATGGACTACTTAAATAGAAAACAAATGGATAACTTCTTTGAAAGAACATAAGGTTACTTAATTGTGAGCTGTCATCTCCTCCTGTATTTATTGAAGGCTTAATTATAGGTCTCATTTAATCCTCACAACCCCCCAGCCCCCGCCCATGAAGCCCAGTTATCATAACCCCATTTTACATATGAATACACCGAGGCTAAGAATCTGTCCAAGCCTGACGTGACACATGGTGTCAGAGGGGTGGTGACTAAGGACACAAACATGAGAATCACGCACACTGTGCAGGATGGTGATGTAAACAGGCTGAGAGGCAGCAACGTAGAAAGGTATATGCTGAGTGAGAAAAAGCAAAGGTGTTGCTCTACTCTTTGAAAGGACAGGAAACAGTATTTGATTTCTGCTTTAGAACGTTAAATGTACAGAGGAAACATAATACCTTGGGAAAAACAGAATTAAAGAGACAAGCAAAGAAAAAAGACTGAGAAGGATCAGAAATAAACCTGCAGAAGTGATGTCATAAAAGCCAAGAAAGGAGAGAATTTTAATTAAGAGAACACCAAAGGCCTTGGTGAGTCCAGAAAAGGATAGGAGGAAATGAACAGGCAGAGCTGACTCCTGCTGGCAGCTTGGCTGGGAAAGAGTGAGCAAGAGGCAGCCGGGCTAGGTGGCTGGGTATGGTGATCGGTGGCTCCAGACACCACAGCCACGTCACCGCCTTTACAGTTATCCTTTCCTAAAACACACAATTACCTTCTCATGACCAAATATCTCCGCTTTAATTTCTAGAGACAACTTGAATGTTGCCCTTCATTTATGGAGATCTGTTAATAAACTGTTCTTAGAAACAGCTCATCTTTAAGTCACTTCCTGGTACTAAAAACACGTGAATCTGACCCACCCACAATTTTTCCTCCAGAACATCTTGAGATCAAGTATACAAATGTGGAGATCGTCATTTATGGAGATCTGTTAATAACCTGTTCTTAGAAACAGCTCATCTTTAAGTCACTTCCTGGTACTATGGTACTAAAAACACATGAATCTGACCCACCCACAATTTTTCCTCCAGAACATCTTGAGATCAAGTATACAAATGTACCAAACGCCTAGCAGAAATGTCTAGATTTTTGAAAAAATTTTATTTTGGTTCAAAACCACGAAGAAGGGTAAAAATTTTAAGATAACGTCATAAGACTGAACCTCACCAGAAAAATGTGCAGCACTTCCTTTGCCTGATGCTAAACTGTGGACACTCATTCCGTGGCTGGGGCTCATACTTGGACTACTAAAAGGTCGAGGACTCACAGGGTAACTGTCTTGAGATTTTGGACTTCGGCCTCCCAAACATCGTACTTCACTATCTGTACCATTCACCATTTCTATAAACTGACGCACTCTAAAAAGAGAAAAGAAAAATTTACTTGCATGATCTTCAAATTACTGTTTATTTAATAGCAACAGATTTCTGAAAGGAAATATTTTAAGAACTTGTATTTTTATCAGTAAATGTGGCCTTTAGATAGTATGCTAAAAACACTAAACATGGTTCCATATACTGTACTGCTTAGAATCAATTTAAAATTTTCCAGAAAAATGAGAGTATAATGCAAAAGACATTTTATCGCCTTTAATCAAGATTTACTAAGAAAATGAAAATCTATCTGTAGCTATAATAAACAAACCAAAATGGACCTCATTTTTTTTAGCTAAAATAATCAAAATAATATTTGCACTTGGAAGCAAACCAAACAGTACATAAGAACATCATGTACCTTTTTTTTTAACATCTTTATTGGAGTATAATTGCTTTATAAACATGTACTTTTATATACATACCTACCTACATACAAAATAAGAGCCTAAGTCCCCAAGTTTCCTCATCCCTCTTAACCAAAACAGGCCACATTTAAACTTTGATTCTAAAGCAAGACAATTTTGACACTGGGCTTAGAATTTCTGGTGCTTAAAGAGTTTAAATCTTAAACCTAATAACACCTGAATTTTAAAATAACGAAGATTCATACGACCAATTAAAAAATGCCAAGTTAGGGTGGCTATTATTTATGAAAAAAACAAAAACAAAAAAAGAAACAGAAAACAAGTGTTGGTGAGGATGTGGAGAAACTGGAACTCTTGTGCACTGTTGGTGGGAATGTAAAACAGTGCAGGGCTATGGAACTGTGAGGACTAATTTTCAAAAAATTAAACACAAAATTATCATATGGTCAACAATTCCCCTTCTGAGTGTATATGCAAAAGAACTGAAAGCAGGGACTCTAACATATATTTGTACACAACCGTTATGCTAAGTGAGACAAAGCAGTTACCAAGGACAAATATTTTATGATTCTATTTATATGAGGTATTTAGAGCAGTCAAATTCAAATTTATAGAGACAGAAAGTAGAATGGTGGCTGCCAGGAGCTGGGGGGAGAGAGAGGAATGGGGAGGCAGTGTTTAATGCGTACCAAGTTTCAGTCTCAGATAATGAAAAAAGTTCTAGAAAGGGATGGTTGAAAAACAATGTGAATGCACCAGAAACAATGTAAATACCAGAAAACTGTACATGCAAAAATTGCAAATTTTATGTATATTTTTACCACAGTTTTTAAAAATGCCCTAAACTTACTATAAGGCACTTTACAGGAGGAAAAATAGACATCCATCTTCTAAGTCAGACTTTCACATTCTTAGACACAGGGACAGAATGACAGAGTGCAAACACGAAGCAACAGCTGCCTTCTGCCCACAGTCCTCGACACAGAAGCACATTCTATAACCTGTCACTTAAAGGGGCTACATTACAAAATTATATCCAAATATCTGAAAGTATGAAAATAATTTTGATTATATAATACACACATGTATCATTAATATAACATTTTATTAAACTCACTTTAATGTGAAAAGGAGATTGGGATTTCTTTCAAGTAAACTTGGGTATAACTGTTGTGTTGTTTCAATGGCTTCTCCCATTCTTCCTGCTAACACCAATTTCTGAATTCCTATTTAGAAAAAGAAAGCAAAAGATAATTTTTTTTTTAAAAAGAATAGAAACAGAAACTTAGTGGATCCTCAAAAAAAATTTAGTAAAAAATCTTCAAATAAATTATCATGATTACTTTCCACTTCTTTTTCTAACTCAGTTTCTACTTCAATGAAAATTTTCAGACAAATTAAAAAATTAGAAAAACAAGTACTTTATTAAACTACTAAAAAACCCCACAAACTCGCATACAAGTAGCATAGGAAAAATACCTGTTGAGCAACACTGATGTACTAAACACTAAAATGAAAAAGATGGGTACGTTATGGCATACACTGTGGTGATGATTTCATGGATATATACTTATCTCCAAACTCAGCCAGGTGTATATGCTAAGTATGTACAGTTTTTAACATGTCAACCATACCTCAATAAAAGTGGTTTTTTTTAAAAAAAAGACCATAGGAAACATTAAAGAAATAATATTCCAAGTGTCTTATCAAATACTATAACCTTTTGCACCCAGTACTAAACGAATGCTAGCCTTTGAGTAAGACCTGAATCCAATAGCTACTCAGTGAGCAGTCCCTGTGGGTTAGATGATGGGGATACGAAGAGTAAGCGGTCACCTCCTGCTTGCCAGAGCTTACAACGCCGTGAGAAAGACAGGCAAGCATACGATTAGCTACAACGCAGTGTCATCAGTGCTATCACAGCAGTCTGACCTATAAAAAATTTGTTTTCATCCATCATGATCTTACCCGTAATGTCTTGCTTTTATCCCTATACTTTCATCAAGCCATGCCCTCCCTGATAGCCTAACCGCACCAATCTTTGGATGGCTACTGTGAACCAGCTGTTATGCTGACCTGCCCTGGTCAGAACAGACTCCACAGCTCTGGCCACAAGCACCAGGACCTAAGCCATAAATACTTAAGATCAATACTATCTTAAATTTAGACAGCAATTTAAATGCAAAGATACTTAAATTTATTTTACATGTTATCTCCACTAACATCTAATCGTGGACTACTTTACCAATTTAAAAAAACACTGTTTAGTAAAGGTTTACTTCCTGAAAGCTCAAGAAAACATATTTTAAGAAAAAATGGCAAATATTTTTACAAAAATTTCTCCAAAATTGTATCTTTCTACATCCAGAATGCTAATAAATGAATTTTTTAATGTAATCTTCAAAAATGTCAATAAAAATAAATTTCAGAGGCATAATTTCAAGTTAATATATTTGAAAAAATTTTAATTTAAAAAATAAAATTTCTAAAAATCAATGTAACCAAACCTATAATCTGAAAACAAGTGTTAGCCATGCACCACAGGGTCCTTACTTTGTCTATTCTTAATGGAAGCTAATTCTTCTAGAACGGTCTGGTCTGTAGATCTGGCAAAGGCCTCTGCTGTGGCACAGTACCCATGGTGGACTAAATAAGATGAAACCATTCTTAAAATAAAAAGAAGAAACACACATCTTTTAGTCAAGAGAATACATGCTTCATACTACAATTTATATAAACAAGGACTACTCTGATATTACAAGACCAACCTATGCCGTTGGAACAATTAAGGCTTTAAGTACCTCAACTTTAAAATAAGTTAAAAAAGATCATTTTGTCTTATTCATGTAATATTTCCAAAAAGATAACTGCAAATGCTGAGGTGAGACTACTCTCCCTAGAAATAAGTATTACCAGAGAATCAAGGACATTAAATGACTTTGACTCTTGGTACTCCATTATCCCCAGGTCCTTTCCTATTATTTCCCATCCTTATTCAATCGTACTAACCATAATTTCTATTTTACCTTTATCGTATGAATTATCCTAGCAAAGTGCTGCCATTTTGTAAAATAAAACAATTTTAAAAACAACAGATTAACTCTTTGTGTTCTGTAGTTGAACCATTTTCTTTATCCATCAGTTACATAAGATGGGATCACAAGGTGTGAACACAAAAAATACTAAGGTGAACCCAGAGAGAGAATCTTCCAGAACAAAGTCTATGAGGGTGATAATATTAATCAATGAGGAGTCAGCCTTCTAATCAAAATCAGTTAGTATGGTCGTGCACAGGACATTAATTCCTCAAATATGATTTACATGTAAGTGACACTGCCAAAGAGAAAGTTTCTTTTTTTAAAAAGCTACCAAGTGGTGTTGGCATTTACATCTAACCACAAAACGTTAGAAAAACTGTTGACTACACGATGTTAACTCGAATACCCAATATCTCTCTAAACACCCAACTTTTAAACCTGCCTCCATCCAGCACAACTAAGGGGTCCATGAGAAAATGGTGCGAAGCAGTGGTTCAGGAAAAGGGGACTGAGGTGGCAGAGGGGAGGATCTCTAAGAACCAGATTTTTTTCATTTTATTTCATCTAATTATTCAAATTAATTTAAGAGGGTAGGGGAGAACCTCTTAAAATGGACTTCCCAGGAGGTCATGGTGAGTATCAATTTTCTGAAGCATGGGGTAGGGGAGGGTGCCCTCACTGAACCCTGGCTATAGGATTAAGATAAACAATGCTTCCTCTACAACTATCCTGCCATGTTGCTCAGTGGTAACCATTTTCAAAGCATTAAGAGATGTGACCCCCAGAGAGCAGTCTATCCTAGCTCCAACTCTAACTCATGACAACTATGGGATTCTGAGTCAGTTTCACTATTCTTTCAACTGTGCAAGACAAAATACTAGTGTTGAGGCTCTGATAACAGCTCTAGGGAAAAAGCTTGTTTTCAGAATCATCATCATGTCCAAAATTATCTCCTCAAAAAAATATGCAAAGTTTTATTAGATTTGTAAATTTAAGACTGTTCAAAGCAATTATAGAGACATTTAAGATGAACTGTGTCAAGCTGATGGTATCTTTAATTTTCTCAGGTTAGATTACAGTAGGGAGAATGACAATTTAAACTTACTGGTATTTATTTTAAAGTCTACACTATTTCAAGTTCTAAGAGCTACTATTCAGTACTACTGACATTCATGTGTCATGGCTAGCCTTTCAAGCAAAGGCACAGTCTAAAAAGTTGACTGTCACAGGAGTTACATTTTCCTGCTGACTTCCATATTGGAATTCTACCTTTTTATAAAACGCTGCCTAAAAAAACAAGTTGAAAATTTTGGGTAAAAAATGAGTTGAGATAAGCAGTACTTTTATTGACACCCACTGTTTGCTCTGCTGCTGCCCATCCTCTACCACTGTTACTACGAACTCCTAAATATTTAACCTGCATTGAGGCATCTTAACTCCATACTCACTGTTCCTTGGTCTTTATTCCCTTTAGCTCCTCTTAAATGTCTAATTACAGAACACACAATAAGTAAATGGAGTTTTAAAAATTCCTTAAGCTGGAGGCTTTTAGTCAGGGAAAAAAAAAGGGATCCTAGTAAACAAAAATAGCTGATATTATTCTTACATAGCAACCCATTCACTGGAAAAATTTAGCCAAATCCTGAAACATGAAATGTACACATCAAGTCTGTATTCCAGTATGTAAATTACACCATTATTCTGATGCTTATTCTTACTGAGCAATAATTTATTCTTCATAAATATTTACATTACTGCTGAACAACACAGCCAAGTTCATGTCCAAATACCACAATGCTGAATTATACAATCTAGATTATCTTTCTGAATTTATCTTTTGCATTGGCACTATTAATAGTTGAATCATGTAACCTATGGAAACCGTTAAATCCTGTTACTAAGGATAGCAAATGAATTAACCTAAGAGATCTAGTGTCACTTTATTTCTTCCAGCAAATTAATAAATCAGACTAAAATACAAATATGGTATGTGTGTCACCAAATCAAACATTATTAATACATTAAAATCATTAGGATATATATTAAGAGATTAAAAAGCTTCAATAAATAGTCTTTCCTACCAAAAGGATGAGATGTTTTATAAAAAATGTACTTCTGAATATGTCAATACACATTTCTTCACTTACTTTTGTATCATGGTCTGCCACTCTCCTTCTCGATCTCCAACAGGAAACCGGTCTATCTGTGCCTGTATTTTGGTTCTCCACTCTCGCATGTAATCTTCTATATCAAACACGAAAGGATGCTGCCCAAAATTAGCATCGACGACTTCTCCTGGTGTCTGGAGCCCCACAGTAGGATATAAATTGGGCTGTAAGACAAACACATTTTACTAAACATCTATCCCTTTTATGTTAAAAACATATTCTTTCAAATGCTACAGAACTACAAATTTACTTCATGAATATTTTAAAATCTCAATCAAACACTAGTAGAGGAAGACTACAGCAAATCATCTAAAATACATTATATGCTGGATGAAAACTATCACTTCCTGTAATCTAATCATCAAAAAAAAATTCGCAGCAACCTAAGCTACTTATTTATTCAGAGACCATGTGGCATTATACTTCTAATAAATGAAGACACCATTCTTGCTCTTAAGAATATGTCATATAATAGCTGTAGAGACTCAAGTATAACGCAGGTTTATCCTTCTATGTATGATATAAGCGATGCATTTCTAGAAACTGCACGTGAAGCTAGTTACTATGAAAGTACATCCTAACTGGGCACGTACTATTCTACAATTTCACTTATCTGTACATCTGGGATGCTTTTATTAAGGGATCGTGATAAGAACTTAATTATAAGCAAAACAGTGCCATTAAGAATAGAGATTCTTTACGTAAAAATAAAACACGCACATTTCAAGAAAAGGAAAGGATGGATTTAAATATTCAGATTCATGAAGAAATACATTTACTCCAAGATATACTCCAAGATTTCGAGGTAAAACAATCAAGTTTAATAGCTTCAAAAATTTTGTACAAAAATACAGGAGTCCTTCTTTTGGCTCTATCCCTAGTTGTTGCATCTAAACGGAGAATAAGTTACTGAATGTCTACTAAACGGTCAGGTTTAATCATAATTATCCTGTTAAATCATTATTATTATTATTTGCATTATAAAGATACAGAAACTGAGGATTAGGGGTAAATTAACTTGCTCACAGTTGTTCTACACTATGGCAGAGGTGGGATTAGAACACAGGTTTATTTAACACCAAATCTTAAGTTCAATTTTTCTTTCTGTAACTCCAAATCCTACTTCATCTTCAGTCTCTGTATTCATGCCTTATCTCTTTGCTTTAATGGTTATCACAAGTATTTTCAGTACAAAATTAGGTAAAGATTGAGTATAATTCGTGTGTACATATAAGGTGCTTAGACAGATTTCACTGCAAAAAGCTAAGAGGGTGTTTTTTTTTTTTTTTTAAAAGAGGGTGTTTTTAAAATCAGCTGACCAACCAAGCAACCAAAACCAGAAACAGAAGGAGTACTGTGTCAAAATATTGAGAAATATATTCACACTGGATTAGGGAAATAAATGGTAACACAATGCACACAAAGATACTGAACAAATGTACTGATTCTTAACAATCAACAAAACTTGCAAGTTAATAGAATTTTAAGCCGAAGACAAGTGAGATACTTATTACAACCTTCTCATTTCATCAATGAGAAAACTGAGACCTAAAGAGCTTAAGGGGTGTCTCCAAAAGCACACAGCTTGTTAATGACACACATAAAGGAAAAAACTCATGGCTCTCTACTCGTAGCACAGTATTCTTTTCATGAAACCCCATTACAAAATTGTGACATACTTTAAAACAAAAATATATAAAGCCAAAGACTCTTATGTCAAGAAAACTAGACTTTATAGAAAACAATCTACCACACATATAAGCATCAATGTTCCAAATATTTAAAAAATATTCTCACAATATAGGAAGACAAAGATTACTAGTTCAAAAAAATTTAATTGGCAATAGGCAATTTGAAGAAATATAAGATGATAAAAATATGAAGAGACATAGTGAACTTTTTAAAATGCAAATTAAAACAAACAGATATTTTTGCACAGCAGATTAAGATTTTGAAGACTGAGAATAATACCCAGTGCTGATGAACGTTGGGAAAATAAGCCCTCTCATCCACTGTACATACCAATGTGGAACCCACAGAACCTTTTAAGAAAGAAATTCAGCAAAATCTATTAAAACTGACAAGGCAATTTCACTTGTAAGAAATTAATCCCACAGAAAAACAAACATGTGCAAATATATATGTCCCACAGCATGATTTGTAATAGCAAATAAAAAGTTAAAAAGAATGTCTATTCACAGGTGGTATTATATACCACAATCACTGAAGCTCAGACCCCACTAACTACAAGATTTACCATTATTTTATGTCTAAGCAAAAACACTGCCCATTAAAATCTGACAGGCCATGGATTCTAAGATGCACCCCATATCATAAATGTTAAAATATGCAAAAATGTACATCTTCAAATTGCGGTAGTACATCATACAGTAAGATATTATAAAAAACAAGCAAAAAGAAGAGTTAAAAATGTGTATACTGACACAGAAAGAGGCCCAAGATACATTACTAAATGAAGAAAGCAAGCTATAGAATAGTGCCTCAACTATGACCCCGTCTTCTTCCATCCTACATTTAATTATGGAGATACTGGCTAACGTAAGTTTAAAACAGATCTAGAAGGGTATACACTCAACACAATCATTGTATCTACAGAGTCTGGGATTATAAGGAACTTCTCTGTTATACATTCCTGTATTTATAAATATTTACCATTTGACTAACACTCTATATTACCTTCTGTAATCAGAAAGTGATAAAAAACTAAAAATGACAAAGTCAGTTTAAGCTCAATGAAAAGTAACTAACTGTACCTTTTATTCCACTTACTCAACCTTAAAACTTGAGGGAGAGATTAAGGACACAGCCCTTAACTGACTAAACTACAAATTTTTAAAAATATAATAGACTTCTAAATTGCTAAATTATAGATTTCTAAAAGCACAGTACAACAATGCAATGGGTCTTAGTATAGTCACAGAGCTGTGCAGCCATCGCCATCTAATTTTACAACATTTGCATCACTCCGAAAAAACCTCCATACCTATTAGCAGTCCCTCTCTGCAGACCACCAGTTCCTAACCACTGCCAACCACTGATCTACCTTCTGACTCCACAGATCTGCCTATTCTGGATATTTCATGTCAGTGTAATTATACAACAGGTGGTCTTTTCTGTCTGGCTTCTTTCACTTCGCATAATGTTTTCAAGGTGCATCCACGCTGTAGCATCTATCTAGAGTATGGATATATGTAAAACAATGTTTTCGGGGAAACTGATTTTAAATTAAAAAAAAAAAAGCACTCCTGTCTATGTAGAATTAGAAGTGAGAATAATTTAAGTCTCTATGAAAAGAACAGAAAAATACATAGGTCTCATTTCTATTAACCCATGAAAGATGAAGACAGCTACTAAAAATGCTATTCAAAAGCTAAGTATACACAATAAAATTATATCCTCAATATCATAGTTTTGTTCTTTTATATATAAAAGATTTTTTTCTAAAGAAAATTGAAGCAAATAATGCTTTCTATAAAAGGTAGATTTCAAATCAGGCCAAGGAACTAGAAAGCAGCATCATGTTAAACGTGAATAGCTTCTATAACAAAAGAATTTATCTAATCCCAACTGAATTAGTCAGCTTATACATGGACATTTCTCAAACTGGTGAGGTGAGCTGGGGAAGAAAGATCATTTTGAAAAACATCTAAGGTTTTCTGAGATGTAAAGCACCCTATGTTCCGTAATAGGTACACTTTTTTTCTGTGAACATACTCTCCACTGGGATTGAATGCTACAACTGGCTAGTGAAGGATCACAGGTACACAACATAGAAACACTTGTTTGGTGGTGCCTTTAAGAGAAAGACTAACTTCTTCTTTCCTTTTTAAGTAGAAGAATGATATGTTACATGTGGAAGTCCCAGATCTCACAGTCATAAAAAAACAAAAGAGCTCTCAGAGCCACTGTATCTTAAGAGAAAACTTACAACTACCACCATAACCACCACTTTACCCACTGCTACAGAGCTGAGTAACAACCTTGGTTAATCACAGACAAGGCAAAAAATAGAACTGGCGATTCTAAAGCAGGACAAAAAATAATCAGAAGGCAACACAAAAATAGTCAACATGTTGGGCTTCCCTGGTGGCGGAGTGGTTGAGAGTCCGCCTGCCGATGCAGGGGACACGGGTTCGTGCCCCGGTCCGGGAAGATCCCACATGCCGTGGAGAGGCTGGGCCCGTGAGCCATGGCCACTGAGCCTGTGCGTCCGGAGCCTGTGCTCCGCAAGGGGAGAGGCCACAACAGTGAGTGGCCCGCGTACCGCCAAAAAAAAAAAAAAAAAAAAAAAAAAGTCAACATGTCTACAACTAGCTAAGCCTTTTTCAAATGATCCCCACTAGCTATCAGTGAGGAACAAAACCTGCTAACTGACACGTTGGTTTTACTTGCTCAGTGCCACAAAAAGAGGGGGAAGAAAGGAAAAGCAAACCAGCTATGTAGGCCCTTTAACGCAGCGGTGCCCAACCTTTCTGGCACCAGGGACTGGTTTTGTGGAAGACAATTTTTTCACAGACTGGAGGGGGGCGGGGATCAGAAGGTAATGCAAGCGATGGGGAGAGGTGGGGAGCGACATGTGGAAATCCCAGATCTCACAGTCATAAAAAAAAAAAAGGGCAGTGACGGGGAGCAATGGGGAGTGACGGGGAGCAATGGAGAGTGACGGGGAGCGATGGGGAGTGATGGGGAGCAGTGTGGAGTGATGGGGAGTGGCGGGGAGCAATGGGGAGCGGTGGGCAACGGCAGATGAAGCTTCACCGATCGCCCGCCGCTCACCTCCTGCTGTGCGGCCCGGTTCCCAACAGGCCACGGCGCGCCACCAGTCCGCAGCCCAGGGGATCCCTGCTTTAACCAACTCCATTCAGAATGGAGCCTTAGCAAAACCCCTGCAACAATACTGAGCCACATGAACCTGCCTACCTGCGCCGGCACCTACACCCCGCCCCTCCACCACAGCCGCTCTTCTCTAAAGCCTCCCCTTTCCACTTAACACACTGGATCACTTCCCTTGTCCAGTCGAGGGTACGATCATTGCTACTTTTCCTCTCTGTATACAACATCAACTGTGTTTCTCGCTACTGAATCGTTCTCATCAGCAAACACCCTGCTGAATCTAACAAAAAATCTCCTACTGTTCCCCATTCTACCACCAGCTACCACATCCCACTTCTTTACTCCTCACTGTGGTCAAAATCCTCCAAAGCTGTCCATAATCTATAATAGCTTCTCTCTTCCGATTCTCTCTTAAACCTGTCCCAGTCAGGACTTCTCCGTCACTCTACTGAAACTCTCTCGACAAGGTCACCAGTGACCTCCACTCTGCTAAACCCACTGATCAACAGCCCTGTCTTATGTGGTATGTTGCAGTGGCATTTGGCACAGTTAATTTCTCCTTCCTTCTGGATATATTTTCTTCAGTTGGCTTTTTGAGGACACCCAGCTCTTAGTCTTCCTCCTACCTCTCTGATCGCTGCTCCTCACTTTCCTGGTGCGGGTTCCTTCTCTTCTCCCCAGTATGGCACGCCCCAGAACTCAGTCCTTGCTCCATTTCTCTACAAGCACATACTCCCTTGTTGACTTCAAACAGTCTCATGACTTTAAATTTAAACACTGAAATGCCAGTGACTCCCAAATTTTCATCTCCAGCCCAGATCACTCTCTTGAATTCCAGGCTTGTATAGCCAACTGCATGCTTGACAAGTCCACTTAAACTTATCCAAAATGAACTCCAGATTCCCCCCCTCAAAAAAGTGCTCCAGCTAAAATACAGCCTTCTCCATATCAGTAAGTGGCATCTCCGTTCTTTCAACTCTTCAGGCCAAAAATCTTGAAGTCAAATCCTCTTTCTTACATTTTCACATCCAATCCATCAGAAAATTCTCTTGGCTCTCAGATTTCTAAAAAAATCTTATTTATTTATCAATCATTTAACTCTTTAATCCATTTGGAACCTACTGTAGTATACAGACAAAATCCTAACACTATATATTTTTTCAAAAAGATAAACACTTCTTCCATCACTGCTTATCAAATAACATCTCTTGATGAGCAATTCTGATCTGTAAGACTCCAAATTTTCCCTTGCTTGTTTTCTATTATAACTTGGATTTCTTCTGGTTTTTCTAGGATTTTTCTTCAGGAAGATTAATAACCTATAGATAGGGTGTCTATTCTCTGCCTTTGAGTCTCCTGTCATCTCTCTCAAAACATTTCTAGAGCTGGAATGTATCTTACAATCACTGGCACCTTACGTCTGTTCCGGCAGCTGTCATGAGGCAGCAGTGGTCACCACCTGCATAGGTGTGAATTTGCTGAAGGATGAGCTCACCAAAAACTCTTGAGTCTTGACTGTTTTTCCTGGTCAAACAGCTGGATAAATGCAATTCCTAAGACATTTTAGTCAACAAGCCACTATGGACCAACTGAGAAAGGAATGTCAGAGTCCTTGTTGTGTCAGAAAACCTTTAGTTAATACCTTCTGGTCACATGAAGAAAGTGAGCATATGAAACCCTGTACAACGCGGTCAGGAGCTTGGAAGAAAGTGCCAGAGACATAATGGAGAACTCTTAAGAAATGTTCTTAATGGCAGAGAAGACAATATCATGTAGAAAACCACAGACATTAACTCTGAACAAGTGTTTTAAAAGGTTGGACTCTGAACATGAAGAAGTTTGGGGAAAACTTTAATCAATTTTTATCGTTTACTGTAACATTTTTAGGTGTGTAATGTGATACTGATTAAAAAGTTAAATACCTGAAGAGATCATTCAGTGAATATAAAATATAAATTCTAAATGATACGAAAGCACTTTATCATAGTTTATTAGTTTGTTCGTTTCCACCACCACCACCACGCTGCCCAGTGATGCATGTTACACTGATAGAGCCTTAGATTTGGGGCATAAGGTATGTAGAATCAAACTGCTTCTTACATCTCTAGTGATGCTGAGTCACCATCATCTCCCGCCTGAATTTCTGCAATAGCCCTTCGCATGTCGGCTTGCTTCTACCCTTCCTCCCCCTGCAGTCTATTTTGCATCCCAGTATACCATAATAACTAACACTCTGCAGTGTCTTTGTATTTCATTCAGAGTAAATGCCCAAGCTCTTACAATGTCCCTCAAGGTCTAGATGATCTCCTCATCCTCCCTGTCATCATATCTGACTCACCTCCTACTTTCATGTCTCTCTACCTCCCTTCATGCTATTCTTCAAACATGCCAGATGTGCTACTGCCTTAGTACCATTCCCCTAACTATTCCCTCTTCCTGGAACATTCTTGTTCTCTGTATCCGTTTAGTTAACGCCCTCACTTCCTCAAAAGTCTCTGCTCAAGAATTACCTTGAACAAAGGTGAGCAAATTATACCACGTGTGTTCTGTCTTTGGTACTCCCAAGCTCTACTGTTTCTTTTTCTTTAAAAAGTATTTAAATCCTTTAAAAATATTTTTAATGCATTATTTATTCTCTAAGTTGCTCAGCCTGAATACTCCAAGGGGACAGAGCCCTTTATCTGCTTTGTTGAACAGTGTAGCCCAGGCACAGAACCTGCAGCACAGCGGCACTCAACATACACTGAATTAGTGAATGACTAGAAGTGCTGCACAGCCACTTACTAAAAAGTCCAGCAATACCAGAGACATATTTCGAATGAATCCACAGTGACACCAAAAAGTGTATTTTAAATAATCATTTCCCATTGAGTTTTTAGCTACAGCTAAGTTCCCTTGGACAATGGTGTCCAGTGCAATTTGGAGGTTAATTTCTGATGGTCCAGACCAACGGTAGCTTGAGAAAGGAGCTCTAGCTTATGCATGGCATGGCATATAAACTTAATTACCAATAAGACTGCATTTTAAACATGATTAGTACTAGTTCTTATATACTTTTAATTAAAAATACAAAACTACTTTTACAAGAAATTATGTCTTACCGGTAAGTCAGTGAAAGCAATACCTAAAAAGAAAAAAAAAGTGGCATTAGAAGCTGTTTTTCAAAGGCAGAGTATGGCGACAAGCTGAATTTCTAACTAAAAAGAAGGGGAAAAATAGCAAAGGAAGAAAAAACTTAAAAAGCTAAATATAAAATAATAAGACTAATTTTTTTCTCACTAACACCTAAGCTGCTTTATCCAACCTTACTATTTAATCTTCCTTACCTATATTTATCTTTTAAATAACTTTGAGGGGAAAGGAAAGATTTTCTGTTAAAAATGGGGGTGGGGGGTGAATAGAAAATATAGTACTTTTGTTTCCTCTAAAAAAATCTTATAAAAGTACATTCTCAGAGCTCTTACTCCGGACAAAAAATTTTAATTCCTCCTTCAAAGGACAAAGATTTATACAGTTGAGAATTTCTCTTAAATGTCCGGTGACAGTAATTTCAACAGTCATGTACCAAATACACTTGCACAATGGCAATATCACCGGAATACATCTACTGACATCCCAAAGTGATGGTGTAATCTCCCTCCAAATATTCAAATATATTACTTAGCTGAAAATAAGGTAATAAGCAAACCAAATATTTCTGCAGGACCTCATTCATAGGTTTACAAAGACTGAGCTCTAGAAGAATGGGAGGGGCAGTGTTGGTGAGCCAGCTAAGCAAAGCTCTTCCAGTGTAAACACACATTGACACAAAATACAGCCACGCCAGCACCACTGCCTCTGCGGTGCCGATCGCCTTCTAAAAATGGAGGGCCCTCCTGTTATATTATCTTTAAGGTCTCCTCCCACGTGAGAGTCTATGGCTCTGTAATTGTGCTGTATCACCAGAAAACACAACTATCTAACTCTATTTATTAAAGTAATAAAGTTAAAAGGCAAAGTGACTAAATCTCTATTGTACATGTTTTTAAATAAACGGTAAAAACAGTGCTTTGTAATTAAAGTACTGTTTTTATGACTTTTAAAAACTAGTGAACTCATGTTAGCTTGTCAAAAGGAAAAGCGAAGCTGGAGATCCCCCCACCCTCCATAAAACATTCGGATTACCTTCAGCTTCATTAGTAAGTAGAAAGCAAACTGACTATGGGCCAAACGAATATGAGAATTTATTCTAAAAATTTCAGAAAACTAAAAAGAACACAGAAAGCAGCAAGAATAAATATGACCATACATATTTCTACCATTTTTCATAAAACAGCAGTCTAATCAATTATTTTCCTCAAAAATGTCTATTGATAAAGATTGTCTAAATTCATATTGTTTTAGCAAAAATTCCCTTCTGTCAGTAATTACTGAAATCCTTACTTTACCAAAGCCTCTAATGAAAAACCCAACTTAATTCTATAGATGAATACTTTTGAACATTGCCAAATACAGCATCCATAACCTATGCATGTTCAGACCACAAAGACGGCACTTTAACAAGCTGTGTAATTATTTAAATTTTACACAGAAAATAATTTTCCCCTATTTCCTAATCTGATTATCAAGAGGCTTTTTGAAAAGTTATCTTCAATTGATGAATGATAATCAATAAAACAAAATTTTAAAATTTCAAGTAAATTAACTTGCATACTGAAATGTTTCTCCTTTAATTATTTTCTCAAAAACCTTTCCATTTCTCTTTATATGGTAAGTAAATATACATTTTGAAAACCTTCATGAGACAGAAACTAAAGATGTATCGGCCTTGGGGCAGAAATTATCCACTTTGGGAAATACAAGGGAAGCATAACTGAGTAATTTCTTATCTTCTAGATGCTAGAATCTGGATCAGAGATAAGCACACTACTCTATAAAGGGCCAGCAAGTAAATATTTTCTGCTCTCTAGGCCATGTGGTCTCTGTTTCAACTACTCAATTCTGCTACAGTAGCAGGAAAGCAGCCATATACAGTACATAAATGAACGGGTGTAGCTGTGTTCCAATGAAACTTTACTTAGAAAACAGAGAGGAGACCGATTTGGCCCATGGGCCACCACAGCTTGCTGGCCTCTGTTCCAGTGGAACACTTTCTGCTCACCAATGTTTTACCACTGCACCCCCAGCACCTGGCCAACGATAATAAATAACCTTTAGTGAGTACTCACTATGTGTCGGGCAATCACTTGAGAACTTCACATGCATCACTTTGGCTTGCTCTAACAACTTTAATAAGGTAGGTAATATAGTGATCTGATTTTATGATCTGAGGCACAGAAATGTTAAGTAACTTGCATAAGGTCACACAGCCAAACCAGGAGATAAACTCAGGCAACTAAAGAACCCATACTGACCACTGTTATACTGCCTCTGTATGTGCTTAATAAATATTTACTAAATTTATGAATGAATAATGCCAAATATTTCAAAGTGACTTAATTCTAGAATGTGATCCTATCATTAGGCACCCTATTCTTAAACAGCATCTCACATTTTAAAAACAGCTTCCTTGCTCAAAAGAAAATTTCAAGGTAAATACTTGTGAAAATCTAACAGGAAAAAAATAGTATCACATCACCTATGATCTTCTCATCTCCTAAAATAAAATTTCTTCTCTGAAATAAAGTTTGAAAACTGTAAAAAGATTAATTTTGGTTTTAAAAATGTCACCTTTTGCATTTTTGAAGGTCATACCTAAAAGCAGATTTCTCCTGGTTTACTTTAAGATCGCAAATATCTTAAGCAGCCAAGCCAACGAAGACTATGCCAGTGAACTGCTCTGGTAAGTCAGAGCTGAGCACTAACAACAAATACACTAAAATGCCTGTATCCTTCTGGAAACCAGTTTGCCACAGCAATCAAATCACAAATACATATAATCTGCATGGCGACCTTTATCAACATTCTTGCACCAAAAAGAATGTAAGAATCTTTGTGACAGCCTTTAAATTAGATAGCACAGGACTTCAGAATCAATATTAATAATCAGAAGGAAAAGTTTTAAGCTGAATGTAAATATGAAGAAGACAGTAACTTTATATAAGGAGTATGTTGAGACACTAAAAAAAAAAAAAAAAAAAGACTATTACCAATGTAGCCAAAAATTTAGAATCTTCTACTATGAAATTACAGAATAGTTTTTGTATTATATTCAAGAACATTTACCGTATGTCTAAGCATACTATCTGCAGCTTACTTTTTAAATACTATTAATAAGCAAACTGAATTTTCTGCCTTCTGGAGTTACTTAGTTTTTGCCTTTTTTCACTTTACTTCAACAGAAATAATGTGCCATAAATCAAGGATGTTTCAAACAGTAAAATAATGTGAAACTTTTTTACTTTTAAAGCATCAGTTTTGCTATCCTTTATACTTTCTTTAATACAAAACAAAAACAAGCAACTTCTAAGAAAAGGGAGCATAACAATTATACACAATTTAAAATCTGAAGTATTATGCATATTCAACTAAAACCCCTGATTTCCTATTAGTCTTACAATGGATAGATTTCCTCATGTTTTCATTAATCTACTTATTTGCCACCTGTCTTTTACAAGTTTTGCTGTTATTTGCACATTTAATTCTGCTCACTTTTGCAGAACTAACTTGTAGTCACCATCCTTTATCAACCTTTGTTAGCAGGCCTGATTTTTCAGTATGTCAACGCCCTTCATTTGGTTGGGGGCATCAAGCTTTTTCTCGCTTTGTCATTACCCCCGTACTATACTAAAAACTGACAGCTCTTTCTTCTAAGCAACTGTTACCTAGAGAACTGGATCATACTGGGACAGGCTTTATTCAAAGCAAAGCAGAAAACAATCAGCATTTCTACTACTAGAATGAATATCTGAGTACGAGGTTATTTCTAGTTAGTCCTATATATGTGATACAATGTGGCCTTCATTGTAAAAAATAAGGGTTTTTAGTTGAATATGTGTCCATTATACTTCGGATTTAAATTGTCACCATTTCCTCAGCTTCTACCTAGAAGGAGCAAAGAAATAATTTCCAGAGGCAACTACTCATAAAGGAGAATTACACAAAACTACTACTACCATGATGTAAGTACAATAATCATAACATCTGGTTATTTAACATGCAATTCATTATCTTAGTACCTAAACTATGTCCATTCTTGGTGTAGAAGCAGGTATTGTTGATAAGGTTAACACAACAGCCAATGACATCACCAGTCGTAAAAGTTGGTCCATAAGGTTGTCCCGTTCCAGAAGAACAAAATGAATGTCCATCATCACCATGATAACCATATGAATGTTTATCCCAGCCTAAAGAGAAAGTTCCAGTATATTTACAGTGAAAAGTAAGGTTACTCTATACTAGAGCTATTCACTAAGATTATAACAAGCTAAGCAAGAATAGTACAACAGATAGTACAAAGATAAAATTCCCAAAAGTACATTTAAATTCTCAACAATTACAGTACATAACTTCTATATAAAACACTGCTTACCACATTAAGGAAAATAAATCCACCACACGGAAAGCTAAAATATATCTTAAACAGAGAGGACTCCTATCAGAAAACGCAAACAAACATAGCAAGACACATTTTCCATGCATATTTCCTTTGCTAGCAGACCAAAGGAATTTTGCTTTGATTTGGTTTAAGCACACACACACAGATACACACAGATACACACACACACACACACACACACACACACACAGATACACACACACACTTTAATATAACAAAAGATTTTTCTTTCAATTTTCAAAAAATTTCCTCCAAGGTTAATTTTTAACATTAGTAAACAGAATACCAGAAAATATAATCGAAGAATCACTTCCATATGATTAATGGTTTTAGGAAACAGTTCTCCTACCTCAATTCACACCTTTCTTAGTTTACTTTTAATATCAGCCTACATTCCCAGAATATTAAAACAACTAAAAATGGTTTAAAACCTAGGAATGTGTTGGGTAGGAAACAGAACCAACCACATTAAAACATTTAAAGTAGTTGATATGACTATGTACTGGAAGTTAAAAATACCAACAAACAAAACAAAAACAAGCAAAACAAAACAAAACAAAACAATGCATGGTATACTTGTTATGTTTTGCTAAATAGCATAAAATTTATTAAAACCATTCAGCTCGACTTTGAACTCATAAGTGATTAAAATATAGAAGATTAATGTACTTAACTATCTCCAAGTTATTACTTGACATTTTTAGCCAGAGTTAGCCATAAGACTGTACTGTAATTCAATTACAAGTGTACCTGGTAGTCTATTCATGTTCACACCTTGAGCAGAAAGACCAATTCCCATGTAACTGTTTAAAAAAAAAAAGGAAGGAAGGAAGAAAAGCTGGTTATTATAGTCATATATGTATAAATTACCAAACACTCTCAAACATTATTGAACCAAGCCCAAGATGAAACTCACAGGGTAGCTACAAAAAAGTTACTAGAATTCATGAAATAGCAAAAAGGGCAATATTAAGCAACAATAAAATCCAGATTCACAGCAAATTCCTATAGCAATCATTCATAAATATACCCAAAGTATTATTAATACTTAAATACTCTAAAAACTATAAAAATCTTTCCAACGTATCTACACAAATATTTAGAATTAAGACTTCTAACAAAAAGTATAGAGGGACTTGTGGAAGAAAAACGAAATACTAAATAAGAAACAAATGTGTTTTCAAAAGGATACAGTAAAAATCTAGTTCCCCACACATACACACACAAAGACATGGAGACATACTGAAAAGATATCCAATTCATATAAAAACATCTGAAATACTTAACAGAATTATACTAAAAAGTATATGCTATGGGGTATCTATATATTCGTTTTCCAAAAGTATTTTGGCAAATTGATAATATGGACTTAAATATGAGACTCAATTATTAATTTATGAAACACTAGAACAAAATTATCTCCACAAAAGAAATACAAGAGGAAAAGGTAATTATTAGGGTATGCAATTTATTTTAAAAGCTTATAAGATATTAATAAAAACTGATAAAGACAGTTCAAAAGGGGGAAAGCATAAAGAAATATATTTATAAGTATCGACGCAAAAAAAGAAAAACTAAATAAAAAAGCAAACTGAATCCATTTGTTAAAAGGCTAATTGTCGGTGATTGTATCATGATTTAAAATGGTATCTGACAAATTTCAGCTACCACTCCTAATAAAAACTCAAATAAAAATAAAAGGAAACTACTTAAATATAACACACCTTTTTCCAAATCTAATACAGCAAGCAAGGCATTCAACAGTGAGACAATGAAGTCATTTCCATTAAAATCAGGAACATAGAGACGCCAACCACTGTTAAACATTGTTTTGAAGGTTTTAGTTTAATAAAATAAGAAAATAGGAAGCTTAATAAGAGAACTAAATAACCAGTATAAATATTACAAGACATAAAATTATCTTAATTGTAGTTGCTCTGATTATATACATAGGAAACTATGGAACATACTAAAAGCTTTTAGAATTAACTAGTTATTTTGGAAAAATGACTGAATTTAAGAAAAACATTTTAACTTCTTTTCTAGTAATAACCAGCTAGAGAAAGGAAGTGGAATATATAGACATATCAGTCATAATAACTACAGAAATTATAAAACAAGAGTAAAGAGCTCAAGTAAAGCTCCAGAATGATATCTTAAAAGTGGTAAATAAATGAGTATTTTAGGTATCTGCATAACTTGACAGCACAAAAATAGCAATCTTTCTAAAATGAATATATACATGTAATGAGATTCACGATATACTCCAAATGAATATTTAAAACTAGAGAAAGTGATTTTAAAAGTTCATATGTAAAAACAGAATTTTGATCAAGACAAAATTTAAAAAAAAAAACAGTGTTTGTCCTACTAGATATTAAAACTCAGAAAATGGAATTCACAAGTGCAATATTACTAATAAGAGTAAGAGTCAAGTGACACAAGAATAACAAAACATTAAGAAACAGCATTTTGGATGTCTAGTCAAGACTCATATAAGTTGTTATTTTGACTCAGCCCCTTTGTTCCAAATACAGTATACAATGTAATTACTTATTTTTTTAAAAAGTAGTAAGTCACAAGATAATCTTTGAGAAGAAACACAAAACTGTGCTCTGGCCCTGCAAAGCTCTGCGTCCTTGAGCACCCATTAATGGGTAGGAGTTTCTCCTGAGGAAACAAAGACTAAAAAGGCTCCACAAGGGGATCATTAGCTATGCTCACTGCTTAAAGCCAACAACTGGAATAGGCTTCCCCTCCTGAAGGGGAAGAAAACACTGATACCACCTGCTGCCTTGGTTAAAATTCATTTGACATTGTTGCCTAGTTGAAGGGAAGGGGGAAGGAATAGCCTCTTAAGATCTGAACAAAGTTACTGAATGGATTTGTTATTGAATCTGCAATACTCCCAATACCACTTTGAAGAAAGAACCTGGAAACTCTAATGTAGACCTGGTTTTAGATTGGGGACCCAGGAGTTAGAAAGCAACTATAAAGTATAATAAAGGGAATAAGTATAGAACTAGATAGATAAACAAAATGGAGAAAAATGTTAAACTTTCTAATTAAAATGAGGCCACAAAAACAAAATTCTAAAATATACCGAATATATATATAAGACCAACAAAATACACAACTGGAACATGAATTCATTCTAGATGACATCAAACAATGGAGAGTATGACAAAAAAGTTTTTTTTAATACATTTAGGATTATGTGAAAGAAAAAAAGGAATCACCATCACCAAAAAATACAGTGGAGCACCAATATTTACTGAGATAATTTAGCTAGTGATTTTCCACAACTCAACTGAAAAATAACGTTGGTAAGTTGAAAGTGCACACCACAGAGAAAGATAAAAACACATCACAGACTATCAATGCAAACAAAATCCTAAAAGCTTCCAAAAAGAAAGGCAGATTACCTCAGAAGGAATGACGATTAAAATGACAGCTGACTTCTCCCCAGCAACAGGTGATGACTGTAAACAATGGCACGAAGTACTGAAAGTAAAGAACTGTCAACCTAGAACTTAATTCCCAGGTAAAGCATCATCCAAGAATGAGGGCAAAATAAGATATTTTATGGCATAAGAAAGCTAACACTTTACTATCCACAAGTGTTCACAAAGAACTATTTGAGAATAGACTTTAGCAGGAAGACAAGTGAAAACAGAAGGAATGCATGGGACAAAGAAATGACAACTAGAAAAGAAAATGATGAAATGTAATTAAAATTAATTACTGAAAAAAACGCTATTAAGAATTTTAAAAATCTATAATCCAGTTATAATGTGCTAGAATACAATTCAAAATTACTTGACATATAAAGATATAGTAAAACATGACCCATATTCAAGAGAAAAGACAAACAAGACAATGACCGGGAGAGCCTCAAGTCATTGGAATTAAAGCTAAAGTATTTAAGGCAGCTGCTGTTACTATGCTTAGGGATGTAAAGGGAAATATGCTTGTAATGAATGAAATAGGAAATTTCAACAAAGAAAAAGAAACAATAAAAAAATGAAATTCTGGGGCTTCCCTGGTGGCGCAGTGGTTGAAAGTCCGCCTGTCGATGCAGGGGACACGGGTTCGTGCCCCGGTCCGGGAAGATCCCACATGCCGCGGAGCGGCTGGGCCCGTGAGCCATGGCCGCTGAGCCTGCACGTCCGGAGCCTGTGCTCCGCAACGGGAGAGGCCACAACAATGAGAGGCCCGCGTATCACACACACACACACACACACAAAAGAAATTCTGGAGCTGAAATATATTTGAAATAAATATTTACTAATGTACCTAATGGCACACTGGAAATAGCAAAATGAATAAGTAAACAATGACAGAACTGATCTGAAGAACAGAGAAAAAATACTGATGGAATAAAAAGAGAGTCCCTTGGGCAGTAGCAAAATGTCTAACATAAATGTAACCGAACTCCCACAAGGAGAAAGAGAATGGAACAAAAAAACTGAGAAAAATTCCCCAAATTGGGTAAAAGAAAAAAATTTACACATTTAAAAAGCATAGAAACCTCAGCAGGTTAAGTACAAAGAAAAGCACACATAGGCACAAATCACAGCCAAAGAGCTAAAAACTAAGAATGAAGAGAAAATACTAAAGCAGCCAGAAAAACATGATGTATTACTTTCAACAGGAGCGCTAAGCTGAATATCTCCTGACTTCTCAGAAGAAAATACGAAGCGGCCAGAAGATGGCTGAACAAAACATTCACAAGAGCAGAAAAGGGGAAGGGGAACCCATGCCAACACAGGGTGTTATATTAAGGAAATATCCTTCAAGAATGAAAGCGAAATAAAAATATTTCTCAGATAAGAGAAAAAGAATGTGTTGCCAGTAGACCTGCACTAAGAAAAATACTAAAGTAAATCTGCCAAACTGAAAGGAATCAGATATATATATATATATATATATATATATATATATATATATAAAGGTATACCAGATATAACATATACAGGTACATCAGATAGATAGGTCGATTTTCAGGAAGGAAAGAAGAGCACTGCAAATGGCACACACATGGGTACATAATAAAAGACTGTTTTCACTCTTGATTTCCTTAAAAACATGTATGACTCCTTAAAGCAAAAATAACATGTATTGCCCAGTTGATAAGATAAGTAGATGTAATACATATGGGTAACTACAGCAAAAAGTACAGGAAGAGGCAGTAAATGGACCTATACGGTTGCAAGTTTCTGTATTTTATGTGAAATAGTAAAACATTAATTCTTAGTAAGTTATGAAAATAGGGATATATACTAAAATCTTTAGAGTAGCCACTAAAAAACTACAGAGATATTAGTTAAAAAGCCAACAGGTAAATTAAGACAGAATTCTAGCAATATATCAAAATGATAATGTATCAAGACCAGGTGGTGTTAATCCAGGAACACAACACTGGTTTAACATTCAAAACACCAATCAATATATTTTATCAAATTAGGAGAAAACTCTTATGATCATTTAATTAGCTGTAGAAAAACATTTGACAAAATTCAACACCTATTCACAATAAAAACTCTCAGCAAACCAGAAATACGAGGGAACTTCACCAACCTACATTTACAAAAAACCTACAGCTAGCATTCGTAATAGTGAAATATTGAAAGCTATTCCCGTGAGATCAAGAACAAGGTAAGAATGCCAGCTCTCACCATTTCTATTCAACACTGTACTGAAAACCCTAAGCATTTCAATAAGGCAATAAAGAGAAATAAAAGGCATAAATAAAAAAGGAAGAAATAACTTGTCCAATGTCACACAGCTAATAAGTGGCAGAACTTATTGGGCAAGTTACTCATCTGAACAATGTGCTGATAATAACGGAACCTACCTCACTGGCTTGTTGTGCGGGCTAAGTATATTTGCAAATGCAAGGAACTCAGAGATGTGCCAAATTTATAACAAGAACTGTGTTACTGTGACTGTTAGCATTTTATTCTCTGTGCCCAGTGGAGGCCTGGCACACAGAAGGTGCTCAATGCACAGTTTTGAAGGAATGAATAAATGAATGAATGATTAGTTTGAATTAAAAAAAAAAATCTCACGAAGTAATGGTATGACATATTTTTAGAGTTTAACATAGCTTGCTTATTCATTTATTTATTGGGCTGCGTTGGGTCTTCGTTGCTGTGCACGGGCTTTCTCTAACCATGGCAAGTGGGGGCTACTCTTCCTTGCGGTGCGCGGGCTTCTCATTGCAGTGGCTTCTCTTATTGCGTAGCACGGGCCCTAGAGCACATGGGTGTCAGTAGTTGCAGTGTGCGGGCTCAGTAGTTGTGGCTCACGAGCTCTAGAGTGCAGGCTCAGTTGTTGTGGCGCATGGGCTTAGTTGCTCCAAGGCATGTGGGATCTTCCTGGGCCAGGGATCGAACCCGTGTCCCCTGAATTGGCAGGCGGATTCTCAACCATCGCGCCACCAGGGAAGTCCCAACACATCTTATTGTTAAAGCTGAATACAGACATATAAATATATTCATCTAATAAAAACATCCTATTTGGGGGAAAAAAAGGATGAAATAAATCTGACTTTACTTGTAGATAACATTAATTTAACAAGAGATAATCTTAAAAAAACATAAAATAATCAGAATAAGTGAATTTAACATGGCTGCAGGATATAAAGTTATTGTATAAAAAAATCTATTGTATTTGTATATACTGGCAGTAAACACTAAGAAGATAAAAGTTAAAAAACAATTATGTCTACAATAGCATTAGAAAGCATAAAACATTTTAAGAACTGAAAAAAAGGCATGAAGAATTTCTCTGCTGAAAATTACCAAACACTGACGGGGGGAATTAAAGAAGATGTAAATAAATGGAGCGATATATCACATTTATGGACTAGAAGACTCAATACTATTAAGGCTGCAATTCTCTCCAAATTGATCTCTAGAGTCAATGCAATCCATATTATACTCACGCTAGGAGGTTTTTGTAAAAACTGACAGGCTGATTCTAACGTTTATACAGAAATAAACAGGATCTAAAATATCCAAAGAAAGTTTGAAAAAGAATACAGATGTAGGACTTACACCATCTGACCTCAAGATTTACCATAAACCTGAGTAAGCAAGACAGTATGGTACCAGAATTAAGGATCAACAAATAAATCAATGGAATGGATTCAAAAAGAGCTCAAAAAGAGATCCACACTTATACAATCATTTAATATTTTACAAGGGTGCCAAAACAATCCAAAAGAGTAAGGAAAGTTTTTCTAACAAACAATGATAGAACTGATACCCATTTGGAAAAGTAAACATTAATCTCTACCTCACACAATATATAAAACTCAACTGAAGACGGATCATAGTCCTAAACACGAAAGTTAAAACTATAAAGCTTCTAAAAAAAAAACCACGTAAAAATGTCTTAATGACTTTGGGATAAAGCAAATACCTATCAGGACACAGAAAGCAAGAACCATAAAATAATAAACTCATAAATCAGACATCAGCAAAATTAAAATCTTCTGCTCAAAAGACATAAGACTATCCAATTTTTATAAATGGACAAAAGATCTGAATAGACACTTCACAAAATAATACTGCAAATAACCAAGAAGCACATGAAACTGCTACACAGCATTAGTCAGTCACTAGAGAAACACAAATTAGAACCACACTGAGATACCACCATGCACCCAGCAGAACGGTTAAAATGTAAGACTGGCCACACCAGTACTGCCACAGATTTGGTACAGTGAGAGCTTTCATACACTGTTGGTGGGAATGTAAAACGGGACAACTCCTTTGGAACTATGGCTGGCAGTGTCTCAAAAGACCGAACATGTACTTATCCCAAGACCCAGCAATTCCACTCAAAAGATAAATGAAGGCACTATGTGCACCTAGAGACTTGTACAAATACGTTCATAAGAGCTCTTCACAATGGAGGAAAAACTGAAACAGTCTGGGTATCTATCAACAAATGAATGGATACACAGACTGTGGTATGTTCTACTCAGAAATAAAATGGAAAATGAATTACCGATATACACAACATGGATGATCCAAAAGATGTTACCGTGAATCAAAGAAATCTTACTAAGATTTCTTACATGATTCTCTTTACAGACATACCTCATTTTATTGAGCTTCACAGATGCTGTGTTTGTTTACGAAGTGAAGGTCTGTGGCAGCCCTGCATCCAGCAAGTGTATCAGCACCAATTTTCCAACAGCACTTGCTCACTGCGTGTCTCTGTCACATTTTGGTAATTCTTTACAATATTTCAAACTTTTTCATTATTATTAGCATTTTTTAGTAGTAAAGTATTTAATGTAAATACTTTTTCTGACATAATGCTATTGCACAATTAACAGACTACAGTATAATGTAAACATAATTTATATGCACTGGGAAACCAAAAAATTCATGTGACTCACTTTCTTGTTGCATTTGCTTTATTGTGGCGGTCTGAAACTGAACCTGCAATTTCTCCAAGGTATGCCTGTATATGAAGTTCCGAACGGACAAAATGAAAATAACAGTCACCTCTGAGAGGGTGAGGACAGGGCCTAACCGGGAAAGAGTATGAGGGAACACTATTCTAAGGATGATGGTCCAGTTCTATGTTTTGATGGGAGCTTGCATTTCACAGGTGTATGCATCTGCAAAACTCATCAAATGGTACACTTCAGACTTCACTGTATGTAACTTTTATGATGATTAAAAAAAGAACAATAAGCAAGTATCAAATTCTACTTAGTGATATGCATGGTGTAGTAATTAGGAGTAGAGTCTACTTATTTTGAAATGCATCAAAAAATAAGATGGGGGGCTTCCCTGGTGGCGCAGTGGTTGGGAGTCCGCCTGCCGAGGCAGGGGACGCGGGTTCGTGCCCCGGTCTGGGAGGATCCCACATGCCGCGGAGGGGCTGGGCCCGTGGGCCATGGCCGCTGGGCCTGCGCGTCCGGAGCCTGTGCTCTGCAAGGGGAGAGGCCACAACAGTGAGAGGCCCGCGTACAGCAAAAAAAAAAAAAAAAAAAAAAAAAGATGGATCATTGGGTGGACAAAGTAATGGGCACATATGGGATAGAGCAATTACAGTCAGTTCTACCATAGCATGACATTTGAGTTCCTTAAAATCACTGCACTATACAACATGATGCAATAAAAACCACAGAGTTTATGGGGGAAGTGGGGTTAAGAGCAAAACAGTCATAAACTTCATTAGTAACATATTTTTAAAAATATAAGAATCCAAAAAAAACCACCAAAATTCAATAAAAATGGTTTTACACATGTTGAATTGTCAAGAGATACATAAATACTACAATAAATATGGTACCTTACACGGAAAAAGACCTGAAGTTTACTTGGGGAAGTAGGTGAAGCAGGGCTGCAGCTTGTGAGTTATTGTGAAGTGGTGGAAGGAGTTGACAGGGGAAATGCAACACCAGATGTGGATGGGTGTGGCTCCCAACAAACAGTGAACCAAGAAAGCTGGTAGATGCTTGAGGTGTTGCATGACATATAAAAACACACTCAAATTCAGTAGCAGTGAGGGAGTGGAAAGAATTGACGGACAAGAAGCTTACTGTGGTATTATGTGCAGTAAGTCCCCTACATATGAACCTTCAAGTTGCGAACTTTCAAAGATGCCAACGTGCGTTCGCATGTCCAGTCACATAAGTTAGTTCATGTGTCTGGTGTACGTTGTCATGTGAGTGCATCCTCTATGAGTGGTAGTGCTTTTGGTACTTTACTGTACAGTACTGTACAGAGTACAGGACCTTCATTTCAAGCCCAGGATGTCCGCAAGCAAGCGTAAAAGCAGCGGTGACGTAGCTGGTACTGCTAAGAAGTGCCAAGTGAGAACAATGGAAACAGAAGTGAAAACAATTGAGAGAGTGGAAAGAGGCGAAAAGATGGGAGACATCACTCGTTCTTATAACATGAATCGTCCGACCATCAGCATGATTCTGAAGAATAAGGACAAGATCATGGAACATGTGAAGTCTGCTGTGCCGATGGTGTCAACAATAATATCGAAGAAGTGTGGGAAAGTGATGGAGGAGATGGAGAAGCTTGTGTGGATGCAGGATCAGCATGTGTCGATGTGCTCAGCTTAATGCTGATTCAAGAGAAAGCCAGAAGCCTTTATGAAGACTTGAAGAAGAAACACGGCAAAGAATCAGAGGGCACATCTTTTAATGCCAGCCATTGCTGGTTTCACTGGTTCAAGGCTAGAACCAACCTTCGCAATGTAAAAGTAAGTGGTGAGGCAGCAAGGGCAGATACGGTAGCTGCCCAGGAATTTCCTGAAACACTTCAAGAAATTATTGATGAAGGCTCGTATTTATCCGAGCAGGTTTTTAATGTAAATGAGACAGGACTGTACTGGAAGAGGATGCCAGACCGAAGTTACATCAGTAAGGAGGAAGGAAAAGTTGATGCCAGGTTATATATAAAGCAGCAAAGGTTAGGCTAACTCAGCTGTTTGGTGGCAATGCTTCCGGTGATATGAAGCTGAAGCCTCTCTTGGTTTATCATTCAGAGAACCCAAGAGCCCTTAAACACATAGCCAAGGGCTATGTTCCTGTTGTGTGGAAGAGTAACCCCAAAGCCTGTGTTACAAAGGCCATTTTCCAGGACTGGTTTTTCCATCACTTTAGCCCAGAGGTAGAGAAATACTGCTTGGAGAAAGACGTCCCATTAAACATTCTTTTGCTGCTCCACAGTGCTCCGGGCCACTCTCCCATTCATGGGACAACTTTCATCCCAATGTCAAAGTAGTGCATCTGCCACTGAATACTGTGTCCCTCATCCAACCTATGGACCAGGGAGTTATAGCGACTTTCAGGAAATATTATTTACGTCACACTTTTCATCAGACAGTAAAGGCAAGTGACGAATCAGGAACAACCCTGTGACAATTTTGGAAGGACTAGAACATCTACAAGGCCATAAAAAACACTGACTTTGCTTGGCGTGAGGTTATGGCCATCACCCTGAACGGGATTTGGAAGAACCTTTGCCAGCAGTGTGTTCACAATTTTCGTGGATTTGAGAAGGTGGATGAGGAGTCCAAAGAGGTCTCCAGCAAGAAGACCAAGTGGCCCTCAGCAAGAAGCTGGAGCTAGATCTGCAAGAGGACGACTTCACTGAACTCCTTGCTGTGCAACACAAGGAGCTGACTAATGAAGACCTGATGGAACTGGAGGCCCAGAGAAAGGACGAAGAGAGACAAGAGGAAGAAAAAGTAACTGAAAAACCGAAGAGATTCACGATGCAGGAAACGGCAAGGGGGTTTTCTTTATTTGAGGAGGCACTGTTAGTTTTTGAGGCACAGGACCCAAACACAGAACAGTACACGAAAGTACTGTTCACGAAGCAGCCGTTCAGAATGTAATCAAGTGATACTGTGTCATCTATGATGAGAAAAAAAGAGCTACTACCTAGACATCACTGGATCGTTTTTTCAAAAGGGTAGATAAAATTGAATCCAGCAAGGAACCAGAACCTGTGCCATCGACGTCAGGCGTGAGTGAAATGGCAGCTTGCCCTCCGCCTCCTACTGCTGACGATCCTTCAGCTCTACCGTCTCCCACCTCCTCTCCCTCCTCCAGTCAGTAACTCTTCTTGCCTGTTCACTCGATGACAGCCCCTGTGTGCCAGCTGTTGTACTGTACTACTGTACTTTTCAAGGTACTGTACTGTAGGATTAAAAACGTTTTATTTTTTGTTTTTTATGTATTATTTGTGTGAAAAGTACTATAAACCTATTACAGTATGGTACTATATAGCCGACTGTGCTAGTTGGGTACCTAGGCTAACTTTGTTGGACTTATGAACAAACTGGACTTACAAATGCACTCTCGGAATGGAACTCATTCATATGTAGAGGACTTCTTGTGTTTAAAAAGGGAAATGGACATGAAGTTTTTTTAGATCAATATATCAATACAAATAATTTCAAATTATACATTATTAGCATTGTTAATAATAGTGTGCCAAATATCAAAGAACAGAGACTAAGAGGACTAGTTTAGTTTAATTCCTATTATAGATAGATTTAAGTTTACTAACTTATTATTCGTCCTACCTGTTCTCTCGCTTTGTCCTTTTCTGTGCTCTTTGTATTTTATGACCTTTGTTAGCTTTTTGCTATGTATTTTGGCATTGCATTAATGAGTACCACATAAGTTTAAAAAACTGCACCTTTAATATGTCATATTCTTGATTGAATTAGTATATTTATCAAATGCTGGCAATGCAACACACAACTTTTAAAAACCTTTTTACCTCTTCCCACATGTTCTGATACTGTGGTCATGTTTTGCTTCATTATATGTCACAAACTCCACAAAAGCAAGTTACTATTATTGCTTTATATAACTAATGCTATGTAACCCAGATAGATCAACAACAGACTTCTCATGAGAAACCATGGAAGCCTGAACGCAGTGGGATAATATACTGCAACTGCTGAAAGAAAAAAAAACTATAAACCAAGAATTCTATATCCACTAAAACTATATTTCAAAAGAGAAATTAAGACGCTCCTAAATAACAAAAACAGAGAATCTGTCACTAGCAGACCTGTGCTATAAGAAATAAGGTGGGAAAAAAAAGAAATAAAGGTGGAAAAGAAACTAGTCAGTTACTCAAATGTATACAAAGAAAT
Organism: Orcinus orca; assembly: GCF_937001465.1. NCBI lineage: Eukaryota > Metazoa > Chordata > Mammalia > Artiodactyla > Delphinidae > Orcinus > Orcinus orca. The sequence goes on along the minus strand of NC_064568.1, from coordinate 95,611,220 downwards.
AAAGAACATCAGTAAAGACAACTGCATAGGTAAGCATAAAAGGCAGTGTAAGTGTATTTTTCTTTGTAACTCTTTTCTTCTCCTATCTAACTTAAAAGACATAAAGCAATAATTATAACTCTCTCGGCCTAAACTGTATAAAGGTATAATTTATGACAATAATAGCAAAAAGAAGAGGGGAGACAATGAAAATATTATGAAGCTAGGTTTAACACACTGTTGGAATTAAGTTGATATTAATCCAATTTATATTGTTTTGAGTTAGGATATTATATGAGTAATCCTCCAGAGCAACCATTAAGAAAATAACTCAAAAACTACAGAAAAGAAACCACAATAAAATTATTAAAAGGTACACTAAAAAGTCTACTTCAAACAAAAGAAAGCAACAGAAGAACAGAAAAACAAAAAGACATGAGACCAAAATAGCAGACATAAGTCCTCCCTTATCAGTAATTGCAATAACTGCAAATGGATAAAATCATTCAAAGGCAGAGACTCACAGAACACATTTTTCTTTTTTTAAAGATCCAAAGAGATGTTGTCTACAGAGACATTTCAGATTTGAACACACAAATAGGTTGAAATTAAAAGGAAGGAAAAAGAAATACTATGCAAACAGTAATCAAATGAGAGCTGAAATAGTTATACTTGCATCAGACAAACTAGACTTTAAGACAAAATTTGTTACTAGAAACAAAACAATATATTTATTATGATAAAAAGGGTCAATACATCAAGAAGACATAAAAATTATATACAAATATGAACCTAACAACAGAGCCCTAAAATATTTAAAGCAAAAACCCACAGAATTAGGGAGAAATACACAATTCATGATAATGGTTGGAGACTTCAATAACCTACTTTCAATAATGGATGCAACAACTGATAGAAAATCAACAAGAAATGTAAAACTTGAACATAACTATAAATCAACCAGAACCAACAGTCGTGTACACAACACTCCACCAACCATGGTAGAATACACATGCTCAAGTACACACAGATTTTCCAAGACATATTAGGCCATAAAACAAGCCTCAATAAATTAAAAAAAAATTGAAACTATACATGGTATACTCTCCAACTACAAGAAAATCAAGTTAGAAATCACAAACAGAAGGAAATTTGGAATGTACACAAATATATGGATACTAAACATGCTCCTAAAAAACCAATACAAAAAAAGAAATAATAGGGGAAATTTTTAAACACTTAGAAATGAATGAGAATGAAAACACAATACACCAAAACTTATAAGATGCAGCTAAAGTAGTTCTTAGAGGGAAGTTTATAGCTGCAATTGCCTAAAATAAAAAAAGAAAGATCTCTAATGAATAATCCAACTCTCAACCTCAAGAAACTAGAAAAAGAACAACAAACTATTAAACCCAAAGCAAGCAACAGGAAGGAAATAATAAAGATTAGAGCAGAAATAAAAGAGACCAGAAAAACAACAGAATCAATCAGCCAAAAAATTGGTTCCACTAAGCAAGAAAAAAAGACTCCAATTATCAGAAATCAGAAATGAAAGAAAAAATATTAATACCAAACTAAAAAAGATTAAAAAATTAAAAGGATTATAAGAAAATACTATGAACTATATAGCAACAAATTAAATAACCTACTTAAAAATGAACAAATTCCTAGAAAGTCATAAACTACCAAAACTGATAAGCAATCTTAAAACTTCCCGCAAGGAAAAGCCCATGCTCAGATGGCTTCCCTGATGAATTCTACGAAACATACAGAGAACAATGACCACCAATCCTTCTCAGACTCTTCTTCCCCCCGAAGTTAGAAACACTTCCTAACTAATACTACAAGGCCAGTGTTACCCTGCTGCCAAAATCAGATAAAGATATCACAAGAAAACAACAGAAAAATATCCTTTATGGACACGGACACACAAATCCTCAACAAATTACTAGTAAATGAAGCCCAGTAACACACAAAAATGATTATACATCATGACCACGGGGGACTTATACCAGGAATAAAGGCTGGTTTAGAAACAAAATCAATGTAATATTAATATAATTAATATAATATTAATATAATAAAGGATAAAAGCCACAAGATCATCTCAACAGACACAGAAAAAGAATTAGGCAAAATTCATCACCTTTCTTGATAAAGACACTCAACTAATTAGAAATAAAAGGGAAACTCCCAACCTGATAAAGGGCACCTATGAAAAAAAATCTGTAGCTAACATCAGACTTAATGGTAAGAGACTGCTTTTCCCTTAAAATCATGAACAAGAAAAAGATACCCTCTTTTACCACTTCTATTCAACGTGGTACTGGAGGTTCCAGCTTGGGCAGTAAGGCATGAAAAATAAAAGACACCAGCTTGTTAAGGAAGGAGTAAACATCCTCTATTCACATACAACATAAATTTGTACATAAAAAATCCAAAAGAATCCTTGCCAAAATACTATTAAAAATTAATAAACAAAATCAGCATGACTGCAGGATACAAGTTCAATATGAAAATCCAATTTTATTTCTAAGAGCAATGAACAATTTAAAAATAAATTTAAGAAAACAATTCCATTTACAACAGAATCAAAAAGAATAAAATATCTACAAATAAACTTAACAGGACAGTACAAGACTTGAACACGAAAAACTACAAAACACTGTTGAAAGAAATTAAAGAACACCTAAATAAGTGGAAAGGCTACCACGTTTTTGGATTGGAAGAATTAATACTGTTAAGAGAGCAATATATAAAAAAAAAAAAGATAGCAATATTCCCCTAACTAATCTAGAGATTCAAGGCAATCTCTATCAAAAGTCGAACTTGCTTTTCTGCAGGAAGTGACAAACTGATCCTGAAACTCGTATGGAAATGTAATAGGGCCCAGGAGAGCCAAAGCAATCTTGAAAAAGAACAAAATTGGAGGACTCACAGTTCCCAATTTTAAAACTCACTGTAAAGTTACAGTAATCAAGAGAGTACATTACTGGCTTAAGAATAGACATAAATATTAATGCAATAAAATTTAGAATCTAGAAATTAACCCTTACATTTATGATCAGTTGATTTTGACAAGCTGGACAAGACAATTCAAAGGAGGAGAAAATAGTTTTTACAACAAACTGTGCTGGGACAACTGGATATATCTATGCAAACCAAGGAAAGTGAATCAATACCTCACATCATATACAAAAATTAATTTAAAAATGGAATCAAAAACTAAGAGGGAGTGCTAAAACCACATACTCTTAGACAAAAACACTGGAGTAAATCTTCATGACCCTGGATCAGGCAATGGTTTCTTAGATATGACAGCAAAAGCACAAGCAATGAAAGAAAAATAAACTAGACTTCATAAAAATTTAAAACTTTTGTGCTTCAAAGGATACTGTCAAGGAAATTAAAAGACAAACCACAGAATAGGAGAAAATATATACAAATCTACATAGGTGATATGTGATTTCTATCCGGAACATATATACAATTCTTAGAACTCAACAATAAAAAGAAAACCCAACTAAAAAAATGGGCAAAGGATCTGAATAGACATTTCTCCAAAAAAGATATACAAATGACCAATAAGCACATGAAAAGATGCTCAATATCATTAGTCATTAGAAAATGCAAATCAAAACCACTATCACTTCACACACATTAGGATGGCTAAAATCAAGAAGACGTGTTGGCAAGGATGTGGAGAACTTAGAACTTTCATAGTTGGTGGCAATGTAAAATAGTGCACTCACTTTGGAAAACAGTTTAGCAGTTCCTTGAAATGGTAATCACAGTTTCCTTATGAACCATTAATTCAACTCCTAGGTATCTATTCAGGAGAAATGAAAACATATCCACTCATAAAAATGTTACACAAATGTTCCTAACAGCATTCTTCCTAATAGCCAAAAAAGTGTTTCTACCTACTAATGGAATGGATAAACAAATGTAATATCTTTACAATGGAATATTATTTGACCTCAAAAAGAAATGTGAGTACTGATAAATGCTACAGCATGAGGAACCTTGAAAACACTACACTAAGACAAACCAGAAACAAAAGATCACACATTATATGATTCCATTTACATAAAATGTGCAGTATAGGCAAATCCAAAAAAACAAAATAGTTAAGTGGTTGCCTAGGACTGGGAACAGTGGCTGCTAATAGATATAATAGGATTTCTTTTTCAGGTGATACGAATGTTCTGAAGTTAGACAGTGGTAAGGGTTGCACAATTCTGTAAATATACTAGAAACTACCAAACCATGCTTTTAAGGGTAAATTTTGATGGGTATATGAATTATGTCTCCATAAAACTCTCAATAAAACATAAACAAGAGGACTTCTGGCTTCAGCTCTGATATGTAAAGAGACTGAAATTTATCACTCCCTCACAACCGGAAAAAAAAGGTGATCAAATTGAAAAGCAACCACTCCTCTTAGATTCGTCAGAAAACTGAGTTCACAGGGCAAAGTGCCTCCAGGAAAATTGAAGAGACAAGTGAACACAGAGAATGAGAGCTTACCAGGAGTAGGAGTCTCTGGAGACTTTAACTGGTAGAAATACTTTAAAGGTGAATGAATTGCTGGAGGCTGAGTGTGAACTAGCTTGAGCTTTAAACCTCTTAGGGTCCCGCTCTTAGAGAACCTTCCATATGCTCATGAGTTTTACCTTCAGGAGCTCCACCATGTTATCATTAAACAAACAAAGAAAACCCTTCCAGTTTTGTGCTGGGGAGAGGAAAAGTAACCATTCTGAGATATGCCCAGAGCAATCTGGTCTCTTTAACAAAGACCTGCCTTCAAGGGTAACTACTTTCCAGAGCCTTTTTGACCTAAAGGGAGGGTAATTAGACAACTCCAGTACCAGCTAGCCTTCCCAATTGAAGTAAGGGGAGAAGGAAAAAAGGGTAAAACTCTTCCAAAGATCACAGCCCAGGAACTCTGGTCAACTACAACTGGTTTTTTTGTTTGTTTGTTCGCTTTTTTGGCGGTACGCGGGCCTCTCACTGTTGTGGCCTCTCCCGTTTACGAGCACAGGCTCCAGACGCGCAGGCTCAGCGGCCATGGCTCACGGGCCCAGCCGCTCCACGGCATGTGGGATCCTCCCGGACCGGGGCACGAACCCGTGTCCCCTGCATCGGCAGGCGGACTCTCAACCACTGCGCCACCAGGGAAGGTCACAACTGGTATTTAATCATAAATTACAGAACACTTCCCTTTCCAGTACCTAGCACCACATCAACAAGGCTCCAGTATAAAAACAAATTACAAGTGAGACAGCTGAAAGACAGACTCTATTTAAGGAGTTTCTAGGGAAACCCAAAACAGCAGGGAAAACAAAAGCAAGGAAACTAGAGGTAAATTAAGCTTCTGACACCTACAAATAATACAAACAAATTGGCAAACGTTAAACACAGCCTAACTCTTAGCCAGATAATTATAAAACCTCACACTAAAGACCTATTTACCTGAGTTCCTGCTATCCAATAAATCATGTAGTTTTCAACAACAAAAAAATTCACTACATGCTAAAAAGAAAAATTACATTCTGAAGAGACAGAGCAAGCATCACAACTAAACCAGATATGGCAGAATTTTGGAGTTATCAAACTAAAAATTTAAGATAACTGTGATTAACCTGCTATGGACTACAAAAAAGAATCAAAACAAATGCTAGAAATCAAAAACACTAACACAAATGAAGAATGCTTTCAACAGGCTCATCATTAGACTAAACACAACCGAGGAAACAATCTGTGAGCTTGAAGGTATGTCAATAGACACTTCCCAAACTTACATGGCAAGAGAAAAAAGGAATGAAAAAACCAGAAAAGAATATACAAGAACTGAGGGACAACAATAAAAGGTGCAACACGTAATGAGGATACGGCAAGGAGAAGTGAGAAACTTAAGTATTTTAAGTAATACTGGCCGAGAATTTTTTCCAACCCCAAATTCCAGAAAGCTCAGAGAACACCAATAGGACAAATACCCAACATCAATACCTAATTTATCATATTCAAATTGCAGAAAGTCAAAAAGAAAATACTAAAATAAGCTAAAGAACCAAAAAAAAACAAAAACAGAAAACCAAAACTCAAACCAAACACCTTACCTATACGAAAGAAAAATAAGAATTACATCAGACTTCAGAAACCATACAAGCAAGAAGAGACTGGAGTGAAATATTTGAGTGTGAAAGAAAAAAAATCTACCAACCAGAATTTGATATCCAGTGAAATTTATCCTTCAAAAAAGGACAAACAGACTTCATCAGACAAAAACTGAGACTATTTATTGCCACAGACCTGTCTTGCAAGAAGTTCTTCAGAAAGAAGGAAAAATAGGTAAGAAACTCAGATTTACATAAAGAGAGTCAGAATAAATGAAGATAAAATATTTTATTTTTCTGATTTTGAATTGATCTTGGATAACTGTTCAAAATAATAACAGCAACAATGAATTATGTAACTACATTTTATAGATAAGTGAAAGGAGTGACAGCAATATTATAAGGGACAGGAGGGAGGAATTGGTTATAATCTGTTACAAAGCACCTGCATTACCTGTAAAGTGGTAAAGTGTTACTTGAAAATGGACTTTTATGAGCTGAAAATGTCTACTGCAAACTCTACCAATAAAATTTTTAAAAGAAGTGTAATTGATATCTTAAGATAGAAGAGAAAATGCAATCATAAAAAAATGCTCAATTAAAACCAAATGGGCGGCTTCCCTGGTGGCGCAGTGGTTGAGAGTCCGCCTGCCGAGGCAGGGGACACGGGTTCGTGCTCCGGCCCGGGAAGATCCCACATGCTGCGGAGTGGCTGGGCCCGTGAGCCATGGCCACTGAGCCTGCGCGTCTGGAACCTGTGCTCTACAACGGGAGAGGCCGCAGCAGTGAGAGGCCCGCGTACCGCAAACAAAACAAAAAAAAAAACAAATGGGGGAGAGATTTTTAAGAAAGCAACAAGGAACAAACGCAATGAATAGAAAAGTTATAATCAAGGTTGATATCACCCCAACTATAACAATACTCACTTTCAATGTGAAAGGTCTAAATACACCAATTAAAAGAAACTGACAGACTGAATAAGAAAACAAGGCCCATGTATCTGCTGTCTACAAGAAACCCACTTTAAATATAAAGACACAGGTAGATTAAAAGGAAAGGATGGAGAAAGGTATACCATGCTAATACTAATCAAAAGAAAGCTGGACTAGCTATATTAGTTCCAAACAAAGCAAATTTCAGAACAAGGAAAATTATCAGGGGTAAAGAGGAGCACTATGTGAAGTGTCAACTCTTGAAGAAGGCATAACAATTCTTAATGTTTATGCACCTAATAACAAAGTATCAAAAGATATGAGGCAAAAACTGACAGAACTGCAAAGAAAAACAGTTAAATCCACTCGTATAACTGAAGACATCTACAAACCTGCATCAGTAACTGGCAGACACAGCAGGTAGAAAACCAGTAAGGATACAGTCAAAGTCAACAGCATCATCAATCAACTGGATTTCACCGACATTTACATCCAATAACATAAGAATACACGTTCTTCTCAAGTTCACAGAAACATTCACCAAGAAAGGCCAGATTCTGTGTTAAGACATACCTTAACACATTTTAAAAACTGAAATAATACAAAGTACACTCTCAGACCACAATAAAATTAAACTAGAAACCAATAAAAGTTGAAAAATCTCAAATATTTAGAGATTAAGCATTACTCTTCTAAATAACAAATGGGTCACAGAAGAAGATTCTCAGGAGAAATTTTAAAATTATTTTGGATTAAATGAAAATGAAAACATAACTTATCAAAATTTGTGGGATGCAGCTTTAAAAAAAGGTACTTAGAGGAAAATTTATAGCACTGATTATAATAATCTAAAATCAATAATTTAAGCTTCTACCTTAGGAAACCAGTAATTAAGAAAAATATTAATTTTTCTTAATATTTTAGATTTTAGGAAGAAAAGAAATAATAAAAATCAGAGCAGAAATCAATGAAATTGAAAATAGGAAAACCGAGAAAATCAACAAAACTAAAAGCTTGCTCTTTATATATTGCTAGTCATCAGGGAAATGCAAATCAAAACCACAATGAGATATCACCTCACACCTGTCAGAATGGCTATCATCAAAAAGACCACAAATAACAAATGCTGGCAAAGATGTGGGCAAAAGGGAACCTTTATACACTGTTCATGGGAATGTAATTTGGGGTAGCCAATTAAAAAACAGTTCTAAAAATAGAACTACCATATGATCCAGCAATTCCACTCCTGAAGAAAATGAAAACACTAATTTGAAAAGATACATGCACCCCAATGTTCATAGTCACATTATTTCCAATAGTCAACATATGGAAGCAACGTAAGTGTCCATCAACAGATAAATGGATAAAGAAGATGTGATATACACACACACACACACACACACACACACTCTCTCTCTCTCTCTCTCTCACACACACACACACACACACACACACACACACACACACACACACACACACACACACACACACACACACTGGAGTGCTATGCAGCCATAAAAAAGAATTCTGCCATTTGCAACAACATGGATGGACCTGAAGAGTATTAAGCTTAGTGAAATACGTCAGACAAAGACAAATACTGTATGTTACCACTTATATGAGGACTCTAAAAAATAAAACGAATGAATATAACAGAACAGAAACAGACTCACAGATACAGAGAACAAACTAGTGTTTACCAGTGGACAGAGAGATGGGAGAGGGGCAAGGTAGGGGTAGGGGATTAAGAGGTATAACCTACTATGTATAAAATACATATTTTATACATATACTATGGATAAAATAAATAAGCTATGTGGATATATTGTACGGCACAGGAAATATAGCCAGTATTTTATAATAACTTTAAATGGGGTATAATCCATAAAAATATTCAATCACTATGTTGTACACCTGAAACTAACATAATATTGTGAAGCAACTATACTTCAATCAACCAATAAAAGGAGGACAGAATGATTCTTCCCACCAAAAGAAACCTAAAAGCTGGTTCTCTGAAAAGCTCAATAAAATTAATAAACCTCTAGCCAAACTAACAAATTATTAATATCAGAACTGAAAGAAATCAGCAATTACTGTTGTCAGTAATAATATCACTAGTGATCTCATGGACATTAAAAGGAAAAAAATTTAATAATAACTTAATAATATAGATAAAATGGACCAATTCATAATAATTTAGATAATAATTTAATAATTTTGATTAAATGGACCAATTCCTTAAAAGACATAATCTACCAAGACTAACAACAGGAGAAACAGATAATCTTCTATATTAAAGAAACGATTAAAGAAATTCAATCAATAATTAACAACCTTCCAAAAAGGAAAACACTACACTCAAGTAGTTTAATTGTTGAATCCTACAAAACATTTAAGGAAGAAATGATACAACTGTCTACAAATCCCTTCCAGAAAATACAAGCAGAGGGAAGACTTCCTAAGTCATTTTTTGAGGCCAGCATTACCTGAATATGAAAACCAGATAAAGAGATTACAAGAAAGGAAAAGCACAGACCTATTTCTCAGGAACATAGATGTAAAAAATCCACAACAAACTATCAGCATATGAATCCAACAATGTATACAAAAGAATTAAACACTACAACCAAGTGCAGTTTATTCCAGGTATGCAAAGCTGGTTCCGTCTTTGAAAATTAATATAATCTTTCATCAATAATTTAGAAGAAAAATCATATGATCATAATAGAAAAGCACTTGACAAAATGTAACACACTCATTCATGATTAAAACTCTCAGTAAAACAAGAATATAGGTAAACTACACAAAAACCTGTTTGCAAATACTTACTACACCTATACTCATAACTGACATAACCTGGAAACAACCCAAAGTCCTTCAACTGGTAAAGGGATGATGAAACGTGGTACCTCTTGACAATGGACGACTACCCAGTAATTAAAAGCACTGAACTATTGGTTCAAGCACCAGCATGGTTTTAATCTTGAATGTGCTATGTGGTCACTATAAATGCTGTTATAAAAATAGTATTAAATAAAATGTAAAGACATTAAACAATAATGGGGGAAGTATGTTATAAACAGCTTGTACTGTGTGCAAAGAAACAATGCTTTCCAAAAGGGTAAATATGGGGTAGATATGGCCCTTTCGAGTGAAGTAATTCAATGTCAAAAAGACTGGTGAAAAGACATTTCTGTCCTATAGGATTGGAATTAGATTTTAATTTACAAAGTAATTTATTGAATCAGTGTGTTATTTGAAACTCAAAAGCAATTTTACAAACATAATTTCTTAACACAAGTGTTTAGGAATTTCAGAAATAAAGAAAATTTCAAATTATATGAATCTGAATAACTTAGCTGCTCAGTAAGCATTCCTCTAATGGGCCTAACGGTCATCTATCAAATTTCTTGCTTGATGTTTAATTTTTAAATTTCAAATTCTGAATAGTATTTTCACGTTACTCAAGGTACAAGAGGGATCTTTTTGTCTTACAGGATTTTAAAATTACTTAATACCTTTTGAAATAAAATATTTTATTTCTGTCAAATGGCATCATAAATATAATGAAATAAGACTCCAAATAAGAGCACCAAAAGATAAGTATTGCTGCAAGATTCACTGCTGCATGTATATCTAGGTAATATTTCTACATAGAAACTCAGGGACACTTATCTGCAACTCACAAGCTATCAATCTTAAACATTTCAAAAAGATATGAACATACATCTATCTCTTCTTTATGAAGAAAAAGAAGAAACGTATGTCTACTCTCAACCATTAAAAGTGAACTGCTGACATATATCCAACTGGTGATTCATTCAGTAGTGCTATAAAATTAAATCAAAATCATTTCATCAAAAGTTGCAGATAGGGCTTCCCTGGTGGCGCAGTGGTTGAGAGTCCGCCTGCCGATGCGGGGGACACAGGTTCGTGCCCCGGTCCGGGAGGATCCCACATGCCGCAGAGTGGCTGGGCCCGTGAGCCATGGCCGCTGAGCCTGCGTGTCTGGAGCCTGTGCTCCGCAACGGGAGAGGCCACAGAAGTGAGAGCCCCGCGTACCGCAAAAAAAGAAAAAAAAATTTGCAGATGCTCCTGTGAAAATACATTAATCAAGTTTTTAAAAGATGCATATTTCAGGGGTAAAAGAAAAAAAAGCAATCACGAACCAAAAGGTTTAAAAAGTATGAAAAAGCAAACAAACAAAAAGAAAGCAATTGTCTAGAAAGCTAAGATTATGACTATATCAGATATTGTATGACAGAGTAAACAGGTAAACTTCACTGGGCGGCTGCACTAGTCATGTTTCTTATCTCCCGTAACTTATGTGAAGTTTTGACATCTTAAAGAGCTTGCTGGTCAGAGACTGCTCCTTCCCCATCTCTGACCAGCCCCTTCCAAGGCAAGCCTTTTCTTAAGAGATAACAAAGGGCGTGGCCAGGAATATGCCTCTCATATACAAACCAACTGATTCTGAGTCTATAGCCCCCATCATCTCCTTATTTTACTCTCACACGCAAGCCAATTTTTCCTGCCCTAAATCATCTCAGGTCAAGTCCCAAACAACTAGAGATCAGCCCTATAGCGCAAGGCCCGCCAATATTATTCAAACCAGCCAATCCTAAACTGTTTACCCTGGCTCGGCCTTGCCTTCCCCCACTATCTTCTGCCACCTGACTGAAACCTGGTGCTTCTCCTGTGACCCTGCATGGCATGCGTAACTCCCCTCTGGGTCCTGTGAGTATAATAAACTTCCTGCCAAGCCTCTGCTGTCCCAACAACTTTACCATACCATATCCAACATGCACATTCTTAGATATGCACTATTAATATACAAAAAAAATTCAAGAATATGCATATCTAAAATACTACAAATTAAGTAGTAATCTCTAAATGATATCTGAGCCAACAGAATTGAGGTAAAAATTTTACAACTGAAATTAGAGAAAACAGAAATTCTTTTTCTCAGTATTACTATTCAAACCTAGAGCATTTGTCTGTGGTAAAAAAATTTTTATTCTAATTCTACACGGACAGTAAAGCAGCTACTTCTTTCTATATATACCATACTAACCCCTCCCCCATTTCTCCCAAAGCAAAAGGATCACAGAAAACAAAAATTAACAGGCTCTACTTCTTGCCTTTGGAAAGTCCACAATAATATACATCAACCCCTGAGTTGCATATTTCTTCCACTACCTCTCAAATAGCTATATAAATACAAAATACCTTAAATTAAGGCCTGGCTATGTTTCCTAAGATGGACTTCAAGTACCTTTTCATTTTTCCGGCCTTTTAAATAATAATTAAGACAATAAACTCTAGGATCAACAAAAGCAGAACACTATTTTTAGAGTTTCTCTAATAACTATCAAAGAATCTGATCTGTAGTTAATTACAAGAGCAACAAATCAATTTTTTAAAGTAGCGTGTTATAGTGTTAAATGTAGGGTAATGAAAATAATTGATCACATAATAGGTATAAAACACATCCTACTTTCACCTCATAGGCACTAAATTATTTACAACTCCAATAAAGTGAAGTTTTTGGTTAATAAAATTAATTCTTTATATTATAACCCATATTTAAAATCTTCTTACTTCTCATCATCTCCCTAAAAAATTGATGAAGAATGAAGAGCAGTAATTCCAAATCATGCAAAGAAGTTAGTAAGAAACTGCCTCACTTCAATTTTATAAACTTTACAGATACTATCCATCATACCAAGTGAGGTGTACCTATAACTCTGGAGATTGGGGTGTACTTTACTGTTTTTCAGCAATAGCGTTTCTCTCCACCAGTGTTCTAACTTAACTTTTTCATAGGAAGTCTCCATTTTTTAATATAAATAAGTAGGAAAATGGTGTTTTTATTAGCACTATATGAGAATTAGGAAAAAAATTAAATCAGAAATGAAGAAAAACTAAATGGAACACAAGAGTGAATAGACACCAGAAGAAAAGATGAAACAGAATGCAGGAAATTTTTAAAATAACAAAGAAGGAAAGAAAAAAATTTTGTGAGTAAATGATACAGAAGTTAGGCAAAGAAGATCCAACATACTCAAAATTGGAGTCCCCAAAAATGAAACCTGTGTAATTGAAAAGAGCAAATATTGAAAATTATCACAGAAGAAAACATTTCTGAAATAAAAGAAGACTTGAACCTTTTAAGGTCATACATGAAGGTTAACACCAAGACATATTCAATACTGGTTCCTTAAAGAAAAATCTTTTGGGCATCCAAGCAAAAGACCAAATCTCTTGCAAGGAAAAAAAATGGCATAAGACTTTGACAGTGATACTTCATATCCAAGTCCACAAAGCTCAAGAAAATGTAAACCAGGGATTTTATATCCAACCAAACCTTCAAATATAATGGGTGTAATGGTCACAAACAAGTTATGAACCAGAAAGGACTTAAATAATATCGTTCCCATGAGCTCTCCCTGAGCTCTCTAGTAAAGAATGAGCTTCAGACAACCAAAAAACCCTAAGAGAAGCTTTGAAATAAGATCTGGTGGTAAGTATTAAATATACTGAATTTAGAACTAACACTAATGATGAGGCAACAGAGTTGTGTATGCAAATGTTATGTACTTTTAATGTGTGTGTGTGTGTGTGTGTGTGTGTGTGTGTGTGTGTGTATATATATATAGAATTAATTAACAAAATGGAGAAGGGGAGAGTTTACCAAAAAGGGAATGTTCTACGGATACACTAGACTACCTAGATGAATCTCAAATGCATCATGCTAAGTGGGAAAAAAGCCATATTCTAAAGGTTACATTTATATGACATTTCCATTTATATGACAAAATACACTCTGGTTTCAAAAGGAAAAACTATAGGAATAGAAAACAGATCAGCAGTTGCCAAGAGTTAGGGTATGGGGGAGGATTTGATTACAAAGAGATATCAAGAGGGAATTTTGGGAGGTGAATTGTTCTAGATCTTATTATGGTGGTTGTTACATGATTCTATGCATTTGTCAAAACTCACAGACCTACGTCATCACCCTCAAAAAAGTGAGTTTTACTGCATGTGAATCAGTAACAATTTTTTAAATACCAAAAAAAAAAACAAAAAAAAGATTCTAGGGAAGAGGGAAGGGAAGGTCAAGAAGAGATTAGCAGCTAATTCCATCACTGCTCACAACAGAGGATATCTTTAAAAGAGGAGACTACAGGTATTAGTATAATTTTCTAAATGTAAAAATATACTAACCCCCCAAAAAAAGCAAACAGACCACATCATTAAAAAAAAAAATTCAAAAGTGACAAAAATGTTTAAAGTTTCCTTTCACTCCTATCTCCAGCTAACCACTTCCCCTGTCTAGAAGCAACTAATGTCTGTCACCAGTTACTTGTGAGATCTGTTCACACTTTTCTATGGCATATTTGTTTATATTTTCAAAAGGAAATAATACAAAGAAAATACAAGAACTAGTAAAAATGGTTACCTATGGGAGGAAGACCAGGATGAAGTGAGCCTTCTGTGAAGTGCCTTCTTGCACAGTTTTAATTGGGGAACAATGTAAATGTTCAAATGTTTTATTTAATTAAAACAAAAATCAAAAAGAAAAAAGCAATCCCTATAAACGGAAGATAAACTTAAATATGTGAAATAATATGTCAAGTTGGTGTAAAACTGTATAAAAAAAGGGCTTCCCTGGTGGCACAGTGGTTGAGAGTCCGCCTGCCAATGCAGGGGACACAGGTTCGTACCCCAGTCTGGGTAGATCCCAAATGCCGCGGAGCGGCTGGGCCTGTGAGCCATGGCTGCTGAGCCTGCGCGTCCGGAGCCTGTGCTCCACAACAGGAGAGGTCACAGCAGTGAGAGGCCCGCGTACCGCAAAAAAAAAAAAAAAAAAAGTACTAAAAAAAAATACGGTATTCAATATTCTTTTAGTAATAATATTGGTATGCTAATTTAGAAACGTATAGTTATGTTCTAGGACAAAGCAAATAAAAAATTATGTCAAAAGCATTAGAAACAAAGATTTTCAGAGTAAGAAAAAAGAGGTACAAGTGTAAAATTAGAGAATTTAAATAAAACTAATTTGGAAACTCTGACTTTGAAATGTATTAAAAAATAAGATGTGTTCATGGATGGACAGATCTGTGATAAAGCAAACAGAGCAAAATCCTAACTCTAAAATCAAGGTGGTATATGGCGGTTTACTGTATTAACTCTTCTTTATGCTTGAAAATGTTGGGGAGGAAAACTGCTGAGATTCCACACCATCTAAATCACAGAGAAAGCAGCACTGGGATGAAGCACAACTCCTCACCAGCCTGTGTTTCTGTTCCAAAACAGTTACTACTCTGTAATCATTTTAAACATCTCAGCCACTCCTCCTGAAAAACCTACCCAACTGCCAAATCATCCACAGAAAATCAAAAGGTCCAGGACTAACAGACCATGTCTCCTTATTTTGGAACATTTACTTTCATATAAGTGATTCCAGAAGAAGGCAAACAGCAAGTACTCAATGTATCTGAGATAAAAATAAATAGATTGGTTACAAACTTTTTCTGGTTCTGCAAAACTGCAATACGATTTCAAGTAATATATTCATTATGACAAAGCTATACAACCTCAACAACATATTGAAAGATTATGGGTATCTTCAAGACATCATTAAAATGGGATTTTTCTCTCTGAATTTTTAATTAAACTCATATTAAGTATAGGTAGTGGTACACATGAGCATAATATATTTTTTAAATCTCTTTTACGTGATTCACATACATCTTAAACCAATTTTTCTTTCTCGGACTAATGTTAAAATTTGTTTGAATAGAGGAAAAAAAAAGGCAGGGAGAATATACCCCAAAATGTCAACTGTACCTTAGTATGGGTGGTAGGACTGCACATGCTTTTAAAAATAGTTATGCTTTTCTTCTATTTCACAGGATCTGTTTGATTTTCCCTTTTGCATTAAGAATACATTACCTTACAGCTGGAGAAAAGGTTCTTAAAAAAATTCCACATGCATTTACTGGGTATAAAATAAGTGATGGAGTAAGGGGTAAAGGTGATGTCGGATTTCCGCTACAATGAAGATGGATAACCAACTCGAGAATAATTTAAGAAACGTGATGGTTATATATCTCTAGAGCACTTTTCCCACATTCACTGGGCACTTTGTTAAACATTTTCCTCAGCAACAGAAATGCAGCTCCCAATCATCTTTGCTGGTTTCAAAATGTCAGTAAAGAAGTGTCCAAAATCCAAGGCTCACTTTGTTCACTCCATAAACACCAATACCTATACTCTGTACAAGGCACAGAGCTGGGGGTATGCAGAGGCAAAGCTGTTACCCCACCGCCTCCACTCAGGCACCTGTTTTGTGCCTGGCATTGTTCTATGCACTGAGGAGACAGTAGCGAAGAAAATCAACCAAAAATCCCTCCTGCTTCTCTTCACATAAGCTGTCTTTCATTGGTACCTCCTACCTGGCAGCTCCAGAAACCCCACCTCAGAAATCCCACCACACCTCTTCTTAAACCTCACTAGAAACAGCAACATACAAATTTCTCCATTTTGTCTGCTTTTACCCACTCTTTACTGATTTCATTTCCTCCTTATCCAGCCTGAACTAAAAAACTGTCCATTTAAACATTCCCTCACCAGTAACCTCAACTACTACAACTGTCCTTCTAACTTACCTAAACTATGATTTCCCATCCTGTATCAATCATACAATTCAACTTTCCTCCCCAACCAGCTGAGTACATACAGAAAAATGATTTTACATATGTAAACTGCTGTCACTACATGATTTTAAATTCATGGTTTAAAATCTCACAGTTCCTCAATACTTTTACTTCTCTGATCAATAAATATTTACTAAGTAGCTATGTGTGGGCCAACACAGACTAAACTGTGAACAAGACAGAAGTCTGTGCTCCCGTGGAGCTGACACTCTAACAAGGAAGACAGATCTTACATAAATAATTATGAATATGACGAAATCCTATAAAGGGGGAGTAAAAGTGCTATGAAAGCACATAACAGAGGAGTCTAACCCAGTTTGGAGGTGGAAAGGTTGTCAAGACAGGCTTCCCAAAGTAGAGATGTTTCTGTTCTAATCAATTCCATATTCCAGCCCACATTCCAAACTTATATTTAACCCCTCAACCCCACTCCCTCAGCAAAGGAACTAGCCTCCTCAACTTGCCTTGGATTCCCTAGTGATTTCCTCTCCTCAATTTACACATATGACCAAGTTTCTCCCGCCCACACGGAAATTGGACTCATCTTTCTAGAGAGTAATTTGGCCAGTGCCTCATGCACCTTAAAAGTGTACATACTTTCTCTTTTGATCCAATAATTCTACTTCAAGAAATCTTTCCTAAAGAAATACAGATACCATGCATAAAAATTATTTATAATAGTGAAAAGAGTTAGAAACAACTTAAATAACAATAGGAGAATAGCTATGGATGTGCCTTAATACACCTGCAACAGACTATGTTGCAGCAAAAAAAAAAAAAAAAAAAAAAGAAAAAAGATGGTCAGAGCTTTTAATCTCATAGTAAAGTACTTACACCTGTAACTAGGTTAAAAAATACATAGTAATAAATATGTCTTGGCAAATCAATAATAAAAACAGGATGTAAAAATGTGTAAGAAGGGCTTCCCTGGTGGCGCAGTGGTTGAGAATCTGCCTGCCAATGCAGGGGACACGGGTTGGAGCCCTGGTCTGGGAAGATCCCACATGCCGCGGAGCAACTAGGCCCGTGAGCCACAACTACTGAGCCTGCGCGTCTGGAGCCTGTGCTCTGCAATAAGAGAGGCCACGATAGTGAGAGGCCTGCGCACCACGATGAAGAGGGGTCCCTGCTCGCCGCAACTAGAGAAAGCCCTCGCACAGAAACAAAGACTGAACACAGCCAACAATAAATAAATAAATACATTTTAAAAAAATGTGTAAGAAGAGTACCGCTGTGTAAAAAAGGTGTATATATAAAAACTGGAAGAAAACAAGTTGAATTATTAATAGAATTTATACAAGATATAATTTTCTTAGGCCGATTTTTCTGAATGGATGGAGAAATACTGTTTCCCACAAGTGCTGCACAGCTAGGCAGTCCTCCAGCTCCACCAACTCCATCCCTTACCTCTAACTCTCTGATGCACTGCACTCACTCCCACCCCAACTTTAAGGAAACTGCCAGAATAAGGATTAACAACCTCCTAAGTGACAAACCAGCGGACACTTCAGTTCTCCTTTTAATTGACTTCCTTGGCTTCTAACACACAGTACTCTCTAGAATCTTCCTTCTAACTCGGACCATTCCTTCTCAGAATCCTTAGCTAGATTCTTCCCTCCTACATTTCTAGTAAATATGGTGTTTCAGATGTCCATTCTCAGACCTCTTCTTTTTTTACACCACATACTTGGGTGATCATATCAATCCTCATGGCTTCAACAAGTTACATTCTGATGACTCCAAAATCCACCTACAACTTTTCTCTCTCCTAAATCCCATTTATTTTCAGTCAAAGCCCCTACTATTAATTCATCATCTGGATGTCTCACAGCAGTTCAAACAATGTCCCCATCATCTGCAATTTCAAAGTTCTACTTCTCTCCAGTATTTTTTATTATGTTCAGTCACAGCACCATCTATCTAATCGACTGTCCCAGCCAGAACAGTGGAAGTCACCCTTCATTCTTTCCCTTTCAACAGCTACCCTTACCATTCCCACCTCCTAATCAAGTTTTTTCTTTTTCTTTAAAGTCCTAAATAGCTAATAAATCTATCTACTTTCCTCACTAACTCCACTACACAGATTAAGCCAATGCAAAATCATAATGGCCCAACTGGACCTCTTGCGTCTCTCAGACCTCTCTTTTCTGTATCAGCGTAACCTCCCCAAAATGCAAATCCAATCGTTATCATTCCCTTTTAAAGCTAGCACCTAGAAGATAAAGATTATCCATTAGAAGTCCCTTCATGATCACCTCCAGACACATTCATGCCACAAACCTTTGTGTTGCTCCTTCTCCATCAGCAACAGAAGCATCAAGGCTGTGCACCAGGCAGGCACTCTAATGGGTACTTTAAGTGAACTATTTAATCTCATCCTATGAGGCTGGCACTACTGTTTCCATTTTACAGAAAAGGAAACAAAGAGTTTGTCGAAAAGTACAAGGCCACAGAACTAGTAAGTGGCAAAGCCAATATTCAAATCTCCATCTTTCTTGTCCCAAAGTATTTCACTGTATTTCTTAGCAAAAGTAACTAAATCAGCTTCTAAAACAACTATTCATCTTTGAAAACTCTGCTCATAGAGTATCTCTGGAGTAATTCCTAGGAAATCAGTCTAAGGAGGGTAAATAGGTAGCTGAAGGACAGGGAAGTGAGAGAGACTTATGTTTAACTTTCTTCCTCTTCCATAACTCTTTGCAAGCTTTCTAGAGGCTTCCTTGATTGCCACCCCATCTTCCAACAGAGTTGGTCACTTCCTCCACCATACTGCTTCTCTACTTTGTTCATATAGCTATTACTATACATTTTTTATGCTATATTTAATTATTTATTGACATGTTCATTTCTATTCTTACCTACAAACTTCTGGAGGGCAGAGACCCTGTCCTGGCCAATCCCTCCTTGTAAACCCTAGGTTCCTAGCACAGTATCTGGTACATAATAGGTACCACCCAACAAGTTAAACTACCTCCTCCTCCTCTATTTTTTTAACCTCTATCACAATTAATCCCTAGGCAATAGCCTCGTAGCCTAACTCCTATCTCTAGCCATCTTTCACACTGCCATCACACACTTCATCCCCTCCCCACCCAGTACTGTTTTCCTAAAACAGATACCCTATCACTGCCCTACTCAAAAAGACTGAAGGCTCCCTACTACCTATAGAGCATTTGCCCTTAGAACTATCATCAAGGCTCTCTAATATGATTCCAATTCCACTCTTACTTCTGTAAACTCTTCACTATAAGCCCTCAAGTCTCCAGCAATATTGAGTCATCTACCTCAGCCAAAGACACCATATAGTTCCATTCCTCCCATGAGACAAGTCCAGCCATTTGTCACAGTCTGGAATATTTTTCCCCAACGAAGTGTCTCAAATTTTTACTCATTTTCTAAGGCCTATCAAACACTACTTCCTTTATAAATCTATTTCCTTGAGCTAGAATTAATCATCATCTCCTCAGTTCTCCCATATACTCTCTCATTCTAAGTACTTAGTATATTATGTCTTAATCTAGAGTTACTTGCATATGTCTGCTCTCTGCTCTGCCCCACCGTACCCTCCAAATACTGAATTCAATATTCCCTGAGAACAAGAATGCACATTCAGTTCACTCAATGCATTTATTGAGTTTCTGCTAAGTGTCAGGTCCTCTACTAGAAACTATGGATAAGACAGAGATAAATAAAATAATTTCTTATACTCGCTCAGCTGCTGCCAATGCCAGATACACCATACCTGTTCAATATATATTCATTAAGTTAATAAATATATAGTTTATTTGATATCTTTGTTCACATTTTCCATCTGTGTTTCCACTTACTGCTTACCACCAATAGAAACTAGAAGGAAAGACCTTTTAAAGCCTTTTAAACCTAGATGGAAAGAAAGGCCTTTATTTCTCTTCCACTCCCCCAAGAAATAATCCAGAAAGTCAGGAAGCATAGAAGGAATGTTCTATGCTTTTATTATCAGCAGAATTTAGGAACAGAACAGAGACTGGATTACTTGCTGATTTCTCCTGAATCACACTGGCAGAATGGCATCAATATTTTGTTTGAAGAGTTAAAAATATCACACTCATAATAAATTATAATTCTAAAAATTTCCAAATAAAAATTTTATTATCTCTCACATTTATAATTAACTGTATCTCCATTGCCTCTATCAGTATACATAATTTAAAACCTGAATAAAATTCCTGAACTCAAAGTACGTTCAAAAGACACTTTTAGAGACTACTTTTAGAAATTCATCTTGACAATCAACAAGAATTAACAAGAACATAAAGTAAATATATACCCTTTAAATATGTCTCCTAAAGAAAATGATTTCATGCAGATAAGGTGATTTAATTTTTGGGGTGCAAAATGTGTTAGGAATTCATTTTCAAATTAATCAAAAAATTGAGACAGGTTATTTTGTCCTAATAAAGTAAGCTTATTTTGCTGAACATACACAAAAATTATGTTTAGTTTAAATGAAAATCCAAGGCAGAAAACAGAACATATTATTTGTTTTCATTCAATAAAAGGAACTTCCTTCAAGCCTCACTTCTTAGGCAATGAAGAAAACAAGTACCAATCATCACAGTCATATTCCTACTTTTCCAAGGCAGACCTAGAAATCATGCATTTTACAAAAAAACTGAGAAGCAATTCATACCCAACTCTTGCCATTTCATGAGAAAACTTGCTACAATGACAATTTCTCGTAATAAAACTGACATCTTGGATCCAAATATTTATTTACCTGTCCTAATCTTGGATAAACACACTGTTTAAAAGAAAATTCAATTTTAAATTAAGTATAATAAACTCTCAGATGAGCATGTATCACTGCAAATGAAAGGTAACTAACAGCTGCTCTTTCTGGTCAAGTCTTTACAATGACATTAGGATTTTAGGAAGGAATTTTTATATCTCTTGATACAGTTCAATATATCTCCAGAAAGACAATACTTGGCCAAAATAAGCTACATGACTTGCTTTTCTTCCATAAATGAACTGTTTGCTCTTTCCTTCCAAAAGCATTGGGTTGGACCTAAAACTGTGTTCAAAAAGATTACCAGAAATAAAAAAAAAAAAAAAAAAAGATTACCAGAAATAAACAAAATCAGACCAAAAAAACACAACAGTTTTCTCCAAGAATATACAGGAGGTGGCTACTGTTTCTCATCCATCCATTTGTTCATTCATATGAGTGCTAGCTAAAAAGTACTGGAATTACAGAGATATAAAATAGTACCTCACCCTTGAATCTGTACCGTTTTACATCACCAATAAGCAGACAGTTAGCTGTATAAATATTATAATTACAATCTGCCCAAAAAGCAAAGGAAGCATAATAAAGGCACAATCTTATTTTGGGGAGGAGAAAGTGCCACCAAAAAAAGTAACTGTAAACTACAGTGAAGAGTAACTAGTTCAGCTTGGCAAATGGGGAAAGAGACAAAAGAAGGTGAATATAAGGAGGAAGGAAAGAACCTGCACACAACTAGAAACATGAGCCAGCAAGTACCATCAGAGAACTACAGAGGGTATCTTACGGCACTACATACCTGCCAGCTACTTTCCACAGATGCCAACTCTGATTAGAAAAAGGTCTTTGGGGGTACTTCTGAACCCAAGTCCCCCTGCCAGGCTTATGGCCAACCTCTCTACCCAAAACTTTATTCCCTGTCTTCTTGCACCCTTGTTCCCCTCAGGATTGAGAAGTATCAAAGAAAAGGGAGACTGAAACCCAGCAGGCCCCTGTGAGACCTTCCCGGGTACAAAAGCCCCTCCGTGCTTCTTGTTTGTAGGAAAAAGGCTTTAGTCCCTAGGCCTTTCCTGACTTCCAAAGAGCAGACTCAAGCAGTTACTAATTGGGGAAGCGAGGGAATGCAGAAACCAAGGAAAAGCAGTCAAGCAAGAGAAGTGATGACAGCTTTAAACAACAGCAGCCACAGAACAGGGTCCTACTTCCTCCTCAAGGCGTATACATAACAATCGGACAAATATCTTTGAGTAGTTCTGCAGAAACTAAGTCTCCCTCCCAAGAGGCGGATGGTGACTTCGTGCTGACCACAAGCATGTACACCTGGACAGGATGGAACCAGGAGGCTGATGATTAAGATTCCCAAAACAACACCCTGTTACCTCACCACCAACCACTCAGAAGAAAGTCCACAAGCTGATCACACACCCTACAACCCTCACCCCTAATGCTGCCTTTAAAAACCCTTCCCAGAAAGCCACTGGGGAGTTTGGGTCTTTTTAGCATGGGCTGCCCATCCTCCTTGCTTGGTTCCTGCAATAAACACTGTACTTTACCACAACCCAGTGTCAGTAGATTGGCTTTGCTGGGTGCCGGGCAAGTGGACCCCAGTTTGCTTAGGTAGTATTTTCTAACCTATCCCTCTCCTTTGGGGTTCCATCCCTCTCCTTTGGGGTCACTTTATGTTGATTCAACTCTGTTTAACATCCTACTTTCTATTTTCTGGGGCTTATTTCCCCAAGCCTAAGCTGGCAGAAAAATGGAAATGGAGATTAACTGGATGCCCCAGTTAGAGCTCCCATAGCTCAGAAAAGAGATGAGGAATAAGGACCTTAAATTTAATCAGGGTGAATGCCAAAATGAGAACTGCCCTAAGAAGCATTCCGTTCAATTGAGCTGTCAATTCAGTATTTTTAAGTATATCTCTGTTAAGTCATTTCTTAACCATGTCCACAGTGGTTGACAAGTAATTAATTTAAAATCAAAATAGGGGACTTCCCTGACAGTCCAGTGGTTAAAGACTTCACCTTCCAATGCAGGAGTCTGATCCCTGGTTGGGGAGCTAAGATCCCACATGCCTCGTGGCAAAAAACCAAAACATAAAACAGAAGCAATACTGTAACAAATTCAATAAAGACTTTAAAAATGGTCCATATTAAAAAAAAATCTTAAAAATAAAATTAAGTAAAATAAAATCGAAATAAAGGAACTATTGAGTTTGTTTAAAAAAAACAGGACAGGGCTTCCCTGGTGGCCCAGTGGTTGAGAGTCCGCCTGCCAATGCAGGGGACGTGGGTTCGTGCCCCAGTCCAGGAAGATCCCACATGCCGTGGAGCGGCTGGGCCCGTGAGCCATGGCCGCTAAGCCTGCGCGTCTGGAGCCTGTGCTTCGCAACGGGAGAGGCCAAAACAGTGAGAGGCCCTCGTACCACAAAAAAAAAAAAAAAAAAAAAAAAAAACAGGACAGATAAGAATTAATGAAGACATTAATGATGTCTTCAACATCATTAGTCATTAGGGAAAAGTAAATTAAAGCCACAACAAGAAAACCACTAGATACCTATTAGAATGGCTACAAATTTAAAACAAAACAAAACAAAACCCCTGACAACAGCAAGTGCTACTGAGGAGGCAGAGCCACAGGAAGTCTCACACGCTGCTCGTGGGATCGTAACTAGTACAGCCATGCTGCAAAACGATTTGGCAGTTTCCTATAAAGTTAAAAATACATTTAACAAAGGACCCAGCAATCGCACTCCTTTGTATTTACCCGAGTTAAATGAAAACTCATGTTTACGAAAAAACCTATACATAAATGTTTTTAGAGTGGTATATTCCTAATTGCCAAAAACTGGAAATAATCTGATGTCCTTCAACTGAAGAGTAAGCAAACTGTGGTTGGTTCATCCACATAATCAGCAATAACAAGGAATGAACTACCAATACATACAAAAATAGAGATGAACCTCAAATGCATTACACTCAGTGAAAGATGCCAGACTTAAAAGGCTACTCTACTCAACATACTCTATGATTCCATTTATACACCATCCTAGAAACAGCAAAACTATAAAGGAAGAAAACCAATCAGTGGTTACCAGGGGCTGGAGATGGGGAAAGGTTGCCTAAAAAGGGGTATGGAGGAATTCTGCAGGGTGATGGAACTGTTCTATATATTGATTGTGGTGACGGTTACAAGACTGTACACATCTGTCAAAACTCACAGGCCTGCACACTAAAAACGGTAAGTTTTACTACCTGTAAAATATACCTAATTTAAAAAAAAATAATGAGGGATTCTGGCAACAAAAAGATGAGACTGAAAAATTACAAAGGTCACATCATGAAGGACCCTGCTAAGAAGCTTTAGATTTTAATCTCAAAGCAACAGGTGTACCAAATAATCTCAAGAAAGGACAGACACAATTGAGTTCTGTATTAGAAAGAAGATGAGCAATAGCTATATTGCTCTCTCACTGGAGTGAGAGCAAAATAGGGAGCAACTGGGAGACCTCAGTAATTTAGGGGACAAATTACCAAGACCTGACTCAGGCAGAAACTGTAGAAATGGACAGAGAAAGTTTAAGGCAAGAAATTCTCAAGTTTCTAGCAATAGTGTAACCATTAACCAAGCTAGGGCTGAGAAAAAGATTTTAAACAAGCTAAATTTAAATGCCTGTGGGACATTCAAATACAAACATCTGGGCAGATATATTGGTCTAGAGCTCAAGGGAATGACCTGAGATGTAGCTTTAGATTTGAGACTCGTCAGGGAATGTGCAGTCATGAAAATATAAGGTCAAGCTCATGCAAAGATACAATATGTAGAGTGAAAGGTAAAGAGAATCCTGGGAATTATCCTGAGCAACACCAGCATTATGGAGTTGGTGATATAACTTGAAGTATAAAAGAACTGGCTTACTGAGTATACAGCAGTAGAGTTAGAAATGGTTACAATCATGTGCCTATTTCAATTTGGGGTCTCTCAACCACTTTATCGTTGGCTTCTCTGATTTTACCTTTGGCTTGATCACCCTGGGAAAACTAAGGTAGTTAAAAAGTTATCGTTGAACCCAAGGTTTCACTTTGTACTTTCCGTATTGTTGACATTGAGAATATTCAGCAAATAAAGAGGAATGATCTACTGAACATACTTATTTTGTCAATTAAACACAGAAGCAGCACCAAGAGGGGTTAAATGACTCACTTCAAGTACAGGTAAACTTACACAGCCCCATAAATTTACCTTGGCAGCTGCACAAATGACTCTATAGATGCTTTAAAGGATCTCTGATACCACAATGAAGTTATCAGGAAATACCACAGGATAGATCCAATGATTCTACCTAATTAGCTCTCAATCAGAGGGAGGCACCGAAATTCCCTGTGGAGCTTTCTCAAAATGCCTATCTTCCAAACTCTACATCTGAAAATACTGATTAAGGAACTTTTGGGGTAAGACCCAAACTACTATATTTTTAATAGTCCCCTAAGTGACTCTGATGTGTACACACACACACACACACACACACACCTCCCCCCAGTGATCTCAAGTTGAAAAGCAATGATATAAAAGTTGGTTCTAGCATCTACATGAAGTTCTCATTTGGAAGCTTCTAAACTACATCTTAATACTTGGGAATGGCCTCCAACTGAGAGCACACAAACATACAATTCCCTGATCTAAACCTAAAATTCTGAGGCCCCATCCCTGTAAAATATCTATGAATCACCTTTTGGTTTTGGTTAACTACCTTTGAGAAGATTTAATTTCTCAGCAGAATTCAGAAAATGGCAGTGTAAGAAAGGCATGGAAAATGAGTCATTATCTCTCTACTGTTTTATTCCAATTCTCCACTTTAACGAGAAACCTACCAGAAAAACCTGGTAATTTCACCAACTCAAGTGTTAACTTCAACTAGTATTTAAGCAGAGCCAGGTACAACATGCTATACTAGAATATTCATATTCCACTTTTCCAATTACCAAAATTTCCAAAAAATTCCAATTTTCCAAATACATCATAAACGGTTATGAATCAAAGCAAAACTAATTACCCGTAAGCAAACGATTTTCCCATCAAAATGTACACTTACCCATCTCTTCCCTTACTGACGATTTTTACTTCAAAATAATAAATCCCACAGGCTGCTGGTATTGGATGCGTGGCACGAACTGAAGCTGCATCTTTTGGGGTTTTGCCATGACCTGCATAAGGAACAGGAAGGAAAAAAAAAAATCAAGAGAGATAATCAAATGAAAATCTTAACAAATAATTCAGGAACCAATATGGTTTTTGAATGAGATATACATTTCTGCTTTCATCAGTACAAATAATCAAAGACTTAATAACACATTTATCATCACAATTAATCCAATATACAAAACAGCCCAAGTTAAACATGGAACTCTTCACACTATTACTAGTTTTGATAAAATTTCAGAATCTAAGCACATTGAACCTAGCAGTCCTTTATGCAAATTAAATAAAGTATTTTAAGGTAGTCGGTATTTTTAAGAGACAAAAGGATACACTTGAAGAACAAGATGAGATTATGATTAATTTTATTAGATCTAAATTTGCATATAATCTATCAAATTCCTAAACAACACTTTTTTGCCAAATGGCCTAACTTTTTAAACCAGAAGCATCTGTATCATACACTATTTTTTAAAATTTATTTATTTTGTTTTTGGCTGCGTTGGGTCTTCATTGCTGTGCACAGGCTTTCCCTAGTTGCAGTGAGCAGGGCTTCAATAGTTGCGGCACGCAGGCTCAGTAGTTGTGGCACATGGGCTTAGTTGCTCCACGGCATGTGGGATCTTCCCAGACCAGGGCTTGAACCCGTGTCCACTGCATTGGCAGATGGATTCTTTACCACCCCACCACCAGGGAAGCCCTCATACACTATTTTTTTAAGTGAAATTTTTATAATTAGATTGAATTGGCAAAACAGCTTTCTTACTTTAAGAATTTACAATTTTGTTGGTTAGATCCAAACTTTGGATAGATTTTGATGGTTTCACTCATTTCATCATCCACATTTCAACTACCTGAACTTAACAGTTAGATGGGGAACAACGTAAAAGGAAAGCATTTGGTAATATTTATTGTAATATAACTCGACATAAAAATATTTAAGGGCTTCCCTGGTGGCGCAGTGGTTGAGAGTCTGCCTGCCAATGCAGGGGACACAGGTTCGAGCCCTGGTCTGGGAAGATCCCACATGCCGCAGAGCACTAGGCCCGTGAGCCATAACTACTGAGCCTGCGCTCTGCAACAAGAGAGGCCGCGATAATGAGAGGCCCGCGCACCCCGATGAAGAGCGGCCCCTGCTTGCCGCAACTGGAGAAAGCCCTCGCAGAGAAACAAAGACCCAACACAGCAATCAATCAATCAATAAATAGTTTTAAAAAATATTTAATTTCCTCTGGAAAATCAAACCTCCCAGATACCAAACCTGAGGAAGGCAAAAGAGAGCTTGGGAGACAAGGGCAGAGAGAGGTTACTATACACAGCATTCAAGGAGCCCAGGGCCTCACTTAGGACTCTCCTGGGCTCTATACTCCAGGAGACCTTTAGAAAATCTTCTCTACCCACCTTTACTCCACCCCAAGTCCTGGGAGAAATGCACACAGCCCTGAGATGGTAGAGACCAGATACACAGACAGATACACTTGACAGAAAGCCTGGGAGTGGTCTTGAGGCCAGTCAATTTTCCAAAATTGTAACTTTAGCAAAATTGCATTGTTGGTGTTTATTAAAAATTTTAATATGTAAAAAAAAAAAAAATCATTAATCTTTGATCATTAATTCTATCCAAAGGCTGATCCATAAAGTTTCTTTGGTCAATTACAGCCTTCTGAGAAACATATCTAACCTCTCGTTGTCTTTTCTTTCTTTTTTAAGAAAGCAATATAATAACCATACTAATGCTGACATCTTTAGGGAATCTGTTAGATAAAGGCTTTTAAACTTTCTAAATTAGCTATTCCTCAATCTAACCCAGAGTTTTATTCACTAAGATCACCTCCCCTGTCCATCACCCAAGACACAAATTATGTTGAAAGCTAGCATGTGAACAAAACCACGTGAGCAAGAGAAAATATGCCCATAAAACCACCAGAAGAATAAAGCTGAAGTAGCATGTCAGAAAGTATTCAGAGAGAGTGAGTGAGACAGACTCCACAATCCCGAAAAGGGCCGTATGAGCAACAATGCTGCAAATCATTACTCAGGCGTTCTAGTTAGATATGCTTCACCCAATACAAACTTATGTCATTAATCTTTCAGTCAGACTATACCATTACCTTCATGGGTAGCAGAACTCCCCTTCTCAAATTTACCATGACTGTTTTAAAACTAAACACCTCTTATCAGTCAAAAATTATATCCTGTTTATACAAGAACCATCAAACACCAATGAGATCACATCTTCCCTTACCATACACTCTGTCAAATTATCAATGCGTATCCTACCATTAAACAGTTAAGTTTACACTTGCAATGCAAATTAGCACATGTTCACATGGCCTAAAAGGAACTAAATGAACTCAGCCACTCTATTACCATTCATAGATGCCTTAAGTATATGTCTTATAGGCAGAAGTTCTCAGCAGGATGAACACTGAGAGGTGATAAACTTGGCTAGAAAGATAAAAATAGAAGCAGCAATGTACAGATGCTGATAAAACTGCTTTAATATATGTAGGTAGTATTTACATGGAGCTAAGCAGAAGAAAGTAACGGCATAAATCTGCAGAATGATACACTAATCACTTTTTAAAAACAGACATTTAATAAATTATGGTTTCAGCAAAATATATTTTTCGGTAACATTATGTTCAAATAATTGGCTGCCTGGGAAAAGGTCATGTAAACTAAAAGCATTTTTAAAATTTAGACAGTTAAAAATAAATCTAAAGAAAACCCCAATTAACCCAGGAATCCTAAATCAACTAGCCCTTATTTTTGGTTTTGGTTTTTCTGAAGAGAAGTGACCAAAACTTTTAGGGATAAGGGAATCTCAAAGTATACTTAATAATAGTAAGTGATAACAGTTGACATACATTTAATACTATGTGAAAGGCACCATTCTAAAAGCACTATACTGACAGAGAAAACAAACTTATGGTTACCAAAGGGTGATGGGGGGGTGGGCAGGGTGGACAAATTAGGAGTTTGGGATTAACATATACACACTACTATACAAAAAACAGATAAATAACAAGGACCTACTATATAGCAGAGGAAACTATATTCAATATCTTGTAATAACCTACAATGGAAAAGAATCTGAAAAAAATGTATATGTATGTATGTATAACTGAATCACTATGCTGTACATCTGACACTAACACAACATTGTAAATTAACTGTACTTCAATTTTTAAAATGATAAATAAATAAAAGCACTGTATTTATTAACTCATTTCACATTCAAAACAACTTATGAAGTAGGTACTATTTATTATCATTTCATAGTTGAGGAAGCCAAGGGCAGATAAAGAAACTCAGGTCGTACTGCTGGGTGAGAATCCCAAACCAGGATTTGTGCTGGGATTTAAATTCAAGAAGCCTGATCCAGTGCAAGCTCTGAACCCACAGGAAAGATTTAGTTACAGTGAACGTTCTGGGATCATTTCACATGTATTCCCACCTCCTATTCTAGCTACTTTTGTGGGAAAAGAGAAAGAAAACTAATATTTGAGAGTAAACAATCTCTCAAAGTACTAGGTGCTTCTGTATAGATTTTTCTCATTCGACATCTGTGAAATAGGTATAATTTAACCTCATTTCTAAAAATGGAGAAATTCTTACAGAGATTATATAACTTGCCCCAAATTGGTAGAATCGTTCATTAAATCTATGTCTGATTTAAAATCCCCTACATCTTACCATTATGCAAAAATAACTGTAAAGAACTACAGAGTCATAAATCTTCAAGGTTTTAGTATATTCATTATGCTCTACCAAGACACTATAGAAAAATTCCGTAAATGTTAAAAGGATTTGCTCCATTTTAAAATTAACCTTAAGATGTAAAGACTCAAGAAAAAGTTGAGATATAAGATATTAATATCAGAGTGAAGAGCCTATTTCTAATAATGTTCATCAGCAGGAAGTTTATTACCTTCAATTCTGTGGTGACCAAAGTACAACCCTCACACTACCAAAGTGTACATTTTTAAAACCACAGTCTTCAATGTTAAGTGTTTTCTAGATGGTTCAAGAAGAAAATACATGTACTGCTTCAGGACTCTAAGACTAGCAAGGTCACCTCCTCCTATTCAGTCTGTTGACTGCATTTAACTGAAACAGAAAGGGTTTGAATAAAGCCTTCCCCCAGACCCCTCCACTCTCCAACCTGCAGCCAAGTGCCTTTCTGAAAATATAAATCAGCCTTCCTTGTACCACTAGCCCTCAAGACAACTAACACTCCTTCCCATTCAGCCTAGAAAAAGATAAACTTCCAGAAAACCTTGTTTGATCTTGCCCTCCCTCTGCATTTTCCACCTCCTCCTTTCTGCTCCAGCCACACTGGCCAGGCCAGGCCGTGCCCAAGCTACTCCCTCTAACTGGAAAGCTGTGTACCCTTCCTTCTCAGACTGGCCAGGTCCTCCTCAGCCCTTCTATCTTAGTTCAAGTTTTACTTCCTCAATTATTCTTTCTCTAGTCTCTCTGACTCGGTCTAACCTTTTTTATATGCCCGCCACACAACATTAACACATGTTAACACTTAATTTTGATTATTTTATTGTTTCTGCATTTTAATTCCCAGACCTCTTTATTCCCACTGACTTCCATTCTAATTTCAATCATTCTTCCTGGAGCCACACTCTGGATGCTGTCATCACCTGAAACTACTCCACCTCAGAAATATTAAATTGCAGTAAAGTCTGTTTTGCTACAAAGCACATTTCTTGAATACAAATTAGCCCACATGCACTTGATAAACATGGCAATGATATCAGCATAATAAAGAAGTCACTCAGCTCATAACATAGCTTTTCCCAGTACATTAATGAATTAAAGAGAAAATTTTAGCAATAAACAGAGGCCCTAAGTCAAAAAAGCTGGGATTCCTCCAGAAGTGCATTCCTATTGTGCCCAGTGTTTGGTGGCTTCAGGAACTGCTATACCTGCCACTGTATTAACCCATCTGGGGAAAATTCAAGTGCAGTACAGATCAAAAAAAGCTAAGATACTTCCTCTTTGTTTGTATCAGTATGGACTCATGCATCTCATGCATATTTATTTTATACTTTGGGTTATAATTCAAGACTAGTTCATTTCTTTTGTTGCTCAAACTGTTCCCCGTTTAGCCACTGGGAGCTTTTTCAGTTGGCTGCTCTGGCGCTCTGACATACCTCCATTATGTGTTTTTTGTTTTTGTTACTTTCTGGCACTACAAGATGCTGGAAGCTCATCTTGTGCATTTCCTGCCCTAGTCCTAGAATCAGCCATTTCTCCAAGGGGCCCTGGCTCCTTTTATGGGCAAATGGCATTAGAATCCAAGATCTAGGTACTAGGTATGCTCACAGTTACTGGGGTGTCATTGCTTTTAGGCCCTCTCATTGACAAGAGCGAAGAAATATATGTGTGTACACTAAACCCCTGTATATACACACATCTGTGCTTTTTATTTAATCATCTGTGTACATATTAAACTGAACATGAGTTCATACTACTGTCTCCGACTCTAATCCATTACCATGTGGATCATTCTAACCACTCCAGTGGTGAGAAACCCAGCTCCCACTGTGCACCATCCACTGATTTAACTGTTAAGTTCTAGTATACATGGACAGCAGTATCAGAATTGTTAACTCGTATCCCCCTGGGATGCAACTTATCAACAAGAATTCAGTGCTTATATAGTTTCTTTTACCTTTAGTTTTACAGACTCCACTGATTTCCAGTTACTTATTTAGGTCAGTGCCTTTTCCCTCCTCTTCTGAGATTGCTTCATATATTTGTAATATAGTTACACTGTTTTGTCACATTCTACATTCTACACTGGGATCCCCCCCACCAAGTGACTTTCTAAAAAATATGTACCTATTAAGGTTCACTCTTTATGTCCTAAAATTCTGAGGGTTTGATGAGCACACAGTGTCATGCAGCCACAATTACAGCATCATACAGAATACTTTCATTG
Organism: Orcinus orca; assembly: GCF_937001465.1. Lineage (NCBI taxonomy): Eukaryota > Metazoa > Chordata > Mammalia > Artiodactyla > Delphinidae > Orcinus > Orcinus orca. Next base: position 95,578,539 of record NC_064568.1, on the reverse strand, counting down.
ACCTAAAACATCCCGTTCTTTGCCTCACTCACCCTCCCTCCATCCCCTCAAGCCCCTGACAACCACTCATCTTTTCCCTAGCTCTATAGTTTTGCTTTTCCAGAATGTCATATCACTGAGATCATACAGTATGTTATCTTTTCAGACTGGAGTCTTTCACTCAGCAATATGCATTTAAGATCCATATGTGTCTCTGTGTGGATAGATAGCTCATTTCTTTTTTATCACTGAATAATATTCTATTGTATGGATGTACTGCAGTTTATCCATTCACCTACTGAGAGACATCTTGGTTGTTTCCTGGTTTTGGTGATTATGAGAAAAGCCGTTATGAACATTTACATGCAGGTTTTTGTATGGGCGTAAGTTTTCAAACCAGTTGGGTAAACACCTAGGAACTCAACTGCTGGATCATATGGTAAACTATGTTTAGCTTTGGTAGAGACTGCCAAACCATCTTCCAAAGTGGCTGTATCATTTTGCACCCCCACCAGCAGAGTATGAGAGTTCCTGTTGCTCTCTGCACCCTCACCAGCAGTTGTCGTGGCCACGTTTTCTTTGGATTTTAGCCATTCTAATAGCTAAAGCTAAGCATTTCCAATTGCTTTAAAAAAAAAAAAAAAGGTGAAAAGAGCTAAACCCTGAATCAGATTTTTATTTTTGATTAAACAGCTGTCAAGAACTTACATCTCTAACAAGGAAGAGCAAACCCCAGGGTTGAAGGCTGTGAAGGATCAGCAGCCTGTGATGTTGGGCACACATGGAAGTGGAAATTTAACTGGGCTTGTATTTTATTAGGACTGTTATTTCTGTAGTGCTCTGGTTACAAAGTTCCATAGGTTTTAAGTGGTCTGCCCCAGCCCTATTTTTCCCATAAGCCCTGTTACTTTTAGTGCGCAATTCTGTGAAAAACATTAAGTTTTTCCAGCAACACAATTTTGGCATTACAGTGGAAATACCGACATCTTCCCCTAGGACACACCCCCCTATCCTCTCCCCTGTCTAAAGAATTCACTCTGCACTTCAAAATTCAAGGAACTCCAGGGCTTCCCTGGTGGCGCAGTGGTTGAGGGTCCACCTGCTGATGCAGGGAACGCAGGTTCGTGCCCCGGTCCGGGAAGATCCCACATGCCGCAGAGTGGCTGGGCCCGTGAGCCATGGCCGCTGGGCCTGCGCGTCCGGGGCCTGTGCTCCGCGGCGGGAGAGGCCACAGCAGTGAGAGGCCCGCGTACCACAAAAAAAAAAAAAGTCAAGGAACTCCAGTGCACTGAACCCTTTCTTGTTTGTTTGTTCTTCTCTTTCCTCTTCCAGGATGGTATACATGGTAATTATTTAAAAGCTCCCAAATATCTTGATTTCCCTCATATGCCTATCCTTCCATCAAACCCAGCCAGCAAAACCACAGCCTTAAATCAACATTATAATCCACCTTCCCTATTTCTGCACTGGGCAGCTGGCCTTTGCGGAATAAAGTCCAACCGTCCTGCAAACAGTCACCACTGTGAACTAATGATGTCAGCTGGCATCCTCCACTGTTATCAATACCACACAGCAATCTTTAGAAAGATGAAGATGGTCCACATCTCCATCATTCACTTTAGGCTTTAAGTCCTCTACCTGAATTCAGTGAGCAAACTACCTCACCTCCTTTATCACAAAACGGGACTGAAATGGGACTCCACCATTATACCATATACCAACCATATATATATGGTTATGTTCTACTCTCCTCTCGCGCATTTCTAACTCGTCTGTCTACACCAGTCCACCTCTTCCACTGTTATCGAAGGAACAGTACGTACTCCTCTCCTCTTCAAGGGCAAGCATCTTAAGCTTCTGAACCACCTTCCTCCCTCCAAGTCCTTACTCTGTCAGCCTCCCAAGCTTGTATTTTCATCCTTTCCCTCTTTACTCTCCTTCCCTTCGATCTATAAGGGCACAGTGTCCCAAAAATGTATATCCTTCTCATAAAATTATATGTCTCTGTGTTATAAATCACTGTCAATAATGCACTGGGGTTGGTGGTTAGTATAATGAACTTTTTTTTTAACTTTAAGGTAATAAAACCAAGTATTGGTACTATTTATCTTATTTGTTAAAACACGTTAAATTCTGTAGACATTTATTGAGACTCCATACCTTGCACTAACATCATACTGGCATCTAACTTACGTCACTTCAGTTTTACCCACGCAGCCAAACTAAAACTAGGCCTACTTAGAAATGATACAATAGTTTCTAACACAGTACCTTCCAAAGGGTTTTCTAGGGATAATTTTAAGTATGTGGATTTTCATCTTACATGCTGATGTTATAAGCTAATCTCCAGATACAACATAACTCCAATATCAACCATTAAAAAAAAAACAAAAAACAAAAACCCACAGCTGCCCTAACCTCCATTCTTCTCCAGGTATTGACTAATCTCTTTCCTCATCTATATTTCTCAAGAATAACATATATTCACTATACCTTCTGCCTGGTCCCTTCTACTGACCCTGATTTCTGCCCCCATCACTCAATTCACACTGCTTTACCTAAGGTCACAACAAACTACTTTCCAAATCCAGTGGAAATTTTTCTGTGCCTAAGTCACTAAACCTATATGTTGCATTTGACACTAAAGTTCACTTCCTCATTTCTGACACTCCTCTGCTCAGCTTCTGTGACACCACCCTCCCCGCTGTCCAGGTGCCTCTTAACTACTCCTTCTTGGGCTCCCTGCAGTCTTTTAATGTTGGTCTTGCTCAAGGTTCCATCTTTGGCCCACTGCTCTTCTCACTTTACTCACTCTCTCTCACACTCTGAGTTTCAACTACCAGCTACAGGCGACTCCCAGGTCAGTCATGACCTCAGCCTCTCCTCCAGGTTCAGGTCAATGATGGTACGTGCCAGCCCCTCCTAGGAGAAACTGACCCCCACACTGTCCCTACTGAGAGGAGTGGGGCCCACACTATCCTTCCACCAGGAGGACATTTTGTATTTCATAACAACCCTCACACCCCTACAGCTGATTCAACACAGGTCAGCATCTATGGGAAGGCCACCAATTCACTCCACAGCACAGAATGAAAAGCTCTGCCCAACTAAGAAAGATGGCAACTAGCTAGGCCAATCTGCTGAGTCTCTTGGGAGTTTAAAATAGGAAAAAGGATAAACCAGTTAGTAGGGAAAAGAACAGAAAACCACCAGAAACTAGCACTGTAGCTGAATCATCTGAACATTAGAATAAAGTGACAAATCAGGAACTCCAGCTGTGGTGATGACACAGAGCCACCCTAACTCCAGAAGACCTCTTTCTGTTCTTTCTCCAACGCTATTTCTTTGGCTTCTTCTGGTTTACATGGTCAGATCACATGGCTAAGATTCCCATTTTCACTTACCTCTAAGTGTACTGTAATACTTCCTTGCGATAATTATTTGCTTCACGGTTCACTGCAAAAACCTAACAGGGCTGGAAACCCAGCATCAGCCTTGATTTCTCCATCATTCCATCATATCCAGTCAGATTTACTTCAGCACAGATCACAAATATGTCTGCTCTTCTCTGCCCCCACCACTGACCAGTTCAGGTCCTTATTTCTTATGTGGTTTGCAACAGCCTTCTAAATGAGTCTGCTATTTCCAGGCTTGTGTCCTTGAGTCCACCTCCCAATTAGTTGTATAATCCGACAAAGATGAAAATGAGCCAGTCACTTCCTACTTAAAATCCTTAGATGATTCTTTGTCTCCTACAGAATAAGATCCAAGCTCGATAAAATATTCTATAAGGCCTCGCCTGATCTTTTCCCAGCTGTACCTTGTCACACACTTAAATTCCAACAACCCCATATTGCTTGTAGATCCAAACATATAGAATAATTCTCTCCTCTATGCTTTTGTTTATGCTTTTTCCCTTGTAATGCCCAGCCCCTCCTCCCCTATATCATACTCATCTTTCAAGACTGACCGCTGGCCTCATCCCCTTCAAGAAGCTTTCCCTGACCCACCAACTTCACCCCTGACAAGGGCAGCCTGCAGCAGATGCTCCCCCATCTTCCACAGTACTCTATGACACTTCCCTACTACACACACTGCTTGATGTCCTTTGAGCTCTTCGAATTCAAAGACAGTGTCTTATTCACCTTTGAGTATCCAGAACCTGGCACAAAGTAAACACTCACTAAAAGCTTGCTGAATAAACAAAATGAATAAATAGAGAGTAAGGTATATATACAAATTGTCTAGAAGAATATCTGCCCTACAGCAATTGCTCAATAAATCATTACCAAAAAAAAATCATTACTATTGTCTACTTCTGTTCAATATGATTATTAGAATCACTTAATCCTTGCAGTTATAACTAGCATTCTTAAAGCTCAATTTTGGCAAAGGGATCCCTGGGAAAGCTTGGTTTTTAAATTCCTTGATTTTGAAGCACATTTTTGTATCACCTCCCATAAATCTCTAAAGACATTTGTATTGGTAAGCAAGCAAATGAGATACTTATTCTACGTAAAGAAGTGCAAGAAATTAGATAAGCAGTTAAACTGAGGACACATTAAAGGCCTAGTGACTGGTGATACGGAGGGGGAGGGGAGCTGGGCATACCAAAAGTTCAACCGATTTGGTCACTGTTAATAATACTTCAGTTAGAAGGTGCAGTTCACTATTCATTTCTTCCTATCATTCCCAACTTTCACTTATCTTACATTTCTTCTAAGCTGCCCTAAATCAGTATAATCAAAGCGTCTGGACTTTTCCATGGCATTAGTGTGCTCCAGGTAGCACTTTCCCCAGAGGAAGTACTTTCAACATCAACTATTCTTCAAAGTCAACTATTCTTCAAAAAGTTATAAATGTGATCACTGGATTTTAACTACTTGAGATAATTAAGTCTCATACAAATTGAAATAGGCAATACAGTGTGGTGGAAAGAACACTAAATCTAAAATCAATGAAAATTAGTTTCCAATCCTGGCTTACTTGTGACTGGGAAGCTCTAACTTCCAGGTGCTCCCACTTTTTCTCGTCTTAAATGAGAATTCCACCATCTTATGCAAATTCACTAACATGCTCCTGAGTGTATGTATCAAAACGCTTGGCAAAGTAAACAAATCGTGGTAACTTCACAAATATAAAAATGCAACCTGTAACTGAAACATTTAGACTAATCAAACCCATTGTCATATTCATTAAAATGCTTTAAATTGGAATAAAGTGATCATTATAACTAGGTCTAAACTTGTCACATTTATACTTATTCAAAGCTGACAAGAATTTCAAAAACAAAAGGGGCCATGCTTGAGGATTTCAACAGTTGGTGTGTGACTGCTAAGCAAAAAGTCTTCTAAAAATTTTTAACAGGTAGTAAACACACCCAATTCCTCTGCAATCCAATCAACTTGGTCTGTATGGCTGACACTGTTTAACATTAATCCCTTCAAATCATTTAAGGAACCCCACTGTTTCCAAAAGAGTAACTCCAATTTAGAAGAATAACATCTTCAAAACAGAATACGTTCAGACCAAAAGAAATTGATATTTCAAAGGTAAGAAAAATCCTCATCATATGGAAAATAATTATCATCAATCTTTTGAAATTCTGTAATATGCAAAAATACTTTAAGAACAATAGTTTTTAATGTTATTTTGTGACTTCAAATTTGCTTACCACTACCTAAGACACTTCCCCCTTGCTTAGATGCCCAGTAACTTCTGGTGTGGTCCACTCTGAAGGCACACAGAAAAACAACAGGAAAAACACACAGGCACATATTAAAATAACAAGACGAGGAAGAGGCAGTAGAAGGGGAAAAAGGGCCCGTGTTTGTGACAAGGGGGAAGGGAGAGACAAAGGGGAGATAGAAAAAAGCGAGAGGAAAGAAAAAGAATGACAAACAGCAAAATCTGTTCTTCCAGAAATAATGGTTTATGTTTACAAAAGAGTGAAGTTTCCAGAAAGTGAATCTTAGTATTACACAACAGAAAGTAATAAAGAGGCCAAGAGGAAAAATAACTGAGACAGCAGTGTCATAAATATTCCAAACTCCAACCAATTTCACATAAGCTGCACTTTTGCGTGACCCAAATCATCAATTTTATGTAAAAGTAGTTAGTAAAACTAGTCAAGGCATGTTACAGTGCTAAATAGACTATAATCACAGATCTTAGATATGGAAATTCAGAGCTGGAAATCTCCTTACCAACACCCAGCTCAACTCCCTCATCACTCAGAGGAAGAAACTGAGACCCTGTCTGGTAACATGCCTAAAATCACAAATGATGGCAGGACTCGGAAAGCTAGAATTCTTTGTTCAATAATCTCTTATATCTACTCCCTCTGATTTTACAAGCCAACTATCAACCATCAACCATAAAATTTAAAGTAAAGTTTTGTGGAGTCTGACAAAAAGCATTCTGGTAGCCAGATCAGAAGTAAACACTTCATACATAGCACTGTTCACACAAATTAAAACACAAAATTAAACAACAGCCTTTACAGGATATTAACAAAATGTCCTAACTTAAGAAAAACCAAAGGTCCAATATTTTGAAAATTTCAGCCACTTAGATTAAGAAGCATAACATTTAAAATTGAAAGTACTTCTCTGGATCTATGGATAAAAGGAAGGAATATTCAACAAGGCCTATTTTTGTGCGTTATTCTTTGCAGCCAAATCATTTGGAAGACTTCGGTGGCCATTCTCCTTCCTGATTAAATAGTAACTTATTTATCAAGGTTCTTCTCAAATTTCAGTCCAGTAAACTTTAAGAATTTCACCACAATGGTTGTTTATACCCTCTATATCCATGTCACTAGGATCTGATAAAGACCCTCCCTTTGAAGCCAATCAAAATGAGGCTGCTCTGAATGTAAAAGCAGCAGGTTTGGGGCCTAAAAAACTGGATTTGTTTCCAGATAGACTGACACATTGGATTGATTTTTTCCCCCCAGATAAGTAAATTTGATGCGTGTTATTAATGTGGGCTACATTTCAAAAACTCCCAGAGCAATTTATAATTTTATATACAACTGATCTGCTTAAAGCTTTGTTTTAACATAGGAGAGGTAGGTGAGGGAGGAGGGGGAGAGCACTAGCCTAAGGCTTTTTTTTTTAACTGCAGGTGGAAAATAGGAGCCAATTTTCTTTAAAATGCTAAATAACGTTTTTAACAAATCCCTGTTTTCAACAAGACTTTCATAATGCCAACATATAAATATAGGGCATATCCAATCAGTCGTGGTAGGTTACTGCTCCCCTAAGAAAACACGTACTCCTGAGGTTTCACCTCTCGTACCCTCCAGTTGCTTTTAGCAAGATACACTGACGGCAAACTTGGGGCCCCGGCCCGTGTGTTCCCCTAGACAATCTCTAGCTTAATTTGGGGCAAAATCCTCCACTGATTACTCCTCCCCCCAATACATCCCTGCTCTCCCTTAATTAGAAATTATCCCTCAGAATCGTGCCTCTCTTCCCCCCACGTAAGAGGAGAGCGCCTGACCCAACACCACCTGGAGAACAATGTAACCCAACTCCGAGCCCATAGATTCCTCCATCCCAGCCCTACGATTTATCTCAAAGGGAAATCAGAAAGCGAGTTATGTCCTGTCATCCTGGATTCCCCCGAGGTGTCCTGCTCCTGGCCTGGGATTACCAGCTCCATTCTACCCAGGACCATTATACTCACCTTTCCCTTCCCAGAATCGCCTGCTTTCCCTCGCACCTCTCCCCGCGACCCCAATCCCACCCTGGGAGCAGCAGAGCCGGCGGCGAGTCCCCTCCGAGGACACCCGGCCCCGGGAGGGCGGGGGCGGCCCGAGGGTCTGCGGCCCCACTCCCACCGCAGGACACACGCCCAGTACCTTTGTAGTGCACCCGCAGGTTATTCTGAGACAGGCCGATGTAGCTGAACTTGTCCTTCGGGCTCCAGGACCGAGGCAGCGGCGTCTCCTGCTCGTCCACGGCCGGGTAGAGGCGCTTCAGCCGCCGCTGCAGCTCCTTCTCCTGCTCGTTCAGGGCCGAGTCCCCGTGCGGGAAGGGGGCCGCAGCACTGCTGCCCGCCGCCACGGCCGGGGCCGGGCCGCCTCCGGCCGGGCCGGGGCCCGCGGCAAGACCCGGGGGCGCAGGGGGCGCGCTGGCGGGGGCGGCCGCCGAGGCGGGCTGCGGGGGCGGGGGCGGGGGCGGCGGCGGCGGCGGCGGGGCCGCGGTGGCCGGGGGCGGCGGCGGCGGCGGCGGCGGCGGCGGCGGGTGGAGGAGCAGGGCGGCCGCCGCGGCCCCTAAGCCGCCACCGCCGCCCGCGCCGCCGGGCGAGCCGGCCGGAGAGGAGCCAGCGCTGACGGCCGGGGGCGCCGGCAGGACGACTCCAGACACCGGGGCCACGGCCGCCGGCGGTGGCGCCGGCAGCTGCTGCTGCTGTTGTTGCTGCTGCGGCGGCGGCTGCCCGGACATCCCGGCCGCGACTCAGCCTGCGGCCACCTCCACCTCTTCTCTCCTTCCTCCTCCGCTTCCCGGGGGCGCTGTCGCTGCGGCCGCCGGCACCAGGCGCCCAGTCCGCCCGCCCCGGAAGCAGGCGGCGGGCCGCGCGCCGAGAGGGAGAAAGCACGACGGTTGGGGGCCTCGGAGCCGGGGGAGTGGGCGCCAGGCCCGGGGAGGTCCCGAGAGAACGCTGGCCGGAGCGCGGGCGCTGGCCCGGGACGAGGCGCTGAGGGCGGGGGCGAGGCGGGGGCGCGGGAGGAGAAGGCGCGGTGGCAGCAGCCGCCGCCGCTACTCTCGCGGCTGTTTCCCGGCGGGCGGGCCGGGCCGGCGCGAGACGCTGCGCGCGGGCGGTGCTGGGCGAAGGGGCGGGGCCGGAGGGGCGAGCTCGGCGCGAGGGGCGGGGCCGAGCGGGGGGCGGGGCCGTGGAGGGCGGGCCCGCGGGGGTCCCGGCGCCGGGAGACCGCACTAGGGAGGCGGGTGGCCCTGCGCGGACTCCGCCTTTGCCCGGGTCCGCCAGCCGTTCGCGGACCGGATGCTGGGGTCCCCGCCTCTGCCGGGAGCCCGCCGCCTCGCCCCGCTCGCCCGGGCCCTCCCCGGGAGAATCTCCTCCTACTTTACTTCTTTTTGTTGTCGTCGCCCCACCTCCCCAACCGTAGGGTTCCCGCTGGCGCGGCGGGGCCCGCTTCTCGCCCAGGCGAAAGTAATCGAGCCCCGTTGGGGCCGCCGCGAGTCCTGTCTGCGGGCCCCAGGGACGAGCGGGGCGGCTCCGGCTCCCAAATCGGGTCCCCGGGGCGAGCCGTCCGGGCGGCGCACACGGGCTGCTCGGGCTCCAGCTCCTGCACCAGTACAGGTCCCTGTTTGCCGCCTCCCTCTTAAGGAACCAACTGCTCTGCATACTTCATAACCATTTCTGAAGGGAAAGTCTCCCACTTAAAACAGGGAGCATTTTGTTAAGTAATTTTATGAGGACTTAAAGTGAACCCAGGGTGGCAGAAGGTGTCACTAATTTATTAGGAATGCTAATAAAGACTGGCATCTCATCAAAGAGCAGGAACACGAGCCGTACGAATACAAGGTGTATTTACGCAGGGCTTCTGGAGGCGTCAAAACATTTTAGAGACTCCTTAGTTTTCGTAACAGGCCTCTTTGTTACGTAGCAAAGAATTATGACCATTTTGAAAACAAGGAAATATTCACTGAGGTCAGCAGAGTCAAAAATAGGACTTCCTACTTTGCAATTCCCAACAGTGCTTTGCTTGGTCGACTAATTGGGCACAACTCGCCAAGTGTTGCTCTCTGACCCGTCCTAACATTACTATTTTGTTTTCATCACATTTCTTTGTTTAGGTTATCGTTTCCTTAGCTGGCAAAATCGAGCTTTACACGTGTAATCTACACCATACAAATTCTGGTATTTTGTTTGCTTCCAAAGATATTATGGTGCTAATTGTTTGGCCAAATAAGCAAGGAGTGTTCTTTGCTGAATAGAGAATTATTTTGTCTTGAAGAGGGTAGGTAAATGGTGATTTAATTGAAGGCCCTCAACGGCTGGCCAGAACTAATAGTCATTTAGTCTAATTTCTCCCTCAATTACCCAGCAACTAGATGCCCTGTTGTTCTTTAATAAAAATATCCGATAATTCTAACCTGCTGTTTGATGACTTTTTTCAAGCCACTGCACTTTAAATTACATGATGTCATTGTATGTAAATTGTTCTAAGCCTGTCATTTATATTACAGTAACGAGTTAAATGTAAACCAAGCTCTATTTAAATGTTGGCTAGCCAAGGTAGAATAAATGGGCTCCAAGTCTCACCAAACTTTCTTGAAATAGTCACCAAGGTTTTATTTATGACGGTGTACTTTCTTCTGTCAGCACACTGAAAAACCATTTAGAACTTTACATATCCTAGGAAAGGCAGAGAGAATAAAAGTATCTTGACATTGGGCTTCCCTGGTGGCGCAGTGGTTTAGAATCCACCTGCCAATGCAGGGGACATGGGTTTGAGCCCCAATCCGGGAAGATCCCACATGCTGTGGAGCAACTAAGCCGTCCGTATGCCACAACTACTGAGCCTGTGCTCTAGAGCCCGTGAGCCACAACTACTGAGCCTACGAGCCACAACTACAAATCTGAAGTGTCGAAGAAATTTAGGCCTAAAAAGCTTCAACAGATAGTACTGATAGATGAAATATGGAAGCAAACTAAGTGCCCAGCATGAAGGGACTAGTTGACGAAATTCCACTCAACGGAATCAGGAGCACATAGAGGAAATTTGTTTGAATTTTTTTTAAATGCATCCCCTCTGGGCAGTGGAATCCCCAAAAGACAGGGCCAACTAATTAGAGAAAAGGCACTCCTTTCTCTTGACTTAGTGGATATTGGGCCCAGTTTCTTACCCACTCCTTCCAGGCCTCCTGCACAAGCACAGCCTGAAATAAATATTATATACCCTCTTGAAAATGAAGACATGGAAAAATGATTCTGATGTTCTAACTGGAAAAAGGCTATACAATAATTTACACTGCCAAAGCTGTTAGCAAAAGGCATGAAGGAAAATCACAAAATGTTTCTATAATGGGCAATTATAATACATAATTAAAATTTTATTACCAATATATTAGACTTTTACATAGAGATGTAAATGATAAAAATCCACCAGCCTTGAACTTGTCCACAACATTTTTGCACCTATATTTTCAGTCCTTCCCATGTATTGCTGTAATATTGATACACACATATCTGCTGAGGTTCTCAGTAGTGAACAGTTAGGAGCCAATTCTGGCTCTCTTAAGCGGAAGCAACTTATTGGAATGATATTTGGTGGGTCTCAGAATTGACCAGAAGGCTAGACAACCAGGCCTAAAACAAAGACCAAAAGGGTTCAGGCAGCACAAATAGACTGGCCCCACCACTGGTCTCATCAGCCACCATCAGATGCCACCTCCACCACCTAGACTGTCACCTTTCCGACCTCCAGTCTTTTTACTACTCACTCATGTTTCACAGTTGGCCAAGCCTAGGTTGCATGTTCATGCCAGGGGCCGCCAGTGAGCAGATATCCCCAGCTTATAGAGGTATTGAGTTATTGAGACCTTCAGCTCAGGGTGGGCCTGGAGTGGCTAGAGCCTGTGGTCCCTTCTGGCAGTGAGCAGCCCTGTGCGTTCATAGAGCGCTTTACACGTCTCATTCATTTTCTATGCTTGGCGTGACATGAAGAAGTTAGAACACACTGCCCTAATGGGACAGTGGCCACTGATGCTCTCAGTCAAGGATTTTCCAGTACTAGGAAAGAGGTGCAGACACTGGCCAGCCAGTTTCAGTAAGTGTCCATGAGAGTATCCTCCTAGGTACTGGAAAATGGGATGGCAGAGTGTGCCGTCTGTAGTGTGCCGTCTGTAGTACTGTCTATATCCATTGCTGCTGAACAAATTACCCCCAAACTAAGTGGTTTAAAATAACAACATTTATTATCATACAGTTTCTGTGACTCAGAAACCTCATGGGCATTCAAGGTGTCAGCTGGGGCTAAAGTTATCTCCAGACTTGACTGAGGAAGGATCCACTTCTAAGCTCACTTACGTGGTTGTTTCTGGAGGATTGGATTCTGTTTCTGGAGACCATTGGTCCAAGGGCCTCGGTTCCTTGCTGGCTATTGGCCGGAAGTGGCCCTCAGTTCTTTGCCACATAGGCCTCTCCAACATGGCAGCTTGCTTCGTCAAAATGTGCAGGCCAAGAAAGCACTAGCAGCGGAACAGAGGTCCCAGTCTTTTGTAACCGCATCACAGAAGTGACGTCCCATCGCTTTTGCCATAATCTGTTTGTTCAGAGTAAGTCACTAGGTCCAGCCCACATTCAAGGGCAGGGGATGACACAAGGGCATGAATACCAGAAGGCAGGGATCTTGCAGGCCACCTTTGAAAAGTGCCTATCACAGGGTTGTTGCAACTTCCGGTGATCCAGGGGGACTGCACTTGCCACACACACACATCAAATATAGCTTCTAGACCAGGAATTGGCCAACTTTTTCTGTAACGGGTCAGATAGTAAATATTTTAGGCTCTGTGTGCCTGTTGAAACTATTCAACTTTGCCTTCATGGATGAAAAGGAGCCATAAACAATACATAAAGCAATGGGCATGGCTGCATTCCAACAAAACTTCATTTACAAGAAAAGAGGCAGCAGGCTGTACTTGGTCTACAGGCTGTACTGGCTGATCCCAGTTCTAGACCCTTCTATTGACATCTCTTATAAAACATTCTCAACACTAAATGGCAAGACCAAGTCATTAGCAATGAAATCCCAGAAGATAACAAGTTCACTCTGTGACCAATAAAGTATGATTTACCCTAGGGTCCTGGACAGGCTGTATACCATACGTGAACAGAGTCAGGATATTCTGCCCCTAACGTGTGGCAAATTGAACTGGATGGCAAATGGCTGAACAATGCTAGGAAACTGCAATAGGAAGAGGTCCAAATTGGGAGTAATGCTCAGTGAGCATTTATGAAGCACCTATTGTGTATGGAACCCCGTGTTAGGTTCTGGGCACAGAGTAAGGAAAAGAATGAAGGATTACAAAGATGAGAAAGGCAGTATGGAAACTATTCCTTCAGTGAATAGAATCTAGTTGGAGAGGCAAGATTAGTACACATGAATGACAACAGGGCTTCTCAAACCTGGATGTGGGCATTTGCTGAACAGGACCTGAGATTCTGCATTTCTAGCAGGCTTCCAGGGGATGCCACTGCTGCTGGTCCACAGGCCATCCTTTGAATAACAAGGACTTAGAGAAATAGCTGATGCTCTTTAGAAACAAAAGCTGTAACTTGCCTACCCTCTGTGAGTTGGCCACCTATTTTCCTGAGATGTGGGCTGCCTTTCAGTCATAATTTATTGAATGCCTCTCATATGCAATACACAGTGCCAGGCAGCACGTGGAAATTTTTAAAAAAACAGAGAGAGAAAGAGAAAGGGAGAGAACTTAAGGTCTTAAGTTTTGTGGGAGAGAACATTACTTATATAACCAATTTTTCAGGGTAGAGTATGAAAAGTGCTACAGTATTGACAAAGAGCACCAGGGCTATTTTTCTAATATCCCAGAAAAAGTAATTCTGCAGACTAACCCATTGTTGTCACCAAAATGAATTTTTTCAGTGTAAGTTTCTTTGTACCTAAGTTACAGCGTGGAGGTAACTAACATGTATACATATTTTACCATGACGATCCTCAATGAAGGTACAAGGCCTAATTTGTTATCTAAGTAAATATAAGAAGAAAGCAATTTAGTGAAGTGATTTATTTCACAATTCACTATTTCTTTCATCATGGCTCTATATAATTTTATGCTTGGTAATTAATTTTTTAAGCATCTTTGCTTGTTTTCCTTAAGTGCCTTTAAAGATATGCAAAAAATATGCCCGGCAATATGGGAGGCTTTTAAAAATTTTAATATTTCAAAGCTGTCAGAACATCTGTATCTTAAAAACTGTTTCAGAGACTTCTTTAGTATTTTTCTGTTTCAGCTGCAATTGTCCGAAGAATATTTAACTTAGAAACAGATGTCAGTCATTCAAAGAGGAGTGGCATTTGCTGTGGAATTACAGGTCTGTCTCCTAATGTCACCAACAGTCTCAGTCCTTCATATGTGCCTTATGCCACTGTCCATCTGAAAATTGCACATAGGTAATTTATCTTTGGCATTCCTTTTTTTGGCTGCATGCCTTTTGGGACCTTAGTTCTCCGACCAGGGATGAACTTGCTCCTTTGACAGTGAAAGCACAAAGTCCTAACCACTGGACTGCCAGGGAATTCCCAATCTTTGGCATTTTTAAGAGGCCCAAGAGCTTTCGAAATCCTTAAACTCCAAATTCTACTATAGCATGTTATGCCACTCCATAAAATTCAATAAGTATAATGAGAATAATCTACATGATTAGAGAACGTCAAAGTCACACTGACATGTGGGTGTTGGGTAGTTGGTTAGGCCACTCAGTGATCAAGTGCATATTTTCATGTCGTGCAATAACCTCATCACACATGCGATACAGTTTGTGCTTGGCAGAATTATGAACCAGAACTATGTCAAGAACTTTCTGGACTGCTTCTAAAGACTGTGGGTGTTCAATATGAGTGTAAGTGTGCAAGCAGTGCCCTGATCAGATTCTTCCCATGTGCATGTCTCTCTTTATCTTGCTGTGGTTGTGTCTGTACACACATGTACATACTGTGGTAGACCCAAAAATGGCCCCCCAAAAGATAGCCACCTATGAACCTGTGCATGTGACTTTATTGGGAAAGAGGGTCTTTGCAAATGTGATTAAGGATCTTGAAACAAGATGATCCTGGGTTATCCCATTGTGCCCTGAATCCGATGGCAAATGTCCTTATGAAGAGAAGCATAGGGAGATTTGAGACAGACAGATGAGGAGACACGTACAGAGGAAAAGGCCATATAAAGATGGAGCAGAGAGATGCTGCCGCAAGCCAAGGAATGCCAACAGCCACCAGAAGCTGGAAGAGTTGAAGACCGGATCTGCCCCTACAGAAGTGGGGGGCGTGCAGCCCTGCCAACACCTGGACTTCTGGCCTCTAGAACTGTGAGAGAATAAGCTTCTGCTGGTTTACGCCACCAAGTTTGCGGTCATTTGTTACAGAGGCCACACATGCAGCTCAAATATTTTAGGTCCTGGGTAAAAGAGTTGTACAAAGTCGTTGAAAAGATTAAGTATACTGTGGATGGTGGAAGCTAGAGTGATACGGTAACACATCTCTCCCTCATCAAAACTGCAGTGCTTTTTATTTGAATGTACTTTTCCATAAGATGCAGAACTCACGTGTTATGTAAATTTTATACATCGATTAAGCAAGTCTAGATTCACGACTTGTCTTCATAATTTTATAGCTTACTCTCTCTCTCCCTCTGGGTTCCAACCACACTTCAGTAAAAAAAGAAGGGGGGGCTATAAACACTCTGGTTTGATGGAAAAGTAATTTTATAATTAGGGTATGAATTGAAATCGCTCTTCCACTGAGCAGAAGCATAAATGCCATAAAGCTGCCTTAAGGACACTATTAGAGGGTCACCTTGGCTGCCACAGTTCAGGGCTGTTACTTTTTAACCATTACATGCCTAATGTCACGTGTATTATACTTTAACAACCATTTAAAAATCTGACTCCATGAGGATAACTTTGTGGGATAGGTCAGGGGTCTTATATCAGGTTTCCTAGAAGCAGACCCTGAGATGGGGTTTCTGATGCAGGTGACTTTTGGGGGGAGAGTGCTCTCAAGTGAAATCTGTTAGGGAATAAGGGAAGCAGGACAGTGCAGGGGAAGAAGCCAGGAAAAAATGAAGGTTCCATGAAGTCTGGCTTCAGCTTGGGGAGCTGGAGAGTAGGTAGCACGACAGAATTGCCCTCTCCTTAGGCAAGAGTCCAGGACTTTTAGAACCTGTATTAATCACTCATTAGCCGCAGACCACCTTCCTCCCTGGGGGAGCATAACATCCTGGGCATCTCTGGGCAAGGAGGCTCCCTTCAGGCGAGGGTAGTTCTCTGGAGAAGGGTGTGGAGTGAGCCCTTGGTAACCAACGCTCATGGCAGCCTGAGATGGGCACACCGGCAGGTAAGGAGAACTGGTCAGGGCACCAGTAGCATCTAAGGATGCATGGACTTTGCTTCAAATTACATTCTAATCACACAGCTGATCATTTTAGTGGCTACACCTGCCATTAGAGAACTCTGAAAGAAAAAAACATGCTTGCATTACTGAAGAGTGTTGGAATTTCACAAGTCTTGCAAATCATATTATGGAGTTATAACCAGCAAATACTTTCAAATCTTGATAGGAATAATCTGGGAAGAGTATCTTTTGTAAAGAAGTCCGTTTTTAGAATGCACATGTAAGCAGGAGCCCTGTCACAGGTTTGGCTGTGCTGTCGGGCCCAGGGCTGACCTCCATCATGTCTATTTTCATGGTCTGTATGTATATTTCCATTCTCTGTCAGCCACATGAATGTCTGTCTGTGTCAGTGTGGTTTATTTTAGTCTCTAAGGTCCAAGTAGGTACAGGTCCCATCTATGTATTGTTCTCTACGTAATATGTTGCACAATTATCTGCTTAGTTGCTGCTTCTTGTTGACAGTGAAGTGTAGATATGTGACTATTTGCTTTGGAGTGATGGCAATGATGTTCTACTTAATAATTGCCCAGGCATTAACCATCTGACTAAGACATCATCCGAAGCAGGATGTGCACATTCAAATACTCCCAGGAGACAGATGATAATGTAAAAGAGTGAAGACAATGCGGTATAAAACAATAGAGATCAGCGGGAGTTGTAACAGACTAGAGACTGTAGAGGAATTCAAATCAGAATGCTTGAAACACGACACGGGCCGAACAAAACACTTCTGTGGGTCAGATGTGGTTAATGAGTGACCATTTGGTGGCCCAAAGGCTGATCTGAACTCAGAGCTGAAAATTCAGGCCAATTACAGATGTCCTGGATGGGCCTTGCTGTCTTACTTCTGTCTGGCTCCCTGAGAAGCGGAAAACTGTTATTATTTCAGAACCACAATGTGAGGATGTGGAGAAAAGGGAACCCCCAGGCACTGTTGCTGGGTGCAAATTGGTGCAGCCACTGTGGAACACAGTATGGAGGTTTCTTAAAAAACTAAAAATAGAACTACCCTATGACCTAGCAATTCTACTCCTATGTATATATCTGGAAAAAACAAAAACATTAGTTCAAAAAGATACATGCACCCCAATGTTCATAGCAGCATTATTTACGATTGCCAAGACATGAAAACAACGTAAGTGTCCATCAATAGATGAATGGATAAAGATGTGCTACATATATACAATGGAATACTACTCAGCCACAAAAAAGAACAAAATTTTGCCATTTGCAGCAACAAGGATGGACCTGGAGGGTATTAAGCTTAGTGAAATAAGTCAGACAGAGAAACATAAATACGGTGTCATATCACTTATATGTGGAATCTAAAAAATACAACAAACTGGTGAATATAACATGAAAGAAGCAGGCTCACAGATATGGAGAACAAACTAGTGGTTACCAGTGGGAGGGGGGAATAAAGGGAGGGAAGAGGGAGATACAAACTATTGGGTATAAAATAGGCTCAAGGATGTATTGAACAACACAGGAACAGAGCCAATATTTTGTAATAACTGTAAATGGAAAGTAACCTTTAAAAATTGTATAAAAATTTAAAAACTGTTACATTTGCCTCTGCCCACTGCCCACAGTGGGTGATTGGAGCACCAGTTTTTTCAGTCACGCTGCTCTGCCTGTAGAACCAGATGTAGAGATCTTGAGATACTTCCTGACTTGCCAGGGAAATCTGAGTCATAGGTGTCCCATTTGCTTAACAAGCCAAGAGAAACACCTCCAAAGAGCCCACTTCCTATTACAATGCCCTACACCTAGTAGGCACTCCTTTGAACCTTCCTGATGCTACGAACAAGCTAGTTTCATAATACTTGATTCCAGGTCTTTCTAACCCACCCCATGGCTTTTATCTTAAGAAAGAATTTTTTCAGTTTGATTATGATGCAAAGACTACATGTACGGGTAGTGTGTTGCTGAGGATGTGGAAAGATTGAAACCCTCTTACGCTGCTGGTGGGAATGCAAAATGGGGCAGACACTATGAAAAAGAGTATGGTGGGTTCTCAAGTTAAACATAAACACTGTAAATCAACTATACTCCAATAAAAAAATTAATTATAAATAAATAAATGAAGCCAGTTATACAGCAAAAAAAAAAAGTTAAACATGGAGCTATCATATGACCCAGCAATTCTACTCCTAGGTATATTACCAAAATGAATGACTGAAAACATATGTTCACATAAAAACTTGTTCACAAATGTCATAGCAGCATTATTCATAACAGTCGAAAGTTGGAAACAATCCAAATGTCCACCAGTGGTCGAGTGGATAAAGGTAGCATAGCCATACAATGGAATGGCATTCAGCAATAAAAGGGAGTGAAATTCTGACACATGCCACACCATGTATGAACCTTGAAAACGTTATGCCAAGGGAAGGAAGCCAGTCACAAAAGACCACATATTTTATGATTCTATTTATATGAAACGTCCAAAGTAGGGCAATCCACAGAGACAGAAAGTAGATTAGTGGTTGCCAGGGGCTGGGAGGAGGGAATGGGGAGTGGCTACTAATAGTATAGGGTTTCTTTCTGAGGTGATGAAGATGTTCTAAAATTGATTGTGGTGATGGTTGTACAACTTTTGAATATACTAAAAACAATTGAGTTGTACACTTTGAATAGGTGAATTATGTGGTGTGTGAAATATAGCTCAGTAAAGCTGTGATTTAAAAGAAGATTATATGTACTGTGAAGGTTTGGGTCCTAGACACCAAATACTGTGGGTATGAATCTACTGCAGTATAACTTCCAGTGCTTTCCTCACTGTATGGTATATGGTAGGTGATCAATAGATGTTTATTGAATGAATGTGGAATAGATTTCTAAAAACCTACAATATTCATTGAATTGGGATGGGGAATTCTGGTCAATTTAATTTTCTAAATTTCTGGAGGCTATCCTGAAAATCTATGGATTTTCTTTCCTATGGGAAAGAACCTAGCATGAAACCCGGCATAGGACATACTCTCGATAAATAGTAGTTCCTTTCTTCTTTTTCCAAAACAGCTTTAAAATCTATTATTCCACTTTCTTTACTTAGTATCAAGTTTGTCACCTTTATAATGGATCATCAACAGAAAGAGAGGTAGGAATTCAAAAAGACCAATCTTACTTGCATTCAGTAGTTCAAGTTACACTCAGCTAAAAAACAACGGCTTTTTGAATGATATTTTGAATAAATGGACTAGTACAGTGGTTCTCAAACTTTAAGAGTGCTTCAGAATCACCTAAAGGATGGAGTCAGGGTGGGGCCCAAGAATTTTGCATTTCCAACAAGTTCCCAAGTAGTGATGCTGCTTCTATTTGGGGGACCACACTCTGAGATCAATCACTGGACTGGAATTTCTTCTTCATTTAATGTATTTTTTAAATTTTTGAAACAATCATAAAGTTTCAAAGAAGTTGGAAATACAGTACAAAAACCTTTTTTTTTTTATTGAGCTATTTGAAAATAAGTTGCCAACATCATAGCCCATCACCTTCTAATACTTTAGTGTGGAATTCCTACAAACAAAGATATTCTGCTACATCACCAGAGTATGACCATTGGAACGCCAATACATTGCTACCATCTAATCCTCACATGCTCTTCAAAATTTGCATACTGCCCCATAACATTGTTTACAGCCAAAGGATCCAGTTCAAAATCATGCATTGCATTGACTTGTCACGTACCCATAGCCAGTTCCTAGTATATCCTCGACTTTCATGACACTGACACTTTTGAAGTTCACAGTCAAGTTATTTTTAGAGCGTCCCCCAATTTGGATTTGTCTGATATTTCCTCATGAGTAGGCTCAAGTTATGCATCTTGGGCAGGAATCTCATATAAATATCTCTGTGTTCCTCTCAGTGCATACCATCAGGCTACATGGTTTCAATCTTTCCCATTAATGATGAGGTGAACTTCAATCATTTAATAAAGGTCGTATCTGTCAGGCTTCTCTGATATAAAGTCACTCTTTTCCTCTTTATAATTAGTAACTGTTATGTGACGAAGTATTTTGAAATGATCTAAATATCTCACTTATCAAACTTTCAATTTATTCATTAGCTTATTTACTTATAACTCTATGGACTCATGGCTTCTTATTTTATTCAATAGGCTCCTAATCTGCTACTACGATCATTCATCCTGCTGCTCAAATTATCCCTGATTTCGTTCGTGGGAGCTCTTTCAAGCTGGCTTCTATATCCTTTTGACATGTCCCCATCATTCTTTGAGCACTTGCTTACTTTCTGGCACAAGAAAATGTTCCAGATTCATTTTGTACCTTCTCTGCTGCAGTCCTGGAATCAGCCATTTCTCTAAAGAGCCGTGGTTCCTTTTAGTTGAAAATGGCCTTGAAGCCCAAATGTGGGCACGAGGTGTGATCACTTCTGCTGGAGTGCTGCTGCCTTAGGCGTCCTCAGGGAGAGCTAAGGTACATATACTACTAGTACTAGTATATGTACTAGCTCTCTATAGCTGCATAACAAATGACCGCAAATTTAGCAGCGTATGACAACACACAGTTATTACCTTATGGTTTCTGAGGTCAGGAGCCCTGCCAGGCTTAGCTGCTCCTCTGCATCACAGACCCCCAAACTGTCACCTGGGGCTGTGCTTTTGTCTCCAGGCTCAATTGGGGAAGGACCCACTTCCAAGCCCTTGTGAAGACTGAATTCAGCTCTCTGTGGGTTTGTGGGACAGAGAGCCTCAGTTTCTTGACGGCTGCTGGCTACAGGTTGCACCCACTTTTTTTTTTTTTGCCATGTGGGCCTCTCCACAGGGCAAGTCACTAAACACAGCAGCTTCCTTCATCAAAGCCAGCAAGGGAGAGAGTCTCCAAGCAAGATAGACATAATCTTATAGAGCATAATTGTATAAATGATATCTTAATAGTTTTGTATTCTACCGGTTGAAGGCAAGTCATAGGTCATGTCACACACAAGGGGAGGGAATTACACAAGGGCATGAGTAGTACCAGGAGTTGTGGACCATTGGGGACCATCTTAGGATCTTTTACTGTAATCACCTGACTAAGAGGCAAAGGCAAGGGGAGACCCAGGCCTCCCAAAGTGAAGAACTGGGGAGTCTGTACGCTGCAGTACATATGTGCACATGCACATTATGCCTATATTTCTATCTATCATCTATCTAGTCTCTCTATCTCTATGATTTATCCTTCCATCTTGAAAATCGTGCTAATACATCCAATTCCAACCCAACATCACCATGTTCATTCTAGTTTTCTCCCTTTCCGTATTTGTAATTCCTTTCTCTGAGAGTGAGAAACCTTCATATATTTATTTATCTGATCAATTCCCTATGCTTACCTCCACCCCTCCCCTCTTATGAATGCTTTCCTCTCTGTTCAGGCTCTGATACCGTCACACAAGGATGCCTTGGTCATCGTGCTCAGACTCTGACACACACACGGAGCCACCCCATATGTGGACGCTCCCACCCTCATGGGCTCTGACCCCCACGGCAGGCTTCCCTCTTGCATGAAGACCTTTACCTTGCTTGGGTGCCGACACACCACACCTAACCCTCTCTCCCACACCATGGATGTCCACTTTGCTCTGCCCCATCTAATATTTTAGGATGACTGGATCATTTGGGAAGAAAGGGAAGGGCCAGGCAGGAAAAGAGCCACTTCTCTTTAATGATTCCATTTTTTCCTCATTGAATATGATGCACCTCCCCTGCCCCCAAAGATGGGAGAATATGTACAAAATATTCCCTGAACAGATGGTGTAAAATACAGGTGGCTATTCTATAAAATTGCAGCCTATTAGCTGCAGTTGGAGGAACTCTAATGTGTGAAGCAGCAGAAAAAAATATGAAGGAAGGGCAAAGGGAAACAAGGATGCACAGTCCTTTCATTCTAGCTCTATGCTTTGCTTGAGCTCATCTGTTTTCCAGTCAGAAAAGCCCACTTTGCTGTCCTTTACATTAGTTCAATTCCTCACTTCATTCAAGGGCCAGTTCGCAAGGCTCCATCTTCCACAGAAGACCCTCACTAAGCTGAGACCAGACATTTTATCCCCTTTTAAAATTCCAGTCCATGCTCCATCTTTGTCACGACATTCTAGCGCTTAATTCTATATGACCTTGCATTGATCTCTAGCTCTTTTATGTATACACATCTTTTCTCCTGAACTAGATAGTAAGTTCCTTAAAGATATACCTCATTGTGTCTTTCACATGTTTGTTGAGCCACCCTGGGTAGGCACACGTTATTGGGGTGAAGAGAGAAAGATGAGAATATTTTCAGAAGGGTGGGCCACGAGCTATTTCATCTCGTGCCCTTGTTTAGTTCTGTCTCTTGGCTGAAGGCAAGCACAGCCTCAAAAAAGTTCAGTAAATATGTACTGAGTTAGAATTCAGCGCATACAGTAACAGTCTCTGCAGAATATGTGGACCTCAGAAGCCATGTACATCCTATTTCACCTACCCCAGTGGTTGGTAGGCGATGGTCAGTGACACGCATATAAAACTGGAGGGATGGCTCTATTTATATCCCTGGTTTTCTGGACAGTGGTTGGTAGGCGATGGTCAGTGACACGCATATAAAACTGGAGGGATGGCTCTATTTATATCCCTGGTTTTCTGGACCCTGCATATAACATGAATGCCATCATTTAAAGAGTCTCACTGAACATGGATGCACGATTATATTTACAAACCATTGAAAGAGAGGGATCAAACATTCAGATCCTCTTCTGACGCGAAGTCTGAGTTAAGAAAGGCAGCAGCTTTGATTGCAATAAAAAAAAAATAAAAAGAACAACTTCCTAGCGTGACACGTACCCTCAGTCTTTGATTGTGTCACAGCCATGGTGTTTAAGGCACTTGCTTCTTGTGGATCCTTCAAAGCTATTCAGTAGATGGAGCTGCATGTGATTTGAATTTCAGACTTATTTATAATAACAAACCAGAAGTTTTTCTTATAATAAAATCTGTAGTAACTGTGTAGGGGGGTGGATATTAGTCATCACCACAGAAATGTTAACTAGCTTGACCCAAGTCACCAGAAAGCATCAGACCTGGAAAATCTTGACCTTCTGACCAGCACACCTTCCAAGAGGCCTTGCGGATATTATTTTTCTTTCTTAGTGGTGTTCATCATGAATAAGATAGTGGCTTTGGGTAGTACTTCATATTCAAGCGATATTATCAAGCCTTCCCTAATCACCCTGGTTTAACACCCAGCTAGTCAAAACAGACCCAAAGCATCGCATCCCGCAATCACAACATGCAGTACACCCTTCCTACCGCTGCCGCTGCCGGGGGACAGCCCTGGCTCCACACATATGCACAAGGTTCCTTTAAGGGGTCGGAGCAGCAGAGAAGGCCTGCGGCTGCCAAAACCCATGAGCCTGGGGAAGAGGATCCCGAACTCGTGAAGAGGTTTTGCAAAATGTAAACAGAGCTCTTCTTGGCAAAAACAAGACACAAAAGACATCTCTGAGGAGAAAGAAACAGAATTTTTAGATGTGATAGTTATGGCCATTTTTAGAGGATTTTTCCAGCAAATTCAAAAATAGGTTTTTAAAAAACTAGAACATTTGATTCTAGTTCTGTAAAGTAATTGAATACACACACACACACCCCACTTGCCCATTTGGCTGGGCGGGAAATATCTGAAGAAATGAAACCAGCATTTTGATTCTGTTCTGTATTCCAGAGATCACAGTGGTTGCCTCTGTGTTCTCGTTCCTTCAGAAGCACGAAGGGAAAGGCTGCAGTGTTTTAGGAGAGGGTTAGCTCTACAGGGAACTGTTTGTTGAGGTTCTCCGAGTCCTTTGTTTGCTTAACTACCATTTTATTTATTTATTAACATCTTTATTGGGGTATAATTGCTTTACAATGGTGTGTTAGTTTCTGCTTTATAACAAAGTGAATCAGTTACACATATACATATGTTCCCATATCTCTTCCCGCTTGCGTCTCCCTCCCTCCCACCCTCCCTATCCCACCCCTCCAGGCAGTCACAAAGCACCGAGCTGATCTCCCTGTGCTATGCGGCTGCTTCCCACTAGCTATCTACCTTACGTTTGGTAGTGTATATATGTCCATGCCTCTCTCTCGCTTTGTCACAGCTCACCCTTCCCCCTCCCCATATCCTCAAGTCCATTCTCTAGTAGGTCTGTGGCTTCATTCCTGTCTTACCCCTAGGCTCTTCATGACATTTTTTTTCTTAAATTCCATATATATGTGTTAGCATACGGTATTTGTCTTTCTCTTTCTGACTTACTTCACTCTGTATGACAGACTCTAAGTCTATCCACCTCATTACAAATAGCTCAATTTCGTTTCTTTTTATGGCTGAGTAATATTCCATTGTATATATGTGCCACATCTTCTTTATCCATTCATCCGAAGATGGGCACTTAGGTTGTTTCCATCTCCGGGCTATTGTAAATAGAGCTGCAATGAACATTGTGGTACATGACTCTTTTTGAATTATGGTTTTCTCAGGGTATATGCCCAGTAGTGGGATTGCTGGGTCATATGGTAGCTCTATTTGTAGTTTTTTAAGGAACCTCCATACTGTTCTCCATAGTGGCTGTACCAATTCACATTCCCACCAGCAGTGCAAGAGGGTTCCCTTTTGTCCACACCCTCTCCAGCATTTACTGTTTCTAGATTTTTTGATGATGGCCATTCTGACTGGTGTGAGATGATATCTCATTGTAGTTTTGATTTGCATTTCTCTAATGATTAATGATGTTAAGCATTCTTTCATGTGTTTGTTGGCAGTCTGTATATCTTCTTTAGAGAAATGTCTATTTAGGTCTTCTGCCCATTTTTGGATTGGGTTGTTTGCTTTTTTTGTTATTGAGCTGCATGAGCTGCTTGTAAATTTTGGAAATTAATCCTTTGTCAGTTGCTTCATTTGCAAATATTTTCTCCCATTCTGAGAGCTGTCTTTTGGTCTTGTTTATGGTTTCCTTTGCTGTTCAAAAGCTTTGAAGTTTCATTAGGTCCCATTTGTTTATTTTTGTTTTTATTGCCATTTCTCTAGGAGGTGGGTCAAAAAGGATCTTGCTGTGATTTATGTCATAGAGTGTTCTGCCTATGTTTTCCTCTAAGAGTTTGATAGTTTCTGGCCTTACATTTAGCTCTTTAATCCATTTTGAGTTTATTTTTGTGTATGGTGTTAGGGAGTGATCTAATCTCATACTTTTACATGTACCTGTCCAGTTTTCCCAGCACCACTTATTGAAGAGGCTGTCCTTTCTCCACTGTACATTCCTGCCTCCTTTGTCAAAGATAAGGTGACCATATGTGCGTGGGTTTATCTCTGGGCTTTCTATCCTGTTCCATTGATCTATGTTTATGTTTTTGTGCCAGTACCATACTGTCTTGATTACTGTAGCTTTGTAGTATAGTCTGAAGTCAGGGAGCCTGATTCCTCCAGATCCGTTTTTCGTTCTCAAGATTGCTTTGGCTATTCGGGGTCTTTTGTGTTTCCATACAAATTGTGAAATTTTTTGTTCTAGTTCTGTGAAAAATGCCAGTGGTAGTTTGATAGGGATTGCATTGAATCTGTAGATTGCTTTGGGTAGTAGAGTCATTTTCACAATGTTGATTCTTCCAATCCAAGAACATGGTATATCTCTCCATCTATTTGTATCATCTTTAATTTCTTTCATCAGTGTCTTATACTTTTCTGCATACAGGTCTTTTGTCTCCTTAGGTAGGTTTATTCCTAGATATTTTATTCTTTTTGTTGCAATGGTAAATGGGAGTGTTTTCTTGATTTCACTTTCAGATTTTTCATCATTAGTGTATAGGAATGCCAGAGATTTCTGTGCATTAATTTTGTATCCTGCTACTTTACCAAATTAATTGATTAGCTCTAGTAGTTTTCTGGTAGCATCTTTAGGATTCTCTATGTATAGTATCATGTCATCTGCAAACAGTGACAGCTTTACTTCTTTTCCGATTTGGATTCCTTTTATTTCCTTTTCTTCTCTAATTGCTGTGGCTAAAACTTCCAAAACTATGTTGAATAAGAGCGGTGAGAGTGGGAAACCTTGTCTTGTTCCTGATCTTAGTGGAAATACTTTCATTAACTACCATTTTAAATTAACATACTCTCATGATGAGAATGAGACCCCTTGAAAAAGGAGGCTGCACAGCAGCAGGCAGCATAAACCTACTCAGACACACGTGCAGTTGAAATGTTCTCTATCTGGGAAGCTGAGGAAGAAATGAGAAGCTTTTGCTCAAGAGAGCTTCTGTGATGAGTTCTTTTGCTTAGCCAGTACCCCAGGTATTTTGGCTATATATCAGAGTCTCCACTTATGAGGTTTATTTAAGTTCTATCTATATTAATCAGAATATTGTTGAAAAACACTGGAAATGCTTGCTTTTTCGTTTGCCAGACTAGTAGGTGGTAGAAAGGGCATGAGCTTTGGAGCCAGCCCTGACTATAACCGACATCTGTCCCAAACTAATAGCGGGCAGGTCATTTAGCCTCTCTGATCCTCAGCGTCTGCAGCTGTACAATGAGGTTGCATTTCCCAACCTCAGAGAACACCCTGCAAAACCAGGTACAGCGCTGTCCCAGGGTAGCTGCTCAGGGAATGAAAGCAACGATGGGTTTTGTTAATTACAGAGTCAGAAGCCTGCAGAGGTTGCCTGTCATAAAAGGTCAGCAGTTGGACCTACGTCTTGCCTAGGCCACGAAGAGGGGCAACTACCATCTCCTCAGAGGTTTCAAAATTGAGAGTGTGGATTCTGCAGGAAGGGCCATTGAGAAAACATGTCCTTCAAAATCCACTGGAGACACGAAAAGATAAACATTGGATGATTCCACTTATTCGAGGGACCTAGAATAGGCAAATTCATAGAGACAGAAAGTATATAGAATAGAGGTTACCAGGGGCTGGGGGATATTGGGGAGTTATTGTTTAATGGGTATAGGGCTTCAGTTTGGGATGATGAAGAAAATTCTTGAGATGGATAATGGTAATGGTTACATAACAGTGTGCATGTACTTAATACCACTGAAATATACATTTAAAATGGTCCAAATGGTCAATTTTATGTTATGTATATTCTACCACAGTTTAAAAAAATAGAAAAAAAAATCTACTGGAATGAAGCAGATCAACATATATCCAACCGTGGAAGCTGTTAGAAAGAACGAGGTAGATTTTATTCTACTGACATAGAAAGATGCCCAGGATATATTGCTAGATGACAAAGGCAAATTACAACTGCATGTGTAGTATAATGCCAGTTTTTTTCTGCTTGAATTGCTTTACATTTATTAACTAATCTTACCTTGCAACACCCCTATGGTGTATAGAATATTATAATTACCCCCATTTTGCAGATGAGGAAACTAAGGCACAGAGAGGTTAAATTCCTCGCCCAAGGACACAGATCTAATAAGTGTTAGAGCTAGAATTCTGATCTAGCTCCAACTATCTGGCTTCCGAAGACTGAGCTCCACTAAACTCTTCAGCATCGGCTTCACCTGGGAGCATTTTAGAAATTCAGATTCTCAGGCCCCATCCCAGACCTACTGGATCAGCATCTGCACAGTAACAAGATCCCCAGGTGATTCTGTGTATATCGGAGGCTGGGAAGACTGAAGCCCAAACTGCTATGCAACACTTAATGCCACTTTTGTAAGAATAATAATAAATACAGTTGACCCATGATCGACATGGGGGTAAAGGCACCCACCTTCCTCACAGTGGAAAATCCACATAGAGCTTAGAGTTGGCCCTCCGCCTTGCCTACCTGGTTCGACATCCAGGCATTCAATCAACCACAGATCATGCAATACTGTAGCATTTCCTATTGAAAAAATCTGCATATAAGTGGATCTGCGCAGTTCAAAACTGTGTTGTTCAAGGGTCAACTCATTAATGTGTGCATTAAAAAAACTTTATTTGGCATTCTGTAGACTTTTTTTTTTTAACTGAGCAGTTTATTTTAGAAAGTAGACCAAAAAAAAAAAAAACTTTTAGGTTTAAGATAGGCTCAAGGATGTCTTGTATAACACGGGGAATAGAGCCAATATTTTGCAATAACTGTAAATGGAGAGTAACCTTTAAAAATTGTATAAAAAATTAAAAATTAAAATAAAAAAGAATTGCTATTAAAAAATGTTATTCTGTCAAAAGTTTAGAAATGCTTTTCTCTGGAACTCCTGCCTAGGGCCTTCCAAACTCAATCTTTAACAATATAATAAAACCTTATTGGGCTTCCCTGGTGGCACAGTGGTTAAGAATCTGCCTGCCAATGCAGGAGACACGGGTTCAAGACCTGGTCCGGGAAGATCGCACATGCCGCAGAGCAGTGAAGCCCATGCGCCACAACTACTGAGCCTGTGCTCTAGAGCCCGCGAGCCACAACTATTGAAACCTGCAAGCCACAACTACTGAAGCCCGCGTGCCTAGAGCCCATGCTCCGCAACAAAAGAAGCCACCGCAACGAGAAGCCCGCGCACCACAACGAAGAGTAGCCCGTGCTCATTGCAACTAGAGAAAGCCCGCGTGCAGCAACGAAGACCCAACACAGCAAAAAAATAAATAAAATAAAATACATAAATTTAAAAAATATATAAATAAATAAATTTAAGGAAAGAATGCTTAATCCTATAAAAAAAATCTTATTAACTTGCACTCAGTTCTGAATTGTAATGCCTTTATTTGGAATATGGTGAAGTCTTTGAGTAATTTAAGTAGAAATTGTTTAGTAAATAAATTGTCAAGCTAGCCAACTGACTTGCAAGGGGGCATATTTAACTGACTAAATAAAGCTAGCTCTTTTTTTAATTTTAAGATTAGTTTATTAATTGTTCCTGACTGTAAATGAGATATCAGCTTTCATTAAAGGAACATGACTGTAATTTTCGATAGACATTCTGATAGTATTTAACAAACTGGTTAAATGTAGTTTAATGTACTAGAACTAAATTCTTAGAAATGAGTCTACTATTTATACACTTTTCAAGTAAATGCTACCAGTTTTCCCACTCACCTTCACAACTGGGCTGAATTAATGTGGTTTTATCTTACCAAGTTTTAAATAGTTTTATGTAGTTAGCATGAGTTTCATTAAAACTTGAACTAAGAAAGTTTCACTGGACAGTTCTATGCCTCAGTTTCTCCATCTGTAAAATGGGTATATTGAGGGTTGCAGGCAGGGCACCACATGAACTTGTGCAGGCTGAAAACGGCACAGTTTTAGGGGGCTGTAGGCTGCTGCTCTGCTTAGGGGGCTCCTGGGAGGATCATGTGAGTCAATATACAGAGATCAAGTGAAATTGTGCCTGGCACAGAATAAATGCTAAGTGTTTGATAATTCTAACTGAATAGGTCTTGATTCAATGAGTTATCACCCTCAAGTAAATATTATGCTGACTAACAAGAAAAATGAATCTGGGGAGTATGATGCGCTTTCCTGAATCAAAATCAACTGATTTGGCAAGCCATTGTTATATCCTCCCATTAAAAAAAAAAAAAATTAGAAAACCTACCTGCACGATGCACATAAAATGTCTGCCTTCAAGGGGCCTGTAGCGCAGTGACAGACAGACGAGTACAACGTGCTGAGAGGAAGTGGTAGTTAAGAGTGTGGGCCCTGGGGCCACATGAACTCCAAATCCCAGCTGTGCCATCACCAGCTGTAACACCTTCACCTTAACCTCAGCTTAACCTCTTTAAACCCAAGTTTCTGTATCAGTAGAGTCGGGAGAATGATAAGTACCTCACAGAGCTGTTGCAGGAGTGAAAGGAGACAAGGCACTTACCGCTGCGTTGGGCGCCTGGTGGCCGGCCTGCTCTGATCTCATCAGGAGCAGCATTGCACAGGCAGCGACCTGCTTCTCTTCCACTTTGCCTCCTGCTTCCCGACATGCCCACTTCTTTCCAGAGGCCACTCGCTTCCATCACTATGATCTCGATGTTTTTTTCCTCCACAGACTTTTTTTTCTCTAGCATTTATTCTTTTTTTTGGCTACCCTGAGTGGCTTGTGGGATCTTAGTTCCCCGACCAGGGATCGAATCCGTGGCCCCCTTATTATGAGCACCAAGTCCTAACCACTGGATAGCCAGGGAATTCCCTCAAACATTTATTTTAAACCCTTAAATTGAACCCAGTGCGAGACTCACCTCCTTGAACCAAGGCCAAGAGGAAAGGTCAAGAGATAGGGAAGTTCAGTGAGATTCCTTACCAACAATTAGCATCTACTGCTCAGTGTTAACCAAGTGACAATGATTTTGTCTTCATAATATACGTGTCCTCAAATGTAAAAAATGTGTCCTGGCTTTTTCTTTGTTTCGAGCTTAGCAATTCCTTGCATCTAAGTTTTAGAGTAGAAATATTAATTGTTGCCACACTTTGTAATTTTTAAAAGTGGAATTTGTAAAAAAAATTGTTCATTTGTTCATTAACACCATTGCATGTTAGACATTGTGCTGGGTGGGATACAAAGAGAAATTAAAGGTAGAATTCTGGAATAGTAAATGAAGTAACTAGTCATCCTCAGTATCTATACTTCAATGTTTTGTGAAGGTAGATGGTTAATCAGGCATTAGGAAAAAAATTGAAAGGATTTTTCTGTGTCTGTTTCCTTCATTACCCTCCAGGTACCTTTGAGGCAGGAACACTATTGTTTCTATATCCTGTATCATACCTGTAGCCCACAGCTAAATACCATGCTCAGTAGTTCAGTAAATACTAAACTAATTGAAGGCCAGAGACATAACCCTCCCTGCCCCGGGCCTGTTCTAGGGTGGGTGTCCTGTGGTGCCCAGGAGGGGGCACTGTGGACACAGTTTCAAGCCCCCAGGGCTCGGCATTATAAGCCTTTCTCCCACCAAGGAGTTAATAGCCTATAATAATGCCCAGGAGGCCCAGATCATTCCAGAAAAAAAGCCCATGATATGCCGCAAACCCAGAAGCAACCCTGCTCTAAATAGAAAAGCCAAATGTGCATCAGAAATCCTGAACAAAAACTATCCTAAAAAGACACAATCCAGAAGCCACAAGAAAAAAAAAAAAAAAAGGACAAGATTTGACTACATTAAACAAACAAACAAAAAGACATTTAAAAAGTTTAAAAAAATGGGACTTCCTTGGTGGCACAGTGGTTAAGAATCCACCTGCCAATACAGGCGACACGGGTTTGAACCCTGGTCGGGGAAGATCCCACATGCCGTGGAGCAACTAAGCCTGTGCTCCATAACTACTGAGCCTGTGCTCTAGAGCCCACACGCCACAACTACTGAGCCCGCACGCCACAGCCACTGAAGCCCACGCACCTACAGCCCGAGCTCCGCAATAAGAGAAGCCACCGCAATGAGAAGCCCGCACACCGCTAAGAAAGAGTAGCCCCTGCTCGCTGTAACTAGAGAAAACCCACGCACAGCAACGAAGACCCAACATAGCCAAAAATTAAAATTAAAAAAAAAAGTTAAAAGACATATGACAGGCTACAATAAAATATTTACATTACAAATATTAGACTAAGGTTTAGTATCCTCAGTGCACACAAAGAGCTAGAAAGAAAAATACAAATTCAAGGAACAGGAGGCAATGGAGATGAACAAGCGATTTGCGTATTAGCGAAACAAGCGGCTGATAAACAATCAGAGGGCTTACCTGTGATCTAAGAAATGCAAATTAAAATAGCAATGAGTGACTTTTTTTGCCTCCTGGATTAGCAAAAATGAAAAAGATCTAGTGTTGGTAATGGTGGATGTTAAAGGGCGCTCTGAGGGAAAGTGTAACTTGGTTTATTTCTGGAGGGCAATTGGCAGCTTCTATCAAAATTTCAAAGGTAAACATGTTTGTGCCCAGAGAGTCCAATTTTAGGAACTGATTCCAGGGAAAGTAACAGCCGCTTACCTTAACTGAGTGCAGTGAGCTAGATCCCACGCCAGGTACGTTACGTGGACCGCCTCGCTTTCTGCACAAGATGGCCTGCTGAGCGTAGGTCTATAATTACCTTCATTTTCCAGAAGGAACCGAGGCTTAGGGTAGTTAAGTTTTCACAGCAAATCATTAGTGAAGCCAGGATATAAGTCTGATTCCAGAGCCCACAGGTATAATCGCTCCCTGTCTCACAGCATTATTATAAGATAGAGATTAAATCTAAATTGGAAGGATAGTTTGATAAATGTCACAGCCACACCCTGGGATACTATGCAGCAAGTAGGTAGTTTTGTTTGTATTGACTGGGAATCTACCCATGTCACATTACTGAGTAGGTGAAACACAGGTTGTAAAAGAATGTGAGTAGTATAATTGAGTCTTAAAAAAAGTTATACATAGGTGTATGTAAAAAAGGACACACACCAAATCATTTATAGGAGTTATTCTTTAGACATGGTGGAAGTGGGAGGACTTGCACTTCTTTACTTTAAATATGTATCATTTAGGTCTCTTCATGGAGAAGTAACAAAACCTGACTCAAATTAGCTCTAATACAAATGGGGGACTTTTGCTCAAGTCATTGGAAGTTTCAGAGGTCTGGTGTGATTCGGCAGCTTAATAATGTCTTCAAGGAGTTGGTTTCTTTCTACCTCTCTACTCTGCCTTCTGGCGTGTCAGCTGAATTCTTAGACAAGGTTCTCTCATGGTAGCAAAAACGCTGCAGCAGTTCCAAGTTTCTCATATGTACCCCATGGAACCCAGAGGCAGCATGTGTTTGTGTCCCATAATTCTCAGCAAAAGTTTTCAGGTTTGACACTGATTGGATCAATCCCGAATGAACCTCTGTGGCCAGGGGAATGGCAAATGCTGATTGGCTAAGGCCTATATACTCTAAATAAATGACTGTAGGAAGGAGGCCTGCTTGGATCAATCAGGGTGTCCCCTGGAATCGGAAGTGGGATCTTTCCCATGCAAATCACTCATGGCTGCCACATGATGGAGACGGGTGGAATGTTTGTTGAGGAAACAACACTACAATACACTTCTGCATTATTTAAATTTTCTACCAGTTCTCTAGATACCAAATCATCTAATACAGCCATAACTCGGTGATATGACATGTTCATTTCCAGACCACCACGGTAAAGCAAATATCGCAATAAAGCGAGTCACATGGACTTTTGGTTTCCCAGTGCATATAAAAGTTATGTTTACACTACAGTGTAGTCTATTAAGTATGCAGTAGCATTATGTCTTAAAAAAATGTACATACCTTAATTTAAAAATACCTTATTGCTAAATAATGCTATCCACCACCTGAGCCTTCAGCAAGTCATAATTTTTTCACAAGAGTACAAGATTACTGATCACAGATCACCAACACAAATATAACAGTAAAATAGTTTGAAATATTGTGAAAATTACTAAAATGTGACACAGAGCCATGAAGCGAGCAAATGCTATTGGAAAAACGGCACCGATAGGTTTGCTCGATGCAGGGTTTCCACAAACCTTCAATTTGCTAGGGAAAAAAAAAAAAGCACAGTATCTGTGAAGCACAAGAAAGAAAAGCGCAATAAAATGAGGTATGCCTGTACTTTGGTAATTTTAAAAATACAAGAAAGGACTTTTTTTTTTAAAGAAAATACATTGCAAATGTTCAATTTTATAAATGCCTTATTTCTTCCTCAAGTTCAAATTATGTAGATGAACTTCCTGAATCAAGGGGGTCAGCTTAGAGGTGTGATGTAGTATGTATACAGGGACCAGTGCTGGATTGGAATTTGGAGGCCTGGACTCAAGTAACAGTAACAGTAAGATCTTAGAAAAGTCAGAACTGCTCTGGGCTCGGTTTCCTCATCTGCAAAAGGTGGTGTTGGGTAAGATGGCCCTTATGGACCCTTCTACCTCAACTATTTCTCTCTTTTTGTTTATAAAATTCTTCTATCTATCATCTATCTATCTATCTATCTATCTATCCACTCATTTACTTATGTTAATTTTTTGGTAAAAATACTATATGCATAAGACAAAAATATTCTAACAATACAAAAAGTTACACAGTGAAAAAAGTCAGTTTCTCCCCCACCCTTGACTTCTACCACTCCAGTTTCTGCCCCGCCCTAACCACTTGTAACGAGCTGTTGTTTATGCATATATTCTGCCCGTACCTTCTGTATACAAGTAGTAACATGCCACACATGTATTCTCCATTCTGCCTTTCTCATATAACTACTTAAAAATGGACCTCCCGGGTCAGAAGATATGTGCATTTTATATTTTGATAGATAATGCTAAATCACCCACCAAAACGGACGATGCTTGTTTCTCCAATACCCCATCAACACTTTTGGTTATCACTCTTTCATTTTTGTTAGCCTGCAAGATTGAAAAACAACATCTCATTGTGGTTCGACTTTGCCTTTCTTCTATCGTGTAGGTTGAGAATCTTCATATGCGTTAAAGCCGTTGACATTTATTATTTTGTAAATCGTCTGTTCGTGTACTTTGCCCTTTTCTCTTTTGCACAGCTATAATTTTTCTTGGAATGCAGAAAATGGGGCATCCTTACACCCCTCGATGGGAAGATGGAACTTAAAGGGCATCACTATTGAGGCCGTTGGGTTACAGATGGGCGTTGGAGCAATGGCAGTGGGTGGAGTGGCCCAGAAAGAACCCCCAGAGTGAGTGGGGGACCCTGTGGCCCATGAAGCCTAAAATATTAACCATCTGGCCTTTTACAGAAAACATCTGTCAAACCCTGGAATCTGGGATGAAGAGAATAAGAGGAGGCTGAGACGGAGCCGTCTAGGACACAGGAGGAGATTCAGACAGACTGGCAGCTCAGAAGACAAGAGTCGAAAATTTTAGTAGATTGGAGGAGTTATCAGCATTTGGCCAAGAATTCAGGTAAGATGAAGATTTAAGAGTGCTTTGGAACTGGCAATGAGGAAGCAGGTCACTGTGACCTTTGGTAGAACAGGTTTGGGGGAGGGTTGATACACAGGCTTTTGAGTCACAAGAAAGAAAAAAACAGAGAGGGAGGGAGGGCAGGAGAGAGAGAGACAAACAGACAGACAAAGAGAGAAAGAGAGAGATAAGCCTGGGTGCAAACCATGAGTGCTTAGTAAAAATTAACTGAAAACAAACAAACTGGCATGACTTCTTTAAGACAAATCATTATTTTCATGAATGCAAATGTTCACTTCTTTAAAGCACGCCTTAGGTCTGTCTGCCCCAAGCTTTGGATCTTCCCTTTTCCACCTCTCACTCTATAAGGAAGTAAACCCCAAATGGACATAAAAGCAGAGAGCGTTAGCAGTGCCGGAGGGCCCTTGGGTGGAAGCCAGTCCATCACCCACGTGTTACTGGTGAGGCAGCTGAAGCTCAAAGAGGAAAAGTGACGTGACCAGGCCACACAGGGAACTGTGCAGGTGCTAGAACTCTGGCTTTGAATTCCAACTGTTTTTCTACTCTATGGCTGCCATTTTTGTCTTCTTTGACAGAGTCTAACATCTTGCTACCATTTAGTAGATCCTCCACAGATATTTCCAAATATTATATATTCATTTCCAGACATTGTATTTCATTCTTTTTCAAACTTATATTTTGGACACCCTCTTTTCATTTTTGCAAAATCAACATTATTGAGGTATAATTCTTTTTATTGTGGTAAATATATATATATATTTGGTAAACATATTGTGGTAAATATATATATAATATGAAATTTATATTAAATTATATTAAATAAATTTATATTAAATTATATTAAATATATATATAATATGAAATCTAGCATTTTAGCCATTTTTTAAGTGTATAGTTCTATGGCATTAAGTACATTCACATTGTTGTTTAGAAATTCACATTAAGTACCATTTATCACCACATGAAAAAGACGAACTTTTTCATCTTCCCCAACTGAAACTATAATCGTTAAACAGCAACTCCCCATTCCCCTGGTTGATGGATAATTTACTTACAATAAAATCCACTTTAAGTGTACATTTTGTTGGATTTTGACAAATGTATACTCTTGGGTATTGACCACCATAATCAAAATATTCTCTCATGGTCCTCTGCAGTCAGTTCCCAGACTCCAGCTCTGACCTCTGCTGCAGATTTGTGCTTTATTCAAAGCACATACTTTGGCGATCCTGCAGATTGAAAAGCCATATCTAGTTGTGGTTTTACTTTGCCTTTTAAAAACTGTGTATGAGATTGAGAATGTTTCTGTCATTGTAGGTTGCTTTCTTCTTTTCTAGAATTTCATAAAAATGGGATCATAGAGTGTATACTCTTTGGTATTTGTCTTCTCTCACCCAGTGTAATGTTTTTGAAATTCATCCCTGTTGGGTATACCAATAGTTTGTTCCTTTTTATTGCTGAGTAGTATTCCATTATATGGACATACCAAAATGTGTCTATCAATTTACTTGCTGACAGACATTTTGGTTAATTTCAGTTTTGTTTTGCTTTTAAACACTCATGTGCAAGTCTTTGGGTGGACAAATGCTTTCATTTCTCTTGGGTAAAGTAAAAGGGGTAGAATTGCTGGGTCATATGATTAGTGTAACTTTATAAGAAATGGCCCAACTATTTTCCAATGTGGTCGTTCCATTTTATATTTCCACCAGCTCTACATCTTTGCCAACACTTACTTGGTGGTGTTGTCAGTTTTTAAAATTTTGGTCATTCTAGTGGATTTAATTTATGGTTTTAGTTTGCATTTCTCTGGTTAATAAAAATGATGAGCATTTTTCAAGTGCTTAATCCGAGATTGCGAAGACTTTTTCCTATCTTTTCTTCTAGAAGTGTTATAGTTTTAGCTTTTAGGTCTAGGTCTTTGGTTATTTCAAGTTAATCCTGGGGTTTGGGGAGAGGTAAAAGTCAAAGCTCATTTTTTCCATGCGGTTATCCAGTTTTTCCAGCACATTTTATTGAAAAGATATCCTTAGCTCATTGAATTATTTTGGTACTTTTGTCAAAAATCAATTGGCTATATATGTGAAGATCTGTTTCTGGACTCTTTACCATATTCCATTAATTGATATGCTTGTTCGTACACCAGTACAACACTGTCTTAATTACTGTAGCTTTATAGCTAGTATTGAAATCAGTTAGTGTAATTCCTTTCTTTTTTTTTTTTTCAAAAGTTCTTGACTTTTCTATGCCCTTTGCAATTCCATATAGATTTTGGAATGAGCTTGTCAATTTTTTCAAAACAATGTGCTGAGATTTTGACAGGGATTGCACTGAATCTCTGGATCAATATTTTTTCACTTAAAAAATTTCATTCTGATTTTGCTAACTCTTGTGCCTGAGGGCTTGTTTCCTTGTATGTTCTGAGATATATTTATTGTGTGCTCATATTCCTTGGAAATCTATCTCTGATAATTTTTTGAGGCTTGGATTTAAAATACATTTATCAGAGAAGAGTTGTACTTATTTTTCCCAGGTATAATTTACTACCCTGGCCTACATTAGACCAAAATTTCAGGTAGGATTTTTTTGGAGGACCAGGTAAAGTGAATTCATCAGTAAGTCCAATTTATCCCCTATCTTAGGTCTGGTTTCCCCAGAAACAGACCCTGAGATGTGATCTGAGTGCAAGTAGTTTATTTTGGAGGTGATTTCAGGTAGCCCCAGTAGGGGAGGGTGGGATTAGACAAGAAAAGGAAGTGGATAAGGTGCATTAATGAGGATGAGTTACCCTTGGACAACTGGGGCCCAATTCCACTAAGGTCCTCTGGGAGGCGGTATAGAATATACGTTAGATTTGCTTGATGAGAGAGGTGAGGAAATTGGGGTATTTCTCTACCAACTTGCAATCGTCATTGGTTGAAGACTGCTCCCCCTGGGGCAGTAGGTCCCTACCTTCCAGCCATTCAGAAGGAGTGTGCTCCTGCAGCCAGGGAAAGTCCTCAGGGAGATAGTCACACTCCTTTGTACAAGAGGGAGTTTCCCTCTTAGGTTCCTTTCCATCCAGAAAACTCAAGTATTGATAGAACCTCCAACATGAACATGCTTCTTTGTCTCATCGTTAGTCTGTGATCCTGCGATGATTAATTTTGTGTGCCAACTTGACTGGGCCCTGGGGGCCCAGATATTTGGTCAAACATTTTTCTGGGTGTGTTTCTGTGAGGGTGTTTTGGAATGAGATCCACATTTGAATCAGTGGACTGAGCAAAGTAGGTTGCCCTCCCCAATGTGGGTGGGCCTCATCCAATCAGTTGAAAACCTGAATAGAACAAAAAGGCTGACCCTTCTGCCAGTGAAAGGGAACTCTCTGTCTAACTGTTTTGTGTTTGGACATGGGTCTTTTCCTGCCTCCAGACTCAAACTGAAACTTGGCTCTTCCTGGGTCTACGTCTGCCAGCTTTCAGACTGGAATTTATGCTATTGGCTTTCCTGAGTCTCCAGCCTGCTGACTACAGATCTTGGGACTTCTCAACTGCCATCACCTTGTGAATTGATTCCTTATAATAAATCTCTCTCTCTCTCCCTCTGATTCTGTCTCTCTGGAGAACCCTGACTAATACAGCTCCCGTGACAGAAGCCGAACATGAGCCCCCTAATTTTGATTTATTTCCCCACCTGGTAAGAGCTATGTTCTTTAAGTTATCTATGAAGTAAACACATTACGGAGACAATTTTCCTCAGGGTCCAAGGTCAGTCCGATCATAAATCAAGAAAAGGATGTTCCTCCTTTGAGCACAGCTCTGGTTTTACTCTTTAGGAAGTCTAAGCTCCCCTCTTACTGTACAGAGAAGCAGTGGGCCCTCTGCTGTCCTTCAGATCCTGCAGGCAGGTTCAAAGAAGCATTTAAAAGTTTCTCTTTTTTGTCATTGTATCATGATGGTGCCCAGTCTGATCATTTTGTTCTTTTCAGTTTTCCCGTGGAGATCAGGGTGAGGAATATTGCCCCGTTTAAGCCATAATAAATGTGTGAAAAATGCAGGAGTTAGAATTGTCTTAAATTAGGCCAACTCAGAGAGGACAGTCCTATTGAACTAAAATCGGGACTTCTTTAGAATTATAGAGCCGTTGAGTTTGTTTGTTTTATGTAAAAATTGGAGCCAATCAGTGGCGGATTTATTTTAATCCATTTTTATTACAAATGAGCCATAAAATGTGAAAATAGATAAAGAGGTGTACAATATTCAGCACTGGCGGGATGGAGCCAGAGGGGAGCTGCTGGAGAACAGTAGTGCGTGAACAGGCCGCCAGAGCCTTGCTTTAATCCAAGAGGTACGGGGAAATCAGGGCCAGGACAAGGTGAGAACCAAACCAAGAAATGGAGAAGAGGCCAGGAGACCACCTCCATGCTGCAGAAGAAGCAACAAAAGGAGGCGAGGGGAAGTCTGGAGGATTTTCCTTACCTGGAGGCCTGGGGACTGTGCTAGGGGCTGGGGTGTGATGGGCAGGTCAGTATCTGGGCAGCCTGCCCTCCCCGTTGTCTGACATTGACTAATCCACTCATTCATTCAACAGATATTTATCAAGCACTTGTTCCTCGCCAGGCCCTGGGGATACAACAGCGCACAAGACACTCCCTGCCCTCATGGGAAGGGGGAAGTTGGCCAATAAACAGACACGTGAAAATGCCAGCAGAGGCTGTGGAGAACCACAAAACAAGGTTAGAGGGATGGGAATGCGGTGGCCTGGGTGCATTTGCCATTCTTTGTGGAGAGTTC
Source organism: Orcinus orca (assembly GCF_937001465.1). Classification (NCBI taxonomy): domain Eukaryota; kingdom Metazoa; phylum Chordata; class Mammalia; order Artiodactyla; family Delphinidae; genus Orcinus; species Orcinus orca. Next base: position 95,538,782 of record NC_064568.1, on the reverse strand, counting down.
AGGAATGCGGACTCTGATGGTGCTTAGCAGAGACTTAGAGAAAAAAGGGAGCAGGCTCTCTAGACCTTTGTAGGAGGAGTGCTTCAGGCAGAAACATTATGGACCTTAACTCCGAAACCTGGAAGGGGCCCAGAATCTTATATTGGGCTCCAGCGTCTACACAATTGGCCTAGCTCACAAAGCATTGGTCATGGCCTCAACGATACCTGATTAGAATGAGATGCTTACCTTCTTTAAAACAGTTTTTAAAAATTTTATTCTAAGATTGGGATAGAAAAAATATTTGTAGCTTTCAAATTAATTGGCCCTGCAAATGGATTCAGGTGGAACGAGGCTGGCTGGGGCACTCAGAAAAGGCTTTCCTGACCAAGTGACATTTCAGATGAGACCTAAAGGATGAGGGAGAGTCAGCCTGGGGTTCAGGGAAGGGCTGAGTTGGCCGTGCAGAGGGAACAGTGCGTCAAAGGCCCTGAGGAGGCCGGCTGATTTTGTTTTTTAAATTAATTTTTGTTGGAGTATAGTTGCTTTACAATGTTGTGTTAGTTTCTACTGTACAGCAAAATGAATCAGCCATATATATACTCATATCCCCTCCCTTTTGGACTTCCTTCTCATTTAGTTCACCATAGTGCATTAAGTAGAGTTCCCTGTGCTATACAGTGAGTTCTCATTAGTTATCTATTTTATACATAGTATCAATAATGTATATGCGTCAATCCTAATCTCCCAATTCCTCCCACCCCCCCTTTCCCCCTTGGTATCCATACATTTGTTCTCTACATCTGTGTCTCTATTTCTGCTTTGCAAACAGGATCATCTATACCATTTTTCTAGATTCCACATATATGCATTAATATACAATATTTGTTTTTCTCTTTCTGACTTACTACACTCTGTATGACAGTCTCTAGGTCCATCCATGTCTCCACAAATGACCAAATTTCATTCCTTTTTATGGCTGAGTAATATTCCATTGTATATATGCGCCACATCTTCTTTGTCCGTTCCTCTGAGGATGGACATTTAGGTTTCTTCCATGACCTGGCTACTGTAAATAGTGCTGCAGTGGACATTGGGGTGCATGTGTCTTTTTTTTTTTTTTTGCGGTACGCGGGCCTCTCACTGTTGTGGCCTCTCCCGTTGCGGAGCACAGGCTCCGGATGCGCAGGCTCAGCGGCCATGGCTCACGGGCTCAGCCGCTCCGCGGCATGTGGGATCTTCCCGGACCGGGGCACGAACCTGTGTCCCCTGCATCGGCAGGCGGACTCTCGACCACTGCGCCACCAGGGAAGCCCTCATGTGTCTTTTTGAATGATGGTTTTCTCTGGGCATATCTGGATGATTTTGAAGATCTCATTTCCAAGGTGATACTCTATAGCCTTGAGTCTCCAAGCACGGGTGGGGAGCACCATCTCCTTAGTGTAAACCAAAGCTGTTAGCCCGGCCACGCTGCAGGCATTCTGGGGTATCTTCTGTCCCCGTGCCCCAGGCTGCTATCCAGGTCCTGTTTATATATTAGACTCTGGTCCTTGAATTTTTAACCCCACCCCCACCCCCCTTATGGCTCCTAATGTGCGTCTATCTCCCTTGGGTCCTGAGGGCAACTGGCCTGCTGGCCCTGAATTCCTGTTCTCTTGCTTCATTGCCAGGCTTGGCCAGGTTTATTCAGTGACATCTGGAAAATGACTTTCCTGCCCCGTGTTTTAGCTTTTTCAAACTACGTGCTATTCTGTCATCTCACAACTGCACTGTGATCGCCTCGGTTGCAAAAATAAAAAAGTTTAAGATCCATCCTTTGAAGAAAATATTATATAATCATATTTCCTTTCATACTAGATGTTGGTGGGGAACTAAAAGTGTAATGAGAGGTGTATGCAGTTTTTGGGAAAACTGATACACGGACATTCTCATAATAGTTACATTTGGAAAGGATTTTCCACATTAAAACATCACCCCTGTGTCCTCTAAATAATTTCCTGTGTAGTTAAAGTAAGATCAAATTTTCCAAAAGCCTCAGTCCATACCCAGCTTCTCAGCATCTGTAGGAAGATAGTCATTGTACAGAGAGGCACATCTGTATTAGTGTTTCCTTGCTCCTGTCACTCATCACAGCAGGATTTACTTGGCCCCTCCTCTCCTCTCCAAGCTTCAGTTGGGCCCCCTTTGCGCTCACCCCCAGACTTCGCCCAGTCCAGACTCTGGAACTGGAGCTGTCCTTGGAAGACCCTAGGCTCATCAGCCTTCTCTTGACCCCAAACTCACTCCAGCTACTGACGCATTTCTTTGCTCTTCTTTCCAACAAAACTCTCAGAAGGTTGTTGATACCAGTTGTCTCCAATTCCTTTCCTCCCTTTATCTCTTGAACCTGTTCTAGTCAGGCTTTCATCCCACCACGGCCTTGAACTGCTCACGTCAGGGTCACCAGCCAAGTCTGATGGGTGCTGCGCAGTCCTCATCTTACTTGACCTCTCAGCAGCTGACTGTTCTCTCTGCTGTGAACCCCTTTCCTGGCTTGGCCTCTGGACCACCATTCTCTCAGGCTTCTCCTCCTGCCGCCCTTGTCCCTCTCTGCTGGTTCCTCCTCTTCTATGGATCCCCAACCAATGGAATATATTCCAAGACTCAGTCCTAGGACTTCTCCTCTCCTCCTTCTGCATTCAGTCCCTAAGTAATATCTTTGGTCATGTGGCTTTAAATATATTGTGAAAACTACCGAATTCATATTTCAGTTGGGACCTCTCCTCTGAACTCCAGACTCATTTATCCAACTGCTGACTTGATGTTTCCACTTGGATATTACAAGATATCTCAAATTTAACATAGGCACAGCTAAGCTCTGATTCCACCTTGCAAATCCAGCTCTTTCTGCAGTGTGAATAATGGCCCCCCAAGTAGGTCCATGTCCGAATCCCTAGAATTCTGAACATGTCACCTTACATAGCAAAAGGGACTTTGCAGATGTGATCAAGTTACGAATCTTGAGATGGTGAGATTATCCTGGATTATGTGGGTGGGGCTAATGTCATCACAAGAGTCCTATAAGATAGAGGCAGGAGGATCAGAGTTACAGAGAGAAAAAGGAGATATGACAGCAGAACCAGAGGTTGGAATGATGTGCTTTGAAGGTGCAGGAAAGGACCATGAGCAAAGGAAGGCAGGCAGCCTCTAGAACCTGGAAAAGGCCAAGAAATGTATTCTCCCCAAAGCCTCCAGCAGGAACATAACCCTCCCAACACCTTGACCTTAGACTTCTGATCTCAAGAACTGTAAGGGAGTAAATTTATGTTTGAAGCCACTAAGTCTGTGGCAATTTATTACAGCAGCAACAGGAAACTAATACATACAGGCTTCTCCATGCCAGGAAAGGGCGGCTCCATCCTCTCTAGTGTCCTAGACTCCAGGGGACAGTAGAGTTGTCTCTGTTTTTCCTCTCACTCACTCACACCCCACATCCAATCCAGCAGCAAATGCTATTGGCTCTACCTTCAAAATATATCCAAAGTCCAACAACTTTTCACAACCACCACCAGTCCCATTTTGATCTAAACCATCGTCACCTCTTTATCGCAAGTATCTCTGAATGAGTCTTCCTAACCCTTCCCCCGCTACCCCCTTTGCTCATCTACGGTCGATTCCACTTAGCTGCTAGAGCCAGCAGGTTAAAACATAAGCTAGAGCTTAGCATTACTTTCAAAAAACCTTCAATGGCTTCCCACCTCCAGTGGAATAAAAGTCCAAGTCTTCACCAAGCCCTGTAAGGGCCTTCGCAACCTGGCCCCTGGACACCTCTCTGAGCTCATTTTCTGTCACTAATTCCTTGCTCACTCTGCTCCAATCACACCAGCATGCAGTGGATGGTGGGAGGGGCCACCCAGAACCTTCAAGAACTGAGGACTTAGCGCTGGGTGTGCTGCTGGCTGACAGCCCACAGGCACTGAGGATGCCTCGGAGGAGGAGAGATGGCTCCCCCATCCCATCCCGCCCCTTTCCCATGGCAGCCACGGCTGATGGACACCAGGGTGTGAGAGCTCAGCCCCTTCTGCTCAATGTGGGGCAGCTCTGAAGGGCCATCCTATCTCCAGAACTCCCCGTTGGTGGTCTGAGGCGTTTGTTGAGACCATCACAGCTCTTCCTCTTCTTCTGCCCAGGCTTGCTTCCTGGCCCTCCCTTCCCTTCTACAGGTTGACCCCAAGAGCGTTCCCTAATAAACAACCTGTGTGCTAATCCCCAACTCAGACACTGTTCCCTGGGGAACCCGACCTGGGAAACCCATCTCTGCTATTCCTCCAACGCCCCAAGTACCCTTTTGCCTCAGGGCTTTTGCAGTTACTGTTCCTTCTGCTTGTAAATCTCTTCTCCCAGATGTTTGCACAGCCTGCTCCCTCACTGCTTTCAAGTCTCAGCTCACGTGTCCCATAGCGAGCGGCCCTTCCTGACTCCCTTATGTAAAATAGCAGGCGTCACCATCAACATTTCTATCCCCTGAGTCGGCTGAACTGTTTTCTATGTTATTTATCAGTATTTGTTAGCTACTTGTTTATTTGTTTTCTCTCTTTATACTCTGCCTCCATAAGGGCAAGGACTTCATCTGTCTTGTTCATGGCTATTTCGGTGCTAACGAGAATAGTGGCCGCCACACAGCAGGCCAGTGCTGGTCTTGCTCTGACCTGGCTCTAGTCATTGGCCATTGTCACATTCCCTGTGGGTTTCCATCTTGAACCCTTTGATCCCTTGATTCTGAGTCAAGGACATAAGCCATGAAGCTGTTTTTTTTTTTTTTCCTAACTTTTAAAAAAAATTAATTGGTTTATTTTTGGCTGAGTTGGGTCTCTGTTGCTGCGCGCGGGCTTTCTCTAGTTGCGGCGAGCGGGGGCTACTCTTCATTGCGGTGCGCGGGCTTCTCGTTGCGGTGGCTTCTCTTGTTTCGGAGCACAGGCTCTAGGTGCGTGGCTTCAGTAGTTGTGGTGTGTGAGCTCAGTAGTTGTGGCTCGCGGGCTCTAGGGCGCAGGCTCAGTAGTTGTGGTGCACGGGCTTAGTTGCTCTGTGGCATGTGGGATCTTCCCGGACCAGAGCTCGAACCAGTGTCCCCTGCATTGGCAGGCGGATTGTTAACCACTGTGCCACCAGGGAAGTCCAGCCATGAAACCTTATATCCTGGAGAGTTAGAGCGGGAATCCCACATCTAACTCTCCGGATGCCATTGTATTATCAATTAGTGGACCCCCCCCCCCCCCAAAAAAAATCCAAGTTCTCATTCTCATCAATGTCCCGTCCATGGTCTGGGCATCCTCCCTGAAAGCCATGTCCAAACTATGAGCACAGCCTGATCTTCAGCCTCAGAGAGGCACTGGAAGTCAGCATCACTGCTACAGGAAAAGAAGTTTGCATTTGGACCAGGAGGGCCTGGGTTTGCAGCAGCCCAACTCTGTCACTTACAGTGGAAAACACTCGGCAAGGCACCCACTTCCCTGTGCTCCAGCTTCCGCCCTCGGATAGCAGTCAGTGACGTCAGCCTGAGAGAGTGGTTGTCAGCAACACATGAAGACGTGAAAAACTCATGGAAGGGTCTGGCACATGGCTGGCAGTCAGCAAATTTCTCTCAACTGTACTGAAATCCTCTGAAACATCTGCCCCATTGTGTTCAGTGGAGTAGCACAACGTCCCCAGCAGGGAACTTTCAGACCGGGTGGCTCTATGTGCAACATAAAGTGTTTCCCAAGGGAACACGTTCAGCATTACGTGAAATTCCATGATCACTTCAAACATATTGGAACAATACAACAATAATCTGTGCAGCAAAATTACGTTGTCAGCCAAGTATACGAGGTCCAGGCATTGTCTCAGGTACAGGAAAGCATGGCTTCAACCTCCAAAAGGTAGCCTTTAATGAACAGGTGACGCTAAAGCACTATGAATAGACGGATTTCCCTCTGCCATCCTCACCTTTGCCATATTGACGGGAAACATTTACCCCAATGCTTGCCAAATTCACAGAAGTTTTTCTAGTTCCCACTACTTTGCTACTCAAAAGGAAAGGAATGATCGCTTCCGCGGTAGGGTGTGGTATATTTAACAGAGTGCTGAAAGCAAGTTCAACACAAATGACCGATGTTGGCAGACTGCACAGTTCTTGAGTTATTTTTGTGATGGGCAATGTTTTTCTTTTTCATTCCATTTTCCTCCCTCTTGAGCTGGCTAATGATTTCCAGTGAACAGAACTGCATCCAGCACAAGCCAGTTAGCCCACATTGACTACCTACCGTCCATGAGAGGTGCTGTGCTGACACTCTTTATTTTCATGGACTCCCAGTCTAGTGAGGCTGGAACATGAAATGCAGTTGGGATGTTCATCTGTAATTTGTACTCTTGGTTTGGAAGTGGGTCATCCGTTCAGCACAGAGAATATGAAAATACACAATAAGGTTACCACAACTTCTGAAGTCAGAGCCATCGTCTGTTGGGGAATCAAAACATGTGTAGACACATTATGAAAGTGTTTATGAAAGTGCTCACTCTTCTACATGACCAGGTGTGGAGTTTCCCTGTCCAACCTGGATGAGCCGTTTTATGCTGGCTTGACAGAACCTCAGGCATCATGTATATTTTCACTCCCTGCAGTCAGTGGGCTGTTACATTCACCACCAGCTACGTGTTCTTTGTGATACTGTCAGGAAGAATGTGTTTAAAGCCATTATTGATTACTATTGAATCTGACAGACATGGTATCTCCACTCAACCCCCTTTATCCATCCCAATGGACGGGGGTGAGGAGTAGCCTTGAAGATGTGTTATGTGCACCCAAGAAGGCAGTCAGATCCCACCTTCAATATTCAGCCCATGATTGTTCAGAGATTCCCAAATTCTTCCCGGGGAGCTGAGTACAGGAGTCAAAGGGAACATGTGAGTCAGTGAATATTTTCCAAAAGAAGCCTTGGCACTGAATCTCCAGATTTCATTTTTAAAAAGTATTACATGCTCATGGTAAAAAAAATTAAATAATACACAGTGAAGAGTGAGTCTCCCTCAGCCACTGGCCCCCTAGTTCTCTGCCCCAGAGGCAGCTACTCTTACCACTTTTTCACGTGTCCTTCCAGGCAGAGTCTATGCATATAAGAGGAGCTTTGATTTCTGAAATGCAGTTTTATACGTCAGCTGAAGTGGTTCATAAGACGCCTTTTCCAAATAACTCTCCATGGTAACATAACTTTGGAAAACACACAACACACACTCGCACAGACATGCACAAGCATACACGCAGTCATTCTCTTAAGCATAAAATGGAGGGGAAATGATGCAACAGAAAGTGACTAGAAAATATATTACAGTAAACTACAGTGGTTAGTGACTCTCAGATGGTTCCAGACAGCTTTTTGCACAGAAATAGCCCCGCGAGAAAACTCCAGCCTACTCAGATTACAGAACAAATCCCAGGAACTTGCTTTTATGCGACCTTCCCCGTGAAGTTCAAGTCTGAACACATCAGAGCTTGGCAGGGCTGCAGGGGGTACATTAGCTGACAGACGAAACATTCTAGTTCCTGAGGCTCCCCTTGCTTCTTCCCTCTGAACCTGTAGATTCTTCTAGATTGCACCTGTTCCCCCCACCCTCCGACTCCCAACAACACGCAGAAACGGAGAGCCCCTCAAGTTTCTCTGGGTCACGCAGTTGAATAAAAACCCAACTCACTCTCACGCTCTGAAGGAAAGGGGGAAAACAACCTGGTAAGTAGAAAGTTAAGATATATAGGTACATGTTTGGCAGAAATAAGAAAAATTGTTCTATCTACCAGACTATTCTGGAGCTAAGTGATGGGAAGTGTTGTTCAAACTGGGAAGGTGTATTTGTCTTCCGAGTGGAGGTGCCTGACTGGGAGTGATACAGAGTAACTGTATAAGACGTTGTTCCAGAGACTTTCTGTAACTGAAATGTGAATAAGGACATCGGTGGACTAGCTTTTACCAAAGTACTAAACAGAATAAAAGAGCTGTCATAATTACCAGTAAAATCAGCCAGTCTATAGGAGCCTCATCAGAAGCCAGCATTCTAGTATAGGAGCCATGTGGAAGCCAACAGAAAAGGTACCTTTCCACTGTATTGTGGAAATACTTGGGAGTGCAGGGGCTTACTCCTGGTTAAGGAAATAGTTACTTGTGGGTATGGTTTTGGGGGACCCTGGGAAGGTCACTCGCTGAGAAAATAGTACCTCACCTGCCGGCTAGCACCTGAAAATCCTTTGCTAGTTGAGAAAGCCTTCAATTCCTAAATTAACAGAGCAAGGGTAACAAGCAAAGTCCCCTGAAAAGAACAGCAATCATAATAATACTCATTTCCTGAGCACTGACTTATGGTAAGTGCTTCACTTACATTCATATTCAGGACTTTACATGAATGATCTCCTTTAATCCCTGGGGTAGCTGGTCCCTAAGATGGCCTCTCAATGACCCTTGCCTCTGCATATTCATGCCCTTGTGCAGTGCCCTTCCCTTGAACCTGGGCTGGCCCTGTGACTCACGTGTAACTAGTAGAATAGGACAGAAGTGACACTCTGTGGCTTCCAAGCCTAGATTAGGAGAAGCCTTACAGATTCTGCCTCAGTCTCTTGGGACGGTCACTCTGGGGAAAGTCAACCATCATGTGAGAAATCCAATTCTTGGTGGGGAGGGGGGATAAATTAGGAGTTTGGGATTAACATACACACACTACTATATATAAAATAGGTAAAGAACAAGGACCTACTGTATAGCACAGGGAACTCTATTCAATATCTTATAATAGCCTATAATGGAAAAGAATCTGAAAAAGAACATATATATATATATATATATATATATATATATGTAAAACTGAATCACTGCTGTACACTTCAAACTAACACAACATTGTAAATAATCTATACTTCAATTAAAAACAAAAGAAATTCAATTCTGCTAAAACTGCCATGTTGTGAGGAAGCCCAAGCTAACTATGTGGGGTAGCTGAATGGAGAAAGAGATGCCCAGCCAGTCCTCAGCTATTCCAGCCACCCCATGCCAGGTACCAGGCATGTGAATGAAGAAGCCATCTTGGGCATCCAGCTCAAAGTAGCCATTGGGTGATTCCAGCCCCATCCAACATCTGACTACAACTATATGTGACACCCTAAGTGACAATTGCCCAGCTGAGCCCAGCCAATCCACAGAACTATTAGAAATAGTAATAAATTGGTGTTTTAAACCACTACATTTTGGAGCATTTTGTTACACAGCAATAGATTACTGTAACAATCTCCGCATTTACTCCACAAGATTTTGAATATCACAGTTAACTCTGTAACATCCATTTCGCTCTTTCTTCACTGTGCAATTTGAAGAACTGACCCCAGTCCAGGGGTAGCCCTGATTAGTCTATGTTAGTGGTTCTCAAAGAGAGGTCCAGCAGCTTCAGTGTTATCTCAGAACTTGTCAGAAAGGCAAATTCTCGGGCTCTTCTCTGGACCTATTGAATCAGAAACTCTGGCACTGAGTTTCTGTAGTTTAATAAATCCTCAGGTAATTCTGACGATGCTCAAGTTTGAGAACCAATGGTATGTACACCAATCATGGTAATCATGTCCCTACCTTGCTGGTAATTGGTTTAAGAACCCAGGCCTAAACCAATCAGCACATAGCATTCCCTTGGTATCAGTTATCAGTTCTTGGTCGAGGGCATTGCCCTCTCTGTCCTGCTGGCAGCCACCCTGATTGTCAAAGAAGCCAGTCTTAAGGTGCAGCTGACACTGAGGATGGAAGGCAGAGATGCAGAAGAAACCTGGGCCCCTGACACCAGGGTTCAGTCAGCCTGTCCCACCTTTGAACTTCCGATTATGTGGGTCAATATATCTCCTTTTGGTTAAACCAACTTGAGTTTGCTTTTTGGCTACTTGCAGCTGAAAACACACTACCAGGTACGGTGTTATGTGTTATGACCTGTATTGTACATAGGAGAGGTCAGGCAATTTGCAATAGTTTAGACAACTAGGAAGCAGAAGAGCGAGGATTCGAACCCAGGTCTCTTGGTTTTTTGTCAAAGCCCACCCTTATAATGAAGCCATGAAAGGGTGAGATTTGCACTTTTCCTGAGAGTAGAGGGTTTAAGGTTTGGTTTGGGTGGGTTAGGGTCTTGAGAATACATGAAGGGAGTGGGCGTCTGACAGAAGAATGGAGACCATGGGATGAGGAAAAGGCCCAGAGAGCAGAGAGGGAGATGCATAAAAGAGAGTTCCTGCTGAATTCTATTCAGGGCTGGCCTGTGCTCTGGTATTTCTTCATGTCCCTAAGTTGGAAGATGCCCTTTCTCTTCTCCCTTCCTCCCAAACAGACTGACGTATCATGTTGTTTTGCAAGAAAGAGCCTGGAAGACTGTAAAGCGAGCGTTCCTTTGAGGAGTAGGCCGAGTCGTCCAAGTAGTTCTATAAACTGCAGCCGCCCACACCATGCTACTCCAGAGACAGTTTATAATCACAAAAGGAACAATCTGCAGGGTTCTAGTGGTCGATGCTGCGAAAACGTAGCAGCAGCAGACCTTTGCAAAGACGCATGAGCCATGACATGAATTCAGGATTTTTATAACCTTGGGGATCCCTGGGCCCCGTGCCCCCTCCGTGGATGCCAACATTTGCGGGGGGGGCTCTCCCCTCTAGCCCACCACCCCGTCCACTCCCACTGTATTCCTGCCTCCTCTGGTCCCCCTCAGAGAGTGAGCAGGCTTTTAACCTGTAATCTGAAGCCCAGTACAGAGCAGTCCCGAGGTACCAGGCTGGCGCAGCTACAGGACATTTTCAGGCCAAATATGAAACAAGGCTTCAGGGGAACAAGGCAAACAAGAAGGTGACAAGTCTCCAACAAACATCTGAGTTGACAATAAGGGCGGACCATCCTTGATAAAAATTCTGATGGAGGACTTTGTTCTCTAACTGGTGTCCTTTCCCAGTGCCCAAATAATGCCCTGCACACACAGAGTCTTTGGTAAATGCCTGCTGCTTCCCAGAGCAATCTGTTTCAAATTAGGAGAAAGTCCTCCATCAGAATTTTTACATCAGTTAGAGGACAGTTCTTCCAAAGATGTTTGGAAGCAACTATAAAACATGTCAACATGTGGAAAATACACTCAATTCTGTGCTAACACAAATTGTTCCTAGGTAGTGGGTGCTTATGTATTGATACATAAACTAATTGAATCCTCACGATGGCCCTGTGAAGTAGGTTCTGTTATTATCCCTTTTTACTGAGAAGGAAACTGAGGCACTCCCTTAAGTCATTTGCCCAAGGTCACACAGGATTCAAACCGCAGCAGCCTGGCTCTGGAGGCCACGTTCCTAACCAAGCCACAGGGAGGAACACAGACAGCAGTGGAGTTGATCCAGGCAGCTTCTTGGAGGCGGTAAGTTTTAACAAAGAATGATAGAGATTCAGGGCAATGTTGGCGGTAAATGAGAATGAGTTAGAGTTGAAAAAAGAAGAAAAATGCTCCCCTTTTTGCTATCCTGTGTTACTTTTAGTGTTTGTAATGGGCACTCTTTAATGGAAGGTCTCTTCCTTAAACACTTACATTTTATTGTTCCATGAGTCCTGGGTCCTGGGGTGCCCGCATTCCAAGACTGAAGTGCTTTAGAACCAGAGTTACCGTCTGGAAAGGACAATAAAAGCACCAGGTTCACCCTCCTTATTTTATGGACAAAGAAACTAAAGCTCAAAGTGATTCTGCAGTGCCCAGACCAGCACGCCCAGCCTCCTGGCTCTCCGTGGAGGTCCTCACACCCTCGCTCACAGGACCACCTGGATGCCGCTGCCTGAGACAGGAGGATGAGGGGGAGGGGAGGGGGAGGGGGAGGAGGGGGGGAGGGGAGGGGAGGAGGGGGATGGGAGGAGGGGGATGGGCATCTCTCGGAGGAAACCGGAGCCTAAGAAGCCGGTCCACAGCTGGGGAATTGTGAAACACAGTTACCTGCCTACCCAGGCCTGGGTAAGCCCAAGTTGGGGGCATGGGGATGAATCACCAAAGTCCACTCAGAGTGGGGAGATGGGGGTCCCGGGATGGCCGACCTCTGGGCTTTGCTGCCTTTTACAGCGCCCCCTTCTGGCCCCATGCTGACTCGCTCCCTAGAAGAGGCCTCTGTCCCCTCGCGCCCCACCCTGGCTGCCACACGCATCTTGCTGGCCACTGGGGTTGAGAGAGGAGCAAGTCCCGACTCTGCCCCGGGGCGGGGGGCCTACGGTGTCTTTGGAGAGACAAACTTATAAATGGACGAGTTCTGATTCTCTCCCTTTGCTGATCAGGAGTCAACTCTGCCCCCCATAAAACGCTGCAAACATAAGGTGGACGACTAGGTTATGTCATTTAGTCCTCACTGAACCCTAATAAAAAGTAATTTAGGATTTAACAGCTACCAAAGCATCATCTCGGGAGACTAGTCAGGAGTCACGGGGCCACTGGAGGAGCTGGCCCCCCAGATCCCAGCCTGGGTGCCCGGTCACTGCTGTGTGACCCGTGCAGTCGAATGTACAATTCTCAGGCTTCAGTGCTTCATCTGTAAACTGGAGGTGTAGAGTGGGCATTTTTTTTAAAAAAACAGCTTTACTGAGATAGAGTTCAATGTACAATTTACCCATTTAAAATATGCCATTCAGTGGTTCTCATTACATTCACCAAGTTGTACAACCATAACCCAAATTGGTTTTTAGAATATTTTCATCACTCCAAAAAGAAACTCCGTAGAAATAGTAGAATTAGCTTTCACTCTTCATTTTCCCACACCCCCCAGCCCCAGGCAACTATCAGTCCCCTTTCTGTCTCTGTGGAGTTGCCTATTCTTGTGCAGTTGTGTATGTGTGTGTATAATATATACCAACATTTGGGGTGAAAGCATGGTGTGCCCTGTGTGTCTATTCTTGTGCAGTTGTGTGTGTGTATATAATATATACAAACATTTGGGGTGAAAGCATGGTGTGCTCTGTGTGTCTATTCTCGTGCAGTTTGTGTGTGTGTGTGTGTGTGTGTATAGTATATACCAACATTTGGGGTGAAAGCATGGTGTGCCCTGTGTGTCTATCCTTGTGCAGTTGTGTGTGTGTGTGTGCGTATAATATATACAAACATTTGGGGTGAAAGCATGGTGTGCCCTGTGTGCCTATTCTTGTGCAGTTGTGTGTGTGTGTGTGTGTGTATAATATATACAAACATTTGGGGTGAAAGCATGGTGTGCCCTGTGTGTCTATCCTTGTGCAGTTGTGTGTGTGTGTGTGTGTATAGTATATACCAACATTTGGGGTGAAAGCATGGTGTGCCCTGTGTGTCTATCCTTGTGCAGTTGTGTGTGTGTGTGTGTGCGTATAATATATACAAACATTTGGGGTGAAAGCATGGTGTGCCTGTGTGCCTATTCTTGTGCAGTTGTGTGTGTGTGTGTGTGTGTATAATATATACAAACATTTGGGGTGAAAGCATGGTGTGTCTATTCTTGTGCAGTTGTGTGTCTGTATATGATATATACAGACATTTGGGGTGAAAGCATGGTGTGCTCTGTGTGTCTATTCTCGTGCAGTTGTGTGTGTGTGTGTGTATATAGTATATACCAACATTTGGGGTGAAAGCATGGTGTGCCCTGTGTACCTATTCTTGTGCAGTTGTGTGTATAATATATACAAACATTTGGGATGAAAGCATGGTGTGCCCTGTGTGTCTATTCTTATGCAGTTGTGTGTGTGTGTGTGTGTGTGTGTGTGTGTGTGTGTATAATACATACAAACATTTGGGGTGAAAGCATGGTGTGCCCTGTGTGTCTATCCTTGTGCAGTTGTGTGTGTGTGTGTGCGTATAATATATACAAACATTTGGGGCGAAAGCATGGTGTGCCCTGTGTGCCTATTCTTGTGCAGTTGTGTGTATAGTATATACAAACATTTGGGGTGAAAGTATGGTGTGCCCTGTGTGTCTATTCTCGTGCAGTTGTGTGTGTGTATAGTATATACCAACATTTGGGGTGAAAGTATGGTGTGCCCTGTGTGCCTATTCTCGTGCAGTTGTGTGTGTGTATAGTATATACAAACATTTGGGGTGAAAGCATGGTGTGCCCTGTGTGTCTATTCTCGTGCAGTTGTGTGTGTGTGTGTATAATATATACAAACATTTGGGGTGGAAGCATGGTGTGCCCTGTGTGCCTACTCTTCCTCCCACCTCCTTGAGATCTGAAGTCTTGCTTTGCTTGAGAAGAGGACGAGACACAAGGTTTCCATGGAAAGCTGAGAGGAGGCAAGAAAGGTTTTACACAAATAAAGCAGAATTTGGAAGGGATGTGAGCGTTCCCAAGGGCCTGGTCAGGATTTAGGTAGCCCAGCTTCCTGGGAAACCTGAAAAGCGGCTGAAAGTTTTGAAAAGTGCTGCAGATGGTTGACTTGGTTGATTAAGAGTGAAATATCCTGGTTACTGATCGTGTCACAGAAAGAAGGGTGCAGAACTAAGCAGTAAGGGATTAGTTAAGGCCTAAACTTTTAGATGAATCTAAGGCTTGGACAGTGGGCTCCATGCCAGCACCAATCCTTTTATAGAAAGACGTCCAAAGAAAAATGTCAATAGTCACCATCACCCTGGGATTTACATGAAGGGCTGCTGTGGTATAACACTTATTTCCACTAGGTCCTCTATATTCCTCTAATACCTACTCTAATCTATACAGCAGCCATTCAGAGGATTATGTTCTTTTGCTGGGATACTGCATCATCTGTGTTGGTGCTCTGGGGCTGCTAGGGAGCAAGCTAAGGGAAATGGACTTGTTTGGGTGGTGGTGTAAGTAGGATTCCAGTTATTACACATGGACTACATTATGTTTCCATGCATGTATGGGTTTACAGTTTACAAAACATGTTCACATGTTTGGCCTCACTTGATCCTTACCAAGTGCTCTCAGTTGGGTAGGGTCTCTATTCTTTGGAGTCAGAACCCTTGGGTTTGAATCTGGAGTCACCGCTTGGTAGCTGGGTACTCTCAGGCAAGTTATTTCAACTCTCTCTGCCTTCATTTCCTCATCTGTAAAACAGAGATCATTACAGTTCGTACTTCCTAGGGATGCGATGAAGATTCAGTGAGCATGTAAAGGCTTTAGTGTAAGACAGTAAACAAATGCTCTATAATTATTCCCATTATCATTATTATTGCTGTTATTATTATTTTAGAAATGTGGCACTCAGGATTGGCAAGGTTAAATGGCTTCCCAAGAAGCAAGTGGTAAGGCTGGTAAGGGGGCTAAGCCCAGGACTCCTGACTCATCATATTAGTGGTTGTGAAACTATCTGCCTGTAAAAACTGGTCTTTAGCAACCAGACCAAGATATTGTGCTGTCTAAACAAAATAATCATGGTTTTATTAATTGGCAGGAAGAAGTTAACAGACTTTTCTCCATCTTTCACTTTTTCTCTTAGGGTTTCCTTAAACTTTGTGGACTTGCTACTGATCTGCCTCCTACCACTCGCTGGTGTTCATAGCCAGCCAAAGGCATTCACATAAATATTAATGCAGAAAAACCCAGATCTCACTGGCCATGCTCGGTTCAACAGCTACGTTCTTTTTCCATGAACCCCTGACCTTTTGATTTAATGGCATACATGCATCAGAAGCAGACTTTCTGCAGGTACACCTCTCCTGGGTTGTAGGAAGCAAGCAGATGCGTCAGTAAGTCGCAGCATTTCACAAAGAACGTATTGTTCAGCAGAGAACACGATGCCTTCTAGGCCCACCCACCCTGAACGAGCCTGAGGGCCACCGGCTGTGCCCCAGACACCCCTTCTCGGCCTCGAGTTCTACCAAATGCAGACTTGCTTTTTGCACCTCCTGCAACCACTCAAATTTCAGACCAAGCCAGTATATAGCTCTTCAGTCCGTAGCCTGTGTTTTATTTTCACGAACATTGTAACCAACACTGTTGAGTGCCAACCACCAACCATTCCCAGACTCCTCCTTCCTTGCCGGCCTCCTACCAGAGGGGCTGAAACAGTTAAACATTCCCTTTTGCAACCTCTTGCTACCATGTGACCTAGTCCTGGCCTGTGAGACATAAGAGGATTTCTGTGGGAAGGGTGGCAGATCTTTCTCCCCGATTAAAGAGAGACAGACATATGAGAAGAGCCCTTTTTGTGCATCTCTTTTTGCTTTGGATGCTGCTGTGTGAGGATGTGATGCCTGCAGCTGTGGCAGCCACGTTGTGAGCAGGCAATCCCAAGGGTGAAGTTGGGGGCTAACACACAGAGGAAGGTAAGAGTGAAAAGATGAAGGGTTAAGCTGCCAACCAATCCTGAGAATCACCTATTTCTAGACTTCAGTAATAAAAGTCATGAGGTATAAGTCACGAGGTATAAGTCACTGTTAGTTTTATGTTACTTGCAGTTGAAAGCATCCAACTGATACAAATGTAAAAAAAAAAAATTCTAAGTGCTCTCATGGGTTCACTGAATATCTTGATTCCCCCAGGCTTCCATCTTTTCCCCACGAAGTCTTACCACTGAGATTTTCAAGATAGCAATTCTTCAGGTTTGAGAGAGATACTGCCTGTTGCAGTGCCTCTGGGAATGCTGTGAGGTTCATGCAAACCATAAACTAGTATAAAAGTAACAGAGAACTAGTGGAAAATACTTCTGTGCTAGGCAGACACTGACTTTCAGGCTGAGGGACAAGAGGCCGCTAAGCAGTTTTTCTCCTGGGGGAATGTGTATTGTGGAGTCTGAGTCTGAGACGGTTGAGGAGGAAAGTTTTAAAAAAACTTTTCCTGAAAGACAGTAAGTGCAGAAACCACACACTGAGCTGAGGCTGTGAGTGCAGCTCCTGGGCTTAATAAGCTGACTTGAAACTTCAGAATCATGTACAACGGATCCGGGTTTACCGAAGCACAGACTGCATGCAAAAAAAAAAAAAAGATTAAACTGAAAGGAATAGTTAGGATCTTGCAAAATGTGAGCATGTATCAACTTCTTACTCCTGCATGTTGGCCTAAAAATAGTTCTCTACATACCTGCGAAATGTGAAAGAGCAGCAGCTCACTGCTCCCTATGTGTTAGAAATGCCCGGGCTCAGACTCTGTGGGTGACGGTGGCCACCACGATCCCTTGCCGGTGTCTTAGTCTGATCCTCCAGTGGAAACTGCAGAACTAAGGTAGAGACATGGCTGCCAGCACACTGAACGGTGGTGAGATTCTGCTGTGGAACGCCAGGGGTTTAGATTCCAGAGACAAAGCTGTTCCTAAAAATGTCTTTCTTTAAAACGATTTTCTTACTTTTAAAGAAATCAAAGACCCATGGCAAAGAACAGGTTTTTAGTTTGTCTGCACATCACAGATGCAAAAGTGGGATTGAGGTGAGAAGGCAGATGGGTGACCAGCATCTGGGACACCATTTTCACACGAAGACTGGGTTTGCAGATCATGTAGGGCCTTTGAGAAACTTGACGGCTCCCCCTCAAACCTAGGCAGTTTTTATGTGACTCTCTAACTTGAGTTAAGATTCACGGTTGGAAAAAACGGTACCTAAAATTAATTTCCAGGCTTTCATTTACCCACTTTCCCAACACGTTCCTTTGCTTTCCTCTCGAGCAGACGTCTGTCCCGTGGAAGGTCAGCTTCTGCAGGAAACTCAGAAGAGCCCAACTTTTCAGAGGTGGCACGTTTGCTGAACAGGTCCGGGGGCAGAAGCGTGGAGGACCCGCCCAGGACCCTTCCTCTGGCTGCTACCTTAGGTACTTGCTCTGGAGTCTTCCTTCCAGGCTTTTCCAAAGTGGAACTCTCCCATCCTAAGACTTAGGGCATGTGCTGGCTGCTCTTCCACACGTGAAGTTGGTTCGAGAGAAAAAGCAGAGGTGTGAGGCGCCGGAAGGTGAGTTCTGATGGCATTTTCGTTTTGCTCTTCCTGAACTTTGATCGTGTAAGCCAAGAAAAGCAAATCCTTTGCTCAAGCTAGTCTGATTTGGATTTTATCACCTGTAACCTGAATCTTCAGCAGTTTTTAAAAACTTGCGTATAAACCTCATTTCCCCTCAAGCAAGGAGTTAAAGCACTTTACACGAGCATGCAAAAAGAATTCTTTTGAATAGTAAAAAAAAATTTATTTTGTAAATCAAACGATCACTTTCAAACGTATCCTCTATGCAAATCCAAATGTTTAGGTATTAGATTTAAAAAATAATACAGCAATGTTACCATTCACAATTGGAGGGAATAATAGTTGAAATACAGCGTAGGCAGAAGTTCTAGTTTTCACGTTCAATTGGAACAGATAGAAAAGTATATTAGTCACATATAGAGAATTAAATATTTTATTTTACATCATAAAAATATGCCCACTCTATTATATAGTAAAATGTAATTGAATATTTGCTTAAGTAACGAAAGGGTTAAGAAATGGTTTGGGTTATAATCAGAGGAACATAGGTTATAAATCTGTAGAAAGACTGATATTTTCCAAATGAAATTCCGATAAAAGGCTAAACAGTCTCAAACATTTTATATAAAGAATAAATTATTCCTGATTAACATGTTTTTGCTTTAGTGTCAGAAAAGTCACAACACATTTGATAAACATATGTTAAGAGCCACTTTTCTAGACATGAGCTCCATAGTGCCATCTATATGACATTTGTTCAGAAATGACGCCAAAATTCTTAAGAACACAGCATAGCAGGGGGGAGGAGGAGAGGTGCCTGCCAACGCTGACACAGCTAATTAACAGGAGGAGAGGCTGCAAAGGAGGAGCCTGGAGCAGAGGGAAGAGCCCGTAGCTCCATGGGCGGCCAAGGGACACCACCCAGGCAGCGACATAGACACCGCAGCTCAGGATTTTGGTTTTTAAAGAGTTCAGAGACAAATTCCAGTAAGATGGCTGCTTTGAGTCAAGCCTTTCTTCCTGAACTTGTGACTTCTCAGCTGAGATACTTGGCATACTTAAGGGAAAAGATGAAGACCTTCAGACTGAGTTTTGTTAGATACTGAGCTGGAAAACCAGCGGAGGACTAAGACCAGCACAGAAATCAAAATTCAGGTTTCTTGGGGCTTCCCTGGTGGCGCAGTGGTTGAGAGTCCGCCTGCCGATGCAGGGGACGCGGGTTCGTGTCCCGGTCCGGGAGGATCCCACACGCCGCGGAGCGGCTGGGCCCGTGAGCCATGGCCGCTGAGCCTGCGCGTCCGGAGCCTGTGCTCCGCAATGGGAGAGGCCACAACAGTGAGAGGCCCGCGTACCGCAAAAAAAAAAAAAAAAAATTCAGGTTTCTTGTAAAGAACCGTACACACAAACAGGCTCGCTTATTAAGGGTCCAGGAAAGGAGTGGGGTTGGAGTTTAAGCTCTTTAAAAAAAGATAAAGAGTAGGGGAAGGGAGAGAAAGCAGGAGGGCGGAGGGACCTCCTAAGTGATTTGTGCATGAACAGGAAATACAGATTCTGTCCACCTGACATTCTGCTTTAGGCACCTGTGCCTGGAGGGGTAATTTTCAGGACCTTGCTATGGCTAATTTCCCCGTGTGCTTAGACGCAGGGTATCTGGGAATTTTGCCAGGCATCTTCCCCCTTATGAGTGCTAATGCCGAATTTCCTAAAGTGACCTGCATCCTCTAAGCCAGGTGAGCTCAGGAGCCATCACACTGTGTCCAGTCCCAGTCACTTACGTGTTCACAGACGTCTGGGTCCACACCAGGAAGGGTACACTTGTATTTCTGGCTCTTATGCTTTTCAAATACAATACATGTGACTAAAGAAAGGGAATATGGTCCTGAACCCTCCCAGCCTCCGTATACGCATGCAATCCAGGTCACCAAAAGGAAAGTGCACTGTTCCCAAGGCAGGGAAGGTTGGGGGGGGGGGGGGCTGTTCCGTACTGCAGAGAACTCTGCAGCAAAATCAGTGGTCCAAATTAACTGACAGACTGATGTGGCCCCCAGCATCACCAGTAGGAATGTCATCTGGAATACTTCTGACAGAGGACAGAAAGTCACCCAACTGAAATGTTACTTAAAAAGTATCTTGTCAGGATATAAGGTCACTTCACTTTCTGTTTTTAACCTGTAAAAGTTATTATTTGCTTTGAAACAAAATTGCATACAGTACTGTTTCCTCTTGGGGATTCTCTTTTTTGGAGGAGTGTCTGTGCTCCAAGCTCCTTCAGGCTCCTACTAGCCAAAGTTATATCGCAAAGGTGGTCTGAATGGTATGTCATTTATTTAACTCTTTAATACTTAGCGCAGTTGTTAAATGTACAGTATTTTCTGGGGCTCCTTCTCTGAAAGGGGAAGAATATATCTATAAAATGTTTTATGAGCCAGTTAAGATAATTTTGGATCTAGTTGAAAAAAGATTAAATTATTATTCACTTTGAAACTTACACCACTCATGCCAAAGTACTTGATGTTTATACTTATCTGGAGCTCGGAATCTTTATGCTACACAAATGTTTCAAACAAGGCAATGGCTTACACTTTACAAAGTTTAGAAATGACACCCAAAGGACAGAGGGTAACTTTTCACCAGTGTGGATGGAACAATGACGATGGGCACTTGTACCAGTCTGATCCAGAAGTCTCTATGTGGTTTCTCCACTGGACCAGGTTATATGCACAGGCGTGCATGTGGAGAAAGACAGGAAGGTGCCATTCAGTGTCATCGTTTCTCAAATGCTATTCTCTCTACGTGCAGGTCATTCAAGTAAGATGAGAATGTGCGTTTCCAAAATGCCCCCAGTTGTATCTTGGAATTTGTTTTAAATACAGAGGTAAGGTTGGTATGAGAATGTCTTTAACAACCAAAGAAATCAACCTAGATTAGGATACCTGGCATGAAAATTATCTAATTTTCAAAGCCTATGACCTGAGCTTGTAATGGGCAAAGGCGTATTCATTAAAGACATTTCTGGAAAGTACGTGCACTATCTACACATCTAGATATTGCTACAGAAGTTACACCTTGTGCCTCCCTTGGAAGACCAGAAGGAAGAAAGCCTGTCCCACAGACTGAAGTGGACTTCCACGCCGAGGGTGAGTCTGTTCTCTAGGGAGGCAGTGCCACACCTGAGGCGTTGTAACAACTCTCACACCAAGAGGGAGGAGAGGAGAAGGGGCCAAGTGAGAGGGAGGGAGGGAGGGAGGGAGGGAGGGAGAGGAAGTTACCACTCTAGGAGGCTGAGAGAGTCTGCATCCCAATCACAGTGCTTCATCAGGCAACAAGATTTTCTAGCTGGAAGGCACACAGAAAATGAACAGAACAATAACTAAGACAGTGGAAATTACAAGAAAAAAATCTCTTTTGGGCGTAAAGTACAACGTAGCATGAGGTTACCAACCAAGCGGACTTGAAACAACCTCTAACACAACCTCTAACAACCTTGAAACACAACCGGCTGACATTAGGGTCTGGGTCAGCAGGTGAAGAGGATTCAGTTACAATGATTCTTCAGCACTTAGTAAAGCTCCTGTGCCTTTTAAATGGAGACCCCCAATCCTCGATTAAAACAAAAGATTTAAAATTGTGGAGAGTTATACAAATATTTACTGTTGGTATGTCCCAAAGGTTAGACCAAGTTCACTGGCCCAGCTGAGTGGAGTCTTCCTTGCTTCGTCCACCACCACTCAGAGTTATAAAGTCAACTAAACAGAAAAGATGGAAGAAGCAGTTATGAAATTTCTCACTTCTCTGCCTTGGTTATATGTC
Organism: Orcinus orca; assembly: GCF_937001465.1. Classification (NCBI taxonomy): domain Eukaryota; kingdom Metazoa; phylum Chordata; class Mammalia; order Artiodactyla; family Delphinidae; genus Orcinus; species Orcinus orca. The sequence continues at coordinate 95,517,095 of NC_064568.1, read as the reverse complement.
CATAATTTGCATACAATAAATAATATGCATTAAATTAAAAATCAGCATTAAAATTGGAAATGAGGGGAAAAAAAGCACAGCAATCTGGTATTTTAAGGCAAAACAATAAAATGCTCTTTAAATAGATACTTTATTATATCCACAGACGATAAAATCCCAGAGCTACTGTTAGGCACGTAAATACAGATCCTGTAAGAAAAAAAACAATTGTGCATAGTATTAGTTCTATGAACAATTACTTGCGGGAACATCTTTTTATTAAGAAAACAGACACTTTTCCACCAAGAAAGTAAAACCAAACCCAAGAAACTTGGCTTGCTCACTGATGTGCCACATCCTATGAAACACCTGCCTATTAGAAAACCCCACACCTGAGACCATCATCTTGAAAGTACAAATGCATCCAATATCCAAGAAAACTTTTCAGTAAAAGTACAGAATCACAAAAATTCTGTGGTCACAAAGTATATGCACATGTAACACACAGGGACACACCTTTTAACTTGATGAGCAAATCCTACTTCTAAATACTATTAGACTTCAAAATATTGATTGATCCAAAATGTTAAATCTGAGTTAAAATAATGGCTAAGTAATATTTTTTGGTACATGAATCTTCCTTCCCTCTTTTGGCTCAAAAACTGCAAAAGGAAAATAACACCTTATAAGGAGTGTCACCCATTGAAGCAGAAAAGATCACAACTCAACTATCTGTAAAATATTCCATCTTGAATGTTACGAAAAATAACTCCAAATAACTATAGTTCAATGCCAGTATCTCATGAAATTTAAGATTCCATGAATAGTAGTAAATAAAATCATGTTCTTTACAAAGAAAGAAAAAATGCCAATTATTGTATGATATTCCATCTATTGGAAATTGTAAGATGCCTTCCAATTTCAGAGATGTTAAAACATGAAAAAAAATTGTGTTAGAATCAACCAAATGCAATATCTTTGACTTAATTTATAAATTTTATTTATTTTGGGACTTCCCTGGCAGTCCAGTGGTTAGGACTCTACGCTTCCACTGAAGAGAGCACATGTTCAATCCCTGGTCGGGGAACTAAGATCCCACATGCCACGTGGCATGGCCAAAAAATTAAAAAAAAAAATTTTTTTTTGTTTAAATTTATTTTCAGCTTGTTTTAACTAATCTAGATACAAAATGGCTTACCTGCTAAATATTTAATATTATCAAGCTTGTGTGACTCAAGCATGGTTTTGAGGCCAGCAACCTCGGTATCTATCTTCCTGTCTGTCTGCGTGATGGCCCGATCTTGCTGGGCGTGCTTTTAAAAGAAAGATTCACAGCATTAAACCACTTTGGATGCATCCCCTCTGCTGTTAGTCCTAGAGTCCCTTCCCAGCAGGGTCAGATTAAGGAGACCTGGGCTTTAGTCTGAGTTCTACTAGCCTCATGCTGTATTGTACTGGTCAGGGCTGTAGCTATCTCTAGGCCTGTTTCCTTCTGTTTGAGACAAAGAAAAAGGTAACACTGGCCCTGCCTTCACATAAGCTGTTTAGAGAATCAAGTGTGATAACTGATGGAGGGAAGCTTTTTAAATTATAGACTGCTCTGCAAATAAGATTAAGATTATGAAGCTGGTCTGTTCTCAATGGCAATGACTAAGCCTCATCCTTCTGAATTCCTCTTAGTGAAAGGTATACAGAAAGTGCTTTAACAAAATGAATGGAATCTCAGGCATCTAAAAGCAACAGCGCTCGCCTTGATGCTATTTCTATTCAGTTTTAAAAAGTTTTCTTCCTTTATAGTTCGAATGCCAAGTGTTTTATTATTATGAGGCTTGGCTATACCAAGGACCTATATGCGTTCTTTCCCAAATATAATACAGTTAAACCAGATACACAATTAACTCCCAAAGGGTGGTAAGTTTGGCTGATGTTATAAAGGGTTTGTAACATTTCATTAATGCATAAAAGCATTGGAAATACTTCACTAAAAGTCCTAGGGCAAGTAAGTGGATCCCTGTGATGAATAATTCAGGTAATGAATAAGGAAATAAATGCCTGGATGAATAAAATATTCCAGAGGAATAGTTTAGTGTTCTCTCATGGAAGTCTCTTGCAGGTTTCAAAGGTCCCAGGTAATATAGGATGGTAAATAAGTTATGCATGCCATAAGCTAAAAATATAATAAAACATCTCCATTCCTTATTATTCTTCAATCACTGAGATTTAAAGTTTCATTAAGATAATTAAGTATTTTGTGTTCCAAAAAATCCTATGATATTCCACTTCTCAGTATATATACCCAAAATGATTGAAAACAGGAACTCCAATAGGTATCTGTATGCCCATGTTCATAGCATTATTCACAATGGCCACAAGGATAATCAAAATGTACTACATCCATACAATGGAATATTATTTAGCCTTAAAAAGGAAAGAAATTCTGACATATGCTACAACATGGAGGAATCTTGAGGACATTATGCTAAGTGAAATACACCAGTCACAAAAGGACAAATACTGTATGATTCCACTTACATGAGGGACCTAGAATAGTCAGATTCATAAACAGAAAATAGAATGGTGGCAGCCAGGGGAGGAAGAAAGGAGGGGTTGGTGCTTCAAGGGTAGAGTTTCAATTCTGCAAGATGCAAAGTGAATCTTTTCTTACCAATGACACCATTTCTGTTTTTACTTCCAGCAGCTTCCTTTCGTTTAATGAATACTGAAACAAACACGTAACACAGGTCAGATTCTGATTTATTCCCCTCTCCCTCCTCCTCCTCTGGTGCCTTAAATATTCTGGTCTCAGTAATTCCAAGAATATGTACCACTAGAAGCCACCCCTAGGGTAAAGTAGCCTACTTGCCTTCTCCTTTTGATCTGTGTTTTGGGGTTTCTTATTTATATTCACTCATCGCTCCAACATCTGGATTCCCTTTTGTCATCCTCCACCACTCTCTGCTGGTTTTCTCTTTTCATCTCTTCACTGGGATGTCTGTCTCTAGGTCCCTCCCACTATTATAACAGCATTCCCTGGGACCAATTTAGATGGACATATGCTTTTTGGCTTTGAGAGGGTTGAAATAAGTGGGGTAACAATTCAATTTAGGAGCTATCCCATTGTAACCACAAACAAAATTGGTCACTATTTGAGGCTTAGAAGAGAGAAAAGATATAAAGTTGGGAAAAAAAAAAGTTTCAAGGAATATTATTCTGTGACATAGATGTCACCTTGTGATTATAAAACACTATGTAAATATACAGATACAAGAAATACACTAAACCATCACATGTTGGTTTTAATTGAAAAAAACAAAAAACAAACCCACATGGGCATTGTCACAATCCAGTGTTACTAAGGGAACTGACTAGTTCTACCCAGAATTAAAATGGTATCTTGCCTTTGGCTATTAATATCTATGCAAAGATATTGTGCAATTTTGTTGACATTGAGACCAAAATCAGACACATCTCCTTAGTGGTGGGCGTTAGGATTTAACTGAGCAAATGAAAATCTATAATTTAAGTGAAGAATTAAAAAACTTCAATAAATTAACGTTGTTATAGGGGAAAAAATTAATGGTTTTGAAGTATCTAGAAACTTTATAGCTATACAGTGTTCCCCTGTGACTACTAGGGGGATAAAGTATAGAAACAGCATTGCTTAGCAGCAAAAAAAAAAAGAAAAAAACCCAAAACCCCAAACCAAGAACCAGCTGCAGGACCAAAGAATGCTCAACTCCAGGGAGGGAGTGGGGGGGGAGAGAGAGAGAGAGAGAGAGAGAGAGAGAGAGAAAGAGAAAGAGAGAGAGAGAGAGAGAGAGAGAGAGAGAGAGAGGCAGGACCAAAGAATGCTCAACTCCAGGGAGGGAGTGGGGGGGGAGAGAGAGAGAGAGAGAGAGAGAGAGAGAGAAAGAGAGAGAGAGAGAGAGAGAGAAAGAAAGAGAGAGAGAGAGAGAGAGCGAGAGCGAGCGAGCGAGCGAGCGCTATGCGCCAGATCACCACCAGAGGGCAGGGTGGAATGGGATTTTCTGCACCTCTTAAAACTCCAGTTTTCAATAAGTCAATATTGACTCAACCACAAGAGAAAGGAAAAACCTAAGTCTTGATAGTGCCATGATTTTTTTTTAAACATCTTTATTGGAGTATAATTGCTTTACAATGTTGTGTTAGTTTCTGCTGTATAACAAAGTGAATCAGCTATACATATACATACATCCCCATATCCCCTCCCTCTTGCGTCTCCCTCCCACCCTCCCTATCCCACCCCTCTAGGTGGTCACAAAGCAGAGAGCTGATCTCCCTGTGGCTGCTTCCCACTAGCTATCCATTTTATGTTTGGTAGTGTATATATGTCCATGCCACTCTCTCACTTCGTCCCAGCTTACCCTTCCCCCTCCCCGTGTCCTCAAGTCCATTCTCTACGTCTGTGTCTTTATTCCTGTCTTGCCCCTCGGTTCTTCAGAACCTTTTTTTTCCCTTTAGATTCCATATATATATGTGTTAGCATATGGTATTTGTTTTTCTCTTTCTGACTTACTTCACTCTGTAGGACAGACTGCCATGATTTTTAAAATAACATCTATATAGCTCCATCTCCCTGCACCCCAAAGCAGTTTACGGGCTACACTGCTTTTGAAACTGGCTGTAAATATCACCACAGTTAATTTTGTTGAAACAGTATTATAACTTTATTAAACAAGAGAATGAGAGGTTTGAATAGCTTATCTTCCTCAGTGCAGTTAAATTCATGCTAGGTACATACTAATATACTACTGTCCTGCACTTCAGAGTAATCTGAATTTAGGATTACCAAGAACGACTTCTCAGCTAGGTTAGTAAGTCACATAAATTCACTGGCTTTAATCCATGTTCACATCCCCTATCTCCCAATCTCCTAAATGAAGTTCTTCCTGGCTCCGTTAGCTACAGGAATCTTCCTAAATCAAGTGAATAAGGAATTCCTGCTAAGTCTACAACCCTGAGGACAAAGGTAACCAAAAGAGTTCTTCCTCTTCTAGATACTAGTCATATGCTAGTGATCATCACATATTTTAGTAATACTAAGTGATTTAATCTTCAAGGTTAAAAGTGTTTCAAGACTAGAAAGACAGGTAACACGGACATAATAATTATTCTGTATAACAAAGCTCAACTTAACTCTTGAAATCCAGATGCAGTTTCAAAATACACTTAAGTACTTGTTTGAATTTCAATATTAGCTTCATTTATCATTGTAGCACAGTTTGGTTAAAAGTAAATTGTGAAAAATGAGGAGACAATGAAAAACTGTGAATACTCATTTTTAGTAAAAAAATGCTGTATATGCCCTATTTCTTTTTATGCTGAGAATAAAAAAGGTATCTAACTAATAAATAAACAAATGCAAATACAGCCTGAACAAGAAGACAGACGGGTTAAAAGTCACTAGAGGCAACCCAACACATATAAAACATCCAACTTATCGTACCCCATGTTCACTGCAGCATTACTTACAATAGCGAAAACGTGGGAGGAACCTAAGTGTCCATCGATGGATGAATGAAGAAAACGCAGTGCGTATATATATATGCAATGGAGTATTACTCAGTTATAAAATTTTAAAAAATCTTGCCATTTGCAAGAACACGGATGGACCTGGAGGGTGTTACACTCAGTGAACTAAGTCAGACAGGGAAAGACATATGCCATACGATCTCACTTATATTTGGAATCTAAAAGAACCCAAAAAAACCCGAGCTCACAGATACAGAGAACAGATTGGTGGCTGCCAGAGGTGGGCGGGGAGGGGGTGAAATGGGAGAAGGGGCATCAAAGAGTACAAACGTCCAGTTACAGAATAACTGCGTTCTGGGGATATAATGCACAGCATGGTGCCTAGAGTTAATAATACTGTACTGTACCGCTGAAAGTTTCTAAGAGAGGGGATCTTAAAAATTCTCATTATAAGAAAAAAAGTCTTGTAACTATGTGGGTGATGGATGTTAACCAGACTTACTGTGGTGATCATTTCACGATATATAAAAATATTGAATCATTACACTGTACACCTGAAATGTAATGTTGTATGTCAATTATATCTCATTAAAATTAAAAAATTTACAAGAAGTTACTGTGAAAGCCCTGAGGGAAAAACATTGTATTTATATGTATTACCTTTGAAATGCACATAAACAGGCATTTCAAAGGGAAGCAGAGCAATATTTCCACAGTTTTCTTAAGTCTTGGGCATGGATCCCACAAATTGTTGCACTGACATATATATATATACATATACATATACATATACATATATATATACACATATATATATATATCCCTTCCACTTATTTACAACCCACATTTTGTGATATCTTTTTGGTAACAAATATATAGCACTACTTTCCCTAATAGAAAATTTCAATTTGATATAACTTCAAGAATCATTTAGAATTTGCACTTTAAAACAATGCAGTAAAGTCATTAAGATTTCTCTATTAAAAAAAAACTATATGGAAATATTTTTTAAATCTTGAATTTTTAACACAGAATTTAATGTTATTTAATATTAATAATTTAATATTATTCAAATCAGATAATCAACTTAACTTTTGAAAAATCGGGACCAGAAGAGGTTTAAGTCAATATCAAATAGATCAAGATTGAATTTAATTTCTTTATTCATGCCTAAGTGACACATAATTTAGTATCTCTGAAACATACAAGATTCAAACTTCCTTTGACCAAGATTTTAATTTTAGTGTTACTTTTGAAAGCATCAAATTTAAGCCTTAATTCAAAATATAGTCAAAATAAAGAAAAAACTGTGTCTAACAATGATATACAGGTAAATATTTAACAATACTTCTGAATGGTATGTAAACAGACTTGACCAAATGTTCCATCCTGCAAAGAAATTAATTCATACTATATTTTTAGTAAAGAAACATACCAATTCTTTTACTCTGCTCTTTTCTAGACTGAAATCTAATTTGGTATCTGTTCGGACTTTGATCACTTCATCCTAGTGGGAGGGCAAACAACAAAGAAAGAGAGAAATCCGAAGTAAGAGATCCAAACTCTGAGGATGTGCGCCTTCCCTGCTGCTTCCACTGCTCCACCCAAAGGGGCTAAGGGGAAGGGGGGAAGGGGGGAAGGGGGAAAGGGCTGGGCCAGGGGCGCACACAGGAACGGAGCTGGAGACTAGCGGGGTCAGGAGACTGGCTAAGCGACGTCTGCAGTCAGCCCTGCTGGGACTTCCCAATTATATATACAAATAATCCCCCTTTGATGTTTAAGTCAGTCTAGAGTGGGTTATTGTTGCTTTTAACCTCAAGATTCCCAATGCAATCACCTTGTGAAATTTATGAATCAAGCTGTTCCTTGGACAACTTTGGAAAGCAGAGATGGACTCAAAAAAGTAAAATATTAAATTCTGGTTTAAGTAAAGTCTTCCTACTGACACTCATCAAAACTTTTTCTTCTTTAACATCAATGTCCTTTCGACTTAAAAAAAAATCAAACAGCTGGCACAGTCAGCAGTTTAAAATCACGTGTAGTTCTCTAAAGACAGTCTCTCCTAAGATAATCTAAGGGTTCCAGGTGGCTATTTTAGAACATTTTTTATTTAAAAATGACTTCATTCCTTCTAGATCGCAATTTTCTTAATGAATTTGGTTACAGACATCAGTAACTTATTCATTGGCTATGTTCTTGGTTAAATCTTCCAATGTGTACTTTCGAGACACATCACACAAATATTTAACACAGAATTAAGTTTTTAAGAATATATAAGTATTTCGGACATTATATTTATTACTAAGCTTATGTAATTATAAACAAGCAAGCAAACAGGAATGAAGATCTTACCATTACTTGTTGTTTTAACTGATGTAGTTCAAGTTTTATTTTCTAAAAACACATTAACAAGAAATGTCAAGGATATATTTAGAAGATTATGAAAAACATAATAAACAACCATTAGAACATGTATTTGTGAACAAGTTTTTTCCTCATTCAACACAAATTCGGCCACGTTCAGAATACAAGCATAACTGAATAGTCTCAGTGGCAGAAATGACTGTCGTGCCAGGATGGTACTACAATCATGGTGTGTCTTGAGATACGTCTTAATCCATCTTGAAGGCCACATAAAATTAGTCACACAGCAGTCTTCAATATATTCATCTCCCTTCAGAGCCCCTGCTTTAATTCCTCCTTCAATTTTTCTTTGAACTAATTCTGCCCTCAAATAACTGAGTTCCAGACAACTTTGACAGTTTCACAGTTTACCTTTTCCTAGCAAAAGAAGGATCTTTTGCTAGGCGGTTTCTTATAAGATTAAGACCAACAGATAATAAATGAACTTCCTTCATGGGACTTTAAATAGGGCTGAAAATAAAGGAAGACACGAAGATAGCACTTATTTAAACGCTGATCCCAAACACCACACTTGAAGAAACGAAGCGATATTTTACAGCAGCACTTATTCATAATAACCTCAAACTGGAAACAACTCTAATATACGTCGCAGTAGAATAACGCGGCATATTCCTATAATACTATGAACAATGCAAAAGAATGACCTATCACTGCAAGACACGCTGTGATTCCATCTGATAAAGTTCTGGAACAGCCAAACCACTCAATAGCCATGTTAGCCAGGATAATGGTTTCCGCTGCGGGAGGTGTGACCAGAAGGGGGCGTCTGCAGCACTTCTGGGGCACTGGTCTATTTTTTTTTTTAATATATATATTTTTTTATTTCTTGATTTGACTGATAGTCTATACTGAAAATTCATCGAGACGTACACTTGTTTGTACACTTCTGTGTGTGTATATCATATCTCAATGTCTTAATATAAAGCATTTGGTAAATATGAGTGGTTCTTTAATTTTACCTCATTTTCTGATCTGAGGGCTGAAAATTCACTCTTCTCCAAAATAATCATATCTTTTTTCACATTGGCAATCTGAGACATTATTTCCTGAAGAGTGATCTCCTGGGAAAAGAAAAACAAAACATATAACCTAGTCTGGCCTAGGAACTCTACCTCCTACTGTCTCTACCCAGTATCATCTTATTGAGAAACTAGAAGGACATGGGAACAAAGAAAGAGGTTCAGCAAGGTCCTCCTCTGTCTGAAAATGAGAAAAGAATAAGAACTCATTTCCAGTGTCGGCATCAAGTGAATCACAGTTAAAAGGGTGGCAGTCAGAGGACCAGCTGCTGTAATTCTAGCCACATCTCCATTTATTAAAGCACGGTTGACTAGAATAGTCAGTTTTCAAACATAAGTGATTCTGTAACAGCTGACTAAATAGCTTTGAATAAATATTTTTTATGCCACTGTAACCATCTGTCTCTCGTTTATGTTAAAATTACTATATGCTTTTCAACAGAATATTATCCCAAAACATATATTACAAATAACACTCATTAGATTTCAAATTTGCTCAAGTGCCCCAGCAAAGCTACCTGCTGCATCTTGGTGACCATATCTTTGTAGACGATATCCATGTTGGCCTCCATGATCTTGACCAAGGCAGAGACAATGATTTCTGCTTGTTGAGTAGTAAACCCTAGGCAAACACACAAAGACAGTCACTCAGGAGACTCTAGTTGCCAGAATTAAAAAATCCTTCATAGAAAGGGGGAGAATGCAAACTGACACATGCAAGTGGATGTCTGAATTCAGAAGCAGGTGGAAAGCCTAGTGTAGCAGGAGGGTAGAGTCTAGCCACAGGCTGTGATGTGTCTGTCACTTGGAACAAGTAGGACACATCGGAGTGTTTCCTCGTGTAAAATGAGGGATTGGGATGACTGAGCTCTGATGTCCCTCCTAGCCATCAAAAACCATGTTTTCAAAAAGAGAATGCATAATGACACAGGGGATGCCTGCAGTGCAAGGTCAAGTGAAAAGATGCAAGACTCAAAACTATAGATACAATTTATTTCTTCTGTAATTTAACAAAGATTCTAGGTAATTGTGTCTAAATTTTCTATAATGGATGTGACTTCCTTAATTTCAAAATGTATATGTTAGTAAAAAATAATTTACTTAAGTAGAGAAAGCTTATTTTATTTCCAGCACAAATCAGTCAAATCAGTGGCTATATAAATAATAATTCAGCTGTTAATTTACTTAATGTTAAAAGACAAAATTGGCTCTTATATTTTTCTTCCATAATTTTCCTCAATCACGAGTGGGGGGGGCTCAAACTGGAAAAAATATATTCTTTTATACTCAATAAATGCTGCTGAACTGAATTACCTAAAGACTCAACTCAGCAGTGCTACTGTTTTTAATAACTTTAGGTAGTAACATATTTCACATTGAAAATTGTAATTAAAATGCTTAATTTTAAATGCTTAAGATGCATAAGTCCCTGGAATACAATTCTTTCCGTTAAATACTTCCAGCTACGGGCTTCCCTGGTGACGCAGTGGTTGGGAGTCCGCCTGCCAATGCAGGGGACACGGGTTCGTGCCCCGGTCCGGGAAGATCCCACATGCCGCAGGGCGGCTGGGCCCGTGAGCCATGGCCGCTGAGCCTGCGCGTCCAGAGCCTGTGCTCCGCCACGGGAGAGGCCACAGCAGTGAGAGGCCCACGTACCGCAAAAAAAAAAAAAAAAAATACTTCCAGCTGTAAAAACTTCAGAAGAATTTACTGATTCTTGTAATTAATCCATGGCACATTTGTTTGGATAAAGTTATAACTGATTCAATTTGGATGAGATTAAGCATATTTTATAATAAAAAAAAGAAAGCAACAAATTTAAAGGAGACAAAAAGACCTCCAAAGACCTACTCTTTTCACTTTATTCAAAATCCTTTAATTTTCAATGTGTGGGTCATGAACAGCTAGAAAAAAATCACCCAAATGGGAACACTGTTTAACTCTGGTACTGGGAATCAGAGTAGCTTTTCTTGTTTCTTTTCTGTCTTCCTAATTTTTTAAAAATGAACATGTCTTTTGAAAATTTTAAAACTTATTAATAAGAGTTCATAGTTAAACATAATTAGGTTTGGGAATTATGAAGAACAGAAAGAGGGAGACCAAAGAGAACTTACACTGATAAGAAAAGAAACTTTAAAGCCTTATAATTTAGAACCACCTATAGGAGGAGAAAGGATAAGAAAAAGGAGAAGCCTGAAAACCTCCTGGGTTGCCATATGCAAATTAATTTTTTGTAGGAATGAGAGAACGGGACAGAATCAGGGCTAGTGAGATTACAGACACAGAGAAAGTTTTGTGAATCAAGGGACATAACTCTGGAGAGAAAAAGGGATAAAGGATGGAGCATTCCTTGAGGGGTCCTTCCTGGCCTTATCCTAACCCAGCCATCGCAGACACCCATCATTCATGTAAGCACCTTCACACCCTACATCCAGTGGGGTCTTCACATCACTGGTCTTGAAATATGCAAATATTCATGGGCCAGGGTTTGAAAATCAAGAAAAGCAGGCAGTACATATATTGAAACATCATATTTTAAACATTCAACATCTGCTATTTCTAATTTGTCAAAAATAAATAAATAAATGGATTTTGAAAGGGGGGAGGGGAAACAAATACCACCTCGCACTGGGAAACAGGATTTGGGACCACTGCAGCTACCTGGCCATAGTTAAGCGTAACTAAATTAATGATGTTCCTTTAATATCATCAAACATCTAGTGTATGTTGAGATGCCCCTATTATCTCTAAGATGTCTTTTTACAGTTGGTTACTTTGAATACAAGAACACAGGTCCATCAAAAAGAAAAAAGAAAAAGAAACAGAACGAAAGAAAAAGAAAAGTAGAAAGACTTCTGCTTAACAAGATAATTTTAGATGCCCCTCTTCTCACTTTTACTTTTCTTTTTTAAATTCTGAGCTGAAAGAAGTCTTGGTGAAAAAGGCTAACTGTTTCAAGTTTGAGAAGAAAAGCTGTAAAAATTATCACAGGGCATGTGACAGTTTTCCCAAAGTGCATTCAAGTACATTACTTAACACTCAAAGGGCTCTTTGGAATTCTTACCAAGGGAGAAATGGGAACTGAGAAGGCAGAAAGGACTGTGAGACCAAGCAGCTGGAACGTGGCAGAGCTCGAATCCAGAGCTGCTAACCGTCCCACATAAGCACAGAAAGATCCACCCCAACACAGTGTCCTGGGCATGTAAAGCACGTCTACACAGGGCAGCTTTTCAGATATGAACACACACAACAGGATGAATAACTATACAATAAAGTCAAAACACAGATTTATTTCAGACATAAGCTATGATATCTGAGATTCTGATTTGGAGAATATATGTGTCACAGTAGAGAGAATTATAATGTGTATTAAATTGTATATTTGTCTAGATAAGATTAAATATGAGAATGCTACCTATATATTAAGTGCACTTTCAATAACTCATACATGTCACAGCAATCTTTTACATTAGTTAACTCAACAGCAGTAAGAGAAAAAGTCTGAATATTTTTAAAAAATCACAAGTTGGAATTATCAATAATTGTTGCTCAGCAACATTTTAATTTCATAAAAATTTTAAAGCACACAAGATGCACAGGAATAAAACCATCACTTTCGTGCCTAGACAGCTGTCATAGGAATCATTCCTGAGCTTTGCTGGCTTATGTCTAATTTTTCACCTATAATACCATACTTCCAGAGTAATATTATAAACATACGCTTCCCTTGGACAAAGAGAGTATGTGGGAGAAAAGTCTCAATTGTATGGATGAAGCAAAAATGTCCTTAAACAAAAAACAAGGACTTAAAAAATGGAGACTGACCAAAAGATTACCTACAGACTTAAAAGTCAAAGAGAAATATGAGAAATTCGATAAGATCATAAGGGAAGTCCTAATTTATAGTGTTTTTCTATGGCACTGAGTAACCAAATGAGGATTACCATTTTCTTCGAGTAAACACACGAAGGCATGGGTGTCAAAGTAGAGCTTCCTACTCCGAGAAGAGGTGAAATCTCTCCTTTTGCTCTCCAGATGCAGGCTCCCAGCACAGACGCTAAGCTCTAGAATGGAAAGGACAATACAGTTCAAAACAGGTGGATGGTAAACAGGTGGATGTTTGATGGTAAACAAAAGCAACTCAGCACCATGAAAAAACAGGGCATACCTCAAAAGTCTATCTGGTTTTTTACAACAGCTTTATTGAGACATAACTTAGATACATATGCTTCACCCATTTCAAATGTATACTCCAGTTGTTTTCAGTATATTTACAGTGCTGTGCAACCATCCCACAATAAACTTCAGAACATTTTCATCATCCCCAAAGAAACCCTATACCCTCTAGCTATGCTCTAGCTATCACCCCCTCATCTTCCTACTTCCCCCCAGCAATCACTTATTTTCTGTCTCTATGAATTTGCCTACTCTGGACATTTCATTTGAATAGAATCATTAGGATATGTGATATTTTGTGACTGGTTTCTTTTACATACAGTGATACTTTCAAGGTTCACCCACCAGTGTAGTATGTCGGCATATTTCCTTTTATTGCCAAATAATATTTCATTGTATAGATATGCCAATTTTTTTTTTACCTCGTCATCAGTTGAAGGACTAACTGTATGAGGGTTCCAATTTCTCCCCATCCTCAACATTGTTATTATCTGTCTTTTTTATTACAATTATCCTATTGGGTGTAAAGTGGTATCTCATTGTAGTTTTGATTTGCATTTCCCTGATGGTTAATGACGTACATCTTTTCATGCACTTATTGGCCATTTGTATATCTTCTTTGGAGAAATATCCATTCAGACCCTTTGCCCATTTAAAAAATTTGGGTTATCTTTTTATTACTGAATTAAGAGCATTCTTTATACATTTTAGATACATGTTCCTTATCACATGTATGATTTGCAAATATTCCCGTTCTGTGGGTTGGCTTTTACCTTCTTGATGGTGCCTTTTGAAGCACATAACTTTTTAATTAAGTCCAATTTATCTTTTTCTTTTGTTCCTTATGCTTTTGGTGTCATATCTAAGAAACCACTGGCTGATCTGGGCACACAGAGATTTACATCTGTTTTCTCCTAAGAGTTTTGCAGTTTTAGGTCTCACATTTAGGTCTTTGATCCTTTTGAGTTGATTTCTGTATATGGTGTGAGATGGGAGTTCAACTTCATCCTTTTGCATGTGGAGGTCCAGTTGTCCCACACTATTTTCTCCCTTAAATTGTCTTGTGACTCTCATCAAAAATCAACTGACTATAAGTGGGAGGATCTATCTGTGGATTCTCCATTCTATGCCATTGATTTATATGTCTGCCCTTCTGCCAGTGCCACATGTTCTTGATTACTTGTAACTCTGTAGTAAGTTTTGACATTAGGAAGTGAGTCCTCCAACTTTGTTCTTTTTCAAGATTGTTTTGGCTATTCTGAGTCCCTTGCATTTCCATGTGAATTTTAGGATCAGTTTATCAATTTCTGCAAAGAAGCCACTTGAAACTTTGATAGAGATTGTGTTGAATCTGTAGGTCAGTTTGGGGGAGTACTGCCATCTTAACAATACTAAATTCTTCCAACCATGAACTTGGGATGTCTCTCCATTTATTTAGGTCTTTAATTTCTTTAATAATGTTATACATATTTCAGAGTATAACTTTTGTGCTTTTTTTGGGTGAAATTTAAGTATTTTATTCCTTTTGATGCTACTGTAAAGGGAATTGTTTTTTAGATTTTTCGTTGCATAGAAATACAACTGACTTTTGTTTTTGTACAATTTGTATATTGATCTTGTATCCTGCAATCTTGCTAAATTTGTTCATAAGCTTTAATAGTTTTTTTAGTGAATTCCTTAGAGTTTTCTATGTACCAGGTCATGTCATCTGTGAACAGTGATAATTTACTCCTTTTACAATCTGGATGCCTTTTCATTTTTTTGCCTAACTGCCCCGGCTAGAACTTCTAGTAGAGTGTTGAACGGAATGGTGACAGCAGACATCCTTGCTCCGGACTTTGGAGGGAAAACACTCCTTCTTTCACCATTAAGTATGATGGTAGCTGTGAGTATTTCAGATGCCCTTTATAAGGTGAGGCGGGTCCCTTCTGTTCCAAACTTGTCAAGTGTTCTTTAACACGAAGAGGTATGGAATTCTGTCAAATTCTTTGTCTTTTGTGATGATCACGTAGTTTCTCTCCTGTATGCTGTGGATGTGGCGTACTACATGAATAGATTTTTCAGATGTTAAGTGAACCTGCTATTCCTGAGACAGAATCCCACTTGGTCATGGTATATACTCCTTTTTACATATTGCTGGATTTGGTTTGCTAGTGTTTTCATAAAGATATTGGTCTGTAGTTTTCTTTCCTTGTCTTTGCAAAAGCCTACCTTTGGAGAGATGTGTTCTAACAATTTACATATTACCTTTGCTATGGATTTCTGTGAGTTTAACCACAGATCCAATCTGTTTTGTAAACCTGTTTCAAGGTGCTCATTTGAAGGAGGTAGATAGTAATGGTTTCCTGGCTTTTGTATTCCACAAACCACAAAAAACAGCTTTAAAAAAACAGAACAATTGCAATACAAACTTGTAATTTTGTCAAGAAAGGACATTTAAACATAATACCTCCTTACAATCACACTAAAAAAGGCATTTTGACAGAAAATGAGAGATGGATGATATAAAATAAAAAAATCTTTCATTTAAATGTAATAAACATAGCTATATAAAAATCTTGCTTCATACTTGTTCTTACTTTTCCATGATGCCAGGTGTTGTAGAAGAGTGGGAGAAGACAGAATAGTCATCTACTAACTCAAAGTTCAAAGGTTTTCTCAGTACCTGTCCTAAATGACCAGAAAAATACTTCAGCTAATCAACTCTTATTCTCAACCCGTAAACACTCAAAGGAAATTCCAAGTAAGCAAAAAATGTGACATGGACAGGACCCTACAGACCTGCTGCTTTTCTGTAAGACGACAGCAGTGGTTCCCAAATTACTAGCAACGTGGAAGGAGTGGGGTGGCTGTGGTCACAGTCTGCACCAAGGTAAGTACCAGAGAGCCAGGAATCACTCTGTACCAAACACGGTTTGCAGACTGACAAAATATAAAATGCAACAACTCGTGTATGCATGTGTGTGTTTAATGGTTAAAAAAAAAGATGGGCCGGATGGTGTTTAGATTCAAAGAAGCACTAGCCTATAGTGTAAGGCCCTTGGCAAGGCACACAAAGCCTGTCCTAATTTAGCCACTTATCGTTTCAGCTTTTGTTCTAGCCACCTAAACTATTCTGTTTACTGCACGTGCAGACCTTGGTACTCCATCCTTAAGGTTGGCTTGCTCCCCTTTCTCAACTGGTAAGTTTTAAGCATCCTTTTTACCCTTCCTCATCCAATGTGACAACGTGGTAAGCATCCATTATGTTCCGGGCAGGGCACTATGCTACCCTGTAAGGTTCTTTCTGCTCCCTCCTCCCAGGTCAGGGAGCAACCTTTATTGCTTCCTTATCTGTGTTCTCAGCCCGGTACAGATAGCTCTACCACAGCACTTACGTTTATTCCCATGTCTGTATATTAGTCCAAGCTCCCCCAGAGCGGCCAGTTACTTTTGTGTCACTAGGAGAGGGCCTGGTATACTGCAGGCCAGAAATAACTTAAAAGAAAATTCAATTGTAAGAATTCTAAGATCCAAATCTAGAGACTATATAGAAAGAGAGTTTGAGATGAACCCCCTTCTGCTCCTCACCTATGGTCTTCCCTTTTCACGTTAAGGGCGCTCACTTAAATCTGGCACCTCTTTTTCCATCCTTTATCTCCAGCCCTGGGCCTCCATGAGAAGAGACCCTGACACAGAACAGCCCGAGCTGGATGGTAGATAGATGAATGAATGAATGATTGTACCTCTTACAGGTGCAATGTATAATATATATACATATATATAAATATATATGTATATGTATAAGTCTCTTTACAAGCTACCCTGCCCACTTCAGAACCGTGCTGGACTGTCCCGTGGGTCAGGGAGCTTGAGAACATCTGGGTCTCGAACTGGCTTGGGAAAATTGATGGGATTATTCTAGTCCCAAATTCCTTTTTTCTAATAACAATAATCATTCATGTGATTTAAAACAAAACTGCAGGCAAGCTTATTTCAAAGATATATTGTGGGCTGAAAAGAGGAGAAAGGGCCTAGTCACTCGTCACTTGGCCCTCAACTCTGGCTGATGGAGGGTGAATTCCGTCTTGCCTCTATCACAGGGCAGCGCCTGGGACACAGCAGTACTCTGGCACTGGGAACACCTCTGACTCACTTTTCCTCCTTTATTGTGACAACAAAACGAGGCCCAAGAACTATGAATTCCCACTAATAACCGGGAAACAAGTAAAGAGAGCTATGTTAAAGTGTAATATGTAATTCTCCTTTTGGGGGGCCATCAGCATATCAAAAGGATGTGAAAACACACACACTATTTGAGCCCAAAGCTAGCCCTGGACAGGGGAGGAAACTGAGCACAAATTTCCTATTCATAAACATCCTTAAGTCTAAGTAGCTCTACTGAGAACCCTGGACACCAAACAGACCACTAGCCTGAAGACAAAGGGTCAAAATTCTCATTAGCTGATGGAATTATGAGAGGAAACCAAATCACAAATTACCAGTTTGTCAAAAAAAGAGCAACAAAAGGCAAAGTACAGAAATAAAGACTCACAGGTACTGCAGGACACTGACAGAGTTCACCACTCATTTCCCAGCCTCTGGACATAAAGCTGCTTTCACTCTTTGCACTACCAACCAGTTTCTCCCCCAGCCAAAGGTATTTTTTTTTTCAGTACGCGGGCCTCTCACAGCTGTGGCCTCTCCCGTTGCGGAGCACAGGCTCCGGACGCGCAGGCTCAGCGGCCATGGCTCACGGGCCCAGCCGCTCCGCGGCATGTGGGATCCTCCCGGACCGGGGCACGAACCCGCGTCCCCTGCATCGGCAGGCGGACTCTCAACCACTGCGCCACCAGGGAAGCCCCGCCAAAGGTATTCTTAAATTTTAGATGCAACTAACATTTACCGAGCATGTCTGTTGAGAAAAACGTTTTCTTAAATAGCCATCAGTGTAGTTACTGAGAGCCACTGATGGATATGCATAGACTATCCAAAGTTAGATTTTTGCCAAGTTTGCTAATTAATAAGGATTCTCCCGGATGATTTTTTAATCGGCAATTTGTAATCTAGTAAACTGAGTCTAATCTCATGCAGGCCGTGACTGCTCTCACCTCCTTAAAGTATTTAATGAAATGCCAACTTCTCAATGAAGCAAACTTATTCCGAGGACTCCATTTAAATTAGCAACTGAAGGCCCACTCCACCTCCTAACCTTTACCCCCTCTATTTTTTCCGACAACATTTACCAGATATTATTATATATGTATATATATTAATCTCCTCTGCTACAATTAAGCGCCAAGAAGGAAAAGAGTTTCCTGACTGATAACCATTCCGAGTTCCCAGAAAAGTGCCAGGCAGAGTAATGAACCCACGAGAGTTTGCAATTAAATTGTGAAACAATCCCTTCGTCTCCCAGAGCTTCGAGCCTCAACTTGCCAGCTTCCTGCACACCCCTTCACCCGAGCCCCCAAACGCTGTACACCCGACAAAACGGCTCTACAAACGCGCGTGCGCTATGCCCGCACGCACCGCCCCCAACCCCACCCCGCCGCAGCCCATCACGCTTTGCGCCAGACACCTGGTGCCCGCGTTCCGAATAATTCGGGTCTTTTCACCCGAGGAAGCCCAGGTTTGCGTGGCCCAGAAGGCGGGACCAGACAGACCTTCATCCCCACGCCCAGAGGAGCCCGGCGACCTCGGCTGACCCGCCCAGCTTCCGCCGCCCCGGCCCTCACCTCTCCTGGAGGAAGCGAGGGCGGCCACCTGGCCGAGGCACAGGTGGAGCGCGCCCGCCGCCCAGGTGACGCCCGGGGCCAGGCCCGGCTGGCACCTCCTCGCGCAGCCGCGCCCCGCCGGGGCAGCCGAGGGCCCGGCGCGCGAGCGCTCCCAGTCCGCCAGCGGCCGGCGCGGGGAGGCAGCAGCCAGGCGCGGGGAGGGCAGCAGCAGGAGGAGGAGCAGCGGGGAGGCACGTGACGCGCCGCCGCGGGCCGCCGGGGCGCGGGGGCGCAGCGCCCCCAGACCGCCGAGGAGCCCGGGCAGGAGGTGGCGCGTGGGGACGCCGCGGCCTCCGGGGCCTCCACCGCGGCCGGCGACCAGGGAGAGCAGAAGCCGCCGGCGGCGCTTCGGCCTCTCGTTTGTGACGGAGCCGCAGTCCATCCCTGACGCGGTCACTGGCCCGCGAACGCGCTCATGCCGGTCACGCGCGGCCCCAGCCAGACACCGACGGCAGGAGCGAGCGTGGGCGATAGTACCGAGCTTGCGCTTTACTGCCGGATGGGCGGGGCTCCGGGCATTCTCCGGGGGCGGAGCTGAGCGGCTAGGCGGGGCTCCGGGCTCGCGCCGGGGGCGGGACTGGGCTCCCAGTGCGCGCTGGGGGAGGGGCTGGGCGGCGGGCGCCCGGGGCGGTGCAGAGATCATCCCGCGGAGCAGGCACCCCGGGAGAGGCGAGTCTGGTCCAGAGCGAGCACCCGGCCCGCTCGGTGTAGGCGACTGGGAAGACCAGGAGGTGGGTGTGGACCGAGGGCGGAACTGGAATGAGCTCGGCGCTGCCACGATTTGCATATTTATAAGGACGTACACGGATGTCCTTATAAAGACATAGTTACCCTGGCGCCCTTCAGAAGCCCATGAAAAGTCCGTGCACCACCGGGCTACCCTGGGTTTTCCAGACTTTCCCCGTCCGAAGTCCCCCAGTGTGTTATCTCTGGGGTGCATTTTAAGGAATTATTAACAGGGCCGAGGGAACAGCGCTTATATAGTCCACACATTTAAATCTAAACTTTCAGAGCTTGTTTCCGGATTAGTGTATCATAGGATTAAAAAATCTCAATCTTGGAATTTCAAACGTAGGGCCTTGAGTTTTAAATGAGACCTACTGGTATAAAAAGATATCTGAGACTAGCGGCGTTCAGTTCAGTGAGCTTTTTGAATGCCTACTGCACCTGTCTCAGTTACTGGTCCGTTGTGTGAACTCTGTACTGTTTCTTGAATGAAGGAATGAAATGCATAAGGCACCAGCCTAGAAGATACAAAGAAAAATGAGATTGTCCTTGTCCTCTAGGAGTGGTTTTCTTACCCACCCATATGTGTACAATACATGAGGGAAGAAGAATGTGTTATGAGCCATAAGAGAGCTACAAAGTGCTGGTAAGAGAGAAGAGAGGGCATATGGCTGTGGAAATGGCTATCAACATATAAAGAATTAAAAATATTAAGGTGCAAGTAGACACTTTCATAAAAGGTTAGTAGGAATTATACATTTGTAGAACTGGTAGGGAAAGCAATTTAGCAATATGTACAAAAGTGTTTTATGGTTGTAAATTTTGCTCAAGTCACCCAACTCTGAAAATTTAACCTAAGAGAATAGTCCAAAATATTAAAAATCTACTAGATTGGACCATAGGAACTTGCCATTTTTATAGGTCGAAATGTTGAAGATTGGTAATTTCATTTGGATCAACCTAATATATGCACAAAGATATTCATTGTATCATAGTTTATGATTGTGAAAAAATGGAAAAAAACAAATGTCCAACGTTAGAGGACTGGTTAAATAAACAGTGGCACAAACTTTATTTAATGAAAGCCCTTTGTAATTTTTTGAGGTTGAGGTATAATTTGCATGTAATAAACATCCACAGATCTTACTTCGATTTGATGATTTTTAACAATTATATACCTCATGTAACCACCACCCAAACAAGATATAGAACATGTTTGTTTTGCCACGCTGCATGGCTTGTGGGATCTTCCTTCCTCGACCAGGGATTGAACCCCGGCCCTCGGCAGTGAGGGCATGGAGTCCTAATCACTGGCCCACCAGGGAATTGCCTAATTTGGTCTGTTCTTGAACTTCATATAAATGGGATCATACAATAAGCATTGCCTTTCATCTGACTTCCTTCTGTCTTGTGTCTGTCTTCAATGTAATAGCTGGGAGATTCATCTATGTTGTTTTATCAGTAATTAGTTCCTTTCTGTTGTTGAGTAGTATTCCGTTGTATAACTGTGCCACAGTTTGGTCATCCACTCTCCTATTGACAGCATTTATTTTGTTTCCAGTTTTGGGGTGTTATGAATAAGGCCATTACGAACATTTTTGCATAAGTCTTTGTGTGGACATATGTAATTTATCCCTTGTTAAAGAAAAAATTAGTCAACTACAATTTTTTTGTGGTTTTTTTTTTTTGTTTTTTTTTTAAGAAGATGTTGGGGGTAGGAGTTTATTAATTAATTTATTTATTTTTGCTGTGTTGGGTCTTCGTTTCTGTGCGGGGGCCGCTCTTCATCGCGGTGCGCGGGCCTCTCACTACCGCGGCCTCTCTTGTTGCGGAGCACAGGCTCCAGACGCGCAGGCTCAGTGGCTGTGGCTCATGGGCCTAGTTGCTCTGTGGCATGTGGGATCCTCCCAGACCAGGGCTCGAACCCATGTCCCCTGCATTAGCAGGCAGATTCTCAACCACTGCACCACCAGGGAAGCCCTCAACTACACTTTTTGAAGTCCAGTAAAGAAGGCTTTATTTAAGGGAGGTGGACTGTCTCATTAGGTACGGGGACCACTGTGCTGGAATGTTGTAGTGGCAGGGAGAGAGAATGGGATCAACTTGGAAATCAGCTGGGGCAGGTGGGAATTTATAGCCAAGGAGCAGTGTGGGGAGCAGTGGATGGGAAATTACTAAGAGGAAACATCGGGAGTAAGGGGGATTTGGGCTAAACCAGCTAACAGGACTCTTGCTGAAGAGGGGCCAGTGTGATCGGACATCGCACAGAGGATGGTAGAGGATGAGGAACCCGACCAATTATGGAGGGTGATCAGACACCTTCTTTCCTTTGGCTCCCGCGCTCCAGTTTTCCATGGGGAGCCATTCTTCCCCGCTCTTAGCCCATGTGGTTTGGGCGGGCCAGTCTTCCTCCAGGCCCCAGGCGTGAGCATGTCACCCAGTCAGAGTCGATGAGCTTCAATTCTAGGATTTTTCTAGGAGTTATTGGAAAAAGAAGGTCACATTTTATTGTGATACAGATTTTGAACCTTGAGCCGTTGGGGCTACTACATGGCCTGAGACTGAAGCTATTATGGAGAAAGGGGATCTGAAAGACAAGAAATGCTCCTGGCTCTAGCTCAGCCTGAAATCGACGTTTTTATTTATATAACCAATAAACTGCTTTTGTTTAGAATAGCTAGAGAAAGGTTTCTGCCTCTTATCCTGACTAATACTAGAAACAGAAATCTAAAGCCCACATGAAAAAGAAGTATCAACAAATTAAGACTTCAGGCAGGGGCCAAACAACCCCCAGGGCTCAGGACTTTCTGACAAAGTTGGACTGGAGAATAAGCTTGGACATGGGGCCAAAGTGGGGCCCTCCTACTGTCTCCCCACGTCTGGACCTGGGGACCTGCCATGAGCAGAGTTGGGTTCACAGAGCAGACCCTCTGACATCCACCAGCTGTGAGGTCTCTAGGTGGGCCTCACACACTCTGAGGTCACCAGGAGAAAGGAGAGGAAGGATGACAGAGCTGTCGCTGGAAGCTCTGGGCCTGCCCAGTGTGTACTTACCAGGAGGTGGCAGAAAGGTGACAAATATAACTACAAAGTAAAGGGTCAGGGATAAAGAGACCTCTATGGTAGTGAGGTTTCTATATTGCACCTGAAGTGCTAAAATACTGATTCTAAATAGGTTTAGAAAAGTTAAATATGTACATTGTATTCCCTAGAGTAATCAATAAACATATTATCCAAAGAGATATAGTCCAAACACACAATAGATAAAATGTAATAATAAAAAATGTTCAAATAACCCAAAAGGAGACAGGAAAGGAAAAAATGGAAGATCCAAAAACAGAGGGAACAAATTGAAAGCAAATAGTAAAATGGTAGACCTAAATCCAAACATAGTAATAATTATACGCAATGTAAATGATCTATACCAGAGAAAATCAAGCTAAAATACTGTTAAATAAAATATGTTCTATCCTTCTTCCTTGTGAAGAGTAGCAGACTATGCCACCCCCAAATATACCACTTTGGCATGAAGATTATTTTGAGCTGAAGGCAATTGAGAAAAAGTAGATACAAGAAAATCTCTCTACTCTTCCCCTGTTGGCCTAAAAGCAGGACGTAAATTTGTAAAGTTGTCCCCCCTCCTCTCTCTACTAGGAAGGACAGAAGGTAATCACCGGAGAGAACCCTTACCAGCCCAGAGACAGAATCAGAGGAATCTATATAGTAAACTCACTCAGACTAGCCCTTATCTACCATTATTCCCCATGTATTTGCCTTCCCACAATTTGCTGCCCTAGGAACTCAAAGTCCTTTTCCTTTGTGTTGCCATTTCTCTACAAAATTATTGTTCTTTGCTAAGATACTATGTGAGCCCAAGTTCTAACCACTCCTCTGTGTTAATCCTCTCTGAGTACTCTCCGGTGAATGAGCTTTGTACATGTTAATAAGCTTCTGTTTGTTTCTCTCTTGTAAATCTGTCTTTTTTAATCAGCCTAATATATGGGGCCCCAGCCAATGAATCTAAGATGGGAAGAGGGAAAACTGTTTTTCTTCCCTTACACTTGACAAATATACTTTCAAACTGGAAAAATAGAAAATATGTGTAAAAGTCATGATTTTTCATGGTTTTGTATGGTTTTTACATGACTGAAACTTGGCAAGATATTAAAGATGATGAATGCAATTATCATTGGGCACATTTGAGTGTTCTGTTCTTTGGCCATCAATGCTTAGATGAGTACTGAAATAAAGACTCTCCTAGATCATCTATTTTTGTCTACTCTATGAAATTGATTTCAGCAAAATCACTAATTATCTCAATATAATGAAGATTTTCACATAGTTTGTTTTCTTAGGATAGGAAAGATCTAAAGGATTAAAACGTAAAATGTACTCAAATTGAACAAAAGTTGAATGATTTACATCAAAAACATAAAGTAAATGTAAAAAATTTAAAAACAAATTGCTTTGATGATTTTTATTTTCTTCTAAAATATATAAATTTCTCTTTTAAAAGACAAAAATAGGGCTTCCCTGGTGGCGCAGTGATTGAGAGTCCGCCTGCTGATGCAGCGGACACGGGTTCGTGCCCCGATCCGCGAAGATCCCACATGCCGCGGAGCGGCTAGGCCCGTGAGCCATGGCCAATGAGCCTGCGCGTCCGGAGCCTGTGCTCCGCAACGGGAGAGGCCACAACAGTGAGAGGCCCGCGTACCGCAAAAAAAAACCCCAAAAAAACCCAACAAAACAAAGACAAAAATAATTACAGTTAACAAAAATCAAAATTAAAGTTGACATTTTAATTTAATATTTACAAATTTTAATATAATCATAGTAAATCTTGTATTGAAAAACTATTTGCAGTTTTAGTTTTTCATGTCCACATAGTTACCAATGTAAAGAATTAGAATCATGCTTCACATATGTCATGTCTTGAGTGTATGTATGTACACACTTAAGAATAATATATAATTATTTAATACTGCAGAATGTTCTTTGGATGCCATGTGCAACAGCTGTGAATAATGTCAACCAAAAAAGAAAAAAAAAAAAAACACAGAAGGCCTACATCTGACACCATGTAATGTCAACCAAGAAAACCTGCAGAAGGCTGCAAATAAAAAAAGAGTTTATTTATGGTCTTAAAAATTGCAATTTGGGAGACACAGATTTGGGTAAAACCAAAAGAGTGTTCCAAGGAAGAGAAAGAGTCAGGGGCTTCTAAAGGCAAAATCCATGAGACTGTACTCTAATACAGGAAAGGAAATATTTGTCCTTAAGGGATGGCTGTCAGAAGTTACTTTAGGGGAAGGGTCCATGAGTATCCCGAGTTTCTAGCAAATGTTCTGGACTCCTTTGTTAGGACAATAAATGGTCAAAAGACCGGATTCCATCCAGGCTGAGATGTGCATAGGTCACACGTCCTCAGTGGCCTTCTGGCTCCATTTTAGGGAGCTCTTTTAGCAATATTGACTCCATTTTGATTTTCCTTTCGTATTAATCCCCTGATTTTTTAGTATCTCCCAAACCAATGAATTAGATGCAAAGAGAAATGACAAAATGGAAGCTTGGCCTACTGGGAAGCAGTATTTTGTTAGACAAGAATCTAATGGATTCATGATATCTGAGACTATTTGATATGCTAATTAATTGGTCCTTTATTTTTCCTAAACACGTCAGCTCAAATCCTGCTCATATTCTCAACCAGTGGCCATCTCTGAGGTTGGCAGAGGCACACGAACCTTCATGGCATTTGACATTCTTTAATGCATTTGAAGAAATGTTTCCTTGGGGCCTGAGAAGTATTACTTATGAAGCAGAGTTTAAGGCTATGGATTTCACGGTGCCAGAACAGAGCACTGGAGGTGCCCGTGTGTTCTTTAAAGTTTGTTTTCCTGGATGTTTGGAACATTTGTGAGATCACCAGCACTCTAAAGATCAGGGTCCCGGGCAGGGATCTCTTTTGCTTGTGTGTAAGGGTGTATATAAGAAACAGAATTTATTCAGCTATACTTCAAAAAAAAAAAAAGAAAAGAGAAGAAACAATTTATTAGTTAGGTATGCTTTCTGTCTTTATTTTGTTTGTGTAGAATTACACATCTCTCTTTTCATATCATTGCTTTGTGTTTCATCTTGTCTTTGAGTTCGTGGGGTTTTAAAAAATTAATTAATTAATTAATTTTTGGCTGCGTTGGGTCTTCGTTGCTGTGCACGGGCTTTCTCTGGTTGCGGCGAGCGGAGGCTGCTCTGCGGTGCGCGGGCTTCTCACTGCGGTGTGGCTTCTCTTGTTGCGGAGCACAGGCTCTAGGCGCGCGGGCTTCAGTACTTGTGACTCGGGGCTCTAGAGCGCAGGCTCAGTAGTTGTGGCGCACGGGCTTACTTGCTCTGCGGCATGTGGGATCTTCACGGACCAGGGCTCAAACCCGTGTCCCCTGCAGGCGGATTCTTAACCACTGCGCCACCAGGGAAGCCCTTGTGTTTTATAGAATTCATATTTTTATTGAGTTGTTTTATAGCAAAGGCATTATAGATAATTCTCTTCTTGAGTTATATTTTCTTTGATACTGGGTTCTGTGTCTTTATTTCTAATCTTGTTTGTTTCCTTCTCCTTTAAAAAATATATTTTCATAACACATAGTGTGTTTTCACCTTCTTAATACTTAAGGTAGGCAACTCTATCCAGACCTTCAATTTGCTTCGATGTGGATGAACTCATCACAAATCTTTTCTCATTTTGATGTGAGACCTGTTTGTCTCACTGTCTGAACTTCAGCATGAGGGCGTGGTTCTCGTGCTCTATCCACTTTTCCATAGCCTAAAGCTGTAACATTGATGGGAGAGAGCTCAGATGTAATTGCCTCCGGCCTTTCTTGGAGAGATTGGACTCTAAAATCTTTTTGAGGTTTTATTAAGTATCTTGCTATAGACTTTGCTTCACCACAATGGGTTGGATGTTGAGGAAGAGGTAATGGAGGAGTAATTCTATTTCCATTAGAAGGAAAAATTTCCTCAAGTGTATGTTTCTGTTAGAGTCAAACCTGCCTATTCAAGCCCTCATTTTACTTGCCTTCCCCCAGTAGCTGGAAAATAGCATTTTTGGAAGATTAGTCTTGCATCAGTTGTCAACATGGATTGAAATGGAGGAGATTGGAGTCAGGGAGAGCAAAGAGGTAACTCTTATGGTAATGTTGGTGAGAAATGAATTAGGTTGAAACTGAGTATGAAGGGCAAAAAGTAAAACATTTGAGGGGAAAAAACCGCCACAAATCTATGGTGACAGAAGAGACAAGATAACTAAGGATTGAAAATATTCAAAGTTTATATATTTAAACTTGGAGACTGAAAGATTGATAATGCTATCTGCTGAAAACTGTATTGATTTTTTTTAAATGTGCAGGAAAAGATTAGCTCAGTTTGGGTATACAACTATTCAAAAGTGAAAAAGAAAGCTATGTGTTATTGATTACATATAATCAATAATAATAAACATAGTATATATAATCAATGTATTATTAATATAATAATAGTATGTGTTACTATCATGTAGTAGAATATATATACTATATATTATTATATATAGAGAGTAATATATATGTTATTCTAGAAGCATGTATTAAAATATTTAACACATACTTCGCAGGGGGGTTTATAGATGGATTTATTTATTTTTCTTTGTACTTTCCTTTATTTTTCAACTTTTCTACAAATGAACATGTATTCCTTTTATAATACAGAAGAAGTTGCAAAAAAGGGAGATATTAAAGTGTATAGTACTATATTTTATGCAACTTGCCATGAAAAATTATTAAACAGTGTTTTTAAAAAAAACCTTGACCAGAGAAGCTTCAGTGCTACTGAGCATTTCAAATGCGGCTGGTCCAAACTGAGAAGAGCTGTAAGTGTAAAATACAAAATGAGGGACTTCCCTGGTGGCACAGTGGTTAAGAATCTGCCTACCAATGCAGGGGACACGGGTTCGACCCCTGGTCTAGGAAGATCCCACATGCTGCAGAGCAACTAAGCCCGTATGCCACAACTACTGAGCCTGAGCACTAGAGCCCTCGAGCCACAACTATTGAGCCCGCATGCCACAACTACTGAAACCCATGCACCTAGAGCCCGTGCTCTGCAACAAGAGAAGCCACCGCAATGAGAAGCCCACGCACTGCAATGAAGAGTCTCCCCGGCTCGTCGCAACTAGAGAAAGCCCGCGCGCAGCAACGAAAACCCCAATGCAACCAAAAATAAAATAAATTAATTAAAAAACAAAATGAGCTTCAAAGATTTACTGCAAAAAAAAAAAAAAAGAATACAAAATATCGCCTGCATTTTTAGACATTGGTTACACATTGAAATGATAATTTTGGATATATTAGGTTAAATGAAATACATTATTAATATTAACTCCATGTATTTCTTTTTATCTTTTTTAAACATGCATATTAAAAGAAACCTTTAAATTACATGTGTGGTTTGCATTTGTGACTATGCTTTTATGAGGCAGTGCTGGTCTGTATTTCATCCAACTTATTTATTTATTTATATTTTTATTATTTATATTGATTTTATTTATCTATTTATTTTTTATTTTATTTATTTATATTTTGGGCCACGCCTTGCGGCATATGAGATCTTAGTTCCCTGACCAGGGATTGAGCCCATGCCCTCTGCATTGAGAGCTCAGAGTCTTAACCACTGGACCGACAGGGAAGTCCCCATCATCCAATTTTTAATAAACCAGCGAAAACCAAGTGACTTCAAGTGCTCTATTTTCCAGTGTCAACTATTTCTGTACCATTTGATAAAAGGTGTTACCCTCTCTGAGCCATATTTACTCACACTTCTGACATCAGATGTGTGGGGAGTTTTTCCACACTGACTTTCTCCAACTCTCCAGGCACCAACTAGGTGTCTTATAATTCAGTTCAACAACTCTGGGAGTTAGTGTCAGACTACACGTATTTCAGAGCTCAGTCCCACAAGACGGTCCCCACTTCAGGTACCAATTACAAATCTCAGATTGTACCTGTTTGTACTGCTCTTTTATATAAGAGACTTGAGCATCCGTGGATTTTGGTATCCACAAAGTCCCAGAACCAATCCCCTGTGGATACCAAGGGATGGCTGTACTTCTGCCTAAATAAATGGCTCTCTTCACCAACCCAGGTGCCGTCTGGATTCTGTTATTTAGGGGGTTTTATGGAGCCTTCATTACTTAGGCATGATTGATTAATTTCATTGGCCATTGGTGATTGTCTCAACCTCTAGCCCCTCTCCCCTTCCATGCCTTGGTCTTTCTGGAGACCAGCTCCCATCCTGAAGCTATCCAGGGGCCCCCAGCCACCAGTCAGCTCAGCCCACAAAAGGCACTCATCACTTTGGATATCCCAAGGGCTTTATGTGCCAGGAACTGGGGACAAAGACCAAAGGTATGTATTTCTTATTGTGTCACACCCTCCATCCTATCTACTAACAGCATCTAGTTCCTCTTTCTGCTTCTTCCCAGAGTGTACTGGATTTGGGACAAACCCAGAATGAATCCACAGAGCAGGGGTCTTGCTGCTGGAACTTGTCATCTCATCATTCTTGGGAATGGTATTCATTTTGCTGTTGGTCACTACTCCCCCACCCCTTTTCATTCCTTCTCCACAACAGTGCTAGTATGAGGCTTTTTTGACTAACAGATGTTTGTGAAGTTTCAGAGGATAACTACAGCAAAAGCAGAAAATGACCTCAAATGATAACGCTCTCCCTGTACGTTTTCCCGTCACCCTCGTGAGAGGGAGTTTCTCCCTCCATCAGCAAGCTCTGCCCGCACTGTGCACCACCCTGCCACCCCTACCTTCTTTCTTCTGGAGTCCATGTCCCTTCCTCATAGCCCTGCCTGACAACTTCAGACTTTCTTGAGACTTTATCGTGTAGAGTATTTTGTCTAAACATTTTCCATATAGACTCTGCCCAGGCAACTTTGCATTTCAAAACCAGATGGACCCCTTCTGGGTTTTTCTAGAAGGTTAAACTCTGCAAATTTCCATGAGATCTTTACAGTAATTGAAATTCATTAGGTTATGCTAGTTTTATTTATGGAGAGACAGGTGGTGTAAGTCTCATTACGAGCCAAGCTCTGTTGTATTAACAATTCTCAGGTAACAGACAGACTTTTGTCCTGGAATGTTGTCTGTCTTCCAACAATTATGATCTAACAGCTATTATTCCAAAAATTAAGATCTATTTGCAGAATAGCATAGTGGTTAAGATCATGGGTGCCCACTCTAACATTTACTGTGTGACCTAAGGTGAATTTCTTTCTTGTTCTCACACTGAATTATCCCATTCTTAAAGAGAATTCTGTCATAATAATACCATCTACCTCTTAGGTAGGATTAAAATGAACGGTCAAAAGTTACTAATGTGCATGGTCTATAGTATGTGATCAATAAATAGCACTTATTTTGTTTATTAATATTGTATAAGAATCCAAGGAATCTGAGGTAATAAGAGATTTATACCTCTGTAATGTAGTGTATCTTTTAGAAATGCTTTTGGTTGTAGATAACAGAAAATTTGACCTATGGTAGCTCCCAACAATTAAGAGTTTATTTAACTTACAGAATCCAATTGGAGATTGGCAATTTGGGGTTGATACTGTTCTTCAATGTCATGAAGGACCCAGACTCCTTCCTACTCTGCCCTGCTCAGGGTGAGGTTTCACTCTCAGGCTTGTTGGATTCGTGGTTACAGGATGACTGCTGTGCCACTAGACCTCACAACCACATTCCAGGCCTGAAGAAAAGCAAAAGATGAAGGGTTAAAAGCTTTTTCATACTAAGGGTTTGCCTTTTATTTCAGGAAGGGATGCCCTTCCCAGGGAAGTCAAGCATTACCTTCTCTGCCTTCATAGAAAAGCAAAGCAAGGCAAAAGTAGGGAATGAATGTTGATCCAACCTCTATCATCTGGACAGGGAGCTAGTATAATTTGGAGGGCTTCTGTGGAGGTCAGCTTCTATGGAGGTGGCATCCTTCCCCCCACCTCAGGGACCTAGGAAAACCAGAGCAGCAGGATGTGGGCACATGCGGAAGCATCTTACTTCCAGCCAAGCCCTTGGGAGAGAAAGAGAGACTCTTCTTTTTTCTTTCATAACACTTATCAAATGGCTGCTGTGTAGCTGCAGCTACACAGTTGAATAATATTGGCACAGCCATTGCCCTCAAGGCTGGAGGAACACCTACTTCTCACACCGTGTGGTATTCCGTCCATAGAGAGATGCACAGGATGGATTCCATCCATAGAGAGATGCTACGGGGGTAACACAGAGGAAGGAGTGTTTGGCTCAGATTGGAGAATTAGGGAAAGCTGCCCAGAGGAGGTGACACTGGAGCTATGTTATGAAAGGTGACAAAGACTTGAGAAGGTGAACAAGGAGGTGGCAAAGCATTATGGGTAGAGAAAACATGTGCAAAGACCTGGCGTAGAAAGACCACACGGATGACTCAAAGTACCCTGGGAGTTTGTTAGGACTGGAGCTTAGGGTCTATGTTGGGGCCTAAAGAGAATAGGACTAGACTAGGCAGAGGCAGGCTCAAGGAAGCCTTGTTTGCCAAATGAAGAAATTTACCGAGGGACTTCAAGTAGGGGAATACCTTTAAATTGGCTTTCACAGGCAATGTGCAGGATGACTGCAGGAAGGCAGATGAGATCAGAGGCAGAAGAATTAGAAGGTAATTGAAAGGTTCAGGGAGAAACAATGACTAAGCCAGTGTGGTTTTTGGAGGGCATCTGGTGGTCTGGGAGATGCTGAGGAAGTAAAATCAATAGGACTTGATAACTGATTGGATCTGTGTGTTAATGAGAAACCGAGGATGACCCCATGTTTCTGTCTCAGA
Organism: Orcinus orca; assembly: GCF_937001465.1. Taxonomy (NCBI): domain Eukaryota; kingdom Metazoa; phylum Chordata; class Mammalia; order Artiodactyla; family Delphinidae; genus Orcinus; species Orcinus orca. The sequence continues at coordinate 95,485,639 of NC_064568.1, read as the reverse complement.
CAACCGGGTGGCTCATGATGAGATGGGGGATACTGGAGAGGAGCGAGGGAATTTTTTAGGAAAGATGATGGGTTTGACTTTGGACTAGTTGAGTTTGAGGTGTTTGTGGAACAATTAAATTCTTTATGCCCATTCCAATGCTTGCTTGCTTTAGTATTTTATTTTCTATAGAAATGGCCTTAAATATGACAACCTGTCTTTTGACATAGTAGACATTAAGTAGGTTTTAAATAAAATTTAATTTTGAGGAGCTATATTCTCCAGTCAAGAGAAATAATTTAATAGCTTAGCATCTTAGGTTAGAATTTATAACATTTAAAAGTAATATATCATAACAAGCTGCTAAATTTTAATAACAGTTAAAATTTTTTACTGAGGACAACTTTCGTAACTAAACAATTGCTACAAAACAATTAGTAGATTCTAGTTTATTTCCATACAATAGTTATGTTTGTGAATTATAAATGTTAAATAACAGTTGTTATACAACGATTGTGGATATAAATTGTGAACTCAGCAATATTATTCTGATATGATAAAATGACAAATGATATGAACTCAATATAAAATACCAAATGTAACCGGTATACTAATATCAAGAGAGGATTGGTTATTAATTTTAAGATAATAACTGATTAGTCCATCCTTCATGAAAGGAACAGCTCATGCAGAAACTCAGGTTACTTCAGTTATTGATAGATCAACAAGGTCATTTCTCCTCTCTAATAAGTTAAAGTGGTATCATTTATATTTACCCTGTTAGAACAAGACACTTCACTTCCATTTTCTGGAAAAATTTTATACTGAATGTACAAAAATGCCCACATTTGGAAGAAAAAAGGTATCATAAAAACACACATACACAAAAATCAGAAGAATACAGCTGTCTGATGCCAATGCTGTGTGGTGATCTCACGAAGTACACAACCTAAACACATGTGCATGGCGGCCCTGAGCATGTGGATATTGAGGAAACGTGGAAGACTAGGTGATGTGAGGGAGGGTAGGGAAGACCAGCCACAGCCTGCAGGAGTGCCCTGAGTTGGCATCATGAGCTTTACTCAGGAGGTTATTTTCACTTACTCCCTAAGGCAGCCACAAAGGACATTTTAGCCTCCCTTTCACCAAATTCTTTTTTTTTTTTTTGCGGTACGCGGGCCTCTCACTGTTGTGGCCTCTCCCGTTGGGGAGCACAGGCTCCGGACGCGCAGGCTCAGCGGCCACGGCTCACGGGCCCAGCCGCTCCGCGGCATGTGGGATCCTCCCGGACCGGGGCACGAACCCGCGTCCCCTGCATCGGCAGGCGGACTCTCAACCACTGCACCACCAGGGAAGCCCTCACCAAATTCTTTAAAGGGTCAAGTTGAGGGGCTTCAGTAAGAATGCTTAGTGTAGACATCTGCGTGGCTCGGGTGCACCCAATAGGAACAATGCTACCAGGAGCCCTGCCAGGCACTTTGGGGGCAGGAGGTTTGCAGAAGTACCGCTTGTAGGCCCACCCTGCAGGGACCAGCTAGGAAGGGACCTGGTGGTTAAGGAAAGGGGCACGCCAGTCCAAACTCCTGGAAGACTCCTGGGTAGATGGGTGAGAACATCCTGTGGGCTCTGATCCAGCCCGACCATATGAGTCATTCAGAAAAGCAGCTCTGGGGATGAGTCCAGAGGTAAAAAGGAGGAGGAGATATTCTGAAGGTCGAAGAATAGGCTTTCCTGTCTTCCTCTTTTTCTTCTTCTTTTTTTTTTTTTTTTCATTTTCCCTTGCATTATTTCCTTTAAAGGAAATCTAGGAAATGGGAGTTTAATGTGCAGATCGAAGTGGAAAAGTCTTATCCCAGAAGAAGTTTATCAGGGCTAAAAGACAAACAGGATGTGGCTTTTATACGTGTAGGGATTTGTCCTGGGGACGTCAGGGCTTGGCACGTATACCCACTCGGGGTGACTGAGCCAGTGAGTGGTTCCTACTTGCAAAGAACAATTCTGGGGAACTGCATGGAAGAACTTTCTATAACAAGGACATGAAATGACAGGATGGCTGAATTGAGTGAATTTGCAGCATTCGATACCCAGGGAGAATTGGATGGAGGCTTGTGATTGGTTTAAGATTGATGAGAACACTGGGGGGACTTCTGCCATTTTCCTTTTATGTCTCAACCCTGAGTGTATCAGACTGTTCCATAAAACTCAAGGGACTCATGGATTTAGAGCTAGGCTTAATCACGGTCCTTTGAAGGTGAGCAATGTTGTAGAAGCTAATGTTTCCGATGCCTTTCGGGTACTGCTTCGCGTCCTCTTAGCTTCAACTCTGGTTTCAGTAATGGCTGAAACAGATAGTTTTCTGTGGGCTTGGGCTCATTTCTTGCTGACAGCATCTCACCCTGAGCATAAACTCTGTGTCTTTTATTTTCTGCCTAAGGCTTCTCCAGTGTAATAGTACAGGATGACAGTAGGTCTTTGCCCTGCACGCATGACTGTGAAACCCACTGGATGGAAGGAGCAGGCTTCTTGAATTGCCTCGTGGAAGACTGCCTGCTGAATGTATGATTGGTCTGTGATATGAGTGGGAAACAACACCTCTAATATGATAAGCCTCTGGGACTTGGGGGATCTTGGGATAAGTGTCAGCATACCCTGAATAATACACTAACTGTACAGCTCTGAGGAGAGCCACTCACAAAACTAGGACCTTGTGCAGTGCGCAGCCTGCATGTCTGCACAGTGACCCTACTTGCCCCTACAAGAGAGAAGCCAGAAACTCACTTTCCCTACATCTCTTGGAGTTAGATATGCGACTGAATCTCTACCCATCAGACACGTGTCAGAGTGGGACTTTGATTGGGAAGTGAGCAATGGGAGGTGCAAGCACCATTTTTCTGGTAATAATGGTGGTTGAGACATCTAGTACAGGGGCAATAGTGGCAGCAGCTTTGGCATCTAATGCACAGGACAAATGTGATCTGCAGGGTCTTTGCTGGTGTAGTACTGTAGCATGGTTTGGGCATTGTTCCTGGCTGTGTACCCTCCAAGCCTGACTCTGATACTCCCTCAAATTTTGTAACCTACCTAAGACTCTTCATTAAATTAATTTTCTGCTTGAATAAGGCAAGAATTTTATAGGACAAATATCTGTGTCCCCTCCCCCCAAATTCTTATTTTGAATCCCTAAACCCAATGTGATGGTATTAGGGAATGGGGTTTGGGGGGAGGTAATTAGGTTTAGATGAGGTCATGAGGGTGGGGCCCCCATGATGGGATTAGTGCCCTTGTAAGAAGAGGAAGAGGCATCAGAGCTCCCTCCCTGATATGTGAAGACACAGTGAGAAGGTGGCCATCTGTAAGCCAGGAAGAGAGTATTCATCAGGAACCAAATAGGCTGGCACTTTGATCTTATACTTCCCAGCCTCCAGAGCTGTGAGGAAATGTCTGTTGTTTAATTGCCATGCATGGCATTTTGTTTTGGCAGCCCAAGCTGTCTAATGCACTAGGTAAATTGGCATATTAATTAGGATATAGGATTAATTCAGCATCTAAAACAAAGACCTCATCTCTTCCAGTGAACTTCAGGAACAGTGGAGTCTGTGGGAAGGAGAAGGAAGAAAGGGCACCAGCCCTTTTCCCAGATGGAAGGTTTGACTGTGGCCAGTATTGCCGTCACGGCACTGGTGGTTGGAGAAGGTGCCATCTGTGGTGGCAGTTCAGCTCTGGCCTTTTCCCAAGAAAGCTACATCAGTGCCATAGCTCCCTCTGAAACTAGAAAAGATAATGTCACTTTAAAACCCTTTTTTCTGTTCTCCCCAAAACAATGACTTTGATTTTATATGAAAAGATATACATTTATAAAACTGAGGAATTTGGGGATGAATTTTCACTTGAGCATAAGGGTTAAAACTCTAAGTTCTAGAGATAGACTCCCTGAGTTTGAGGCCTGGTTCTATCACTTCCTAGTCTTGTGACTCTGGGTAGGTCATCCTATCCCTCTGTGCCTCAGTTTCCCTATCTGCAAAATGGGGATGATAACAGTGTTTATCTCAAGGCCATGCAAACAAAATGAATTGTGTAGATAAAGCATTTAAAGCAGAGTAAGCATCCGTAAGTACTATTATTATTATCATTGCCATTTAAATAATGGGCTCCTTTATTATGTTTGAAATATTTTATTATGGGGTATAAATGAAGGATCCCTGGACTTGGGTTCAGAATCAATGAGTTTTGATCCCAGTTTTCCGTTATTCCCACAAGATGCCTTGAACATGTTGCTTAACCTCTCTGGGCCTGAGCTTCCACACTTATAAAATGGGATAAGGGAATTCCCTGGTGGTCCAGTGGTTAAGACTCTGTGCTTCCACTGCAGGGGACAGGGGCTCAAACCCTGGTCGGGGAACAAAGATCCTGCGAGCCGCACTCAGTGTGGCCAAAAAAAAGGCATAAGGTGATATCTAAGTACTCTTTCAATGCAAATAGTATTTGCCCATTTTTATGACTTCTGCTAAAACTTAGAGCTACCTTAAGAAACTTGTCCTAGTACTGGGCCTACAGTAGTAGTATCTACACACACACTCGCACACACCTTATTGAGGGATCTACTTTACACACCCCTAGGCTGATGCAGAACCATTGAGCAAAGTGGGAATTGTATGTACTCTTTTTCAGCTCACAGTGATACCACACTGCAGAAAATAACTAGAGTTGTGTGGCTTAAGACACACAGGCACAAACAAACAAACCCAACATCTTACAAAGAAGACGTTTCAATATGAGTCCATAATATTTTGACAAATCTTCCAGCCTGACCATTTTGATATCGATTCATTTTGAAAAGCTAACACTATGAAGAAGAAGAAGAAGGAAAAGAAGGAGGAGGGGAAGAAGGAGAAGAAAACGTTGATATGAAACATACACGTTTTGAAAAAAATTACCATCATAGTTTGAATACTTCTTGAGAGATAAGCCTGAATCAAATACTTGAAGGAAGGGTGATTCCAAGAAAAAGAAAGGAAGAAGTGGAGAGAAGTAGACCAGGAAAGAGGGAAAGCTGATATATGGGTGAGTTATCCAGGTGATGGGGGTTCAATTCCACTTGCCCCTGAGTAGGGTACCTCCCAGAATTATCTCTCTGCAGGTTAAGACTTGGGGCATCATCCACCACCAGCTCTGTCAACCTCCATGGGTTGGGGGTCACCCTAGGAGTGTTAATTGCCCTGCGTGTCCAGGCCCTGTCTTCATGAGGTCCAAGTGGGCTCCTTAGAGTTCAAAGAAATACTTGAGGCAGGTCGTGGAGACAGGAGGTGAAGGCTCGGAGTGGGCTCCTTAGGTGTGGGTCTAAACTAGTAGGAACTGCCTACTGCAGGTGTGACCAAAATCAGAGCTGAGTCAAGGGGGGTGGAACAAAGGACACTCAAAGAGATTCTACAATTTCCTGTTAATATGGGCATCTAATGTCTCACTCTGCCTGGACACGAATTTTTCTTGAGCTTCTTTCCATCATTGTTGGGCCTCTTACTGAGCTTTTGTAGCTCTTTGAATCAGAGGCTCTTCAGTGTCAGTATATGAAGGAAGTTGTAGGTTAGGTAACATCCCTGAAGGGCCTAGCACAGTGCCTGGCTTATAGTTGGCAGTGTAACTAAGTTAATTATTTACATTTGATATTTTCAAGTCCAAAAGATTTAAGTACCTTTCATGACTCCTTTTGTCATTTACAGAGATTCAGAATTGCTCCTTTGATAGTGAAAGCTCCCTTTGGGGCACATATGGTTAAAAATACTTTTGGCTGCAAGTAATATAATATTGATACCAACAAATAGTAGTTCAAGCTAGAAAGCATGTAATTACAGCACTAAGCAAGAAGTTGGGATAGGCATTTCCATGTTTGGTGCAGCAGCTCAACAGTATCTTCAAGGACACTTCCTACTATCATTTTGCTCTAGCCTAAGCGTGTTACTTTTTCATGCTAAGCTGTTCTGCTTCATGGTTGCCAGGTGACATAACAGCTCCAGATACTGTGATTACATTTGAAGATAGGAAACAAGTGGAAGAGGTGAGGGCAGAATGACAATCTTTCTTTTTCTTTTTAGGGAGTTAAAATATAGTTCCTATAGTCCCTGCTCCCCCAAGGAGATTTCTGTCACAAACCTTTGGCCAGAACTGGGTTTTTAGCTACCCTGCCTTCAAGGTATGTTGGCAAAACAAGTTTCTGAGGTTTTCATCCTCTCTAGTTTATAGTAGGTGAAGGACAGGCAGGGGATGCTTTGGAACTATACAACCAACAGCATCTGTTACAGCATGGATACTGGACAGAGGGAAAAAAAAAAGTAGCTTTCCACTTGTCTGAACATCTCCACCAGTTAAATGGCTGGTGATATGAGGAATTCTTTTAAATTGCATTTTGGGTTATACTTTTAGGACTGAAATGTTTATATTTATTATATTTTAGGCATATGCTATAAGGAAATCACACATACATTCCCCTGATAATAAAAAATATTGACAGCAACATCTCATTTGTTTTCTTCCTGGTGTTTATGCTACTGAAAGTCAACTTCCAGGCAGGGTGCAAGTTGGGAAATCTAGCCACCTCATGACCTTCACGTCTGACCTCCTATCCCATTCTCCTAGGTGCTGTCCAGGTATGAACAACATCTTGAGAAAAGGGGGTGCTGAGTTTAACCTTCTTCCAAGAATGATAAGCACACTTCAGGGTGGCCACGCTCGTTAGGGCTGCATATTTTGGGAGAAGTGTTTCCCTCTTCACATGAACAGGGGTGGGATATTCAGTCACGTCATGTCATGTCAACATGTCAATGTAGGGTCAACAGGAGAAGACCTACAAAATCTTAAGGAGAAGGAGTCAGACGGCCTGGGACTGAATCCTCGATCAGTCACTACCCTGGTCAACTTTCGTACCCTCTTTATATATTCATTTCTTTATATGTCAAATAAAGTTGATATCTATCATGTTCCTGGCACACATTAGGTACTTCCTATTCCCTTCATTTTAGGAAAATTCTAGGTCTAAAATTCAGATTCTAGTTCAACACAGTTATTTTACAAGCAAAAATGTTGAAGAAAAATGTAGCCATTAGCTAACTGGCAGGAAGAGTATTCACTAAGTGTCCGAATTGTGACTGGAGCTCAACTGTCCTGACGTTGGACTGTCAATCCTTCCAGGAATCACTGGTTGATCGCTTGTGATGCTAAGCTTAATCATTAGAATAACAGACTTTCTTTTGTGGGAATTTCATCTTTCATAAATTATTCAGTTTCTCATTTAGTCCGATGACATGGTCTGATTTCACAGCTATGGAGTGAAGAGGTTGGTGGCTTGCTCCAGAGCATAGAACTCGCTTTCCCTTTGAATGAACCTGAGGATCGAGTAAAAGAAAGCATGTGAGTAAATTTCTATACCAGGCCAGTAATAAGAATGCTGCTGTCTATAATATCCCATCAACGGCACTGATGGCATTATTTTCCATTATACATGTAGTAAGTAGTAATTAGAAAATTGGAAACTATGAAAATGTGTAAGGAAGAAAAATAAACAAGAACGCCACCATCAAAATAACATTCTCAGCTCTGGTAAGTTTCTTTCTGTTCCATTTTCCGTGGAAAGATCTGACTGCACACATTTGAAAATATAATTTTATATCTTGCCGTTTACCCTTGATATTATAACGTAAGCATTTCATGTTATTTTATAGTCTTCTTGACGCTTCTTATGGAAAGCCTGCATAATATTTTATTGAGAATGGCCGTTTATTTAACCATTCTTTCTGGTAACCACTTGGGTCATTTCCAACTTTCTGCCATTACAACAGAATTGTAATAAACAGCTTTCTGGGTAAAGGTTTTCTGTATTAAAGATTACTGGACTAAAGGATATGAACAATGCTTGTGACACACAGTAACTCTCTAGAAGGATCACGCTCTATTTAGATATAAACTGTCATTTAAAACTTCTGGTTTATTAATTTTAAATTTATTATACCTTTTTATATTTAAAATGAGACAGAAGCATTAAAAAATTACAGAAGTAATATGTGATGCTTGTAAAAATCTACATGATGCAGAGATACATACGGTTGAAAATGAAATTACCCCATAATGTCATTTCCTAGAGTAATTACCGTCTATAGTTTGTTGTACATTCTTCCAGATTTTGTGATATGCACATGCTGACATTTACTGCTGTTATCATTAGTATTAGAAACACACACAGCGTTCTGCATCTTTCTTTTTTCATTTATTGGTAGACGTTAAAAATCGTGTCACATTGGCACGTGTAGATCTACTTCATTCTTTTTCATAGCTTCATGGTAGGAACATAACACAGTTTCTGTAACTCCGCTCCTTTGATAGACTTTTGGTTTAGCTTCAAGTTTTCTCCTCTGGCAAACAAATCTGCCATGAGAGTTCTTGACTCTATGGTTTATTTTTAATGAGCATTTACTGCTGTGAAAATGTGACTTTGAAAATAATTGTTGGCAAGATCATTCTCTCTCTGTGTGCTGAAACATACAATATTTAAATGTCATTTAAATTTTAAAACTTGAATTGAGTCATTGCCATGAAAACCAGGTTAAAATCACAGTGATCTTTTTCTGTCATAGAGGAATGAATCCTCTTGCTCCAGATGGGACATAAAGCTCCTTAAATTGAAATTCATTTCACGGGGGCTCTGATGGCCCTTAACAGATGGAAGTACAATCTCATTTGGATGCTTATGTAATTCAGTGATGATCATGGAAGCTGTCGGATAGCCTCAGACAGGAGGGCAGAGTCAGGCTCTGTGGCAAAGGCAGGTGAAGAGGCTGTGTGTATTTATTTGCCAGTGTCAGTAAGACTAGAATCTGAGATCTGAGCAGCATAACATGGTCTGGTCGAACGACTAACCTTGGGATCTCAGAAATCGAGCATTTGGATACCAGTGGGAATTCAAAGTTTCTTGTTAAACGACCTTGGGAGGATCATTCCATCTCTCTGAAGGCCTCATTTTCACTAGATAAGGCCTCTAGGAGGAGGGTATGATATTAATATTTATTCATAGATATTTATTGAGCTGTATGTGCCAAGAACTTAGTGCCAGGGATAGAGTTGCAAACAAAAGAGATAATCTATTTTCTTTTTCCCCTAAAGGTGGGGCTGTTGCCTTCCTCAGCTGCAAGTAATCAATGAATCTACTTGAAGTTAGTCAACATACCCCACCAAAGTTTAGCCTTTATGCATTACATCTTCTTGGTAATGTAGGCTAAACCACAGCAAACTTACTAGCTAAAACAAACGACCTCGTCTGCACTCATCCATCCAACAAGACACCATTTCTCCTGCCTTGTATCATGCCTGCGTTGCTAAAGTTAGCACTCATATTTTCAACACACACTAAAATCCCTCCCTCCCTCCCTCCCTCCCTCCCTCCATCCCTCCTTCCTTCCTGCCTTCCTTCTTCCCTCCCTCCCTTCCTTTGTCCTTCCTTTTACCTGTAACGGTGCCTAGAATAAGCACCTAGAACAGTGATTGGTACATACAAGTTGCAAAATAAATTTTTGTTGGCTAGGTATCTAAAAATATTTATGGTCTAAACTTTAGGCATTTGGAATACCTTTGGAGGATACATGTATAAAATACTACTTCTGCTTTCAAATTTCTCATATCTACTTAGGAGATGGCACATCAACCAGTAATATGGTGGATGCTTCAGGAATTGTGTGTGCAGCGTGTCTTCCTCCATCGCCCAATTAAAGTCACCGTTTCCCATTTTCTTGTTCTAGTCACCTACCCTAGACGTTTTAATTTGCCTAAAATCAGCAGACCAGACAAGCCAAAACTTTTTTTGTTTCTGTTTTTGGTGAATCAGAGGTTACATTTCCTGTCCTTTTCAAGGATGTCTTTGGAGGCAGAACTGGTAAATGTTTTATACTTATTTGAAAAGCTGGTATAAATATTTCAGGTCACAAGTGAGCTTTTCACGTTAAAGCCCATTCTTCTGTTTCTGTATGCGTAAGTTTTTAGCTGTGGAGTGAAAGTACTATTTTAAAATAATTGTGTGTCGGGGGATGGGTTGGGAGAGTGGGATTGACATATACATACTACTATATGTAAGGGTAGATAACTAATAGGGACCTCCTGTGTAGCTCAGGGAGTTCTTCTCAGTACTCTATAATGACCTGTATGGGAGGGGAATGTAAAGAAGAGTGGATATATGTGTATGTGTGACCAGTTCACTTTGCTGTACAGTAGAAACTAATACAACATTGTAGATGAACTATACTCCAATAAAAATTAAAAAAAAAAGAAGCCTGACTAATACAATGGCATATAAAATCATCAATTCTAGAACTTGGAATTTCAGATCATTCTGATCTTAACCCGGTGTCTTTCCAAACTGAATATTGGCTAAGACTGGGCCATACTAATGAATAACACTTTCTCCTTATCTAGAAGTGAGTTGTATGAACCAGTGCAATCGTGCTGTTCCACCCACATGCATGCTTATCCCATAGTTCCTGCACAATATTTTTTTTCAAAAGACATGGAGAATGTTGTAGTATAATAGAGAAAATAGAGCATTCTCAAGTGACCGGTTTATTCATTTTAGGAGAGAGTATGTATAATGAAATGGATTTTTGCTCAGAAATGAAAAGGGTCCTCTCTGCTATTGTCAAACATGTTTTTATAAACTCCTATTTTACATTTTATTTTGGTACTTTTGGTATTTCGAGTACTTTATTGTCAGGTCTTCATTGGTAAACCCCTTCCCTATGACAGTACAGTGTGTACTCAATTTTGGAGCATGGAAAATACATGTACTTGTTTTGTACCTGTAGTTTGGATATATAATTGACATCTTTGTGCTTTGGTGTTTCAACAATTCTAAGGCTGTGATGAGGAGTCACATTTACAATCATCAATATATTCTCTACAATGAATATGCTCCCTTAATTAAATCATGATGCTGGAAAAACACGCACACACACACACACACACACACACACACACACAATAATTGTGAAGAGCCTAATTCCATGGTAACCATGACAAATGGACTTTTGCTCTAATAGGTTTTGATGAGCTTATTTTCCATCAGAACAATGACATTTTGTTATTAAAAAATCCCTTAACCTAATTTGATCTCTGCTTTTCAGCTTGCTCTCTGTTAAAGGCTGTGGTGGGCTAGAGAAATCAGAATCAATTTATTTTTCAAACCGATAGCATAACCTGTGAATCACTGTTCTCAGGAAGACTTGGTGATATTTGTTGTAGAGTTGGTAGATATCTTAAATCTTCCTTCTTTTGTTTCTGCATAAGAGAAAAATCAACAAATAAGCAAAAAAATCTTTGGTACTTTTCATAGAATTTCATTCGAATGTGCAGCAATGGATATGAGAAATTTTCATTTCCCCTTAAGTCACTTTTAATGTCCTACCCATAGATGGCAGCAAGTGACTAGACTGCTGGGCCTTCTAGCCCCTTCTATCAGACCCCTGGGTTGTAAAACCCTGGTAAAGGAAAGAACGTGGAAGATGACAGATTACCTCTCTGATGGATGTTTCATTTAGTTGTCTGAGATGCAGTTCTTCTCTTCAGAGCTGGAGAACTCTGTTCTGCTTTGATTCTTCTTCTGAGGCTTCGGAGAAGAACCCCAGCAGCATCGAAGCAGTGGTCATGGCCAAATAAGGAGGATCAAGGCTGAACAGGGAGGGCCGAGGCCATGCAGGGAGGGCACGTGGTTGAGGGCTTCCCTGGATTGCCCAGTGCCTCCGCCTCCTGCCTTGACTCATTCAAATCAAGCCTTACAAATTGGAGGTGCTCTGACAATTCAGCCTCGTCCATTTGGTCTCTGCGGGTCTGGAGTCCCTCTTTCTAATTTCCCAACCTCTCAGCAAATTGTATTCTTAGGCAGCGCCTATCTGAGTCCTGATGTGCACTGCTGGCCCCAGGAGGTTGGAGAGTCAACATGCAGATGATTTTAGGCAGAATAATTGAAAGTCAGCATAAACCGATTGGTAGGTATATGCCTTTTATTCCATGCTTATTATTTGTCTAGTACTATATATACAACTTCTCAGTTACTACTCATAAGGGCTCTATAAATTAGAGATTGTGAATTTCATTTGACCAATGCAGGAGTGGAAGTAAATTAACTTGTTCAAGTTTGTAAATCTGGTTTAAACTGCTTTGGCTAGTTTAAGGAGGCCCCTTCTTGAGATGTGGGAAGACTTTGACCTTCTCAGTTAGTATGTACAGATTACTTCCATGTGCATCGTGAAAGATATAAATGTTCCATATCTTTGAAGACTTTACAGTGGGAAGGCTTACACACATCAAAATGACATCAAGGCAACAGAATTTGAGAAAACCCAAATTATGGTAAGTGGGGTCTTTGGAAGATACTGGAATAAAAGAGTTTTCATAGATACGAAAGAGGCCTGGGTAGAAATGTAAGCTAAGTAGAAGGCATATTGAACTCAAGATGAACTATCCTATTCTTTCAGTTTCCCTTGATTGGTATAACATTAAACACATGGCTAGTGTCCTCACCTGGCAAGGGTCAAATTGTATGAACTGGATCTTCTCAAACTCTCCTGGGAACCTAGGACCTGGATCTGCTCTCAGAATATCTCTGGTGATATGTTTCCTGAAGCATGAGCGAGAGGTATTTTATAAAAATCCAAGGCTTGCAAATGGCCAATAAGCACATACAAGGATGTCAACAACATTAGTTATTAGAGAAATGCAAATCAAGACCACAATGACATACTACTTCCCGCCCGTTAAGGATGGCTAGAATCAAAAAGTCAGAAAACAACACATGTTGGTAGAGATGAGAAGAAATTGGAATGCTTATGCACCGCTGGTGGGAGTGAAAAATGGTGCAGCCACTGTGGAAAACAGTCTGGCGGTTCTGATTAAACACAGAGTTACAAAAGGACCTAGCAATTCCACTCCTTGGTTTATACCCAAGGGAAATGAAAATGTATGTCCACACAAAAACTTGTACGTGATTGTTCATAGAAGCATTGCTCATAATAGTGAAAATGTGGAAACAACCCAAATGTCCGTTAATTGATACATGGATATAGCCATACAATGGGATATTACTCAGCAATAACAAGGAACGAAGCACTGGTATATGTTACAACATAGATGGACCTTGAAAACACTGCGTGCCAAGTGAAAGAAGCCAGTCACAAAAGACAACGTGTTGTGTGCTTCCATTTATATGAGATGGCAGAGTAGGCAAATCTATGGAGACAGAAGTAGATTAGTGGTTGCCTAGGGTTGGGGGGTGGGATGTGAGGGGATAGGATGATAGCTAAAGAGCATGGGGTTTCTTTCTGGGGTCATAAAAATGTTCTAAAATTGAGTGTCATGGAGATTGCACAACTCTAAGTATACTGAATCATACATTTGAAGTGGGTGAATTGTATGTATGTGAATTATATCTCAATAAAACTGTTAAAGAAAAAAAAAAAGAATCCGTAGTCTGCTACAGCTACTTCCTTAGAACTTTGTCAGGTACTCTGCTAAGCGCTTTACATATGTTAAGTTTTGTGATCTTCACAACAATCTCATGAGGTGGGGACTTTAATCTTCCCTATTTTACAGGCAGGGAAACCTAACCGTAGACACGGGGGGGATTGAAGGATGCTGCCCAAGGTTATTTAGCTTTCAAGAGGCTGAGTTAGAGTCTTTTGGGTAGAACTAGGAATCTCTGCTCTTAATCATAGGTCATGCTGCCTGTGAGAGAGGAAATCACCTGGTTAAACCCCTCCTCATTTAATATACAGGAAGAAAGAGCACACGTAGGGTGGAGCTGATACAGATGCCTCATCTACTGCTCCCCATCTGGGACTCTTCATTGAATCCTGTCACCGAGGCGCAGAAGGTTTAGCAAGGACAAAGTCCTAGCCATTGGCGGACACAGGAAGACAGTTTTTTCTTAAACTCTATTTTTATTATTTTTGAATCTGGGAGGAGAGGTAGGTCAGAATGCATAGATGGTGTTGGAGGAGTATTAAAAAGAACATGATGGAGCAGGCAATAAAATTGGTTGGGGATTTGGGATTTATGAGTGGTAAAGTGAAATAATATGCAAGCATGTCCATGAAATAGTGCCTGTTTCATTCTTCAATATGTATTATCAGAGGATTTCAAGGCAACTAAATTTGCAGAAAGATCTTGCCTGAAGTTAGAGTGATTCTTTTTTGTAGGAGAAACTATTAGGTATTCCACATTCCACTTCTGCTTCACTGTTAAATCTAGTGAGAAAGTGGGTGGCTAGCAGCAGGCTATGGAGAAAGATGGGGGAGCAGAGACAAACCTTGACATCCTAGTAAGTGACTTAAAGTCAGAGTACCAATGAAAGCCTTCGGAGTTAGCGTATGATCGAATTCCCCGTCACTGTTCCTCCTCCTAGCTATCTTTCATGCATCATTCTCTTATTTACCTAAATCAGCCTTCTATAGCAGACCTCCGACAGCTCTCGTGCTCCTCCTGTCTCTTTACAATATGGGCAGTCATTTGGTCCAAGGTCTTCTGAGATTTCTTTGAGCCTGAACTACCTTTCTGTTCCCTGGCATTTTCATCTGCCTTCTTGAATTGTTCAATTGCTCTGTTTGTTCCCATTGCTGTCTCCTGAACGGCTCAAAATGGAGCTGAGCTTCAAAGAACACTCTGATATTGGTAGTCTTACATTAGATTTGTAACGGTGAAGGTTTCCCTTGGGGGGAATTTCTATGTCTGTGGGCAGCATTAGATTGCAACACGGTCAGAAGAACACGGCAGTGGATCTGTGAATCCAAGACACGAGGGAAGAGCCATCCCTGCAAGAATAAAGGAAATAAATTTGAGGTGAGCCAGAACAACCATAAAAGGAAGGCTGTAAGGAAGCATCCTGAGAAGCAGTGATAGAAGATAAATGGCAGCTGTAGTCACGCTAGCAGGAAGTGACAAAGGTTGGGTGACTCAGTTTGAATGAAAGCTCCCAGGTATGGACAGATGGAGAGGAATTTTCCCACAGGTCGGGATAAGCCTCCGGGGCCCAGTAATTATACACAGCCACTATTTAATTTAGCAATGAGTGTGAAAAGAATAAATAGTGATAGCCTTTTGGCTTAATTTAAGTAAACATAAGATAAATGTTTTCAGTAACCCCGTATAAACATATCCAGGACAATGAAACGAACTATAGCTTAAATCAAGAAGACAGCCTTGGTCTTTTAGATTCAGCCCTTTATCATCATCCTTTTTGATGATGATGATAATAATAACAACAATAACAGTGGGCTATTATTATTATTTGATTTGGTTTGGATTAATCTGTATGGAAAGTCCTTCATTCACTCTTATCCGTACTGATCTATTGCCCATAAAGTACCTTCTCAATATTGAACTAGATGAAGAGCAGTGTACAGCACTTAGCAGGTACAGTGGGCTGCCTGCCCAATAACCCTGTCCCCTTTTTCTTGCTCTCAGAACCTATTTCTTTTTTTTACCTGACAAAGTGCCCAGCTCCAGCGAATGATGTCATTGGTCTACACCGATCATGGCTTCAGAATTTCTCTTCAATGGTGATTGGCCCAGGGTGAGCATATGACCCAATTCAGTCCACCAAAACTAAGGCTGCTGAGAAATTCTGGGAAAAAAATGTTCCTCCCTGATTAAAGGGAGGAACATGATGAAAAAGGCCTTTTGTCACATCCCATTTCTACCTATTGAAGGTAGTTGTGTGAAGACGTGACGTTTGCAGCCATGCTAGCCATTTGGGGACACTGGCACTTACTGGGAGAGGACAGCGAGGAGACAGCAAGAGCTGATCCTTTGCAGATGTCATGAGAATTGCCTTCCTGCAGAACTGCCTTCCTCTAGACGTCTTGTTTTATGAAATAAACACAATTATTGGTACTACTTTGGGTCAGTTATTTCCTTCCTAGTAGTTGAAGGCATCCTTCCTGCTCTAAGTTGCTATGGTCTGAATGTTTGTGTTCCCCCCAAATTCCTATATTGAAACCTACTTCCCAATGTGATGGTATTAGGAGGTGGGGCCTTTGGGAGATGCTGAGGTCATGAGGGTGGCCCCTTCACGAACGGGATTCATGCTCTTATAGAAGAAACCCCAGAGAGATCCTTTCTCCTTCTGCCATGTGAGGTTAGAGCAAACAGATGGCTGTCTATGAACTGGGAAGTTGGCCCTCACCAAGATGACTCTGCTGGCACCTTGATCTTAGACCTTCCAGCTTCCAGAACTGTAAGCAATACATGTTTGTGGTTGAAGCCACTCAGTATATGGTATTTTTGTTATAGCAGCCCGAAAGGACTAAGACACAGGTACTTTAATGCAATTGATCATTTTGTTGCCACAAACGTGAAAACAGTCAAGACGAATATCTGGGACGTATGCCGTTTGTTTGGCCCAGTGTCCCCCGAGGCTGAACTGTCTTTCTGCTCCCTGGCATTTCAATCACTTTAATCCTCTGATTTTGCACACACGCATTCCAGTTTTACAAATAAAGTCCCTAAAGAGAAAACAAAACCAAATTAAAAGTTTGCTTAAGCAAATTGATCCTATAAAATCCTTTCCGAGGAAAAGCTGATGAAACAAATGTGTCTCTAGCGCTAGGGTGCTCAGGGCTAAGCGGGGCAAGAGTCCAAGAAGGAAAAAACCTCCAACAAAAGAAGCCCACGTGAGTAATTAGGGACGCAGGGAAGGAAGCTCAGATTGCAACTCCAAAGCTGGGCTTTTGTGCCTTCAGAGCAGTGGGATGAGTTAACTTCCAGGCCACGTTTTACAAATGGGCACCTCTTCAGTTTGCCTTCACTCAAAACCCCCAACAACAAACCACCACTTCCCACACGAAAGAGAAAAAACAAATCGTTGATGTGCACTCTTGTCTGACAACTAAACAAGATGCCACAGCAATGACCCTGATGGAAGTTATACCTAGGCTGGGAGTTCTGTGTGGGATGAAATACTTACCTAATTAATTCAACAAACAAACTGCCTATGGAGGGCAAGACACCAGGCTAGGGGGAAAGAAGCCATGCTAGGGGCTATGAGGGATTCAAAGAGAAGACACCAAGCTTTGTGGTTCAGGAGTTTTTATTCCTGACACATGCAAATACCACCCTAGCACAAAATGCAAGGTAGTAAGCTCAACAAGAGAGATGCAAGGTCATGTGCTATGGGAGTTACTGGGTGATTCTATCCCACCAAAAGGATGAGAGATTGCTTCAGTGAAGGATGGGCATCTGAAGTGAGCTTTTGAAGGGTGGGTAATATTTGAACCCGGGGAAAGTTGGAGAAAAGGGCACTCTGAGCTGAATAAACCTGTCACTACAGATGGACAGTATGTTTTAGTTCAGCTGTGGCCCGAAGACAATGTAGTAGGCATTACAGTGGGAAAAGTAAGTTAGTGCCGGATCGCAGAGAGCAAAAGAGTTGGGCAACGTTGTCTTTCTGTAGGCAATGGGGGGTTAACAGAGTGTTCGGGAGCATAGCATGGCACGTTCGAAGCTGTGCTTGAGGAAGATGAGGCCAGAAACAATGAGTCACATGACACAACGTGAGGGGAGACTGAAGGTCACATGACCAGTTCAAAAGCTATTATGATATTTCAGATAAAATATAGTAAAGTCCTTACTAGAATTATGAGAATGAAAGTGAGTAGGAGGGTGGGTTTGAAATTTAAGTAAAAACATGGAATTGACAGAATGTGGCACATTGCCAGAAAGCAGAGAAAAAACGTTCACTGGGGGTTTCCTCTATAATGTGAGTTTCTGAAAGGACAGAGTACCTCTCAGCCAACAGGTTTTGTTTTCATGAAAATCAAACTGTTCTAATGAATGTCTTTCCTGTTAAATGAGTTAACTGAAGCCCCTTGTGATTCTGCGATCTCCGTCGGCCTACACAACAGGCAGCTTTGGAGGATTGCTGGCTCGCTGCCTTTCTCCGGCAAGCTGTCATTGAGGATGTTGACAATGGCGCTGGTCTTGGCGACACTGGATATCCATCCATGGGAACCTGGACTGGGACCAGCCAGCCTCTTAACTTCCAATACACTTCATTATTAATCACATTCTGCTTTAATATTTGCTCAGCTCTTTTGAAGGCAGTCTCAAAGAGAATGTCAAACAGCATTCCAGAAAGGATGTGTGTGTGTGGGGGGGTGTGGGTGGGTGTGTTCACCTAGAAAATAAAGTCCCAGCTCTTCAGCTGGAAGAGCTAGGGTCCCCTGAGGCTGTTAGTATTGAGAGTCACCAGGAAGTGGGAAATTCCATGAGGGAGGCGAGTTAGGCTCTGTGAGGTCCTGTTCACCAGGACAGAATTTTTCCAGGGCTAGATTTTACTATCCTGAGTTTTAATTTTACTAAAGAAAAGGACTCTTCCTTACAAAAGTCCATACAATCTGGTCTTTGCTACTGTCCCAGTATCATTCCTGCCACTGGCCCATAAATACCTTGAATTTTGGCCGCACTGAATCAAGGTCTCAGAATATGATACACTGGCTCAGCATCTTAGCGCCTTGCAGCTGTTGTTTCCCCTACCTGGAATGACCCCCTTCCTTTATTCAAGAGCCAATGGGAAAATTACCTTCTTGGTGGCCATCGAGACCCGAAGCCTGATCTGCAGACTGCTACAGAAGGCTCACCACCTGTGCTACGGTTACTCTCACCCTTATCTGCCCTGCGGGCTGCCTTGCCTCAGGGCTGGGCTGCCCCTTCTTTGTCTCTGGATCTCTGGCCTAGCCCGGAGATTGCACATGGAAGGAATAAAAACCTTTGAATTCGCTAACGTTCATCAACAGTGAAACAGGCTAGTGTCTTACTAGTGGATTATT
Source organism: Orcinus orca (assembly GCF_937001465.1). Classification (NCBI taxonomy): domain Eukaryota; kingdom Metazoa; phylum Chordata; class Mammalia; order Artiodactyla; family Delphinidae; genus Orcinus; species Orcinus orca. The sequence continues at coordinate 95,466,812 of NC_064568.1, read as the reverse complement.
CTTCTCTTGGTATATCTGTTCTCATTTGTTAAAATGTCTGTGGCTTTTCTTTTTATTAGAGGTTGACCTATTTGGTGCATTCCCTGGTCTTCATCCAGCCCCTCTGCTGAATTAGATTTCTCCGTGTAGAAATCTAATTCAGCGGCAAGTATGGCCTTTTGCTGGTAAGGTCAAGAAGCCACTCGAATGAGATCAAGGAAGAGAAAAGGTTATTATAAGGACATGGCTATTTTACGGTATCCAAGGGTAGAAAACAATTTATGGCCGGCTCCCTGCGAGCTAGAACCTGGAGCTGGGAAACCATCCCGTTCAGAACCCCTTCACCAGGCCTTTACTGAGTGCCCACCATGCCAGCTGCTGTTCTAGGGGTGGGGGCATCAGCATGAAAGGGCCAGAAAAGTCCCTCTGGTCTGGAAGCCTGCATCCTAGAAGCAGGGGTGGTGGACAACGCACATGTAAGCGAATGACAATTTTAGAAGATGGTGTTTTGAAAACAATGAAGGAGGATTATGATGTGATAATGAGAAACTGGGTGCCCTTGCAGATTGGACGGCTGGGAAAGTTTTCTTTGAGTGGGTGACATTTGAGGGGGTATTGGAAAGGTACAAGGGAGGCAGATCTGGGCAGGGGACTCGGACAGGAACGCACTTGATGTATTCAGAGAACAGAAAGCAAACCCGTGAGGCTTTAGGCCTCTTAGAGAGTCACACAACTCTGGTCTCTGTTTCTCTCTTTGCAGTTGCTTGTCCTCCTTGTGCCCTGGGATGAGCATGGTGGTCAGCATTGGCCGTGTATCATACGTTCCAGCTCCGTCCACTTCTACCCACTCTTCTTTCAGGAGAGAGAATCTCACTGGCCCAGGTAATCTCCCTCAGCACGGAATCCTTCACGGCAGGCCAGAAACCTAGAAGGCATTCTTGGTGCAATCCTCTCCTTCTTGTGCTGGAGGAAACCCCTTCCTAAGACTTCTCTGTTCTTCCTCTAAATGCCTCCTTAATCTTTTCACTTGTCTCCATCTCCTCTGCCATCACCCACCCAGCCCAACTCAAAATCATCTCCCACCTGATCTACTGCATTGGTACACGCATGAGTCTTCCTGTTTTCATCTTGCTCTCCCCAAATCCGTTCTCCATAAACTACACAGATCTTCAAAACATTGCTAGCTGGGGAGATAGCCTCATTCATGTGGTCATGCCTGTTAGAAGCTTTGGGATGGATTTTTTTCAGACTCTAGTATCTCCTTGCTGGGAAATTTGATGCACTTCCGGGTTCTCAGGGTTTTTTGGTTCTGGGAATGGTTTGGAGGCAGAAACATTGAGAACCACCCTTCTAGCCCAATATTTTAAGACTCACTGTCAGCTCCCTCTTGTTACTGAAGCCTTGATCTTGTCCCCTGTTCTAAGAACAGCATTCTTCCTCTCCCAGAGCTTCCTCACATCTGCCCTCACTTCCTTTGTGGACCATTCACTGGCACTGCCATTATTAGCCATTGACCATGAGGGTGTTGACGAGAGATCTTGTTCTGCCCACTAGCATAGGTTCTTCCCAGGAGCTGCATCGGTACCTGATGTTGCCTGATTTAGCAAATAAAGATAGAGGATGCCCAGTTAATTTGAATTTTAGATAAACACAAAGAATAAATGTTTTGGTATTGGTATGTCCCATATATTTCACGTCCTGTATTTTATCCGGCAACTCTACCCTGCCCTTTGCCTGGAGTCCTCTCCACCCCACTGAGCAGAGTTTTTCTCCCACCTCTACCCCTGCCTAAGCTGCCCTGTCTGGCCACTGTAAACGAGCCTACGTCTGGGTATTTCCTGTCATCTGTGCCTGTCCAGCAAAGCAAGGTATGCTCTCAGAGTGATGGTGAGGCAACAGTGGGAGGCTGCTGGGCATCTTTGCTTCAATGTGCTGTGTGCCTCGTCCACGAAGAGCCTGTCTGGTCACAACACCCATGGCTTTGATGGCGCAGAGCTCTTCATTTATAACCTTCAAAAGACCTGGTCACAAGGAGGGCCCTTCACATCGTTTTACTATTATAACGATGTGTACAGCATGTGGTTTCCCTTTGATACCAATTCTAGTCTCTCACTCCAAAAGTATTTCAGCATTAGAATCACTCAGAACCTTTGATCAATGAGCTTTACTGAACGATCTAATTCAAACTTATGACATTCTTTACTGGGAATAAGGGCAGCCTTCAATATCCTCATTTTATGGATGAGGAAACTAGAAACAAATCATTTCCATTCTGCTAAGAGCTAATTTGCAGCTCTGTCAGGGATCAATAAGTAAATGAACTATGAATTTAAAACATAATGTTGGAACTGGTTTATATTCGGACACATTTTTGCTGCTGGAATGAGGTAAGCTGTGAGTGTGGAGAAGGTCTGATGCCAGGGAGCCCTGAAAAGAGGTGTGAGCCTCTGTCAATGACCCGAGAAAAGGAAGCAACTTTTTTTTTTCTTGGCGGTACGCGGGCCTCTTACTGCTGTGGCCTCTCCCGTTGCGGAGCACAGGCTCCAGACGCGCAGGCTCAGCGGCCATGGCTCACGGGCCCAGCCGCTCTGCGGTACGTGGGATCTTCCCGGACTGGGGCACGAACCCACGTCCCCTGCATCGGCAGGCGGACTCTCTACCACTGCGCCACCAGGGAAGCCTGAAAGCAACATCTTTACACTGCCTCTGAATACAACATTTTTGAACACAGCCCCAAATTAATTTATTTAAAACAAAACTTATTTAAACCAGATTAAAGCACATCAAAAAGTTTAATAGAATCTGGTCGATATCAAATTATACTTTGGGCTGAGGTATCATGTGGGATCTCTCCATAGAGACCTCTTGGCAAGGAACTGTGATGTATCTGCTTGTTTAACTCTCTGTTTCCCTGCCATTTTTCCCACTGGCAAATAATATGTATATATTTTTAATTGGGCTGCACAATAAACACCAGGGGCTAAGAAATGTTCAGTAGGACAGTGCTTCTCAATCCTATCTACTTTTGCCTGTATTCTCCAGGATTCTTACAGGATACACTACTCTAATTAGCAGCAAATTTCTCACACTGATGTTGATAGGTCAGATAGCTCAGTGGTTAAATACATCACCACTTCCAATTATTGACAATAATTTTTGCAATACCTGGATAAAGAGCAAGGTAATTTCAAAATTCATCTTATCTTTGTGGATTGCAGTGAAAAGTTAGTCCTCCTTCAGCCCTATCAACAATAATGGGTCTGTTTGGCCTTGGTAAGAAAGCTAGCTAGAGCCATTTGTGAATCCATAGTCTTTTGTCAACCAACACATTACACAAAGTGCTCATTTCAAGTTAGGTGACATTCTTGTCATTTGGTTGGATCTTTATCTCTCTAAGAGATTCACTCTGATGAAGGAATTGAGAATGTTAATTGGGCATCTCTTGGAGCCTTTGAAACAAATATGATTTAAACTGTCCTGTATGGCCACAGGTTTTTTAGTCCAAGGGACCCAAATACCTTCTTCGAGCGAGGATGTCCATACCACTTACGGGCAGTGTGTAAAGGAGTGTGTTTTTCTCTACTTGCGAGGATACGATTGTCAATATTTGCCTTTTAGAACAGATTTGCCTAGTGTCCCGGTTGACGGGGGTGGTATTGGGAGGAGAGGAATTTGTGACTTCTGAATTTTTAGCTTCTGTAGCCTCTGCAGGATGTTTGGGTTTTTGTTGTTGTTGTTTTTATTTTTCCCCAAGACTTCTAAATGGCTGGAACTGGGCTTTTCCAATAATTTTGAAACTATCCATGAAGAAAATTAATTTAAAAATAGACAACAGAAGTATTTTTTTACATGTGTTTCGAATGTGTCGATATTACCTCATTAAACAATGTCAGAACATGACTAGGAGGCAGGGGTCAAAGGAGATATACTTAATGACGTTGTAACTGGAGAAGACTGAAGTTTGTTTTTTTTTCTCTGTTTATTCCTAAACTCATAGCTTAATGGGATAAAACATATTTGAGCTCAAGCTCTCAAATAATTTAAGGAAATTTCTTAGTGTGTAGTGCTTAAGAGTCTAGGAATTTGGCTACTAAATAACTGTGTGTAATAAAGATTAGCTATTATTATGATTTATAATTGAAAAAGAAATAAGGACTCGGGTAGAGTCAAATTCCAAATTATAGAACAGGAAAATTTTTATATAAATGCTTCAGTCGAGATATCTTGTTTATTTTACATATTAGGGATTTGATGATAATATATAGAATGTATATTATCTTGAGGGTATTTGTTGCATTTCATTAAACCTGGAAATCTTATCTTTTATCAAAATGAAATTATTATGAATGCTGATGTAATGGAAAATTTTCATTTATTTTGCTATTTTAAAATGGATCAAAATATCTCTTTGATTTTGATAATAATTTTATAACCAGTTCAGGGGTGAGGAGAATTAAAATTGGATGGCTCAGCCACAGTGCCAATCAGTTTATTTAAAGGAAGATGAAAAGATTTGTTATGACTAACCAGACAAATAAAGACTAACCAGAATTGAAAGTTAAGAGAATAAGTGACAGATTTGACAAAGTATAATAAAAATAATAGTTAAAATTTATTCATCATTGTATATGATCAGGCATCATAATTAGAATTTTTCATACATTTTTTCATACATTCATTTATCTCATTCTCAGAACAACTCAACGAGGTAAGTACCATTACGATGCCCATTTAGCAGATGTGGAAACTGAGGACCAGATGTATTAAAGTGCTTGCCTGGGTCATGTAGCTAATAAACAGTAGAGCTGGGATTCAGGCCCAGGTAATCTAACTTTGGTGTCTGTGGTAAAATCTTTCTAAACTATAAGCAAATGAGCTACTATTTGTCTATGACATTTTTCTATAAGTTTAACATTTTCAATAGGTTGAAAACATTGAACATAAATTGCTATATTATGGCACATGTATGAATTGGAAAGCATTAATGAGGTAATTATATTTTGTTTTAACCAAAAGTTAACTTTGGGTTTCTTGATGATTTTTAGCATAAACACTAGTAAAATTCATTATTTTACATATTTCAAAAATGGTGAGAGTAAGAAAGGCCAGTCATGCATCCATACAATAATTTTCTCAGCTGTACTACCTTCATTTCCAACTTAACTCATTGGATTAATGGCTGCCACTTAACTTGTTCAAATGATATGTCCTGGCAGGTAAGGTGACAAATTTTAAATGGATGGTTTCCTTACAATCTTGTAATTTTGTCTGAGAGCTAGAATGGGGTAGACCTTAAGATAAAACTAAATCTCCTTGAGAAAAGCGAATGTCTACAAGAATACCTCACAGAATAAGGGAGAACCAGGTCACGAAGGAATTCACTATGTGTGGGCCCAACATGGGCTTTCCCAAGCCTTCAGCATCCGGGGTTAGGGGTGGCCAACTCAAAAGCTATTCCCTGTTCTGTATTTAGTTCTCAAGCAGGCAGCAATGCATAGGTCAACAAACACTTATTAAGGGTCTTTTGATTCTTCATTGAAAAATTACTAATACTTGCTCACTGAAAAAAAAAAATCAGACCAAATCGAATTGCATATAATTCTTCAATTCTTAAACGGTAGTTTCAGAGGTAACCACTATTAACAATTAGGTGTGTATTTCCCCAGACCTTTATCTATATGTCTATGTCTATGTTTCTATCTACCTAGAAATTTCTTGTACAGAAATGGGATCACCCCATTTACATTGTTCTGAAGCCCCTCTTTTTTATTTAATAAGAAATCAGTATCTTTTTATGTATTTTATATATTTTGTTCTTTTTTAATGGCTGCATAGTGTTACACGGTATGAGTGTGCCAAATGTATTTAAGCACATCACTACTGATGGACATACAAGTTGTTTCAAATTCTTGCTATTACATAATTGCTGCAATGCACACCATTGTACATCTATCATTATACACTTGTGTATTTCTGTATGACAGATTTCTGAGAATCAAGATAGCTGGGTGAAAGGGATGTACATTGAACACTTTGACAAATACTATCAAACTGCTTTTCAGCCTGTGGGAAAGACCTCGTCGCTTGACTTCATCTGGAAGTACCAATGTTCCCAGTACAGGAAAATGGCCAACCGTTCTGAGGAACAAGCTGTTTCTATTCTCCACCATAAAATGAATCTTCCATTTTCATTAATTAATATGTGTAGCTTCAATTGGTAATAACATTGTTCTGCTTTATGGCTTCTCAGATAGGTAGCAAGCCCAGAAAACATCAGCAACCCTGGGGTTTTGTTGTAAGTAATTGACATTCCTTTGGTGATTCACAAGTGCCAGAAAATAAAGGCCATGCTCCCTGGGGTCTAAACGAAGACGTTGTACGTTTTGGGTTCAGTAACTGATGTTTGAAGAAAACATAGTATGGGGTGATGACTCACCCCGTGGTAGCTGTCCTCCAGCTCTGTCCTTTGGAGGAAGCATTACTGTGAGTGTGCTAGTACTTTTCCCTCCTTCACCAAGAATTTCCTTAGGAGAGGATGCGTAGCATGTGCCATGGTTGGCCTCACCCTTATCTTCTATGGAGCACGGTGGCCTGCAGTGCGCGGTCCGGGCTTGGCACAGAGAAAGCCAGCGCTCAAGGTAGGCGCTTAGCAGTCACCGCCAGTAGCTGAGCAGTGGAAGCAGCAGAGATTCACAATGCAGCCTCAAAGTTGAGTTTTAGCGTGTAAGGTTACAAGCGTATCCTGTGTTTACGATAAAAACTGAAGCCCCCTTCCCCCTCTTTCCTACTGGGGCCCTCCACCCGATTCGCAGACCCGCTGAGGCGAAGCTTGGTAAGAGAGGGAGGAGGCGGCGGCGGCACGTGCGTCTTGGCAGCTCCGAGGTTGCGGCGGCAGCGGCCGCAGGAGCACCAGGACCAGTTGTTGCACGCTTCATCAGTTTGCACTGCTTTCTTCTCTCTTCAGTGAATTTCCATTTTGAGGGTACAGCTCCAAAGGAGAAAGGTGTGGAGGGGGCTTTGGAATGTCCAGTGTGGGAAGCCAAAGGGGGTGCCCACTACGAGGCAAAGAGGAATTGGCTCTGGCCCCCCTTCCCCTCTTGCTAGGGCGAGACCGACGCTTTGGCAACGGAGCCTGAGAGAGGGGTGTGTTTGTGGTGGTGGCGGCTCCTTAGGGGTCCTTGTCCCCTCGGAGCAGCCAGACTGCTGAGGAGAAGGGCAGGGGTTCCGGCGGCGGCCCGGCGGGTCCCTGACCCCGGGCGCCGGGGGGTCCCCACTGGGCCTGGGGGCCCCGGCGGTTGCCATGGTGACGCAGGGTCGGTGGCTCCGCGCAGTGGAAACAAAGCCGCTCGCCTGCCCGCCAGCTCCTCTCCCGAGCTCCTCCTCCGCCGGCGCCGCCCTCCCCTCCCAGGCGCCGCCGCCGCCGCCGCCGCCGCCGCCGCCGCCGGAGCGGCTCCCGGCCCCGTTGCCGCCGCCGCCGCCGCCGCCGCCGCCGCCGCCGCCGCCGCCGCCAGCGCCACGGCCGCCGCCGCCGCCGCGGGCCAGGTAAGGCGAGCGCGCCCGCCGCGCGGAGGGCTCCGGCCGGGCGCCGGGGGTGGGGGTCCGTCCACCCGCTGCGGGGAGCGGGCGCCGGGGCCCGGCTGCACCGGAGTCCCCGAGGGGCGCGTCCCCACCGGTGACGGTCTCCCCGGCCGCCCCGCAACCTCGGAGGCGCCCGGGGCACGGCGGCGGCGGCGGGCGGCAAACTTCGCGGTCGGCGCAGGGCCCGAGCCTCCTCCCGGCGCGACGGCCCTGCCAGTCCCGGCTCGACGGCGTACGGGGCGTGGAGCTGCCCGGAGACGGCCCGGCGCACGGGTGAGGCTGTGCGGAGAGGCGGGGGTGGTACCTGCCTGCGTTATCCTTTCTCTCTCTCCCTCTCCCTCTCGGCGTGTTATCGAGGCTTATAGAAAGAAAAAAAAAAGATATGAAAATATTTACCTCTGGACTTTCATGTTTCCTAGTTGATTCTCTTTGAGGACGGGATGATGCTAAGGTCTCCAAGGGAACAAACGAGACTTTTTTTTAAAACAGTCTCTGAAAAGTGAGCCCAGGCTTCCATGCCTGGGACGGGAGCATTTTGAGGTGCTTCTGAAGTTCGTTTGGATTTTGAACATAACCGCCTTTATCTTTGGAAGGTGTAACTAAATGGGAAAGGTAGCCCGGTTTTCCCATCCAGCAATACCAGCGTTAATAGGATCAATACTTTGTAGATTAGATACTTGGTACCGATGTCATTGCTGCTGTTTCTGGAAGGTATTGTGTTCGTGCTTTAAGGAACTGGAAAATGCCTTGCGTTTCTATGTGTGAACCAGGTGCAAACCAAAGCACCTCTGAGGGCAGGTATCTGGGCGGTGTTTGCATCTGTTTATGAGTGTGATGCAGAGGGTTTCGATGGCGTTGCTAAGGGCATTCGGGTACTGGATGGGGAATTGCTCAAGTTATGGGTAACCTCCTCTTTTCTCAACGGCCCCAAGCCTCGCCATCATTTCGTGATATTTAGTTTGTTGCAGACACAAAGAATGGATTAAAAATAGGATTGTGAAGACTGTTTTGTAGCTACTTAGATCATCTTAGGTGTACTCATGTGAAAGACGGAAAACACTTTTCATTCTTAGAAATATAGCTGATCAGTTCAGAAGGAAATAATGTATTTGTTAATATTTTTTAAATTGAGGAGAAATGTCACATCGATAACTGGAAGATAATTCAACTTATTAAACTGTGTACCCAACTTAGTAAAATAATTTATAAATTGGAAGAGGTCAGTTAGAGAACATTATATGGAAAGCAAGAAATTATATTTTTGCTAAAAGGTAGTTAACGAGAAGAAATCATTGGCAGTGATCATTTTGAATTGCAGTTAAGTTGATTAGAATTACGGATGTTAAAGCTACTTGAGGTGTTAGACATAAAGTGATATTCCTCTTCCCTCTTTTGGGATTTCAACACCTGTTAGCTAGCTGATTACTAGGTTTCTAAGTCTGTTCATATTTGCTAGTAATTAAAAAAATTTTTTTAATTTATTTATTATTTTTGGCTGCGTTGGGTCTTCGTTGCTGCGAGCGGGCTTTCTCTACTTACAGCAAGCGAGGGCTACTCTTCGTTGTGGTGCAAGGGCTTCTCACTGCAGTGGCTTCTCTTGTTGTGGAGCACGGGCTCTAGGCACGCGGTCTTCAGCAGTGTGGCACGCGAGCTCAGTAGTTGTGGCTCGGGGGCTCTAGAGCGCAGGCTCAGTAGTTGTGGCGCACGGGTTTAGTTGCTCCACGGCATGTGGGATCATCCCGGACCAGGGATCGAACCCGTGTCCCCTGCATTGGCAGGTGGATTCTTAACCACTGCGCCACTAGGGAAGCCCTTTGCTAGTAATTTTAAGTCATGTCACTTCATTAGAAGATTGTATTGGAAACTAAAGAATTGAGTTGCAGCAACAATTTGCAGATTATTTCACAATTGGGTTTGTTGTTCAACTGAATTTTACCTGTAGAGTGATTCACAGATATTCTGCTAAATACTCATTGATGATGGTAATGAAATGGGACATTGATTAAAATGAAGTCTATCTGTTTCCAGAAGATAACCAGGAGAGAAAAATAAGTATTTTCTCATTTAAGCATGAAAGGCAACCAGGATATTGAATCCTGGTCCCGTTATATAGACAGAATATAGTTTCATGTTTTGTAACAAAAATAATCATTTTTGTGTTCTTTCTGAGGCACCAAGAGTACAGCTTTATTCACATCTCTGTTAGCAAATCCAACATTCAAGTGAAAGTATTCTGGACCTGCTTTTCAGCCACATGGGCCCCTCACTATGAGTTCTAGCCTGTGGCCCTTAGTTTGTGTTCTGAAGAAAGGAGATAGCCAATGTTAGTTCAGCACAATAAGGACTCATGTTTTGCCTTTGCTGCTAGCTCACACAAGGCACAGGATTCAAGACAGTTTGGCATCTTTAAAGCTGTATCGCTTTCTGCCAAAAAACTGAAGTCAGTAAACATCAGCAATAAACAGGCATGTATTGCAAGCACCGCTTTGTTCTAGTGGTTTATTTTCACAGGCTCTGAAGCAGGAAATGAAGCTTTTGTCAGTGAAGTGAAAAACAACAATTTGGCATGCTTATATATGTTACTAGCATCATGAGGTAGGTGCATAACCAAATAACAAAAGCAAAAAGTGCTGTGATATCCACAGTACCTTCTTAGGAAATGCCAATGGGAGTGTGGTGTACGTCCATGGTTGAGACTGGCCACCTGGTGGAAGTAGGGAACAGCACACAGCATCCTCAGGTGTAGAATACCAGTTGTCACTCTCACTCATTCACAGTAATAGGAGTCTTCTGCGATTCTAGGCTTCAGAGTCTTAAAATTAGAAAAGTCTTAATTTTGTAAAATTATTTTATAATTTTGGAAAGTCATAGTTTTATAAAGTCTTAATTTAATGATTAAAAAAAAAAAACCCTGGTCCTAATTTTTGGTTTATGTTGTAAAATTTGGTCTGATAATTAAAACCACAGCCATTGTTCTACCTGAAGAAGTATGTAACTTGACTTACCAAGCAGGTCCAAAGAGATAAAAAGAGCCAAGGCATGTTCTTGTTTAAGTAGGATTAACCTTGTACTTGTGCCATTGAAAGTCATTTGTTTGTAACCGTATGAGCCTGCATAGACAGTATTAGGCCACAGAAGCCTTTGTTGGCTGTTTCTGGGTCAGTGTTCTCTAGCAATTTCTAGCACTGTGGTAATGTGATGACTGCTTGGTAATTTAGCATGTTGTACAATGTGTTGTAGCATTTGTAAAAGCACATTTCTGAAAAAGTGATAGTTTTTTTTAAAAATGATTTCTTCATTACCAAAACACTTAGGTTTGGATTTGTGGCTAGGGAGAATATTGTTAGCCCCATGACCTCGAGGAAAAAATGCTATAAATGTAAGGTATTGTCAACTGACCTGCTGTGCGTGGTGGGTATTGATTATAACCGCTGTGCTGAGAAAAGGCATGGGAAACCCATGCTGGTGGTGATATGAAGGGGTGTTTTGTGCCATGAATTATTAGCAGAGATTGACGGAGGCTGAAAAACATTTGTGGGCCCATACTTCATTTTTTTTGTGCCCTCAGTTAAAATGAGGATAAGCTCTCTTAAGCCATTTTATAAACCACTTTACAAAATGGGAAACACATATTTATACAGTCTAGCACAGAATTGGAGTGTTATAAACATAGTTCGAGGTCAGTGATTGATTTCCATATGTGCCAGTTCTTTGTAGCAATTATATAGTTTTGGACATCAGTCAGCAAATGTTTATCAAGTGTTTCCTTCTCTTTATTCCGTATCACTTGATAAAGTCATCTGAGCTCTTATGGTTGAGGACTTACTTGTTTTCCAACTATTATGATTATTCTTTTATTGTATGTGTAACTCATTACATACAATACCCAAATATTCTCCATTGGCCTAGTTTTCAGCCTTCCTTTTCTTATGGGGAAAAGTTACCAGTTAATTCTTAATGCTATTTAAGTAATTTTATATCCCCAGGGCTTTTAGAAAATATGATTTGGTTAATTTCTTATTCAATCAGAAAAATATTAGAAACTTAGTTTATAATGGTGTGTAATTAAAAAAAAACCCACAACACATGTTATAATCCTTAATTTCACATTTCAGACATGTACAGAGGTTGTATGGTGGATAGGAAAATTTGGGATCCTGTTAGGTGAGCCAGTGCTCATTTCCCTAACTGCCTGGATCTAGATCTCTGCTTCTTTACCTCATCATCAGTTGAAATGAAAGCCAAAGAACCTCAAAGTGGAGGCTTCCGTGAGTTAAAAAGTGTTAGAAAGGGAGATTAATACACACTGAGACCCCGCCTGGCTTGGAGTGAAGGGGAGGGGAGGAAGAAGATGGATGGCACTGATCATCTCTTCAGCACCTTATGGTTCAAGTTCCTGAAGCAACTCCCCACGGGCTGTTTACACGGTTTCCAGAGACTCTGCAACAGAGATGCGGTTCTCGTCACTTAGCCCCGCTTTTCCTCCCGACTGAGTAAAAAGTGACTCCCCTGAATTGTGGTGCAAGTGCACTTTGAATATTATGAACCACAAATTAGGGCATAAGAATGAAGATTTTCGACGCAGATATATTATATAATCTAATTGGTCAGGGAGAACAGTTAGATAATCAAGACAGTAATGGAGCTATAAAATAAAACTATGTGTTTGTCCCACATATTTGGTGTGTTCAAACGAGAAATTGTTGCTCTGAGTATCAGTCCATTATGAACTGTCTTCCCTCTATGATAACCAAAGTCGTTCAAGGGAGACATGGCGTTTTACACAATTTTATCACTACGTGTCGTGTCAGGCATAGTTGTATTGAAGAATAGATGCTTACTCAGACTCTTGAATGGTAAACCTCTAATGAAAGGTTTCTGTGTGGTCTTATCTGGCGTTTCGTCTTGTTTCATATAGTTTCCTCTGACCCTGGTTAGTATGATTGCAGTTCCATCTTTTTTCTATCAATCAAACCCTTGCTAGCGCTTCCTAATAGAAGCTGTGTTCTAAACACTTTGCAAATATTAATTTATTTAATCCTCTTAAGAACTCTACGAAGTAGGTACTACTGTGATTCCCCATTTTCAGAAGGAGGAAACTGATGTGATCTTTCTCTGTTGTATTAACCTACAGATACACAAAATGTACCAGATTCCTGGCTTCTTTATGTCAAGGAATGCAGCAAGCTTCGCTTTTTAATTCACTGAAATAAAGGCACTTGGGCTTTTTTCTTATTTTAATGAAAAGAAACAAAACCTAAAGTCATAAAACGAGAATCATTTCTTCATAGTGTATTGTGACATATGCCAGTGTGTTCTATACTTTAAAGAACTAGAATAAGCTAATTTATACAAAAGGTACTTTTGAAGGTAGTTGTTCTTTCACTTCTTATTTGTATTCATATATTGAAAGAATATATATTCCCTATGGTGTTAGCCTTGCTATATACATGTAAATATATCTTTTATATGTGTCTATTTTTTATTGCCTTATGTAGACTATCATCAGTCTAGGCTCACCTTTTAAAAAAATTGAAGTACAGTTGATTTAAAATATTATATTAGTTTCAGGAAGACAGCATAGTGATTCCGTATTTTTGCAGATTATACTCCAATATAAGTTATAATTCCCTGTGCTATAAGCTCACCTGTTCTTTTCTCAGTAGCTCTAACCTGTCCCGAGGACCAGGTGATACTCCCTTCTCACTCATTCTCTTCCAAGAGAACTCTGTGTATACCATTTTTTTTTTAACAATTTAGCATGTTGTTGGAAAATACATGTATCTGTTTTTTGTGCTAGACTGTAAACTTCTTAAGAACAAGAACTTACTCATTTCCAAAGATAAGATAGGTACAAATGTGCTTTTCTTATTTGAATACTTAAAAGATTTTTTTATGTGATATTAAATTATTATTTTTAAATCTAGTTCCAAAGTCAGTATTGAGGGCCTTAAAAATGTCAATTTTAGGGTCTTAGGAAAGTGACTCAAATTTCTTAGAGTAGTATTACTTCAGTTATCCAAGTTTCAAAAGGTATCATTAGGGCACTATAAAATTACTTTGAGCTTTTAGTTATTTGAAGTACAACATTAGAAATCAAATACCACAATTTCATTTTCAAATTATTTGGGTTCCTGAAGGTCTTTTCTTAAAAGGTTATATGTAAAAAGCATAAAAAACACTAGCTAGCTTAATTTTATACCAGCAGTTATGCATAAACTTTTGATTATTCTAGTCAAAGAGAGCAAAAAATGGATCTTTAAAAATCATTTACGTTTGTCTTTATAATGCTTTTAGTATTTTACCTTCTAACCTCTCTCCCCCTTATAAGCTCATGTTCTCGCTGTCTCCATAGAAGAGTGATTAAGTGTTTTAATTTCAGGGGGCTTTTCTTATTTAAGCTATATGAAAAGTAAGATTAAATAAGAGACAGGTGTTCATAAAAGCAAGTAATGAAATATAGTTCTGTAGGTTCTTTTAATAATAAATATTGTAATAGCTATCATTAGTCTATTAAGTATGCTACACAAAATATCTTTTTGAACTTCACAATAACTCTTGTTTCCTCATGTGTAAAATGCTAATAAATAGCTTATCCAAGATCGCACAGAGTTGGTACATTTAAAAACATGATTTGCGTGATAAATCACAATCTGAAGTTGACTATGATTGCTTTGTTAATTACCAGCCAACAAAGAAGGCCTTCCTGCTGCAGTGAAGATGCTTTTTGACTATGTATGTTTTGGAAAGAGTGCAGTTGAGGACTGCCTCGTGGGGCAGATTCAGGATGGTGGGTGTGGTCAATTTCGAGAGGGGAGATGGTTCTCAGGAGGTAACCAAAACCATATGTCCTTGCTTATGTTCATTGATGCTGACTCTAGGTGGGGTTTTGGTGTAGAAGGAGGGGGAGAACGTTTCCCCTGAAACCTATTTTTAGAATTAAAAACAAAATGAAAAGGAATTATCTTCTCTCTCCTGAATTTGTTTTATTTGGTACTGTGCCCTGGATTCAGAATTAACCCCCAAAAGGGCCATATGAGATGTTACAGGATGAAAAGAAATGCAATGAAAAGTAACTCAATAAATGTCACATCCCTCAGGCTGGACTTCTCTGAGGGTCGGAGCAATATGTTCTCTGTCACTGCGGGAGAGTTCCTTGTCTTAGGAATCTGGAGGCCTGGAGTATGGGGATCAGAATGAAGTCAGAAGCCTTGAAAACTGTTCTCATTTGGGTCACTCCCTTTTGTACATCATGGTTTTTTCCTGGAATTCCTACTGCAGACCTTTCTTGGTAGCTACTGGGAAAAAAGAGGAATGAGAGACTTTTAGTTAAAATCTTAACAGCATGTAAAAGCTCACTTTTTTGAACAATTAGTTATTTTTGTCGATGTGAGCCTTTTTTCAGGTTCAAGGGCAATCTGAGAGTCAGTAAAGCACAGTGGTTAAGAGCATGCATTTTGAAGCCAGGCGGCCTGTATTTGAATGCTGGCTGTCCTACCATCTAGCTGCATGACCTTGGGGCAGCTCCTTCATCGTGCTGTGTCATCATTTCTTGACTGTGAAATGGGGAGAATTTTTACTTACTTCATTGGGTTGTGAGGATTAAGCGAATAAATATGTGTAAAGTCTTAATTATTAGCAATTAAGAGTACGTTTTGTCTACAGAAAGAACAACTGATATTTGATGTTTTTACAGGTAAAAATAAAAATCGAGTTTCCTTTAGGCCTCTAAGTTCCAACTTACTTATCTTCTTATTCTGCTTATGGAACTGGTAAATGTGAGCCATCACCTTCACTTTTTCTTTGATGAAACTTTAGTTTAAATCGAACAGATTGAGCGCCTTAAACTGTCAGTTTCATTGATAAACTTAGTTAAATTTCAACCCTTAAACATTTTCAATTGTGTATATAAATTTCATATAGTTGATTTTCTTTTTAAACAAATCAGTTGCTTAGCGGGCAAATGTACGACTCACATGAGTGAAACCTTTCCAAATACTTAGCTCAAGTTCCTTTGACTGTTCCATCACTTACAAAATTAATATTTTATAGATACAGCCAAATCCTAAATAAATCATATGCCTAAATATAGCACACATTTTAAACGACAATCACGGGGCTAATCTGTCAGTTTATGTCAGATTCTTTTAAACATTAAAAACATAATAATTATGCACAAACTGTTCCAATTAATATAAAACATATTTCTAAACTTTTCTAAAAAGTATTAACGTGAGTCTGATTTTCTTCATCATGTCTATACACTCTAAACCTTCTCCAGATTGGAAAGGCACTTACCCATTGGAAAGAAGTTTGTTATCTCGGGTAAGCTGGAGGTACCGTCTTAGGTGAACTTTCATTATCGTACCATTCCACATTGATTTTGAGTTACTGCTTGACTGTTTTTCATTAAAACATGGCTCCTTATTGATCATAGATTTAAGGCTTAGATGCTGCACTTGGGCTACGTACATCCTGGCTAATTCTTCCTGTGACCTTGAATGACAGGCTTCACCCTCTTTTGTAGTCACCATGACAACAGGTGACTCCAAATTGTGCTCTTCAGATAGTACTGGTGTTTTAATCCTTAGACCAGTGCTGTCCAATATGTCATTTTAAGTTTCAGGTAGCCATATTAAAAAAGTAAAAAGTGATTTTAATAAGAGATTTTACTTAACCCAACATGTGCAAAATATCATTGTAATTTCAACATGTAACAATATAAAAATTACTAACAAGATTTTTCACATGCTTTTTAATTGTTTCATGAAGTCTGGCATGTATTTTACACTTACACAATTTCTCAATTTAGATGCGAAATTTCCACCAGTTACAATGAAGTGTAGTCCTGCGCAAATCGTAAAGTTGTCGTTGATGGAAAAATATTGGACATTGCTTCAATTTCTAAATTTAAATTAATTAAAATTAAATAAAATTAAATTATCTTTTCCATAGTTGCACTAGCCGTATTTCACATGCTCAGTAGCCAGATGTGGTTTGTGGCTACCATATTGACGAGTGCAGCCCCAAACTGGATTCAGATTTGCTTCTCACCTAATTTTTCTGTCCCCTCCAGACTAAGCCCCGCTGCTGTTTCAGATATCTTCTTCTACTCAGTTGGGTTCTTCATTTCTCCAGCTCACAGTAATTTTAACGGCATCCAATTGGCTTGAAAGGCATTTTAGTGTCATTTGATTAAAGCCCAATTTCAACTCTTTTCTACCTTTACAACTGGTTTCTCAGACAGTTTTCTCATTTGTTCATTTACAGCAGTAGTAGTTTCAAAGGAGATGCACTGTTTCATCATACGTGGTTTGCCACGTAGAGAGAAATGTTAAGACTTCAATGTAACCCGTGTGTGAGCCCAAGCGGCTGATTCTGGCAACCCTCCTCCTTTTCCCTGTCTGCTCACTATCCTGCCATCCTCAACAACCGTCTGTCGTCTTCTTCTCTCCCCTCAAACATGTGCCCCCTCTTGCCTCCTTGCCCTCTGCCGATGACCTTGCTTCTGGAGAACTTGCACAGGCTTCTACCACTGCGTCTTCAGTCTCACCTGCTTCTGAACGCACACCTACTACCATCTCCCCGAGGGACGCCAAGTGGCTGGGCTCCTTTCTAAACCCTCCCCCTCCACTTGTGCCTTGTGTACCTTCCCCTCTTGCCCGCTCACAGATAATGGTCTTTTTCTCTATCATCAGTTTCCCCCACTATTGGATAATTTCCATCAGTTTATATACTGTAATATTATAAACTTTTTTTTTTTGCGGTACGCGGGCCTCTCACTGTTGTGGCCTCTCCCGTTGCGGAGCACAGGCTCCGGACGCGCAGGCTCAGCGGCCATGGCTCACGGGCCCAGCCGCTCTGCGGCATGTGGGATCCTCCTGGACCGGGGCACGAACCCGTGTCCACTGCATCGGCAGGCAGACTCCCAACCACTGCGCCAGCAGGGAAGCCTTATAAACTTTAATAATTTAAGCTCACCTTAAAAAACCCCACAAACACAATACTTCCTTAACCCCTACATTTTTCTTCAGCTTCAACACCATTTCTCTGCTCTCCTTTATAGCAAAATGTCCTGTAAGAGTTGATCTTTGCTCTTTCTCTCCTCCCATCCTTGAATCTATCCCAGTTAGATGTGCACACCCACCATTCCACTGAAAGTGCTTCAAAGTGACCTTGCCAAATCCGGAATCAGTTCACAATCTTCATCTTACCCAGCCTTTCAGTAGCATTTGAGAGTTGATCAATGCCTTCTTCTTGAAAGCCTTCCTTCACTTGGTGTATGCATTCACTGGTGCTTTAGTCATGCTGCATTACAAACCACCCTAAAACTCAGTAGCTCACATTTAATTTTTCGTTCATAGGTCTCCTAGGTAGGCTGCATTTCAACTGATCTAGGTTGGGCTGAGTTGGGTGGCCCTGCTCCAGGCTGTGGATTGGGTTCAGATCTGCTCCTTGTGTATTTGTCCTGGGATTTAAGCTGAGGAGACTACGCAGGGTCTGCGCTTGTCATGGCAGATCATTGGGGTCCCACAGTGAAGTCGAGCCACACAAGCACACCGAAGGCCTTTTCTTTCGTCTTGTCCACTAATGTTCCTGTTGGCCAAAGAAACTCACATAGCCAGGCCTGACATTGGTGGGCAGGGACGCCACTCCATCCACAGTTGGGAAGGGAAGGGGAGTGAATATTTGCTGAACAGTCATTCAGCACATCACACATGGCCTCCAGGACACCTTTCTTTCTTGCTTCTCTGCCCATCTCACTGGCTTTACAGCTGAGCGTCCTTTGACGGTTTCTGCAGATTTCTCTAATCATTGCACGGCCTTCAGATCTAGTCTTTGGAGTCCTTCCTTTCTTTGTCTACCCCAGTTTTCTAGGTATCTCATCTTATCGCACAGCTTTAATATCATCTTACCTGCTGATGAATCCCAAATTCTTATCTTCAGTAGAAAATTCTTCCCTTCATTTCACGCTCATGTGTCCACTTGACATTTCAACTTGGATGGCTAACTAGGCATCTCAAACTCAACAGGTCCAGGGATGTACTCCTGAGTCCCTGTACCAATACTGCCCAACCTGCTCCTCCCACAGCTTTTCCCAACTTAGTAAATGGCATCTTCGTTCTTTCAGTGGCCTCGACCCTAACTTTGGAGTCATCCTTGACTTCTCCCTTTTCCCTTCATGTGTTAAGTTGAATCCATTAGTGAATTTGTTGACCTTGCCTTCAGATTTGATCATTTGTCACCACTTCCACCACCCCCAGTAAGTACAGTCTGCTACCATGACTCTTGTTTTACCTCAGGTACCTTCTAATTGGTTTCCCAGCCTCTGCCCTTAATACCTTACAGTCTGTTTCCTTTGTAACAATGAGAACAATCTTTTGGAACTTGGAATCAGCTACAATCATTTCCTTGCTCAAAGGACTGTGATGCCAAGAGAAAACAAAATACAACCCCCCCCCCTCCCCGCCCCCAGGTTCCCTTCTCACTTAGAATGAATGGCAAAGTCAGTTCAGGGGCCTCTGAGGCCTCCCCACATGCTCTGGCCCCTGCTAGCCCCCACCCCGCCCCCTGCTGGCTCATTGCACTCCAGGCTTGCTGTTCTCTGAACGTACCAAGCCTGCTCTGGCCTCCAGATCTTAGCACTGCTGTCCCCTTTGCTGGGACTCTTCTTTCACCAGATATTTGTATGACTTACTTCCTTGTTCCTTTCAGGTCTGTACTTGAGTGTTATCAGAGTGACTTCCCCCAAACACTGTAAAAATGTAATCTTTTTGTCTCTCAAACTCTCTGTCCCCCTTACCTGTTCGTCTCAACAGCACTGTTACCACCTAGCACATCGTGCAAACAAACAAAAAGTATATATCTCTTTGTCCTCCTCTTTCTTCTACTGTATAAAACCCATAAAGACAGTGGCTCTGTTTTTTTTTTCCTGCTGTATTTTCAGCTTCAATGCCCAGAACATAGTAGGTGTTCAATAAATATTTCTTGACTGAATAAAAGAATTTTATCGGATGCCTGATTCCAGCACAGGGGATCAGTCTTAGAAAAACTCAAGAATATTATAGAAGAGTTTTAGATTCCCATAGTCACGCCTTAGTGTTGTCAAGTGGTTGTCTCTGTAACTTACTAAATGATTCTAGAGAAGAGCACAGAAGATGCCATCCTCTGTGCTGGTAAACAGATCAGAATTACTTATGTGGTAGAACTTGAGACATCTGTAGTCATTGAGACGTGAGCATCTCCACGGCAGAGACTTTTTCTATTAGATGAGGGCTTATAATAGTTCCTTTATACGTTAACTGTCTTGTTGAAGTCTTAAAAAAAAAGGTATAGTTCTGTCTTCTCAAGTCTTTGTCAAAATGGATATAAACCATTTGAAGATCATGTTTGAACTCTTGCCAATGTAAATATGAACTAGAATTTCTTATGTGCAACTTTAGGTCTAAGAAATAAAAGGAGAACACCTAAAACCCACTTCTCTATAAGCTTGAATTAGCAGTTTGCTTGCAGATATTCAAATATTAATGATAATAACAAGCACTTTAAAAAACATAGTGTCCCAAGAGCTAGAGGCTGCAAAATCAAGTAAGTCTAATAGATTTATCTCTTTTTCAAACTGAAGTAAATGTATTTTGGGGAGGAGAGGGGTTGGAAAGTTGCACTTTAGCAGAGCTTTTAATTATCTCATAATCACTGAAATGTGAACAGGACTATAGAAAATACAAAATATATCCCCACTCTCAACCTATGAATTAAAAAACAATTTTGCTATTAATTGTAGCTGATGTGTGGGTGTCATTTATGAACTTTCTCCTTTTGAGCTTGCATCCATGTGTCCTGAGAAAGTGAACAGACTTATCGGAGATTATTAAGTTAGCTCCTAGATACTAAAAGATGGAAGTTATTCATTGGTGCCTGGTCTGCCTTGCTGGCTCACGGTGCCTGCATTGCATAGACATGAAGAGCATGGGCTTCCTGGTGGTACGATCTGGTCCGAGTCCTGGCTTTGCCACCTAGTGACCTGCGTGACCTAGAGTAAGTGGAGCGCTAATGGTACCTATCATGGTGAGTTGTCTGGAGGGTTAAAAGATTAAATGAGGGAATTCCTTGGCAGTCCAGTGGTTGGGACTCCAGGCTTTCACCGCTGAGGGCCCGGGTTTGATTCCTAAATGGGGAACAGAGATCCTGCAAGCTGTGCTGCACTGCCAAAAAAAAACAAAAAAAAAATTTTTAATGAGGTAATATATGTATTTATTGTTATTTATTATCAGCTTATGTATTATGTTTCTTATTAGCTATACAGCATTATTAATTGGGGGAGATTATAATAGAAGTGGATAGTAGTAATTACAGTTTGATATGGGAAGATGGTATAACTATCTTGAACATAACCTTTTCTAGTGCTGGGAATTGATTTGTGTAGATTTAAAGACGTTTTTGTCATTTAGCTCCTTTGTAAGTGATGGTAGTTTCATTGGAGTTACAGAGCACCAGGATTAGAGTGTGTGTTCTCGTAACTGATATCCGTCTGCAGGTGGGAAGTAATTAGATTTAGCTCTTCCTCTGAAGAGAGGGCTGTTAATGAATGATTTGGAGAATGTTGGGAATCAATAAATCTGTTAGGATAAGGCAGGAAGTTCAAATTTTAAAGAGTACTCTTTTTGTTAAAGCTCTTATTATGTATAGTTCTGGTGTCAATCCTATACTTAGCCCATGAATTTTTTGTTTCATAAGAGAATATATTCATTTACATAGCGCATTTACACAGGTAAGATAAATGACACATATTACTATTAAGTAGTTTAACATTAAAATATCAGACATACTTACTATAGTATCAATAATATCTCAATGAATAGAACCAGTGTTTCTTATTAAACTAGATCTACAAATAAATTTTCATCAGTTGATGTGTTTTATAAAACATCTTTCATATAGCAGGGTTTTTTTGTTTTTTAGTTGGAGCAATCAGTTGAAATCAGGATAGAAAAATAAGAATAGAGACGATTAAATTATGGGATTTAGGTTAAATTTATTGTAGTAATGCCTTTTAAAAAAGTATTACGTATTGAATACATTTTAATCTTTTTTATATGCCACATTTGGTTTTATTATTATGAAATAATTATGTAGTGTTTTTTACATAGAGCTCTTGTTTTTGCTCAGACTTGACAGGTGTATTAATCTCATTCTGTGAGAACTGCCTTTATACCCTTCAAACAGCTAACAGATCTCTCCTAACATCTTTCTCAGCTATTACTTCCTTTTGGACTCTGACCTCCAGTCTCATGCATCTTCTTTTAAGCCCTCATTTGTGCGGTGTTTCCTTCTGCCCCTGGGCCTTTGCACTGACTGTTCCTTCTGTGTGGATGTCCTTCCCTTCCTTCTTCCCTCAGTAACTCCTGCTTGTTTTCCCGATTTCAGCTCAGTTGTTACTTCCTTAGGGAAATCTTCCCTTACACTCCTGACCAGGTCAGACACCACTATTCATTCAACAAATATTTATTGAGTGGCTGCCGTGGGTCAGGCAGAATTCTAAGCTCTGGGAATATAAACAGACAGGGTTTCCCTTTATCTTATAGACAATGATGGAAGAGTTTGAGACCTTTAAAAATATTGACTGCAACAGTGAGACACATAATTAGGAGGAGCTTAAAGCATTTTAGAACTCAAAATTATATCTGGACTGAGGTTCGTTTATTCTTTGGTCTGCAGTAAATTTAAATGGTTTGATTATTAACCTCTAGGTCACGGCTGATTGGTCTATAAGTGGTCGACTTTTCTGCCAGGGAAAGTCCACTTAAAAAAAGAGACACTGGCTGAGATTTGGATTAGGATTTCATTGAATTTGTAGATCAATTTGGGAGAGTTAACATCTTCGCAATATTGGGCCCTCTAGTCAATGAACTTCATAGAGCTGTCTGTCTAGGCTGTCTTTAATTTCTCTAACTAATGTTTTCAAGTTCTGTTTGTAGCATTCTTACATATCTTTCATTAAGTTGTATTCTTTTCGTCGTTACTGCAAATTACATGTTTTAACATTTCACCATCTAATTTTTGTTGCCTGTATAAATCTACTGCAATACGATAGATTTTGGTGTGTTGACCTCGATTCCAAGGATTTTGCTACGTTCATTTCTTAGTCTTAATAGTTTATCCATAGGTTCATTTGGATTTTCTGTGTGCATGATCATTTTATGTGGTAAAGAGTTTTATTTTTTATTGTCCAGTTCTTATACTTTCCGTTTTTTTTTTTTTATTGCCTCATTGTACTAGCTGGGACATTGTTTATAATTTTGAATAGTAGTGATGATAGCATATGTTTGTCTTACTCTCATTCTCAATTTCAGGGGAGAAAGTTTTCAATATTTAAAGTAGGCATTTACTTAGTGTTGTTGAAACCTTTTTGCTAAATTAAGAAAATTCTCTTATTTCTAATTTGATAGGCATTTAAATCATGAACATGTATTGACGTTTCTCAAAAGCTTTTTCTACGTTTATTGAGATTATCATATAATTTGTTTTTCCCTTATTTTTTCAACGTGGTAATCATATTAAAAAACCTTAAAACAATCTTGCATTCCTGTCATAAACCCAACAGATATGCTATCATTTTTCTGTTTTGTTGGATTCAATTTTGTTGGATTCAATGCTAATATTTTGCTTAAGAATTTTGTATCTATGTTTAGGGAAGAGATTAGCTTGTAATTTTCATTTTGTGTAATGAACTTGCCTTGTTTTGGTATTGAGGATATGCTGGTCTTATAAAATCAATTGTGAAGTGTTTCCCTTTTTCATCCAATTCTCTGAAAGAGATTGGTATTACTTCTTCCTTCAATGTTTGAAAGAAAATTCATTAGTGAAGCCATCTGAGACTGGGATTTTCTTTGTAGTAAAGTTTTAAATTATGGATACAGTTATATTAAGTATAGACCTATAGATATTTGCCATTTCTTCTTATGTCAAGTTTACTATTTTTTGGCTATAATTAGCTGTTCTTTTTCTAACTTTTTGTGAGAAAGATACTTAGATAATTGATTTTCAGCCTGCTTTTCTAATATATGCATTCAAAGGTCTGCATTTTCCTTTAAACCATGGTTTTAATAGCATCCTATAGGTTTTGATGTCATATTTAAATTTTTCTGCTCAAGAAGTTTTAAAATGGCCATTGTAGTTTTTTTTTCTATGACCTATAGGTTACTTAGACACTTAATGCTTAATTTTCAGTTATTTGGGATATTCTAATGATCTTCTAAAACTGATTTCTAGCTTAATCCCATTATTACCAAATAACATGCTGTAAAGATTTTAGTCTTTTGATATTTTTGAGACTTGTTTTATAGCCTGGTTGTGATTACTCTTGGTAAATGATACGTGTACACTTGAATAGACTGTATAGTATATTCTGTAGTTATTGGTGTAGCATTCTATATCTGTAGATTAGATCAGATTTATTAATTGAATTGATCAAACTTCCTATCCATAGGATTTTTTTGTCAATTCTGTCAATTACTGAGATAGATAAGCTAAATCTCTCGCTGTAATGATGAATTTTTATGTCTCCTTTTAATTCTGTTAGCTGTTTCAAATATATTTTGAGGATATGATATTAGATACATACAAATGTATAATTGTTGTATATTCTTGTTGTGTTGGATCCTTTTATTATAATTAAATGCCTTTAGTTCTAGTAATGGTTCTTGTCTGATATTAGTATAGCTTTCCTTTGGTTAGTGTTTACATGGTGTATCTTTTTTATACTTTAACTTTTCAGACTTATTTTTGAGTTGTTTCTTTTATAAGCAGCATGTAGTTGGATTTTGCTTTCTTTCTCTCACCTTACAAATCTTTGGAGTATCTAATAGTCCATTTACATTTAAAGTAATTGATAATATATTTAGGTTTAAATTTACCATTTTACTCTTTGTTTTCTAATGATCTGATCTGTTTTCTTTTTTTCTTGCATTTTTAAACGAATCAGGTACTTAACATTCAGTTTTCTTCTCTATTGGCTTGTTAATGATATACTCTGTTGTTATTCTTTTAGCCACTATCCTAGAGAGGACAGCATCTGTCCTTCACTTGAGAATTTAAATTATTACTTTAACCACTTTCCTCACAATGCATGGCTCTGAGAATAATTCAACTAAATAAATCCCCTGCTCTCTTCTGTGCTGTTGCTGTCATTTATTTTAATTTCACCTATGAATAAAACCTCATGACATATTGTTATTGCTGTTTTATGCAGTTAGTATTCATTTATATTTACCGTTTCTTTTCATTCCTTCATGTGAGTCTTTAGTTCCCTCTGGGATTCTTTGCCTTCTATTGGAAGAACTCCCTTTAGTATTTCTTTGTATTTTTGTTTGTTTGAAACTTTATTTTTTCTTAATTCTTAAAGTGTATTTTTGCTGCCTGTAGAATTCTCAGTTGTCAGTTTCTTTCATTGCTTTAAGGATGTAACTTCATCATCCTCTGTCTTCTGTCTTCATCATCCTCCGTCTTCCTCTGTCATCCCTCTGGCGGATGAGGCTATCTAAGAGGCTTGTGCAGGTCTCCTGATGTGAGGGACTGGTGGTGGGTAGAGCTGGCTGTTGCTCTGGTGGGCAGAGCTCAGTAAAACTTTAATCCACTTGTCTGCTGATGGTTGGGGCTGGGTTCCCTCCCTGTTGGTTGTTTGGCCTGAAGCAACCCAACACTGGAGCATACCTGGGCTTTTGGTGGGGCTAATGGCAGATTCTGGGAGGGCTCACGCCAAGGAGTACTTCCCAGAACTTCTGCTGCCAGTGTCCTTGTCCCCGCAGTGAGACACAGCCACCCCCCGCCTCTGCAGGAGACCCTCCAACACTAGCTGGTAGGTCTGGTTCAGTCTTCCCTGGGTTCACTGCTCCTTCCCCTGGGTCCTGACGCGCACACTACTTTGTGTGTGCCCTCCAAGAGTGCAGTCTCTGTTTCCCCCAGTCCTGTCGAAGTCCTGCAATCAAATCCCACTAGCCTTCAAAGTCTGATCCTCTAGGAATTCCTCCTCCCGTTTCCAGACCCCCGGCTTGGGAAGCCTGACGTGGGGCTGAGAACCTTCACTCCAGTGGGTGGACTTCTGTGATATAAGTGTTCTCCAGTCTGTGAGTCACCCACCCAGCAGTTATGGGATTTGATTTTGCTGTGATTGCGCCCCTCCTAACATCTCATTGCGGCTTCTCCTTTGTCTTTGGATGTGGGGTATCTTTTTTGGTGAGTTCCAGTGTCTTCCTGTTGATGATTGTCCAGCAGCTAGTTGTGATTCTGGTGTTCTCACAAGAGGGGGTGAGAGCATGTCCTTCTACTCCGCCATCTTGACTGCTCTGTTACCTAATAATTTTTAAAAGCCATTTTCAAAACAGATTTTTACTTTCCATAATACAATGAAAAGTATTAAATTCAAAATAAACTAAAATGAGAAACTAAGCATTCTGTGTCATTTTTCTAAAAATTATTTTTTAAAAAAATTGGCAGTAATAAGTTCAATATTTGTGTTTTCCAAATAATAAACTCAAATAACATGGTTCTTAATATTCCACAAATTACAAATAAAGATCTACACTAAAAGTCATATCATTTTTTTATAAAATTGCCTTATATATTTATAAGTGATTTTACTGTAAGAAATAATAAAGAACTGATTCAAAAGAAAGTATTCAAGACACCAAAATTATAACAACACTGCAGGTCAGTTTAGGCAAAACAGTTTAGTCTCTTAGCTATTGATATATATTGAGTAAAATTTCTCTAGTTCAAATTTTGCAAGATGAGTTTTTAGCCTTTCCTGTCTAGTTAGTGTATCTTCAAGAGGCTCCTGATTATTCCAAGATTCTAATCTAGAGGAAAAAAAATTGCATGATCATACATCTCTTTGTCAACTTAGATCAAATAAAGTAATAACCCTAAGAATGCTTTTGGAGTTCCACTTCCATAAAGAATGAAGCAGTCTGTATAAGACCAACAATCCCATGAAGAAAGAGGGGACAAAATTTACAAAAGCAAAAAACTGTTTAATTTCTTAAACAGCAAGCAAAGCAACCAGGACTTGAGGGACCAAGTTGCTGGAAAGAAAGGAAATGCACTAAAGTGGGCCTGACATTCTCTGCCACTTCAGTGTTCAAGGCATTTGCCAATTTTTGGCACAATTGGGGGCCAGGAGGCCAAGAAGAAAGTGGCAGCTCAAGTATTTTGGTTCACTGCAGTATGTGCTCAAAAATTAGAGTTCAGGTTTACCAAAGTGAGTAGGACTGGACGAGCCAAGACCCCAAAGAAAAGAGAAGTGCCGAGAGCAAGACCCATATTCTACATAACGTTTCCCTTCAAGATTCCTAAGCTGCGAAACATGAAACACCAGAAAACCAGAGAAAGTGGCATACATGAGGTTAAAATACTAAGTAGAGCTTTTGGTAGATTTGTAGGACTGAGGAAAAAGAAAGTGGAGCTCAGTCTAACCAAGGAGGAAGACCCCAGTAAACACTTCAGGTTTTCAGTTGGGATCTCTAAAAGGCTATGCCCTAGGAATAAAAGAAAACCAAAGTACAATATTCCTCAAAAAGAATGAAACTCAAATCAAATCTTTTCAATTCGTGACTGAATCAAAACAGGCGGTCCCTAACTCTGTCTTCCAGAAGAAAACTAACTGCACTCTGAAGAAAGATAACATCATTCTGAGCATCTACAAGTTTTTCAAATACACTGTCTGACATTCTGTCAAAAATATCATGCTAGGGACAAGACCAAATGACTAAAATTGGGACAGAGGAGTTGGGGGTGGGGGGAGACATAAGACAAAGTGACGCACTGGTGATCCAAATACTGAACTTATCAGGCATGGACATTAAAAGAACTGTGACTAATATGTTCAAAAGAATAAAATGACAAGTGAAGAATTTTACCAGAGAACTGGAATCTTTTAAAAAGAAAAAAGAAAGGTAAGAATCAAATAAAGATTGTAAATCTCAAAAATACAATAACTAGAACAGATTCACTTTGGCATGATGGAGTGAAGAGGTTGATAAACCCTCTCCCCACAAAGCAACTATAAAGCCAGTTAGAACTGTCAAATACAATCATTTCAGGATTCTGGAAATTCCGGCGTACAACAAACTGAGAAGGTGAACTTTGGGTGAGATTAACATAAGTATTGTAGTACTCTTGCCTGGGGCCCCTCCCATCACCCCATGCCCCACTTCAGCATGCTAGTTGAACCAGGGCAGGACCAATTGTGAGAAATAGCCACTTTGCTGCCACGTTCAAGGAAGCTCACTTGATATGAAACAATGTTGTTCAAAGTGGTGATCTCAGTCACAAGCTAATAGAGACAGAAGTTCCACGAGCCTAAGAAAACAATTGTTTGAGACAAGCCACAGATATGGTGTTCCAGAAGTTAAGAAAGCAAAGGGAGGCTTGAAAAAGTTTCCACGTAGCCTGGGTTAACCAGAGGCTGAGTGCGTACATGGTAGAGACTAATGTCTAACACACTAACATATTCACAGCAAATAGAGTCTGAATACATGCACAGAGAAGATATGAGTGCCCATGGAAGTAAAAACAAGGGCAGACTTGAAAATGCCCTGAACTTTGAATGGACTCCCCAGGCCACATGCAGATCTCTCCATAGACGGTGGAAGCCTTACTGGCTTGAGACATTTGAGCACAACCTCTATCTCTGGCTGAACCTTCAGCTATGCAGACACAGAAAAGATCCCTAGGAAGCCAAGCTTTAAAAATAAACAATGAGGAAAAAAACCTGAGCAAAGACATCAGCTACACATCATGCAGGGACTTCACAAATTTAGGCCAATTATTAATCACAAACAAAATAAAACAACAACAACCACCCTTAGGAGGAAATAAATCACAATCCTCAGTTGCTGTGATATATTATTAAAAATGTCCAGTATTCCACCAAAAAATGTTAAGATATGCAAACAAACAAGAACGTGACCTACACTCAGGGGGGAAAAAGTAGTCAATAAAAACTGAGTGCCCCCAGATATTGAGTTTAGCAAAGACCTCAAGCCACTACTATAAATACATTTACAGAACTTTAAAGAGAAAAAAAAGGTTGAAAAACTTACAGGAAAGTATGATAATAATGACTCAACAAATAAAGAACCTCAATAAAGAAATATTATTTTTTAAAGAACAAATAGAAACTCAAGAGTTGAAAATTACAATAACTGAAACGAAAAATTCAGCAGAGGGGCTCAATGCTACATTTCAGATGGCAAAATAAAGATTAAGTAATATTAAGATAGATGAGGTGATATTATCTGGTCTGAAGAACAAGAAAAAAAGATCATGAATTAATGAATAATTAATAAATAGCTCCATAGACCTTTGCGATAACATCAAGTATACCAACATACATGTAATGGGAGACTCTGATGGAAAGGAGAAAGAGAAGGGGGCAGAAAAAAATATTTGAAGATATACTCCAAAAAAATCCCAAATTTGATGTAACAAAGAGATCTGTACAAAGACACACCACAAACTGTTGAAAGACAAAGACAAAGATTAAATCTTGAAAGCAGCAAGAGAAAAACCATTCATCACATACAAAGGAATAATGAGATTAATAACTGACTTCTCAATAGAAACAACAGAGGCACTGGATGACAAAGTTTTGGAAAAAAACAACAGTCTATCAATCAACTGAGCAAAACTGTGATTCAAAAACCAAGGTGGAAAAACAGATATTCCTAGATAAACAAGGACTGAGAGAATTTCTTCCTACCAGACCTGGCTTACAAGAAATACTAAAGGAAGTCCTTCAAGCTTTAAGAAAATGACATCAGACATTAACTTAAATTGACATGGAGAAATGAAAAGTGTTCCAAACGCTAAATATGTAGTAAATACAAAATATTCTATAAATAAATATATTTTTTCATTTCTTCTCTTCCTTAAAACACATAAAATTGTAGAAAGCAATAATTATATATTCTTGAGTTTGAAGTACATATAGAGGCAATTTTTCAGTTTTTAATATATGTAGATATAATATATATGATAAGAACCCAAAGGAAGGAGGAGGAAAAGGATATATATTTGAACAAAGTTTCTATTTTCACAGAATTAAGTTACTGTTAATCTGCAGTACACTTCTATAAATTACAACACATTGTAATCCCTAGAGCAACCACTAAGAAAATAACTACAATGACAACAACAAAAAAAGCATATTTAAAAATCAACAAATTAAAATGTCCCACTAAAAACTAGTTAATACAAAAAAGTCAAGGAGGAAGAGAGGCATGAAACAGAGAGCAGAATGGCAGACACAAAATCATATCAATAATTACATTAAAAGTGAATGGATTAAACATTCCAATCAAAAAACAGAGATTGTCCAACTGATTAAAAAAGCACAACTGATACCCTGAGAAAACCATAATTCATAAAGAGTCATGTACGACAATGTTCACTGCAGCACTATTTACAATAGCCAGGACATGGAAGCAACTTAAGTGTCCATCAGCAGATGAATGGATAAAGAAGATGTGCCACATATATACAATGGAATATTACTCAGCCATAAAAAGAAATGAAATTGAGTTATTTGTAATGAGGTGGATGGACCTAGAGTCTGTCATACCGAGTGAAGTAAGTCAGAAAGAGAAAAACAAATACCGTGTGCTAACGCATTTATATGGAATCTAAAAAAAAAATGGTTCTGAAGAATCTAGGGGCAGGACAGGAATAAAGACACAGACATAGAGAGTGGACTTGAGGACACAGGGAGGGGGAAGGGGAAGCTGGGATGAAGTGATGAGAGTGGCATGGACATATATACACTACCAAATGTAAAATAGATAGCTAATGGGAAGCAGCTGCATGGCATAGGGAAATCAGCTCAGTGCTTTGTGACCACCTAGAGGGGTGGGATAAGGAGGGTGGGAGAGAGATGCAAGAGGCAGGGAATATGGGGATATATGTATGCATATAGCTGATTCACTTTGTTATATAGCAGAAACTAACACAACACTGTAAAGCAATTATACTCCAATAAAGATGTTAAAAAAAAAAGCACAACTGAACTAGATGTTATCTAGAAGAGAAACATTTCAGGTTCTAACATACAAATAGATTGGACAAAGGAAAGAAAGATCGATACTGTAAATAAAGATTAGAAAGAAAATCAATGAGCCAGAAAACAATAGAGAAAATCACTGAAACTAAAAGTTGGTTTGTAAAGGAAAACCCAACAAAACTGACAATCCAACTAAGCTAGTTAAGCTAAGTTAGTTAAGCTTCTGTTAGTAAAACAGAAGACGTGAGTTGTCAGGTTATCAAGTTATATACAGAGAGGACATCACTATGGACCCTACAGAAATGGAAAGGCTTATACAAGAATATTATAAACACTTTATGTCCACAAATTAGACAACTTAGATGAAATAAGCAAATTCCCCCCAAAAAATACCAAAATGGACTCAAAAGAGAAACTCTGAATAGAACTATACAAGGAAAACAATTGCATTGGTAAATAAAAATCTTCCTGCAAAGAAAAACCCAAGGCCAGATGGTTTTTATCAAAAATGTTAAAAAGAAATAAAGCCCATTCTTCACAAACTCTTTCAGAAAATAAAGGAAGGGAAGAGTTCCCAGCTCATTCTATAACACCAGCATTGCCTTGATTGCAAAGCCAGATAAAGCTATAACAAGAAAACTATAGAGCATAACTCCTCACGAATACAGACACAAAAATCCTTTTAAAAAGCAGACTGAATTCCAGAGGGCAGACAGCAGAAGCAAGAAGAACTACAATCCTGCAGCCTGTGGAACAAAAACCACATTCACAGAAAGACAGACAAGATGAAAGTCAGAGGGCTATGTACCAGATGAAGGAACATGATAAAACCCCAGAAAAACAACTAAATGAAATGGAGATAGGCAATCTTCCAGAAAAAGAATTCAGAATAATGATAGTGAAGATGATCCAGGACCTCAGGAAAAGAATGGAGGCAAAGATCGAGAAGATGCAAGAAATGTTTAACAAAGATCCAGAAGAATTAAAGGACAAACAAACAGACATGAACAATACAATAACTGAAATGAAAAATACACTAGAAGGAATCAATAGCAGAATAACTCAGGCAGAAGAATGGATAAGTGACCTGGAAGACAGAATGGTGGAATTCACTGCTGTGGAACAGAATAAAGAAAAAAGAATGAAAAGGAATAAAGGCAGCCTAAGAGACCTCTGGGACAACATTAAACGCAACAACATTTGCATTATAGGGGTCCCAGAAGGAGGAGAGAGAGAAAGGACCCGAGAAAATATTTGAAGAGATTATAGTTGAAAACTTCCCTAACATGGGAAAGGAAATAGCCACCCAAGTCCAGGAAGTGCAGAGAGTCCCATGCAGGATAAACCCAAACTATTTACAATAGCCAGGTCATGGAAGCAACCTAAATGCCCATCGACAGATGAATGGATAAAGAAGATGTGGTACATATATACAATGGAATATTACTCAGCTATAAAAAGGAACAAAATTGGGTCATTTATTGAGACATGGATGGATCTAGAGACTGTCATACAGAGTGAAGTAAGTCGGAAATAGAAAAACAAATATCGTATATTAATGCATATATGTGGAACGTAAAAATATGGTACAGATGAACTGGTTTTCAGGGCAGAAATTGTGACACAGATGTAGAGAACAAACGTATGGACCCCAAGGGGGGAAAGCCGCAGGGGGTTGGTGGTGGTGGTGTGATGAATTGGGCAATTGGGATTGACATGTATACACTGATGTGTATAAAATTGATGACTAATAAGAACCTGCTGTATAAAAAAAATAGAGAAAACCTATTTATTAGGTTTATAGACGTGTGCAATTTAAAAGAAAACAACAGTACTGTTATCTTGAAAAAAAAAAAAGACTATACATTTTCCTGTAAGCACAGCTTTAGTCACCTCCAAGCTTTGGTATGTAATATTTTTATTATCATTCAGTTCACATTATTTTCTAACTCCAATTGTGGTTTGTTTTTTGGGGGGTTACTTAGAAATAGTGTATTTCATAACTTCCAGTTATTTTTTTGTTACTGATTTGTAGCTTAACTACAAGTCAAGAAACACACTTTGTATAATTTTAATACTTTGAAATTTGTTAAAATTTGCCTTATAGCACTATATGGTCAGTTTTAAAAATGTTCCAAGTGTGCTTGAAAATAATTTGTAATTTAAAGTTTTGGAGTATTGTGACTATATATCTGCTTGTTGAATCAAATTTGCTGCTCACATTATTTAAGTTTTTTATATCCTTACTAATTTTTTAGGGGGGGTCTACTGGTTCTGAAAGAGGTATGTTAAATCTCCTATTATATAGTGAATTTGTCTATTTTTTCCTTGTAGCTCTGTTGCTCTATATAATTTGAAGTTAAGTGCATACAAATTTAAAACTTCCTGGTAAATTGGTCTTGTTGATATCAAGTGCCCTTGTTTATTTCTAGTAACGCTTTTGCTTTCAAGTCTACCATATCTGTTATTATATAATTTCCTTTTGGTTTATATTTGCACAATATATCTTTTCCACTCTTACTTTCAGCCTTTTTGTACCATTATGTTTTGTTTTTTTAATAAATTTTTAAAAACTAAAAAAAAAATTATTAGGTAAGAGTCATCAATTGTAACATGTACTGCTCAGATGAATGATGTTGATAATGTGGGGGGCAATGGGTATGTGGGAAATCTTTGTACGTTACTCTCAATTTTGTTGTGAATCTTAAACTGCTCAAAAAAAAAATAAAATCTTCGAAAATATTGTTAGATACACAGAAGTCACATTCACCTATTCTGATATACCAGTGTTACCCTCATATATTGCTGGAGAAACCTTTTTATTATTAACCCTAATTTATTTTTATATATACCACTGTGGTAAACAACCAATATTGTGATGAACTATAATGTCCTTATGTTTGTGTTTTTGATAGACGTTGATTTTGAATTAATAGAAGCTCAAAAGTGGAGCCTGTAACATTTTAAAATAAATGTTTTTGTTCAATATTTTAAGTTTATAAATATTTATAGTACACTGCAGAACAAAAAAGGAGAAATCACTGACTTTACAGGAACATATGGAAGAAAACCTTTCCCTGTTTTTTGTCTCTTTCTGACATTCCTATTTGGTAGATTAGAAGATATGAAATAAGGCTTGATAGAGTTATAAGTATTTAATTACACATAGGGGACACGAATGGCTACCTTATAGACATCTAGATAGTGAAAGTTGTTTCTAAATTGTAAAGTGCTATATACTTTCATTCATCCAGATAAGAAAGTATAACAAATAACAGTATGTATATCAAAACCCTTGATGAAATTACGAAATGCTACACAATGTAAGGCATTCTTACTAGAACCCTGGAGCTGGCTCCTGCTTTGGAGTTCATGGTTTTTCAAAGGAAATACAGAAATAGCAAATAAGTTTGCAGCAAATAAGTTAGACTACTTGGTAAATGAACATCGAGATGCCACCAGCATGTATCTCGCCGCCTTGTAACTCCTGTGTTTTACGTACATGCTAGTCCCTGTCACTAGATTGTGAGCTCTGTGAGGAGGGTGACAGCGCCTTCCTTGCTCCTTATTAGGTATATGGTACCTGGAAGTGCTCTATAAATGTTGGCTGGGCTTCCCTGGTGGCGCAGTGGTTGAGAGTCCGCCTGCCGATGTAGGGGACGTGGGTTCGTGCCCCGGTCCGGGAAGATCCCACATGCCGCGGAGCGGCTGGGCCCGTGAGCCATGGCCGCTGAGCCTGCACGTCCGGAGCCTGTGCTCCGCAGCAGGAGGGGCCACAACAGTGAGAGGCCCGCGTTCCGCAAAAAAAAAAAAAATGTTGGCTAAGTATGTTAAAGAAAAATTTTATATTGGACACTTGTTAAAAATGGCAAGGGAGATTTTCTTCAGTACTTCTGCAGTAGGGGAGAGAGACTCCAGTGTAAACTGAGCCACGGCGACAAAAGGCAGGAAGCCTAGGAAGTCCTGGGGTGTGCTAACAGAAAGGCACTAAAGGTCTCTAAGGGGAGTTGGTCCAGATGGTTAGGTCATCTGGGTTTGTCATTGTCCCTTATCTGGAGGAGAGACAAACCTCTCCTATCTTTAGGACGTGAAGTAGTTTTGCAGCTTGGAGCAAGGTGCCCACTGAAGTTAGGCTCCTATCCTCCCATAGGAACTGGGAGACAGGAGCGCTCTCTCCCTGGGTGTTTGCATTTCAGAGAGGTAGCTCCCAGCTCACTGGGGACATGTTTCTGGGTGGTAGAAGAGTTACATCTCAAAGTGGCAGGAAAAGTTGATAATTGCAAGCTTTTTAAAGCTCTAAGAAAAGGGAGGTCAGGGGTCGGTAGTCAGGTGTTGGCTGGAACAAACAGTGAATTCTTTTGGCAGTTTTGAGCTTTCTAAGGCAGGCATTTCAGGGAGCTGGGGTCATCATGCTAGGAATATGGCCTTGAGCTGATAGAAACTATGCTAGTGTTTGCTTAAGTCTCTTAGTGTACTTAAGGGTGGATGAAATCCATTTGTGCTGAAAGTTGTAGGTCTCATAGGCCAAGGGGGGGCCCAGTTGAGTAGAGGTCACAGGGGAGCCTGATGCACGTCTGGTCAAGGAGAGAGTCTTTGTCAGTAACACAGGGCAAGCCAAGGGTCTTTTTTGAATGGAAATCCAGGACGAAACCAGAAGTGGCATAGAGATCAGGGATGTTTAGAAGAATTTAATGTCCAGTAATTGCTGGGGGGAGAGGGGACTAATGTTTGTTTACTTGGGCATGTTACATCTGTTATTTTTACTTAATCTTTCTAATAACCCTTGTGAGGTCAGTACTATCTTCATATTAAATCCAGAGACAGAGATTCAGACATTTTAAATAACATAATCAGGGTCATAGAGTTAATGACTGGCGGAGTTGGGATTCAAATCCAGATTGTTTTGACTTCAAGTACCAATATGTGACCTGTGCATGGTCATCAGGATGTATTTTAATATTGTTATACAGCAATTTGCTTTTCTTAGAAGTAGTTTACATTAGTAACAGTTAGTACTGATAAGCTGTTTACTAAGTGTCAGATCCTAAGAGGTAAATTCAGTGAGATCTAATAAACTTTGTTTTCTTTTTGTTTTAATCCAGCATGTTTTTAATTTTAATTTTTTAGGATTTTTTTGATGTGGACCATTTTTAAAGTCTTTATTGAATTTGTTACAACAGTGCTTCCACTTCATGTCTTGGTCGCTTGGCGGCCACATGCAGGATGCAAGCTCCCCAACCAGGGATCAGATCGGCACCCCCTGTACTGGAAGGCCAAGTCCCAACCACTGGACCGCCAGGGAACCCTGTAAGGTCTAATAAACTTTGATTAGTGAGAAAGTAAGAGTATTACTAGTAATTTGCTTTGTCCAGATGTAGATGCTCTCAGCTGTCATTTGAGTGACTGCTGACACCCCCATACATATGGAAAGGCCACTCCTAATCCTAGATCCCTGTAATGTTGGAACAGGAAGGTCTTTAGCCATCAAGTCCAGAATCTTAATTTCTCAGGAGAAACAGCCATGACCCAGAAAGGTTAAGTGATTTTCCCGAGTGATTTACTCAAGATCCCAGAGCCTACTCATTAGGAAACGCTGGGATTGGTTTAACCAAAAATGATTGC
Organism: Orcinus orca; assembly: GCF_937001465.1. Lineage (NCBI taxonomy): Eukaryota > Metazoa > Chordata > Mammalia > Artiodactyla > Delphinidae > Orcinus > Orcinus orca. Next base: position 95,430,577 of record NC_064568.1, on the reverse strand, counting down.
AGCCCAGTTTGGGGATTTACCTAAGATGTCCTTATCACAGAATATATTTACTATATGTCAAACTGCCACAGTCTTGCCACTGCATTGTCTTAGCAAATAACCTTAAAAGGTGAAGTTGCCTGTGGGTGGAGGTGGCAGTGACTCAGCAGTGTCCCTGTAGCCCCGTCAGTGATTGAGCAGAGCTCTCTGTGTCAGACACTTCTGCCTGAATCTGCTAAACCTCTTTTGAGTGACCCTCCGCTTCTCTGCCCCCGCCCCCAGCCCCAAGACTATAGTTTAGGCAGAAATAAAGTAACAGCAACTTGACAACAATAAGAAAGCAACCAACGCAGATCTAAAAACAAAAACAAACCTTAAAAATTTTTTTTGCCTAAATGTGACCATTAGAGTGTTTTAAAAATTTCAAAGATCGAAATACATCATTTCTCTTAACTTATGTCAAAACCTATTCATTTATGCTGTTTTAGGTGTTAAACAGTAAGCTGGTTTCCCCCTTGTTATTTTCCCTCTGTATTCCTATGCCTAAATTTCATCTTTGCCTCTGCATTTTTTTTCAGTACTAAAATAACCCATTTAAAAAAACTGCAGTAAGAGCACTTAAGATGAGATCTACCTTCTTAATGAGTTTTTGAGTGTACAATACATTGCTGTTGACCATAGATTCAATGTTGTTCAGCAGATCTCTGAAACTTACTTTTTGCTTAGCTGAAACTTTTTGCCGGTTGATTAGTAATTCATTTCCCCCTCCCCTCAAACCCTGGCAACCTCCATTCCACTCTTTGGTTCTGTGAATTTGACTACTTTGGCTACTTCATGTAAGTACTGGGGGGGCCAAAAAGTTCATTCGGGTTTTCCATAAGATGTGGTGGAGAAACCCGAATGAACTTTTTGGCCAACCCAGTAGGATCATGCAGTGTTTGTCTTTATGTGATTGGCTTATTTCACGTAACATAATGTCTTCAAGGTTCATCCATGTTGCTGAAAATGGCAGGATTTCCTTCTTTTTTATGGCTGAATAGTATTGCATTGTATGTATACCACACTTTTTTTCATCCATTTATCCATCGATGGACGTTTAGGTGGTTTCTACATACTGGCTGTTGTGAGTAGTGCTGCAGTGAACATGGAGTGCTAATGTCTCTTTGAGATCTTGATTTCAGTTCTTTTGGATAAATACCCAGAAGTGGGATTGCTGGACCATACAGTGTTTCCTCCATTATGTTTTCCATAGTGGCTGCACCATTTTGCATTTCTACCAAGTGGGTTCCAGTTTCTCCACATCCTTGCCAACACTTGATATTTTCTGATTTTTTTGATAGTAGCTATCCTAACAGGTATGAAATGATGTCTCATTGTGATTTTGATTTGCACGTCCCTGATGATTAGTGACATTGAACAGTTTTTTTGTTTTTTTTGTTTTTTTGTTTTTTACCTTTTAGCCATTTGTATGTCTTCTTTGGAGAAATGTCTCTTCAAGTCCTTAGCCTATCTTTAAATCAGATTATTAGTTTTTTGCTGTTGAGTTGAAGGAGTTCCTGATATATTTTGGCTATTAACCCCTTATCTGATATATGGTCTGCCAATATTTTCTCCCATTATGTAGGTTGCCCTTTCACTCTGTGGATTGTTTCCTTTGCTGTGCAGAAGCTTTTTAGCCTGATGTGGTCTCACTTTCCCCCTTGCCTTCTGGACATCGTTTTCATCCCGGTTATCCCTTTGGACCCCTGGGTGTGGAAACATCGCATGGCTCTTCATTCTATTGGGTCACACGGGGGGATAGGTGGAGTTACTAGCAAAGCCGTAGAACAGGGGGGTTAGCGCTGCGGTGGACGTGAGTGAGCGGGGAGTTGTTAACGACCAACGAGCATGAATAAGTAGGAGAGCAGGGGGCGAGGATGGGAGTTGGGGGCTGTCAGATTAAGTCACTGCAAAAGTGACTTAAAAGTGGCCCGTGGGGAATAGAGTGGAGGCAGAGAACGGTGTTTCATTTTCATGGAGTCATGGAATAGGCAATGTGAAACCTGGGCTATAAGATGGGGTCAGTCAGGGCCACTTAGAGAAAGGAAATCTACTCCTTAAGAGAGAAAAGTAGAAAATCAGGGTATGTTAACTATAATATAAAAGAATATTAAGGTGTGGAAACAAGGAAGGCAGGAGGTGTAGCTCCCTTTCCTGCATCCCCTCAGCATCCTTTGACTCTTCCTCTCGCAGCGTTTATCCTCAGGTGCTGTCATAGCCGAGTTACTTGGGCTCCACCTCAAATTGTACATTCCTTGAGGGTTAGATCATCATCAACACCAAGCACGAGGTCCAATAAATATTTGGTTTATGAACAGATACACATGGTGGATGGGCAGCAGGAGAAACTCAACATCCCTGAACACAAACATTGGAAAGTAGAGACAGAAAGCTTTGCTACTGGTTTTTATTTTTGTCTTTTTATCATGGAAGAACTTTAAACATATTCAAAAGTAGAGAAAATGGTAGAATGAATCCCTTTTTACTAATCATGAAGCCTTAACAATGGTCAACATATGGCCAATCTAGCTTCCTTTATCTGCCCCCTCCCCATTGGATTATTTCAAACAAAGCCCAGATGTTGTATTATTTCATCTGTGAAAACACCAGGGTGTATATTTAAGACAACAAAGAGACTTGCCTTTTTAAAAAATATAACCACAATGCTATTAGCACACCAGAAAACAGCATTCTTTGCTGTCATCAAATATCTGATCAGTGTTCAGATTTCCCTGATGGTCTTGTAAACTTTTTCCCAGTTGGTGTGTTAGAGTCGGAATCCAAATAAGGACTACACATGCATTTAGCTGATAAATGTCTTAGGACACTGTTAATCTATAGGTTCACCCTTTTTTCCCCCCTTGCAATTTATTGAAAAAAAAAAAAAAAACAGATCCTTTGCCTGTAGAGTTTCCCACAGTGTGGAGTTTTGCTAATTATACCCCCTGGTGTAGCTTAATTTTTCTGTCCCCTATATTTCCTGTAAATTGGTAATTAGAACCAAAGCTTTGACAGATTTTCCATTTTTTGGCAAGATTTCAGGAAGGGATGGTATATACTTTCTACTGTAGGACATCAGGGAGCACATACTACCTGGTCCCTCTGTGTGTGAGGTTAAGTTTGACCTGTGAACAGGTGTTGTCAGCCTGATCCATCCATCATAAACTTCCCCATCTGCTTTGTGCCCAGTGGTTTTAGCAACCATTGATAATTATTGTCTAGATCAGGGGCTGGCAAACATTTTCTGTAAAGGGCTGGATAGTGAATATTTTGGGCTTTGAGAGCCATATGGTCTCTGTCATTGCAGACAGCAGCCTGATGCAATATGTAAATGAGTGGGTATAAGTGTGTTCCTATAAAACTTTATTTACCAGATTAGATCTGGCCTGCTGGCCCTTATTTGCCAAATCCTGACCTACATCAGTTATTTCATTAGGGGTTGCAAAATAATATTATGATTCTGTCATTCTTTCTTTGTTTATGAAATGCTTCTATAAAGAACTTTGCCCCATCAGTTATTTGGCTACCCTAAGGAACTGTTTGCCAAGGAAAGGCAGGGTAAATGCTTGAGTCTTTCCCTTTATTTATTATACATCTTCAGAATAAGGTGTTGGGTTCCTAGCATCTTCCAAAGGTGATCATTTTGTTTTATTAAATATCATCATGAAATTATTGATTTTTTTAAAAAAAATTTTTATGTGTTTATTTTATTTTTGGCTGTGTTGTGTCTTTGTTGCTGTGCACGTGCGGGCTTTCTCTAACTGTGGCGAGCGGGGGCTACTCTTCATTGCGGTGCGTAGGTTTCAGTAGTTGCAGCACACAGGCTCAGTAGTTGTGGCACATGGGCTCAGTTGCCCCAAAGCACGTGGGATCTTCCCGGACCAGGGATTGAACCAGTGTCCCCTGCATTGGCAGGCGGATTCTTACCCACTGCGCCACCAGGGAAGTCCCGAAATTACTGATTTTTTACATATTTGATGTTTCAGTCCTGCTAGACTTAGGCCCTGTAGATGCACAGGAGAGCCTAGTGGCTAGTGTCTTAATAGTCACACTGCAGCCATGTGGCACTTCCTAGGCGTTTTTAGCTGTCCGGCAGAATGTCTTTGATGTACACTTGTCATACAATAAATCAGTGGTCTCCACCTGCAGCTGTAGAATCCATGATGCTCTAGTTTTCAGTTTTATTAGGTAAGAAAAACAATGTTTTTCAAATTCATTCAAATTCAGCAATTAGATTCCTTCTCGAAGTTTTACATGGTTTTTAATCTATATTAAAACACTTGTTTTTAATCATGACTGGGTCACTGCTATTAAAAGCAAAATTGACATTTAAATGTTCATAATGGAGTGTTATTTAGTTATCCTACAATCTGAAATTTGATTTAATACCCTTTGGTTTTTCATTAGTGCCTAGTGGGAAAAAAATGGACAGTTTTAAAGAGCTCAATTTTTTTTTTTTTTTTTTTTGCGGTACGCGGGCCTCTCACTGCTGTGGCCTCTCCCGTTGCGGAGCACAGGCTCCAGACGCGCAGGCTCAGCGGCCATGGCTCATGGGCCCAGCCGCTCCGCGGCATGTGGGATCTTCGTGGACCGGGGCACGAACCTGCATCGGCAGGCGGACTCTCAACCACTGCGCCACCAGGGAAGCCCCTTACATACTTTTATAGTTAAAGATTTCTTGGGGAGTTCAGATAATCAGATTCAATATTTCTTTACAGAAATGGTAGGGTGTTAGATTTATAATTTAAAAATCTGGATTAAAAATGTATAGTATTCAAGAATATTTACCAAGACAACGTGCTGACTTCACCACACTTAGAAGGGTGTGTTGTACCATCATCACACATTGGTAGAGATAGGAGGAGTCTTGGAGACAATGCAGTCTATTTATTTACGTGGCAAGTATTTAATGAGTATTTACTCTGTGCTGGCTTCTGCTGGGCGCTTGTGCTACAGTGGTAAACAGTGGATCGATGGCTCTTGTATTCTTAGAGTTGACGTTTTAGTTGTGGACATCAAGAGTAGACAAACGAATTTTTAGTCTAATTGGGCTTGTAGAGGTCTGTTGAAGAACGTAAACGGGGTGCTGTAATAGAAAATAAAGGGTAAGGAATTAAAAAAATAAGGTACAGGTTTTCCTTGCTATCTGAAGGTAGAGTGTTCCTATAAAACCTTTCGTTAAGCCGAAATGGTGTAAAGCGAAGAAGCAATGACCTTAGGACACATCTTGCTAACAGCTGCACAAAGTAAATTGAGGAAAAGTACAGATGCTCACAGACACAGTTCAAAGCTATGGCGGCTGGATGCTGAGATGTTGAGATGCTGAGCGCGGTCCCTAGGAAGGAGCTTGGTGGGGCCCCTCTTGCTGCTGGGGTGCGCGCTGCCTCTGTAACGGTTGCTGCAAAACCAATACCGAACACTGTTTTCGCTTGTCGCCTTTTTTCATAAAATTGAAAATCTTCCATAGATTTCTTTCGATTAGCAAAAACAGGTATTAAGGTAGGTCTTTTGTAAAAGGGAAGTGACATAAAGTGAACTTTCGAAAAGCGGGGGATACCTGTAATTAGGGAGGCCCTCTTTGAGGACTTTCTGTCGAAGTTGAGATCAATAAAAAGGAATGAGCTTGGCAAGGACATTTCATATCAGCCTAAAGCAGGATAGAGTTTGGACTGTTCCTGGAACTTAACAAAGGCAGATGTGACGGGAAGGCAATGTGGGCGGTGACTCAAGACGAGACTGGAGGGAAGGCAAGGGCCAGATTGTACCGTGAGCACCGTGCTGTATGGAGTCCGGATTCTACTGTCTGCGTAACAGAAAACTATTGAACGGTGGTGACTGTTTTGCTTAGTATATTAGGAAACATTTAGAGAAAATGTAAAAGCCTTAATGACAAAGTATATACCTCCTCAGCGTGATGTCTATATAAATATAATCTAATTCACATTTTTAGAAGCTTATATTCGGCTGCTGCAAAGAAAAGGGTTTGTACCAGGGCAAGAGAGAAGCAGGAAGATCAGTTAGGAGGCAGTATCGTAATGGAGAAGATCAAATGTTGGGTGACGCTGGAAGCTTGGAGAGACACTTTGGAGGTAGAATTGACTCATGCCGCCAATGGGCTGGATGTGAGGAGTGAGACACAGTGTGCAGTCAAACCTGACGCCTAGACTGTGGCCTGCAGAACAGAGAATCGGTGGTGCCATTTATTATGATGGGGTAACTGTGTTGGGTGAGGTTAGAAGTGAAGATCCAAACTTGTCTTAGATTTAACTTACGTTTGAAAGGTTGGTGAGAATATAAGGGCAGGGGTCCAGTAGGCGGTCTGGAACTCAGAGGAAAGGTATGAGCTGCAGACACAGAATCGGGGGAGCTGTCAGGTGGTATTTAAAGCTGTAGGAGCAGACGAGATGATCTGGGGGAAAGATTGCAAATAAGAAGAACAATGGCTCAAGGCCAGGTTCTTGGGGATTTGGTAGAAGAGGAGCTGTAGAGAACACGGAGAAAGAGTGGTCAGGAAGAGAGCTGGGAAAGCGTGGCATCCCGGCAGGGATGAGAAGAGAGGGTCTCAGGAGGAGGGGCGTGGGCGATATACCAGTAGGTATATCACCTCTGTCTTCCAGAAGAAAGGCAGTTATATTGGTTTGGAAGAAGAGGGAACATTTGAGTATGTGTGAGAGAGTGTGTGTGTGTGTGTGTGTGTGTGTGTGTGTGTGTGTGTGTGTGTGTGAGATTAGCTTCATTTAGTGAAACAATCATTAAAATAATTAACTTACTTCTACCTAAGTTTGAAATTGTAGAAATTGTGCAAAACACCTATGTTAGTTTCTTTGATCATTTGATTCTTTCTTGATATGATTAGAGAGTTTTATTAAATTTTGACCAAGGGAAATTGTGGGGAAAGGAATTAATAGCAAAGAGATTTGTCTAATGGGAAAGGGCTCAGTCACTTTTAATAATGTAATTTGCAACCTATATTCCTATTAACCTTTATCTTCTTATGTTATACCTTTGCGTCTTCCAAGTAAAGAGTAAGGTACCAAGCAAGCAACCTAAACTTATAAGACTTATACATTATCTGTTCGTGCCCCATATAGATAGAATAAAGAAGGAAAAAAAAACGAATGAAATTTCCTTTTCATCTTATCAGGTAGTGGAGATTATTAGGATCCTGTACACTTGGTAGCTTACGTCTTATTTGCTGTATGTTCTATCTATAGATAGAAAACCTGGGTACCTTTTGATACTGTGTTTGATGCATATCTTATATCTACTGCCAGTTTAGAATGCTGAAGTACTTAATGTCAATGGATACATTATTTCTAAATTTCTAATAGCATCCCTATAGTGCTAACTTATGTAAAATATTTCTACCCATATGATTCCATTGAGTCCTTACAACAACCTGTGAGGCAGATGTTCTCTGCTAGTCCAAGCTCATATATAACGTGTCAGTCCTGGAGTCAGGCCCCACATCTAGGTCTCCTGATTCCACTTCAGGCTGCCTGCAGGCGGTGGCCATGCTTCTGGCTGCACAGGTCCCGAGGCTGCAGGCGTGGCTATACGTAGGGTGAGGAGTACCTGCCTTTTCTCCCTCGTTGCTGGACATTCACTGGTTTAAAAGCGCTGGCAAATGATGCATTGTAAATCCCTTCTCCATCTGTTTCAATAGTGGCTTCTCAGCCAGAATTACAGCCTGGAGCTCTAGGTCATTAACTTGGCTGTATTCTAATAAACAGATTATGGTTCCCCATCAAATTAAAGTGCTTGGTCTTGGAGGAGGGGTAAGGTAAGAGTTTCAATCTCTGAGGGGAGGTTTCTGGAAGTGCTCAGAATGCTGCCAAGCAGCCATTAAGGGTTATTGGTGTTGGGGGTTAAATGCATTTAGAGTCAGCTGTTGATGCTTCAAGAACGAGCGCTCAGCAGCTGCGGAGCCTCTTCTTCCAGGGTTTTCTAAGCCAGAGCCTCTTATTATGACAAGAAGGATTTTTCTTAATGTAAAGGCATAGCAAAACCCCCAAATCTGAGCCTATCACGCTCTACAAAAGCTTAAATAGTGTTAATGTTCCCTAAGGGAGATCTGTAATAATTGGGACTGAGACCAGCTTATTATTGACGATCTGTAATCATTAACAGTAATGCGAGCCTTTTAAAGTCTAACTGGAAGCCAACTTGACAAATCTCTAGATGGAAAACCTGGACTTTCTTGAGGGTAGATGCCACATGTATGGTTTAATCTTAATTTGAGACTCAAATGCCATAAACACTAAGATCTGGAGTGTAGGGTTTTGTGAATGAGAGATTTGGCATTAGCGAGATAGCAAGTGTGTGTCATTTATCAGTAGCTGAGCTTAAAACCAATGTCCTGCGTCGATTATTCACAAAGAAGGATGGTGCTAGAAGTGTCAGAATCTCTCGTATGTTGGGGGTAGGGGAGAGCTATTAGTCAATTTAGGATGTCATAAAAACTGATGAACAAAACCCGACTATGTTTGAATAATGATGTTCCATTTTGCACAAAAAGAAATTAAAGATAGAAGCAAGTCTTCAGCACCATCTCTAGAAACAGGAACCATAGATAATGAAAATGACAGTTGCTTAATGTGTATCAGTTTTTTGGTTAGAGAGCCCTTTAAAAGGGATTGTCTCTCAAGTAGGGAGCAATGTTAATACTGTTGATTTTCTATAATGGGAGGAGGATCCAGGAAATGAGAATCAAAACTTGGCAGTGTTGCTGTTTCATAAGGGGGAAAATGTAACCTGTCTTGTTAACGACAAATTAAAATGGTTGATGAACTCCGTGAGCGTGATTCAGGCTAAATGAAAGCTGTATGAGAAATACTTGGAAGAAACTAAACTCACCCCGAGACGTATAAATATAATTCATGTGGACAGTGGGGTGAGACACAGGATAGAGCCCTGGACAGGCAAAAAACAGGATCACAGTGATGGCTTATTTTTTGAGCTCCCTTTGTCCTGACTTTTTATGTAATCTTGGAAAAAATGCTTACCTTTCATGGGCATTTACACATCTATTGAATGGGAATTATGGTGCCCTTCACTATTGTGAAGGCTATGCAATGTTTCTAAAATTTTTGAGCTTCTTAGAGAAACTCTCTGAATTAACAGAAGTCATTATAGTAAAAATTATAGAAGTTTATATACAGAAGAATATACAGGAACTTTATTTTGACCAAGAACTTTCTAACACAAACACAAATTTCCAGAACTACAGAGTTAGGCAGTTTCAAAGTGTGTAAGAAAATCTTCTAGGTGGGATGATAGCCGTGGATAAATGAAGAAAATTTCTTTGGGACAGAGATTAGCTTTGGATCAGCTTTGGATTAGCTCTGGAAAGGGATAGTTTAGCATGACGTGTTGGTCACCTGTTGTTACGAAACAAACCACCTTAAAGCTTAGTGGCTTGAAACAGCAGTCGTTTTGTTTGCTCATGATTCTGCGGGTCAGCATTTTCTACTGGGATGACTTTTTCACTGGTCTCTCTCTGGGTCACACCTACAAGTGGCTGCAGTCACTAGTGGTTCATCTGAGGCTGATTGGTCTATGATGGTGTCACTCACATGACTGGTGTTGGTCTGGCTTTTGTCTGGGCTCCCCCTGCCCCCAACCCCGCTTTCTGGTTTCTCATCTTCAGGGAGCCTAGCCTGGGCTTCTTCACATAGTGGCCCAAAGTTCCAAGAGGCCAGGAGCAGAAGCTGCAAGGCACCCTGAGGCCAGGGTTGAGAACTCTCACAAAGTCGCTTCAACTTTGTGAGTCAAAGCAAGTCACAAGGCCAGCCTCCATTTAAGGGATGGGGAAGCAGATTCATCCAGCCATTGATGGGCTGAATGGAAAGTCACATTGCAAAGGCTGTACAGGGCTGTGGAGAATGACCATAGCCATATTACTACCCCTACGCATGATGGGGGAAGGCCAAAGGGTGTTTAGATGAAATGGTCTACTAGTAAATTTAAGATTGAAATAGATGAGTTACATCATGAAAAGCTGGGGAAGGAAACCCCGAACAAAGACCCTGAATGGTCTAAGTTTTAAAAAGTAGATATGAGTGGGGTGTTTTTTTTTTTTTTTTTTTGCGGTACGTGGGCCTCTCATTGTTGTGGCCTCTCCCGTTGCGGAGCACAGGCTCCGGACGCACAGGCTCAGCGGCCATGGCTCACGGGCCCAGCCGCTCCGCGACATGTGGGATCTTCCCGGACCGGGGCACGAACCCGTGTCCCCTGCATCAGCAGGCAGACTCTCAACCACTGCACCACCAGGGAAGCCCTGAATGTTTTTGAAATAGAAAAATATGAAGAATCCTTATCTACTGGCTTTTTGGTATAAATGGTGTGTGCTAATGCAACTCTCTGAAATAAAATGTGGAACTTGAGAGGTAGGAGAGATATCCAAGGGGAAAGTAAAAGGATTCTTATACTCTCGGGTGTCATATTTATTGATTCTTGGGGTTAGACAGTTTGCTACAGAAGAATGAAAACAAACGAATGTGCAGAAGGGAGAATAAAAAAAAAAAGGTATGAACTTAGGGATTAAAAGAAATAAAGTTTGAACATATCTTTATGTAATAGTCACTAAACGTGATTAGGACTGACAGTGTTCTCCTCAAATTAAACTTTTATCACAAATTCCCACCTTTCCCATCTGGATAAATATTTGAAAAAAAAAAAATCCAGGGATTACAGTTGGCAAGGATTCTGGGAAGATAGCAAGATACAGTGGCTCCCTAACCAGCCAGTCTCAATTCTACTGTTTCTGGCTCTCCTGACCCAAACCGTTCCTGGCACCAAAAGAGCCCTGGGTTCAGGTGAAATCCTGAGCTCTGTGGAAGTTGGAGGTGAGGGGGGACAGGTGAGGGCCTTCTTCCTGGGCTGGGCTGGGCTGGCAGTGAAGATTGCCATCTGATGAGTCTTGGGGGAGGACCAGAATGCACTGGATGCTATAAAGAGCTTGACCTACAGAGGCTGGGGCTACTTCTGGGAGGAACATTGAAAATTGCCCTCATCCCACTGTATGTACGTGAGTGTCTTTGTGATGTGTATCCCACAAGAGACCTAGGAGAACGTGAACACTTGGGCTGAGTGAATCCTCCCTGTCTTGTAGGCTGGGAGGGTGTGAGGAAAATTTGCAAGAAACTTCCCTCCTGGTGACTTGGCAGGACCCTGGTGTCTGTCTGCTGTCGCTCTGTGAGGTGGCAGGAGTAGAGACTACCGCGCTCCCACCTTTCACGGAAGTGTAGTCACGTGGGTCCTCCAACAATCAGACCAGAACCCCAGTGATATAACAGAGAGACAGCTGGAGACAGACGCCGAGCAGACAAAAAATAGTAAGAGCACATAAGGAGATTTAAATGCAGCACAAGAAGACTTCTTAGAGATGAAGGGCATGCTTTTCCAATCAAACGTTTCAGTAAATGAATTGAAGGAGACGATGATCATTCCTGAGACCTGAATGAGGAGCCAGGTAGGTGAAGTGGAAGAATCTGAAAGCACGGAACAAAAATATAAAGGGATGGAAATCACAAGAGAAAATAGATCTAGGAAATATAACATATGACTAACAGGAGAGCCAGAAGGAGAAAAAGGACAGATGGAGGAAAGGCAATACTTAAATAAATATAAGAAACAAATTTTCTGAGCTTAACAATCAAGACTTCACTCTGTACATTCAAATCGCTCATCAAGTTCCAAGCCAGATTTACGAATTCTCTGTGTGTACTGGAAAAGTTCTTGAACTCTTAAGAATACAGAGCAAAATCTTAAAATCTTCCAGACAGAGAGAACAAATTACCCACCATTAAGGGGTATCAGACTAAGCAGCAGACTTCTTATCTGTGACATCTGAAGCTAGAGATAGTGGAGTAACTTCTGTAGAAAATGGAGACAAAAAGCCAGCAGCCTGAAAGTCACATGCATAGCCAGGCTGCCATCTCTCTGTCAGGATAAAAGGCATTTACTGTTACGCAGGAATTCAGAAATGTCATCACCCATTTTCTAACAAAAATACTCAAGGAAAGAGTATCAGACAAAAAGCATCCAAACAAAAAGTTAATCAGCAATACCTCAAGGTGAGCAGGGATAATAGCAGAGGAAATTTTTCTTTTCTTTTCTTTCCTTTTTTTTTTGAAAATTTCTAAATTAACCATTTAACTCAAGTGGGAAGGAAAGAATAAGTTCAAATATAATAATATTCACAAGTGTGAATGAACTGAATTTTCCCATTAAAAATTTGATACTGTTAGGCTAAGTTAAAAAGCAAAACCCGGGTATATGGTATTTTAAAGAAACATTTGAAACAAAGTGATACAAGTTGAAAAAAAAATGATGGACAGGGCTTCCCTGGTGGCGCAGTGGTTGGGAGTCCGCCTGCCGATGCAGGGGACACAGGTTCGTGCCCCGGTCCGGGAAGATCCCACATGTCGCGGAGCGGTTGGGCCCTTCAGCCATGGCCGCTGAGCCTGCGCGTCCGGAGCCTGTGCTCCGCAGCGGGAGAGGCCACAGCAGTGAGAGGCCCGCGTACCGCAAAAAAAAAAAAAAAAAAAAAAAAGATGGACAAAGATCTCAGGCCAATATAGAGTCAGAAGAACTGGCAATATGAGGTTTAGTATTTAAGTTATATTTAAGTTAAATGCACAAATAGGATAAGGAAAGAAATTATATAATGATTCTAAAGAAGCACAGTTTATTAAGAAGATAAATAAACATGTATGTATAAAATAACATAGCCACTAAATCTGTAAAGCAAAGTATTAGAAATGCAAATGCAGTTATGGTGAGACACTTTAATAAACCTCTCTCATTTGTCTCAACCCGTCTTAACTTTGTGCAGACCCCTAAGATGGAGAAATTTTTTTTTTTTTTTTTTTTTTTTTTGCGGTACGCGGGCCTCTCACTGTCGTGGCCTCTCCCGTTGCGGAGCACAGGCTCCTGACGCGCAGGCTCAGCGGCCATGGCTCACGGGCCCAGCCGCTCTGCGGCATGTGGGATCTTCCCAGACCGGGGCACGAAGCGTGTCCCCAGCATCGGCAGGCGGACTCTCAACCACTGCGCCACCAGGGAAGCCCAAGATGGAGAAATTGAATAAATAAAAAAAGTTAGATTTAACGGATATGCTAGAACCTTACATCCCTCGAATACAGAATATTCTGTTCTGGATTACTTACAAAACTTGATTGTATACTTGACCACAAAGAAGACCTTAACAAAGGCAAAGGAAAAGAGATTTTTATAGCTCTTGTTCTCTGATCATAATCCAGTAAGATTAGAAATAAAAGAGAAGGTAATAAAAAAGAAACTATTTACTTGGCAATTTAAAATCACTCTTTATAACATTTGTATCAAAGGAGGAGACAAAAGTCACTTTACAAGATATATAGAAATCAATAAAAGGAGCATGATTCATTCCAAAAGCTATAGAGTAGAATGAAAGCTGTAGCCAGTGGAAATTTTACAGCCTTTGAATGTGTTCCTTATTTACGAATAAGGACAAAGTGTATCTCATCATGAAATGAGAAAAAAGAATGACAAAACAAACTAAAATAAATTAGAAAGAGGTAATACTAAAGATAAAAGCTGAAGTTAATGAAATAAAAAATAATAGAAAGGATAAATACATTAATAATAGCTGGTTCTTTGAAGCAATAAAGTAGATATAAAGATTATGTGTCTGATTAGGAAATTAATAAAGAATAAAATATTTACAAGACAAAATGAGAAAAAGGACATAATCAGAGCTATAGGAGCAATTCAAAGAAGATAACAATGATAACTGCATTCAACTCTATGGCAATGAATTTGAAAAATCAGAAAAAATGGATTATTTCCTTGCCAAATATAAATGTCTAAATTTGACTCAGGAAAAAGTGGAAAATTTGAATAAGACAGTACCATAAAAGAGATTGGAAAAGTGATTAAAGATCTTCCATTTAAAAAGGCAAGGGGATCATATGAAGTTACAGCTGAGTTTTATGTAACCTTTAAAAAACAAATAATTTTATCATTATTTGGACTGTTCAAGAAGATGATGAAAAGCCCCTAATTCATTTGTAAAATAAGAATACATTTAATTACAAAACCTGATAGAGTACAAAACTACTAGTCTGGAGACCAATTTAATGTTGAATACGGGTGTAAAATTCTAAATAAAAGATTAGCAGATAGAACACATCAGCGTATTTGAGGACCCAACTATGTATGACTAGGTAGGGTTTATTCCAAGAACACGAGTGGAAATTTTTCAGTGAAATCCCTCCCATGATCAAATTAGGGCTAGAAAACCACATGGTCACATCAATAGATGCTGAAAAAGTATCTAATAAAATGTATAGACACATCTAATAAAAAGTATAAATTAAGAATGGAAACTACATTAATATAATAGGCCATTTACCAAAACCAACAGTATCATCCTAAACAGCAAAACACACAAAAATTTACAGTTAGTATTAGGAACTAAACTAAACTTATTCATTTAACGAATGTTTTTTCAGCCCTTACTTTGGGCCAGGGTATTGGTCTGTGTTCTCAGGAATGAGTAAAGAAGAGAAAAGGCTGTGACTCATGGAGCTTACATTCTTGTGGGAATTATTAACCTTGTCTTAGAGTTTCTGGTAAGTTTGTTAAAACAAGAAAAATGAAATAACTGGAATAAATACTGGAAAAGACAAGCTAAAACTATCTTTTTTTCCCCTAATGATATGATTGTATACCTTGTAAATCCAAGACACTCCAAGTAAATCCTGTAAGAATGAATAAGAGAATTTGGTAAGTGGCTGGATTAAAAATAAATAAAATCAAAAGCCTCCTTCTTGCCCCATAATAGCAACAGGCCCTTAGAAATGAAGAGTAGGGACAAATTAGAATAGTGACAAAACCTTAAAAATACTGAAGAATAAGTTTAAAAGAAAGGCATGAAACATGGAGAAAATGAAAATGTCTTATTGAAGAACAAAGATCAAGATTGTGAACAAATTAGAGACTTACCATGTTCTTGGATTGGAAGTCTTAATATTGAAGTATACATTTGATGTGATTCCAATCCCAACAGTTTTGTTTTTCAATTTGATAAAATGACCTGGAGGTTTATAACAGAAGGTTAAGTGCTACCAGTAGCCAAGAATATAATTCCTCCATTGCCTCCCTCCACACCACTGGCATGTAAGCTCAGGAGGGACGGGAATTTGCTCACTATTGAATCTTCAGCACCTATAACTGTGTCTGGAACATAGGAGACACTTAATAAATAGTTGAATGAATTAATAAAAAAACTCCCTAAAGGAGACATAACTTACCAGGTATCAAAATATACTAAAAAGCCATGGTATTCAAATTCTTATGGTCGAGACAGATGGCTAGACAAATAGATCAATGGAATACAATAGAAAATCAGAAACAGATCTTGGAATGCATGAGAATTTAATATATGACAAAGACTGAATTTTAGTTAATCCGGAAATGGTGGATTATTTAACAAATGGAATTGACACTGATGGCTATTGACCTGGAAGAAAAGAAAATTAGAATCCTACCTTACACCATATATAAAAATAAAAAATAAAAGTAAGGCACGAAAAATTTTGTAAGAAAATAACTACATGTACAATATTAGGAACTGCATATACGATATTAATATTAACTATGATCAGAGACTCAGAAGGTGCAAGAGAAAAGATAAATATATGACTGTTCAAAAAGTCAAATATTTTGCTTTTCAAAGGATATTAAGCAAAGCCAGTCAATTTGGGGAAGTGTTTGTAATACAGAGGATATAGAATTTAATACCTGTAAAAGCAAGAGCATTTATAAGTTGAAAGGACCAACAACCCAATAGAAAAATAAGTAAAAAATATGAAGACATATGAGCAAATACAGAGGCGGCCAACAAATGAGAAAACAGTCAAACTCAAATAATGATACATCACCCCTCAGATTGGCAAAAATTATAAAGCTCAATAACATCTGTTGCTGTTAGAGGAAAAGACACTCATATTACTGAGTTGAAGTACATGTTACAGTCTTTTGGGGAAGCAATCTGGCAACATGTGTTAGGAGTAATATCTGTTTGACCCAAGAATTCCACTCCTTGTTCTCTTAAAAAAAATAAAACACCTGTATGCACGGATGTGTATCACAAGATTGTATTCTGCAGTAATGTTAGTGTCGGGGAAAAAAATGGAGTTACATGAATGCTTACCAGGGGAGGAATTGGTGAGCTATATTACATACGTTCAAATGGTGAAATGTTATACAGCTGATAAAAAAGGAATTCGGGGCTGTACTGGTTGAATTGAGAGATTTTCTGAACGATTATTGAGTGGGAAAAAGGAGATGCAGAAAACTGGGTATAGTAGTTAGAAAAAAACAATGGAAAAAATGTGCTTATGGTGTCTTTACAATTATATGTACATGGATAAATATATGCATGTGGAAATATATATGGAAGAAAACACAGCAGGTAGTTAATATGGGTTACTGGGGGCAAGGGTGTGGCATTCAGGCTGATGTGAGTGGAGGGAAGTGAGGAGGAGAAGTTAACCAAATAAAACACACACACACAGACCGCTAATAAAGAAACAATATGTATGATGACATTTATATGTTTATGTATATAAATTTGTGTGTATATGTGTGCAGGCATGCATGTATGCACACACGTGCAAATGAAAATTTAAAAGTAAAGAAGTCCTGTTTGCTTTGGGTTGTTTTATGCCATTATTTATTTATAATTTCTGCAGTACTAAGCAGGAGCCTAGCTCTGAAAGCACAGTAAATTCTCAAAGTCAAATGCAGCATGGTAATTGTATCCTGGCTCTCTGTGTTGTGAGTAGCAGAAATCCAACCAAAAACACTAGCGTGAACAAAAACGGGGATTTATTGGCTTATGGGAGCCTCACACACGATTAGGTCCAGAGGCTCAGTTCAGCTCTCATCAAAGGTCTTTTGCCTTTGTCTGTATCTCTGCCTCCTGCCTTCCTTGACTCCTCTTTTTGTTTTTGGCTTTATTCTCTCTTAGTCTCCCTCTTGATGGCATGACAGTTCCCTAATACATCCTTTTCTGGTCTATTTTCCTTCCCCTGGCCCCTGGCATGTTTCTTCTTCCTCCAACCTTCAAATT
Source organism: Orcinus orca (assembly GCF_937001465.1). Taxonomy (NCBI): domain Eukaryota; kingdom Metazoa; phylum Chordata; class Mammalia; order Artiodactyla; family Delphinidae; genus Orcinus; species Orcinus orca. The sequence goes on along the minus strand of NC_064568.1, from coordinate 95,413,437 downwards.
TAAAAAGTCCTAGGAAGGAGCTTTGACAGGGCTGGTTTGAGCCGCATGCCCATCCGGACTGGTCCTTGTGAGCAGGGGGTTAGTGGAGTCCTGCGATGAGCCAGCTGGGTCACAGATCCACAGCGTGGGAAAGAAGGGAGGCACTGCGATTAGTACACCAACCCAACCACAGCCACAGAATTTGAGTGAGGGGAAGACTTCCCCAAAGAAGCCATGGCAGTTGGGAAGGAAGCAGTGTGGTCTAAAGGAGAAAAGAAGATCCTAGGTAGGCAGACAACAGATATCCACTGGAGGGACTCTGCTTCGAAATACAAGCCAAGTTTGCATCTTCAATATCAAAGGAACTGAGTAGTGGAGAAAGTGGATTTGAGTCAAATACTAAGTAGGGCAATGAAAATAGTCATTTGCCCAAAAGCTCAAATTGATTTATAAGAATTATAGTAGGTCATTATCTCCTTGTATATTCTTACCCCAGATGATTTATAAAAGGCTTAAGTGATTAATGAGAAATGTCAGCTTCAGATATTTGAATAGGTGTTCTTCTAGGAGAAGAAAATCTTTTGCATTTGTCTTTTCCCCCAGCTTTAGGGAGATGTCGTTGATGTACAACATTATGTAAGTTTAAAGTTCACAATGTGGTGATTTGATACGCGTATATATTGCAAAATGATTACCACAGTAAGGTTAGGTACCACGTCCCTCACCTCACATAATTACATGTATTTATTTTTAAGGCAGTTTTAGTATGCCAGATTCTTCTCTCTCCTGTGCCTGGTGAGACATACTTTTAGCAGTTGTTCCCATCAAGTAGTGCTCCAGATTTGCTCACCTTAAAGATTCCATCCTCTTTAATATTGATTTATAGTGATGCTTGGATATTTAGGTGATAAATGAATGACTGACATTTCAATTTTGTGAAAAAAATGAATGAATTTACAGATCACAGAGGAAAAAATAAGTTGATCTGAAATATCCATGGACAGAAAAATCTGGGCTATCAAAGTAGCTAATGTATTTAGCCGTTGATTTTTTTTCTTTTTTTAACTTTTTACTGTAAAGATGACACCAGTACAGAAAAATGTCCCGCCTGATGGTGTAGCACGACATGGACATTCACAAGGTTCCACCAACAGGTCAAGAGATGGAACCTCGTCAGCCTCTTAACAGCCCCCCTCCTCCTCCCCCCACCGCAAAGGCATCTGCTGTCCTGACTTTTATGCTAATCACAACCTGGTTTCTCGTCTTAGTTCTACCACCTAAACTTGCATCCCTACCACAGCTTAGTTTTGCCTATTTTTTGAGCTTTCTGGAGATGGAATCATATAGTATGTGCTCTTTGCGGTCTGGCTTCTTCTTTCATTCAACATTTGAATTGTTGCCCACAATTATGGAGTGAACGCAGGGTGGGAACGGGCTGGAATGCCCGTCTTGTAGAGGATCAAATTAACGCCTCCACTGATCGTAACCCTATAAAGTTACAGATTATTATCCAAGTTCTTTGGGGGACCTTAGAATCATAATGAGATACATGAAGTATTTAAGAACTCTAGCGGTTGGTACCCCATCCTCCCAAGAGGAGCAATCACTGTGCTGTTTATGCCATTCTAGAAAGAAACACTTGTGCTGGTCCCATTTCCAGGGATGCTACCAGAGCTCAAGGCTTTCAGCCAGTCCTGCCCAGAAGTGCCACTTGCAGAGGCAGGAGTTGATGAAGTATTTCAAGCTGATGGAGTGGGTTTGCTAGAAAACTCAGAATTAAAGTAGGTATCTTTTAAATTGGATGTTTGAACATTTAGTATTTTCTTTACATGTTACCAAGAAGCCCCCATATGAATTTTTATAAATATGAACATTATGATCATAACACTGTATCTTAACATATTCAAAGGTATGAAGAGTGTTTCTGTGAAAAAAGAAAGCTTTATTTAAAATAAAGTTATTCTCTTAGACAGCTCAATACTGCTTAAGCGAATAACTTGTTCCCAGAATTAGGAACTAAAAATGGTGGTGGGCCTAACATAGAACATTCTTACTCCTCTTCTAATGGTAAGAAGCTTGGTACAGAAAGTATTAATGTAACCAGCTGATTGTCAAATGCTGACAGTGTAATGTATTCTCACATATGCATACGCCTTTTAAAAATTTTTTATTTTTCCCCAGTTTTATTGAGATCTAATTGACATACGGTACTGTAAGTTTAAGGTATACAGCATAATAATTTGACTTACATATATTGTGAAATGATCGCCACAATAAGTTTAGTTATCCATCATCTCATATAGATACAGAAAAAAAGAAAAAGAAAATGTTTCTTCCCTTTGATGAGAACTCCTAAGATTTACTCTCTTAACTTTCAAGTATACTACATACAGCATTGTCGAAACTACAGTCGTCATGTTGTGCATTACATTCCTAGTACTTATTTATCTTATAGCTGGAAGTTTGTACCTTTTGACTGCCTTTGTACCAGTCCCCCTTCCCCCACCCCACCTATGGGTAACCACAAATCTAAAGTGACCTCTTTTTCTATGAGTCTTTCTTTTAAAGTTTCCACATGTTAAGTGGGATCATACAGTACTTATCTTTCTCTGTCTGAGTTATTTCACTTAGCATAATGCCTTCACAGTCCATCAATGTTGTTGTAGATGGCAAGATTTCGTTTTTTATGGCAGAATAATATTCCATCACATATATATGAAGAAGGTGGTATATACACATATACTTCTTTATTCATGTTTAACACTTAGATTGTTTCCACGTCTTGGCTATTGTAAGTAGTAAATAACGCTGCTATGAACATGGGGGTGCAGATATCTCTTCGACATAGTGTTTTTGTTTCCTGCGGATACATTCCCAGAAGTGGAATTGCTGGATCACATGGTAGTTCTATTTTTAATTTTTTGCAGAAACTCCCACACTGTTTTGCATAGTGGATGCACCCAGTTACATTCCCACTGACAGTGTGCAAGGGTTCCCTTTTCTCCACACCCTCTCCAGCATTTGTTATCTCTTGTCTTTTTGGTCATAGCCATTCTAACAGGTGTGGAGGTGATATCTTATTGTGGTTTTGATTTGCATTTCTCTGATGATTAGTGATGTTCTGCACCTTTTCATGTACTTGTTGGCCATTCATATATCTTCTTCGGAAGAATGTCCATTCCTGTGCTCTGTCCATTTTTAAATTAGAGTATTTGGTTTTTTGCTATTGAGTTGTACGAGTTCTTTATATATTTTGGATATTAACCGCTTATCAGATATGTGGTTTGAAAATATTTTTTTCCCATCCCATAGGTTATCTTGTCATTTTGTCGATGGTTCCCTTTGCTGTGCAGAGCTTTTTAGTTTGATGTCGTCCCACTTGTTTATTTTTGATTTTGTTGCTTGTGCTTTAGGTGTCATATTCAAAATGAAGTCGTTGCTGAGACTCATGTCAAGGAGCTTTGTCCCTATATTTTCTTCTAGGAGTTTTATGGTTTCCAGTCTTAAACATTGAAGTCTTTAATACATTTCGAGTTAATTTTTGTGACTGATGTAAGGTAGGGGTCTGGTTTCATTACACATAAGCCTTTTGTGGGTGTTTCTAGATGTGTGCTCTGGCTCTCTGTGCCTGTAGATGTCATTGTGCTTACTTATCCTCACTGAGTGTTTTACTCTCTCTTTTCCTGATGTCTTTATGTATACGCTTGCATCCTGTTTCCTCCTTATTCACACAGCTTCACGCCCATCAGTCCTTTTGACAGTAATGGAGGCAGTTACTGCTATGAGTTCTACTGTTACCATCAGCTCCAGCAAGGCTGGGTGGGACGGTAGCTGCAGAGAGAGTACAACGTGTTCTCTTGGGATGGGCGTTGGGTCTGTGTGTGGCTACCAAGAGAGCTGATGGAATGGGAGCCGTCCAGAAATTGGATCACTAGTGACCTGCCCAGGACTAGGGACCATCCTCTGCAGGCAGCTATAGGACTGGCAGTGGTGACAGGGATAGAGCTCCTTCTTGTCCCTTGACTGTCGTCCTGGAGATGTTCATCCCCCAAGAGAATAAAAAGCCAGCTTTGTAGAACTGTGGCAAGATAAAGTCACATTTTGCAAGGACTTGGGCACGTGGAAGGGAAAGGGATAGAAGAGCTGATGTTTGTGTCTATATATTCTTTTTTGCATGTAAGTGTGGATACAGAGAAATTAGCTTATGGTAGCAATTTTGAAATACATGCCTTCATATACAGTCACTCTATTAAAAAAAACTCTACCTACATTCTTTTGGCTGATGCCAGAGATTCTATTTATTGATTGACTTCCTTTTCCCACCAAGAGTATCTTGCCACGCTAACCATTATACTATCCATTCTTATATGATATGAAGTCAATTTAAAAATTAACTAAGTCATAATGAAAAAGGAAGATAATATGTATTCACAAACCAATTATACATGATTTCGAAAATCATCCAAGTTTCCCTACCCACTGCCTCTTCTCTTTAAGGCAGTAGGAGCCATAACAAACTTAAAATTCTAGCAGAGTTGCAGTCTCCCTCTCAGCACTGTTATGACAGCCTTCTGCTGTTATTGCTTGGGGGTCTGCTCAGAAATTCAATTACATTTTGATATTTTTCCAAGCAAAACATAATTTAAGACAAATGTACTACCGCCCCAATCACATATATTAAAGCAAAATAAAAATTATTTAGAGATTTCCCATATTGCTGCTCCCTTCCATTAGTGCTAATAATTGAGAACAGACTGTGTACGTGAGTGAAATCAGCTTTCAGCCATTTGTCCAGAGCCAGTAGTAATAGCAACGAGGGGTCAACATTAAGGACTGTTGATTGTATCAGGCTTTCTGTAGGCAAGTGGGTGAAGTTTGAGTACTTCTTGATAGCCAGGCATGCACGATTCTTCCTATTTGGAGACATAACTGCACATGTGCTCTGTTTACTTCTTTGTCTTGGGAATTAGACTTGACTTGGTTATAATGCTTATGTCAGGTGTCATATGCTTCACTCTTCCTTGAGTGTACGTATGTATACAACCATGGTTTGCAAGACTAGTATTGAAACAAAAAGTTTGAAATTGATTAGTCAGATAAGGAAGGCATTTATAACAGATTTCTTTACACTGGGAAGGTGAGAACCGTCTGCTGTATTTAAATGCGCTCTCATCTTTATAAAGCACTTTCTGAAAACACATTTTAAATCTTTATCCTTAAGATTTCCCTTCTTTTGTGTGTTCCTAAGCACTATTGAGGGTATTTAGACAATTGGAGCTTATACCAATGATCCGCTGAATGAGTGAGTCTATATTGAATGGAGTTTAATTGCAAACATCTATTTCTGGTAAGTGTCCCATTCAATCTTCATAGAGGCCAGCATTTGTTACAAGTTTCAGAGAGAAAAATCTCTATATCGAGCCATTCCCACAGTGCTCTGGAGTGTACTTCACACCACTACGATTCTTAATTCCTTCTTTACTATCATATTTGTGGACTGAAAAAGCTAAGCATGGAGATAACACTTTCCTATCCTGGAGGCAGAAATGTGTGAAAAGATGAAGGGGATTTAACCTTTCAAGTCTACCGCTTCTAATCGTTGAAGCTCAGAAAATTCCATAAAGCACTTTTCAGTGAACTGTTCACAATATTAGAATTTCTTTTCCTTTGCAGACCCTTCATGTGGCCTTTGTAAATATGCGTTTGAGACACAGAGAGATAAGTAGCAGCTGAAAAAAATGCCTGGAAGATTTCTGTCCCTCCTCTTCCTGCCCATTTGCATCTCTGCCTGATTCGAATGATGTGATATTCGGAGAGACAGCTTCATCGAAGTCGTCCTTCAAGGAGACCCATCTGGCCCAAGACTGGACGTACAGAATTCAGGATGGCCAGTCAGCCGCCAGAGGATGCCACTGAGTCTCAGGTCTCGGACGAGCTGGAGTGTAAGATCTGTTACAACCGGTACAACCTGAGACAGAGGAAACCCAAAGTGCTGGAGTGCTGTCACAGGGTGTGTGCCAAATGCCTCTACAAGATCATAGACTTCGGGGACTCCCCGCGCGGCGTCATCGTCTGCCCTTTCTGCAGGTTCGAGACATGCCTGCCGGATGACGAAGTCGGCAGCCTGCCCGATGACAGCAACATCCTCGTGAACTTGACTTGTGGTGGCAAAGGCAAAAAGTGCCTGCCCGAGAACCCCACGGAGCTGCTGCTGACCCCCAAGCGGCTGGCCTCGCTGGTCAGCCCTTCCCACGCGTCCTCCAACTGCCTGGTCATCACGATCATGGAGGTGCAGAGGGAGAGCTCACCGTCGCTCAGCTCCACGCCCGTGGTCGAGTTCTACAGGCCCTCCAGCTTCGACTCCGCGACCACCATGTCGCACAACTGGACCGTGTGGAACTGCACGTCCCTGCTCTTTCAGACGTCCATCCGGGTGTTGGTATGGTTGCTAGGTTTGCTGTACTTCAGCTCCTTGCCCTTGGGCATCTACTTACTAGTATCCAAGAAGGTCACCCTCGGGGTGGTCTTCGTCAGCCTCGTCCCTTCCAGCCTCGTCATCCTGATGGTATATGGCTTCTGCCAGTGCGTCTGTCACGAATTCCTAGACTGTTTGGCACCGTCCTCTTAACCGAGACGCACGCTCAGAATTTGACACACGTTGCCACGTTTCAAGTGAGGTCATTTAGCCCATCTTTTCTCGCGCATTCTCTGTGATCGGTGCCCATGGCGTGAACAAAGCCACTGGGCACATATTCGTGGTCCGTTTTCCATCAAAATGTTGACTCAGTTGGTTCCCCTGTGTGCTGGAAGTAAAAATGTTCGTTGCTGCTTATGTGTTAGCAAAAAAGAAAAAGGGATCAGCTAAGCCTTCCTAGAGCCCTTCTGAGTCTTCCCAGAGAAAGGGCAGGTTCCGCTCAGAGCTGCTAGACAGACGCCAGGGCCAGGCGTGTTATGCTGCCGTAGGGGTCTTTGTGGACAGTTAGGCATGAACTGATTCCTCTTCTCATAATCTTAGCCGGGGATGGAGGGTGTCCAAGAGGAGAGCAGCCCCGAGACACGCCTGTTTGCTCAGTGCTCAGCCCCTGCCCCTGTCCCATTGTTGGCGCTTCTGTGGGTCCTCTTCAGCCCGGATGCTGGTTCCCTCTGCGCATGCTCCTTGCCAAGAGGACCCTCGCCTCTTGTGTGGTTTCAGTTATGTACCTGTTTTGCCGCATCACTAAAGAGAATTAAAAACATTGAGGAATTTGCATCAGAGTAAACTTCAAGGCGGAATGTGGCCGCTTGTTTTTGAGACACGCACTTTCCTCCACGTTTATTTTCCACTCTCCAGCCTTCTCTGAAATTCTCTCAGAGCAGTTATCGTTCAGAGATCTGATTTGAGCTTTTCCTTAAAGCATTTTCGTTTAGTTTCTTTCTTTTTTTTTTAAACCACGTTGTTCAGTCAGCCCCATTCCTTATCCTGAGTGAGGTTCCGTTCAAGTTAGTTGCCATAACCTTATGTGGATTTTGTTTTTTTCCCATTGTATTTTAAATTCTATTACGGACTCAACTTAATCCCATAACAATTTGGGGTAAATTGCGGCAGTGGAAACCCAGAAACAATTCAGGAGCTGTTCAAGCTCATGGTTTGATGTGCTGAGAACCTAAGTATTTTGCTGTGCTTTACTGAGCTGTACCAAAATACTATGGTTTAGGCTTATGTGCCAGACTGTGTTGCAGTAGGCCAGGGAGAAGGATGGGCAAGAAACATCATGCCAAGTTGATACCCTGAATCGAAAAGATCCTTCAAGGAGGTAAGATGGAGGGGCAGAGTGCAATGTGACTATTGCCATCCCTGTTAAGTCCCTTTTAGAATGGATTCAAGTTCTTATGCAGTCGATTTCAAATAAAAGCATAAGCTATGTGACTTGAGTTAATGAACTTCTTTTCATGATGTAGGGGAAGTTGAATGTATATATTTATGAGAAGAAATCGGTTAGCAGATTTTAGGTTTGAGGGAATAGAATGCCCACAGAAAGTAGGCCAAAAAAAAAAAAAAAAAAAAAGCTTTTTAGTCTAAAACTCATTACTGATGATAAACATTTAAATATTTATAACTCTTAGAAAGGGGCATTACTAAGACTACTTTAACTTGTTTGTGATGAAACATTTGTTGCTTGAAATACAGTGAACCAGTTCCAATCTCTTTATTCAGTAAAAAAAAATGACACTTATTTCTAGAATAGTAGTTTGACTTTAATTCTGTAACTATTAACTTTGAGAATATGTGTGCCCAGGCTAGGTATGACAGGAAAGTATATGTGGGATGTGGCCCAATGAATTTAAGCCCCAGTACAGCTAAATACACTTATAATTTCACGAAATCTAGTTTAGATAGCATTGTGAATGCAATTTCCAAATATCCATTTGTACTTAGAGTAAATATAATGTTTAGGAGATGTTTTGTGGTCCGGATTTATATATTTATAAGGTTTTTTAAAAATGTTCATGTTGCCTGAAATGTAACATCAAATAAATTGGTGACTTATCATAGGATGAGGTTTCTAGAAAGCTCTGGACATGGGTACTATGCATTTTGCTTCTTTGTATAATGTCTGCAGTGCTAAATTTGTGTCTCTCTTTGTATTGTGATAGTCTTTTTTTTTTTTTTTTAGTTGCCAGTAAGTTAATTCGGTGTTAAAGAGTTTTAAATGTATGACAACAAAAAACTCTTCGTGCTGTTGAATGAAAAAAGGACAGTGCTTCAGTCTTATTTATTGTGGTGATGTTTTGTTTGTCCATTAAATTGTTATTATTTCCAAGCTAGAAGTTTGATTTCTCTGACTGATGGTTGAAATTCAATTTTATTTTGGACTTCTTTTAACATTAGATAACTGCAAACGTGAGCTTTCAAAAACACTGGTTAAGCTAATCCCTTTGTCATATGAAGATTCCAGAAGTTTCTGACAAAGCTGATTTTCTCCATCCTACTTCTAAAAGGCCTTCATACCTTTTTTTTTAAAGAAAAAAAGGAAAAAATAGGAGAGATGAAATAAAAACATTGTCTTTATAATAAAACTTTTTGCTTTTAATTTGTTTGATTTGTTTTCCAGATTTTGCCGAGCTACTCAGCAAAATAGAAGCCAATTTAGTTAGCAATTCACTAATCTTGTGTGATCTGGGCAAGTTTAAAAAAATTACCTGATAATTAAACATGACCAGTGTTAGGCAAAGTAGAAATAATTTGGGACTATGTAGCAGTTTTATGCTTATGATAATTAGTGAATTGGCACCATATGTTAATTGAGAGTAATGGTTTCATTCACTCCTGAAATCTACATAAATGAGGAAAGACCTGTTAAGGAAAACAGTTACCTGTGCTAGTCATAACCTAAGGTGTGAACTCATGCTTCTCTGCTGAGAGACCCTCAAGTGATGTGCATTTGCCTGATTGTAAAGAGATACTAGGCTTCCAAGACACCCTGAGTTTGAAGAAATTTCTTAATCCGCCAACCAGGTAGACGTGGAAACCAAAGGAATCCTGTATTGATAGGCAAACTGACAGTCATTATAAATATGAGCCCTGTGAGTCCTGGGGTGTAGAAGAGATGGAAATTAGTTAACTTGAAAGAGTATATTGGAGGCAAATTACGGTTCTACATGTTTCTGCATTTTTGGGGAATTGTTCTCTTTTCAGTCTTCTTGGTAATAATAAATACTTGCCCTAATTCTTTTGAAACACTGCAGAAGCACCACAAATTATTCCAGAACCTTCCTCAAAACCAATGAGCAGTTTGGTTAAAAGTAAGATCCCTGAAAAAGTTTAACCGTTTGCTCTTGAACTTGAGCCTTGTGTGTTTTCCACCTCTTTACCCCTGTGTTAGATGTCTACTTCTCTTTGCCTCAGATCTTTTATGAATTTTACTCCTCTGTGAGATGCTAGAATATTGGGTCTTCCCTTCAAGTTTAGGTTTGTGTGAAAGAGAAGAAAGAGAATAAGAATAGTAGTAGTAGTAGTAGTAGTAATAATAATGCAGGTAACTAAATGTTAAAATTGGTGTAAATTCCAAGTGAGTCCTGGAGACAATACAGATTCAGCTCGTTTGCTTATAGCATTTAAATCTGTGTTATAATCCAAATCTAAGTATACTCAGTGTACAGATAATCTCTATGGTTCTGACATGAAGGTGCTTTAATAGAAATTAAAAGAAAATTGTGTCCTGAATATTTTGTATACTAAGTAGGAGTAGGCGCTAATATATCTGTAAAAGTGGTTGAACCTTGATTTAATTAAACATTCAATTATGGAACAATTACTCTATATAAGCATTTTAATTAATCAGAAGTTTATAGATTTGTAACATATTAACATTTTCCCTTTACATTTCATAAGAGAAAAGAATAGGCTGTTAGTAAGTCATTTTAGACCTTGGTTTGCCCGTGAAGTGTGATGGTTTAGGCACGAAAGTTTCTTTCAATGTTCAGATTCATTTGCCCCAGATCAGCGGTCTGGCCTGAAGACTTACATTTGGGAGTCTTTGGCATTCAATAGCAACTGAAGCTAAGGGAATAGAGAAATGGAGAGAGGGAGCAGAGGGCCAAGGCTGAGCTCTGAAGCTGTAACTTTGAAGGATCAGCAGAGGCTCCAGCAAAGGGACTGCCTAGGAGCAGCCAGAGCGAGGGAGGTAGGACAGGCATGGAAATTGGGGCACGTGTGGTCACCGGAGCCGAGAGACAGAAGGTAGAAGTAGGATTACTAGGTGAACACAGATTAGTATGTTAAAAGATTTTTCAAGCTTTTTTCATGAAGTTTTAAAATAATACAGAAAAGTTGATAGAATCCTATAGTGATCACTAGTACGCTAACCACTTAGAGTTATCAGCAGTCAACCTTTTGTTATATCTGTTTTTCTCTCTCTCCCCTAAGCATAAGGGACTTACTCTAACTAAAATATCATTACTATATCTAAGACCATTCAAAAATACTTCTGTGATATTATTTAATATGCAGTCTATACAGATTTTTCTATTTGTTCCCCAAATATCTTTTAGAGTTTAAAACGCAAAGCACAAACCAGGATCCAGTTAAGCTTCACACGTTGCATTTGGTTGTTGTGTATTTTATTCTCTTTTATTCTGGAACAGTCACCCCACCTTGTTTTCCCTGTGACATTGACTTGAAGCAGGCCAGTTACTTTGGACAATGTCCCACATTCTGGATTTGTCTGACTTTCAGGCAAATGGTGGTGTTGAATGTTATTCTATCACTTGTATTTCCTGTAAACTGAAAATTAGGTTTAGAAGTGTGGTTGGATTCAGATTTGGGGCAAGAGGTTGTCTTAGATGATGCCATCATTTGGAATTGCATCACATGAGACATGAATGGAGTGTTGCCCCACCATTAGAAATACTGACCCATCACTCAGTTAAGAGGGTGACCTCCAAGTCTCACCATTTCCCCTGTGCAATTAGCAAGTAATCTGTGGGGTGATACTTTGGCATCTTGCAAATTATCATCTTCCCTAAAAACTTTTACCTGATGGCCTTAGCATCCAGAGATCATCCTTGCCTGAATCAATTATTTCATTCTTCCAAAGATATGAAATCTCGTCTAATCTAGGTTTTCAAGAGACAATGGTCCAGTGCCTCTCGGCAGGTGAATTGTGGAGGAGATGGAATCATAGGAGCCTACACCCGTCTAATGCTTTGGTAAATCTTAAGGTTGGAACACACCGTTACAGTCATCCAATTATTGAAGGACTAAACTGAAATGTATAATAATCTTTTATCTCCTGAGGTATTTTCTATAAGATCAGAGAAGAAGAAACCCAAATCTTATGTGAAATAACAGTGTTTTAAACCTGTAAATACTGCCCTTGAGTCTAGCCTCAAACTTTCAGTGTACCACGTGGGTTTCTTAACCACCCATCTGAAACACGTCATTACACTCTTACTTAAGTTGCTTATCAAGCTCTCTGGTTATCTTTCAAATCATGTTTGGACTATGTGTGATTTTTCTTCAGACTCCTTTGCCTAACTCTTTATCAGATCTTCTTCTTGAACTCTTCACTTAAGACAGCTCCATCTTCTTGTTATTCTAGTAATTAGTTCACTCCTCAGTTTATTCTTCAAAGTGATCTTGTTTGGTCAGAATAACCTCTTGTTTATTGTCTGACCATTCCCTCCCTTCCTAAAACCCATCTAGGTGGTGGGTTCATTCATAAAGTTCACTGTATGTTTCCAGCCTTGATACTGTTTGAGAACTTTCCCCACGTGCACTCCAGTTTTTTAGATTTTCCAGTCCCTTGAGTGGTAGATGGAATACATGCAGAGCTATTGCCAGTGCACATAATAGATCCTATAGTCTTTACATAATGTTTTAAAATGTTTAGTAAGTATTATGTGTAGGTAAGATGTATGCTGTATAATCCTAAACTTGATGTCTCTCCCTGACTCTTGCCAATACAGTTCTAATTTGGTTGAGCCAATCATGGATTATCTTTTGGCTAATAAATGTATACTGGACTAGGGTCAGATCATTCTGAGAGTTGGTTTAATGTCTCAAATTCCTTCTCAATAGTTTAGAATAAATAAGATTTTTATTGTTTCATATCTATAGATAAGAAAGCTTCGCTTCTAATGTGGAATATGAGGTGAATTAAAATAACACTTTTGCTATGAAATGTTATTTTTTAATACTAAATAACCTTATTAGTCAATAAATGAACATCTGTGTTTGTTACGTGCTGAGCCAAAACCTCTGCACTTTTCCTTTTTTCCCATTTCCTCTGATTTCTTTAATGCCATTTATGGAAGAACCCACAGCTCCCCACTGCCACCCCCCTCCACATCTCCTGCACGTGCGCGCACACACACACACACACACACACACACACACACACACACACACACACTAAGTCTTCACATTTTATGAAATTTGAAAGAGATTTTAAAAAGAACAACATTAGTTTCCCACCCGTTGGTAATTATCCATTTAAGGACCATTTAAAAATATTTTTGTGACCTCTGACAACTACATGTATGACTTCTCATAGAATAATGGGTTCAGCTGCTCGTCTCAGGGGTAATCATTTCCTCTTGTACAGTATCCGCCATTACTAAGCAATGGAAGTTATCCTGAGCCATACGATGGGCTGGTTGGTGACACTGCTTCCATCTGATGTGATGTTTCAAGATATTCCAGCTGGAACTATGTATTTCTATGGTTAAGTTTATTGTCATCAAAAATTTTATTTTTGGTTAGAGTTTTAAAAATGATAAAATTATTCTCAGCTCATAATTTGACCAACTCTAATCACTAGTTGAAAGGGAGCAAAATGTATCATCATTTTGTGAGATTTTTCTGCTGCTACACTGGAGGATGGAGTGACATGGCACCAGGAGACCAGTTCTTGGAACTGAGGAGGAAGTTTGCACGTCTGATTACTTCATCCTCTTCCTTACCTACAGCTTTATATCCCAAATGGGAACCTTGTCAGATTTTTTGATAAAACGATTCATTATTTAACTCACATTATTGACTCCCTATTATGCATAATATACAAATATTCCTTGACTTTTTGACATGCTATCCATGTCTGTCACACTCTATTGAAAAATATAAAGACAATCTTGGTGTTTAAAAAGAGTATCTTATTAAAGCAGTTGTTCTGAAATATATGACATGGAACGTATCCAGGTAGGTGGTCCAAGAGAGGACCTCCTGGCTGTGCACGTTTGAGTAGCTGTGCACACTGTATCTTCTTAGAGATGCTCACTGAGCATCAGCCCAGGAAAGTGTTCAAGACATTCAGATAAAGAAACCTACTTAGCGATTTAATCCAATGTTTTCTCAAACTTAGTTTTTCTCAAAACATCGATTGATATTGTGTGGAATGAGTGCTCTGTGGAGCCCATTTTGTGAAATTTTCACTAGAAAATTGATAAAACAGTCATAACGTGGACTCTGCCTACAGATGTAAATCACAGGGCCAGTACATGAATTAAGAAGGCAGTCGAGAAGAAAGTCATAATTAGACAGTAGGTCCGAGTAGAATGGTGAAATGCAAAGGAGGACAGGAACAGGCTGACAGTAGCAGCGTCAGTAAAATGTCGATCATTTCACTTGTTTCCAAATTAAACAATTCACATTCTTATTGAAGTTTTATGGAATGACACAGTCAAACTCTGCCTCTCACCCAGCATCCGTATTCACATTACATGTAGGGAAGTAGCTAAATACATGCAGAAGGAGGGTGCAAGCAGAAGAAAGTACTGGTTATTTTTTGAGCCGATGAAACTTCCCCAGTTAATTCTCAAACAATGGAACACAAGGTTCCAAATTTTGAAAAACATGTACCAGACTTAAAGTTTTGATCATTGAATGTTAGGGCTGGAAAGATTTCTAAGATTACAGTCCAGCTGCTTTATTTCACAGACTGTAAAACTCTGAGAAAAGGTCAAAGGAGTCATGTGAGAAGTGCTAGAGCCAGGTTCTAACCAAGGCCTTTGAAGTCCAAGTCTGCTTTTCACCTTACACGTCCCCGCTGCTGAGTCAACATCAGCCAACTTCTGTTTTCCACATGGATTACGAAATTATGGGCAACCAAGATGCAGCTGGATAGACATTATTTTATTCCTAGAAGTCATATCTAGCTGTAAAAATATGTAATGAAGACAAGAAATAATCATCGGAATTATTCAACTTCCTCCTTTTTCCTAGAGAAGTAAGATCAAAGCATTTGGGTACTGAAAACTTATCTGTGAAACAAACACCAAGAGCTTTATCACACACAGCAGGCAGATAGCTGTGGTCATTAGGAGAAGGAAAAGAGTATTGACAAAAGAACCTGGACACAGACTTCCCTGGTGGTGCAGTGGTTAAGACTCCGAGCTCCTAATGCAGGGGACCCGGGTTCAATCTTTGGCCAGGGAACTAGATCCCACATGCAACTAAGAGTTCTCATGCCACAACTAAGGAGCCTGCCTGCCGCAACTAAGGAGTCCACGTGCTGCAACTAAGGAGCTGGCGAGCCGCAACTAAAGGAGCCTGCCTGCCACAACTAAGAC
Source organism: Orcinus orca (assembly GCF_937001465.1). Classification (NCBI taxonomy): domain Eukaryota; kingdom Metazoa; phylum Chordata; class Mammalia; order Artiodactyla; family Delphinidae; genus Orcinus; species Orcinus orca. The sequence continues at coordinate 95,398,410 of NC_064568.1, read as the reverse complement.
CTGGCACAACCAAATAAATTAATTAATTTAAAATTAAATAATTTTAAATAAAATTTAATAATTTAATAATTTAAAAATTTAATAATAATTTAAATAAAATTAAATAATTAATTTAAAATTTAAAAAAAAACCCCTGGACATTTTAATGTATACAATGTGATGAGTTTGGAGGTGTGTATATACCTGTGAAACCATCACCACACTCAAGGTAATAACCAAATCCATCACCTCTGGTAATTTCCTCTTGTCCCACCTCCTTTTTCGTAGTAAGAACACTTCACCTGAAATCTACTCTCAATAACACTTAGCTGTTAACTGGAGGCGCAGGGTTGTAGGGCAGGTCTCTAGCACGTAGTCCTCTTGGATACTGGATGGTAACTCCGTTTCCCCAGCCCCTCAGTCCCTGGAAACCACCCCCATTTTCTTTCTTTTACAATTTGCAGTTTTCCCTGGAATTAATTGCCTCATTAAAAAATGTACTTCACTTTCTCTGCACTTATAACTGGATCATCCTTGGAGTCTCTCACTACTGAAAAGCCTTTCCTTCCTCTCAAACAGGATGGATAATCTACCCGTGTACCCTCCTGCAGCCCTGTGTCATCTTGACCTCCTCTAGATTAGTTGCTTTCTGCACAGCTGTCATCCAGGGACTTCCTTTCATCCTGGGAATCCTCTTTGCTTAAATCACATGCTATCTTTTTCTTGGTTGATTCATTTTTTGATGAAGCACATTGTCCGGCAGCTTGCAGGGGGAAAAAGGCATAAGAGGTAAACTCTTTAAGACCTCGTATGTCTGAAAATATCCTTATTCTAGCCTTAGGCTCGATTGATGCTGTGTTTAGAAGTCATTCTCTCTTGTTGCTTCTTTGCCATGCAACCCCAGTTTGCTATGGAGAAGTTCTACAGTATTCTAGTCTTGGAGCCTTTGTATGTGATTTTTTTTTCCCATTGTGGAAACTGTTAGTGTCTTTTTTGTTTTTGGTCCACATTGTTCTGAAATTTCGCAGTGAAAAACTGTTATACATTCATTTTTCCCCCCATTTATTGTGCTAGGTGTTCAGTAGACCCTTTCTATGTGGAAATTTATTCCCTTGGTTCTAGAAATGGTTTTGTATTCGTTTTTACAAAATATCTTCCCCTCTATTTTTTTCTCTTCTGGTTTCTGGAATGCATGTTGGTTAGCTTTGGAACCTTCCTGATTGATCTTCTAGTTCGCTCCTATTTCTCATCTCTTTCCTAGAATTTTTCTCAATTTGATCTATCAGCCCTTCTCTTTAATTTTGTTTGCCATCATTTTAAATTTTTTAGAGTGCTTTCTTGTTCTCTGAATGTTTCTGTTCTTTTTTTTAAACAGCAGTCTCCTCATTTCATGAACACAGTATCTTTGTACCTCAGTGAGAATATTCATTCTAGAATTTTTGTATGTTCTTTTGTTCCCCCATCAACTGTTTCCTCTGAGTTAATTTTGTCTGTTTCCTTTGGTCTGTGTCTTGCATGGAGAACCATCCCTCATCTGTCTGATCCTTGGCTGTCTTTTCAGTTTAGTGAGGAACTAAACATGCCGGTTGGAAACTGTACACGTGGCTGGGGCTTGTCAACTGATGGGCCTCTGGGGATGGTCCTCCTGTTTCATTGGTGGATGCTCAGTTCTCATTCCATCTAGGTCTTTCTTTTAAGTTGATGAGTTTCTCCACAGAGGAAATGCTGGCTGCCAGTGTTTTGGAAGCTGAGTGAGGGGAGGAGGGTGTCAGATTCCCTTTTCAATACGTAGCCTGTCATTTAATACCTCTGTTCTCAGTAGGACTCCGGACCTCCACCCCCAGGTGCTCCCTATGCCTCTGGAGAAAGACTTTCTCTGATGCAACCCCTTTAGAAAGAAAGCCTTCGTCTTCAGTAAGCCGGGGAGGAGACAAGAGGACCCGGGAGGGTAATTTCCTCTGTGCCAACTCTCAACTGCTCTGTGACCCCATCTTCAGAGATGGTGCCTCTTTTCTTGAGCTTTTCCAAGGTTCTGGTTCATGCATCAACTTGCTTCTTTTTGACATCCTGCTTCTCCTTTGCTGCCACTCCTGCAGGCTTAGGAGTGGCTTCCAGGAAAATGTATGCTCGCTGTATTTATTAGCTGCGGTGATTCCAAATGAGCTTTGATGGGTTCCAGAAATTTTAGAACTTTTTCTTATAATGTGGTCAAGGTATATATACAACACAATGAAGGTTAAACTTTTCAAAAAGCCCATGCACTGTCATATACTGATTCCCCCTGAAACATGGATAGAGTCCCTTGGAGTTCAGAATTGCAAGAGACACCCATCCTCGGTAGCAATCTCACCAAAGAGAAAGATTTTTTATCTGTGGGTGTTATTATCATCTCACTATATTAGGGGGTGAAAAATTGGGCAGAGCAGCCTGGTAGATTTTTTAAAAGCTTACTCTTTCCTATATTTAATGGAGAAATGGGAAAAATCGTTGCTGGTTTAGAAATTATTTTTAATAGAATTTGAATATCTATGAGCAGAAACCATTTTCTTTTTTAACTTATGTCTAATAAACATTCCATAGCCCTTAGGGTAGAAAATAACTCTCTAGCAGTAATGAGACATAACACTTGCCATGATTAATGACCGCATAAACTGAAAATCTCAGATCATCAAAGTCAGTATTTTTCTTTTAAAAGGTGTACTGCGGCCAAGCTCTTCGTCAAAATCTATTTTGCAAGATGCTGATACTGTGCTAATATGAAATTCAGAAATAATTAAGCATTTGTCAGACATAATTTGTTTTCAGTTACACAGGTAAATGTGAAGCTGGCGTCTGTTGCCTGTAAAAGTATTTGACACGTTGGTACATCAGCTAATTACTGCTTAGCACTGGGTTGCAAAATGATAACATGCTATACATTAAGCAGTAATAAAGCGGAAGTGATATCTTCTGTTGAGCAATTAAGTCGTTTCCTGCACTTGTTAAGTTACCTTGTGTCTATGAATCAAGCCCCTGAGGAATCTGAGGCCCTGTTCCCTCTTCCTGTAGCATGTGTTTATGGAGGCCTGCGATGACAGTCCTCTCTGGGGTTTACTGGACACTTACCATGTGCTACACTTTGGGTGAACCATGTGCCTTAGTTTCCTGATCTCAGTCAATCGTCACAGCAGGTATCTTAATATCTCCATCTAGCAGCTACATTCAGGATGGTACCAGGTGAAAAGTGAAAGTTTTCTTCTTCCAAATCCACCTGCACTTCCTAGAAGTATTCCTTTTAACCTTTAAAAATTTTTTTTAAAACATATCTCCTTTACACAGTACTTCTTGATTCCCCTAAGAAGACAAATATTTAACTCACATTACCTGCTACTTTCTCTTCTCTCCACTTTTGTTAGTTATGCTATTTCTAGTCTTTCTGTTGATTATGTTTATAACTTAATATATATACTTCAACTCCCAGGCTTATTTCTCCACGACTGGCTGCATTTCCCTGTTCCCTAAACTCTTAGATCCAAGCTTTTTGTTGATTTGGGATGGAGGCTCTGAGGAAGGCTTAATGCCAAGCTTCTGAGCAACATTAAGTAAATATTTCTTAAATAAACTTTTTCTTTTAGAAAAATTTAGACAATTATATAGAGAGTCCCCATATACTCCACTCCTAATTTCCTCTCTTATTAATATCTAACATCATAGGGTACGCTTGTCACAATTAATGACCAATATTGATGCATTATTATTAACTACAGTCTATACTTTATTTGCATTTCCTTGGTTTTGCCTTAATGTCCTTTTTCTGTTCCAGGCTCCCATCCAGGACACCACATTACATTTAGTTGTCATGTTTGCTTAGGTGCCTGTTGGCTGTGGCAGTTTCTCAGACTTTCCTTTTTTTTTTTGATGACCTTGAAAGCCTTAAGGAGACTGACAAGTAGTTCTAAGGAGTCCTTGGCAGTTTTAAGAGCTTTGGGTGTTGTGTACAATGTCCCTCAAGCAAACTGTGTCTGAAGTTTTTCTTGTGATTAGACTGGGGTTTGGGGGAGGAAGATTGCAAAGATAAAGTGCCACTTTCATCACATCATATCATGGTCCATAGTGTCAACATGACTTTTTATGGTGGTTATGGGCCTTGATCACATGGCTGAGGTAACATTTGTTAGATTTCTCTGCTTTAAATTTACTTTTTTTTTCCCACGGATGCTGATTTTGGGGTTGTACCTAAAAATTCCTCACCAAATCCAAGATCACCTAGATTTTCTCCTTTGTTTTATTCAAAAAGTTTTATGGGGACTTCCCTGGTGGTCCAGTGGTTAAGAATCCGCCTTCCAACGCAGGGGACGTGGGTTCGATCCCTAGTCAGGGAACTAAGATCCCACATGCCGCAGGGCAACTAAGCCCAAGGGCTGCAACTACGGAGCCCTCGTGCCACAACGAAAGATCCCGCATGCCACAACTAAGACCCAAGGCAATCAAATATAAAAAAATATTTTTAAAAAAGTTTCATGGTTTTATGTTTTACATTTAGGTCTATGATTCGTTTTCAGTTAACTTTTGTGAAAAGTTTAAAGTCTGTATATAGGGTTTTTTTTTTTTTGGTATATGGATATCCAATTATTCCAGAAGCATTTGTTAAAGACAATCCTTTCTCCACTGAATTGCCTTTGCTCTTTTATCAAAGGCCTGTTGACTATATTTGTAGTTCATTTCTGGAGAAAACATGAAAGAACGTTGAAATGTCTTTCAACAGTAGGTATGCTGCTGTGTAGAGTTTTGTAGATGCTCCAGCAAGTTGAAATAATTCCCCTCTCCCGGTTTGCTGAGAGTTTTTATCATGAATGTGTGCTGGATTTTGTCAAATGCAATTTCTCAATCGATTGATATAATTGTATGATTTCTCTTCTTGAGCCTGTTGATGTGGTGGATTACATTGATTGATTTTTCAAATGTTGAACCAGCCTTGTATACTTGGAATAAATCCCACTTGGTCATGGTATATAATTTTTACACATTGTTGGATTTCATTTACTATTTTGTAGAGGGGTTTTGCGTCTATGTTCATGAGAGATATTGGTCTGTATTTTTTCTTTCTTATAATGTCTTTATCTGGTTTTGGTTTTGGAGTGATGCTGGCCTCGTAAAATAAGTTACAAAGTAGTCCCTCTGCTTCTATTTTCTGGAAGGGATTGTGGAGAATTGGCATAATTTCTTTTTTAAATGTTTGGTAGGATAACCAGAAAACCATTTGAAGTTGGTGCTTTTTCTTTTTGGAAGGTTATTCATTACTGTTTTGATTTCTTTAATAGATATAGGGTTATTCATGTGATTTTCACGTGATTTTTCTGTATTCTTCTTATGTGATTTTTGGTAATTCTGTTGAAAGCTAGACATTTTGTATTACGTACTAGGAACTGACGTAAATAGGCAAAACTTCAAGGATTTTGTATTATCAATATAACTGTGTTTGAATTTGTTAGCCTGGCAGTCAAACACCTCCGTATTTTGGCTTCAATCTAGTATTTCAGCCTTCTCTTCAAACAATAATGTCATTTATTGAACACATACTGTTTATAAGTGTTTAACACAAAAACACTGGTAGGCATATATAAATATCCCAGTTTTACAGATGTGAACTCTAGATGCAGCCAAGTGGAATAACTTGCCATGGTTACATAGATAGTAAATGACTAAGCCAGGACTGGATGTCCTGTCTCTCTGGTCTCTGAATCCCATACTTTTTCTCACTAGACCTGAATGTTATTCCCTCGATCAAGTCCTCAAGTCTAGCCCAGTCAAATTTGTCTGTTCATTATCCCCCAAACATGCTAATAGCTCTTGCTGTCCTCCTTGGAATGCCTTGCCCATCTGTATCAGTGATGGAATAGCCAACAAAATAATTAAATAATAAATGCATAGTTATTTCATATTACAGAAAATTTGGAGGTGAGCAGTCCCAGAGTGGACAGAATGGCTCTGCAATGTCACCAGTGACCCAGACTTGTTCATCCTTGTGTTCTGCTATCTTCATCATCTTGGTGATGCCACCCATACTGTTCACTAAAAGGATGATTCAGCTTTCAGAATCGTATCTGTAAAGGACAGGAATCCAAGCAGAAAGAAAGGGAATGGGGCAGAAGGGAAGAAAATATTTCCCAGAATTTTAGCAAAACAGGACCCTAAACCCATCCCTAGTTCCATCAGCTGCACAGAGAGCAGGATTGTTGTAAGACATGGTTTATTTTCCAGAATATGCACATGGTTGTCCCAACAAAATCAGGGATCTAGAAGCAATGAGGAAGGGGAGAATGACTTTGGAGCCCAACCCCCGGGTCTGCCAGACCATCCTTCCTTTAAGGTCCGGACCAAGCATCATCCTCTGCCCCGCGATCTCCTTCCCACACCACACGGCATGGTGTCTTTTTGCACAGAATGTCTCTAGAGCTTTAAATTATTTACTGTCTTGTATGTTGAGTTATCTCTTCAAGATTATATCTATTCTTCAAAAGTATCTTAACATATGCCTTGTAAAAAGAAACTATGTCTTATGCATCACTCTCACACTAAACATTTGCTTGAGCACCACATGTGGTCTGCTGAGCAACATCACCTGATAGGCTACATATAGTTCTTTTTTTTTTTAATTTATTCAAGTAGAGTTGATTTACAATGTTGTGTTAATTTCTGCTGTACAGCGAAGTGATTCAGCTATACACACACACACACACATACACACACACACACACACATATATACACACACACACACACACACACACACATTCTTTTCATATTCTTTTCCCTTATGGTGTATCACAGGATATTGAATATAATTCCCTGTGCTATACAGTAGGACCTTGTTGTTTATCCATTCTCTATATAGTAGTTTGTTACGTATAGTTCTTTATGGCTTGGATATCTAAACTCCTTATCTTGTCTCTTCTCACATATGTAAAAGAAAGATTTGAGAAAATACATAGTTCTGAAAATGATGAACATATAAAATTGTTTTTGTAGTACGTGATATACAGAAAGAGTAAGTAGACCTTGAAAATAGAGTCCAGTCTTCTGAAGTCAAGAGAAGCCTCATTCAGGAGCAAAGTGGTTTAAAAGGCTTTGGCTTTGTAATACGGCATCTTTCCCTCTATTGTAAGAAACTAAAAAAAAAAAAAGGAAAAAGCATTTTTCATTCATCACTTTGACGGTATTATTTGACACATTGAGATAATGATATCAGTTAAGAAGAAACGTTGAGAAATCAACAGACCAAGTTGTTGGCTGAAGGGCTGTGTTTTGGGTGTAAACATGCAACTGTGGCTTTTCAAAATTCCAAGCATTCATTAAAATAAGATAGGCTGAGAGAGCAGCAGGATTATATATAGGCTGTTTCGCAGAGTAGTCAGTGGTTTGGAGGAGAAGAGGAAAGAAGACTGGGGCTGGGGCCGGAGGATGGTGTTAAGATGCTACTTCCACTCCCTGGATCTGAGCAATCTGCTTGGTGTTCATTTCCTGTAAGATCATCTGGGGTGGTTATCATTTTTACTTCCATAAAATAGATGAGAATTGTATTTCTTATTCCTAAGGAGAAAAATCACTTACTACTGCTATAAATCAGATACTGAATAGGGTAATCTATACACATCATTCTTATTTAATTCTTCTAGCAACCCAACAAAATAGGTGATATTCTCCCCATTGTACTGATGGAGAAATGGATAGTGCAGTTGCCCAAGGTTACAGAGCAATGGTAGACCTGAGGTTCTTCCCCCCAGATTCTAAAATCTGAGTTTTTTCCCCCCTTTTTTTGAAAGCAGTTATTCTCCACCTTGGCTGCACATTAAGAATCACCTGGAAGCCTTAAAAATCCCTTCCCGCCCAGACCACATCCCAGATGAATTTAATGAGACTCTCTGGAGTTGGGACCCAGGGGCCTCACCAATTCCAACACGGAGCCGAGTTTGAGAACCAGTGTCTTCTGAAGCTGGCTTATGCAAAAGACGTATGGAAATGCTAGAATTAGGATTTACTGATTTTAAATTTATTAACATAAGTGTGGGGAGGTGAATAAAACACTAATCTGGGGTTCATCTTACCATTTGCTCATTATGAGGCCTTGGGAAGTCATAAATGAAAAAAATTTCATTCGTAGAAAAGTACAGAGAAGAGCACAATGAACATGTGTGAACCCACTTCCCCGCTCTGTCCAATTTCAATTCAATCTAAAGCTCAGCTGTATTCATTTCATTTTTTTTCTTAATTATTAAAATGAAACATATGCATTAGAAACGCCCCATGTTCCTGACCCCAATACCGTCTGTCTCCAATTGTGTTTATCATGTCCATGCGCCCTTTAGTACTCTTACAATGTATGTATTGTATTCGTACAATGTTTGTATGTATGAATTAAGGTGTATGTGTTTTCAAATTGTGTAAAAATGGCACATATACCACACAACTTTGTGCAACTTCATTGTTTTTGTTGTGGTTTAATGTTGGGTTTTTGAGATTTATCCATGTTGACACAGGGGCTGTGTAGTATTCCATTGCATGTATGGCAAATTACTTACCTACCCTGCTGCTGATGGATATTTGAATTGTTTCTAATTATCTGCCATTAAACACAAGCCTGCAATTTTTTTTTTTTTTCTTTTTGGCCATACCGCGTGGCCTGTGGGATCTTAGTTCCCTAGCCACAGATTGAACCCGGACCCTCAGCAGTGAGAGCATGGAGTCCTAACCACTGGGCCACCAGGGATTTCCCTGAACATTCCTGATTAAACATCTTCTTGTGCAAATGTGCAGCAGTTCCTAGGAAATACACTGAAAAGAAGAATTATTATTGGGTTGAAAGGTATGCCTGTTCTCAACCTCACTAGACTTGGCCAAGTTGCTCTTCAAGTGTAGTTTTTCTTTACATCCTTGACAATCATAGGTATTATCAAATTTTACATTTTTACCAAATTGACCAGTGTGAAATGGCTTAAATTGCTTTAATGGACATTTCTCCAATTACTAAAGGATTTCAACAGTTTTTCTGTATGTTTATTGTCTTTTCACACCTTCTGCCTATTTTTCTTTTGGCTTGTTTGTCTTTTCTCTATTGATCTTTAGGGTATTTTTATGTATGTTCTATACTAATCTTTTGTCGGTTATACACACTGCAAGTATCTTTTCCAGTTTGTGGCTTATCTCTTCAATTTATGGTGTGTATTGGAGAACAGATGACTTTAAGCTGGATGCAGTCAAATACACTGATCTTTTCCATCATGGTTTATAATTTTTAAAAACCTTCAAAAGAAATCTTTCCGTACTCTGATGTCAGAGAAATATTTGCCTTTTCAAAACTTTTATAGTTTTCACATCTAGATCTTTAATCACCTGGAGTTTAATTTGGGGTTTATTTTTGTATTAGTTAGGAGGAACCTAGGTTATACAATAGAAACCAACAACCCCAAATCTCAGAGGTTTAACCTCCAATTTATGTCTCATGACGCTGTTGTCCACTGTGGGTGTGCTGGGTCTCTGCACATCACTGCCCCTCAGGGAGCCAGGCTGATGGAAGCTTGTCTAGACAGCGGCATCCAGGATCCTGGAAGCAGGGAGCGGAATGTGGCAGGTCACACACTGTGCTTGAAGGTGACACACAGGTCTTCTGTTCGCATTTCAGTGGCCACAGCAAGTCATGTGACCATGTATGTCTAACTTCACAAGGGACGGGAAGTGCAATCCCATCCTGGGTCCAGAGGGAGAGAATTGGAGTATTTGATAAACAAAATTGATTTTTTATTGGAATAATCAATTCTCTCAACACCATTTGGGAAGAGTCCAGGCTTTCCTGATTGATCTGTGACACCGCCTCTGTCACACATCACGTTTTCACATTGGCGTGTTTGTTTCTGGCGTTCTCTTGGGCAGCATTGGTCCATGATACCACATCATTTTAATCACAACAGTTCCACCCAGTTGTTGATCTCATATCTTACAGTGAAAGATCCCTAACCTTGGTCATCACCTTTAAAATTGGCTCAGCGACTCCCGATCCTTTGCTTTTCCTATGAATTTCTAAATCAGTTTGTCAAATTTTATGAAATTCCTCCAGGATTTTGCCTAGCGTTCCCCAGCAAGCAAATACTGGTGCCAGAGTATGAAGTTAGATCTCTCCGATCCCCATGTGAAAAAGACATTGACCTGTCAGCCTAGGAACTGACGCCAGCAGGTGAGGACAGGGTACCTGGCTTGCTTGGGTCTTACAGCACCCAGCATGGGGCTGGCCTGGAGTAATCACCACTTGGTGAATGCTTATGTCTGTGCATTTCACTGAATGTGAATATATGAGTGGAGAGGTCTTGGTGCCCCCAGTGGAAAGGGGCTTGGAACATTCTTAATAGGCTTGGAGGGTGAAAATAGAGAGTTTGCTCCTACCAGAGATGGCTTGATCTCATCACTGGATGTGTTGGAGGAAGGCCACCTTTGCAGAGTAGGGACAGAATTTCTCATCAGCATTCAGAGCCAGGCATTCTGGGAATGAAATCCGTTTGCCACCTCTTCCGGAGGCATTGATCTCTGATCATGAGTCACTCAGCCCCCAGGCGCCCCCTTGCAGCTGGCTCAGAAGGATTCATCAGCTCCATCACTCGGGTTGTTTCTCCCTGGGGCAAATGGTCAGTGTATGTACGACAAATACTTATTGAATCAGACTGAAGGGAGATGGCAGCAATCGAGCCCTCAGTTCGTCCTGAAATATGGCTGGTTGGAAAAAAAAGAATGCAATGGAACATATCAGAGAAGATGTTTCTTCCATGCCCTTGACTACTCCAGTGGGATTTCTCTATTACCAATGGTCCTCTATGACTCACAGCTCTTTCCCTTCCCTGCCCTTTTGTAGCAGGAAAGGAAAATTCTGTGCTCTGGCTCACAGATTGTGCTTCTCATGACTCAGTCGGTCAGCAGGTTAACATTGATTTGTTCTTTGGGGCTCTGTAAGTCACAGAGGAGAGAGTGAAGTGTGCTCTTGCTTTTTAGTTTGTATTGGCGAAGCCAGAACTCCGAGGCTGTTTGTTTCCATCCACATACCTAGTACTTTTGCTGCCTCAGAGTGAATGCTGGTGCCTTGGTTATGGGCTAAGCTGTAGATGCCCACATATTTTTCTATGCAGCACCCTTTTATTGAATGTCAAATAGAGCTTTATGTAAAAACAATAGCAAAGCTTAACATTAGCTAGTATTGCTAACAATTATATCACAAAAGTATGACACCCATACACGAAATAATTGGAGTTATTCAATAATTGCATGCATTGCCCCAAGAACAGTGGCCCCATCCCTGGAAGTGTTCCATGGAGGCTGGCTGAAGTGAACATCGATCCATATCGGGAAGGAGATGTGCAATAAATAGGAGGTTGGATGAAATTGCTTGTAGGCTTCCTTCTGTTATTAGTTTTCTGAGGCTGCTGAAACAAGGTACCACAAACTGAGTGGCTTAAACAACAGAAAACTGTTGTCTCACAGTCCTGGAAGCTGGAAGTCCAAGCTCAAGGTGTCAGCAGGGCCCCCCTTTCTCTAAAGCCAGTAGGGAAAGATCTGTTCCAGACCCCTCTCCAAGCTTGTAGTAGTTCCTTGGCTTGTGGCAGCCTAAGTGCTGCCTAGTTCTCCCTAGATTTTGATCTCTGAGTCCAAATTTCCCTTTTTTTAAGGTCACTGGTGTCATATTGGTTAGGGGCCCACCCTACTGCAGTATAGCCTCAACTTAATAATTACATATGCAACAACACTATTTCCAAATAAAGTGCCACTCTAGTGTGGGAGCTAGGATGTCAATATATGAATTTGGGGGGGAACACAATTCAACTCTGCAATTCAGTCAGATTCAAGAAATATAGAAGTCTAATTAAAATTAATAGCCATTGACACTACTTCTAAACACTTTTTGGTTATTGCTCATCTAACCCTGGTGTCCCCCGTGTCTGGGCTTAAAGAGAATATGTCTTTCTTTAAACCCTGAAGTTCTTTTACTTCCCCATATTTCTTTAGCTCCATGGAGGACTGACTACTGCCTTTGCTTACCTCTAACAAGAGATTCTTGGACCTGATCTAATAAAGTTATTGATAATAGAAGTATAATCTGGGCTTTAGATCAGCAGTTAATCTGGCTTTCCCAATAATTCCTCTGCTCTCTTTTTGTCCCTGCATTTGCCAGCCTGAAATCCTGGCACTGGCTTTTCCAATCTGAAGGGTGGATTCTTCCCCATCAATGTCAGCTCTTCGCCCTTTGAACCTTGGGTATGCAGGTGTGGATGGTCACACTCAAGATTTAGAACAAACTCGCACAAAACTCAGTTACATTGGAACCTTACTTTACAATCCCTGCTTAATCAGAAACTAATGAAACCTTGAAGCAAAAGCATTTAAAATGTGATGAATGATTCTATCACAGGAGGGCAAGAGCAAAACAGCTAATTAGGAAAAAATCTTGTCCGCGGGGTTTCTCTGGTAATGTGGGAATTTTCTTCTTATAATGTTGAATGAAAAATAATCAGGAAATAAAATTATATTTTCAGTACAATTTCAGCTATGGGGAAAAGAAAACAGAAAAAGAGCTGGGGTGGATTGAAGACACGTGTTAATAGTCATTATTGACAGTTCACAGAACGCAGGTGATAAAATTTTTTTCTTTATGTTTGCCATTATTTTCAAATGTCTTTAAAATAGCCCATGTTTTATCCTTTATCTTTCTTTTTTTCATCCCACCTTCAACATTCAATAGGCACAAGGATGTAAGTTCCTGAACCTCAAAGGCTGTGCTGTGCATTATATAACCTATTGGACTTAGCTCTTGGCCATGAGATGTTCGCTCAATGTTGGTTAAATAAGTATAGGAGAGGGATGGTTTGGGCTGTGGAACTTTGTATGAGAAATAGTGCAGAGTGGACATTTTTCTCATTTTGTTATCCCATTACACTTCCAGTGCATATCATACACTACAGACATAATGATGTTATGCTCAGGAGGCTAAGTTTAGATGAAAATGAGAGTTCAGGTTGAAGGTCAGAAATGATCCCATAAGTTGCTAGTGATAGAGACCAGTTATGCAGGCTGCTGTCTTTCAATTATCTTGATAAAGAAACTTATTTTGTTCCTGGAAATTGATGAGCTGGAGGAAGATGAATGGAGAGAGATGTAAGCGTCTGATTTAGTAGATCTCTTAATTTATGTAGAGGTGTGTGACAGCTGAGGCCTAGATCAGCATACATATTCTTATTCAGATTGCAGGGTGAAAGGAGAAGTCAGTGCGCTTCCTCAAACCATTGCAAATCTCCGTAGCAACAGAAATAGATGGAACTCCCAGGTGTGAACCATGAGGAGCCGTTGACAGCTGTGCAAAAGGTGCTACCCAGCTGCCGTGACTTTTCCCAGCATAACCTGCTCTTCTTTTTTTCTGTACGCGGGCCTCTCACTGTTGTGGCCTCTCCCGCTGCGGAGTACAGGCTCCGGACGCGCAGGCTCAGCAGCCATGGCTCACGGGCCCAGCCGCTCCGCGGCCTGTGGGATCTTCCCGGACCGGAACACGAACCCGCATCCCCTGCATCGGCAGGCGGACTCTCAACCACTGCGCCACCAGGGAAGCCCCATAACCTGCTCTTCTTGTTCACCATGACTAACTCCACGGTAAGCCATTCTGAACACGTAAAATGGAGGAAAATGGAAAATCCTCCTTTTTTTTTTTTTTTTTACAATGTTTGTAGTTTGTTTTTGTTTTGTTTTGTTGTTTGGGTGTTTCTGGCCATGCCGCACAGCTTGTGGGAATCTTAGCTCCCCGACCAGGGATCAAACCCATGCCCGCTGCAGTGGAAGCACAGAGTCCTAACCACTGGACTGTCAGGGAAGTCCCTGAAAATCCTCTTATTAGGATTCTTATTTTATGACTTAAACAGAGGACTCCATTGGGCTACTTACCAAATGAGTGTAGGTGAGCAGCTCAGAGTTCTCTAGTGGTAAATTCTCAGGGCAGCCCTAAGACAATCACTCAGGTGTTTCCATTCACGATCGTGGGCACATAGCCGTGCTCCCTGCTCTACCTGATGCTTCCTTTTATGCACCTTAAAAATCAGGACCACAAACATCTATGTCCCTGAATTTGAGGGAGGCATTTCCAGTAGAAAGTGCGGTTCTCCTCCCTAGAGAAACAGAGCTTAAGACCCACTCCCGGATGACACTTTGTCAGACTTTGTTCTGCTGGTCTATTGTTTTTCTTATCATGGAAAAAGATTGACTGATTTGCTCTTTGGGATTCTTGCATCACATTTTCTCTGTGTTTAAGCCATAGAGCAGGCAAAACAGGTAAAGCAGGTACCTTGGAAGGTGCTTCTAGCTCAGTATTGGGGGCGTGTCTTTACAGGTTAGGGTGATTCATTCCCTCCTCTCCCCTCTTTATTCCTCTCTTCCCAGATATAAATGATGAGGATTCGATGCCCGCCTTCTCCCCGCCCTCCCTACTTCATACTCTTTTCCTTTTTCCAATGCTTCTTAGATTCATGGCTCCCTTAGGGTGGAGGGAATGAGTTTCTGTAAGTACAGTTATTCTTATCTTGTCCCACACCCTCATTCCAATTTTCCCAGTATATAAATTTCATTTGAAGGACTCTCCCCGTCTCAGCATCCTCTACAAACACTTGCCGGTCCTGTCACTGCTGAATTTCTCCACCTAATGCTTTGGAGGGAGCAGGAAAGCCAGTGGAGGCCTCTGCAGGGTGGCTGCCTTGATCTTGTCATTGAAGCCAGTGCATTGCTGACTGCCACTCCACTGCTAAGTGGAGTTTTTTTTTTTCTCTTTCTTTCTTTCTGTCTTTTTTCAAGCCTGACAATTTTCTCCAACTCACCTGAGATTTGATTTTAACTTCATGATCCTTTACATGTTTTGACATTTTAGAAATCAAAATGTCAGTGAGATGAACTCTCAGCAGAGTTTGATCAGATATAACACAGGCTTTACCAAAACAGCGATTAGTCTCGCCTGGCTCTTTGCTGTTGAAGGGGGACTTAAAAGAGTAGTTCAACTTTGAGCCTCGCCACCTGGGGAGGGGATGGGGGAGGGATCTGAAGGTCTGAGTTCTTGCCCGGCTCTGCCACTCACTGCTGTTTGCCTTCTCTGCCTCAGTCTCTGTATCTGTAAAACAATCAGAAAGGTCCCTTTCTAAGTGAATGTTTGCTCCGTGCCCCTCTTTTACTTAACAGCAAGTCCCTTCTTGCACTTTCAAGCATCTTTCTGAGATAAAGTGTAGGAAGTCAGTCAAGAAAGTTAGGGGCATCGACACGTTTCTAATCCTTGGGTCAGAGGCCTTAATGTCCTATCATCACCAGGAAACATTTGTTGGGGGCTTATCTGCAGTGGGCCCTGTGTCACGTGTCTCCCCATTTCCCCGTGCACTGTGCCATATGGCTTTGGGAAGGTCATTTCTGGGTTTCTCTGTTTCTGTAAAATGGACATGCTGATTTCCATTTCACCTATCTCATAAAGCTGTTTTTAGGTTACCTGGGAATGAGTTAAAATGCTCTGAGTTCGTTAGAAAAGAAGACTTTTTTTTCTGTTTTCCTGTTGTACAAGCTTTTGTGGGCTTAGTGAAAACCAAATGCATCCCCTTAAACATTTGTACTCAATAGTAATCTTATAAACACTGGCATTATCAAGATCTTTGAAGCAACTGTCGGCCTCAAATAGCAGAAGATACTCCTGGTTGTGTGGAATATACTACATTGCAAGCTAGAGAGAAAAATGCTGAAATGAAGGTTTTTTTAAAAAAAAGTTGTGGTTTTTTTGGGGGGAAAAATCTATCAGTAGTGTGCTGGAAATGGACATGTCATTACAAGTAAGTTTCTTCAATGAAATTACTATGAAGACCATTACCTTTCTATAATAAGGCACCTGAATTTGAGTAACATGGGAGATAACATAGGCTACTTTTGAGGCTAACAGCCTCAGATCTTTTTCTGTATCTGCTATCAGAGCTATTTTCATTCCTCCTGGCTGCCTCTGGGAGACACAGCCCCAAGCCAGCAGCACATCCATCCCCCCCGCCCCCACCCCCCGCCACAAAGTCCACAGCCCCCAGATGGCTCCACCAGTGCTGTCCTTGCTGTAATCCCAGCCCTCCCTCCCACCCCAGTGCTCATGTGAGAGTTTGCTGCGTCCGCTGCGCAGATGTCATCAGCTGTATTTCCAAAGCCCTCACTGTGCCTGTCTCTGTTAAGCTCATGCTTATGTTTGAACCATGCGGGGAGTCTTCTATTCAAATATAAGCATCGTTGTTGCTCCCTGACAAATGTCATCTGTCTGTCTGTCTGTCTGTCCTCAGAAAATGGGGCTCTCTGGGGTGAGGGGTAAAGCCTTCCTCTAATTTAGGATAGAAAAAATATCTCATGAGAGTGGGTCCTGTCCAGTATAATCTTCTTCCCTTTTTATCCTGAAGCCTTTTTATTTCTTGATACAATTCATTTTCGATAGTTAAAATCTCTCCACCTGCTCTTGCACGGCATTTCACTGTTTGCAGCGTGCAACAGCTACCGTTGTTGTCAGGACTTAGCACATACTGTATTACAGAACAATCTGACTCTCGGGAAGGTGACAGATTTCCCAATAAATCACACTTCGCTACAGCAGTAATCCGTATGCAGAATCAGGGTCGTGCTCTTAGGACTGATGCCTAGCATGTGAAACACTTAAAGGAGCGGAATTAAGTGTCCATAGAGATGGTAATAAGTAGGCGGAACATTCCAGGGGTGTGTGTCTGTGTTGCATATATTTTCTTCAGTCTTCCCGGGGAAGAGTGAATTCACTAATAAACCTATTATGCAATCGGTTTGAATTAATACATACTTGTTAATGAAAATCAGCAGCCACATTTTTTTACCTGTGTAGAGCTTTACAGGTTACAAGACACCCCAGCGTGCCTATAAACCAAGCAAGCAGACAACAGCTGATTATGCACTGATTTTTTAACGAGACCCGCTGGTACTCACTCAGCCTCAGATACTCAAAAAACGCTCTAGGTCTTTATCTCTCTTGACCAAGCCTTGCTTCAACCCTTCCAGAAGCAAATTGGGCTGGCTTTCAAAGTTTCCAGTTGTCTTATGGTTGTAGAACCTGAATTTGTAACAATAGTCTGGTGAGTTCAGAATTAACCCCCAGTGGAGGTATTAAACCCATACCCATGTATCTCTCTTCTGATACAGGATGTAGAAAGTCATCTAACCACAGGTAGGAGCCGCCCAACCGTCAGATTTTCCATGGGCTCATTTGATTGGGCCCTGAGTAGGCAACGTGTTTTCCAGGTGGGGATGAGGTGCCCATCACTGGAGGTGCTCAAAGACAGGTGCGCCGTACTCGTAGTACTCGTATAGGTGATGAAGGGGAGGTATGAAAGATGGTCCTAGGGAACTATGGTGAAGCTTGGCTGGTTACCCATCAACGTCTTTTCTCTTCCTCCTGAACATCTACTAGGCTACACTCTCTAAATTTCTTCACAATTGTAAACTTTTATTTTAAGTCACTAAGATTTCTGGGTTTATTTGTTTTAGCAGCTAGCAGTCACCTTACCTAATATCAATACAACAAACTTGAAATTTCCATCCAATCCTGAGGTGCTAGGATTCTAAATCATGAGAGATAAGATTCAGTTGTGATTACTTGTGACTTTCTCACCACTTATAGTCGATGCTTCTTATCTTTTCTCTCCATCTGGTTCTCCACAGAATTTCCATTATCCGCCTTTTGATTTTTTTATAGGGCTGCCGGTTTACTCACGGACAAGGAAGTGGCTAATGTGGGTTTAGCCTGTGCAGTCACCCAGCTTAAAAGCATGCTTCCTGGGCATGTGTTCAGCCTGCTGTGGTTGAGCCCAGGTCAGGGGGGTAGGCTGAGTACGTGGGACAGCAAGGGTGACACAGCCCCGGGATGTGGTGATGACAGATGGCATCTGACAGAGACTGAAGTGGGGATGGGACAGGGGTGGTGGAATCAGTGGCATCGTGGTGGCTGCTAAGAGTTACCTGCAGGAGACGGCCAGGCTCTGATGCTCCCACGATACCATTAAAATTCGATTTCCCTGCATATCGACGCACTGCAGAAGCCAAGTAAGCAAGTGCTAAATGACTCTAACGTTAATTTCTTCTGGAGTTTCCCCGTGGGTTCCTAACACACACTGCACAATCGTTAGGTAATTAATAGAAGCAGAGGGTTCAGAACTTTGGAGAAGGACTTAATGAAATTTGTTTTCAGTGGTACCTACCTAGTGAGAAACCGAGGGAATCGGCTCTAATTAGCATAAACCTCTTTCCTGAGAGATGGTGTGTTAGTTTTAGGATAAGTTTGAATCGGGCTGTCCCTCAAAGGGAAAAATCGCTTTAAAGCACATCTCTCTGAAAAATCCTGGCTTTTGTTTTGGAAACTTTTAAAAAATCATCATCAAGATCGTCATCATCAGATTTAGAATTTCAATAAAGTTAGAATTCTGGCTCAAGAGACTGAAACTCTTGACCAATATCCTGATTCTTCCCTTTAATTTTATAAGAGAGGGTGTTGAATGAGTCTGCCCAGCCTCTTGTCTGGAGTGGGAGTGATAGTGTGTGTGTGTGTGTGTGTGTGTGCACGTGTGTGTGTGTACTGAGGGAGGTGCTTTACCAAAGACTTTAACATGTAATCATTTTTATCACATTATACTTGTCAATTACTCTTGACTCAACTGAGGTGCGATCATATTCTCATAAACGTGAACACTGGAGTGCTTTATTTAATTTTAAAGTGTGCCTTGTTTGAATATGTTTATTTACCTGAAGCCTTTTAATAAAGTGCTTCTTGTGTACACTTACGGGATTGTAATAAGCGCTGAAGGTGAGGCAGTTATTCAGCTGAGGCATGTGGTATTTGAGGTTTTTTGCCCTCTTTTACTCAACACTTTGATGTTGCTAAGATCTTCACTAGTATCTGTTGCTGTTGACATCCAAACCAACAAGTGTATTTAGCACAACACACCAGAGGCTGTAAAGTAAAGCTTTTAATTAACCTGCAGGGAATTTTCTAAGATCATAGGTTTATTCTTTTATTTTATTTATTTTTTTGCGTTACGCGGGCCTCTCACTGCTGTGGCCTCTCCCGTTGCGGAGCACAGGCTCCGGACGCGCAGGCTCAGCGGCCATGGCTCACGGGCCCAGCCACTCCGCGGCATGTGGGATCTTCCCGGGCCGGGGCACGAACCCGCGTCCCCTGCATCGGCAGGCGGACTCCCAACCACTGCGCCAGCAGGGAAGCCCTTTTCCTGACTTGTGGATGAGCAGGAGTTACCTCTGACCCACCAGTGTAAAGCAGTAGGTTACCATTAAAAAGGGTACTTACACGCTCTGAATGACCCTATACAGTGACCCTGCCCTGCAGGAAAGGACAAGGAACATCCAACAAATGTATTGCTGGGATTAGTTTGAAATTTCAAAAGCCCACCAGCCCCAGGCAAAGTCATGGGGGGGTCTTACCACTCCCTCCTTGCTGATGTCTGCTCATCACTAGGGGCCCCTCATCCCTGCCCAGGGCCTGTGCCCGCCTGCTGTTCCCTCTTTTCCAGGAGCCAGGAGCCCTGTCTTGAAGCCAGCCCCATCCATCTCCCTCCCCTCCCCCATGAGGCCCAAGCCTACCCATGGGGCGCCCATCCCTGCTCTCTGCTTTCCCACATAATAAGCTTTTCCAAGTTCCAAACGCCGTATTAGTGTGTTGCATTGAATCCTTAAGACCATACTCTACGGTAGGTGTTAGTATGTCTACCCTATAAGCAAGGAAGCTGCCGGGAGAGAGGCCAATTCTTTCCTTCCCTCCCCTCGTGTCCTCTTTCTTAAGGGAG
Organism: Orcinus orca; assembly: GCF_937001465.1. NCBI lineage: Eukaryota > Metazoa > Chordata > Mammalia > Artiodactyla > Delphinidae > Orcinus > Orcinus orca. The sequence continues at coordinate 95,378,561 of NC_064568.1, read as the reverse complement.
GTTTCCTGGAAATAACTACTGCTTCCCTCCCCTCTCCTCCCCCAGAATCCTTTCTTGTTTGGACCCAGTCTGCCTGCAGACCCTGTCCATTCTTCATCGGACTCTCTAGTCCCACAGCCCGTCAGCTCAGTTTTGCATTTTTCATTTTCCCCAAGTGGTCACTCTGAGTGAACAAGGGACTGGGGCTGGGTGACGGGGGTGATGAGGCTGGGTGTACCGCTGAGGCCAGCTGCTGGGAGCCATGCAGGCCAAGGCGGGGAGAAGATAGCATCACCCCAGAACCAGGAAGAGAGGCCCCTTCCTCCTGCACACCCCCTACAGAGCTCTTTGCTGACAAAGCTTAATATTGCATTTGCTGCAAAGGAGAAATGCTTAAAGCTGTCTTGTCACAGAGCAGGTGAAGAAGCGTGGATTTGAGACTGATGGGCAATAGGTGTCTAGCTAGACCCTGGCCTGTGACTGCTCCGCCTGTCTGGCTCAAGCTTCTCCTCTGGTTCTACTCTAGCCTCTGATCTTCCTGGCCTTAGGAAAAGTGTTCTTCCTTCTCTCTTCTTGGTCAGATTCTACCCATGCTGCTCAAGGCCCTGGCAGGCATCCGTGGACTGCCTCCTTACTATCCTTCCGCTGTGGTTCAGCCAGCTCTGTGACATCCATTCTTGTCATTTCCTGATTGTCTCCCTAATAAGATTGTTAAGTTTTTTGAGAACAAGTTCAGACACTCTTTCTCCATGTTTTACTCTGTTGCCTGGAATGACCCCCAGTCAATATTATGATGTGATTGATGGAAGGTCTGGAAAGTTCTGGGTTGGGGAGCTACTCGGGGAATGTTTAGAAGTCTCTAGAAAAAAAATCCAGCGGCTACTTCTTTTCTCCACTTATACCCAAGACTCCAGCCTGGGTGTTTGCAAGAGATTGAGAGCCTCCTTAACATGCAGCTCTACGTTCTTCTCTTCTCTAGGAAGTAGTTACTGCAGTGTGCCAATTAATAGCATGTGACTCCCTCCCATAATTCTGTGTACTGGGTGAAAGAGATGCAAGAATGTCAGAGATGATGAAAACGATTTTGCCCACTCTGACCTGAGTCTGGTTGGGAAAGAATATCTTCTTCTTTTTATCACTTTTAAAAAACAAGAGTTGCTTTAATAATAGAGACTTATTTCTCAAGATGAAATACTAGCAATCATAAAGAAATAGAGAAAGAGAATGACCCAGGTGCTTTATAAAGGACAGTTTATTGGATCAGGGCCGCTTTGACTTATTACTCTGTGTTTTCCCAAATGACCCCTAAGTGATTCTTGAATCACTGTGTTCTCGGCCTCTATGGCCAGGACTAGATTATATTAAAAGCTTGGGCCTGTGCCATGAGTCGCTTGTTGTTTGTCAAGTAAGGCTCCTCTACCTGCTCCCTGGCATTTCTAGACAGTCCTTTATAAGTTATCAATTTCCGCTTATATTTGACTGAGGTCTTCCCAGGCCACATCCTCCTACCATTGGACTGAGCTGATGTTCCTCTTTGGTATTTCCTCAGCATTAAAAAAGTGTGTGTGTGTGTGTGTGTGTGTGTGTGTAAATATCTCATATCACTCTGTATTATAATTAGTAGTTAACTTGTAGTCCTTCTGGAATATGCCATCTTTAACTATAGATTCCCCAGGATCTAAATCTGTGACTTGCACAAAGCAAAGGCTTAATAAATATTATTGCAATGAATGCATGGTTGAATGAAGAAGCAGCCATAGTTCTTTTGGTAGCCAACACCAAAACCTCAGTTTAACCTCTTTCAAGCATAAGAGAAAATTTATTGGCTCACGTAATTGGGAAGATCAGTGGGTACCACTTATGGCTTCAGGCTTGACTGGACCCAAGGATTCAAACTCCATCATCGGGATTCTGTCTTTCTCTCTTTCGATACACTATATTTCAGTCCTGCTGTCATCTAGATTTGCTCCGTTTTCATAAAAGGTCTCTCCATGTGGCTTAAACAAACAAACAAATAAATAAAGCCACTGAAAGTTCCAGCCAGGGTTTCTCAGTGCAGGTGCTATTGACAATTTGGAATAGATAATTCTTTGTTGTGTGGGGCAACCCCATGCCTTGCGAGATAGTTAGCATCCCTGGATTCCAGGCGTCAAACGCCAGTAGTGCTGCAGTCCATCGTGACTGCTAACTATGCCCCCTACCTCTCCAAATGCCCCTCAGGGAGGCAGTGTGGCTTCTGGTCGAGATCCCAGAGAAAATGGCCTCTCTGTTGCTTGGTGTCCATCTCAGTCCTTGTAAGGATACCTACTGGCACTGCTTAGATTGTGTTTCCACCCCTGGACCAATCATGGTGTTCGATGTGCTCAGGAGTTTGTCTGATTGGCCCACGTATTAGTTACCTATTGCTGTGTTGCAAATTGCTCCCAAATTTAGCAGCTTAAAACCTTTATTAGCTCAAATAATTTCTATGGGGCAGGAATCTGCCAACAGCTTTGTTGGGTGGTAGTAACTCATGGTGTCTCACAAGGTTGCAGTCAGGCTGTTGGCCAGGGCTGCCATCTTGTCAAGGCACACCTGGGGCTGGACGGTCCACTTCCAAGCTTGCTCACCCATGTGGTCGCTTGTAGGCCTCACCAAATGGCCTCTCCATTGCCCACCTGAGTGTCCTTTCCATGTGGCAGCTGGCTTTCCCCAGAGTGACAGGAGGGAAAGAGGAGAGGGGAAGAGGGGGGAGAGAAGAACCCAATATAGAAGCCATAGTCTTTTACAACCTAATCTTGGAAGTGACATACCATCATTTCCTCTGTATTCTATTGGTCATACAGACCAACTCTGGTCCCCTGATGGTGGGGCTACACCTTTGTGTGAGCACAAGGAGGCAGGATTTTGGGGGGCCATCTTGGCAGCCGTCCCCCTCAGACAACAAGGGCACAGACCATCTTCATTCCTGTGCATGGAAGGTATGATTACAGGAATGACAGCTCCGGGAAATCACAGGGGGTAAGGAGGAACATTTCCCAAAAGGAAGCCATGCAATGGAAACAAAAAGCAGATGTCTGCCACAAACGAATATCTAAATTCACTTGTTACCAACTCAAAGCAGGGCAGGGGAAGGTCTAGTTGAAACCAGTGCTATGAATTACTTCTATCTCTCTGCAGATCATCATTTGTCCCTTAAGAATCTTTTTCTACTGCGGACTAATGTTCCTGGTCAGCATTTATTTGTGCAAAGGTGTTCCCCAGCAATTCAATGGCTGATTTATAAATAGGTTTTGTAGATCTTGGGAGTAGACCAATATCTGAGTGGGTGTCTCCTATAAGTTGCTCTGACAGTAACTTACTTTCTCTCTAGAATTCTCCTTTCTTTGGTGCTCTTGTCATTTTTTTTTTTTTTTTTTGATTTATAGCAGAGAGAAAGCATCAGCTCTATCCTAGTATGTTTCCATTAGAAAGAGGTAGGGTGCACGGCTGGAGCAGCCCCGGGAATGGGGTGCAGCTGAGCGCACTACAAGATTGGAGATGACTGTTCCGAAGTAGGTATTTTGATTCTGTGCACCAGGATAGATTTTTCTGTGGTTGTGTTCCCCAGGGACTATGTGGGATAAGTAAATGCTGTTTTCTCATTAGGGATTACTGTCATACAGAAGCAAGGTGATTTTTGAGACTTGTGTCTTTTGTTGAAGTACTGCCAGCCACTGCGCCATCCTGACACCCCACTGCTCTCAGTAATGAGAAACCACTATTTGTCTTCCCACTGCCCTGCCCCGTGAGAAGGCTGCCAGGTATCACATAACCAACACCCCAGAGAGCTGATTGAAGATTTGGCGTCCTTGGAGTCTTCCTGCAAAGCTTTTGGAAAGTAATCATAACAACGTAGAAAATGAATGACTCAGGACTAAAAAGAAGTCTTGCTAGGGTTTAATCACACAAATGGAGACACTGCATCCCCTCGCTCTCTCAACTAATGAAGACAAAGATGCTATGTGTGGGACCTTGTGTCATTTAAGCTGCATCTTACACAAATCCTGCGTGTCACATTGGGCACCCATCAACAGTGACAGATTTGTGCAAAGTGGGAGAAGTCGTCTGTCTTGGGGCAGCTCAATGGATCGCCAAGCTGAGACCAGGATTTGTCAGGTCTTTGGTAGAATTTCCGGCCAACACAGCGACCATGCTGCATGGCAGTGGTGTGCAGATTTATGCACTGGCCTTTGCAGCGGATCTTCAAAGATGATTAAACATTTGAAAATGACATTGCCCCATATTTGTTTTGTCCCTGACAATTCCCACCCCTTTAACTTTCGAGGTAGCTGACAGAGGAGAGTCGAGGTGAAGAAAGGTGAAGAAAAACACCATCATCTGTAAACACACTCCCTGTTACCCGGCACATCCCAGCGCAGACTGAAAGGGAGGGAAAGGAGGAGGTCACATATATTAAATTTTTCGTCTTATGCTGCATCTCACAAGGCTTGATGTTTCTGTTTTATGTCGGTAAGACCCAGAATATCTGGGCAAAAAATTATCTATGACCAGTTGGAGTCACAGAATGGGGGTCACCCCCAGGGGTACTGGGAGAAGTGTGGCATCATTGCTGGAGGAATGGATGGGGTATCGTTCGCCCATATCTGTGTCCCTGTTTTTCCCCCTGTACTTAGGCTTTGGCTGTTCTGCTCAACCATGGTCCTCTCCCTGTTCCCTAACCCTGAGAGGCCACTTGACAGGGCTAGATGGGAAGGAGCTGATGACAGCACTCAGGCCAGCCCGTTTGGCAGAGAATTAAAAAAAAGGTCAGGGTCTCAGGCTATGGGCTCAGACAGTCCTGAGTTTGAATTCTACTAGCTGTGTGAGCTTGGGCAAATTATTTAACCTCTCTGGGCTTCTGTTTTCTATGTGAACAATGGAGATGATCATAGTACCTCCTTAACCCATGGAGCTGGAGTGAGGGCTAAGTCAGATAATGCAGTGGGTGGCAGAACTCGGGAAGGATCTACTCTTCTTTTTTTGTTTTTGTGTGTATGTATTTAATATCCGGCTTTATTGTAGGTGGATTGGTGGGTAGCAGCCTTACGAATCCTTTGTTACTATAATCTGCACTTAAGCTAGATGTGGTATGTTTCTGCTTCTAAGGGCCAGATTATTATTCACATGAAACTTGTGTTCTTCCAGTCTTGTCCATCTCATTGAATGAATCCACCCAAAGCATCTCCTCTTCTTGTTTCGGTGCCCAGTGTGGGCCGCCCGCCCAGTATTGCTGCCCTTCATGGCCCCAGGAACAACGGGACACAGGGTAGCAGAGCTGGAGGGACCTTACTGCTTACAGGGTGCCCTTCCCTCCTTGGTGCTTAAGGGTCAAAATCCAATCTTGTTGTTGCTGAATCGGGCTTCGTGGTTTTTCTCTTGGGGAGGAGTCTGTAATGCTCCACCTGCTTTATCTTAGGGAGTCAGGGGACCCCTGACACAGCCCTTGGAATTACCTACCACTTGCCGTTTTACTGGAAGAAACAGAGCTCCGAGGACCTGCCACATGATCTTTCTTGCCTCAGTAAAGTTTTATGAGGCTGTAGGTAGACAATTTATCCTATCATTTAACCGGTTTTTTTTTTCTTAAAGGAAGAAAGGTAATACTTGTGAAATGCAGCCTGTAGGGAATAAACAAAATACCTCTGTGCTTAATACGCCTTTCATTCATTTTCTTAATCTCCTACTAAGGACTCTTTTCCTTTTCTTAAATGGAAAAATCATTTTGTCTATTTTTTTCCTCACTGAAAGACCTTAGTAGAAGAAATATTCTGGGATATTTGGTCCTCTGCCCTTCTTTCTCCTTCCTAAAGCTCTGATTTCATCACTCCAAAGCACTGCAGCCAACACCCAGTTAGGAATAAAATAGGATGGGAGTGGCGCAGCCAGCTTGCCCAGGGGGAGCATCTCACCGCCTGGGGGTGCGCGCAGCGGGGCAGGCTCCGCCCTGCATCTCAGAACTTTGGCGTTGAGTGTTTTATGCGCAGAGCTTTCTGCCAGCTGACAACATGCTTGAGTGCACGTCCAGCCCTGGCCCAGGAAACTGGACCCCCGCTACCCGGGGTTACTGGGGGCACACCTGCCGGGCCAGGCTTATCAGATGTGAGGGACCCAAGAGAATAGGCACGAGCATCTTTCAGTCCCTCAGGGGAGGTGCAGGCGTGAAACAGAGGGCCCCAGGCAACGAATTTCCGACAGCGGTAGGGAGGAGGCATCCGAGGGGCGTGGTGGGGACTCGCTCTTTCCTCGATGCTCATGGCCAGGGAAATCATTTGAAGAAGATGTTCTGGGTAGGTCTTCCTTCCCAATCATGTTTAAGACCGAACTAAGTGGAAAACAACAGAGGGTGGAGGGATTGCAACTACCAAGCAGCCCCCAGCCTATTTGCACCTATCCGGCCTCCCTGGGTGGGTGCTTCAGGGAGTGAGCCGGGTTCTGACTCTCCTGGACAGACCATGGTCATCCCGAGGCTGCAGAGGAGAGGTCATGAAGCCCAGCCCCCCTACCCCAGGCCTTGCTGAGGTGTGGACACCAGCCCCCATCCCCTGAGCCCCACCTTTCCACCCATGTTAGGGATGATCTTGATGACATCGTTCCACGCATCCTTTTGTTTGCTTGCATTTGCAGCCAGGACTAAAGCCCAGCCATTGTTTTCGTCTTTCCGCATCTGGAACATTTTCCTTCACTGCTTTCAGACAGTGTCTAAATGACACCACAAAATGAAATGGAAGCAGTCAGATCTCTGGCCCCAGCTAGGGTTTGCAAATGAATGACAGTGAAGGTGGCTTCCCTTGCCCACTCCTGGCACTTAATTCACTCAAGCATCAGTGAGCTCACCTCTCAGGACTGGCACATCAGTGACCTCACTCAAATAACTTTCCAGGCAGAGGCAGAAGTGACAGCCTGTCCTGAACCATTACGTCACTCCCCAACCCCTGCCCGGTGTAGACAGTCTCCGATGGTTTATCACCGCATGTGAATACATCCAGCGTGCCGAGCCCGGCATCGCAGGCTGTGAGCATCTGGTCCCTGCCGCCTTTCCAGCCTCCTTCCCCACCTCCATGTGACCTATGCTCTGAAAGAACTGTATCCACCCTTCCCTGAACATTCTCTGCATCTTCCCACTTCTGGGCTTTTACTGACGGCATTGCCTTCACTGAAATGCCCTTCCTCCATCTCTACCTGTTTTGAAATCCCATCATCCTTTGGGGCACAATGCAAATACTATATCCTTGATGAAGGCTTCTGTGATTTCCAGAGCCCGAAGTGATTCTGGGCTTCATGGTGACTTTTTGAATTCCCATCTCCTTGTCCCTCTCAGTCCCTGGTTATCCTCTCAGCCCTCATCTTTGGTGTCTTCAGCTTTCTGGACCAATTTTTATTCCACAAACACCACTGAAGTTCTTCAAGTTCCGACTACTATGTTAGATACTGGCAATACGAGGATGAATAAGAGACCGAGCGGCTTCCCTGGTGGCTCAGTGGTTAAGAATCTGCCTGCCAATGCAGGGGACACAGGTTCAAGCCCTGGTCCGGGAAGATCCCACACGCCGTGGAGCAACTAAGGCCGTGTGCCACAACTACTGAGCCCACGTGCCACAACTACTGAAGCCCACATACCTAGAGCCCGTGTTCCACAACAAGAGAAGCCACTGCAATGAGAAGCCCTTGCACCACAACGAAGAGTAACTCCCGCTCACCACAACTAGAGAAAGCCCGTGCACAGCAACGAAGACCCAACGCAGCCAAAAATAAATAAATAAATAAATAAATAAAAGATAAGAGACTGAAGGTGTCTTTGAGGATGTCAAAGCCCAGTGAGCAGACAGGCAGGTGAACACCTAATTGTGATGAAATATATTGAGACACAGGAACAGAGCTCTGGGACCGCACGGGGATGGACAAGGGCCCAGAGCTACTGAAGTTCCTTGTGTGTCCAGGGAACTGTCACTGGTCTCTGAGTGGGCCAGAAAAAGGGCTGGTGTAGGAGCATGACAGGAAGAGAAGCTGGAACACCATGTCTGTGATGGTCAATTTTATGTGTCAACTTGGCTGAGCCAAAGGACCCAGCTATTTGATCAAACATTATTCTAGATGTTTTTGTGAAGGCTTGTTTTAGATGAGATGGACATTTAAATTAGTGGACTTTGAGTAAAGCAGATTACCCTCCATAATGTGGGTGGGCCCCATCTAATTAGTTGAAGGTGTTAATAGAAAAGAGACTGACCTTCCCCAAAGAAGAGGGAGCTCTGCTGGCAGGTTGCCTTTGGACTTGAGCTACAACGTCAGTTCTTCTCTGGGTCTCCAGCCTGCTGGCCTGCTCTGCAGATCTCGAACTTGCCAGCCTTCACGATCAATGAGCTAATTCCTTAGAATAAATCTCTCTCTCTGCCCCTCCCTGGCAGCAGTGGCATCCTGTCGTGCAGCCATCAGTAAGGAGTTTTTGTCCCGTTACCTGCAATGTTTGGAAAGCTGTCTCTTTCCATTCCCACAGACTCAGATTGGACTTTCGTCCTCAGGAACTGCTGAGACTCTGTCCTACCTCATCTCTCTTGCTCTCTCCCATCCAGCAGAGGGCTCTGCTCTGCCCTGCCTGCCTGCCAAGGGAGCTAGCCCCTGCATTCTGGAAGCTAAGTGAAGGAAGTGAGTGTTCGGATTAGGAAAGCACCCAGGTGGAGATGCTGGCCTGCACAGGTATAATCACAGCCGGGGCTGCATGGACAGAGCCTGTTGAGTCCTGTCTACTTGCTGATAGGCATCGAGAAATGAGTGGCCCTCGAGAGCTAGGTTATGGCCTATGAACTGCAGACTTTAGGACTGCCCTGCCCAAGGTGAGTGAGGCATCAGCACAGTAGGTAGCCCAGCTCCTCGGACCGGACCCGGACTGCAAGGGCAGGGATGCTCAGACTCGAGGCGGTTGGACCTTGGAGGAGCCCAGAAGCTCAGGGTCACTGGTTCCGCATCTGAGGGTGTCACTTAATCCCATGCCGCCCTGGCTAAGGAGGCTGATTTTTTTCCCATTGCTGTCAGATCGTGCTCGGGTTCTGGAGGGGACCAGCAGGGGCTGGGGCTGGGGCTGGGGCTGGCTGGAGGCGGCAGAGGCTGGGGAAGCGAGGCAGGGCTGACAGTTGTCCTGGTACCATGTAGCCTTTCTTAAATTAGCAGTGGGGAGAGGAGATAGGAAAGGAGAGCCAGAAAGTCAGCAGTCAGACTTTTCCATACCATCTGTGATGGGAAGCAGAAGGCTGCTGAGAGAAGCCACGTGCTGGGGCTAATTGGTAGAACTTGAAAGCAGAAGTGACATGCCATCCTGCTAAATCAAGAGGCTTTTCTTTTCTTTTCTTTTCTTTTTTCTTTTCCCCTCCCCTTCCCTCCCCTCCCCTCTCCTCCTCCCCTCCCTTCTCCCCCCTCCTTTTCCTTGTTTTTCTTTCTTTCTTTTTTAAACACAGAGCTCTGTGGAGTCTCGAAGTCATGGTACTACTAAGGAAACACAGATCTAACATTTGGGGAAATAGGAAAGGAAGCATGTAAGCTAATGAGTAAGATTAAACTGAGACACAGTGGATGTAAAGCAATGCTAGCTTTGAGGGTAGTAGTTCGACGTTTTAAAATCTTGCTACAAATTGGATTCCTAATCTGTAACACTGTTTAAGGGGCGTTATTTTTCAGAGAAGATAATCACCATCGGGTCATTACATGCCTTAATTTCTTACCTTTTTTTATGACTCGTGATGAGAAGGAGTTGAACTGGGGGTCCTGTGCTGCCATGTCTGGTTAGTGAGCACTCCACGTCCTGGAGGAATTAAGGAGTCTTTCGATGAGTACTTGACATTTTTAGCCTTATTCAGATACATTAAGGACCTCATAAAGGGTGTGCACTTCTCGGGGTGGAGTACTTCCATCTTTGCTCAAGCAGGTGAGGGAACCGGGTCTCTGAGGAGCTGTAGAACCTGGACCCAGTTGACAGCCAATGGTTTGCAGAGCCAGCATCTAACAAGGCTTGTGTGATTCAGAAACCTGTTCTCTTTCTGCCATATCGTCTTCTTCCTGCTGCCTCTTCACCAGTCCTAAGGGGAGGAGGGGGTGGCCTGGAGGTGGAGAACATCTACCCTGATTTGCCTTTAGCCCATTTTCAGTCCTCTAGCCTCCTGCTTCTACGTACAGGAATCGCTGCCCTAAGCCGATGCCCCGGTGATGTTACACACAGGCCCAGCATCACCTGGACACGGCTGTGTACCTTTAAGCACAGCTCTGCCACATGTGCCTTTTCTCTCCTGGTGCCTGTGATCTTATCCCACCGTAGCCTGGCAGCCCGGCTGACGCATCCCCACATCACCTTCAGGGATTGCCCTTCATCTTGCTCTTCCAGTGGTACATGCTTAACCGAGTGACCCGCTCAAGGACACATGGCCCTGTCACTGTGCACTGACAGGAGACACAAGTGTGGCCCCAGCTGCCTGGCCCAGGCGTCTTTCCTTCCACCAGCCTGATGCTCAGCGGGGCATCCTCAAAGGGCCTCTCCAGTGTTGGCAGTACACTTTGCTTTCTTCCTCTGGTTGAATTGATCACTTTTCAGCTCCCTGTTGGGTGTTATTAACTATGGCTTATGTGGAATTATTGTCCTGGGAGCAGGTGACAGCTTGTTCTCTCACTCCTGATGCATCATATCAGTAACTGATGGTTTTGGCAAGGTAGACGCTCGAGACTTTAAACATTAACAAGGAACTTTGTTTGCTGTGAAACGAAGACACCCACCAATACTGTGTTTTAACTTGTGGTGAAATAGAATAAGTCCTGGACTGAGAGTCAGAAAACCTAGATTTAAGCTCCAGCTGCTTGACCTTGGTTCTTCGCATCACTTGGTTACCCTTAATGTCTTCAAGTGTGAGATGGAGACGCCCAGTGTAAATTCCTTACCGGGAGTCAAAAGGCGGTCAGGACGTGAGAGAGCACTACCCTCTACAAACGTTTAAGCAGATGCCAGGCATCGAAGGTTAAAACCATATTTTTCATTGTTTCTCCTCCGGGATCCACAGGCTCGCAGCTCTTATTGGGCGGAGAGAACATGTGGGTTATAGACCACACAAGGCCCTAAGGGCAACCTGGAGGTTTTTATACTCTCACTACCCCTCATCTCCATGAGAATCACTAACGAGAGGGTAAAGGCTGACAGAATTGTGTTTCACTTCAAATGGTACAAAGGAAGGGAAAGGATGATTGCATATCTTAACATTATTTTATCGTGCTCTTCCCTCCTCCCTCCCTCCCTCCCTCCCTCCCTCCCTCCCTCCCTCCCTCCCTCCCTCCCTCCCTCCCATGTACTCATCCATGCACCCACACATCCATGTGTCCATCCATCCATCCATGAATCCACGCATCAAACTTTCACCGACCACCTGTTAGACCCTATTATGTGGGGATATACAATTGATTAGGTCATAGCTTTTGCTCTTCAGTTGCTTACTGTAGTGAGAGAGACAAATGAGTAAACAAAGAATTAAAATATTACATGACCAAGTTCTGCAAACTTGACCAAGCAGCCTCCCCTCCCTCCCTCCCTGCCTTCCTGTCCTCTTTCCTTCCTCCCTTCTTCCTTCTTTCCATCCCTTCATTCTTGCATACAACAGGGTGCTCAGGGGGTGCCTACACTCTTTTTTCTTTTTTCCTAGGAAACACCAATATAGGAAGAAACTGCTCTTTTTGAAGCTGCCTGTAACGTTTCTTTTCCTCTAGAGATAGAGGACAGATTTTTCATTTATTGCAGAATAACACTTTTTTTTTTTTTTTTTTTTTGTGGTACACGGGCCTCTCACTGCTGTGGCCTCTCCCGTTGCGGAGCACAGGTTCCGGACGCGCAGGCTCAGCGGCCATGGCTCACGGGCCCAGCCGCTCCGCGGCATGTGGGATCTTCCCGGACCGGAGCACGAACCCGTGTCCCCTGCATCAGCAGGCGGGCTCTCAACAACTGTGCCACCAGGGAAGCCCCAGAATAACACTTTAATGGACCTTCTGGTTATGAAACTCATAAATCCCAGATCATCTTCTGCAGTGGAGATGTTTAAGACAAGAATCTAAATGTTTTACATAATTAAAATGTCTTCACTGAGGGCAGAATTGTAAGTCTCTGATGATTTTTCTTCAGAAACATTGTTTTTCTTCTGTGGAAGCCTCAGAAAAGACCTGCTCTTTTTGAAGCTGCCTGTAATGTTTATTTTCCTCTAGAGATAGAGGACAGACTTTCTCATTAATTGCAGAATAACACTTTAATGGACTTTCTGGTTATGAAATTCATAAATCCCAGATCATCTTCTGCAATGAAGACGTTTAAGACAACAAGAATCTAAATGTTTTACATAATTAAAATGTCTTCACTGAAGGCAGAATTGTATCAGATGATTTTCCTTTAGAAACAACATTTTTTTTTCTTCTATGGGATCCTCAGAGAAGACCTGCCTGGCCTCCAATTTGGAAAGACATGGTCCTTTGGAAGCCGAGGACAAAACAGTGAGAGAATAACTTTCTGTTCTTTTAAACCACCAAATTTGTGGTAATTTGTTACAGCAGTTCTAAGAAACTAATACATCAACACACACACACACACACACACACACACACACACAATTCTACACCAAAAATTTCAGAAAGAAAACTGTAAATAGGGAGGAATACTGAGGTGTAGCTCTTTACCAGTTCTTGAAATTTAGAATGTGAAAGACTCACATGCACAGAAAGGTAATGTCTCCGCTATGTGAGGGAGAGATCGCTGGGAGGGATTTACCTTCTCTCTTTCTTCGCTCACTCTAAAGGGTCAAGGAGAGGCTGGTGGATTCAGGCGGCTGCTTTAAGCAGTTGTCCCATCTGTATTCCCTCCAAGCCCGTCAGTCCCTCTCAGCCACAGAAGGGACTTGCTGAGCAAAGCCTGACATTTTCTAGCTCTTGGGTCTGCACCTGCAACCACCCTCACCAGGCAGGCTGACGTACCCCTAAGATGTCAGCGCAGAATTCCTTTGGTGGCCTGGATGCGGCACGTCTCCCCTCCCCTGAAGAGAGTGTCTCAAGGCTCTGTGTTAACAGATGACTATTCTCCGAGCAGAATCATGAATACCCTAGTGGCTACAGGAGAGTGGAGACCAGGGTTGCCCCCTTAGCTCGGGATGGCCAAACTTAAAGAAAAGTTAGTTAAGGTTATAGAGCAGTTTTGTTTACTGGCCCCAATTTAAGCTTACCTGGAGCCCACGTGAGTGTCCATCCAACATGTCAGAAAGCTCCCTTATCCACAAAAGGTCCAAGGTTTGCATGACTGGGAACATTGCCCCCGTGGAACTGGTGTAACCAGTTTACTGAATGGACTAGACTTGATGCAGTGTCAGCAAGAGAAACTTGAGGCTTCCTCTCCATCCTTGCCTTTCCTTCCCCAGCTTTTTGACCTGTCTGATTCCACCGCTTTCCTGGTCAGTTTTAGATCTTAATGAAAAGTCTCACTTTTAGGTTTAAAAAAAATCAAGTCTAAGATCAAAGCTTGAGTGTCTCCAATTTAAGGCTTTTCACCTGGAAGCCTTGGGGGCTGCTTGCTTCGGATCCCGACTGACCCTCAGCTGGGCAGAGTTGCCCTAGTTTGTGGGTCATCTTTGCTCTCTTGCTTTCTTTCACTTTCCTTTTCAGGCAGTGACTCTGCTGCTGGACTACTTGTGATCACCAGGATGCCATTGTCAGGATGCTCCAGGAGGGGACATTTAAGGCTGTGTGTGATAAGCTTTGGTGAGAGGTTTGGGGAAGGAAGTGAAATGCCGTTTACATTTACATGACTTAGGGATTCAAGCCCTGTCTTTATTAGATTAGTTGTGGATTTAAATCCTAAAGTTAATTCAGTCTCATGTCTGGTAAAAATATTTTAAAATCAGTTACATTGGTTTGACACCATAGGAATTAAACGATATGAACATAATTTGAATTTATTTTCTCCTAACAGGTAATCATGCTGCCATTATAGAAATGTTTGCCTTATACAAGTTGGGCAGCTGGAAACGTATGCCCTCCAACATATCAAGGACATTTAAACCAGAATCTCTTAAAACCAGCTTCAGTTTCAATTTAAAGAATGTATTATGCATTACATGGAAATAATATACACTTGGTATAGTTATACCTCTAAAGTATTTGAATAAACAAGTGTCCTTGCAAATAGGAAGTTGACTTCTTGAGGTGGTTTTACTATGAAAATGCTTATCACGAATACATTGCCTTTTTTAAATTAATTTTTTTTATTGGAGTATAGTAGATTTACAATGTTGTGCTAGTTTCTGCTGTACAGCAAAGTGAGTCAGTTACACATATACATATATCCACTCTTTTTTAGATTCTATTCCAATATAGGTCATTACAGAGTATTGAGTTCCCTGTGCTATACAGTAGGTTCTTATTAGTTATCTATTTTATATATAGCAGTGTGTATATGTCAACCCCAACACATTGCCTTTTTTTAAAATTTTTTTTTTGCAGTACGCGGGCCTCTCACCGCTGTGGCCTCTCCCGCTGCGGAGCACAGGCTCCGGACGCGCAGGCTCAGCGGCCATGGCTCAACGGGCCCAGCCGCTCCGCGGCACGTGGGATCTTCCCGGACCAGGGCACGAACCCGTGTCCCCTGCATCGGCAGGCAGACTCTCAACCACTGCGCCACCAGGGCAGCCCCACGTTGCCTTTTTTTACTACTACTTAAGAAAACTTATATTTGTAATTTTCGTACTTCATACCCCATGCATTGTATGGCAACAAGGGCACAGGGTCAGGACAAAATAAGAAGCCAAAAAAAGTTGCATTCTGTAGCTGGACCATGAGTATTTGGGGAGTATTTATCCTCTGCAAAGAATGATACTCCTGCATGTTCTGTGGGCAACAGTAAATCATATTTCAAATTCTGCACTGAATGAACTCATCGGCAGCCTCTGCCCACGTCATTCATTGCCTCTGACAGATCTATCCCCCAGCTGGTGTTGATTTCTCCCTGCAGTGTGGGGAGACCATTAATCTTGCATGTTTTCTCACTGGGTGGGTTCTTTTTCTTTACTGAGATTTTAAATGTGGCTGCTTCCACTGACTTTTGAGAGATTTGTCATGTGTGCTCTTTTAAACAGGTTGTGTATAAACTAATTCCTTGAGTAGAACTGGGGTCACGGGCAGAAATTCTGTCGCCAACGGGGAGCTTTGATTTTATCATCCTTCCCCGTGTCAAAATTGGTGGGGGGCACTGCCCACGGAAGCATTTATTATGAAGCATCTGGAGAGATGCTCCGGCACCATCCTGATTGGTGGGGGGCACTGCCCACGGAAGCATTTATTATGAAGCATCTGGAGAGATGCTCCGGCACCATCCTGATTGGTGGGGGGCACTGCCCACGGAAGCATTTATTATGAAGCATCTGGAGAGATGCTCCAGCACCATCCTGATTGGTGGTTCTTCTCCGGGCCTGACGAAGCCAACTCCTGCTGCCTCCTGAGCTGCACCGATAAGACAGTGGAGACTCACAAAATCAAATGCCAACGGCAAGTGAGGAGGGAATTCCTGAAGGGGCAGCTGCCCTGTGGACCTCTGTAGCCGAACTTTGCAGTGGGCAGTTCTCTGGCTACAGAGAGAGATAGGGTTGTCTCTGCCCAAGCAGCGAGGAGCAGAGTGAAAGAATTATCTAGTGAAGACAGGTGTTCGGAGACATCAATTCTTGCTGAACAAAAGAATGCGTGTGCAAAACCAGACAATCCACTTCAGGCTGAGCAAGCCCTTCCTTCTCCCGGGCTGGTTCTTTCTCTTTTTCTTTCTGAATGATTTACGACATTATCTGAACTGCCCACTTCATATAGAGTTTCCATTCTCTCTCGTAAAAAGGCTTTTGATTTAGTTTAATTATTTAAAAGTGGCAAGGACACCCCAGTTATTGAGTGCTTACAGGGCTTCTCCCCCCACATTAAAGCTCTTTGTAGGATTCAAAGCAAGTGAGACAAACCTACAGAGAAAAAGGCTGCCTGCTTCTATCAGACTTAATCCCCTATCAAAATGCATCTCCTTCACGTTCCAGTGACTGCAGAGCCTGTGAGGTGACCTGCTGGCGGCCTGTCTGAAAGCTCCTGTAAACCCCCATTCTGGCTGCATTTGGTACAGGCACCAAATGAAGAGATTGCTTATCTACCTCTCCAGGTTCGCGCTGAACCCTGCTCCTGTTCTCGGTCGTGACACCTCATGGAGACCCTCCCAGTCAAGACACTGCAGCTCTTCCTCTGATTTCCATTCTTCTTCTTCCTGGATTTGATGTGAAGCCCTGTGTGATCTCTGGTTACGAACTTGGGTTCTCTTGGTAACAATCTTGGTCTATCCTGGCTGTATTTTCAGGTCTCCTGAGCGTACATCGTTCTGGTTATATTTGACCCCAAGACCTTCCCAATCCAGTTCCACCCCCAGCAACTTTTGCCAGGTTCAGCCTAACCCTGGAAAGAGACAAAAGGCCCAGTGAGTAAGGTGATTAATGATAGAATGTTCATGATTAAAAAAGAGTTGCTAATACATTGGAAAAAATCCAATAATGTATATGGAAGCACTTGTTCACTCTTGATCTCTGTACACTTTCAAAAATATTGTTGTTACTGGCAAAGGCAATGCTAAGTAGCTGCAGTGTTTAACTGTATTTGTGTTATTAACTGTAGCGTGGAGTTCTACCTGAATAAGAGACACCAAGGCTAAGAGGCAGAGATGGGGTTTTCATCACGACCTCTGAGCTCTGAAGGAGCGTTTGGCCTGTGGAGGTGGTAAGCCCTCCTTCAACATTTACTGAGCTCCTGTTCAGTGCCTGGAGAGGTTTAGGGGCTACGGCTACGCCCAGATACACAAAGAGCCTGTGCTCATAGAACACCGATTTTAGTGCGAGAAGAAAAGAATAAAGAAATAGGCAAGTGTGTAAATAAGGAATCTCAGGTGGTCTACCCAAGGAATCTCCCTGAGCTTTTGAAGGTGAACTGATTGGACCCCTTTGTCTCTAACTCTCCCCCTTCTAGAAGCTGTCTGCCTACGGGAGCCCTCTCCCTGTAAGCTCTCCTCACCACTCTTATGCCCAACAGAAACAGTCAGGCCCCAGCCCATCAAATCTTCCTCATTCTGCTAGCACTTGGGCCTCCTCTTCCTAATCTATAAAATGATGGTTAGACTCCATCTTGAAGGTCTTTCCTACCTCTGCAATTTAAGGCTGAGAAACCGAGGTGGCTGGGACAGGAACACAGGTGAAAAAAATTGTTTTCTTCTTCCTATGCCTAGAAAGATGTGTTACAAGTGTTCTTCTGGGGCAGATATTTTTTTTTTTCAAGTCAGATACCATATATCCCCCATCCCCATTAAAAAAGAAAACATTGCCTAATATGGGGCTGAAAGCCCAGAATATATGCCTACCTGGGACCTGCTTATTATAGTTTTTTCCATCATCCTCACCACAGCTACCATGTTGCAGATCCTACTGTGCACCCGGAACTGCTCTATAGTTGCATACATCGTCTCACTGAACCCTTACTGTAACCCTGCAAAGGAGACCAAGTTCTCATTTCAGGATAAGAAAGTGGAAACTGAAAGAGTTAAGTAACTCTGCCAAAAAAAAAGTGGCAGAGCTGGAATCATATCCAAGTGCAGATATCCAAGGCACTCTTTTGGTACAGCCTATTGTATTTGTGCAAATCTT
Source organism: Orcinus orca (assembly GCF_937001465.1). Lineage (NCBI taxonomy): Eukaryota > Metazoa > Chordata > Mammalia > Artiodactyla > Delphinidae > Orcinus > Orcinus orca. The sequence goes on along the minus strand of NC_064568.1, from coordinate 95,360,856 downwards.
TAACAAAAAAGTGTACATAAATCAAACACCAATCAAAACTGACATTATGGAAGCATCAGGAATACAAATGTGATTTACAGTCCTCAGCCGCTGCCTTGTAAGGAGAGGCCCTTATTGCTGAGGATGGTGATGGACAATCAACGTCTCTGCTTAGACCTCACCGTGGGGCCTTTGAACTTCTTCCTTCTGTCTCTGGATGTCTGCACAGCTTCCCCCCTCCCTCCATCGAGACCTTTGTGCAAATACTGAAATATAGTCATCCCTCAGTATCATGGGGGATTGGTTCTCGCCCCCCAGACCCATGGCTACGAATCCCAAGGATGTGCGAGTCCTTATGGCATAGCATTTTCAAATGACCTATGCACATCTTCCGGTACAATTTCAGTCATCTCTAGATTACTTGTAATACCTAATACAATGTAAATGCTATGTAAGTAGTTGCCAAACACATGGCAAATTCAAGTTTTCCTTTTTGGAAATTTCTGGAATAGTTTTTCAACTATTTTCTATCCATGGTTGGTTAAATCTGCAGATGCAGAACCCATGGATACAGAGGGCCGACTGTACTGTCTTCTCAGCGTGGACTTCTGGTCGCCTGTGACAGTTACCGATTTACTACCTCTCGGCTCCAAATTTACCCTTCAGTACCTGCTCTGCAGTAATAGCGTGGAGTCTGAAAGCTGTTCTCCTTACGGCGGTCTGATGTTAAGTTCTGTCAGTAGAGGGCGCTGGAGGGCTTCTTTTCCAGGTTCCGGGGCCGCTGTGGTGGTGTTTCCTCTTGCTCCTGTCGCACCGTGTATCCAGCAATGCACGTGCAGGGCGTGCAGATCCTTGCGGTGCCCGCACCTCTGGCCCTGGCCCTGGCCTGACAGCCACCTCCCTGTGCCTCGCACCCACACGCAGACCCTGTGCACTCCAGGCCGGGCACCGCCCAGCCGGCCGGCCCTGCAATCCTGTCTCCTGACCTCCTCCGCACCCACCTGCTGGCCTCATACCTGGTGGGCTTTCTTCAGCTCCGGGCTCTTGCTGGGCACACTTTCTCCCGTGCTTGACAGGCGCAGTGGCACCCTGTCCTCTAGCGTGAGGCTCCTGCAGAGTCACTTTCTGTACCATTTGTCTCCTGCAGCATTGCCACTTTCTCCAGCTCTTTGGTTTCCTCAGAGACTCCTTCCCCAGCTCCCTTTCCAGCAGAGCTGGGCCCCCAGCAGCGGCACCCCAGGGGTCAGATTTCCACGTGGTCCAGCCGTGACTTCCCTACCAGCCAGTGAACTGAAGCCCCGGCCTCTCCAAGGACGTCGGGATCTCAGCTCTGGAGCTGGGCTCATCCTCGGGTGGTCTATCTCAGCCCTGGAGGGAGTTTCTGAGCCTTACAGCTGATGCTTCTGTATTCTTCAGAATTCTCTTTAATTCTCCCCAGCCTCCCTGTTAATAATTCTTTGTATTTACCTTTCCCTGTTCAGGATACTGTGTGGCTTTTGTCCCCTTATTGGGAAATGCCGTATCTCAGGGTTTCTCAAGTTCAGCACTAGTGACATTTGAGGCTGCACCATCCTGAGTTGTGCGGGGCTTTCCTGTGAGCTGTGGGATGTTAAGCATCACCCCTGGCCTCTCCCCACCAGATGCCAGTAGCACTCTCACAGCTGTAACAGTAAAAAGTGTTTCCAGACATTGGGAAATTCCCATGGGAGGCAAAATCTCCCCTGACTGAGACCCACTGCCCTATCTCACACCTCCCCTTCCCACCTTGTCTTTTCCTATTTCTTTTTTTTTTTTCTCTTCACAGCACCGTTCACCACTTAGCAGTATATTTATTATATGCAGATTCTTTGCTGCATGTCTTTCTGAGTAGAACGTAAAGGACATAAGGGTGCGGGCCTCGTTTTGTTTCCTGCTGTCACTCCAGCACCTAGAACTCTGATATATCCTATCAGCTACTCGAGAGATAGGAATGAATGAATGAATGAATGTGTGTGAGGAGACAAGTTTGGAGAAGGCAGGAGAAAGTTCAAGGCCCTGAAAAGAAGGGGTAAGATGCAAAGAGAGCTGGAGGGAAGGACCTAAGAGTCCAGAGGCCGGGAGACCCTGCATGACGAGGGGTGGTGGGCATAGAAGCAGCTGGTGGCCCACAGGGCACAGGGGTCAGACGGTGCCCATTGGGATTTGGGTGAGTTTCGCTGCACGCAGACATCGGAACCCTCTCTTTATCAAATCTTTGGAACTACGTCTCTCCGTAGACTGTGTAATGAGGTTTTTCTTTCAAGGAATGAAGGCAAATTCCATGCTCTGCTCCACAGCTGGTACTTACTGAAGATAGACCCTCCCAGGAGCGCTCAGTCAAGTCTGAGTGACCCAGATAAACACATTTACCCACCAGGACTCTGAGTCACCTCAATGCCAGTGACACTAATGCCTGTTCCCCAGGTTGGTTTTCGTTAAGGTTCACTTTCTCCCTGAGGAAGCCTGAGGACCCCAGGAGGCTGGTAGCAGAGGTGTCGCTAATTACATGGGTGTGATGAACAGTGCAAAGTGCTAATGAACAGAGACTAAACTGGCTTATTTAACAGTTATTTTGAGAAGAGAATTTTTTTGCTTTTGCTAAACTGGTCCGTTTGTTTAAATTAAATGAGATGGTAATGGGTGTGACAGTGTTGGTTAAAGCGCAGGGTTTCATAAGACAGAGAGGCGTGATACTATCACTGTAAGTGGACACGTCTGCTTTCTGTTAACAAGGCTTTGAAGGGGGGGGGCACATCAAAAGGTTTGCTGGGGAAGAGATTCTGCACCATCTGCTAAGGATGCCTTTTAAGGAAGCCAGGGCAGTCCGCCGGTCCTTCTCCTATCCTCCACAGGGGGCGCCACTGAGCCAGATGCGGGTGTTCCAGTGTCTCCTGGATACACCCTCCAGTTGAACTGGAGATTTCCCTGGGGGCTGAAGAAGCTTCTGTCTACTGTGACTCTCCCAAAATAGCCTTCTCAAGTGTGTATAGGCAACCGAACAGGGATGCAGGACGTTGGGAAGATAAGATGGGATACTGCTGATGCTGTTTCAGTGCTCTGTGAGGTGACTACATACCTCCTAGGTCACTAACTGTGCACATTTTCCAGTGGCTTTTTGATGACATTTTCCTGCTCCATCAGAGAAACAGAAGGTCTTGTGAACAAACGCAGATCAAAAACAGATGTTTTATGTTCAGAAACGAAAAGACTGAAATGAAATCCACCACCATGACGTGGATTGCCAGTTTCTTTTATGAAGTCTGATTTTACTAATGGGTGCCCTACGTAGAGGAACTTAAAAAGCGTGAAAAAGAAAATAAAAGTTTACTTATTTTTTTCTCATCTTCTGCAGATTGCTGGGTCAGTCCATTGCTCTGAACCACGCGTCTCTCCAGGTTATAATGTCCCTCATTTTCTACAGAAGCTATGCATCTCAAAAAAATTTTGCCCCCAAAATTCCATTAAACAAGAATTAGATAGTGATTTCAGTTTAGGTTTTAGAGCTGTTTATGGATAGCCTGAAATCCCACCCTCTTCCTGGAGCTTTCTGAGCTTCCATCATAGTAAAATGCGGACCATGTCCACATCATTATACGGTTGAATGAGGTGGCGAATAGTGTAATATGTGAACAATAGAGCATAGTATATAGAAAGTGCTCAATAAATGATAGGGATTATTAAAGTTATTATTGTGCTTCAACGTTTGGATGCATGGTTTTTCTACCTTGCACCTGCTGTCAGGTAAAGCCAGCAGGCAACATAAATGACTCTCTGGGAGGTGACTGTAGAGACCAAGTCGTTGAGCTGTTAATTCAGTCTCCAGGAAAAGGGGACATCAGTTAAGAGAATGTTTATCAGATGCCCACCCCCTGCCTTGCAGTAAAAATATGTTTTGAGTTTTTCCTGTGTGTGCTGGACATCATGGGGGCAGATGGAGGTGTGACCCACTTTCACAGGTGGTGATTTTGTGGGTCCTGAATTTTATCGAAATCTTGTTAATGCTTACTGAGTCAGATGAGATTAGGTACCCACTCTGAATTCCAGGATATTTCATCAGTGGGGTCACGCTGTAGGTTGCGGGTAATAAGGAACATAATTTATTGGTTTTCTCTGATTCCTTCCTCTAAAGATCCAGCCATTTTTCCTAGTCCCCTTTCTTTCAATGACTACTATGTTGGGACCTCCATTGTGTCAAAACAACTGACTACTTCATGAATCAAATCCTGGTTAATTAAGTGAGGGGGTAGTCAAGCAAACATTGCAGATAAAAATCTCTTTAGGCTGTGAGAAGTCAGTGAACTCATTTCTGTGTGTGTAGCTCGTGAACTCAACCTCAGGAAAATCCTGGAAAAGAAATAATTTTTTCTTCCTATTAGGAAGACTACTATTAGGCTGGACTACTGGTTCTGCACAAGTAAGGAAAGAAAATTCTCAATACAGTAGAAGTATTTTTGTGGCCTGGCGACAATTTAATAATAAAAAACTCTTGAGAAGTTTTTCCAATTGAGCTCAGCTCCCAGAAATATGTCTTGCGCTCAGCTGCCCTCTACTGGCTGAAAAATGGATTATTCTCTCTACCAGTGGCTTCCCTGAGGATAGAAGAGTAAGGATAACGTGTTCACAAATACTCATCTGGTGCATTTTGTACATGTGGAACAGGATAAATGTCTATTTGGATTTCAAATTAACAGATTTTTATGAAATGTACCCTCCACTCCTTATCTCATCTCCTTGACTTGCCTAATTTCTCTTCTTAGCACTTATCCCATTTTATGGATCTCCACTTATTTATTTGCCCTTTGTCTGTTTCCTTGACTAGAAGGTAAGCTTCATGAGATCCAGGACTTCATTTGGCTCACAGCTGTATCCTTGAGCCTAGAACAATGCCTGGCACGTAGTAGCTGTTCTATAAACAGTAGTTGAATAAATGAATGAGTATCAAGTATATCTTAGGACTGGGTGCTGTGATCAAAGATTAATAACACACAGTTCTGGCCTTTTAGGGCCTACAATATAGAAGAATTGTACCCAAAAAATGATGGTTATAGGAAGAGCTGTCAGCACAACTAGTGCATTGTAATCTGGGGGAGATAGTCTCCAGGGAGTCGCTCATACTTAACTTTAGTATTTGAGGAGCTGTCCTGTGGAAGAAAGATTGGACTATTTCAATTTATTTCCAAAGAACATACCAATTGGTAGAAGGTACAGGGAAATTATTTTGACTCGACAAAAATCTCAGAATTGTCTGAAGTCGTCCTGGATGACTTTTCACCATCATCTGAGGCACTTAATCACAGCCAGGAGGAACTTCTGTCAGGAGATGTCATCAATTGTCATGATTCTCAAACTGGGATGTTTTTAAAGACTCATTTTCCTGAGACCTTTCCCAGACACACTGAATCAGAATATCCAGGAGAGGGAGGTGGTCCCAGGAACCTCTTTTTTTAGAATAAGCTCCCTGGCGAGTCGGAGGCAGCTTCTGCAGACTCTTCGGGCATCACTGGGCCGGCAGACTGAGGCATCAGAGGGTAACTGGGCTGAATGATCTCGCATGTCTAACCAGAAGGTTTTATGGCTCCAGAAGATCAGAGAAGTTACTGTCCTTTTACTAATGGTAATAGTGGCAGGTGTAGTCTATGGAAGAAGTATCACCAAGATGAAACACCAAATCGAGAAAGCCAAGATGGGATTCTGGTAGGTATTTTAAGCAAATATGTCGTAAAACTCCATAGATTCTATCATCCTCAGAGGGTAGAAATGGCTAAGCTTTAAAGCCCAGGCTCAAATATCCCACCTTCCAAATTCTGTACCGTGGTCAGGCTCGCGATGAATAATTTCTATATGTCTCATTCCCAATCTTTAGGGTTTGGAGAGGAAACTCAGATCATGGGTGGGCTACTTTTAGGGAGATGTATCACATGAAAGATGTATTTTGAACCCAGTCAAGGAAGAAGAAAGGTTCCTTGCTCACTACACTCTACCTAGAGAAGTTACTGTCTTTGTGTCATGTCCCGGACCTTTGTGCACACTGTCTTGGTCTTGTGGGAGGTTTGGTAATTAACAGGGGGAGTAGAGAAAGGGGTTAAAGGTTAATCACTCACCTTTCTCAGCTTTTAATGCAAACAACTTTTATTTAGGAACTTGGACACGTTGGACAAGTCCTAGCCTGCACTGGTCCATCCACAGTAAGTGCCCAATAAATGCCAGTTGTTGTGATGGTTATTCACTGAGGGCCAGGATGTGGGTGTGAACACAAAGATGAACAGTCTGTGGTCACTGCCCTCAAGGAGCTTGGAGGCTGGCTGTGGCGATGGAATCACAACAAATGTGACAAATGTTATACTAGAGTCCTTACCACTTGTGCTAAAGTGTGTGTCTCTGGTGTCCCCAGTTCAGTCTGAGCAGACATCGTGTGAATGTGGCCAGTTACTTGCCCTGACCACGTTATTAACTTGCATGGGTTCATAAGCCTGGTTACCTTCCTGTTTTGTTTTGTTTTCTTAGAGGAGGGGGAGGAAAGGTTTATGCTTGGGTCCCAGGATAATCAAGAAAAAGACAGGAACCTGGAGGGGCAGCATGGCGCCCTTCTCCGGCCTGGTCTGAGAGGCTGGATCAACAGAAAGGGGAGACCAACAGAAGGTGAAGGGGGCCTCTTCAGAGTCGGGGTACACACAGAGTGTTTCAAGGCCCAGGTGATGAAATAAGGCACAGAGCTGAAGGAGAGCCATTTCCCTATGCTGCTCCACAGACCAGAGAAGCCCAGAGAGGCAGAGGGACCAGGAAGGAAAGACCTTCCACCAGGGCGTCTGCTGGGCAGATGGGGGTGTCTTCCTTGAGGGGACTTGGGGTATCGTATCTCTAGGTGGAGACCACGGCCCAGGTTTACCCGGAGGGCTTGCTGAGTGCCTTTACTGCAGTCCTTGGAGGCCCACAGAAATAACTGAGGGATACTTTGAGGATGAACTTAAGGCTTGGGTCAGCAGGTTAACAAGCTAGTAAAACTCAGGTATTTTTGGTAATTATTTTGTATCACAGGCTGGGGAAGCCATGACCCTTTCTGTCGTAGGAACACAGAATGGAGCCAGGAACCTGTGAGAGAGGCCAGGTGGATGGGGGGCAGGGAAATCTGTGATAAGGAGGACATTGTGAACTGAGCTTTGCAGGATGTGTAGGAGTTGGTTAGGCTGACATGGGTCAGCGAGTTTTCTCTTTTGAGCGTCTCCCTTGCACCTTCCCACCCTTTCCCCAACCTCCAGTAGAAGCCCAATGCTGCGTTGTGCCTTCTAGATAGACAGAGGGGAACACAGCAGACTTTGGGGTCTCTCTCCAACCAAGTCTTCTCCCAGGCATGCCCAGTGTAGACTGCTGAACCCTGATTCCCCACCTGGCCCTGGTGGGGCTTGGGATTGGCCCCAGTGCTAGACCAGGGAGCAGGAAGCTGTCTCCATCCTTGTCTCTGTTCAGATTACGTATTTACATACGCACATGCAAGGGAGAGTGATTCTTATTAAACTGCAAGACAGGTTCTACTGGAAGGCCCCTTGTTCTCCCTGTCTTGCCTGCCAGCATCGTGGCTAGACTGCTGGGCATGGAGAAGGACTGGATTCCCAAACAGAAGCAGGCAGGGCGGGTGAAATGAGGGGAGCTCAAATGAACCAATCAGAGAAACACTTTAAGGACATGTTGAGGCCAGGCTGGAGATGGCTTTCCTGGGGAGCCTTCAGATTCAGGGGAGGTCACGTTGATCTGTCTGCTGCTAACAGAAGGCAGGTGATTATTTTTGACCAAAGGTGTCAGGAAGCACACGAATCTGATAGACTGTCCAGTGTGAAGCATCAGGCTTGGGAACTTGAGTCCTGCCCCCCGAATCCCCTTTATTTGTATTATTATTATTTTTTTTAATATTTATTTATTTGGCTGTGTTGGGTCTTAGTTGTGGCACACGGGATATTTGTTGTAGCATGTGGGCTTCTCTCTAGTTGTGGTGTGCAGGCTCAAGAACGTGTGGGCTCAGTGTGGAGTGAGGGCTCAGTAGTTGTGGGGTGTGGGCTCAGTAGTTGCGGCACGCGGGCTTAGTTGCCCCACGGCATGTGGGATCTTAGTTTCCCGACCAGGGATCAAACCCGAGTCCCCTGCATTGGAAGGCAGATTCTTAACCACTGGACCACCAGGGAAGTCCCCCAATCCCCTTTAATTCACCCCTACTCCCTTTAAATCACCCTTGCAGGTGGGAACCAATCCATTCCCTACAGCAGGAATGTGGGCACATCCACACTTTGGGGGCGGGGAGGGAGGCATCTTTGCTTTTCTACCACAAAATGCAGCCTTCTTTACCTACATTCCTGGGGGTTTGGTGACCATCTGAGAAGATGTTCTCTTTCCTGTCAGCTCTCTGGTCTCCAGAGTTTGGGAGGAAAACAGAGTTCAGGAAGCGAGTGTAGATCTTTCACACAGGACTACACACAAAGAAACAAACGGCAGGAAGCAAAAAGAGTCCATTTTGCTAAAGCAAAACTACTGTCTCTAGGTAGCTGCACTGCTGGTCAGGCTGGGAAGGGCTCTGCCACACAATTAAAAAGATAGAACCGTTTCCTGTTCAGTTAGCATCCTTCCTGCTGTTGCCGCACCTGTTCAGGGGACCCCGGGGCTTTCTGTCCTCATGCTCAGGATCTCACAGATCTGAGCTATGGACACCGTGCTTGTTTGCCCCACCTCGGGTTCACATACATTGACTTGATGTGTGGAGGGGCTGGAGAGGGCCATGATGACGTGTAGGGCGAGCAGCAGCTCACCAAGCTTGCCAGGAATCTGATGCTCTGGGAAGATTAATTATGGGCTCAGCCTTTTACATGCTCTGTCATTCGGCAGACATCTCTGTTGCTTTCAGAAATTAACACAAATAATTAAAGCCAACCTGTCCTCTGCTTGAGGGCTGCTCCAGCAGGGGTCCTGCTCTCCACAACCTGGACACACTTCGCTGAATGAGCCCGGAAGCAGCACAGGACCAAAGGAGGAAGTGAAGTATGGAGACAGAGACTGCACATGGGGAGAAGGTGTCACTCCCCATGCCAGCTGGGGCACGTGTGACTCCCCTGCAGAGCTCCTGCCTCAAACACCGGCAGAGCCCTGAATGTGTTTTTATTAACTGGTGTGGTGAATTCAGTGGGAGAAATAATTCCCACAAGTCATGCTGCATTGGATGCAAATTGATTTACTTTTGCTGTGCTGCTATTTAATTAAGTCAGTGCAGGCTGTAGCACATAGAGAAGTGGAAGGTATACATTTTGGGGCAAGAGGATTCAGACCCCTCAAAGTCAAGTAATATCCATGATGGCATATTTGGGGGCTGGCTAATTGGATGGGGTAGCATGTGTGTGTTTGTTCGTTTTTCGTTTTTGTTTTTTTGGTAGAACAGGCAATCTTGCCCATATGGTTTATTGATTGATTGATTGATTGATTTAATTTTTTTTTTTGCGGTACGCGGGCCTCTCACCGTTGTGGCCTCTCCCGTTGCGGAGCACAGGCTCCGGACGCGCAGGCTCAGCGGCCATGGCTTACGGGCCCAGCCGCTCCGCAGCATGTGGGATCTTCCCAGACCGGGGCACGAACCCGTGTCCCCTGCATCGGCAGGCAGACTCTCAACCACTGCGCCACCAGGGAAGCCCACATGGTTTATTTTTTAAATGCCCCCCAAAACTGTTAAAAATGGTAGGTAGATTCCTAGGCTAGCCCACAAAAGCTTGTTTAACCCACACAGTGCCGGACTGCCGGGCTGGTTCATTGGTCCATTGGAAACACATCCTATGTCCCTTGTTTGGTAGGGACAGCAGCCTCTGAACTCTGAGGACGGCACAGCTCATTTGTTTGGTTCTAGGTATTTTTACTATAAGAATCTTTGCTGCAAGCAGTTTCACTGCACAATGAATTGTGCCCTGTAAGACTATTTTGCTGTAAAAGATAGAATAACACTAATAAAATAAAAGGACATTAAAAAAGACATAATGAAATATGAAAAATTAATAACAAATTTTAAAAAGATTTTATTGTGAAAATGAAAATACAAAACATAGTTGCATACATATAATATGTGTGTAGATTCATGGTTGTAGTTTTATTCCTGTATATCTTAGAGAAAACGACGATACTTGCTTTCTCAGAGTCGATCATGAAGGATTCAGGGTCTAATGTCGGATCTAAGTCTTTTATGATATGAAAAGATCTGCAGTGACTCTCTTCAGACTCCCTGGAAGTAAAACAAACAGACAAGGGGGGTGCTGCTATTTCTTATCAACATATGTGATGTATAGAACTGGTAGCTCATGTCTGGACTACATTTAAATGTTATGTTGCATACCTAGACCTTGTATTTCACCCAATCATCTGAGGCAGATTCTGTGCCAAATACCGCAATTCTGTCTACATCCTGTTCTCCACCTTCAAACAGCAAAAAAAAAAAAAAAGTCACCATTTTCAAGAAACTCATCAGTAATCACGTAACCATTTTGGGGGGTGTATAGGAAAAGCTCGATTGTTCTTTTGCCTTCAACTTCTAATATTACATGATAAATTTGGTAAAGACGTCACGACAGAACCAGCTGTTTTATCTAGAACTAGCGAAAGAATCTATCATTGAGGGCTGTTGTCAATTACTAGCCTCCCCTTTTATATTTGCCATAGTTTGGTAAACTTTTGGTTTTGATGGGTGGGAGGTATGACGGTGCTCCCCGAAGGATATATAAATGCTATGCTGTCATTTTCTAGTGGAGAATGCAGTCTGGCTTTACACTCTCTTATCTCACATTTCCGGTAAGTTTTCTTATCACTAAATTTTCTATCAAGTTGATATTCATAGTTGTTCTCATTGTGTTATCACACAATTCACAAATAATTATAAAATACACAATACTCTTTATTGTAAATTCTGTATAGCCAGTTGATACTTGCAGAGTGCTTTTGTTGATTTCCGCTGGACTCTTGCGTCCATTGTCAGTCTACAGTTGGGATCAGACCACGAATTGACAAAATCAGACTATGAATAGATGTTTGATTACCATCCGGTTCAGCAGAGTCACTGAAAGCACTGACAGATGAGCGTGGCTTGAACATGAATGTTGGTGGATGCTGTTATGTCCTTTGAATAAGACAAGAGAAAAAAATGAAGACATGTAGGCGCCCCATTGATTCATCAGTATGTGGCATCTTCCTGGAATCAGACCACAGTTTTTGAACAGTAGAAGAGTATTTCCTCATTTTTTGGTGTTATTCACAATCGAGCAGCCACAGATATGACATACTGTTACGTTTAATCTGCATCATTAACATTTTCTCCATCACCTTCTTAAGTCTGGACAAGCAACAGAAAAAAGAAACCAAGCCCTGGTTTGTAGTGTTTGCCAATTTCTGTGGTGTAAATGCTCCTTCCATTATTTCACGCTACCAACCTGAGATGTGTAGTAGCATACAGTCATGTGGTATTTCCATGATATAAGCACAATTGTAGAAAATAACCTTGAGACCATAGATAATAGCAAAATGTAGTAAAATAATTAGGAAGAGATATAAAATTTGAGTATTTATTACCTTTATTTTAAATATAATTTAAGTGTAAATTTATACAATTTACATTTTTTAAATAATATATTTATTTATTTATTTTTGGCTGCGTTGGGTCTTCGTTGCTGTGCACAGGCTTTCTCTAGTCGCGGCGAGCGGGAGCTATTCTTCGTTGCGGTGCGCGGGCTTCTCATTGCGGTGGCTTCTCTTGTTGCGGAGCATGGGCTCTAGGTGCGTGGGCTTCAGTAGCTGTGGCTTGCGGGCTCTAGAGCGCAGGCTCAGTAGTTGTGGCGCACAGACTTAGTCACTCCGCGGCATGTGGGATCTTCCCAGACCAGGGCTTGAACCTGTGTCCCCTGCATTGGCAGGCGGATTCTTAACCACTGCTCCACCAGGGAAGCCCACAATTTACTTTTAAATCATGGTTGTATTTAACAACTGGCTTGCAAAAATCCTGAAAATTTAACAATGGGCTTTCAAGAGCTGGTACAAACCAGCTTGAGCACACCACCGCCCGTATCACTCCCATGTAGGTGGGAAAGATTAGTTCTTATCGTAAATGTTGTGACACTTGGCTGCTAAAGTGGAACATATAAACCAGGTGCTCCGTGCATGTATATTGAATGAATGGAGACTTTCAGTAGATTATCTCTTTGCTCTGATCAAAGCACGTTCATACAACCAATGGCAGAGTAACTACATCCGAACTACACAGTATTAGCAAATACCACACTGACTGCAATCAGTCTGTTTCCTCAGCTGCAGCGTGATTTTCTACCCTTCCTCTGAAGGCACAGCTTGCATTTTAAAACTAGGCCCCTACAATTTGATCCTCTCTTGTTCAGTGTGGAATAATAACCCCTAGCAAAGCTAACTGAAACATACCAGCAGGTTTCTTAGGCCCCGGCATATAATGTCTTCTCAGACGAGCAGCTGCTAATTGGCTAGCAGGGGTCTGGTCTTCTGGGATTTGTCTCCAACAGCTGCTGACAGGCTGTTTACCTGGGAGACACTCACCTTTATCCTTGCAGTTAACTAGAGGTGGGGCCTTCGAGCTGTGCTTTTGATTCACAAAAGCCGAACAGCTTCCCTTGTGGCGCGCCCCTCTGTGACATTATTCTTCTGAGTGATCTGTGGGTGGGTTCAGGGAGCCGCAGTCACAGAAGGCGAGCCTAGAGTTGTATTGGCTTCACTTCTTTGCAAGCACAGGAGGCGGCAGCCATCCGTCAGAAGGTCAGGAGATGATCAGGGACACCCTGCATGAGACTGTGCCTCTGACCTTCATTCATCTTCATTTATTCTCACTCCCTCACTCAGCTAATGAGTTAGTAAGTACCAAGTGCCTACCTGGAATCTGAGCAGTGTGAATTTTCAAACATTTACGAACCTTCATGGACTTTTTCTTACAAAAGCAAAGCATATTTATTGTAGAAGACAATTACAAAATATTATACAAATAAGTGAGAACAAAAGGAAAACAGTCATAATCACTCTAAGATATTTATTGTTGTCTTCCAGACTTTCTAGTGCATATATAACCCGTGGTTGCAAAATTGGGATCATACTTAATATAATGCTTTTTGATTTAAAATTATACAGTGAAGAAGTTTTAATATTAATAAGGTTTTTGCACTGGTCTTGGGAGGGACAAAAGGTCCCTTTAGCCTCATAGTATTGGAGGGAAATAAAGTGATGTTTCTTGTGGGAATGCAATATTAGGATGGAGGAAACCAAGTGATTCGTACAAGCCCTTCTGTCTAGAATATGCTATTCCTGGGGTCAGAGAATCTGAGGTCTTGGAATCCTGTCATGGTTTTTTGTGATGTCTTTTGAATCAGAATCTTGATTTTGGAAATTAGACTGTTGCTACTAAATGCATATTTCTGTAATGATTTCCTGTAGCTTACTCAATGGTAAAAATATTAATGCTGCCTGTGCTAAGAGGAAATGCAGAAAAGAGCTTTCGGGTATACGTTGCCTCTAAAATAGAGGGAGCCGCGGTCTCCTGGGACTCAGACAGGGGTCGCCAAGATCAGACGCTTCCACCCTGCTTCCACCTCCGGTTTCTTGGCAATGGTGTCCCCACCCCTCAAGCCTGTTGGGCCATCTTTCTGCTATGTCTCTTCTATTATCTCCACTGTCACTGGCTTGGCTCGGGCCCTCGTTACTGCTCACCCGCATTGCTGGAGTACCCTCCTTCGCGGCCTGCAGCCCTACCCCTTCCAAGCATCACTGTCACAGTCCCCTCTCTATGGCCTTGCTCATGCAAGCATGATTCCTGGGCCAGTAGCAGCAACATCACCTGGGAGCTTGTTAGAAATGCAAGACCCATATTCTCTGTCAGTGAGGATCCAGTATGAAGACAGCTTCATTAATTTGAATAGAGAAATTTTAATATAACAATTGGATGAGTGGATAAATAAATTGCGTGCACGTATGCAATGGAAACCTACTCAGGGAACAGCACGAGTGAGCAAAAGACTCAAATCTCAAAATATTGCACACAGTGTGATTCCATTTATATAACATTCTGGGAAAGACAAAACTGTAGGGGCAGAGTTCAGTGGTTGACAGGGAGACTTGACTACAAAGGGGCAGCATCAGAAAATTCTGGGGGTGCTGGAAGTGCTCTGTGTTCTCTTTGTGATGGGAGGTACACCTGTTTAGACATGTGTTAATACTTGTAGAAGGAAAGCCAAGTGGACGGTATGTAAACTTAAAAATGGTAATAAATAAAGAAATGAACAATGATAGTGATGAGTTACAAACCATTAAATAAAATCTGAAACCTTGAGTTCCTATTGATATAAGTTCTTGCAGACAAACACTTACCAACCGCAAGGGGAGGAAGATTAACGTTATGGTGGAGAAGCCTGGCTGACCCCCACTTAATGGACGATCAAAGTTAATATCACCAGCAACAGATGAAGCTGAATCGTTTACCATCTGATAATGGAGCAACGTTAAGAACACAGATAAGGTGAGCTTCACAGGCGTGAGATGTTTGTAGTTGCGCAGGATCCCATGCTTGGTTTTAATGCTCGGCTGTCGCTGTCTTGAAATTCCTAATAATTTTTAAGTAAGAGGTACAGGATTGTGTAGAGGGTCCTTTGGCTGTAAAGGATGTCGTTGGGACAGTTAGTGACACTTGAATGAGGTCTGAGGACTGGATAGCAGTAATGGACCAGTGTTAACTTCCCCATCTGGTTGGCTGGATTATGGTTGTGTGGGAGAATATTCTTGTTGTAGGACTTCCAGACTTAAACATTTGAGGCTGATGGGGCATCGTGTTGGCAACTTACTCTCAAATAGTTCAGGAAAAAAGGCCTTTGTATTCTTTTTGCAACTTGTCATTAAGTTTGAGGTTGTTTCAGACAAGAAGAAGTGATAGGGAGAGGAGAGAGTTGTGGGGGAAGGAGGGCCTCTCTAACAAGGTGACACTTGACCTGGGACCTGAATGAAGTGAGGGAGAAAGTGGGTATCTGGAGGAAGAGCATTCTAGGCAGAGGGAACCGAATGTGCAGAGGTGTTTAGGAACTAGCTAGGGGGCCAGTAAGGTTGCTGCAGAGTGATGGAGCAGGAAAGTGGCAGATGAGTAGGTCAGGGAGGTAATGGGGACCAAATCAAAGCCCCGGTCAGGATTTTGGGCTGTGTTCTGTGTGCTGGGGACACATTGGACGGTTTTCTCTGCAGAGGGGTGCATGACCCCACTTAGGTGCCACCAGGGTTGCCCTGGTTGCCACGCGGAAAGGACACTATGGGGCAGCAAGACTCGAAGCAGGGAGGCCAGTTGGGAGACAATGGGGATCATTCACTCTGTGATGGACACTTGAGCTGCAGAAACTTCCGGGGAGGCTTTAAAGAGTTTCTGACCAGCCTCCAAGTGCAGAGCATTGGGATGGCTCATCCTCAGCAAAGCCATCTGACTGCTCCCACCCCTTCCTGCCCATCTTCCCCTGGAGACCTGCCAAGATGTGTCCCGCACAGAAGCTGCTCGCCAAGGGGCAGCTCTGATCGTGACTTGCCAGGAATGTTGAGAAGCCAGCTGATTACATTCTTAATCCAATTTTTCTATTATTTGGCACAAGTGCTAGTGTCCTTTTAAATTAATTACCATAGAACCAAAGACAGGCTCAGGGGAAAGTATTGTAACCGTCAGATCTTGCCTCCTTTCCTGGGGCTGCCTGACAACCACAGCACTTCTGTCCTGTGCAGAAGCCCCCAAATGAAAGGATCTTGGGGTTTTATCTGGTCCCAAATGACAAAGAAATCTGTGCATTGACCCATGAATTTTGGATCCAAAAGGACCTTGGTGAGGAACAATTCCAGTCTCCTCTTTTCCTGGCCTCACCAGGTGACTGACAATTTATAGCTTGATTAGTTTTGTTTTGCCCCAAACTTGCTCTCAGTGGTCATACAGTCCCAGTGAGAGAGGGACCTGAACTTAGGTCCAAGGAGTTGTATTCAGCTCTTGGAACCCCCAGTGATCGCAAGGACATACCTAAAATTTCATGTCTTTTTTATGTTTGCACAATGATGTTTGAATCTATTGTGTAATTCTTTTCAAACATAAATATACACCTGTGGTGTTATACTTAAAACACACTTTTTAAAATCCAGGAACAGGCTCCCAGTTGAAGATCAACATGTAAAAACGTTTCTCCCCCACCTTTAATAACTGCATATCTATCGTAAAGTGCATTTCAAATGTGATCTTAAGCCTCCAAGATAGTTAATCCCCAGTGTACAAAGCAGCGACCCGCACAATTAGATGATGATTTGCTCTAGGAAGGAGACAAAGCCAGTGACCTTGGTAATGAGGCAGCTAGTTAGAGTTGAGTGATTTCCAGGTCAGGACTCAGGATGATGTATGGCCGACAGAGCTCTTCCCACTAATTTTGTTGGCTTGATCATGACCGAACTGGTTCTTATTTGGTCCATGGTGCCTGCTCTTAAATTCAGAGTACAGTGATTTAGTTTCAAATTTTGTTTGAAGAGATTTATACCATTCGAAGGGTAAGATAAAAATACGATCTCCTTCCTTAATAACTTTTAGGATTATAACTCTGAGGCAGATAAAACATTTAATTCTAAAACTGCAATAGAAATAGTTAAGCCTTAAAATAAAAACACTGTCATGAATTTAACCTTTCAAGCGATTTACAAAACACATCAAGCACGCTGCAATGCTTTGATCTGTCAAATTCGCAGTAACCCTTTCAAAATCACCTGCATTTCCCGTGACCACAACTTATCTTTTTGTCTTACTTCCTGACAACCATTCATAGGTCTACTTACTTGGGACATGTACTTCCAATACATTTTTTGCCGCCTTCATAGACTGAACAAGCAAATTCAGAATATCTAGGTCTTGAATATACTAGCCATGTGATTTTAAGTTCCTATGCACGTTAATATCCTGACCTGTGGGTTTAATTCTCATCTGTGTTCTACTGCATGCTATGGGCTGTATTGAATGCATATGTTGACGTTCTAACCCCTCTGTCTCTCCGAATGTAACTGTATATGGAGATACGGTCTTTAAAGAAGTAATTAGATGAAAATGAAGTCATTAGGGTTGGCTCTAATCCAATGTAACTGATGTCCGTATGAGAAGAAGAAATTTGAACACAGACACGCACAGAGGGAAGACCATGTGAGGACACAGGGAGAAGGTGGCCGTCTACAAGCCAAGGAGAGAGGCCTCAGAATGACATCAATCCTGAAGACACCTTGATCTCGGAGCTCTGGCCCTCAGAACTCGGAGGAAATAAATGTCTGTTGGCTAAGCCCCCAGTCTGTGGTCCTCTGTAGTGTGGACCCAGCAAACTCATACAGATTTTGGTGTTGGGATCTGGGTACTGCCATGACAAGTGCCCCAAAGAATGTGGAAGTGGCTTTGGAACCGGTAGTGGGCAGAGGCTGGAAGAGTTTCGAGGCACATGTGAGAAAAACCTAGACTGCTTTTGAAGAGACTGTTGATAGAAAGGTGGATCTTAACGGCAATCATGGGGAGAGCTCAGATGGGAACGAGGACGTGTCATTGGGCGCTGGAAAGTGATCCTCGCTACAGAGTGGCAAAGATCTTGGCTGAATTGAGTTTCATGGAAGGTAGAACTCGGAAGTAATAAACTTGGATGTTTAGCTGAGGAGATTTCTAAGCAAGGTGTTGAAGGTGGAGCCTCGTGTCTCCTGACTGTTTATATTGTAGTAAAACGCGAGAGGAGAGAAGAACTGAAGAAAGAATTGCTCAGCAGAAAGGAACCCGAGCTTGAAGTTTTGGAAACCCCTCAGCCTCTTCATACTGCAACACACGAATGCACTGCCTTTTTAAAAAAAATTTTATTTTATTGAAGTACAGTTGATTTACAATGTTGTGTTAATTTCTACTGTACATCAAAGTGATTTAGTTATACATATATATACATTCTTTTTTATATTCTTTTCCTCATGGTTTATCACAGGATATTGAACATATTTCTCTGTGCTGTACAGTAGGACCTTGTTGTTTATCCATCCTGTATGTAATATTTTGATGAATGTGCTGCCTTTTGCCTTATAGGGTGGCTGTGAGGACCAAATGCAAGAAGTACTTATAAATCATAAGCTGCTGTATAAAGATGAGATGCTATAATGCTATTATTGCCTTATATATTTTGATACCTTCCTCATGGGCTTGAGGGAGAGGAAAACATCAACATTGTTATTCTTTTCATTTGGAATATTTGAAGTCTGGAGGGATGAAGAGATTTATATGATAATGTCGTAGTGTTGCAGGCCCTGGATTAGGCTTGGACCTTTAATATCTCAATCCAGTGCTCTTTCTGATATAACGTTCTCTCCTGCGACAGACTTCTAGACTTTTAGCAAATCAGATCAACAAGCATTTAATTACACACCCTGACCAGTGCTGCACTGGAACCAATGAGGAATACAAGATAAGCAGAAGGTGTAGTCTTGTCTCCACGTTATCCAGAAAGCAAAAAGCAAACATATGTCTCGGCTAACAAACTACATAGCAACCTTGGGATAATACCTTTCTAGCTTTCCACATTAATTAATGGGTTAACTTCTAAAGGCAGGTTAGTGAGCCCCATAACATTTTTTGGAAAAATAATAAATGCAAATTAGATTTAGAGTTTTAAAAGCTTTTATTGTTTTGGTGAGATGCCATTTTTTTCTTATAACTTCTGTGATTGTCTTGAAAGGAAAAGGTTTCCCAAGCGAAGGTTCACGTCACAGTACGCAGCTCCTGCCAAGCATGAAAAGTTATGATGGGGACTATTTGTGAATTTGGTCACTGATTTTATTAGAAGTGGTCCCAACCATTAAAATGTTCCCAGGAAGAGAAAAAGTACCATTTTGCATATCTTGTTTTTGCAGCTGTAAAGCAATCTGGACGCTCGAGTTGTGGTGTCTATCATGATTTAGTACAAACCTCCGGGAAGCTCAGTGTGGGAGTTTCCTGTGAGTGAGAGGCCTTTCCCTTTCAAATCCACATTCATCCTCACAACCGCTTCTGTAGCATGTCTGCTGGAACCTAGGTGTTAAAATTCTGTCTTCTCCTCTTACAACGAGGTAAAAAAAAAAAAAAAAAAAGCCTTTGCAAAATAATGATAGTGACATAATTACTGTATAATCTATAAAGCTTTTTGCTTTCTAATGAATCTACTTTAAAGAAGATCTTCAGATTTGATGACTCCATAATACGGTTCTGGGAGGTGGTATGGAAATGTAAGCATGATCCTGTCAGTGATTTAAGGGAGTCCAATGGTGAATTATTTTGTAAACTGTAGAGTTTTTCTTCCTACCTGAAGACTTTCCCACTCATTTTTGATTTATACGTTTGTATTTCCATGTATTCGATTGTCTCAAAGCAGGATACATAAATCAACATAGGGCCAAAAAGCTATGAACTTTCCAAACAAGGCTCTCACCAAGAGCAAACCCACTCTGATCCCACCCAGCTGGGCTCCACTCATGACGCCCCGCCACGGCCTGGGTCAGGGCTGTGCCTCAGGTCCTAGAAAGACAGGCCACGGTGAGGGCGTTGGACTCTGCCATCGTACAATCCTGCACACATAGCCCAGGGGGTTCAGACACTGGAGAAAGAAAAGCTACTTCCTAAAAACAAGGTTTGTTCACATAATCAGCCCATGAACCCTATCTTCTTTTCCTTCCTTCACTCTGAAAAAATAGGTTCGCTACCTACCCATTCCTAAGGCAAATTAGCCAAGACCTTTGCACACCTCCTTCAGGCTTTCATTGTTCCCTTTTAAACTCCTTTTGACATTCTTACTTACCTGGTTCCATGTGTGTCTCTGTTCTGCAGAGGTTATGTGTGTGCGTCTGTGTGCATGTGTCTGTGTGTCTCTGTACTCCGGTGTGTTAGGCAACTCATTCTCTTTATATAGTTAACTGATTTATTTCTCATAACCCTATGAAGTTGAAACTATTAGCCCCATTTTACATATGAGGATACTGACACATAATCTCTTGTAAATAAATCCAGGAGAATGATTTAATAAACTGTCCCTCCAATGCACTCTCTCCTTAGGCTCACATGCTTCAGTATGTGTGTATGCGTGTGTCTCTGTGTGTATGTGTGTGTCTCTGTATGTGTGCATATACGTGTGTATGTGTGTGTATGTATGTGTTTATGTGTGTGTGTGTGTGTGTGTGTGTGTAGAGAGTAAATATAGAAGACAATTTGCACAAACCCCTGTCAAATATCTTATTCCATTGCATCCTTCATATGAGCCTGTGGCTTTCTTTCCCTCCTCCCTCCACCCCAGAGACAACGGTGGTGACTGACCATCAGGTAGGTAGCCTTGGCATCTGGGAAGCACGTAAAAATTTCCTTGAGGTTCTCCTCAGCCTTAAAAGTTTGCAGGCTGTTTCTAAGCGAGTGAACCACAAATCTCCGTGGTTCACTACTGCCACCTAGAGGTGACATGTTGAAATACATTTTCTAGACACAGGGGAGCAGAGCAAAGCAAAACAAAAAGTAAGCCCCGGTCCTGTCCTAAAGCAAGTTGTTTTAGTCTGAGCTAAAGGGCTTCACGTAGATGCTTCCCCTCCCTCCAAGTTAAGAGCTTTACTGGTACTTGTTCAGCATAGAGGAGTGTAGGCTTACGCAAAGCTTTCAGTCTAGGGAGGCTTGAGGTTCACTGCAGCCCAGTGTACACACTGTGACTTTTCTGGCCTCCCCCTGCCTACCCCACCATCAGGAGGAGGAAAGCAGTCTCCTAGCTGCATCCCAACCCCTGGGCAGCTCTCCCAAGCCAGGCCTGGTTGTGATGGGTGGGGCAGGAGCGAAACCAGGACTGTGGGCAGTGCAGGGCAAGCAGCTGGTGGAAGGAAGAAGGAAGGAAAGGGCAGCTCGAGGAATTCATTTGGAGCTTTAAAAAATGGAGTTATCCCAACGATTCCTTGTGAAAAGGGAAATTCTCAGTATGACTCAGACACACCTACTCATTTCCCTAGTTCCATCTCTGTTACCACAAAAAGCCAAAGAGATTATTTTAAAGCACATGGGCCACATCCAATGAACAAAGTGGACGTGAGCTCACCTCTTCCCAGCATTCGACTCATGTCAATAGATAAACCACAGAATTCTCCAAAAGAATTAGGAGGACAGCCTGATGGAAAGATCTCTTGGTTTTTAAGGGTCTTTGTTTTTTGAGATGACAGACACTAAAATGATTTGGACTGAATAAAGGAACACCAGAGGATGTAAAATTTTTTATAATTTAAAGAGTTTATTTTGGTAAATATCCTTTTAGTTTTTTATTTACATCAACATTTTAATGCAAATCTAAACATAACACACTTTTTATATAATTTGTGTTGTTTAAATAATACATTATGTATATTTTCCCATCATAACCTGTAGCCTTTGTAATTAGCAACTAGCTGGATATATGGAGATAATGTATTGTAATTTATTAATCATGCTGCTATCATTGCTCATGTATTTCTTTTCCAGTGACGTGCTATTTTGAAATATTTCCTTTAAAGAGCATTTTCTTCATTTGAATCAAGCATAAATTTTTAGGACAAATTCTCAAGAGTTGTATACCTGGATCATACAATATAAATATTTTATCTAAATCAATATTATCATTTTGCTTTGCAAAAGCATGTGCACATTGACAATATTACCAGCAATGAAGGATGTTCTCATGTCATCAGAAATTCAGCAGCACAAAGTCCTGTCTTAAAATTTTTTTTTGCTTATTTGGGGGGTATGAAATAGTTCATTTACATCTGCTTACTGATGAAACTGGACATTCCCTCAAACAACTGTTTTCTATTTGTGTTTTCTCTTTGGGGGAATTATCTGTCCATATCTTTTACAATTTAGTGGGTTCATCATGCTTTCTTACTACATTGGAAGGACTTCTTTATAGATATTAACATTTTGCTGCTCATATTGGTGGCAAATAGTTTTATTTTTTATTATAAAGAAATATATTTGACATGGTCAAGCATGTCAATCTTTTTATTTATTGGTGATTTCTCCTAATGTTTTAAATTTTAGAAAAGTATCATCTTCAATGATTTATCTAGTATTTTATTCCCATTCCTCATTTTTAAAAGTAATTTTGAATATTTTAAAAATTTAATCCTTTAATCCTCCTGCAGTTTGTTTTGGTGCCTAACAATATTTCTCAAATATTGACCGTTTGCATCAGAACCAGTTGGGGCACATGTTAAAAGTCCAGATTTCAGGAAACCCTAGATTTACTGAGTCAAACCACTGAGGTGGCACCAGTGCAATCACGAGAGAAAACACTGGTGAAACCTAAACTGAGGGACATTGTATGAAATACCTGACCAGTACTCCTCGAGACATTCAAAGTCATGAAAATGAAGGAAAAGACTGAGAAACTACCATAGACTAGAGAAGCCTAAGGAGATGTGACCACTAAACAATGTGGGGTCCCAGATTTGATCTGGGAACAGAACAAGGACAATAATGGAAAAAATAATGGCGACGTTTCAATGAAGTCTGAGTTCACTTAATAGTAACGCACCCATGTTAATTTCTCTGTGTTGACAAAGTATCGCGGTAATAACCTTAGGGGAATCTGGGTGAGGGGTATACAGGAACTCTCTGTGCTGTCTTTGCAACTTTTCTGTAAATCTAACATTATTCTCAAATGAGTTTTTTTTTTAATTTATTTATTATTTTTGGCTGCTTTGGGTCTTCATTGCTGTGCATGGGCTTTCTCTAGTTGCGGCAAGTGGGGCGCTACTCCTTGTTGTTTCGGTGGCTTCTCTTGTTGCAGAGCATGGGCACCAGGCATGTGGGATCCAGCAGTTGTGGCATGTGGGCTCAGTAGTTATGGCTCGTGGACTCTAGAGCACAGGCTCAGTAGCTGTGGCCCACGGGCCCAGTCGCTCCGCGGCATGTGGGATCCTCCCGGACCAGGGCTCCAACCCACGTCCCCTGCACTGGCAGGCGGACTCTCAACCACTGCGCCACCAGGGAAGCCCTCAAATGAGTTTATTTTTAAAAAATATATTGAGGGTCTTTATTTTAATAAGCCCATCAAGTGTCCCTACTGGTGGAAGGCATGGGTGCCCATCTGAGTTACTCACTGATGCTGGGATGGGCAGATGTCAAGGTGGTTGGTGGTCAGTGCGGGGAAAATCTACCACTTCTCTTTTATTCTGAAAAGCTGACTGTAGTAGGGTTTGTTTCTGAATTCTCTAGTCTGTTGCTCAGGTCTATCATTTGGCTTTTGGAGCATTAAAGCTGTCCTGACCCAGAGCTCAGTGGGCAAGAGCTGCAGTGTACCCGCTGAGCGAAGGTTAGAGATCAGCCAGGGCCAAGCTGGGGCGAAGGCAATCCCAGTTACCACCTCCAGCCTCCCACCTCCTGGTTAGTGGCCTCTTGTTTTCCACCTCAACCCTCAGAGCCCAGTCTGTGGGCTCAGCCTCTATTGTTCTGATTCCTTGATATTTTTCTTAGCTCAGCTTCAGCCTCGAGCCCTGAGCTCAGATGCAAACGTCCAGGGTGGGAGGAACAGAAGAAAAGGGGAATCGTTGGTCTCTCTGAGCACATTGTAAGAGAAATTTTAAGGTAGTAAATTGTCACGATGTTTGTTTAAACTATGGCAAAACATCCTGAGAAGAAACAAGGAGAAAATAAGGTTGTGAGGCGTTTAGAGAAGGTGGACATGAGAGTTGTCTCTGACCCCAGGTTGCATGATTCCATTACATGAAAAGTCCAGACAGGACCAACCCATAGAGGCAGAAAGCAGATTGGTTGCTAGGGGCTGTGAGGAAGGACGGGTGGCGAGTGACGGTTACTGGGTATGGGTTTCTTTTTAAGGTGACAAAAGTGGTCTGGAATGAGACAGCAGTGATGATTGCACAACTCTGTGAATATACTAAAACCCCCTGAATTTTACAGGGTGGATTTTATGGCGTGTGAATTACCTCTAAAAAAGATGGGTGCTGTCTTTTAAAATGGTGTTTACTGGGACTTCCCTGGTGGCTCAGTGGTTAAGAATCCGCCTGCCAGTGCAGGGGACACGGGTTGGAGCCCTGGTCCGGGAGGATCCCACATGCCACAGAGCAACGGAGCCCGTGTGCCACAACTACTGAGCCTGCGCTCTAGAGCCCGCGAGCCACAACTACTGAACCTGTGTGCCACAACTACTGAAGCCCACGTGCCTAGAGCCCGTGCTCCACAATAAGAGAAGCCCGCGCACCGCAACGAAGAGTAGCCCCCGCTCGCAGCAACTAGAGAAAGCCCGTGCACAGCAATGAAGACCCAATGCAGCCAAAAATAAATAAATAAATTTTAAAAAAATGGTGTTTACTAATACTGCCCCAGCCGAAGGCACAGGCCCTTGCCCTGTCCAGAGGCTGTCTAGCCCATGTTAGTACAAAGCCTTGCTCCGTCTCTAGCCTCGTTTAGCCAGGAGCCTGACACCCTAAATGCCTGGCAGGGAAAAACACAGACAGGATTTGAATCTTGGCTCTATCAGTTTCCAAATGAACAATCTTGGGCAAGTTACTTAACCTTTCTGAGCCTCGATGCCCTCATCTGTCAAATAAGGATGAGGATAATATTTATCCCATAGGTTATTGAGAGGATTAATATACTTGGAACAGTGCCTGGCATGGAATAGAGGCTGTATAGGTGTTAGCGACTGTTCTCATTCATTCATTCAACAACTAAAAAATGCTGTGTCTGTTCCTCTGCGCCCTAGTCTGTAGGGTTGCAAAAGTGGACAGGATGTGGCCCTGCCCTTAAGATACCTGCCGCGGGACTGGAGAAAATGTATCTTACTTGCTCCTGAGGCTGCTCAGAGGCAGGATGTGAGACTCCCTCTACTCTGAGGACCTGGGATGGGCCAAAGTGGACCATCTGGGCTTTCTGTGGTCTGTCGTGTGCACAGGAGATTAACCTTCCCCTTGGTACCAGCAAGGGGTTTCAGTAGGAATCTGTGGTTTCTACTGTGCAAATTTCACAAAGAACTATTTTGTATGAGATTATGAGGAGGAACAACTAAGGCAGACATTTATTTCTTGGAGGGACCGACAGACCTGAAGGCCCGCAGAGACAGCCCCCCAGTATCCAGGATGCCGGCACAGCCGGGAGTCTCTGCGGCCCAGAAGCCGGGTGTCCTGGGACAGCTCCCCTAGGTCTGTGTGGCACTCTGGGGTCCGCTGACCTGGCCTCCCTGCACGCGATCGTCCTCCCCAGCACTGGCCTCCAGCACCGACGTAAAGTTTGCTGGTGTTTATTTCCTTGTGTAGACAAGGCCTGCAGGCAGGACCACCAGGTAGAGAGTCTGGAGGTGTTGCCTCTGGTGCCGGTGCTGCCCTTCCCTTGCTCTCTGGTCCTCACGCAACCTCAGGAACTCAGGATGGCCACGTGTGCTAGGACTTTAGTCTCCAGGAGCCTAACCTTCCTCCTTTAAAAAACAAGTTGGCATTGGCTGAGGGATCTTCAGACTGGCCTTTCTAAAACCCCTCAGGGGCCCGGGGTGAAAGGCCAGGGGGGACCTTGGCAGGCTGCTGGGCGCCCCCCCATAACCTCAGCAACTTCACTTTACCAGGGCTTGTGGGGAAGCTTCCTTTGGAAGAGAGAATCCCAAGCTTTGAAGCTCGATGAGCCACCAGGATGGACCTCTCTGAGGTCCCTCCTGGCTCTCCCTTTCTGTGGCTGTAGGAAGATGGAAGGTGACTTTCCGTAGTAAAGGATGTGTAGAGACACGCGCCTTGTCACCCTTTGTCGCCATCAAACCATCCCCACAGTTCCTAGTGCTCCAGTTACCCCCATGGGTTCCCTTATGCAATGGCCTCTCGGGGACCCTGGGCCTGACCCCAAGCCGTGCGAGCCTGCCCAGGTCCCTTCCCGAGGCCGGTGGGGGGCGTTTCCCCACCAGCTACACAAGGTGGTTTCTGCGGAGGAACTCCTTTCAGTACTTTGACACTTTAAAGCCAGGGAGGCCTTATTTAAGCTCGTGGGAGTCTCTCTCTCAGCGCTCTTTACTGAAGAGTCCTCCTTCAATGACGGAAATCTTCAAACTCCGTCAGGCCTGGCTTTGCCGGATTGGTGCCACTGTCTCAAGGCCCTGAGTTTGTGGGGCTACAGCAGAGTGGCATTGTGATTTTTATCATGTCCATCTCCTCCTGCAGTTGTAAATAAGATAATTAACTAAATCAGTTAACTCTGCTTAAACATTTAAATCACCTGGGGCAGGGGCCAGAAGAATGCTGATGCTGGGTGCCTCCCCAGGAAGTCTGATTTTATTTTAACCGCATCTTGGGGTGCAGCCTGAGGGTCAGTTTTTAAACTCCCTCTCCCTTGGGGCTCTGTGCAGACGAGTTGGGAACCACTGGGCTAATGGAAGTGTTCTGAGGAGACCAGTAAGAAACACACAGAGAGACACACACGGACACACACAGGCATACACACACAGACACATATAGACACACATACCCTTACAGATACAGACACATACACATGTACGTATACATACACACACACACACACATACATACACAGACTCACACAGAGATGCACACATACCTACATACACATGCACATACACACATAGAGACACACACAGACACATACACACATAGAGACACACACATACATACAGACAGACACACAGAGACACACATACATATACACACATACACACACATACACGCATACATGCATACACACACACTGGATTTAATATCTTGAAATGTGTCTGTTCAAAAATATCATTGGATAATTTCATCTCTCATTGTATAAAAGGTCACAGGGAGAATATTTGCTTCAAAGGAAAATGACTTCTGAATCGTGAGAATGATCAATTTAAAGGGAGTGGTCAGAAAGAGAAAAGCAAATATTGTATATTAATGCATATATGTGGAATCTAGAAAAATGGTATAGATGCTCTTATTTGCAAAGCAGAAATAGAGACACAGACGTAGAGAACAAAGGTATGGATACCAAGGGGGAGAGGGGAGGGGTGGGAGGAACTGGGAGACTGGGATTGACACACATACATTATTGCTACTGTGTATAAAATAGACAACTGATGGGAGCATGCTGTATAGCACAGGGAACTCTACCTGACCTACTGTGGTAACTAAATGGGAGGGAAGTCCAAAAGGGAGGGGATATCTGTATGCAGTGGAGGCTGACACAACATTGTAAAGCAACCGTACTCCAATAAAAATTAATAAAAGAAATAAATAAAGGGAGTGGCTAAAGTAACATTCCAGGTCTAATTTATAAGTGAGGTTTCTACTCCCACTTTTCCCCACAGTTCATCTTGCATTTTAAATCACACAATAGACTGTCACAAATGGGATCACATTTTCCTCCAGGGACCCTGCTCTAATTGTTGGCTGACTCTTGATTAAGGACCATGCATCCCATAAATTAATCAGAGTAGTGGTCTATCAGAAAAGCAGCTATTCATTTTTTAAAACGTCCTTATTTTATAGAGTACAACCACCATTCAAATCCAGTACATGGGCAACATGTGTTGTACACACAGAGTATATCTGAGGTGGCTAAACTACTAAATGAAGATGTGATACATAAAAATACACCCCCACTGTGTTATAAATGTAATCTGAAGCTAAATAATGCCAGCTATGACAATTACCTCAAAAGATTGTTCTGGAAATTAAGCTAGGATGAAGTGTGTGAAAGAGCTTGTTGAAAATAACAGTTATAACCACTCCAGTTTAAGTGTCAACTATCTGCTGATCTCTGGGCCTGGACGCCGAACAGACCTCATCGCATTTCCTTCTCCCATTAATCCTTTGACAAGGAATTAACTCACCCCTCGTTCAGGCCACACTGCTGGGAGGAGGTGACATCAGGGCTGAACCCAGCATGGCCTCACCCAGATTTCCTGCCCATAAACCTTGCTATGTTCAAGAGACATACAGCCAGATGATATTGTTATCAGATAAGGTCCTCTGAGAATTTAGAAAGTTACAGGATTATCTGGGAGACCCAAATAGCTTTAACAAATTGCTTAAGGAAGTATGAGCTGACAGTTTCTTTTTCACGTATGAAAACTTCCGACACCACTAGGGACATTTCATCTTTCTGTTGGCCTTGTAGTTGTTATGATAGGAAAACATTTTTGTGTTGGATGATAAAAAGGTCATTATTTAAAGTAAGACTTCTAATTTCAACTCTTTCTATCTTTATATCTCTAGGATATATTAAGTGGAAAAAAACCCAAGCTCCCAGAGCAGATAAAATGCTAAACTATATATAATGCTGGGGCTCAGAGCAGGCTGCCCTCAAATATGCCAGAGTGGCATATTGATTATTTTGAGTTAAAGTTACTTAAGAAACATCCAGTGCAAGAAAAACCACTCTGACCATACCCCGCCCCCCTTTCTTCCTGAAATTGGGAAATAAATCTCCCATGTGGAGGTGTCCTCCCTTTTCCAGGAGGATAGAAAGCATCCTATCACCAGAGTTCGGGAATTCAAGGATAAGAGAGCTTATATACAAATTTTGTTGCTTCTTGGCTAATTTGCTACCCCAAGCCGAAGACCCTTTGTTTTGTTAAATCTTCACCAATAATTGTTTTGTTTTGTTTAAAAATGATACATAAACAGCCTGCTTTGCTCATTTCAGAGGTCCTATTTCTATGAGATCTCTGTACACACAAATTAAATTCGGTTTTTTTTTCCTGTAACTTACCTTGTATCAATTTAATTATTAAGCCAGTAAAAGAACCAAGTGGGCTGGAGGGAAATTGTACCCCTCCGCAACGATAAGAAAGAGGGGAAACACACAAACACAGAGTCCTATTTGCTTAATTTTTTATGTAGTAAGATAAAGCAAAAACTAACAAAAATGGTTACTTATGGGGAGAAGGGACAGGTTGGAGGAGCAGGAACGGAAGCCAGATACTCTGAATTTACCTTGGTTTGTTGATTTGACTATGGACTTATATAAACGTTTTATCTAATTACCAAATAAAATTACGGTGGGTCCTAATCCAGTATGGCTGGTGTCCTTATAAAGAGGGAACATTTGAAGTCAGACGTGCACACGGACGGATGCAGGGTGAAGATGAAAGCAGAGATTGGGTGGGTGGTGGTGCTTCTACCACCAAGGAAGGCCAAAGAGTGCCACAGACCACGGGAAGCTGGAACCGCTACTCCCTCCCAGCCCTCGGAACAGACCAACCCTGCCACGCCTTGATCTTGGACTTCCAGCCTCCAGAACTGTGAGACGTTAACTTTCTGTTGTTTAAACCACCCACTTTGTGGTCCTTTCTGTTACGGCAGCCCCAGCAAACTAAAATAGAAACCTATCGACTAAAAGACACTCCAGAGGCAGGTTGACAAAAAGTTCTGCGTGATTCTTGTTTGGATCCTGATTCAGACCAACCAACTCTATAAAAATACTCAGTTGGATATTCGATGATATTAAGAAATCATAGGGTCTCAGGCTTCCCTGGTGGCACAGTGGTTAAAGAATCTGCCTACCAATGCAGGGGACACGAGTTTGATCCCTGGATGGGAGCACACGGTCCTGGAAGATCCCACATGCTGCGGAGCAACTAAGCCCATGCGCCACAACTACTGAGCCTGCGCTCTAGAGCCTGAGAGCCACAACTACTGAAGCCCGTGCGCCACAACTAGTGAAGCCTGTGCGCCTAGAGCCTGTGCTCTGCAACAAGAGAAGCCACCACAATGAGGAGCCTGACCACCGCCATGAAGAGTAGCCCCCGCTCACCGCAACTAGAGAAAGCCTGCGCATAGCAACGAAGACCCAACGCAGACAAAAATATGTAAATAAATAAATTTAAAAAAAATCATAGGGTCTCTCATAGGGTCTCTTAGGGATAATAATGGAATTTTGGATATGTTTGAAAAGATTCATAATTTAAAGACATGTATTGGAGTACCTTTGTATAAATTGATAAAATGCCTGGGATTTGCATCCAAGTAAGCCCTCAGGGACAAGAAAAATCAGTGAGTTTAGGTGTAGATAGAATAAGATAGCCAGCAGGTGATCATTCTGGAAGGTGGATTATAGGGTCAGGCGGTAATATGCTGGTAAACTGGCTGGGGAAAAGGGAAGCCCTAATTTGAAGCATTTGCCAATGTCTATGGTGTTCCTACCATGGCCTGTTTCAAGCTACCAAGGGTTTAACAGGCAGCTTGCAAAATTCCTAAATAGTTAATATTCAGGTCTTGGGAGCTGGTAGTAGGAACTGGCTCCAGCACGCCACTGTTCCATTTTTTCTATTTTTATAAATAAAATAGTCCATAATTTTTTTAAAAAATAGGAGCACAACCTGGATAACATTTCTACTCTTCATTTTATCCTGGAGTTTGGTGTTAGAAAAGAGAACTTGGCCTTGGAAGTCCCAGCTGAGTCTCAGTTCTACAATTTACTAGCTGTGTGACCTTAGATAGGTCACTTAATTTTCCTGAGCCTGGTTCCTCAGAGAAGAATACGATCTCATAAAATTGTTGTGAGGATTACTTGAAGTAACATAAATGGCTTTAAAAATGTCAAATATTGTTATCATGGTAATTATCGTTGTTGACTGTCAGGCCGGAGACTCAAAGGAAGTAAATGCGATTAAGACCTGACAGTAGACAGCTATTAGCATTTTCTATAATCCTTTGAAAACCATTAAACCGTTACTGAGTCATTAGCAAGAACTTTTTAAGGGGATCTTTTGTGAAATCGCTAATAGGGCGTTGGCAGCATGGCAAGGACATTCAAGGGACCGTGAGGCCCGTGACAGTGGCAGCAGGAATGCTGTCCACTAGGAAGTCTTGATAAATGGAGTGTGAAAGACCTAAAGGTGGAGGCAGCCTGGGCTGAAAAATACTCTCCAGGACTGTGGAGTTGGGTGGGAAAAGAGAGGAGTTTAAAGGGTGAATCCTTCATACAATGCAGAGGACCACACACACATTCCAGTGCACGTGGGTCCCAAAGAAGTCGCACAGGAGTTGAGTGGAGGCTGGAGGGACAGCAAGGGACGTGGAGGTGGGGACAGGAAGCCACCCCTTTGCCTGCGTGCTCATTGTCTTCATGTGAAAGTCCCTTTCCCTCTTTTGCTCGGCTTGGAAATCCATCTCCTTCTCTGATGAGACTCCCACTCCCCGGCCCTCCAGATGGCTCTGACTAACCCTTCTCATAAGCAAGGGTCTGCTCACCCGATGGTGAGGGCAGAGGACGTGGACACGGAGTGACAAAACTGGGAAAGGTTCGGAAGTGACATTCTTCCCATAAGGGCCCCTAACCCCAGGAAATGCCATTTTCCTCTATGAATAAAAACACGACTCCCAGATCTCCACAGCGGATGCTGGATGGAGAACTTTCTAGGGTGGAGGGGTCACGAGACCCCGAGACCATCTCTGCAGAGAACAATGGGCTGGAAGGGAGCTCTGCAGATGGCCCCAGCTGCCACCATCGTGCTGACCTCAGGAGGCGTCGCTTGCCCTCTAACCCTCTGGGGCATGTGGGGCGGGATGTGGATGAGTAAATCAGCCCTCAGCCTTCCCTGGCACTGCAACCGTCCCCTCATTTTAATAAGTGGTTCCTCAAAGCCCCCAGGACAAACATAAACAACAACAAAACCCCGTAGATAGAACAAGTGGGCACTGCTGTTTTGGGGCCAAGGCCCCGTTGCCACCCTCTTAAAATGCGATTTTTGTGGAAGGCTGGCTAAGGGCCACCCAGAGGCTGCGGATCCCTTAGAAAATGAGGTTCTGTTCATTCATTCCTTCGTTCAGATGAAAACTTGGTACGTACCTCCGTGTGTGTACTCCGACACAGACACTGGGGATGCTGAGATAAAAAGAACATGGGTCCAAGTTCCGGGAGGCAACGTAGCAGTGTTTAAACTTGGGGGCTCTAGGACCAGGCTGCTGTGTGACCTTGGCCATGTAACTTGACATTTCTGTGCGTCGGTTTTCTTATTGATGAAATGAGGGATTTAATAGAATCTCTCTCCCAGAGATGTTGTGAGAAACAAATGAAGAAATAAAATGAAAAAACATTTAGAACAGTTTCAGTCACCTAACATGCACTCAGTAAATGCTTATGCTATGATGATGATTATAATGATTGATAATGATGATTCTTCCAGGTTTCTGGGTATCAGAGTAAATTAAAAAAAAAAAAAAACAGAAAAAACCTCCATGCAAGTGGTTCTTTCAAAACTCCACACATACTGAGCTTCCTTGGTGGCGCAGTGGTTAAGAATCTGCCTGCCAAGGCAGAGAACACGGGTTCAAGCCCTGGCCCGGGAAGATCCCACATTGCCTGGAGCAGCTAAGCCCGTGAGCCACAACTACTGAGCCCACGTGCCACAACTACTGAAGCCCGGGTGCTCAGAGCCTGTGCTCTGCAACAAGAGAAGCCACCGCAATGAGAAGCCCGAGCACCCCAACCAAGAGTAGCCCGCACTCACCGCAACTAGAGAAAGCCCGCGTGCAGCAAGGAAGACCCAACGCAGCCAAAAATAAATAAAATAAATAAATTTTTAAAAAAATCCACATACAGCCCCATTGCAGGTCCTGGCATATGACCCCAGAAGTGACATGAGGAGCTACCTTCTCTGCAGCTGAGAGATAACCCGGTTTCAGGTTGGGCGCTTTCCATTCAAATAGCTCAATTTCCCAGCCAGCACTCATCCCCTCCCCCATTACACTTCCACCGACACACAGAGCGGCCGCCATGAGACACCGCTGACCGTGCTGCTCGATCAATTTCTCTTCAGGCTCAGCACGTCCAGGGGACTCCAGCTTATCTCTCAGCTCAGCACAGAACACACGCGTGTCCTCACTCATCCAGCGGCTGTGCCCTTGTCCTGCTTGCCTGACAATGAGACAGAGCAGCTCAGCCTGTCTTATTTTCTGTTTCGTAACACCAACAATTTTCTATGCATTCTAGCTCCGAAAATCCCCAAAGCTCCTACCCGTGAGGATTTCAGTTGACAAGGGGAGAAATCACACGCTGTCATCGTGCACCAGTCCAGCCTCCGTAACTGACGTGTGTACCAAGTTTCCACGAAGAGAACCCCACCGGCTGGGGGAGGTGCAGAAGTGCCTCTGAGTTGGGAGACTTTGGATTTTACCAGGTGAATGGGTCCAGGGCAGCGTGAAGGACTGGGCCTGTTCAATACGGAAATTAGACATATTGTCCCTTTAACATCTCCTCCTCCCTTTGTGTCCCCTGATTTAATAGAGGATTTTACCTGTTTAAATCACCTCCTCATCACCTCCCACCCTAGGGTTTCGGGGATGGCTGGACATATGACCCCCAGTGCTGGACAGATGAGATGGACAGCACTTTATCAGTCACATGTACTCACAGCCTGGGGCAGGGGACACTGAACAGCAGGCAGGGCCACATGGGGGCTGCACCTGGGAATGCAGTGAATAACCAGGGACTGTGGGGACACACCTTGTAGTAGCAAGAGTGCGGGGTGCCCCGTGCTTCCCTGGGAGAATGTGATTGGCTTTTCTGAATAATTCCACAGGCTGGCAGGGAACTCAAAGAAATGCATATATTCCCCTTGAAAACGAGGGTTGTGGGCTTGGGGAACTGAGCTTCAGGAGTGGAGTGGGGAGGGGAACTTACACTGAGACTATTCCAGATCCTCCTAATTTTACCAGATGTCCGGGCAGCACATAATAGTTTTAGGCCTTACATCTGTTAAAAACAAGACAACAGAGCCCAAGTGGAGTCACTTATACTAAGTTCGCTGTCCTCAAACTGAAACTTAATTACTGTTTCATCTCTTCCAGAAATCGAATCTTTTGTTTTTAAACTTTAAAAATTAATTAATTAATTAATTAATGTTGAGGGGGCTGTGCTGGGTCTTCGTTGCTGCATGCGGGCTTTCTCCGGTTGCGGCGAGCGGGGGCTACTCTTCGTTGCGGTGCGCGGGCTTCTCTTGTTGCGGAGCACAGGCTCTAGGTGCGCGGGCTTCTGTAGTTGTGGCACGTGGGCTTCAGTAGTTGCGGCTCGCGGACTCTAGAGCGCAGGCTCAGTAGTTGTGGTGCACGGGCTTTGTTGCTCCGCAGCATGTGGGATCTTCCCGGGCCAGGGCTTAAACTCGTGTCCCCTGCATCGGCAGGCGGATTCTTAACTACTGCGCCACCAGGGAAGTCCCCAGAAATCAAATCTTAAACCAGGCAATCAGGAATCCCCCCGGCTCAGCACTAGTTAGGTCATCTGCATGACAGACCCCTGCCATCCTCTAAAGGAAAGTACCTTGCAGTGACCAACCCACTTTGTTGCCTGGTATAAGTTCCTTTTTCCTGCCCCTTTCTGCCTATAAAAATCCTTCATTTTGTACAGCTCTTCGGAGCTCCTTTCCATCTGCTAGATTGGATGCTGCCCGATTCATGAGTCATTGAAAAAAGCCAGTGTGATCTTTCACATTTACTCAGTTGAATATTGTTTTTTAACACCACACACAGTCATCCACTTGTTTGCACAAACCAGAGAGTGGGTCTCCTCCTTGACCCTTCCCTTTCTCACCACCCATACCCAACCAGCCATTAAATACTGTTGCCTCTATCTTTTTAGTACATGAAATGCACTCACTTCTCACTATCCCTGCAATCACCACCCTAGTTCTAGTCACTTCATCTCTCACATGATTTTGCATAATTATCTTTATAGTTTCTTCTAGGACTTCTGCAATCTCTTCTTGCTTCTAGATCTCATATTCATGTGGTAATGATTCTTATCTAGAGTGCAAGAAATAGATCTAATTTGATTTGAGGTCTCTCCACTACAGCTGCTGGCCCCTGTGGATTTCTTCCTCATTGGAGGACCCAGGGTGGTGAGCACGGCCGTGCTGGGGCCCACCCCACTCGCCATCTTGGTCTGGCGCTGTCCTGCAGGGCACAAGATGTACAACTGTCTGCAGCTTCTAGTCTTATCTCCAATCCCGTTTCCCCTCTCTAGAGAGCTTTGGAAGAAGAAAATACGACAATATCACTGCCTATTTGCTTCAGGAAAATCCCATCTCATTGCCTCTGGCTTGAGGTTCTTCATAAGCCAGCCCCTTCCTTCCTACTCTGCCTGCCCTTCTCTCTCCTCTTGCACCTTTTACCTGACTCAACCACCATAAACTAGTTCCTAGACATGCACCTCCCACCTTCGGCCTTTGCGCGTGCCGGCGCCTCCTCGCTGAGCTGCTCTTCTCACACAGACTCACCCTCCAAGTCTCTGGGGAGACCTCACTTCTTCCACAAGCTTTCCTGGCCTTGGCCAAGCTTGGTTGAGCACCTCCAAAGCGCGCTTCGGTGAATCCTGCAGGAGCGCTTCCATGCTTTAGCATTTGCTCCTCTCCCTACAAGCCTGTGAGATCTTCCAGGACTGGGTCTGCACAACACGGGGGCAGCACCCAGTCAATGTCTGTCAACTGAGTAAGGGGCACCACGCTCAGAGCAAGAGTGTTAGCGCTGTCAGCAACCGAGGGTTTATCACGTGCCACCTTTTGTCTTTCCTTCAGACAACTCTGTGAGCTGACTGCTATTATCATCCTCATTTTACAGAGGATGGTAAAATGATGGGTCCAAGGTCTCACGGCCAATAAATAGATCCAGGGCATCCTGATCGCAGACACTTGCTCTCGACTACCGCTCCATGTTGACTCTATGCAAACGCAGGGCTTAATTTTAAAAGGGTGGGGAGGTAAAAGTGACAAGCCATTCGGTGTCTTTCCTGCGTAGGGTGTATGCCGGAAGGGAGGGGCTGGGCCAGGAAAGGTGGCCTGAACTGTGATTGGCTGGATGGAAACAATGGATGCTAGCGGGGGGAAGCTAACAAGCGCTCACACGTGTGCCTTGGAAAGATAGGCGCAGAGAGTGGGGCAGTCCAGGGCTGCCTCCGGAGGGACGGCAGGATGAAGCTGTTACGGAGAAAGTTCCCCTTGAGGTGGATCTGGTATCAGAAGGGTCTGAAACACAGATTCTGGAAGTTTCTAGGGCAGACTTTAGGGTTTACACCTTGGCTAGCTTCAGGCTTTAATTGTAAGTTTTGAAGCACAGCCCCAAGAGAGAAGCTGTTTCCTTGAAGCCCATGTGTTAAGAAACACAGATGTAATACTGATGCCCGAAACCACTTAGGGGTGATTCTCTGCAGGTTTCCCCAGCGATTTATTGGACAGGTCTGGAGATTTGCAAAATGGTTTTCATTCAATTCATATTTTGGTTCTTAATCCCCCTTTCTGCCAAATTCTTCACATTTCAGTTTGGTGTTTCAGAACATATTTAAATAAATCATGAGAGCTTAATGGAAAAATCAAAATCAAATTAAATAAATGGGTTAACTGTTCAGCTGCTAGGTTTTACTTCAGCCATTACAGGGTCAGGGAAAACCACAGAGCAATTTAGAACTAACCCGTCTGCTTAGGGAGAGACCTCTATATCAACCATTCCCTCCTGGGCATACTTAACCCGTCTCAAATGACACATGGAGAAAACATCTGCTCTTTGACAAATACCCACAAAGAACAATTCAAACTGCAAACCCAAGTCAATAGCAAACGTACATCCTGCTGCATTTTAAATAGATAGAGGAGCTCCAGTAGAATTCATTGCAAATCATTAAAGTTTATTTACCAAGCTTAATGCTTAGAGGGAGTTAAATTCCTTAAAATGGAGAGAATTAAAAGAGAAGAGAATCTGAGGGTGAAGGAATGTGTTTCCCTGAACTCATCCTTCTCTTTGGGGTCTCAAAGGTTCTCAAACATTTTTAGGACTCTTTATTTCTCTTCCACCCCACCCGCTGCTTTACTAGCTATGCTGCGATTCCATCTCATATTACTGTTGCTGGACAAGGTTCTTGAAGAGGTAATTTCCGCTCATTTTGTAAGGCTGTTTTCTTGCCCTTGTTTCACCTCCCATCTTCCCTCCCTTTACTTGGAGATGCTGAAGAGTTGTCTTAATTGCTGGTGTATTAGATTTTTCTGCAGTAACAACCCCAAATTTTAATGGCTTATGAAAGCAAATATTGATTTCTCCGTCACGGGACTTTAGGTCAGCTGAGGCTCAGCTGTGTCTTGCCTGAACTTGCTGGACTCCACTGAACCTAGCTAGGCTTGGTTTCAAGCTTCAGGTCAGGTTCAAGTCTGCTCCCTGTTTCTTTCATTTGGAGACCCAAGCTGGAGGAGTCATGGCCACCTGGGGCATCATTTTCTCATGGAGGATGGCAGGAATGCAAGACAGGATGCGAAAAGACACAGTGCCTCTTAGAGCCTCTTCTTAGTACTGGCGTGCCACCGTGTACGCTGCATCCCACTGGTCAAAGCGTGTCATACAGCCAAGCCCAAAGTCAAGGAGATGGGAAGGCACATCCCATAGCGGGGTGTGGGCAAGGAGCATGAATACCGACTGAAGAATAATACAATCTACTCTAGGTGGGAGGGTGTGCAGTGCAGGGTTCTCTCAACTGTTTTTTCTTGAGAAAAACCAAATAGCTCTTCAACTTTTATGATGCTATTATGCTCTGCCCTTACTCTCAGTGCTCAAGGTTAGTGCATCCACTTCTCTGGGGAAAGAAGGCCGACTGAAATATAACTAGTCAATAGAAGTCATGGAAGCACTTGGAATTTATTGTGTGACTACACATGCACAGGCCCTTTATGTGTAATTCATATAGGGAATGCTCTTTTCGGGCTTTGCAAACAATACAACTTTTTACGAGTGTACTTAATTTCGACTTCAGTCTCTGTTTAGTGCTCCCATTCCAAAGAGCTGCAGAAACTTAGTCATTTTGGGGTTGGGGCTGGTGGAGTGAGGCGCGGGGCTATGGTGCCTTCGTTCACACCTGGTCTCTGGACAGGGATGTATGTGGCACTGTCTCTCCCACCTCATTTTGAGGAGGCCCCTCGGGTCTGGCTCCCCCTCAGCCAGACCTCTGCCTTTCTCCAGAGTTCAGAAAATATCAAGCTGTAATTTCTTCCTTGATATGCCCCCCTACTAATTTCTGCTCTACTGCTTCCCATCATGCTGGGCTCAAGGGACTTTGAGGTCTTCTGGACTTTGAAGGTTTTACATGTGTTCTCGGATCTTTAAAGCTAGCTGGCTTTCTAGCCATCATCTTCCCTCTCTGGGGTTAGCTCCAGATGGGCTGGGGAGGGGCAAGAAGCAGGGCTGTTTCTGGAACCACACGGTTCAACGACCAACCCTCTTGATGTCTATCAGTTTCTCTCTTCTCTCAACCAATGGGATTTTATCTCAGTTCAGCTGGGCTGACCTGGCTGCAGAGAATCTTCCCCAATGCATTGTTTAGGGCATAATTTTACACTCTGAGACCTTCACCTTCATCACAGGTAGAGAAGTTGATGTTGAAGCAGCTGAAGTCACCACTGCCCAAGGTTGACTAAGTTTGGAAGCAGGGGAAGGGGAACTTGTTGAATTTTAAAGCTAACCTGGCTCTACAGACAAAGAAATGTTTTTGAGTAAGAAAAGGGCAAAGTGGGGACTTTTTGGCATCTCGACTCTAGTATGAAGATTGCAAGGACTTGTGTAGGACCAAGTCAAAGAGCATTTCTATCTCAGGACCTCCCGTCAGGTGCTGGGAGAAGGTCTTGGATGTTGGGGCAGAGCGGAGATGGAGCATTTTCAGATCTTATCTCTAAGACTAAAGAACACAGTCCAGATGGAGAGAGTCTGAGGCAAAGTTTCACCCTTCCTAGAACTGGATCCACAAGGGTCCAAGGGAATGGTGGCTCACACTGGACTCAATGATTGGGTTTGGGGTTTGGAAAACAGGCTTTAGTTTATGTGACAGGAAAACTGTGCTTACATGTGGCAAGGTTCCTCTTTTGGGAAGGACCTGGTAAATGGAGGCTGTCGTTCTGTCTTCTCTGATTTCTGCCGCAAGCAGTATTGCTTCCATTTTGAGAGATTTTACTCCATGGCTAAGCGCTAGGAAATAAACTTTTGTGATTTAATTAAAGCCACGTTCTCGCTTCCCCCACCCGCCCCACAACACTGTCTACACAAATGGTTGATTTGGGCAGACATCACATTCTCTTTATTCTCTGTTAAAACCACATCCTTTTCTTCTCTCTCACTCTTGGTTTCTCTCTCACTTGTCATGCGTCGTGGTGGTGTGCCCAGATATTATTCTTGCAAGATAGTATCACCAAGGAACAGGGAATAGGAAATCAGACCTTCTTTTTTGTGTAACTGTTCACCTTTTTCGACCTCCACACATTTGGAAAGAAGTTGGAAGTTAGAACACTCTCTGAAGTATGACTGTTCACCTGTTACTTAGCTTCCCTAAACCTCATGAAATAATGATAGGAATATTGACTGGGGAATAGAAAGTGAGGGGAGGTCCAAGCTGCATATACGGCATATCCCATTTGTGTGAAAATATATACATAGAAAACTTGCTGGAAGCAAACATACCAGCGTGTTGATGGCGGCTGCCCCTGGGTGGTGAGATTATGGACAAATCTGAATTTCTTCTTTATGTTATTCAGCTTGACTGCTCTTCTTTTTCACTAAACTTGCTTCCAAATGACTTTTTCTGTTTCCAAAATTACATTCATTCTCAAAGACAGAGATTTGCTTTTAACAATATTTTAAAAATGTACAGCAGGCCTTGAAGGAAATTACAAAAAAAGATTTTTCAGCACAGTTTTGAGCCCTGGCAGTTCTTGGCATAATTGGGTGAGGAGACTGATTTGAAGGAAGAGCATTCATTTTGTTATGTAATTTCTGGCAGCATCAGACATGATGCTTTGATAATTGTGTCCATAAATTGAAAGAAAAGATAGCTTTTTCTACTGTTCAATTTTTTTTTAACTCCAGATCAATGTACCATGTGAATGTAGTAATTCAACCAGTCATCTGGAAAATTCCCGTATATGAAAAGTAAATATGCACCTTAAAAACCCCAGTTCACTGAGTTCTTTAATATAAAGCAAGTCTTTCTGCTAATATAAATAAAAAGAGGAACTACGCCGTGTTTGAAACTAAATTGTGAAAAAAAATGTGATTCTGAAGAATTGTCTCTGCTCTCATGAAAATCAAAGATTACTGGCTCTCATACATAAAAGTATGTTTTATTAAGAAAAATGAGACATTTAGAACTGTAACATTGGAGTGAATATGAACTTTTCACAGGTTTTACTTTGTAGATATTTTAACTAGGTAACTTGTCTGGCTCACTTGTATTTTTATTAACATATTTTGTATGGGAAAGGGAAATTTTTACTTTCAATATCTTGTGGAACTGATAATCGAATATTATCTTTATCAGAAGAAGACAAAACATGAAATTGAATGTTAATAACTCAAAAATATTTATCTGACAAAAACTCAATCACATTTGCCTTCCCAATGAACATTTCATAAATATTTGAAGGCCTCTTGTGGCCACTGTGTGCAAAGCCTTCTGCCGGACCCTGTATATGCAATAACAGTGTGCTTCTAAGTAAATATTGGAAGCCCTGTTCTGATAAGAATGGGGGATAGTGGTACAGAATATGTGTAATTAAGAGTTTTATTGCCTATACTATATTCATATGGTCCCTGTTCTCAACGACTTCATGGTCTTATTGATAAGGTTTCAAATATGCAATTTTTAAATAATACATCAGGCTGAGTTCTAGGAAGTGTTATACTGAATATGAACAGGGGCCAAAATATAGGACACAAAGAAGAAGGGTTCGGAGTAGTCAAGTTGTAGAGGGTCTGAAATAGCCAGGGAAGTTTCCATGAAAAAGGTGGTCTTGAAAGTTATAGCATGCAAGGATCAGGTAGTAATCTGGCTATAGTTTGGATTAGACCTTACAATTTAGATACGGTTGTATAACAAATAACCCCCCAAATCTCACTGACTTGCATCACAGACATTTATTTTTCTTGCTCACAGATCTACAGGGCAGCTGAGATTCAGCTGGTCTTGGTTGGACTCAGCTGGGCATGACTCCACTTTGGGCCCTTCCTTTGTCTCTTCCTGGGACAGGCACCTCCTGGGGCGTGGTCCTCTCATGATTATGGCAGAAACGCAAG
The DNA here is from genome assembly GCF_937001465.1 of Orcinus orca. Lineage (NCBI taxonomy): Eukaryota > Metazoa > Chordata > Mammalia > Artiodactyla > Delphinidae > Orcinus > Orcinus orca. The sequence continues at coordinate 95,319,783 of NC_064568.1, read as the reverse complement.
AGGCCAACTCAAGTCAGGCAAGCACATTTAAAGCCTCTGCTGCATTATTTTCCTTAACATTCTGTTGTCCAAAGCAAGTCATGTGACCAAGCCAAATATCAATGGGGTGAGGAAATACTCTGCATTGATTCTTATGAGAGAGACTGCAAGGCACATGGCAAAGGTCATGGATATAGAATCCTATATAACAGGAAAGAGCAAAGAATGGGAAACCATAATTCAATCTGCCACAGTCACATACTTGAAAAAAGCAGTGGAAAAATTGCAAACAGCACAGATAAGACCCCCCAGTGAAGAACACAGGTATAGATCATTGTGCTTAGTTGACTTGAAATGAAATGACTGATAGACACATTATCTTTAAGATTTTGGAGGTTTGTAAAAAGACTAATGCTGACTAGTTCGTCTTCCTGGATAAAAAAAATAATAGACCAAAGGTAAATAAGAACTTGAGTTGGAAGAAAATTTTCTCTATTTGATAGCTAAAATGCTGGCTGAAATTATTGGAACAAGTGGAGTATTCATTTCTGGCTCTTCAGGGAGAGAGCTGTGTCTCGTCTCACAGAGGTGCCCGAATAAGGTGAACCCTTCAAGCCTTTTTCGGTTCTACGTTCCTGTGATGTCAGCGTTACTTCCCCTCCCAAAACCCCCAGCGGTGGCCGAGTGTCAAATGCCGCATGACAAGACCCATGACGGTCTTTGCGAGTTCTTCTTTTGGTTTCTCTGGCAGGAAGTGATGGGTGAGGAGTGAAAGCCTGGAGGTCTGCTTTGGGGTCATGGTCCTGGGATGGCTAATTGATGCCAAGATACCACCCCAGGGAGCCTTGTGGCCAACCCCTGGCAGCATCCCTGTGCTGAAGGGCGCTGTGTGGGCAACAACAGATGCCTGATTTGTGTGGACAGGGCTTCAAACAAAAACCAGGGTCTACTTTCAAAGTTTTCATAGAGATCTTAGGCTCCTCAGAAGTAATCTAGGTGGAACTAAATGTTATTGAACCTCAGTACACAGCGGGAATGGTACCAGCGACCTCCCAGGGCTGCAGTGCAGATTAAATGAAAACTACATGTAAAGATCCCAGCACCGTGTCCAGCACATACTAAGTATTAAATAATTGGTAGCTTTTTAAAAATACCACACCAAAAGCATCCCATTATTTGGAAACAATCAGATGAGATTTTTTTCTTAGTAAAATTCAGTTTGGTGCTACTTAGGCACAGCTGATCTCAGGCAGAATCTCGGACCAGTGGCAGGTCTGAGGCACTGGTAAAAAATTTCTGAGAGGCTCCCAGCAAGGGGAGTCTGGTTAAGAAACTCTTACAAAGAAATGTTTATTGAAAGGCAACATTATCTGGCCTTAGGCCCCGCTGCAGAGGTGTAGAGGTAATTTGCACAGGCCTCCCTGACCCGCATTGGTTTCCAACTGGCAGACACGCACTTGACCGACTGGCCTGTAATTTGCTCCAGGGTGAAGGCAGTGTCTTACCCACCGTTGTGGGCTCCCTCGTGTTAAGCATAATGGACTGTAAACTCTAGGTACTCAGTAAATGAATGTCTACTGAATGATTGAATATATCCAGAATCACCCTATATCCTCAGTACATCCACATCAGCTCAGGGCTTCACTGATTTTCAAATCACGGGCTAAAAATGAACAAAGTTTATGATTATACCTTAGGGTACAGGAGGCATTCTATCTTCTAAGACCTTCACATCAGCTGAGTTTGAGAACCTGGACCCTGTGTTGAATTAGCTCCATAATGAACCACACTGGCTGCCCCTGCGCCAGGGGCCTCTGGTTGACATTTGAGTAAGCTTTGACAGACCCCTCCCCACATTTACTGAGAACTTTTATTTCCTCTGCCAAAGCATAAAACTAGATTCAGGGGAACTTCCCCAGAAGAGGCCAAACCTGCCTCTCATGGGTTCCACATGAGAACCCACGAAAATGTCACCAGCCTTTGTAAAGTTCCGCCTGGTTTCCTGTTCCCCAGCCAACTGTACCTGTTCACACCACCAGGAGACCAGGCCCTGCTCTGGACTTAGGCCATCAGCATCACTACTTCCTCTGCAGGTACCCAGAGGCTGGACTTCTTTTTTTTTTTTTTTTTTGCGGTACACGGGCCTCTCACTGTTGTGGCCTCTCCTGTTGCAGAGCACAGGCTCGGGACGCGCAGGCTCAGTGGCCATGGCTCACGGGCCCAGCCGCTCCGCGGCATGTGGGATCCTCCTGGACCGGGGCACGAACCCGTGTCCCCTGCATCGGCAGGCGGACTCTCAATCACTGCGCCACCAGGGAAGCCCGAGGCTGGACTTCTTGCCTCTGAACTTGCTTGTCTCTGTCCTTGACCCTGTTCCTACACCGACACCCCCAAGCTCACCACTAGTCCACATGCCAATCCCCTTATCTGGGAGGATATCCTAGATTTTGTATCTCAGCCAACAGAACTTGAACTCGAGTCCTAATTCCCTTCCCTCTCTTTCATCTATGAACCTTATGGTAGCCATTTGCATTTACAATTGTGCTTGTGGACTCAGACCCCTGCCAGCGCCAAGCAGATCACATCAGGAGTGGAGCTGGTGGGCGGCGTGGGAAGTGGGTGAGAGCGACGCGGGCTTCTCTGCTAATCCTTTTCTTCCTGGCTTTGGAGGACATACGGTGCAGAGCAGTAGATCTCGGCCACGAGACAAATAGTGTGAGATGCTGAGTGGCCACTGGCACCCACCCCCAGTTCAGCTTCAACGGGAGGTGGAGTGGGTGATGGGGAACCGTAGGGCAGATTAGCCTCTCATGACTGGACAAAGGGGCACGTACATCACAGTTCTGGTCAGTGTGCCCAAGAGAACACTGGCTCCTTTATTTTCAAGAGAAAGCACAAATCTGGATTTTTATATGAAATATCCCAATTTTCAACACCGCTGGCTTATGTTTAAAACTCTGGCTGACTAACACCACCTGTGGGCTGCTGGTGGGAGGACCGGCTCACCCAGGCCCCTCACGAGAGGCAGCTCCTTGATTCCTTGGGGCGACATTCTTGTCCGCCCTTCCCGTGCAGAAGGCCCACGGGTGAGTGGAAGAGCCAGGGTCTGAACCCTCATCTTTCAACGGCAAGTCCACGGTGAGTGGTTTCCCAGCTGCTGAGTGTCTTCCACACGCAACCCGACGTGCTGTGCCTGGGACACAGAGCCCGCATCCAGCCCTCATCAACACTGCGTCCGCCAGGTCCCAGAGGTCTGTCTGGGCTGACGGGTCTTAGCGCTCTGCCGCGAAGCTCCTCCCAGCACAGCGGGAGCCTTGGGGCCTCCACGGTGGCCCTGGAGCATCTCCTGTGTCCCCGCAGGGGTGGGGTGGGCCTGCCTGGGCGGTCAGAGGCAGCTTGGGGCAACTTAGGCCATGGGAGCGGGATGCCCAGCTCTCCTCCTCCAGCGTCCCTGCTACCTTGGACGTACTCTTCTGTCCTCTTTCTCCCTCAGGTGAGCCTGGGGGGAAGGCCACTACCACACTGATTCTAGCCTGAACTTGGACCCAGACGGTCTGAGTGTTAGCGCTGCCGCTGCTCTCATCTCCCAGCGTGATCTTGGACTCCGTCTTCACCTCATCAGGCCTTAGAGTCCACATCTGCAAAATGAGAGGCTTCTACTAGGGTATCTGTAGAGACCCTGAAGGCATGTGACAGAAAACCCACCTCAAGCCGGCAAAGGCAAAGACTTGAAATGATTGTTGATGTCCTTGAGTAAAAATAGTAGGGTTTTGAACACCATTTCTGTAACTTGGTCTCTTAGGTCTCTCAGCTCTGCTCTCCTCCGTTTTGGCTTCCTTTCAAGGTGGCTGCGGGTCACTCCAGGTCTTCAACTTCCTGGACTCAAGTGCAGTGAAAAAGAGGAAGGTGACCTCTCTCTAAACAGCAGCAACTGAAGGCTTGTGGCGGGTCACTGTCTCAGTTTGCGTTGGGTGCCCAACCCTGGGCCAGTCCCTATGGCCAGAGAAATACAATATGCAGAACTGTGGCGCATACCCACCCCCCTGAAACACCCATGGGCTGGGCAGTCTGGGAGGAAGTCAGGGTATGGCCGGAGGGGCAAAGGGGTCCTGGGTATTCAACTTCATTATTGATTTCATTTTATTTTTTGATATGTAAAACACCGAAATGCTACCGAAAGTCAAAACTATACAGAAAGGAAGGCTCAGAAAAGCATCCCCCCAGGCTATAGTTCACCCCATCCCCCCATGCACCTTGTAGGAAACCAACTACATTACTTTTTGGATTGTTCCTCCTGTGTTTTGTTTTGTAAAGAGAAGCAGATATATACAAATCTTATTATTTCCCTTACGTCTTACATAAAAGATAGCAGATGATATATGCTCTTTTGTACTTAGTCTTTTCACTTCACGGTATCTCCTGGAAATCATTCTATTTCCACTCACAGAGCTCTTCCTCTTATTTTTTAATATCTCATTACCTCGTTGTTTGTGTGTACCATATTTTATTCAACCAATCTCCTGTGCCTGGGCTTTTAGGGCGTTTCCAATATTTTGAAATTATAAGTAATGCTACAATAAATAATCTTGGGTATCTGTATTTTCTTTTTATTGAAGTATAGTTGATTTACAATATATACATATAAATATATGTATATATATATTCTTTTTCAGATTCTTTTCCATTATAGGTTATTATAAGACATTGAATATAGTTCCCTGTTTTATACAGTAGGTTCTGGGTATCTGTATTTTTATATTGCTAGAGGTATATATTTGGAGTAAATTTCCAGAAGAGGAATTGCTGGGTGGAAGGGTAAATGCATGCATAGGTTTGTTAGGTATTGCCAAGTTCCCCTCCATAGAGGTGGTCCCATACCACATTCCCACCAGCAGTGTTCCTGAGTGCCTGTTTCTTTAGTCTCACAAACAGAGGGTATTGTTAAACTTTTGATTTTTTTTTTTTTTGCCAACATCATGGGTAAAAATGTTATTCAATGTGGGTTTAATTTGCATATTTTATTATGAATGAAGTTGATCATATTTTCATATGTTTGAATTTTATATTTCTTTTAATGGATTGTCTGTTCATGTCTTTTGCTCACTTTTCTATTGGATTTTTGGTCTTTCTTAATTTTTAAAATATTAGATATTGTTTCTTCATGATCTATGCTACAAATATTTTTCTGTCAGTTTTCATTTGTGTTTTGACTATGCTAAAGCTTTTTTTGTAGTCAAATTTATCAGTTTCTCCTTTGTAGCATGTAGAGTTTTAGTCATATTAAAAAATATATTTTCCTACCCCTGTTATCTAAAAGTTCATCCATGTTTTCTTTTAGTACTTGTGCAATTTCATTTTGCATCTAGATCTTTGATTCATTTGGCAATTATTCTTATATATCATGCAAGAAATAGAGCTAAATTAATTTTTTTAATGACTAACCAGTTAGCCCCAAATGAGTCAGCCCCAGTGATTTTGGGATATCTCCTTATCATAACCTAGATTTCTTCAAGTATTTGGGCCTGTTTCTTGACTTCTCATTTTATTCCATTGATCTGTCTTTTTAGGTGTTGATACCACACTGTTTGGATTATAGAGGCTTCGTAGTGTGTATTAATACCTTATAGGACCATTCCTCTTTCACAGAAGATTGTTTTCAAAAGACAGGAGTTATTATAGAATATTTGTAGGCTGAGGGAAATGACCAAGTAGAGAGATGAGTCAGGAGAGAGAGGGGAAAATTGTGATGTCCTTGAATGAGCACATGTGGAGAATTCTGGAAGGAGCCAGTGAATACAGATTCAGAAGTCGGTAGACTTGTTGGTGAGAAGAATTCTCTTCTGACTTTGTTTTCCAGTGAAATAAGAACCAAGGTCATCAGCTGAGAGTGGGGAAAGGGGAGAAGAAGGGTAATCACTCAGACAGTGCTGAGGGCCCACTTGAGGTTTGTGGTAATAAATAGAAAGCAAGACCCATCTGCATAGTTATGTGTTTTCCTCTAGCCTCACGCAATGGTTTGAGCTTGGGAGCTGAGTAGGCAAGGAGTTGAGTTTAAACAGAGTTGGGATTTAGCCAAACAAGCATGACAAATGGAAACAGGGATTAAGTAGTGAAGGCAGCATGGATGCAAGTGAGCAGAATGATGGGCTAGGGATACAAGTTGAGTAAGGAGGGGAAATAAGGACAGTGGGTGAGGCGGGTGGATGTGAAGAAGATAGTGATGATGGGTTAAAGATCCTGAAGGGGTTTAAGAAATGTTGGAGTCTTTGGAAGGGGAGGTGATGCTCCTGGGGGTGGATGGATAAAATGGGATAGAAGAAAGATGTCAACAAAGATATAAAAAGACTGAAGGGCCAGAATGTGGGCAGGTTGTCTTTGTGGTTGAGATGGTAGCGACAGAGAAACAGTGAGCCTCATCCTAAAATCTTCATGAGCAAGGGGCAGTGGCTGGGAGGTAGGAGGTGCCTGCAAATGAGAGTGGGGAGCGGGTGGGTTCTCAGTTAATCATTCCTCAAGGACTCACAGAATTTCAGCACAGGAAGTTCAGGTCCCCACCACCCCTAGGAGTCCCCTAATGCTCCTTTTCAGTCTGTTCCCCTGGCAACTTTCCAGGGTTGGATTAAGCTGTGAAGGCTAAATCTAAGAGGCTTTACTAAGAGATTTCTCTTTAAGTTTGTAGAGCCTGGCATTCCTTAAAACTCAAAGACAATTTGAGAGCCACGAGAGATCTTACGGACACTTTTTGCAGGGCTGGCTCGAGTGGCACCATGGGAAAGATCCTGGGATTCCTCTGCAGTGCAGGCCAGGTGAATGGAGAGGCCACTTGTTGTCATGCAGGAACACGAGGGGGTGAGCTTAAACCCTCAAAGGGTCAATTACTCTGGACAGCCCACCCTGGCTACAAAACCAAAGCCATAGCTCTTTCTAAAAGAGCTCCTAAGTGTTGAAAACTATCCTCCTACTTCAAGCATTCTGTTCCATCCAGACTTTCTGAGAATCCCCAAATCTGAAGTTAGATCCTGGAAAATGATGTGTCCCAGCCAGGGGAACTGGACCTGGGTCACCTTCAGAAGACCAAAGCTGTAATGAGCCCTGGTTGACTGGGTGACCCCAGTGTGGCTTTGGCCATGCACTTCAGGCTGATTGTGCCTGAGGCCTGTTGACAGGAAGGGCTCTAGGTCTTCATGAGGGAAAAATAGATAATGTGAGAAGTTAACCTTTAGGGGAGCAGGAATAATGAATGGACTTAGGATGGGTCCCTGGGTGAGGTGACAAATGGGACATGTGGAATGTCAGACCTGGGTCTTTGTTGAGAATGAAAGATTATGGTCCAGGACCAGTTAAGATGTTAGAAATAAGATTCAGATGTAGGTTATTTTCAGTCATGTATAGTAATTGGTAAGTTGGCGTAAATGTAGAAGAAAAGTGCATGCTGGACTTGGAGCCCACTGGCTTGTGCTCACGAGGACTGGAGAGAACAGGTGAGAAAAACCCCATCTCTGTTTCCTAGCTGTGTCTCAGGAGGTCCTGTGTGGAGGAGGGGCCAGGTCCTATCAGCTCTTACTCTCAGGATGTAATTTGCCAATGGGATTGGGTTCCAAGATTGACAGATGGGGCCTGAATTGGGGTAGGAGAGGCGGAGGGGGTAGGGTGGGGAAGTTCCAGACACCTCCACCCTCACCCATACCTGCGGCTTCCTTTGCTCAGAAAGAAGTGGTGCTTGGGGGTTCCCAGCCCTGAACTTCCATCCAAAAGAGGCACCTCAATCCTGGAGAAACACACAGACATGCGCACATATACCCACTCCCACTTAGGCATATCCTCAAATCCACAAACCCCAAATTGTAATTTTTCTCACTCAGTTGCCAGCAGCAGCTGTGGAGAACATGAGAACATGAGAACACCCAGAGAACATGAACCCCAAATGCGAAAGTTTGTTAAGACACGCAGATCAGTGGAGATGCTCTTTGACAAATAAAGGCTCTCCAAATCCCACAGCTCGCACAGCTTTTAGAGGGTTATGTTTCTGTCTACAACACCCAGCTCCAGGCTCACGACTAAGGAAGCTCAGGGAACAAGTCTGAAGGCCCCGGATGGGAATCTGTGCTCAGCTTGGGGGTCTTGGTCTTGCCTGACTCCCACCCAGATGCCCAGAGTCCTCAGGTCAAGAGTCTGGCCTTGTTTCCCAGCTCGACTTCCCTGTCCAAAACCCGGGCGAACATTGTCACATCCCCTGATGCCGATCATCTACCTTCCTGACCCACCAACCCTGAACACACACACACACACACACACACACAGTCTGCCTCTTCCAATTTGGACCAACTTACTATACTTCAGATGCCACTGAGATGTTGGCTTCTGCTCCCCAAACATCTCACCCCTCTTTTTCCTGGTTGGCAAACTCCCTTTCATAGGTATACTTTTTGGACTCAAGTCCCCACTCAAGCCTGCCTTTTGAATAGTAGACAGTTGACTGTGCTCTCATGTTTAACCCTTTCGGTAAGGTCTATTCTGTTCGCTGGGAGACATGTGAAAGTTAGCCTTTAACTCAGTGACGTCATGGTATTTTGCTCTCGTGTAAGCTACTGTGTATGTGTTTTTCAGGAACTTTCTTCAGCCTGTTTGCCTCTCTGTTATGTGAGTGACCACAAGCAAATTTGAATCCTCTCTTCCCTTTCGGCTTGATGCTCACTTGTGTGGCCTAGAGGGTATTTGTGGAATAAGTTTGACCCCAAAGTGCGGGGTCACTGGGCTCTTCCTGGCAGAACAGAGTGGGCACAGATTCTGAAGCCCCAGCCAGGGTCTGTGGAACAGAGCATTCAAAATCTGCAAAGTCTAAGACACATGATTAATTAACACTGGTCTCTTGGGTCAGGCCTATCTGGGCCTCAATTCCCTGAGGTAGAGAAATAGAAATCTGAGTATCACCCATCGGGATTATCATAAGGATTAAGCAGTGTGATGTGAGTGTGCGGTGAGTACCGCTCAGTAAGTGTTACTTTCTTTTCTCTTTCTGGTCCTAGTGGAATGTGCTTTCCGTGGCACTGTTGATATCGGTTCTAGAAAATGAAACCCTTAAAGAAGCTCAGATGCTTTTGTGCAGGAAGCACCATTGCTGCATTTACCATGAGAGACGGACGCTCTGCCCTCTCGGCTCTTCCTCCGGCAGCTGCTCACAGATCTGTTCGGGTGGGGGAGACTTTTCCTGGCCTTCCTCAAAACCATCATTTGTGCAGCATCCCCAGGGCTACGAACAGCAAGGAAATGAGGGAAAGCAAGCAACATCTGGTGTTAAACAAATACCATCATCTTACAAATGACTCATCTCTGGGATAATGATTCTTGCGTACGTATAGCAGAGGGTTGTCAACCCCAGGACCCGATACTAGAGAATAAACACCTGAAAGGCAGTCCTAGGACTTCCTGACAGCTCTACTGTGTCTCCAGCTGAATTCCATTTTGGAAAAAAGAGAAGGTGCTCATGTTCGTAGCTTTTAGTCACACCAGACAGAAAGCTCACCTCCTGTTCTCTGTTCTGAAGAGCAGAATCCTGCAAACATACGGCATGATAGTAGGTCAGTGTTTGGGGTGGTGCCCGGAGGAGGGTGAGCTTTTGAGCATCTCCTGTCTTTCTCCCTCGCCCAAGGCCAAGACCATGTCTGTTTGTGCTGCTGCTGGTGCATTTGGGAGTCCCTGAGACGTTCTCAGGCATCATCCAGAGAGTTATACATGTAAATGGCTAAGACAGATGTTTTCCACTTTGCTTGGTTATTATGGGTGTTATACCCCAAAGAAGAAAAATGTTAATGAATCATTTTGTGACACTTAAATGACTCCTTAATAAGCTGTGATGGGAATGGCCTGCAGCCAAGTGGTGATGGAGAACTTTGTCCTTGGCAACCACTTGTTCAATCTTCTCTCCTCTTAGCATGATTTTTTTCTCTCTCAACTGAAATCCATCATCTAGCTTCATGTGAGGCAACCAGTCACCTGGCACTGACCCAGGCCATCAAGGATCCTCTCTGTAAGGTCCCAGACAAGACTGCTACCACCAAATGTTGTATCCTATGACATAAATGACAGCCATGGATGTGTTTGTTTTGTCCTGCATAGTGTTTTGAACAAAAATCAATGGTTTGCAACATTCAAGAGATTTCATATAAATAGCTAAATTCTCAGCTTCTCTGCAAAAAAATCCCAGAAAGATTTGACAATGCTGGGTTAACATTTTCACATTAGCAACTGTTGGCTGGAGCTGAGTAGTGGCTGCTCCTTTTAGGTGGGCTGTTGCTGTTCAGTTTGCCATGGACCTCACTACTCCCTATTGCCTCCATTCTCACATAGGTCAAATTTAGTGTCAGGCAACTGGCTCTTTTTATGCATTCATGTTACCTTCATGGCCCTGTAGGTACCCGTTTGCAGTCTCTGCTTTAGACCTTCCAAGCCTCCAGTGATGGCAACCATGTAATCAGAAGACTGGAACTTTCAGTCCCATCTACCTTCCCCACTCCCCTAATCTCCAGGAAGGGGAGAGGGGCTGGAAATCGAATTCAATCACCAATGGCCAATGATTTAATTAATCATGCTTATGTGATGAAGCCTCCATAAAAAAACAAATGGAACCCTGAATAGCCAAAGCGATTCTGAGAAAGAAGAACAAAGCTAGAGGCATCACCCTCCATGGTTTCAAACTGTATTAAAAGCTGTGGTAATCAAAACAGTAAGGGATTGGCATAAAAACAGATACATAATTAGCAGAACTGAGAGCTCAGAAATACACCATCAATTATGACAAAGGAGTCAAAAATATAGTGAAGAAAGGACAGTCTCCTTAATAAATGGTGTTGGGAAAACTGGATAGCCACATGCAAAAGAATGAAAATGCACCCCTATCTTACACCATACACAAAAATCAATTCAAAATGGATTAAAGACTTGAATGTAAGAACTGAGATCATAAAAATCCTAGAAGAAAGCATACATGCTCAGCTCTTTGGCATTGGTCTCTCTGATGATTTTTTTGTATTTGACACCAAAAGCAGAGGTGACAAAAGCAAAAATAAACAAGTGGGACTACATAAAACTAAAAGCATCTGCACAGAGAAGGAAACTGTCAAAAAAATGAAAAGGCAACCTACTAAATGGGAGAAAGTATTTGCAAATCATATATCTGGTAAGGGGTAAATACCCAAAATACATAAAGAACTCTTACCACTCAATAGCAAAATAAAAAGTTCAATTAAAAAATGGGCAGGGCTTCCCTGGTGGTGCAGCGTTTGAGAGTCCGCCTGCTGATGCAGGGAACATGGGTTCGTGCCCCGGTCCGGGAAGATCCCACATGCTGTGGAGCGGCTAGGCCCGTGAGCCATGGCCGCTGAGCCTGTGCGTCCGGAGCCTGTGCTCCGCAGCGGGACAGGCCACAGGAGTGAGAGGCCCGCGTACTGCAAAAAGAAAAAAAAAAAATTGGGCAGAGGATCTGAATAAATATTTTTCCAGAGAAGACATACAGATGGCCAACTGGTACCTGAAAAGGTGCTCAGCGTCACTAATCATCAGGAAAATGTGAATCAAAACCACAATGAGATATCACCTCACACCTGTTAAAATGGCTATTATCAAAAAGGCAAGAAATAACAAAAGTTGGCAAGGATGTGGAGAAAAGGGAGCCTCTGTGCACTGCTGGTGGGAATGTAAATTGGTGCAGCCACTATGGAAAACAGTACGGAGTTTCCTCAAAACAAAACAAAACAAAACAAAACCTAGAACTACCATATGATTCAACAATTTCACTTGTGGATGTTCATCCAGAGAAAAGGAGACACTAACTTGAAAAGATATGTGCACCCCCATGTTTATTGTGACATTATTTACAATAGCCAAGACATGGCATCAACCTAAATGACCATCAATGTATGAATGGATTTTAAAAAGTGAGATATATATATATATATATACACTGGAATATTATTCAACCATAAAAAAGAAGGAAATCTTATTATGACAACATGGATGGACCTTGTTGGCACTATGCTAAGTGAAATAAGTCAGACAGGGAAAGACAAGCACCATGTGAGCTCACTCATATGTGGCATCTAAAAAACAAAAACTTGTGGATACGGAGAACAGGTTAGTGGTTGCCAGAGGCAGGGAGTGAGGGGTAAACAAAATGGGTGGAGGTGGTCAAAAGGTACCTATTTCCAATTATAACGTAAATAAGTCATGGGGCTGTAATGTACAGCATGGGGACTATAGTTAATTACACCATATTGCATATTTGAAAGTTACTAAGAGATTAGATCTCATAAGGACTCATCACAAGAAAAAAAATTTTTGTAATTATATATGGTGATAGATGTTAACTGGACTTATTATGGTGATCATTTTGCAACATATACATTATATAACATTTATACTGCAATTTTTTAAAAAGATACAACTCTAAATTCTAGTGGAGGAAACAAAATATAAAAAGCAAACTAATATGTGAGATAATTTCAGATCATGAGAAGTACTATGGAGAAAAATAAAATGGGGTAAAGGAGGTGGCAGAGGTTTACTCTTTTATACGAAGTAGTTAAAAGAGACTGTTCTGGAAAGGTGATGTCTGAACAGACTTGAATCAAATGAGGGAGGAAGCCAGGCCGTGATTCGGCAAGAAGGTTCTAGAAGGACAGAGAGCAAGTCCAAAGACACAGGAAGGCGCATGTGAACAGGTCACTTCAGCGTAGATGTTACTGTAACACAAGGAATTCATCGGATGGCAGGTCTTCTTCACATGGCCTTGGAGGAGTCTGGTGCCTGGAGGAACCTGGTGTGGGAGAAGGCTTTCCTCCAAAGCACCTCAAATCAAGTCTGAGGCCAATTTCTCTGTGTTTTGTTTTTCTGCAACTTGTACCTGTTGTGAACGGCATCTCTAAATGCTTCTAGTTTCTTAGAGGAGAAAAGCAAGCCAGCCAGAAAAGTACAGAAGCAAGAGGTCTTTCTATTTATTTTGTTCATTAAGTGAACAGATGAGCACATCACTGGAAAGTACAGGGTGACTAAGAAGTAGTCCAAAGGGAAAAACCTAATGGGGGAATTTTATTTTAAAACATAATTTACATATCCACACTTTGGGTTTCCCTCTCAGCCTCTCTTTGGTTCTCAAAGCCCCTGGGAGAAGCTGGAGTGGTGGAGTGGGTATCTGAAGGTCCCATCAGCTTGAGGGCAGGGCTGTGGGAGTGAGGCCCCATGACCCCGTGGCCAGCTGATAAGAGCTCTCCACACAGGGCTGTTTGTAGACCACGAGGTGCTTGGCCACAAACCTTGACCCTTGACTGGGCTCAACTGTGGTAGATTCGTTGGAAGGATTAGTTCAAGAGCATTTTTTTCGTTCAAAAACCCTTCTCTTGAAAGGAGGGCTTCAGAAGGCACCCTTGGGGCAAAGGGGAAACCCACCCTTTTCTTTTTATAGGACTTCCTCATCCATCAGGTCAGTCAACACAAGAGGCGAGAGTCTGGGTAGAGAGAAGGGTGCCCGGAGCAGTAACCATGGATTTTGCCCCCTGTCAACTAGCAGTCACCAGATGAGCTATTCCTAGTCAATCACAAACATCTTTTGCATATTTGCGATGTGCTCAGCATTTGATAAGTGTCTGACGACTTCCAACACCAAAAATGTGTTCACTGGCCCCTCCTGTAGGACTTTCCCTCAAAGGCCATGCTTCGCTCTCATTTCCTTGCTCTCCTGATCCAATCTCCACCTTCCCTGATTCCTATCCTCACTGTGCGTTCCCTCTTTGTAGAACCACCCTCAAGCTCTGTACTCCACACCCCTCACCCCCAGCCTCAGACCTTCCCAGAGAAATTGTGTAGAATTGAGAGACAAAGCAAGGTCCACTTGAAAAAAGAGTGTCCGCCCACATAAACTTCTTCAGAACAATCTTTGCACAACGTACCTGCTGCTTAGTAAATGTTTAATAGTGAACTAAAACGTCCTCCTTTCCATGCCCATCCCCCAGAGCCCTGCCCTGGGAGGGGGGAGGTGAAGAGAACTAAGATAACATCGTTCTTCAGCTTTCTCGTCTCCTGGCTTCCAAACTCTGCCCAGGTTCTCCAATGTCCGAATTCCAAACGTGATGACCTGCTCTACTGGCAAGACCTCTGAGAGAAATAGAATAACAAGCCACGGTCCTGGTGTAAGTAGTCGTGTGAAGGGAGGGTTTGAGGGTCCGCAGAAGTGGCGAGGGCACTGGCTATTTTTGTTTTTTTGCCCAAGGTGAATGCATGCCTGCCATTGGCAGTGAGAATGTTTTCTAATGATGTAGGGTTCTTCGTTTCTTCAAGTAATGGAGCAGAAACATGCGAAGGTGACAGCTACTGGTTTCAGAAAGATCATATGCACTTCTTCGTGTTCATGTTACTTTTCTCTCTCAAGTGAAATTGAAGATCGAGCCATCTGTAAACTCCGTCCTCCTGTTCAAGGAAGACCCCCAAGGTAGGGCTTGGAGCTGTTTCTTCCCATAATCACTGCCACTTCCAGTACACTCTGAGATCCTCTAATTTTTTATTGTAATGTGGCCTGTATAACCCGAGAATGCTTCATAAGGAGTGGACTTCTCAGAAATATGTTCCTACCTCAGTATGAGGGACTTTTTAGGAATACATTAAGGATGAAAAATAATGTGGGAATTCTGGTGGTTAAGCGGGAGTTGCTGTGAAGTCACATTTTTAGGCTGTTAAATAACAGATTGGGGAGTTCTATTTTCAGCAACATGGTTTTCTGTGTAATAGAAAAAAAAAAAACCCACCTTTTGCAAATTTCTAGAAATAATGAATAAATTCTAACCAATATGTAGCTGTACCTGCAAGAGAGTAAGGGCAATCTGGAGGGTAAAAAATGAAGAAAGAGGGCTTCCCTGGTGGTGCAGCCTTTGAGAGTCCGCCTGCTGATGCAGGGGACATGGGTTCGTGCCCCGGTCCGGGAAGATCCCACATGCCGCGGAGTGGCTGGGCCCGTGAGCCATGGCCGCTGAGCCTGCGCGTCCGGAGCCTGTGCTCCGCAACAGGAGAGGCCACAGCAGTGAGGCCCGCGTACCGCAAAAAAAAAAAAAAAAAAAAAGAAGAAAGGGCTATGAGCCTGCACGAGCTGATGCTGGGACTTCTTGGTAGGGGCAGGGGTGGGGTGGGAGAGCAGAGGGGGTGCAGGTGGGGAAAAGCAGTTGTTTGGGCTTCAGAATTGGCTGGGGAATCAAGGGGCTTAGGTTTTAATAACCAGCAGGCATAGAAGAGGAAGCCTGGGCCCCAGGAGAGGAGAAAGTGGGAACTGAAGCCCACCCCCACCCCAATGTAAGGATGAACTACCAACAATTGCCCACTCACCCAGCGAGATGACAAAGAAGCTTTTTTTAAAAAAAAACAAAAAACAAAAGCCTACCCTTAATTTATTAATTTATAATCATAGAGGTGCCCTCACAAAGATATGGTATTTAAATTTAAATTACCAGAGTGGTCTAGGATACATCCCACTAAGAGATTAATATAAAATGCTAACCCAGGCTGCTAATACCTTTGGGGCACCTGGCTGAAACAAACATAAAATCTCTCTAGGAGGCTACACCCTCCTCCCAGACCCTCTAGGATGCCCCTATGTGAAGCCCCTATTAAAGATTAACTTACAATGAAAAATTACAAAATACATGAAAAAAAATCGATAAAAAAGAGTTAACAAACAAAGCAAAAATCAATAGTAAAACTCCAAGAACTTCAGATAATATAATCATTGGGTAGATTATAAAAGAAACACATTTAAAATGATAAAAAGTCATCAAAGGATTAATGAAGAACACAATAAAAGAATAGGACACTTTTGGTGCAGCCACTATGGAGAACAGTATGGAGGTTCCTTCAAAAACTAAAAATAGAACTACCATATGACCTAGAAATCCCCACTTCTGGGCATGTATCCATAAAAGATGAAAACTCGAATTTGAAAAGATACATGCACCCCAATGTTCACTGCAGCACTATTTACAATAGCCAAGCCATGGAAGCAACCTATGTGTCCATCAACAGATGAATGGATAAAGAAGATGTGGTGTATACACACACACACACACACACACACACACACACACAATGGAATATTACTCAGCTATAAAAAAGAATGAAAAAATGCCATTTGCAGCATCATGGAGGGACCTAGAGATTATCATACTAAGTGAAGTAAGTCAGAGAAAGACAAATATCATATGATATTGCTTATATGTGGAATCTAAAAAAATGATACAAATGAACTTATCTACAAAACAGAAAGAGACTCACAGACATAGAAAACAAACTTATGGTTACCAAAGGGGAAAGAAGGGGGGAGGGATAAATTAGGAGTTTGGGATTAACAGATACACACTACTATATATAAAATAGATAAAAGACAAGGACCTACCCCCCCCAAAAAAAGTATAAGACACCTTCAAAGAAAACCAGACTGAGTTAAATAAGAAATCCAATATAACTTCAGAAATCTTTTTAAAATTATAATTTAAAACTTGATATGTTAAACTGAAGATACATATCACTGAATAAATAATAGTGACTGGAAAGACAGGTCTGAGGACTACTTGGAAGCCTGCACAGCGAAATGAAGGGAGACAACACTTGGAAGAAGGGCTTACTGACATGGAGTGTGGGTGGGAGGGTCCAACACACATCTATTAGGTGTTCTAGAGGGAAACAGCAGAGAGAATGAAGGTCAGGCAATATTCCAAGACAATAAAGGAGATTTTCCAGAACTAATGAAAGCTACGAACCTCAGCAGGTTAAATAATATGAAATTCTCTACTAGACACAGCACAGTATAACTGAAACAACACCAAGTAGAAATGCAAGATCTTAGAAGCACTTATAGATAAAAGACAAGTTGCCTACAAAATAACGAGTATCAGTTTGTCCAGAACTTTGCAACAGCAAAAACAGAACAGAATAATATAGTCAAGGTGCTAAGATAAAACAGCCATCTATTTATAACTAAATTATTATTTAAGAATATGGGCAAAATAAACATTTTCAGGCAAATAAAAATGAACAGCATTTACTACTAACAGATTTTTGCTGAAAGAATTACTCAAGAATATACTTCAGAAGAAACTGACCCTATAAAGAAGCAGTGAGATGTCTGATATTAGATCGATTTGAACAGATACTTAATACATAAAAAAGACTAATTGGGGAGTAGAAACGCAAGGTGGCGTGAAGGTATAGGTCGCAATAGTATGTAAGATGGGCAGGGGATGTACAGAGGTCAGGCATTCAGGCATTTTGGGGAGAAGGTTGGCAACATTGATTTTTTAGACTTTATTAGATCGACTATGCTTATTAAAAGTTATGTAGAGGTAATCACTTAAGATGAGAAATTCTATGTATAACTTTTCAACCAGTAGAGAACACTATGGAATATAAAAGTGTGGTCAATATAAGATAGAAGTAAGAGAGAAAATAAAGAAGCAGAGAAAAGTCCAATTAAGTATGAAGCATGAAACAAGATGACTGAAATAAATTCAAATATAGCAGAACTCAGGAAAAAAGTAAAATTAAACTCTCAAAAGTCAGTTGTATTGGATTAGAAAAATCTAACTGCATGCTTTAAAAAGACATAGAACTTAAGGACAAAGAAATGTTGAATGTAAGAGTATAGAAAGTTACTAGCAAAATATTAACCCAAAGAAAGTGATGTGGTTATAATAAGAGTAGACAAGACTGTCTTTGAAGCAAAAAAGAAATATTCAGGGAAAAATGGTCACTAAATAAAGATTAAAAGGAACAATTCACTGGGAAGAGATAATTATAACTTGCAGGCACCTAAAACATAGCATCAAGTTATATGAGGCAACAAATTAATAAAATTTCAGATACATGGGCAATTTCATAGTCACGGGGATTTTGGGACACATCTCTTTCATTAACTGACAGTTTAAGGTGACAAAAAGTTAGTAGGGCTATGACTTAAGTAACACAATGAGCAAGGTTGATCAGACACCCCTGTGGCAAACGGACATTCTTTCCAAGAACACATGACACATTTACTAAAAAACCACATGTTAGGTCACAAAGCATTTCTCGATAAGCAGCAAAGAATCACACAGACCACATTCTGGTCATACTCAACTGCTAGACCAATTCAAACCAGCCACGTATTTGGAATTTTGGAGGAAAAAAACCCTTTAAATAATTCACGACTATAAAACTGTCTTAATGGAGAGTCTAAGAACAAATTGTTAACATTATAAGAAAGTTCGGCAAGATTGCTGGCTATACAAAAGTAAATTTTTATTCACTGGCAACAAGCAACTAGAAAAACTTAGTTTAGAAAACTATACATGTGAAAATAGCAACCCCAGATAGAAAGGTACATAGGAATACATCTACCAAAAGGTGTAGAAAACTTTTATGTATGAAATTTTAAAAATTCCCGAAGACCTAAATAAATGGAAAGATACTCAATATCGATGGACCTGTAGAACTGATTTCTAAAGATGTTAATTTTCTGCAATTTATGAATGTCTTCCTATTAAAATTCAAGCTAGTTTTTTTTGAGGTTCACAAGTTGATTCTAATGTGTATAAGGCAGAGCAAAGAACCAAGAACGCCAGGCCAATCTAGAAGAGGTAGATCAATATATGAGGGCTCCCTCACTCCATCACCATAGTAAGACTTAACTCTAGTGTGACTAAGCAATAAGAAAGCGATATTAGCACAGGAAAAGACAGAATACAGTCCAGAAACAGGCCCCCACACACATGAAAATTTGTATATAACAGAGATGCTATTTCAAATCAGTGGGGAAATAAGGACTTTAAGCAAGCAGCATTGGAACAACTGCTTATCCACATGGAAAAAATAAGTTAGATCCCTATATCAAACCATATTTAAGTGGATTAAAGACCTACATATGAGAAAGCATAACTTTAAAAGTTTTGGAAGAAAATAAAAGAGAATGTTTTTATGATCTCAGGGTAGGAAAAGATTTCTTAACCACAACACCAGAAGCACAAACCATGAATGAAAAAAATCAATAAATTTAGCTACATGAAAATATTTTTTAAAATCCTTTTGTACATTAAAGGGATCATAAAGTGAAAAATACAAAACTGAGACTTGGAGAAGCTCTTTGGCACGCACTTTACCAAGAAAGGATTTGGCCCAGAATTTATAAACAGCTCCAGTGGAAAAGGCCAAATGATATGAGGACACCCAATGGCCTCAAAACATAAGAAATGATTTTCCTCCCTCCTAGTGATCAATGTCATGTAAATTAAACAAAAGGGAACTAACATTTCATATTCATTACATTGGCACACATGAAAAAGAATCTGGTGATGCCAAGCCCTGCTGAGGAGAGTATAAATGGGCACACACCTTTTGGAGAACAAGATGTCAATATTTAATAAAGCGGTGGGATTGCTGGGTCAGAAGACCTGAGCATCCCCAGCTCTGTGCAACATTGCTTATAACACTGAAAAATTGAAAGAAAGCTTAAATGCAGGTATGGGATCTAGCAAGGGACAGATGTTTAATTAAGAATCTATCGCATACACATATGTTTATTTTCTGTACCTATTTTTGTATCTTTAAAAATTTCTTAATTAAAACATCAGTTTTAGTGGGGGTTATGGGGAAAGCGCACTGGCACAGAGCTAGTGTGACTGTCAATTGGTACAGCCACCTCCCAGGGCAAATGAAAATGTCATGTGATGCAATTCTTTCTAACCCCTTGAATGGACAAAGGTGGAAAAGTTCCATGACAGCTTGCGTTGCCAAGAGTGTTGGGAGAGAGGCATGTTCATGCACTGCAGGTGGGAATGTAGTTTGAGGACACCTCTGTGGAGGTTATTTTGCCAACAGTTAATAAAATCGTAAATCCCCTTTGACCTGGTACAATGTCCTCTAGGTATTTATTCTAAGAAAATACGCTATATTAGAGCAAAACTTTATCTACACAGAAGTTCATCATAACAATGACAGCGTTGTTTGTATTTTAATAATAAAAGAAATAACTAATACTAACATTATCTAGACTACTAACCCTAGACTAAACATGTCCAACACTAATAGGTTCTAATTTATGGTACAACTGTAGGACGGAATATTATGTAGCCATCAAAATGATGCTCTTGATTCTTTTTAATGATGTGGAAGCTCTCGCAAAATATTAAGCTAATATGAAGTAGATTACAAAACAGCACGTGCAGTATCTATGCACTGAAGCAAAGACACCAGAATGTTACCAGGGGTTACTTCGGGATGGTTAGAGGCAATTTTATTTTCTTCTGGATTAAAAAAAATCTTTTTCATACATTTTCTGTGTGTGTGTGTGTGTGTGTGTGTCTGTGTGTGTGTGCGACCTTCGTTTTAATAGGAGATGTTCTTCTTTGTTGAAATAATTTAAACAGGCTGCATGATATGGACGGACAACGCCAGAAGGCCGGGGGCCAAGTATGACGGATTAGACGGGTTCCTTGGGAAACCTAGTCCGATGATCACAGAACCTGGAGAAAGGCGAGTCCTTGGGTTCACTGTGATGTCACCACTGGCAGCTGGGCGATCGGGAGAGCTGCTCCTCCTCTCGGAACCTTGTTTCGCTTCCGTGCAAAAGACCTAACAGCCTCGGCTGGCCTGGCTCCCGGCTCTGTTTGGAGGGTCAGCGGGAAGGTGTCTGGCGTGCGCGCGCGGTTTGCCAAGCCGCGGGCGCGGTGCTTTCCTCGGAGATTGCTGTTGCCGCGGCTGGGCGGCGGCAGCAGCTGCAGCAGCAGCAGCAGCAGCGACGCGGGCTTGGGGCGCGGGGGCGGGGCCGAGCGCGGGGGCGGGGCCGGGGCAGCGGGGGCGGGCCCGGGGCGCCCCGGGTGGCGGAGGCGGGGGAGGCGCGCCGCCGCTTCCGCCGCCCGCGGGGATCCCCCGGGACTGCCGCCCGGGGCAGTCCCGGTGCGTGCGGGTACAAGAGGCAGCTCCGGGGCCCCACGCCGGCAGTCCCCAGCGATGTCGCGCGGCCTTCAGCTCCTGCTTCTGAGCTGCGGTAGGGCCCGCGGACGCCCGGCGCCCCCCGCCCGCCTCCCCGGGACACCCCCTTTTCTCGCTTGCTCACGCCGCTCTCTCTCCCTCTTGCAGCCTGCAGTCTGGTGCCCGCGGCGCGGGAGGTGAAGGTGGCTTGTTCGGAGGATGTGGACTTGCCCTGCACTGCCCCCTGGGACCCGCAGGTCCGCTACGCGGTTTTCTGGGCCAAGGTAAGCGCGGCGCGGCAGGCGAGTTAGGGTTGGGTGGTTTAATTGCAGACCGGGCAACCACCTTCCTGGGGCTGGCGACCCTCTATGGCTCGGGTTCGGGGGCATCTCCCATAGCTGAACTCGGTACACGGTCTTCCCACACGCCTCTCCCATCACCGCTCCAAGCCCAGCCGCATCCAGGTACAGGCCGACTTAGATTTAGTTCCGCCGGGGACCTCAATCTTCTTGCCTCTAAAGGTGGCCCTGAGATGAATGATCCAAATAAGACGTTGTGGAGGGCAGAGAACCTCTTATTTGGATTAATTCCAGAGGCCACCTGTGGTTATGGACAGCAGGCCAGGGAGAAAGCAGCTAGTGCAGATTTGGCATTGGACGGGAGGAAGGTCTCCCGGATTTCTGATTTCTGGTGTTTTGTGACGGTGGTGCTCATACATTTGGGGAGGCGGGAAGGGGGCAACTTGAGAGGAAGGAGTGCCAGAGAGAAGTGATAGGCTTGTTTCTTAGGTGGTAGTTATCTGTCATCCCCGTTCCGGGGTACCCTTGGCCTCCTCCCTCTGGCCGTCCTGAGAGGTCCAGCAAGGAGGGCGTCTGTGATGGTGCACAGAGGCTTCCCCGCGTGTAAGAACAGTGTCACTGTCCCTACTGTAAGAGAATTGAGTCAGACTGAGGCTTTTTTAAGGTTTCCTCTGAACTGGAACCTTTGCAGATTCTAAGATTGTGGTTCTGGTGGCACTGGAAACCCAAGCAGCCACTGTTTGCTGTCACTGTTTTTTTTTTGTTGTTGTTGCTGCCGATGCTCCCTGCCTTTAATGAGGTTACTGCCACAGTGGCACCTCTGGCTGAAGCACCATGGCTGTGATATCCCAGCCTTACTCTGCGGAGCTCACTGATTTGTCATCTTACCTTGCAGGAAATCTCTGTGCGTTTGTAGCTTTCCACAAAATGCTGGGTTTTCTTCTGCCCACCGTAAAAGATGCTGTAAGAACCTGCACAAGTATCTAGCCATTTAACAAGGCAGCATAGGACCGTTAACCTCTTTGTGTGTGTGTGTGTGTGTGTGTGTGTGTGTCTCCTAACCAGATTGTCAGTTCCCTGGGGACAGTGCTGCGCCACTGCTTTTGTGTATCCTGCACGGCACCCAGTGTTTGCCCTGCTAATTTTGAAGATGCTCAGTGAATTCAGGCAGACCCTTTATGATTATGCACAGTGGAAACGGTGCTGGGGCCTCGGGACGCTGCATTGTGTATGAAAGTAGGTTTGTTATTATTCCTACTTCATTTCCACCTTATTCACTGTGGGATCAGAGAACACAGCAATTCCAAAATTGTTCCCTTGTAAAAACAATAGTATGTAAATAAAAATATTGTAAAACCAATATTATTTGAGTACTCACCATCTGCCAAGCTCTGAGGTAAATATCTATGTACATCAGCTGTTCCAATCCTTCCAATGGACTTAAGAGATCAATACTGTTACTGTTCCTGCTTTACAGATGAGGAAACTGAGCCTTAGGGAGTGAAATAATCTGCTCACTGTTACACAGCGGACTAATCGCTGGAGGTGGGATTTGAACCAAGCAGTCTGGCTCCACAGCCTAGGTTCTTAGAGGTCTATCTTGTTATTTCTGTTTTCTCTGTTAATTACTTAAAGAAAATGAAAGTGTCTTTGGGCTAGCCAGGCAGGGACTTGGTTATCTAAAAGGAGGGGAAAAACATGAAACCACTATCCCTTTCAGAGAGCAATTAAAAAGGGAAAACAATATTAATATCCCCAGGGGAGTAATTACAAAGTACTCATGAAACAAGTAGATGAAATTTCAGACTGTAAAGTTCAAACAGTTGTCAAGTTAAATCTTGCACGAGGTCATTTGGAATGATGCAGTAAACCAGAGTGATTAACCTTTGACTTTTCCTTGGCTGTCAGCTGATGATGTAACTCTATAATGTATGTGCTTGTTTGTTGAACACAGTTCTTGCAAGCTTTAAAGACCCTGAAGGTCTCTCAAAGCTCTGTTAAGAGAAAAAGACAATAGTCTCTTGGCATTCTCTTTTTTTCTGTTGGTCCGTGGAGTAGGGTCATTGAAAACTCATACCCTAGTTATTTTTTTTAAGGAGGAAACTGTGATTGAGTCATGGTGGATAGGAGAGCTATGCTATGCCAGAAAACTAATCAGATACCTTGAAAGTGATATGCTTTATTTTTCAAGTACTTTTGAACAGATCTCAGCGTATTCTGTAGATGTTTGTTATTTTCCAGCCCAGTAATTATACTTTTGCATCGATTGTGCTTGCACAACAAAAATGGTTAGAGTGTACTGGAAATAAGGCCAGTGGTGAAATGCTGAAATTCTGCATTTTACAGAAGATTATCTTGTCATTTCCTCCCACGACTTTCTTGTAAAATGTTTCAGTGATGCGGAGAGGTAGCTATGAAGTGAGGAATTTACGCCTGGTGACCACAGCCAGCCTAGCTGGATCATCAGTAGGGTGGTTTGTAAAACCACTTTGCACAGTTGTAGGCTGCTTGCGGATCAAGTAAGCAGAGAATCCCTTGGAGTGTGGGGTTTCGCCGTCCGCCAGATTGAATCGCATTCTTGCAGGCCTTCTGCATATCACAATTACAGTTATAACGACTCACAATTTAAAAATCCATTTACCACTCAGTTCTCCGGCACCACAGAGCATCCTGCCACTGTCCAGTTGGCACTGATTACTTATGATTAACAAAAGGACCCATGTAAACCATGTGTTTCTTATCATGTGCCTTTTACCAAAAGGCTCGGAGCAGACGGCATCCATTTAGTGTTTGCAACATTAGGGTGAGTTGGGAACAGTGTCCATTTTATTCTCTCTGTTTCAAAGGTACAATGACAGGGGACTGGGCGGGGGGTGTAATATAGACATGCCCAGGGGTCAAAGGTAGAGCCAGGAGTAGGCAGAGATAGCCCAATTCCTGTTAGCCCAACTCTTCTTTCCTGTGGACTGATGTCTTCCCAACTGGGATCCAAGAACGGGGCCTCCTCTCATCCCTTCCCGTATTGTACCTTTGAAGGCAGAGTGAATGATTGGGAAGAAATAGAAAAGTTAATGCGGTATATATCCATTCAGTTTAGCTCTTAGGATTGGGAATAGACTGTGGTTGTTGAGGGAGGTATTTTGAGCTATTCTGAGGCAAAGAGACATTGGTCCATCACTCTTCTACCAAAGTAGAAGAACGTGGCTGTGACCTTGGGTTAGATTCTAGCTCAAGAGGGTCATAGCCCAGTCCCATGTCTGCCAGGAGTAAGGACATCCCTTAAAGAGCTACGTCTGTGCTGCATGCGGAGCGGGTTCACACTCTCTTTAATGAGGCTGCACTAGGTCTGGAAGGGGAGGATGACACTGGATGAATGGAGTGTTCAGGCGTGGTTGAAGTTCGCCACTGCTCGTAATGAGTGGTTACTTACGAGGGCGACGTAGCACCGTCTCGTATTGTGCCGGGAGCCCCAGCACCCTAGGGTGAGGCATAATGAAAGAGGATATATAGTGTCATCTCTGAGTGACACCACGGGGGTGAGGACAGAGGTGCGTCACGAGACAAGTGCCCTTTCTAGATGATTTCCAAAGGAAGGGAGAAGGGGGAAGTGAGACCACGATTTCAGAGAATAGATCAGACTTGAACTTTACAATATTTAGGAGAGATGCAGCTATGGCAGGTCATGGGCTCTCCTGGGGACTAAAGGAGAGCAGATTCTTGGGCTCGCATGAAGCTACTTCTAAAGTTCCAGGACAGTCGCTTCACGGACATTGCCTGTCCTTGATCTGTTATGAGCTGTCCTCCATGTATGTTGCTAATCTCCTATTCAGTGGAGTCCTGTTTTTTTGTCTCTAGTATCTTGTGTGACAATGAGCCCCCAAGCGAGGAAGTGCTAAGGAGGAGCCTTCGGATGGGCTAGGGTTGATGAATGGCCTGGGCAGATGGCATCTGTACAGCCACCAACCCTGATGGACCCACGAAGGAGACAATGCATGCCGCTCCCTGCACTCACCTGATTCTAGAGTGACGTGTGTTTTAAGATAGATTTGAGATGTTTTAGGAGAAAAAGGAAACATTTCTACATTAAATACAGAAGAGCCGAAACATGGAAATGCGAAAACAATGCCTGTGTGAGCATCAAAGAAAAATCATACCATCCCCATATACGACTTGACGTATAGGGGACGTATAGTCCCCTATACGACTTGACCTGATTGAATAACCTTTAGGTCAGACTATGAAAGGCAAAAAGTGAATTTTCAGATGTCTCCCGTATTTACATTTTCCTCAGTTCATAAATATTTCTATGTCCCAAATGTGTGCCAAGCCCTGCGCCTGGCAATAGCCATCCTAAGACCAGGGTGGACCTTTTGCCAGAGGACTGTCAAGGGCGTGCACACATGAATCCACACGTATTTGGGGGGACTGAGGGGAAACTAATGATCTGGAAGGGAGAATCATACCACAGAGGACTGAGAGGTACTGCCAGCAAGCAGGCTGGGAACAGACTGTGAACACCCCCGAATGCTGAATTATAAGGGCTTGAACTTGGTCCTTTCGGCAGCAAGGAGCCTTTGAAAGTTTTTAAGCAAAGAGGATAACATCGTGAAAACTATGTCAGAGGAAAAGCGTATTTCTTGTGGTGAAAGACAGACTATAATTCATCCCGGAAGATGAATCTCAGAGGGAAGCTTTAGTCTTTCACTGCAGTGAAGCTGCCGTCGGGTTAACTCAGGGAGGCTGCAGCACATTCCTGGGGTTACCTCCCCTTCTCTCTTGGTCACCAGTCCTGTTGTCCACGTGGTTCTAGGGAGGAGTGGGCCAGGCTCTAGAAGAAGTCCCAGCCAGAGGAGAATGATGGAGCGCTGACATTTTTGGACAATGATGAGACACAGCAAAGTTGCTAAAAATCTTTCAGCTTGGAAGAGGGTAGGGAGGAAAAGGGCAGCTGAGAGTTAAAGAGAAAAAACTGCCAGCACTTGTTTTCCATAAATAAAAGGGGGAACCCGAGTCACATGAGGACCGAGTATGTTAGTTCTGTACTTGGTTATGTCACTACACAAAGAAGAGGAAGTTAGAAGAAGGTCTCAGTGACATCAGGGAAGGTTTTATGAAGGGCAGGACTATAAAGAGATACATTACCTAAAAAGAGGGTTCCTCCACCTGAAACTGTTTCCATAAGTCCTTCCTGGCTACTCTCGGGATAACCTCAGATTTTCTACCGACAGTGCTAGCTCAAACCAGAGCTGAACTAAAGTACTTCCCTAAGACTCTTTACACCTGAAGCATAGTTTTAATTTTTGTTTTTGCACTGGGGTATACTTGGGTAAAATTTCTGTGTGTGTCGTGTAGTTAGGTAGGTATAGAAGTAAGAGCCCAAGGCTTGTGACTACCACTTGCTCTTTTTGTGAAGCACCAGCTAGTCTACTGCACGTTCTTGTCCCAATTGTCCAAGAGAAGATAGATTCCAGAAGAACTGGTAGTTGTCTAGGATTATTGGTCCAGATGGGGAAAACCTATGGGAAAAGATAGATGCTCATTGCCATAGATAATTCATGTTCACCTAGGACCTGACTCACTGGGTCAGTTCTGGAGAACAAAGGACCTGAGTCCAGTCACACCCTGGTGTCTCTTTCACCGAGCCGTGGGGGGCATGTGAGCCTGAGTGACAAAGCAGGACTGGCCTTGAGGTTGGAGCCACGTGGAGATAGCCCCGCATGTGCCACATTTATTTCTGGAGTGGGGCAAGGTGCTCCTATCAATTAGGAATCTTTCTGTTGTGAAGGCTTGTAATCCAATCAAAACTAGCTTAAAGAAAAGGGAATATATTGGCTCATGTGGTTGAAATAAATAATTTTTAAAAATCAAAATATAGTTCCTACTTCAGTTATGCCTGATGTCGTGGGTTAAATAGTGTCCCACAAAAAAGTTATGTCTCAGTCCTAATCCCTGGTATTTGTGAGTGCGACCTTATTTGGAAACAGGATCTTTGCAGATGTAACCAAGTTAAAGTGAGGCCACACTTGATTAGGGTGGCCCTGAATCCAATGACGGGTGTCCTTATAAGAAAACAGAAACACAGAGACAGATGCACAGGGAGAACAGCACGTGAAGGTGAAGGCAGAGACTGAAGTGATGTGTCTACAGGCCAAGGAATGCCAGTCTCCAGCAATACCAGAAGCCAGGAGCGGGGCATGAAACAGATTCTCCCCTAGAGAGAGCGCGGCCCTGCCAGCACCTTGATATCCGACCTTTGGCCTCCAGAACTGTAAGAGAATAAGTTTCTGTTGTCTTAAGCCACTCAGTTTGCGGTAAGGCTAAATTTGGAGGTTCGTGAATATCCTCAGGGTTCGGTGACTTTCTGTCTCTCAACTTTTCCTTCCTTCGTGTTGGTTTTGTTATCAGCCTCCACGTGGCAGTGAGATAGTAGCCGGTAACTGGAGACTTGTCTGTCCTCCCGAGATCAAGTGCAAAGCAAAAGACTGTATCTCTTCCATCTCAACAATGTCAGATTATACTTAAGTGGCTTTGATTGGGTCACGGATCCATCAGAACCATTCCCTCTGGTCACGGAGGTCAGGCCAGAGTCAAGTGTGCCTTTTCTAGAACCAGATGTAGTGCCCTCCGAAGGACGTGAACTCAGAGCCCGTAAGGCTGCCCCTCCCGGTCCAGCAGGACCCCCAAGAAACTAATGGAAGAAGGACGATTGGCATGAACAGTGAGTGGCCCAACGTTGCCTTCAAAGCCCAGTTCCAAAGGGTATTTTCCACGTTATGATGGTGGCTTAGAAATTCCGAATGTTGTGGTTATTTTGGAGACCTTGTGGGCAGAAAAACTTTCTCCCTAGAGCAGAGATTGGGACTTCTAGAACAGCTTTGCCGGAGGAGACTGGAAGTATCAGCTGGAAGGAATGACTGAATGGGTGGGTGGAGTAGAAAGCTACTGGATACAACAACAATTCCTGTTACCAACATTACCGATTATGAAGCACTATTATGTGTTTTCTCATTTGATGCTTAAAATAACCCCATGAGGGAAGTAAGGTAGTTACAGACGGGCAAATCCAAGTCAGAGGTAAAGCCACCCAGCTACCTGATGCTTGACTCCAGGTCTTCTGATTCCAGAGCTAGTGCCCTTGTGTCTTCCTCATTGTTTCTAAAATTCACTCATTCATTAAATAAATACTTTTTGAATATTTCCTACATGCAGGGAACTGTTTGGAACTCAGTGGTAACATTTTTAGCGCTTTCTGTGTGGTTGACACTATGCTACGGTACCCACCTACCTCATCATAGGTACATTCACACCAACTTTGGGAGGTGTAGTTACCCTCCCCCATCTCAGGGGAGCAAACGAAGCCTGAGAGCTCCAGGCCCTTCGCCAAGAGCAGAGCTAGCCATGGTGGGGCTGGGGTTTGTTTCCACGTCTGTCCAACACCAAAGCCTGTGCTCTTAATTACGTTGCCTCTGTCATACTCATAACTCTGTTAACAGCCATAAATCCAGCTCTGTCTGTTAGACCCAGTAAACTTCAAAGTGGAAAATCATTTTTCCAATAAAACTACACTTAGAAAAATACGATGTTAATGCTTATACATTCTACCCCCATTATGACATCAACCTCTGAGCCAAACTATTTTGCATGTTATAAAGAGCTGTTTTTATGATGAATGGGGATTATATTGGCACTTTAATTGAGTTGGAAACCAAGGTACATGAATGTTAGTGCATGGGAAATGCAATAAAAAAAAGATGTTCGATGTGATTGGAATATATCAGATTAATTTCATACCACCTTTAAATACTAACATCCATTCCTTTAAATATGTTTAATTAAATTGTTAGATTAAATATTTATATGCATATATATATGCACACATTTTTCTCCTCAAAAAAATCTCTTCCCTTTTCTTTTACTTTCCTATCACATTCCTAACAGATCTCACGCATGATAAATTTGGATTTCAAGGCTGTGGAATCAAAATTCTTTGCAATAGGAATGGAGCTGTTGTCTTCTTATATCCAAAGATGGTAATCTAGGAAGTTAGCATATATGTGGATAAAATTATGTAAACTTCTAAAAAAATCCCTTTTCACAGTAGGGATTTGACTAAAATATAGGTTCAATTTCAGCCATATTTAGATATTTATTTGATTTCTTTCTAGTTCAAATTTATCCACCATTAAAAAAAACAATTCACATGCATTTAAAATTACTACTTGTATTTGCTTGGTTTAGTATTCGGCAAATTAAAGAGAATTTATCTTAATTTAGGGCTTGTGGTTTCCTTAAGGTCAGATCTCCATCTTAGAGAAGGAATATGGTATTTAAATTATTTAGTCAAATTGGAGACCTTGAGACAAAAGTCCGTAGGCTTTACTGAAAATGAGATGTCTTATATTTTGCCTTTTCTAATTCAACCAGAAAGATAAAATTTGTCAGCATAAGAGTTAATGCATGGAATGTGGACTTTCAAAACATAATTTGGATGCGTGTTTTGAGGAATTAATTTGCCCACAGTGTGCTGTGGTGTAGCCCTCTGCAATATGAGCGTCGCAAAGTGTGCGTCAAATAGTTCCTGTGAGTTACACTCGGCTGTGAATGAATCTGCAGGTTCCTTTTGTTATAAATGACTATTTCCTAAAATGCTTTTGCAGAGAGGCAATGAAACACTTTTAGATTTGGAATGTTGAGAGTCATTCTTGCCAGTGGTTTATTTTGAGCCAGCTCAAATGTTTATAAGAATTCATAAAACCAGGCGAAGTTGAGGATGGCCCATTTGCTGTCATTCAATGTTCCTCCCCCTGACATTCCTTCGGTTCTTGAACAGTGCTGCTTGGGCCACGGCTCACTCCCCCGATACTGCAGGCTGATGGCTGCTTGGCCGCGGTGCTGAAGACAATGAGTTGAACTTTTGCATAAAGTCTCTTGGTACTGCGAGCGCTGCACTCGCACCTTGAGCGTGTGACGTTAACATGGAAACTACAACTATTTTTGCGGCTGTAGGCAGGAGGAAGGGGGAATGGGCTATGTACATACCTGCAGCTTGAAGTTAGAAGGAAGGTTCTGAACTATTTCCATGTGCACTGTGTGAAGTTACAGAAGGTTCCTTTTGTTACAGGTAGTTATCGGGCACAGAGAGCTGTTCATCACTTTGGCCAGAGGTCCCAGGTTAAGCCAGTACTTCTCTCAGTTCTCTGGGTCTTTCAGGAAGGGGCCATTGGAAGATGACCCCGTGAGAGCTGAGATATTTTGCCACGATCCCGCTGATGGCTGTGGTGGTTCAGTAAATCAGAATTCTGCAGGCTGCTTTGGGGTTCTTCGTTTTGACTTTCCCCTACCTCTTACTTTCATTCTTATGATTTCACCCTGCCTTGGCTTTGCCATTGTAAAATAACCTCTCTGGAGGTTTTTTTCAGAGACCCGTGGAAATCTGACCATCACATAAACTACTTTTTGTTGTTACTGCTGATTTTTAAAATGAATTCTCTTCTGCAAATAGGCAGAAGGCCACTGCCAGTCAGTTCTGATCACCGCCCCGTACTTGCTTCAGCAGTTCCCAGCAGCCAGCGTGATAAAGGGGCCATCTTTATGTAAATAAAACACAATAGTTTATATTTCCACCAGCTCCAGAGGGGTTCTCAGTGTTTTGTTTGTTTTTTTTTTTTTTTTTTGATCTTGACTTTCAGATAGGTCTTTTTGAGTTGAGGGAGGGGTCACTGGATAGGAGAGAAGACCGCCCTAAGGAGAAAATCTGAGGTAGAAAATCCCAGAATGATTGTTGCAGACAAGTTTCCATCTTTTGGGATGCAGGAATTTCTACAAAACTCAATTCCAGTGAAATCCATTGGAATGACATCTGAGTTGAACACATTTGGAGGTTAATTTAGAAAAGAAAAGCAGATTGAGACAGCATCGTGGGGACTGCAGAGATTAAGCTGAGTTAATTAGTTCAAAGTGGCCTTGGAGGGGGAGGTGGGGGAGGGAGTCTTGGAAGCGGTTGGCCCGGGATGGTCCTGGGCACCTGACCCATCAAACGCTCTGGTCAGAGGGAGCACTTCTGCCAGGCAGCAGAGGAGGGGAGAGGTGCAGTCACGTGATAAGGCTGCAATTTTTGGTTTAATCAGACTGGAAAAGGGGAAAACTGGTCTAACTCAGACGTGTTCTAAAATCAGTTGGACGCCTGAGGTTCCTTGACCACACCTCCT
This sequence comes from Orcinus orca, assembly GCF_937001465.1. NCBI lineage: Eukaryota > Metazoa > Chordata > Mammalia > Artiodactyla > Delphinidae > Orcinus > Orcinus orca. The sequence goes on along the minus strand of NC_064568.1, from coordinate 95,288,324 downwards.
TTTTTTGTTTGCTTGTTTTCTTGCTCTGTTTTTGAACACTAAATGCCCCAGTCTTGATTATTTTGGAAGGAACCTTTCAGCACAAGGACTGTCAGGAAATGGGATTTACGTTCGTAGACCTCGCCTGAGAAAAGCTATTAGTCTCAGCCCAGTGCTAGGAGTGAATGAAGCAGGGTTTCTTGCAGGAGCGATAAGTCAGCCACCAGATGTCTCTGCAGGCCACTCCACAGGAATGCCTATAGGAGCCCGAGCCGTGGAAGCTGGAATCTGAGCTTTCCGTGGACCTCAAGGTGCATTCCCCGACTTAATACATGAAGCAGAAACCAAGGAGGGGGTGTGTGTGTATGTGCATGTATGTCTTCTGTCCTGGGCTGCCTCTGCCTCACTGGGTGTTCCCCCCATTCCTTGGTTATTTATTTCCCTGTGCTGATTGCCTTTTGAAAAGTGGGAGAGGAGTTGTAGGGTGCTCCCAGTACAGGAGATTAAACAGTGGCAGGTGCAGGCAAAGACAGCAGCAGTGTCTGACTGCGGTGTCTTTTCCTAAGGGGTCCCTTTGGTGCGGCCACTACGCTGGGGACAGGGAAGGAATGCCACTGAATCCCAGGCTCCCTGCTGTTCCCCAGCCACCCAGCAAAGGGCTCGGGGCTGCCCTTGCACACTGAAAACGGTGATTGGCTTTACTGTTTATGTAAATGAGTTTTAGAAGCTTTAAAACATTTCAGTGGAGGATCAACGAGCAAGTTAACTAGACAAATTAAAAATATATCTGGGGAAGAAGGGAATTGATGGTGAACGTGATGTGTGCTTAATCGTGGAAGTAGGAGATGATGGAAAGACCCCACCAGTTTAATTGCCAAGACTGTTCAGGGAAAGAAAACCAGCCAGTTAGTTTGGCTAAATTTGGCATCTACCCCAGCTGGGCTGGTCCATCCTGGGTACAATGATTTAAGCCGTAATTGCCCTTCCATGTATATCTTGATATTACTACCAAGTGACCTGACACATAAAATCTCCACGTGGCGCTGCTGTCAGCTGTCTTCCTGCCTTAGCGGAGGCGTGAGCGTGGTACATCCTGCAGCGTCACAGATGACCCCACAGGTACGCAGTCTCTGAAGAACAGGGTGACTTCATGCGAGGCATTGCTCATCTGCATCTCTGTGTTTTCTGTTGAGTTGTTTGGCAATGACCTTAACAGATTTAGAAACGTTTCCAAATAAAAGGCCGGGCTACAAAAATAAGAATCAGTCAGTGGGTGAGTTGGTATCTGACGAAAACAAGAGAACATTGAATAGAGAACAATCAGCAAGAGAGTGTGATTCAGTGTGATTCATATGCGTCATTACACAGTCGTCAGTGACACACGGTTATCGTCCATAGGGACACTCTCTCCTTCACGTAGGGATACAGAGAATCGTAAAATGCAGTCCTGATCTTATTCTAAAAAAGATGGAGCCTTAAAGAATTCTCCTAGATTCTCTCCTCCTCCCCCAGGCATCACACACACACACAGTATCTTGTTTTAAAACAATTAGCTGAGGATGGAGTTTATGAAAACAAGAGGTATAACCTTGACGTGGAGGCCCAGTGCTTATAGGTTCTGGCAGTAGAGCATGACGTGGTTTGATTCTTGTTTTTTAAATTTATTTTATTGAAGTATAGTTGATTTACGATGTTGTGTTAATTTCTACTGTACAGCAAAAGTGATTCAGTTATACATATATATATTCTTTTTCATATTTTTTCCATTATGGTTTATCACAGGATATTAAATATAGTTCCTTGCTCTATATAGTAGGACCTTGTTGTTTATCCATCCTATATATACTAGTTTGCATCTGCTTATCACGAACTCCCAATCCATCCCTCACCCACCCCACCTCCCCCTTGGGAACCACAAGTCTGTCCTTTATGTCTCTGAGTCTGTATATGATTCTTTCTTAACAGCTCACAAATGGCAGTGCAGAGAGGATGGAGGTGCCCCAGGAAGACCTGCAGTACTATCAGCAGAGGGCCTCTTCAGAGGCCCCCAGGGAAAGGCTGTATTCCCTGAGGATCCAAAACACTACCAGCTGCAACTCGGGGACCTACAGGTGCACTCTGGTGGATCCAGAAGGGCAGAGAAACCTCAGTGGCACCATGATCTTGAAAGTGACAGGTGAGGTGATCTGCGGCATCTGTTTTCTCCTTACAGTATGCAGGGCACTTTCTGTATGTAGGTCCTAAACTTGATCCCCTCAATCCAAGTTTACCCTGTAATTCAGAAGCTTTGGATAATATCTGTGGCTGAAAGCTAAATCCTACTGCAAGGATGTCATAACTTTCTCTACTTTCTTTTTAATAAGGACAGATCTACCCCAGCCTGACTGGGGTGGATGCCAAAGGTAGTCAGGCGACTAAGTCAAACAACTCTTACTCATGTAAGAGTCCTTCGGAGCCAATAGGAAGTTTCCAAGTCTAATTTTTGGAAGACAGAGAAACTGGGTAGTCTCCCGAATAGATCAGATAACTGTGTAATATTCTACTCATTGGGGGCTTTCTAACCTGGCCTAAGGGAGCTGCTTCATGTTTCCACCTTTTTCACATGAGAACAGCATTCCGCTCCCACTTTACAGCAATTGAATGTCCCAATATCTCAACTCAAGCCAAAGAAAAAGGGTACAGCAAGAAAATAGCGTTCCCGTGACAGAAGGCACATTTTTGCTCTATGCAGTAAGACCAGGAATCAAGTATGAAGACAAGGATTATCTCCTTGGACTTTTTTCCATAACTTTTCTTTATGTAGCTTAAAATACGCCTTGCATTTGACTTTGGCCCAACTCTTGTTAGTGGCTGAGGCTTGAAATGACGAACATGTTGTTACAGAGGCCCTGACTTTGTACAATGGCTACTTTCTCCTGCCACGGAGAAGCGGAAAGGAATCTGACTCGAGATAACATTCCCACACTCGCAAGAACGCAATCACTGCTTAGGGGTCAGCGTTTGGATTTGGTTCACTGTCTTATACACACACAAACACACACACACATACAAACACACACACACCCCCTATACCCTTCTCAACCTCTAGCCCTTTACGCTGCTTCGTTTGTCTTCATGGCATCTGCCGTACCTGCCGTGGTACGCTCCCTCAGTGAGTATTGTTCGCATGAATGAGAAATGGGAGCAGCCTGGCAGGAAGGGCAGAGAGGGCAGGCGTTTCCTGCGGGGAGCAGAGAGGAAAGGAATAGGGAAAAGCTGGCTTGCTTTTCTGTCCTCTGCGAAGGCAGTGCTGCCTACAAGTTGAGTGGTCAGACTAGAGCCACTTGGATCTGGTTCAAATATTAGCTCAGCTGCTCATTAGCATCTTACCTTGGGGAAACCTCTGAGCCTTGGTTTTCTCATCTTTAAAATGGGGATAATATAATATTGATATTATCTACAAAACAGGCTTGTGGTGAAGGTTGAATGAGATGTTGCACTGAAATGCTCAGTCTGGTGCCTGAGGTGGGCGTACTGAATGCTCGTTAAATGTTAGAACCATCAGTGGCTCTCAGCCCTTCTCTTCTGGGGTCCCAGGCCTCTGTGAGAATCCATCCCCAGACCATTGCATAAAATCCTGAATCCAGTTTCAGGGGTCGACAGCTGTCTGGAGGCCCATCGTGGCCCTGAGGGCGGAAGCCCCTCCTGTTACCCTCACTCCATCTTCTCCTGCCCCAGTCCTCAAGCCAGCTCCCTGAGCAAGCTTGCTGCATATTGGATGTCGTGCTTGGGTGGGGAGAAGCTGTCCCGGCCTTGTCCCCTTCTGGGCTGAAGGCCTCCCTCCTCCTGCACTTGCCCCCTTCCCGGGGCTGAGGCCACAGCCTTTAGCAGCCCCCAGGGAGCTGGTCTGTAGCCCCCGTTGGCTGTCAGCCTTGGTGGAGGGGTTTTAACAGGTCTACAAAGGCACATCGACATGTTCCGTAATAGCAGGGCAGCTCTGCCACCTGCCTTAATCCCTCAGTCTCTCTGAGCCTTGGCTCCTTCTTCTGTAAACTGGGGTACTCAGACCTGCCCCTGAAGGTTCAGTGAGATGCTGGATGTCAGCCCCTTTGCATGGAGCCAGGCACAGGGTGAGTGTGAGCGCCGGCTGTGGCCACCACCGTCATTACCGATGTCCTTCCCATGGTACAGACGTGAGGGTAAGAAGGGGAGACCAGTAGGACTTTAGTAAGCCAGAACAAAACATTCTTAGCTTTTGCATCCTGGTAGAAGAGCCCTGTTCAACGGCTTCATATTTTACGTATTTCTTTTTAAAGGATGCTCTAAGGGACGCAAAGAAGAGACTTTTAAGAAATACAGAGCTGAGGTTGTCCTGCTGTTGGCTCTGGTCATTTTCTACGTGACACTCATCATTTTCACTTGCGTAAGTATCTTTCTTAAACATCTCTCATTATTAAAAGATCACCTGGGTTACCAATCGAATGCGTTTTGTAGACAGTGTGAGTCATTTCATAATGGCAAGAGACCTATTCGCAGAACCCTGGCCTTACAGAGGCCCCCAGACTGTGAGAATCTCTCTGGGAAGCTCCCAGGTTGTTTTCCGTCTGGCGGCTCCACACACAGCCTTGTGAAGAGAAAATGAAGTAAGATAGCGGTGGAAGTTTGTGAAATGCCAAAGGATCCTCCTAAGGGACCAGCGGGCCTTGTAGATACGGTGGGAGAAAGTTGGACCCTGCCCATCCACCATCCGGGCGACGTGCTGTTCTTTCTGTAGGCAGGTGAGCAAGCCCGGCCACCCTGGTGTTGGATCCATCTCCTTGGTTGGCCCTTGAGCTCTTTTCTCTTAGAGATTCCCTCTTATAGTTTGGTACTTCCACCAGTTTTTTTTTTTTTTTTTTTTTTTTGGTACTTCTGGTTGCTATTTTAGATATCACTTTTTAAGAATGAATCCTGAGAAGCCAGAGGTACACAGGGTGTGGCCTGGGGTAGAGGACTGCTGGCCAGTACTTGGGCGTCCTTGACATGCCCTTGACCTACTGGTTGCAGACTCCAGCTTAGACTCCTCCCTGCCCCCCAAGCCTGTTTGTGCGTGGCTGGTCACCTGGGTTGACAGTGGTCGCAGGGGAGCAGGGCCAGGTCTGGGCCTGACCCACTAGGAAGTGATCTGTCCCATATGTCTCAGCATATCAGGAAGTGCTGGCCATTTGGGGACCAGGACATCAGTCACCCAGGAGCTATTCCAGCGCTGGTTCTAGTCACTCATTGGCCCCATCTGTTCACTTGCTTGACGCTGGCCGAACACTCATCTCTCTGGTTGCTATTTTAAACGTCAGTCCATCAGAAGACTCCTCTGAGCGCCTACTGTGTATAAGGCATTATGCTAGGCACTGGGGGGCATGTAAAAACGCATAAGAACTATGTCCTTCCCCCAGGGAACTTACAGCTTGGTCTTTAGAGTTATTTGCATATAAGAAGATAATTAGCGTTACCTGGCAGTAAATTTTTAAAATGAGTGACTCTAGTTTTTTGTTGGCAAGTGCCTGTTTCTTTGGGCACTGATTTTCCATGCAGGAAATCCTAGTGTTAGGGTCTGGAAATGGCCCCAGTCTGTAACTCCTGGTTGAGGTTTGGAGATACCGGCGAAATAGCACAAGCCCACTGTAGAGTGAGCGACGTAGCCCGCATCACGAGGGCTCCCACATGAGCTGTCCAGTCAGCTCCTAATGAATGGAGTTTAAATCCAGGTGACAGCTGAAGCATTTTTCCAATTATTCACTTCTCAACGTATCTCTTTGATTTTATTTTTCAGAAGTTTGCACGACAGCAGAGTATTTTTCCAGACTTTCTTAAACCTGCCGTGGAACATGCTTTTCTCCCAGTTACCTCCCCAGATAAGCATTTGGAGCCAGTGACTCTTCACAAGACAGAACTGGTGTGAGCAGGGTTTCTGCAGACTGTTTTTCCAAGGTTGAAGGCTCCGTGGTGTGCATCCACATCACACCGAACAGGAGAAGCCTGGGCCCCACACTGAACACACCATCCTTCCTGTGAAGCCCTTCGCTTGACTGAAACATCCAAAAGTGGATCCCACCCCACTTTTTGTGAGCGGGGCCTTGAAAATTGTGACATGACCGCAAAGCACGGGGCCGCCTACAGGGTGCTTTTCAGTGCTGCTTCTTTATGACCTTCTTAGCGTTTTATTCAGCTATCTGGTCAACCTCTTGGACAGGTTTGTTTTTTTTTTCAGTCTTAGAAAAGCTATGGTGAGATGAAGTTGGAAAAGGACCTTGGGATATATGAATGCCTGGAGTTGGCCCTGTGTAGACCCTTGAGGGCAGCTGTCCTCTTCCACATCTGGAAAACATCTCTGAATTTGCTGTGTTTTCTTGTCTAAGCCCAGATGTTTTATGTCTGGGAGAAAGTGACAGGGTAAGCTGAGAGACAGAGGGAAATATTTAGCAAATAGTTTCCCGGCATGAAGGCCCTGCTATTACGAAGGAGTATGATGTGTACGCAGAAATAACAGGTCGATGAACTGTCCCCAACAGGGCCTTTTATATGGGAAAGGCATCCATAAAGAAGCAATAGAGAAGAATGTCACAATTATTTTTATATCTGTGTATACTTGTCAAAGAAGGATTTGTGCTGCTTCTCCTTTTGAAATCTGTATCTTCAGTTAGATATCGTTAACTGACAAGCAACCTGTATATGGAGGGTGAGAAGAAGTGGGAAACTGTGACAATAGGAGGGAGAGCTATTTAGGGACCTGATGAAAATGCTGGACCAATTGTGCAAACTGGATGCTGGCCCCAGTTGTCCCACTACTTAGCTGTCTGATCTTGGACAAGATCCTTATGGTTTCTACTTTCTCAGTTGTAAACCAGAAGGTTGATGTATGAGTTGATTGAAAAAAATATATGTGAAAATTCTTTGAAAGAGTATAAAGCACTATCAAAATTCCAAACTCCTTTAGGTCGTTATCCTTATTACTGCAGTGGTGTTCTGGGCATGAGAAAATGCTTTTCATTTTTTATGTTTTCCATCGTTCCAAACAAAGAAGGCTACAAAGGACACTTTCCCATAGTCTTCTGTATGAATTCCTTTGGGGAAGTGAGGCCAGTTCAGTGGTCTGTTCTTGAAGCACCGGCCAAAAGTACTCCAAGATGCGGACACTCAGGGGCCACCAGGCCACGGGGAGAAGGGAGTTCTCAGATGTCCCATTGACATTCTGGCAATTGTCGGGTTTCTCTTATCAGACTTGGCCCTTTCCCTACTTATTTTCCGAAGAGAATATTGCCCATGCTAATATTAGGGAGTAAAAGGGATGCCAAGTTTGGTGTTTTTGCCTCTTTGTCAGAGCTTTCATCGTATTAAATGTATGCATGTGAAGAGGGAGTGTTTTCCTCTTTTATATTTAAAACTACTCGTAAGACTTTGAGATGAGTGCTGGTATGTCTGTGAACTAGTTTGAGAACCAGACCCAAGATGAAATTCGAGAATTGAAAGCATGGCTGAGTCCTTCCTCTGAGTGTGTGTGGGGGGGCATTTATGGCAGGTAGACGTCTGTGAAACGGCGTCCCCTTCTTCCCAAAGATGCTCCCAAATCCATCCTCGAGTTGCCTTGCCACCAGGCAGTACCTGATCAGCTTGACCACATGCGTGACCATAGGTGGGAGGGATGGAAAGGAGGACGGTTTCTACTTCAGAAGGATGTGTAGAGTCAGGGGCTCTGTACCTGGGATTCACGGGGTTTCACTCAAAATTCTCAAATAGTTCCATTACCTCCCCTCCCCCAATGGTAAGAACAATCTAGTGCAAGTGGTTGGTGGTTGTAATAGTTATAAAAGCATTATAGGTGAATCCACTTTGGAAAATGACTCTTTGTGAAGATGAATGCCCGTAATATGTCTGTAAAAGCTATAGATTCCCTTTCAGTGGAATCAACTCCATCCTCAAATGCTTTACCAAAAATGCTGGCGAGACCGTTGGCACGGTAACGAAGAACTCAAGACTTTTTAGCTGGTTTGACGCCCAGCTTCACCACTTAGAAGTTTTACCACCTTGGACGGGGATTCACCTCTCTACAGCTGGCGGTACTTCAGAATAAGAATAAAAATAGTATCTGCTTCTTAGGCCTGTGTGAGGATTAAATGAGATAATATATCTAAGAGCCTAGCCCAGTATCTGGCAAATAGTAACATTAGAACAAGATTAACCTGAGAACAAAAAAGGAGAAAAAGGCAGCAGAGAAAGTGGCAAGGACAGTGAATATTTGACAAAGTGCTTTTGTTAAAAACAGAATTGACTTGGTGGGAGAGTCATGTTGCTTTCAGAGGATTAATACAAGATGAAACCAAGTGCTTCATGGTCATTAGAATTATAGTACCTGAGAGGCCAGGGAGGGGGGTGCCCTTCATCAGTTTGGATTGATTTAAACTGAAAAAAATGATGGAAATTTGAAATCAGGTAGACTCAACATTCATACTTAGTCTTTGGTATAAGAAAAGGTGTGTGTGTGTGCATGTGCGTGTGTGTGTGTGTGTGTGTGTGTAAGAGAAACAGGTGAGAGAGAGAGAGAAGGGTCAGGGTGGGAAGGGCAGAATTCATCAAGGACAGTGAGCTGCTTTTCCACTGCCGTCATTGAAGCCTTTCAAGGTATTTCAGAGGAGGTAGATAATTATGGACCATATTTATTCTTTGTCTCTGTTGGCAGGGAGAGCTTTGTTTTCAGAGCTCTGCTTTGTCTACGGAATTAGATCTACGGTTATAATAATTTCACCTTGGGATGTCCCAAGACACAAACAGGGACATGAATATTAGCTCCACGTTCTCCCAAAAGAAGGCCTGTGGGTTTTGTTTTCATAGTAATTCTTAGCAGATTTCATCATAGAAAATACTGAGCCTCACAGAACCCAACAGAGCCTGATAGTTTGCTGGGGTTGCAGGAGAAGAGATCGCACAGCAGCCTCTGGACACAGAGAGTCCTTGAGACTCATGTTCAACCCCACAGCACAGTAGGATTGGGAGTCTCAGAAAAATTCAGTCTGGTTCCCAGACTCTTTCCTCACTGGCAGCTTTATTTGGCTGCATTACCTGGTAAATCGTTTAATTCTCCATCTTTCCTATGTGAAATACCCAAAGGCCTAAAAATCTTAGGAGCTATTTGATTAATTCAACAACGAGTGTCTCTCATCGTTTTTCAGCTGATTGCCTGAGACCCAGATTTGATCTAACTGGTTGGGAAGATACAATTAATCAGTTCTTTGATCACAGACTATTATTGCTATTTGTTATCTCTTCAAGACCAGATGGGTTTCTTTTCTAATTTTCAACTTTAAATTGCATAAGAAATTAAAATTCTACCACCTGCCTTTTTGTAATCTCTGTGTGTGGCTTGAATGGATGAAATTAAGCCTAAGGTTATTTGCTGAGCATTCACTCTGGCACTCTGTGTAATACTCAAAAAAAGCAAGGTACGGTCCTTCCTTTCAAGGAGCTTATAATCTAGTGGAAGGAGAAATGAGCTCAGAGCCATATGCACAGCTACTTGTTTTACTTAGCATTAGGGAATTATTCAAAGATAGTGGGAACACAGAAAAAGGACTAGTGTTCCCATTCATCTAGGAGCACCTTAGAAGGATTTATAGAACTAATTCCATTTGAACTTGGACTTGAGAGATAAGCAGGATTTTGAGTGGTAGTAATGGTCAGGGGTGTTGGGAACGGCAGAGGCACGATCTCTAAGGTAAAACGGTAGAGAGCGCACTTGAACAGAGGATTGTATGAGAGTTTCTGTAGGCGTAGGGCACCCACAGCCCCGACCAAGCAGGAAGGAGGCGATGATGGAAGATGGACAAGTTACTGTAGAGAATTTGCACAGCGGGGCAGTATGGAAGGATTCTGAGTTGCGGAGCCATAGAATTAGATCCATTTCTAGGACAATAACCAGGAAAATAAAGTGAAGGATGAAATGAAAGAGCTGGAGGAGACAGGAAGCAGGAAGGCCATCCAAGAGGCTGATGGAAGCCCAAAGAAGCAGAGCATCAATGGAAGAGAAAAGGAGGGATGGAAACAAGCTGGTTTCTACATGTTGTCTTCTCAATTTTCAGTCTTGGGTTTTCTTATGATCCTAGCTGATATCTCTCTCCCCTTATCTCCATATCTATCTATCTATCTATCTATGTATCATCTATCTATGTATCTGATTTTGTTTTTACTTAGTTCTCCTTTCCTTTCTTTAAATAATGGAATGCAAAGAAAGAAACAACCCCTTCCATCTTGACCCCTACATAACTTACAGAACATAATCATCTTAGACCACAGAAAAGGTTCCCATGTGTCACAGCTGTCACAATAGCTAAGAGGGCTCTGAATAATTATAAGAGGACAGTCATAGACGTTACATGATTAAACCTGGTTTTATACATCCTTACTCCCAGTCCTGCCTCAACTTCCCTGTCCCAGCAGAATATTCCTTGTTTTCCCTGTAGATAAGTTGATATCACATTTGATCAGCGATTGGCTGACTGAGGAAACATCTGTGCTCTTTTGGTTTCGTTTTCCTGTGTTTACAGTGATATAGCAAACGTTTGCATCTTTTTTGTTCATTTTTGTTTTGTTTTGTTTTCAATATATTAAAAAGCAACATAGTACAAATGTTGTAGTTAATATTGAAAAGGATCCAAATTTTTCAAGGAATGAATTTTTATAAACAAGTTCTACAATGAAAGGGAAACGGCATATTGATACATAAAAGTTTTGTTAAACAAGATTTTAAATTTTTTTTTTTTTAGAAGATGTTGGGGGTAGGAGTTTATTAATTAATTTATTTTTGCTGTGTTGGGTCTTCGTTTCTGTGCGAGGGCTTTCTCTAGTTGTGGCAAGCGGGGGCCACTCTTCATCGCGGTGCGCGGGCCTCTCGCTCTCGCGGCCTCTCTTGTTGCGGAGCACAGGCTCTAGACGCGCAGGCTCAGTAGTTGTGGCTCACGGGCCTAGTTGCTCCGCGGCATGTGGGATCTTCCCGGACCAGGGCTCGAACCTGTGTCCCCTGCACTGGCAGGTGGATTCTTAACCACTGTGCCACCAGGGAAGCCCCAAGACTTTAAAATGTTTAAATCAAAGTGTTTTAGACTAAATTCTTTCAAATGTTCAAACAAAAACAAAAAAAAAACCTGTACAATCTCCATAATAAAATGTGTCCTTGGACTTTGAAAATGTTAAAATTTTAGAAATTTGAGGATGGAGGCAGCACCTAAAGGTTTCGTGAACCTTTTTTCCCAAAAAAAGAATACTTTCAGTAAAATATTTTACTATTTTTATCTCACTATGCATTTACATTTTTGTTCTTCCAGAAAAAGATTTACATTAACACTGTATTTTTACTGTAAAAAAAATACATTTAGAGATATTTAACTTCCTGAGTGACTTCAGTCATACATCGAACATGATTTAATGAGCGAATTCTAAAATTTTATAATGAAATAGCGTGTGCAGATGTATACTTGTATGCTTACTTACCGTAAAACTCAAGATCATGTCATAGAACTTACACTTAAGTTCTCTAAGAAGTTAAATAATATGATTAATCCCCAAACTTGACCAAAAGGTTTTCTCAAACGTTAGTAAATTGAATTACTGAATTTACATTTTCTCATTTATTAACAAAATACTGAGTTATTTCAGACTATCAACTTGAATGTTTTCCATTATATACACCAAAAATCTGGTTCCCTAACAAGAAATTTCTTGCAATACAAAAAGATAACAGATAATTAAAATATTTGCTTCATAATACAAGTAATCTGTAAAATACATCCCTTCCTCAATTGTCTAAAATGATTAGGAATTGTGGCACTTTCTTTAGCATAAAACCCTTTCCTCTTCTTAAAACTCTGAGGTGAAATGTTATTTATGTAATAAAACTAGAACCACAATTTTTCTCATTTCTGTACTGGACTGCAATTAGGTTTTAAAAATTTTATAAAGAAATGTGGCAACTTGTAAAGCTGTTCTATAGAGTTTTTTTAAGAAAACATTCCCAGAAACAACTTAACAAAAGGGCCTAGAATGACCCTATGAAAACATCCTTTTAACACTTCTTAGTGTCGAGATGAGTGCCAATTTCCATCGCTACCACTGTCTCTTCTGTTATCATAGTCATGGCTCCAGCCATGAAGTGATTTCTCTCTTCATAGAAGAAATCATCTCTGCTTCCTCTGTAATGATGGTCGGACCCATGGTCAGTGTAATACTGTTCACGGCTATGTCTATCCACTACGTAAGGACGAGAATTCTGTCCGACATTTCGCTGTGATAATGGTGTATCTTGGTCCCACTGGGAGGTTGAAGATTGGTTAAAAGTATGATTATGTGACTGAGCTGATGGGGAAAATCCTGATTGATCCAGATGTGGAGAACCAAATTTCCCTCCATAGGACATCTGTCTCAAAGCACTGTTCATCACTGCTTGTCTCTGAAAATTTTCTGAAGAAGAAAAAGATCTTTGAATTATCGGTGTTGATGGAGTCATGTTATCCACTGTCCTTTCGTACCTGCTAGGAGACGTGGAAGTAGGGCTTGAACTTCCAACATGCTGCTGGGAATATGACAAACTGACCTCCTGTGAGGCATGGCTGCTTCCTGATCTAAACTGAAGTTTGATGGGCTTTCCAAAAAGTTTGATTCCGTTAAGCAGATTCATGGCATAAGGAACAGATAACTTCACGTTTGAAATTCACAAACGCAAACTGCTTTGGTTTACCATCCTTATCTTTTGGAATTTTCACTTTTATTACTGGCCCAGCCTGTTGGGTGCCAGGATGGACCGTCCCGCTTGTCCCAGGAAAGCGGGGATGGCCATTGGGCCGGGCCCTACCCAGGCCGGAAAACGAAAGGGAAAGCACGTTTGCATCTTTCATTGGTCCTGTACTTTTGTCCAACTGATTACATGTTAACTAATTGCTCCTTAGTGATTTTTAAAAATAAAATCTTCCAGCAGTTGACTAACAGACCCTGCTAACCAAGCGTTAAGATAATCCAAAAGATACCTTGAAGGGATCCTAATGGATTGTGTGTGGGTATCACGGGATGAGTATGAATACGTTTTAGAGAAAAGGAAAATGGTGCCTTATGACATTGTTTGTTGCCCCAGAGGTTGATGAATTACACTCGAGCCCCATTCTGTCCTTCAGAGACAAGGCATTTCACTTGCAGACATATCTTTTTTTTCGATTCCACTTCTTTATTTCATTCTCCCCAAGGGATCTCAGGCAAGTGCAGAGTTAGGCAACAAAGACTAGCAGGAAAACATCATCTAGGTGGGGTGTATTGGTTTCCATGGTTCCTGAGAAGTTAGAGTGAAGGAAGGAAGCGAAACTTGGGCACTGAAAGCAAATCTTCTATTCTTTCCTCCTTTCAATGCATAAACCCGTACAGAATCCCTCTGGGCAAGGGAGACAGAGCTCACTTAGTGATTCATTTAGATTCTGCATGAGAAGGAGATATTATTTTAGTCTTCATTATAAGAGGGGCCATTTCTTCAAATTGACCGTTTTTCCCTCTAACTCTTTTCCAAAGTAGCCTGTTTACAATCTACTCTTGTAGATTACAGTACTCAGTAGAGACAAGTAGGGAGACATTCAGACCTTGAAAAGCTTCAAGACATCCCACAGAGTTGGAATGCTTTTCTCAAAGGGAAAAAAATTCTGCAAATGTGTATGTACTTGCCTATGTGCCCGAAAGAGCCAGCTGGACAGACCATAAACAGCTCCCATTCAGGAACAACAAAAGCCCATGTCAGAAGTCAAGGGACAGGGGGCTGAGAACTAATAATAATTTTGCACTTACACAGCAGTTTTCATCTGAAGACCTCAGAGTGCTTTATAAACATTAATTAAATTGCCCCACAGCCCTGCGAGATGGCTGTGTATCACTGTTTCCAATTTACAGGGGGTGGAGGGAGGAGAAATGTGTGCCTGGAGTGAAGTTGGAACCAGGCCATGCTACAGTGCACGTGGATTGTGGACTCAGAAAAAGCAGTGGGACCTTTCCTCTGTGAATTTAAGGCTATGGTCACGTCTCATGGTACCTGCTTGACCAAGAAGGAGATGGTCTGGCAATAGGGCTGTCCAGGGCAACCCCTCAGCAGGACCCACCTCCTGCATAAGGCAGCCACCTGCACTGGGCTTGAGGGGCTCCGGCACGATCTCCCCGACAAACTCATTGCCATTATTACAAACGCATCCCTTCAGTGGGACTCATGAGGGCAAGTCAGGCCCACCTGAAATGCTGGCTCTGATTGCTTGGAAGTGTAGTCAGGACAGCTGCTTGGAGAAGGACCGTGATGGGTACTCAGCAGAAAATCCTATGATCGATTATTATCTGCCTTGCATTTGGGAAAAAGTAGGTGTGGGTTGAATTGTGTCCCTGAAAAGATACCTTTTTTTAAACAAAACTAATTTTATTGAAGTATAGTTGATTTACAATGTTGTGTTAATTTCTGCTGTACAGCAAAAGTGATTCAGTTATATATATATATGTTCCTTTTCATATTCTTTTCCATTATGGTTTATCACAGGATATTGAATATAGTTCCCTGTGCTACACAGTAGGACCTTGTTGTTTATCCATCCTACATATACTAGTTTGCATCGGCTCATCCCAAACTCCCACTCCATCCCTCCCCCCCCACCACTCCCTTGGCAATCACAAGTCTGTTCTCTATGTCTGTGAGTCTGTTTCTGTTTTGTAAATAAGTTCATTTGTGTCATATTTTAGATTCCACGTATAAGTGATATCATACGCTGTTTGTCTTTCTCCTTCTGACTCACTTCACTTAGTATGATCATTTCTAGGTCCATCCTTGTTGCTGCAAATGGCATCCTTTCATTCTCCCTGAAAAGATGTCTGGAAATCCTAACCCCGGTACCCATGCATGTGACTTCATTTGGAAATCGGGTCTTTGTAGATGTAAGAAGTTAAGATGAGGTCATACTGGATTAGAGTGGGCCCTGACTCTGAAGGCTGTGTCTCTGAGACAAGGGCAATCTGGATGCAGCCACAGAAAAGCGTGGTGCATGAGGATAGAGGCGGTGATTGGCGTGATGTGCGTACAAGCCAAATGACCAGGATTGCTGGCAACCACCAAAGCTAGAAGAGGCAAGGAAGGAGTCCTTCCTAGAGCCTTGGCAGGGAGCGCAGCCCTGCTGACACCTTGACTTCAAACTTTTGGCCTCTAGAATTATGAGAGAATAAAGTTTGTTCTTTTAAGCCACCCGTTAGAGGTGCTTTGTTACGACAGCCTTAGGAAATTAATACAATAGTCTAAATATTGGAAGTTGCAAATGCAGGATCATTAAAATGGTCGTTTATTTAAAGACACATCCCACCATTGTAATAAGCGAAGGAAAGTTTTCTGGAGAGATTGGGCTGTGACGATGGAGATGAGGATAGGGTGAGCACATCGTAATGATGGTGACAGTGACATCACTTAGTCCTCTGGCCTGGCACCCGCTGATGGTTCTTAGCCACTTAGATGTTTTGGCGTGTCAGTCCTGTTGGAACATGTTGAATTATAATTGTGAAAATTCATTTAACGCATCCCATTCCTTCATCCCTGTAATGACATAGAAAGAAAAACAAGGAAGGCAATTTGAAGCCCGATCAAGGATAGCAAAAGGCAAAAATAACCTACAAATAAGAAAAAGGAAAAATAAGATCCAAACACTGGGAAAATTAATCTGTCATGGGTGAAGTTGCAGACATTTGGGGCAAGAGATCATCTGTTGTATTCGTCTTTCATCTTGCCCTTTGCAGGCTCCCTTTAAAAAATACAAACAGCCCTGGGATGGGCAACACATATAAAACAATACAATCATGTCAGGCTTTGGAGTCAGACAGATGTGAATGGAAATCCAGGCTCTGTCATTTACCATCTCTACGGTATTAAGGAAGTCACTTGACCTCTCAGTGCCTTAATTTACTCATCCGCTAAGTGGGTGTAATGATATTCTCAAACGTTTGTTGTCAGAATTAAATGAGTTAATATCTGTTTCAAAGCCTGCTCTATAGTATGTAGAGTATTATCAGTAGCGTTTGCTTCTGCTCAATAAATAGCTTTCCTTCCCGTGGAGAGTGGATAAGGTGGGATAGGCAAGCTGGAGACGGGGCAGAGGGAGAGGCTGGGGGAGATGACCCAGTTGAAAGATCCTGCCTAACGGAGTCTGCCATTGGACTGTGGTTTGAGGGGAAGTTGCTTCCTTCTCCCTGTAGCCTCAGGGTGGCCCTGCCCCCAAGATTCTCCTTTCCTCCTTGGCTAAGGTCCCTCAGAGCTGGGGGCGTGACAGAGTGCCCACAGTACACTGCTGTGGGCAATGGAGCTGTTTCCTTGTCTGCCTTTGCTCTCTGAGCAGGGCCCACATCCAGGGAACTGGAGCTGGGGAACCCCTGGAGGCGGCTCCAGCTGTCAGCGGAGTCCTTTCCTCAGGCTGGGATCCAAGAAGTGTCAAGAAAGGAAGCAGAAGTTGTTCCTATCAGACTGGGCCGAGCAGTCAACAACCTCACCTTCTTTGATAGTGATCTTTGAGCCCCAGTTAAATGGGTCAACTCCTATTTACCCAAAAAGAAACAACCTTGCCAAACGGTTCATCATCATCTTTTTTTTTGTTTTGTGTTTTTTTTAACAAATGTGGTCAAGTTTTGAGTGTAACTTCTTATTTCCCCAGGCTCCACACAACCAAAGGCATGAGTGACAGCCTTGATCAAAATATAAATATTTTAACGTTGAGTTCCCCCACCAGATATGGCTGGTAATAAACACAGACCCAGACCCTGTGGGTCCTGAGTGGCCCACCATTGCGCTTGGCCACCATCATGTTTTCCTCTTGGGATGGCCATGCCGCTCTCACTCTGCCACCTGGTGGACTGGTTCTGCAACTGCATTTCCCATACCTGTGGCTTAGGTCTCAGGAGACTGTTGCTTTGTTGCTGTTCCTGCGGCTGTTGGGCCCATGAACATGGGAAAGGCCTCTTTCGTCAATAAAATCTCCCTAAATAAGAAGTTAGCTAATTGCAATTTCTTTCAGTTCCTAGAATTGGGGCACTTTCTACCTCCCAATGCTGCATTCAGAAATATCTTGCCCCCCTACCATTAGCCAAAACCCCTAGCCGGGCCCAGGCACTTGTCAATGACTCTCCTTTGACCAAACTTTAATCAACCTCCTGGGAGCCCTCGACTGGACTAGGCATGACCTTGGGCTTCCTTCTCCGTCCTTGTAGAAACCAGTTTGAGCAAGAATCCTATAAAGCCAGTTTAGTGAAAACTCCCCACCTTTGGTGTCTGACTACCCTTGATATCACGCTGGTATCAGCAAGAATTCTGTCGAGTCATTCTCACAAGAATTCCCATACCCGGGCTTCCCTGGTGGCACAGTGGTTGGGGGTCTGCCTGCCGATGCAGGGGACACGGGTTTGTGTCCTGGTCCGGGAGGATCCCGCGTGCCGCGGAGCGGCTGGGCCCGTGAGCCATGGCCGCTGAGCCTGTACGTCCGGAGCCTGTGCCCCGCAACGGGAGAGACCGCAACAGTGAGAGGCCCGCGTACTGCAAAAAAAAAAAAAAAAAGAATTCCCGTAGCCACGATGTCTCTCCTTAGAGTTTTCCATCCACTGACCCTCACTCTGCTCCTTCACTACGAATCCCCACTGTCCTTGTTAGAGTCAGAGTTAAGCCTGGTCTCTGTCCCCTACCACAACCCCCCACTGTAGTAGCCTTACCGTCGCTAGCAAGTGTCAGAAATCATTTTTTCTTTGACACATTTCAGCTGTCACTGCAGGAGGCATCCCTGTCCACCTGGGCATCCCAGGCTGGAGCAGACTTTTTTTCCTCTCTGAGACTCTTCATCCCAGAAAGGTCCTGCCTGACCCATCAGATTTAAAGTCTCCCAATAATGTCTCCCAGGAGGACTACTGAGGTTGGCAGTCATATATCTTAGGTTTGGGAGGGCATTCATAATTTCGAATCACCTTTCTCACAGCCAACAAATAAGTCCTGAATTTCTGGTTTAAATAAAAATTTTCTGTGTTTTCTGCTTTGGCTCTGGGTCTTCCTCCTGATCACCCCAGCTGGTGTCAGCATTACATGCCGCGGGCTCACATTGTCCCTTTCAAATGTCCAGCCTTCTCCTTCAGCCTCAGAGCCTGCGTCTCTGTCTCCACCTTCCCCGCAACTTAGCTCAGGATCACAGCCAACTGACTGGCTGTGGCCGGCTAGGCTTGCTTTCTCAGGTCCCCGGGACTAGACAGGAGCCCAGGAGAAGAGGAGAGGAAGGGATGTGGCTTCGTTCTCTCTCTCCTCCCTGCCTCCCTGCCTAGAGCGTCAGGCCGCTGGGCAGGTGATGCGTTCATCTGGCTATTTCTTCCTCCTGAAAATCCAACCCCATTATCCCTGATACCAAATCCTTGGTAAAGAGAGGGCCAGGCTGAGCCTCGAACATGAAGACAGGAAGTGAAGGTAGCCCTGAGATTCTGGGCATAAGAAAGCACCAGTTAAGAGACGGAGAGAAAAGAGATCGTATGTGGCGCCTCTCTGCTGGGAACGGGGACCGGACATGCATGAGGAGCCTGAGATCTGCGCCAGGCACTTTCCATCCATTAGCTTTTCCCACGTTATAGATTAGATAACTGAACCTCAGAGAGGTTAAATAGTGTCCCCAGATACCGTAGCTCAGGAGTGGAGCCAGGATTCGGACTTGGGTCTGCAGATTTATTTGACTTCTATGCTCCAGCTCTTTCCACCAAACCCTATTCCTCCCATGGGGGAGAAATGTGTACGCTCCTAGGGACAGGGATGAAGTCCTCCCACGTCTTCTATAGGAGAAGCCTGGCTGCCTTCGGTCAACCACCCCTCTGTGCCTTGGATCTTGTTACCATTCATGCCGTTTCTAATAACATATTCGTAGTAATCTCTGAGGTGACAGACATGGCCCCAGTCCGCAGACATCTGGAAGGGCTCAGGGCTGCCATGACCACTGGCACAGGCTCCAGGCTCAGCCGGTACCTGCTGTGGACCTCGGATGCCTGGAATCAGATCCCCAGGCTGGGCAAGGGACAAGCAAAATGGCAACCAGGCCTGGGAGGTTCCCCTGAGATGGAGCCATGCGCTATGGCCCTTTGGTAAGGCCG
Organism: Orcinus orca; assembly: GCF_937001465.1. NCBI lineage: Eukaryota > Metazoa > Chordata > Mammalia > Artiodactyla > Delphinidae > Orcinus > Orcinus orca. The sequence goes on along the minus strand of NC_064568.1, from coordinate 95,269,190 downwards.
ATCTGTTCAGCAAGCCCCTGGGAAGTAGAAAACCCAGCCTGACAAGTGACCTTGACAGAATTACAGCAGTAATATTTTCAGTCGGTTGAGCTAGTCTTGGCCAATTTCTCTAGAGCATTAGGTGCAAACGTAAGTCTGCTTCTCCACATTGCACACGCCTGTGCTGGCCTCTCCCCCTCCACCGTTTAAAGTATTTATCCTGTGGCTTGTACAAGCCATGTCCTTCTCTTCCCCAGTGAGAGTGAGAGTCTCCAGGCTTCCTTGCCCGCCGCTGGATGTGCAGCGAAGCAGTGAGGACAAGAATCTTGTTCCAAGCCCATCAGGCCGGGCTAGCATTGGATGACCTCCTGCACCAGCCAGCCTGTCTTTTGGGGATTGAAATTGATTTTCCTCTTTTCTGTGTGTGAGCACAGCCCAAGGTACAGCTCCGTTACCAACGCCCATCTCAGGTGTGCATTTACAGGTGAACAGTGATACCCTTAAAAAGATAAATGGGGGCTTCCCTGGTGGCGCAGTGGTTGAGAGTCCGCCTGCCGATGCAGGGGACACGGATTCGTGCCCCGGTCCAGGAAGATCCCACATGCCGCGGAGCGGCTGGGCCCGTGAGCCATGGCCGCTGAGCCTGCGTGTCCGGAGCCTGTGCTCCACAACGGGAGAGGCCGCAGCAGTGAGAGGCCCGCATACCGCAATAAAAAGATAAATGGGAAAAGTTCTTTAAGAATGTCCTCTGTCACCTCTGCAGATGAACAGGATGTCTGCTTACATTTCCAAAGAGTAGCTTTTAATTTCTCCATGCCGTTGTGTGTGTGTGTGTGTGTGTGTGTGTGTGTGTGTGTGTGTCTGTACAGGGCTGGGGGTGAGAGGTTTCTGAAGCTGTGAGAGAAAATGTGTAAAACTCCAAATTCTTGTCCACATGGCCAGCCTGAGATCAAGGCATGCAAGGTGCTTGCCTCTGGTGCCAGCTTTAAGGAGGTAACCAAAAAGTCAGTACTCAGAATGTGTTAATGTCATACATTAAAAAAAATCAAAATTAATGCAAAAAATCCACTGTGAGCAACATATCAAAATTTTAAATAAACAAATAGTTGACATCACTGGTTTTTCCCTTTGTTTCAGATTCCAATACGACTCGACGTGGCACTTTAAAAACTTTTGATGTGATGTTCATCACGGATTTTTTAACATTAATTTTAATTTTTTAACTATTGCATGAAGATATTATTTATCTTGATTACTGAGTTTTTCCTGGTGTCCCTTTAAGTTTTGCAAGCCAGGGGACTTGCCTCTCCCTGGTCTCAGCCCCCTTCAGACATGGCCCGAGTCAGAGGCAGGGCTGTTTTTGAGAACAGCTGAAGATACTAGCTGGCGTTTATATTCAGCCTCCGAATTGAAAATGAGTTGTTGAACTCTTCCTCTACATGGTAACTGTCTGAGCCCAGAATGGCATTTGGATTTCGTCATTGACTTGGTCCCAGCTAAAGTTATCCTGAGTGCCAAGCAGGAGTAAAGGAGGATTGGCTCTCTTGGGGATAGTGTCAATTCTGTATATACCATGGATGCCCCGAGAACTGTCCAGGCCACGGGAGGATACACCGAGGCTCCTGGTGGCTGTTCAAGTTTAATTTTTATGCCCAGTCCTTGCTGATGATATCTGTAGAAGAACCTCAACCTCCTCTCCCAAGCTGCCCAGTTCATTGCTCAGCTGGGTACTCAGAGCCCTTCTCCCCGCCCCCCCCGGCCCCCGACATCAAAATCACTGGTATCCCCAGTAGCCACAGTCTGTGGGGGTATCACTTCAGTAGCTGCCTTTTAAAGATACAGCCCGGTGCTTCTGGAAAAGCGAGCTATTTTGTAATTGTAAAATTGACCTCTGTTCCACAGCCCTACTACACACTGGTGTATTTCCTGGCAAATCCATCTAACCCCAAATTAAATGACATTTCCTGGCAAGAGATGGAACAGTGGTTGAAAATATCATAGCAACAGCTCCGTTCAACTTGCAGTATTCCTTTACATTCAATATCTCAGGTCTTTCCTGGGTCTATTAACTGGCAAGTTTAAGGGGCAACATTGTGGGCTTGGAGTCTTGCCATTTGGAATAAGAGGCCAGCGAGAGGCTGCCTGACTCTGGTTTTCAGTTTTACTTTTTCCAGTGTATTCTTTCCCATCTCAAACCTGCCCCTCCTCCTCCTGTATGCTTTCTTTCAGGAGTCGACATCAGTGCCTATACCCAAACACACAGGCCCAGCTTTACCTCCTTAACCGTTTAGATCCCATCCTGCTGCCAGAAGGATCCTGTGAGAATGTTGATGTGATCATGTCATTTTATTGTTTAGAACCCTCTGCAACAACCCCTCCTAGCCTGGAAGGTAAGGTTCAAGGTTCCTGTTTTGCCTCTGCCCACCTCACTGGGCTCATGGCTCACTGTTCTTCCCACCCGAACACTTGCAACCCTGGCTCAACCCCTGGGCCTTTGCACACACCCTCCCTCTTGTCACGCTCCAGCTTCCTGTCTTAGGGTAACTGTATGGCTGCCAACCTTCTCGGAATGAGAGACCAGGTGGCAGTGGGGTCTTAGGGTCCTGCATGTGGACTTTCACTTAGAGCCCTGATGTCAGTAGGGTACCAGCCCCCTGTCCTCCCACATACCTGATGGTCTTGATTCCAGAGCCTCTCATGTACATTTCACTCCCACATAAGACCCCTGTACCTCCTAGTAGTTGGGGATGGGGACCAATTGCCTGGCTGGACCAGCTAATGAAGTAGCCTGGGAGATCTTGCCTCTTTCATGACTGGAAACAATCAGTCCTCTTGTTTTCACTTTCCTGTCTTCCTCCCATCTTCAAGGACACTCAGAGCCTCCACTGCGGGAACCTTTCTAGGGTTCTAGAGAGCAGATCGTTATTTATCGTTGATATCCCTTTTCGGAGGCACTTAAGGTATGGCTTTCTCAGATTGGCTAACATCCTTGGTCTGACTTCATTTTACTTATCTGTAAAATGATAAAAATATGTTATCTCACTTTCAATTCCATTAAAGGAGTTGAATGAGCTAATCTCTCAGGTGACTTCTGAGACAGGACTATCTTATGCTTCGTCAAGGAGTTTAGATTTGTGGGCATGTTGGATTCCTCTTTCTTTCCTAGCTGACTGTGGTTGGAGGGAAATCAGACACATTGGCTCCAGGAGAATCTGGCAAATTAACATACATTTGTTTTTAAGTTAAAGCTTGTGCAGTACCTTTTTTTTTTTCTTTTAATGATTCCTCATCTTAGTAGAGTTTTTGATTACTTGACAATGATATTGTGGATAGTACGTTGGATAAGAGAGTTTGTGAAAGGAAGCAACCAGGGTTTCATGCTCAGGAGGAACCGAAGGGCCTAGAGAGGCGTGAGTGACATCACCCCAGGCAGAGGGAGTGACCTGTGTCCCCTCTGTGACTTGGCGGGTGACGGTGTAAGGTTCAGGAATAGATGTTATTGGACCAATTAAATAGAGCCCTTAAAAAAGACCAAGTTTGCATTGTGCTTTCCAAGAGTGGGCCGTGATTTTGATTTAAGTACCCACAAGCCACAGAAGTCTGAGATGCATTACGACTCAACGTATGTAACTGTTGCAGAGTGTGCAGGGGATGGCCCTGGATTGCTGCCCTGGGAGTCACGTGCGGTCACTGCTGGCAACAGCCCGTCACCCGGGCACTGCTTTCCTGGCAAGCGTGGACCAGCGTGTAGGGCTGCCATGATTCTGGAAGGGAAAAGGAGCAGATGTGCCCCTCCGCTGACTCCTCGGCCTGCCTTGGGACGCATTTGCACGTTGCATGGGGGCTCTGATACCCCAAGGCGTACGGTTGCCTTTGGTTAATTGTTATGACCATGTGTGAGAAGAATTCTGGGTGCAATTGCCAACTCTTTCATTGGGGCCAGAAATGGAAAAATCTTTCAAACAGAAAATGAAGTTTGGTTTGGCATTCTGATAGATCGTTAGCTAGCCTGAAAATGTACACTTGGCTTTGCTGGTAGGCTGGAGGAGAGGCATAGTAACTTTGCAGGGTTTAGACATGCTGCCCGTGGAGACCAGCGTCCTGTCCCATGGGCCCCACAGAGCCCTGGGACTGGTTCTGCTTCAGACCAGACACTCCTGCCTCATCTCCTTACCGTTGGGGGGAGGGTGGGCACTCCGCAGGGTCTCGCTTACCTGGCATGGGCATTTGGCTGTCACACTTGGGCTTTTCCATCTTGGTGCCCCCGAGGCTGCGCTGGCTCCGTCTAAGTGCTGCCCCCCAAGGGACTTGGCCTCACTTCTGCCTCTGCCTCCCCTGCACGGTCTACACCTGGAAGTTCCGAGTGGACACTGCTGTCATTTCTTCTTATGTCTGAGTCCCCTCTTGACAAGCTGGTGACCCTGGAGGATTTTGTCTGGTTTTGTTTTGTTTTTTGGTTACACGGCTCCCACACGCATAGTTTACCCAACTTCTGACGTGACTAGATTTCATCCCATGTGGAAAGAAATGTAGCAATCTTTGGACATCCACAGCTGGGTTTGGAAGCAAGTTGATATCACTGATGACGTGTGGATTACACAGATTTATGTGACAAGCTTGTCTGGCCAGCCATACCATCAAGGCCACAAACCCCGGTCCTTTCCAAACTGTAACCAAAACTTATCTGTATCTCAAAGTATCATAGACTCGAATGAGGACTGATGCCAGAATGAGTTACGAGTTGACTCTATGTGAGGGGGGAAGAGGGGTGGGAACAGGGAAGACCAGAGGGTGAGATATGGGGGCCTGGTGGATAGAGGAGGTGCGGGCTGACAGCTTGAGTGATGAAAAGGGGGAATTCTAAGGAAACAAAGTAGACTATTCAAAAATTGATCTCTGGGACTTGATGTTGGCATAGCTCACAGGGGAAGTGGAAAAGGACAGGGGCTGGATGTGCCCTTAGGGTCCTTCTGTGGAGTGTGAACGCTGACAGCGCTCGTCACTTCCTTTAAGACTTGACTCTGAGCCTCAGTTCCTGCTGCTGTTGACACCATGAAGACTAAACAGTCAACCGTCACGGATGCGCACTGGAACTTTTTTTTCTTTTTTTTTTTGCAGTACGCGGGCCTCTCACTGCTGTGGTCTCTCCCGTTGCGGAGCACAGCCTCCGGACGCGCAGGCTCAGCGGCCATGGCTCACGGGCCCAGCCGCTCCGCGGCATGTGGGATCTTCCCGGACCGGGGCACGAACCCGTGTCCCCTGCATCGGCAGGCAGACTCTCAACCACTGCGCCACCAGGGAAGCCCCGCACTGGAACTTTTAAGAGTCTGTTTCAAAGTATGGAGTACAGCGGAACTGTCCAGGGGTCACTGAGCTCCCCACGGTAACTGGAGGTCAGATGTTAGAACTGGGCCGGTGCAGGAGGAAGGGGGTCATTTGCCTGTGGACCAGTGTGAATAGAGCCTGGGTGAGTAATATAAGAGAAAATACTTTAGGAGGAAATCCAAGTGAAAGCCAAGCAGGCCATCCTCAGGGGCAGAGTATGTTGTATTTTCTGTACCTTTCAGACCGTGGCCTCGGAAACCCATAGACAGTACACCACCAAGAGGAAGCCTTAATTAAACTGCGGACTTCGGGTACTTATGATGTGTCGATGGAGGATCATGGGTTGTAACACATGGACCACTCTGGCGGGCGATGTTGGTAATAGGGGCTGTGTACATGCAGGTTTATGGGAAATATCTGTACCTTCCCTCAATTTTGCTGAGAGCCTATAAGTGTTCTAAAGAGGTAAAGTCTTAATACAAATTTAAAGTAAAACTGTGTCCTAGCAAGCAGACCCTAGATGTTGATCCCACCTGACCAATAAGGAACAGACCACCACCACCCTTGGACCTGGGCATTTAAACCTTTATTAATACAAAGTAGTTCTTTCTTTCTTTCCTTTTTTTTCTTTTAAAAGAATCAATTCATACGGTGGCTCAGTTTGGTTTGAGGTTATTTGAAGCTGTATGTGAACATGTAGTAAGGCCCCTTCTTCCAGATGTTGTAGTTGTGTATTTGATTTTAATAATTCTAAATACAATATTTTATATTCATTCCTACCATATCGAATTGTCTTTGATTTGGCCCATTTTTCCAGCTTGCCAAGATCTTTTTGAGACTGAGGTCTGTTTTCCAATATGTTATATGTTATCCTCAGCTTTCTGGAATTTGATATTCATGTTTGCTATGCTTTTATTGACAAAAAGTGTTGAAAGATAAGGTGAGGAACAATTTCTCTAGAATTCTGTTGGTGATCCCTTTCCAGCTTAATGTATCAATCCATTAATCCAATCTTTCTGGGTAATTTTAATCAGTTTGCTATTGATCACCTAAGTCAATATGCCAGATACAGAGTCTATTCCCCTTTAATGGCTAGTGGTCATGCTGCCCGGACCATGCCCTTAGCATCCTTCCTGTCTAGACCACATCACTTCTAAGGAAAACTCCTTTACTTAACCTCCTACCTAAGCAGCTTGCTTTCTACCCTGTGGTCATTGCCCCTTGCTGGCTCATCCTGACTCAAGTGCAGCAATCCTGTCACCTTTGGCCTCACGCAAAAAGCTGGACCAATCATATTCTCTAATTGTAAAATCTGAACTAAGGAAAATGAAAGGAATTTTATACTTTCAATAAATCTAGCAGTGAAGAAAAATAGCCTGAGGTTGAGTTGGGGCTGAGGAAAGCCAAAACTTGCCTCTCTCTGGAGAGAGAGGTGATGACAAGGATTGGAAGCTTCTTTTGTATCTTAGATCATTCTGAGAACTTTAGGAAAGCTATGGACTCTCTCCCCTGAGAAATATATAAATTAACGTATATACAGCATTTTGCTTACAGTTTCAAGATGTTTATAGACCTTTTCAATCTTGGACTAGTTAATCCTAGAAAAAAACGTAATAAATCCGGTAGGTATTGAGGCATTGAAGAGGATGTGCAATAAAAAATAGGGGTGGAGAGAGACAGAGACCCCCCAGACCTGCCTCCCTTCCTGAGGTCTCCAGGTCTGATTTCCAGTCCACCTGACCTTTCCAATAAACTCCAATTTTCTTGAGATTAATTGAGTGAGTCTCTGCTTCTGCAACTAAAAGTGCTTTACTTAAACAATCAGGTTATCATCCACCCAGTCATGCAAGCTATAAACCCTAGAGTCGCATCTCTAACTCCAGACATCCCTTTCCAAGGGCTTCATGCTTCACCTTTCTTACTGTGCTGATATCCCAGGCCCAATCCAGCCCTCCTCTCTCACTTGTTTCCTAATGTTTTCTATGCCTCCAGCCCAGATTGCTCCCCGAACTGTATACTCAGGTATCCAATCACCTACTGGATGTCATTACTTGGTTGTCCCAGAGATATTGCAAATGCAATAGGTTCAAAACCCAACTCATAGTTTTCCTACCACTGAAAAGGAACAGAAAACAAAAAGAAAAACAAGGCATATAAAATTCCTCATTTTTCTATTTTTGGTCAACAACATCCATTCGAAGAAGCCTAAGAAACACCTCTGATACCCTTCTCTCTCCTGGCCTCAATCGCGTCAATCACTGTATCTTGCTGATTCTGTCCTCTGAAGAGTTCTCATACCTGTGTGTTTCTGTCACCCTACCACCATGATCCTTATTCTGCCATCCTCATCCATCACCTGGAGGAGGTTTGTTGTAAAATAGAACTCTAATCTGTCTCCCTGTTTCTAATCTTGACCACTCCAACCTGTCCTCCAGCTGCAGCCACAAGATCTAAGATACACTTCTAAGACACTCCCACCTAAAGCTCTTCAATGGTTCTGCATAATCTCCGAGATAAATTTCACATGCCCTACAGGACCGAGGAGGCTCCACGTTGCCTCCTGCTTCTTGTCCTTCTAGCCTCATCTCTTACGCCTCCCTGCACCTCACTTCGTGCTCCAGCCAGCTGACCTCCTTACACTTCCAGCCCAGACCATCCCATTTCCCGTCCCCAGACTCTGCTGGGGATGCCCTTCTCTAGCTGAAGATTTTTCATAGGCTCCTCTTTGGCTAAATTCCTTCTGGAGGTCTGAAAAAATATATATACAAATTACACCAAATTATGAACACTTTCATAAGGAAATTGAGAAGAATTGTACATCATACACTCCATGGCCAAACATCATTAAATTCCACTTAAACATCTCTAACACAACCAGTGCTTACTATCTAAGGCCCCCAGTGTTCCTCCTTTTTTTTTTTTTTTTTTTTTTTTTTTTGCGGTACGCGGGCCTCTCACTGCTGTGGCCTCTCCCGCTGCGGAGCACAGGCTCCGGACGCGCAGGCTCAGCGGCCATGGCTCACGGGCCCAGCCGCTCCGCGGCATGTGGGTTCCTCCTGGACCAGGGCACGAACCCGTGTCCCCTGCATCGGCAGGCGGACTCTCAACCACTGCACCACCAGGGAAGCCCAGTGGTCCTGCTTTGATGGTCTCTTCGTGGCTCCTTTCTGCCACCTGCAGCCTCTCCAGCCACGCTCACTTCAGCTTTCTCTCCTCTTACATTTGTACTCATTCACCCTAGCTCCCTTTTTCAAAATGGAGACCATATCGGTATGGTTCTCATTTAGACTTTCCAAGGAGCGTCCTTCAGCTTAGCACTCCGTCAGCAGATGCAGTATTGTTCTAGGAACTGGCCTTCATTGGAAAGCAGAGTGTCTGAAATATGTGAATTTTAACTAATATGTGAATTTTAAAGGACATATAGATTTTTGAATAACATTTTTTTCTGGTTACAAAAGTAATTTCTGCTCATTGAGGAAATACTAGAAATAACAAAGGAATATAAAGAGAGCCATAACAACTATCACACAGCTAACTGCAAAGATGTAACATACTTTTTTCTCTCTCTTTCTCCCTGGTTTGGCTAGGACCCCCACCAGAAACCAGAAAGAATCTCTCCCAGGACCTTTTGCAAGGCTGAAATCAAGCCTATGTTGCAAAAAACAATTCTGAAGAAAGTTGACTTTTTCTTTTCTTTTCATGGAAACAAGCTGCTGTAACCTGGAAACCCATAGGTATTCACTGTCTTTAAAAAAAAGATTGATTGAGTTAATATTTGATTAAGTAGTTCATTCACATGATTCAGAATTCTAGGATTAGAAAGACTTAGTGTGGTTTTTAAATATGTCTGCAAATTCTTTGCCACTTCTCCCATCAAAAGATAGAGTCAAATTCCTCTCCCCTTGAATATAAACTGGGCTTAGTGACCCAACTCCTTGGGTATCCATCCAGAGATTTTTGTGTACTTGAAAAAATATATAAATATATATTCTTGGGGCTTTCCTGGTGGCGCAGTGGTTGAGAGTCCGCCTGCCGATGCAGGGGACACGGGTTCGTGTCCCGGTCCGGGAAGATCCCACATGCCGCGGAGCGGCTGGGCCCGTGAGCCATGGCCGCTGAGCCTGCGCGTCCGGAGCCTGTGCTCCGCAACGGAAGAGGCCACAGCAGTGAGAGGCCTGCATACGGCAAAAACAAAAAACAAATATATATTCTTTCCCCTCATTTTTATACATTGTCTCATACTTTGATTTTTTTTACCTATCCGTACATTTTGGAGATCTTTTATTCTTTTTTACTGTTGAATAATATTGCCTTGCCTGGGTCCCTTTCTAATGGACATTTCAGTAGTTTCCTATCTTTTGCTTTTAACAATGTTGCCACAAATAATCTTGTACACGTATTACTTTGCATATATGTGGGTATAACTGTAGGATAAAGGCCTGGGAATGGAATTGCTGGGTCAAAATGTAGGCACAGTTGTCATTTTAATAGATATTGCCATGTTGACCTTCATAGCCCTCCAATTTATTCCCACTCCAGTGATAAATTTTTTCCCTTTATTTCAAACTTCACCAACCCAGTATGTTATTGGACTTTTGGATCTTTGCCAATCTGAGTGGCCAAAAAAAAAAAAAATAGTATCTCAGTGCAGTTTTAATTTATATTTTTAAAATGAGTGATGTTGAACATATTTTGTGTGTTTAAGAGCCTTTTTATATTTACTGTTCTATTCTTTACCTACTTTTCTATCCTTTGTCCATTTAAAAACATTTTTTTTCATTTGCCCATTTTTGAATGAGTTGATGATCTTTTAAGACATTAATCTGAACATACACATTAGGGAAGTTAAGCCTTTGTCCGTAATAGATGAAGTCAATGTTTGTTTATTGTTTGTCTTATTGACTTTGTTTGTACTATTTATTGCATGGAGAACTTGTATTTTATTTTTCCATGGTAGAATTTATTGTCTTTTTTTATGGCTTCTGAATCTTATTTCCCAGTTGGAAAAGTCTTTCCCATTCTAAAGTTACTAAATAATTCCCTTATGCTCTCTTCTACTACTTTAGGGTCTTAATCTTTTACATTTGGAATTTATCCAGGTGTCAGGTGTAAAGTATGGATCCAACTTTATTTTTTTCAGGATGGCTTCTGTGTTGATCCAACACCACGGATCAAAGGATCCACTTTCTCCTCACTCGTTTGAGATGTCATCCATAGGCGTGTTTCTGTTTATTTCTAGAGTCCCTATTTTGTTCCATTGGTTTGTCTGTCTATCCCGACACAGTATTGTATTTTTCAGTTGCTAATGTTTTCGAATATGTTCTAATATCTAGTATACATATTCCTCATTCATGGCTCTTTTTATTTATAGGTTTCCAGATAAACCTTGTTTATTTGTCCATATGACATTTTGAATCACCGTGTCTGCATTTTTAGGAGTGTATATCTAAAGTGAATGGCTACCAATACCCTTAAAATTTTGATGATATGGCCACTTTTTCTTAAGGCTCTTATCTCTTTCACACTCAATCTTGACTTGTTCTCTTTTGGTCAGGGACACAATTCTAAGGGACACAACTTCCACTGCTTTCTGAAAAATGAAATTATTAGCAAGGTAAGTTAAAGAAGCCATGCATTTGGTGTACTCAGTCTTCAGCACATGTCTGGAGAGGTTAAATCCGTCACTTGTAGGGGCATCTTAGGAAATCATCAGTAACATCCTCCATCAGTCAAGGCAGCCTGTAGCATATGCCCAGAGTCTCCACTCACACACTTGATCTTTTCCCTCCATATGTGTGGATTTTGGTACCCATTTATTCATCGGCTGTTTTGGGAGAACACATTGTGCGCCAGGCACCATTTTAGATAATGGTAACGCGATAGTGTACAAAACATATGAAATGTTTATCATGCCTCCTTTTGAAGCTCCAAATTTGCCTTCTATGGAAAGAGGCTATTCCTGATATATTCAGTGGATTAAACTTTTTCCATTCATTCGTTTCAATTTTTGCTTCTTTGGTAATATACCTGGAGTAAGTATTTTGTACCAGACACCGTGCTAGGAGCTGGGGGCATTTCTTCCTCATGTCATGTGTTTTCCATTCACGAGCATCTTAACATTCTTTTTGATTCTATCTTCTTAGAGTTATTTTTCCTCCTGATGCTTTCTGCTGCCATTCTGGTCAGTACATGCAGGAATTCTTCATCCTTTCTAGTTGGCAAGAATTTAGGAGGCTGTTCCCCAAACCCTTTTCTCCCTAGCAAAAAAAAGTCTGTGTTTATATCATACCCAATCCACAGGAAGACAGCCATGAGTGAACCTTGCAAGTCCCTAAAAGAGCTCAGTCCTAAAGATATCCTACTCCTTGGGTGGCGGGCTGGGCTGAACATAACTTCTAGTGGATTGCTTCTGGCCCCTTGCTCTGTGATCCGCTGTAGTATTGGGATTATTTGCCATATTTGTTCATCAGGTCACGTCTGGTCTTGAGGAATTATTGGAAACCTCTGTTTAGAAGCCGCTATGCATTTGCCTCACACCAAACACAGTTCCACGGCTAGGTTATTATGTATTTGCTTGATATGCAAATTGTACAAAGTCATTCTTGTTTACTTTAAAAAAAAAAATCCCTCACTCTGTTGATGGCAATATGGCCAAGTATTCCACTCAGTTCACAGTGCTTCTTTCTGAGGAGGATGACTCTAGGATTGCTGAATTTCTTTAACTGTCAGAATTGATTAAAAGCCTCCTTGTCAGAATAGCCTAACAATCATTGTTGGAGAAACTTTAATTTGTCTGATCACGTAGCTCTTGTCTACCAAGTCCTGACTCTTGTTGCACAGGTTCACATCTTAGGTCCAGCAGAAGTTTTGGGGTTCGAGGATGAATTGGGCTGTTGGCTTTTATGGACAGCAGAGTTAATTTAATTCTACAGTGGGACTCCAGGAATTCTGCCCCTGTGGGTAGGAAGTGTCTCAGCATCCAGGCCCACAAAGACCCGACATCAACAAAAACCAATCTCGTGGTTCAGAAACATAAAACTGAGCAGCATAGGATACCAGCGTGCACCTTGTCTACTTTTTTTTTTTTTTTTTAAATCTGATCCATCCCAAAAGTGCAGCCCTTGTGAGGGAAGACACAGTTATGAAAGGCACTGGCCAAGGTTTGAACTGCTTCAATCAAACCTTCGGTGTGCTCATAAAATTGGACGCTGCTCTGAGATAAAAGAATTCTGTTTTCTTCAAAGAGAAGGCCCAGGGCTCCTGCTCTATTTGCTGGAAAGCTTTCTGCTCGAGACCCCAGATCTAGACTAGAAACGGTGCTGTTGCTTCTTGCCTGAAGTGGCTACACGTGGAAAGAAGTGACTTCTCAAAGGCAAGTTTAAAACATCAACCCAGGGTCTCTGGAAGGAATCTGTCTCTCAAGGTCTCCATGGGGAAGGGTGGGTGAGTTCGTGAAGGAGAGGAAGGAGGATTCTGTGCTGGAGGCAAGAACTAGATGCAAAGACCGTTGCGTGAGGGAGGGAAGGAGAGAGGCCTGAAGCTTGGAAAAAGAACGATGGAAAATTCTAGAAAGAAGAGGAGAGAGAACTGTTAGAGGCTGTGATCAATCAAGGAAATAATAGGGAAGCAAAAAACCAAAACCAGAACAAAAACACTACACAGTAACAAGGAGCAGAAGCTGCCTTTTCTGGGGTCCCTTGCAGTGTCAGCCTTTGCTATGAGTAATTATACCGTTGGCAGGGACAAGCTGATTCTAAGAGGACTGATTACTTATATTTTCTTGAACATCTAAACTTTCAAAATTCTCTTCCAGTGTCGGCCTAAGTGCCCTGAGATACAGAAAACAAGGTGGAGGCATTCTAGTTTCTGATTCATTTTAACAAACTTAAAAGCTTCTAACTCAAGGCCTTGAAAATGCCGGGTGCCTCTTCATTAACTGTATTCCAAATAAATTAACTAAGAAAGTGATGTCGTTTCTGGTGATGATGAAAATGGAAACAGCCTTGCACTTCCTGCAATAATACAGCCTGGTTTAATGTTCTCTGTTGGTATTTCTCACAGATATTAATTGACTTGGGCAGAATAGACTGTAGTATCTTAAAACAGTTTGTGGACTTGAAAATAATTGTCTTTGGATCTATGCAGATAAATGAACGTAATTTCAATGGTTGCTATTGGACCTGGGTCCCTGTTGAGCTCCTGAATGAACAGTGGACACTCCCTTCCGGGACAACTTAACAGGAGAGTTGAGTTTGAATTGAGTTTCTACAACTTGCAGGGTAAAGCATTTTTACTTGTGTTATGGACTGAATTGGGTCCCTCCTCAAATTCATGCGTTGAAGCCCTAACCCCCAGTATGGCTATGTTTGGAGATAGGGCCTTTAAGAGGGTAATTAAAAGTAATTAAATGAGGTCATAAAAGTGGCTCCCTGATCCAATACGACTGGTGCCCTTATAAAAAGACAAAAAGACCCCAGGGATGCTGTGCACAGAAAAAGACCATGTGAGGACACAGCAAGAAAGTTGTTGTCTATAAGCCAAGGACACAGACCTCAGGAGAAACCAACCCTGTCAGCACTTTGGACTTGGACTTCGAGCCTCCAGAACTGTGAGAAAATAAATTTCTGTTGTTGAAGGCACCTAGTCTGTGGTATTTTGTTATGGCAGCCCTAGCAAATTAATAAACGGGTAACCTCACCTTTATGGTTTTTCTGCTTTCATTGGAGCCACGAGGGCTTGAGCTCTATTTAGGTTATGGCATTAGAGCTTTAACATATTAATAAACTGAAAAAAATGACGCAGGGAAGAAACCAGAGCTTGATCCCTGGCTAAAGTCCTGACACACAGTAGGTGCTTAATAAATGCTTCTAGAATAAATGGAGAATATGCCAGTAGGAACGGCTTTTCATAAAGTGTGACTCTGAAGTGTCTAAAGGAGTGACCACATGCCTTGACCCGAAGAATAATGACAAGACTCAGAGGGTTCAGCTGAATAAACATCCACCAAGGGCAAGCCTAAGAGGCCACAGCAAGGAAGGATCTGGAGCAGGGAGTGGACCCTAAGGAAGGGGCAGAATTGTCTCAGAGGTCATGACAAAAATCGGCAGAAAACTTCAGAGAATCTTTGCCATGAGTGGACGAGCTGGTTAGGGCCCAGAAAAAAAGAAAGAAAGAAGGGAGGCTGAGGCCAAAGAATCCCAGTGGCTGATCTACACAGGACTCCAGAGTTAAAAATCATTGTCATTGTGAAACTACAGACTTGATGTGAGGGGAGTTGGGTGTGACCTGGGGAAGCAAGGGTTACACCCACCTCAGTCACAGAGACGCTTCAACTCTGTCTGTACAAGACTCTACGAAAAATTGCCACTCTGTGTCCCTTCCCCATGGCCTCCTATTTTCCACACTCATCTTTGGCAGTGATGTTTATAGACAGTGAGAGGGTCAGCCAAAGGCTGCAAGGGAAACCTGCAGCCTGGATAATCTCGGGTGGGCAAAACACTGGTGAAGACACTGTTTTCTTTTTCTTTTTTTTAACATTAAATTTATTTATTTATTTATTTTTGTCTGTGTTGGGTCTTCGTTTCTGTGCGAGGGCTTTCTCCAGTTGCGGCGAGCAGGGGCCACTCTTCATCACGGTGCGCGGGCCTCTCACTATCGCGACCTCTCTTGTTGCGGAGCACAGGCTCCAGACGCGCAGGCTCAGTAGTTGTGGCTCACGGGCCTAGTTGCTCCGCGGCATGTGGGATCCTCCCAGACCAAGGCACGAACCCGCGTCCCCTGCATTTGCAGGCAGATTCTCAACCACTGCACCACCAGGGAAGCCCCCATGAGACACTGTTTTCTATGGCATCATAGCCATTCCACTCCTGGATCCCAGGGCAGAAAAAAACCCTTAGCCTCGTAAGCAGGGGAAGTCTTTAGTTACCAGCGCTCTTTTCGTCACGCTTTCTCTGGCCTACCTTAATTTCATGTAAGATGCCAGCCCAGGATACACACTTCATCTTTATATAAAACACAACTTATCTTTATACTTTAAAGAGTTCTCCACAATGCATTCCTTCTCCTCCACCTTCTCTTCTTGTTCAAATTCCCTCTTTTCTCTTTTTCAGAACCCTTCTGATAGCCATTGTCCTTAGGTCTGGACTGCCACACACAGCCTTCAGAGACAGCCGGCCTCTGCTGCCCAGCTCCTTGGAGAAGCTCCCGAGTAGAAGGCCATCCAGTTGCCTTCCCCACGCCAGGAGATATGCCAGCTCCCAAGGCGTTTTCCTCCCACCAACCAACTTTGGCTGACTTTGCACAGAGACGTCGTGAGCTTCACCTCATACACTTTGAGGTTGGCTTTTGACGTTCTTTACATTTGACCCACTTTCTGTAGAAACTTTCCACACCCTTGGCATTGCTGTTTCATGGCTGAGAGCAATGTTTTGACATTCCGGAATATCTCAACACAGATGAGAATGTCTAATTCCAACATTAAGAGGAAGGACAAAGAACATAATTTCCTAAACAGTAGATTTGTAAGAAATAAAAGCCTGTTAGCACAAGACCTACAGCCTCAAAATGGAGAAAGCAGAGAGCCTGAGAAGGCTTGCTAGAACCACAGAATTCACTGTAGTTTTGTAAGATCTGAAAGAATAACTTTAAAGAGAAAAATTGCCACGCTAAGGGGAAAACTCTATGTAGATAGCAGTTTTAAAATATGCATTCAGGACTTCCCTGGTGGCGCAGTGGTTAAGAATCTGCCTGCCAGTGCAGGGGACACGGGTTCGAACCTGGTCCAGGAAAATCCCACATGCTGCGGAGCAACTAAGTCTATGCACCATAACTACTGAGCCCGCGCGCCTAGAGCCCATGCTCCGCAACAAGGGAAGCCACGGCAATGAGAAGCCCATGCACTGCAACGAAGAGTAGCTCCCGCTCGCTGCAACTAGAGAAAGCCCGCGTGCAAAGACAAAGACCCAACGCAGCCAAAAATAAATAACTAAATAAATTTATATTAAAAATATATATATGCATTCATTCACACATGCAAGTGCAAAACCTCGTGTTTTTCTTCCCACAGTTGCTTTCTATTTCACTCTAACTCAACAGCTGTAAATGGCTTTGGTAAATCACACCAGTACATTTCCATTAACATGAGCAAATTTATGTCAACTGCGTTGACAACTGTCAGCCTCGAAAGACCCCACTCTTCTCTTGCACAGAGAACACACATCTGTGTCACACCTACAGTTTCTCACACCTCCTGGTACCATTTGTCTATCTTGTTTCCATTTCGTTCTCCTCTGGACTCAGAAATCTCCATGCTTGTCAATCAGCTTTAGTGTCAATGAGGTATATTCTGACTCGGTACAGGCTGCCCCTATTACTCCCTTCTCTGGCACAGCTGCCTTTTTATACCAGTGAATGAGGTCTTTCCTTGCAAAGCAGCTACATTTGTGTGCTGCAAAGATGGGAGATAAATTGGTTCTGAAGCCGCACCATTCTGCATCCCTTCAGGGTAATGTCCATTATTCCATAAACAGATATTTTTTCTATTGTAACATATATGAGGCTTATGATTCCCACCCATCAGGAATCATCCCCTTAGGCTTATAGAGTTTCTAGAAAGACACGTGATGTGGACAGTCCTCAAGTTCACCGTCTGTTCTGTAGACAGACTGAGCCACTCTGCATTTGATCCAGCTAAGAACTCAACTGGGGTTTCTCTCACTATTTGTGGTGAAGGGCCAATGCTTTTCATTTCCAATATACCATGGACTGATACTTTTATAAAATACAGAATCAGGTACTTGGATGCTGTGGCAATGTCAAATTGCAGATAAAAGTTTCTAGGTGCTTGATCTCACCTTCCACACTTATTGCAGATGGGTGACCGTTAGCTCATGGGCCAGCCCAGACCTATGGACCACACTGCGGATAGACGTTGAGACTTGGCCTATTGGCCACACCATTCTAAGGCTCATCTTGCAAAAACTACCATGGGATGCAGGATGTGCTCTCCTCTGTTTCCTAGGGCAGACAGTTTCAGACCTAGGAAGAGAGAAATTTTAAACTGCTTTTAAAAGAACAGGTGCTGGGCTTCCCTGGTGGTGCAGTGGTTGAGAGTCCGCCTGCCGATGCAGGGGACGCAGGTTCGTGCCCCGGTCCGGGAAGATGCCACATGCCGCGGAGCGGCTGGGCCCGTGAGCCGCGGCGGCTGAGCCTGCGCGTCCGGAGCCTGTGCTCGGCAACGGGAGAGGCCACAGCGGTGAGAGGCCCGCGTACCGCAAAACAAACAAACAAACAAAACTGACGGGTTGGTGATTGGCTATGGGGATCACACAATGAGGAAGATGGTGGTGTCAACTGCTGAGCTGGGAAGCGGTGGGAGAAGAATCAAATTTAGGGGAATGATGAGGAGTTCAGTTTTGGACACGTTTACTCTGAAACGAATGAAATTTCACTTCATTTCGGGGGACCCGGACTGTCTGTGGGTAAATCATGGTGTGGTCAGATTAGCAAAGTTTCATTTCTTTGGTCCCTGTAACTGGGATAGGGAAATTGCTTTACCAAATAGCTTCCACGTTGACTTAAAAATTAAAAAACAAAACAAAACACAGTTATCCACCTAGCCCCTCTTTACACATTTAGGCGGATAATACCATGAATGTTGGAGTATAAGCAACTCATTATATTAAACAAGCCATGCCATGTACATCTCCATTGGAAACATTAGGAAATGAAACTCAGCAGCTACCAAATGTACTAAATGATCAAATCAGAGGGAAGTGAATGTGTTTTCGAAGCTCGCCAAGAGAATTTACAACTGAAGTGTTAAAAATTAGGAAGATAATATGTATTTGATGGTGACCTCAGAAACATCTTAAATTTTAGCTTTTGACAACATCTTTCTTTTAGCTTTCACAAAAACCTTTGTTTTTTCAATTACATCCAATAATATGAAGCATTTTGTACATTAGAAACTGATGCCTTCTGCTCATATAAAAATGCTCATGATAAAAAAAATATACGGCATCCAATTTAGTCTTTTCATAATAAAATAAAACCTGATCCAACACAATGTAATAAAAGGGAAGTGGAACCAGATCAGATGATCTACCTCTGAGAAATGCACAAGTCATCATTTTGATAATCCCTTCTTCCTGAAACATCAGCAGAAGTGGGTCTTTTGTCAAATTAGCTCTATGCTAAGAATCTTTTATCTTTAAATTTATTCCTGAGAATTATTAATTTTCAAGATCAACCAGAGCCATCAAAGCTATATACATAGAGATCTCACCATCTCTTTTCTTCCTTTTGACTCTGATGCCTGGGGTAATGGTCAGGCCAAAAACAATTAAGCAGAATGTAGGTCATTTTACCAAGTGACAAATTTACCCATTCCTTTGGGTCCTCACTCTGAAGTTTCTGAGGCTAACCCTACGGCAGGTGCTATTTTGAGCCAAGATGAAAGAAAAGGATCTTCAAAGAATGTGACTGCACAGTACACGTTATAGAGCACGTGGCAGAAAGGCCTGCAGGAAGGGGCTCTTGGCTTCAAGAGAAGCCTGCTGCCCTGGAAGCAGCCAGAAAACTTAGAGGCTACATCTGGCAACACATGTCTTTTAAAAAGAGGGAGGAGAAAATGTGGAATGGAAGAAACTGGCTAGAAGGGCTCAACTCTTTTGTGGAAAGCACTGAACTGGGAGTCAAATACTGGATTCCAGGCCCCATCAGACCACGAAACAGCTGTGTGTATGTGGTAAACATTTCCCTTCTCTGGGCCTCTGTTTCCTCTTCTGCAAATGAGGGCATAAGTTGATTTTTCAAGTCCATGAAAAGTCTTGATGGCCTAAGACTCTGCTGTTAATTAATCTATCCCTTTCTACTAGGTGTTTATTTTTTGTTTCATCATCTTGCCTTCTTTCCTAGCGCAGCAGGCAGAATAATGCCCTCCTCCCCCCACCAAAAAATGTCCACATCCTAATCCCTGGAACCTGTGAATATGTTTCCTTCCATGTCAAAAGGACTTCGCAGATGTAATTAAGGATCATACCTTGGGGAGATTACCCTGGGTTATCCTGGTGGGTCCAATGTAATCACAGTGGTCCTTATTAGAGGGAGGCATGAGTGCCAGGGTGAGAGAGAGAGAGAGAAAGAGATATTTGAAGATGCTGTCCTGCTTGCTTTGAAGGTGGAGGAAAGCAGCCAGGAGTCAAGGAATGCAGGTGGCTTTTGGAAGCTAGAAAAGGCAAAACAGATTTGCCCCTAGAGCCTCCAGAAGGGAGCTCTGCCAAGCCCTTTTAGAATTGAGACTTATAGAAATATAAAATAATAAATTTATGTTGTTTTAAGCCACTGAGTTTGTGGTAATTTTTTGTCGCAGCCGCGGGAAACTGCTACCCTAGACCTCGGGGTCTGGATCCTCCCTCTGGGGGCGTGGTTAAGTAGCATGGTAGCAGCTGGCTGGAGTCCATCCATCCCTAAAGAAAGATGTAGGAAACCATCACAGAGGATGAATACTGGGCAATGGAGGAGAGTGAAGCTAACAGGCAGCACTTAGCCAAAGAGGACACCTTTTTGTTCACCTGAAGCCATGGAGGTCTATACACATCCCTTCTCTACAGAAGCAGTCGATCTTCAGTGGGGGATTAGCATTTGGACACTGACCCAGTGCAGGCAGCACCATCTTCGAATTGAACCTTGCTTGGACGTGCACAGTATCAATCGGAACAGAGACAGCAAGACCAACAGAAACGCGACTGCAAAGGTGCTGTGGCTGAAGCAGGAAATCTACTTTAAGGGATGAATTTCAGAAACTGTAGACAGAGACAGACTCAGTCTGCCAGACAGACAAAGTCTCTATTAATTGCCCGTTGGTTGATAACACTCCTGGGCCACAGAAGGGAAGGGTGGGGTGTGTCTGTATTCATCTGAGTTGGTCTGAGACACCCAGGCAGAGGTCCAAGGAGAGCTCTAGCCAAGATGCCCTTGAGGCCCACATGACAATGTGTTCAATGATTAAGTAGTCAGTGTGTCAGCTATGGCTGTCAAAGGGACATTCAGTGGTGCTACCCAGGAAGTGTCACGGCAATGGCATTCACAGATCTTCCCCATGGAGGATCCCTACAGCTCCAGTTCTAACAGAGGAGCTTCCACACCCACCGTGCCCTGCATTGCCACAATGTCCTAAGGAACACAGCCCAGAGAACTCAGGATGCCCAGAGACGGAGCGGTCAGATGTTGACGGTGACACTTGGAAGAGCGTGTTGGAGAGAAGTAAAGATTCCTGGAGAAATCAGTTGCTATTGAGTCAGTGTTTGGAAGCACTTAGTAGAAGGATTTAAACAAAGACTTGGACTTGTTAGTAAAAGACGTGATTAAGGAGACATTCCAGAGCAGAACACCTTACATGAGGCAAGGATTAGGTGTGACGCTTTGGATTATCCACGTGCCCACTCTGGTCATCTGCTCCAAATTGTTCAGATTCCATTGGATGTAAATTCACACAGTGCATTTCATTGTTCTTTTTAATTGAGCCTTTCTGTTGGCTTCAGGAAATGCTAAGTAAAAGTATTCTTTCTGTACTTTTATTTGAAAAGGACGTTTTATTTATATTAATAAACATAGGCAACTGAATGGTGGGTGTTGCTGGCCCTCAGGCTCAGCGTCTTACGCTCCAGGTGGGTGATGGTATGTACACAGCGTCCTCGGGGGAGGCAGTACCCGTGGCAATGAAGCACAAAAGCTTGTGCTCTGAGAACTTGGACGCGTACATGGTTTCTGTCACTTCATAGCTCTGTAACGAGAGCCAGTTACTTTGCCTCTCCAGACTTCAGTTTTCTCATTCTTAAAACGGAGGTTAAAATAGTACCTCCCTATAGGATGCTGATGAAGAAAAACAAGTACTTAATGCATACAAAATGTGAAGCTAAGTAAGTGCCCGGCACAGAATCAGCATTGAATATATCCTCGTTATTATTAATAATCAGTTTCTCAACACGGATTATTTCTGCCAATGGGTGCTACACATAATGATCAGGTAGCCAGAAGTTGTGAGTTCAAAACCATACCCAGGGGACTCCCCTGGCGGTGCAGTGGTTGAGAACTGCCTGCCAGTGCAGGGGACACAGGTTCAAACCCTGGTCTGGGAAGATCCCACGTGCCACGGAACAACTAAGCCCGTGAGCCACAACTACTGAGCCGTGTGCCACAACTACTGAAGCCCGCGTGCCTAGGGCTTGTGCTCTGCAACAAGAGAAGCCACCGCAATGAGAAGCCCGTGCACTGCAACAAAGAGTAGCCCCCGCTCGCCGCAACTAGAGAAAGCCCGCACGCAGCAACAAAGACCCAACACAGCCAAAAATAAATAAATAAACAAACAAATAAATTTATTAAAAGAAAAAACCCATACCCAAGAGCAGCTGCCCTGTGGAAGAGCTGGGCATGAGAGCGAAGCCCGAACTCCCACGCATTCCGGAAGTCTGGAGCCCCTGCTCTTCTGCTGTCATGGTGTGGCAGCTTCCAGCAAGTTCTCTGGCAAGAGCTGCCCCATTTTGCAGTAGAGGATTAAATTACCTTTCCATCCACCGCAGGGCCAGAGCACTCCCTGGAGCCTAGGAGGTGATTAAATATCGAAGATCTAGGACTGGAGAGAAATATTTCTCTTTTTCTTTCTCACCCATGAGAAGGCACAGCAGGTGTTTTCCAAAGGCAAAAGGAAACTCACGGCCACCTTCGTCCCTGCTGACAATATCAGTGGTCTTCAGGGGCCCTGAGGTACAGTGATCACCTCCCAAGGCAAATGCTGCCCTTTCACAGACCAAAGGAGCCCACAGGATGCTAGCATAGAATGTTCCCTCGGCTTGGAGACAGGGTCCAGCTCCCCAGAGGACAGAACACTCAGCTTTCCATCTCCCGCCACCAGTCTTGGATGGCACAGACCCGTCCTGGGCTCACTGAAGTGAATGCCAGTGTCCTCGTCAGTGGCATTCCAGGAGTGCTCTCTGGAGGAGGATGCCTGCCCTTTGCTTCCTAGTCCCTCCTGGCAGTGGAGCCCCAGTGACCTCACGCCAGACAGAAAAGAACAACAAGTCTGCAGGGCAAGATGGCTGGCTTCACTTCCTGGAGAAAACGTTTCTTCCTCGCTGACTTCTCTGAAAGGTGATGTTCTCCATCTACTAGAAAGCTGTAGAGTTTGAGCAAGGCATGGGAACTTTTAAGTTTATTCTATTTCTGAGGGGCTAATGCGCTTGATGGGGGGATGAGGCAGGTACAGTAGAACCCAGCAGGGTCCTGGCTGCCCCCAGTGTCTGCTCCCTGAATCTCCCCTTGCTCTACCAGAGTCAGAAGAACTTCTTTCATTTCAGGAACTCCTTAGAACTCACCAAGCAGACTCATAATTCCTACCTTGTTTAGTCCACGTGAAAATGGTCATATGAAGCAGTTTGGGACCATAGAGAAGCCCAAGTCCATCTACTGGGGGGTTTCTAGGAAAGAGAAACTGATGCCCTGGCACCACCACTTCCTTACTCTTTCTCTCTTAAACCCAAATGTGATGGCTGGAGTCTCAGCAGCCATATTGTGACTGTGAGGCTGTAAGTTGGAAATGGCAAAGGGGAACGATAGAAAGAGCATGATTGAGCTGCTACACCAGCTTTGGACTGCCTGTCTCCAGACTTCCTGTGTGAGAAAAACAAACTCCCCTTGCCCCTTCTTTTTTTAAAAGCCAATACTTGTTGGAGTTTCTGTTATTTTGTGAATGATACAAGGTCTAAACACATAGACTAATTCCAGAAGCCCCTCATCCTTATGTCTGTTGGGATAAGCTTAGTTCCACACTGTCTCCTGACTTCCTCTTCCCCCTCTCTTCTGCCCAACACAGCTTCACGTTCAGATTAACTCACCTCTCCTTCATCCCTCAAGGTGTCCAGTGAAAGGAGGATACTTTGTCTCCTGCTGACAATATGGGAAGCATGCTGGAGGGCAGCCTCAACTATATTTTAGTCTCTGAGCAGGAAAACTCGGGGTTTTTTTCTAACTGACGATTTTAACTGAGCATCCTGCTTTAACGCAGCAATATCAAAAAAGTCTATAATTCCATATCTGGGGTTGTGTAGATTCCCCTGGAATTAGCGGGGATTTTCCCCAAGCAAGTCATACATTTATCTGTTCAACATATACGCAGTCAGCTGCTGAGATCGATATATGTTCTATTGTTCATTCCCCCGGCCAAGGCCAAGGATGACGAAGGCCCCTTCTGCTCTTTCTTAATGTGGTGGAGCAATTACTTTGATTAGTTAAAAAAATTAGTGGTGTTTTCATGAATTGTATTCTTACTCTACTTGAAACAAATGACTGCAAATTATTCTATTTGAACCACATTTAGTTTATCACTTTTGGCTAGGATTCCTGGACCTCAATATGTAGCAGTTAATTCAAAGAGTTAACTACTTTAAGTGATGTAGTGTAATTCAAAGAGGTTTTTTTTTTTTTTTTTTTTTTTGTGGTACGCGGGCCTCTCACTGCTGTGGCCTCTCCCGTTGCGGAGCACAGGCTCCGGACGCGCAGGCTCAGCGGCCATGGCTCACGGGCCCAGCCGCTCCGAGGCACGTGGGATCCTCCCGGACCGGGACACGAACCCGTGTCCCCTGCATCGGCAGGCGGACTCTCGACCACTGCGCCACCAGAGAAGCCCTCAAAGAGTTTTTGTAGCAAAGACGCATGCGCTCACACGTGTGTGTGTGTGTGTGTGTGTGTGTGTGTGTGTGTGTGAACATACACACACACAGTGCAGGGACTCAGACTGGTTTAAGAAGTGTGCCTGGATTCATGAGCACATTCCAGTAATATTTGATGCAAGTCTTTAGAAGAGGCCTGTGGGGCAGGAGAGAGGCTGAGCTGGAAGGCAGGCAGCCTGGGTCTCATCCTGCTTCTGCTGCTACCCAACTGGGAGGGCTTGCATGCGTCACTGAGTCTTTCTTGATCGCAAGTCCCGTCCCCAAAGCACTGGCAGTTGAACGAAATATTCTTTCGATTCCTTTTAGCTCTGACCTTCTGTGAGTCCAAGTGCCCTCCAAGAATTATGCTTTTCCTTTGATTTCTCAAGACATAGCATCAAGAACACTGGTTTTCCATTTAATGAAAAGTAATCTCCTTACCTCATACCCATTACAAAAACACATTAGGCACAATTTCTAAAATTATAATTTGAAGAAATAGTAAAGGCTTTCTTATAACTTTGTGGGTAGGGGAGGCCCCCAGAAAGAGGCATAGAAAACCTAACTACAAACGTCAACATCCACAAAATTAAAATGTCTGTGTTATGGGACATAGCGTGTAGACTGGAGGACTATATTTGCATACATGGAATAGACAGAAGATTGTATTGGAGTAAACGTGTGTGTTATTATCTACAGATCAATTTATATTGTAGGGCTTACCTCACTGATCCGTTCTTTCAGGGATCACAGTTTGGCCCTGCCTATTTCTCCGTGTCTGAAAGCGGCTCTAACTCTGTCAAAGCTAGAAGTTGAAGTCTTCACAAGTTAATAAAACCTGCTTCCTCAACTGTAGAAAAGTGGATAAAATGTATGTCAGTTCACAAAAGAGGAAATAAACTGGCTAGTAAAGCATATGAAATATGCTCCCATCATTCCTAATCAGGGACCTTGAGACCAAAACTAAGATCACACGTTGCATAACGTGGTGGTGAATTTAAAGAGAAATGGGAACAAACATCATGCAGGTTGTACGGTTGTAGTGCCATTTTGGAGGTCGTTTGTTAGCATCTAGAAATGAAAATCTTCCCATGTATTTCTTCTGCTTTAGCACTTTGTTTTCTCTATGGTCTTAATGGCGCAGATTTGGATTAATGATAATCTGTGGCTCACTTTCGATACTTGTTCCATGTATGTTCTCATTCATTCATTCAAGTGTATTTAATAAGCACCTTGAACTCATCACCCAGTGTAAAACTAGGACCTTGACAATGACTTTTATTGTGTCATCATTCCTAGGACAGCCCATCTCCTTCTTCACCCCAAGGAAAGGGCATCCATGATCCTGTCTTCCCAATTTTGTTCTTTTAATGTTTCTATAGTTTCATCTCATCTATTTAACTTCTAAAAGGTATGTTTTAAAATTTTAGTGTTTTAAAACTTTATGTAAAAAGGCACAAAACATTTTAAAAAGTATAAAAAGAAAAGAAAAGGCTTTTTCCCATAAGCATGAACTCAAAACCAAGACCAGGTCGAACCCAAAGAGAATCTGGTTTCGTGGTTACATATTTAAAGAATTGTTTTCATTTAAAAATTGTTTTCCAAATATTTTAGGAGGCCACTGTGGGAGATTTTAAATGAGTGGAAAGGAAAGGAACTCATGCCTCAGTGAGATTTTTATTAATTGAGAATTACTGTTGAGAATTTGGAAGAGCTTATGTGATATTTCGAATGGAAGAAAAGTTTGAAACATTCACAGGAGGGTTCCATTAGAAAGTTTGAAAAGGCTTGAAAAGACGTGTTAAAAATAATTCCAAAAAAAAGTGGGGGAAAGAGAGAGAGAATAATTACCAGATAAGGAAGCTTTTCATATGGCATAGTGATAAAACAGACTGGTGATTAACCTGGCAGGTAGAGAGGAGACCCACGATGGTAACTGGGGAAGTGAGTACTCAGGATGGTAATTCTTTCCCTTCTTCTGAGGAAACAAATGCTTTATTGAAGCGATTCCATGAGGATCTTCACAATTTCTTGGAAGAGCTGGTGATTCAAGAGGCTTTTGTGACTACAAAACAGTTATTTAAATCATTTCCTGAGGAAAGCAGTTTGGAAGAAGATTTAAAACATTAATGCCAGTTTAGCTATTCGTGTGGAAAGCGATCAGGACTGAAATAGATGTTTACCATCCACACAGTGTTTTCTGTAGCGTTAAAGGCAGTGTCACATCTTGGAGACGTGAGAGCTGAGTTGCATCGTCGCAAACTAGGAACCACCTCCTTTCCAGATTGAATATCATGATGCAGCTCTAGGAAGCCTGCAAAAGATATAATATTGTGTGTCAGGGTTTAACGGTAGGGGGAAAACCAAGGAAAGTCGAGCTCAGGGACCTATATTTCCATACTCGAGGATTTGTATTTGAAGAGAGATAGACTTGTTTTACTAGTGGTTCATTGGAAAATGGTTTAAGTCTAACAACTTTGTCCTTCAGTAACCTACATCAGGAGATAATCAGAACTCGTGTTAAGGAGGAACATAAAGTCTCTTTCATACAGGACCTTTTACAGTGAATATACAATATGCATAAGAATGGACCAAACGGTCCTGGGAAAGAGTAACATAAACCATTGCTGAACTGGATTTAGATATGTTAAATAAATAACTAATTTCACAAGCTCATTGGGTTAAGTCACAGTGTTTTCACTTGGAATACAGAAAGTGGATTATAATGAATCTTTTACAAATGCTACCTGAATTATGGGCATTTGTAATTTGGCTTGGCCTTTAAGGAGCCTATTCCTAATATCCTTTTATAAATAAAACAACCGTATGCATATCCAGCTTTTCTTTTAGTATTAAGTGCACATTGCTAGATTCTCTTAGCATTAAGTGCATGTGTAGATGTCTTTCCTTTTTATATCAGCCTTCCCTTGCCTGATTCTTTAAGGGGCCTGATATTCGCAGGTGCACGTGTGACATCGTGGCCACTTGGAGAGTGATGAATTGGGTGTCACTTTGAAGCAGTCACAATGTATCATGTTAGTAGTTTGCATTTAGTTGCCAGTTAATTAAATAACCTCTGTCTTTTACTGCAAAAAATCTTGAGCTTTATTAAGTTAGAAAATTTACAACCAATAGCATAATCAATAAAACATTAACAAACATGTCACCCTGACAAACCTTTCGTATTGATTTTCACATTCTTATAAAGCCTGTAGTCTGAAATAAAAACGCCACCACTATAATGGGTGTAACAACATTAGGCAGATCTACCACTCCACAGGGCAATTGTGAAGCTTTTCAAATTGCCGTTGGTTCTAATTATTTGGAAGTCTCTACTTATGGATGTATTCGGAATGGCTTCACCGTTGAATGAGCTTAACTCCAGGGTCTACCGTGAAAGATAGAACTCGTAGCAGAGATGACATTCGAATCTTCATTCAAGGTGACTGCAGATTGAAGGAAGAACTCAAGAGATTTTCTTGCTAATACAAATGGCAACTTCAGATTTGGTTTAGTTGTCTGACTTTTTCAGGAGCCTATAATTATTTTCAGTCTGAAATGTCCAAATGACAGCTTTCCCTCCCTATGTGTGCATGTGGAGAGGGCCATTTTATGGGCTAAGTGTCTGGGAGTTGGATCTGAAGAGATATTGGTTGTGGTGACTGAGCAAGTCGCTTCTCCTGCATGGTCTCCGTGCCAGCCAGCAAGAGCGACAAATGTATTCCCTGATATGAGCAAAGGAAAGTCTACATCATGCTGGGAAAAGGGAACTTGTAGCCTGGATTTGCAATTCTGAAAGTTGCCTGAGATGGCTTAGGAAAGGATTCTGTCTTGTGATTCCGCTCCCCTGTATGGTATTTCAAGTAAACAGGGTGCCATGTGGAGCTGATGTAGGCTTCCCCGGAAGGAAGAGGACCCACAGGTGGGGGAAGTGGAGAGTGGGTGGTTAAGTACCCCCCATGTATGCACAAGAAGCTGTATTGTAAGATCCTCTCCTTAGTCCTGATTCTATAAATGCATCCCACCCTGGCAAGTAGCAGAGATGATGTACCCACCCAGCTGTTTAGTTTATTCAGTGAATGTAAGGTGACTGTCAGAAGAAAGAAAAAGACAAACAGAACTTTGTAGAGTAAAGTGACGCAGGGGCTCACATTTACATAATCTTTAACACAGAGAGGATTCCTGTTAGAACTTAATGCTGCTTTCCTCAACCCCTCTTCCCATTTTCAGAGGCAACCGTGGTGAACAGAAGTGCTGAGCCCCTTAACAGCAATGGTTTTTGAGATAGAGATCTTTAGTAATATTAATAATTCACCTGGGTTGGAAATGAGAAAGCATGGGGTTTCTATCCAAGCAAGAATCTTTAGAGAAAATTCTGGAAAAAAGCTTCCCAGAGAACAGAAATGAGACAAAAACTACATTTTTTATGTGTCGCTTGTTATTTTAAGTTGGATTATATTTTCAATTTAAATAGTCTTGGGATGAATGGTGCCCTCCCCCCCCCAAAAAAAAGATATCTCCAAGATATTCCATTATCTGTAAATATGACCTTATTTGAAAAAAGAAGCTTTGCAGATGTAACTAAATTAAGGATCTGGAGATGCTGTCATCCTGGATTACCCAGGCATGCCCTAAATCCAATTACAGGTGTCTTTATAAGAGACAGAAGCGGAGACAAGACCGTGTGAACACAGAGGCAGTGATTGGAGTGATGCAGCCACAAGCCAAGGAACACATGGAGTCGCCAGAGGCTATTAGAGGCAGGGATGAAATCTCCCCTAGAGACTTCAGAAGGAGCAGGGGCAGGGCTCCGCTGACACAGTGATTTTGGACTTCTGGCCTCCAGAAGTGTGAAAGACTACATTTCTGTTGTTTTAAACCACCCAGTTTGTGGTCATTTGTTTCAGTAGCCCTGTAACATAATACATGTGTTAATTCACTTAAGCCTCTGAACCACCCCAGAATTAGGTACTATTATTAGCATAACCCATATTATAAATAAGGAGCCTGAGACTCAAGGACGTGAAGTCCTTGGCCTTGGACCTAACTGACTGCTTCCATAGTCCGTCTACATCATTGCATCAGGGGTCCCCAAAGAGACACAGGTTCCTGAGCCTTTGAGACAAAACACCTGCCTTTTGTAGACTCCTCCAGCTTCAACTTCAATCCATTTTCTTAGAGTTAAATGCAGAAAACTTGGACAATTCAGAAAAGAAGGAAAAAAAAAACAAAACGAAACACTGAAAATGTCCACCGTTTTACCTCCCAAAGAGAACCAGTGTTTACATGTAATTTACACACACACCCAGACCACACACCCACACATAATATTTCACTTGAAAACGATGGGTGTTAGCATTCATCATGATTCCCAGATTTCCTAGTAAAATTTCAAAATAACACATAGGATTACCATACCAACTGTTTATTTTGCTAACTAAGGCCACTGAAACCGCAGCAAAACAACAAACAAAACCTACCATCCAAAAATCACCACCATAGTACAAAAGAAAGGAAGTTTAACCCCATAAAAGCAAGATGATAATCTCAGAGCAAAGACTATTGCTACAAATTAAATAGATTTAACTTTGTGAAAAACTCAACACATTGCCCTCATTTTTCTCCCAATGTCACCGACCAGTGGAAACTTTACTGTACACAAATAGTAGTCTGCCATCTAGACCAGAGCATCTCAAATTTTAATGTGCATTCAGAGCATTTAAGGCTCTCGTCAAAATGCAGATTTTGATTGAATAGGTCTGGATGGGACCTGAGATTCGGCATTTTTACAAACTCCCAGGCGAAGCTGATACTGCTGGTCCAGGGACCATCTTTTCTTTTTTTTTTGCGGTACGCGGGCCTCTCACTGCTGTGGCCTCTCCCGCTGCGGAGCACAGGCTCCGGACGCGCAGGCTCAGTGGCCATGGCTCACAGGCCCAGCCGCTCCACGGCATGTGGGATCCTCCCGGACCGGGGCACGAACCCATGTCCCTTGCATCGGCAGGCGGACTCTCAACCACTGCGCCACCAGGGAAGCCCCAGGGACCATCTTTTGATCCATGGACTGTAAGCTCCTAGATAGTGGTACATCTTTCTGTAGTCTGATTTTTTTCTCAGAAACCTATTGTGAACATTTTCACATATCAAGCAACATCGTTCTACAAGGTGATATTTAATGGTTCTATTTATACCTAGACACCTGAATGTATCTCAATTTAATCACCTAGTCTCTTATTGTTGATTATCTATGTTGCTTTTTTGCTTTCTTCTCCCTCTCTCTCCCTCCCTCTCTCTCTTTCTCTCCTATTATAAATGGTCTATGATGAACATTCTTGTACCTACATATCTGTGAACTTGTCTGATTAGTTCTTTAGGAAATAATCTAGAAATGGAGCTTCTAGTTCAAAGGAAAAGCACGTTTGACACATACATTTTTAAGGTATTTAGTATGTTTTCCTTTCATCCTAACCCAGCCCTGAAGACCAGAAATTGTTTTTCAAGTCCTGATGTCATGTTGCTTTCTCTAAGAAGACTTTCCTGACACCCAAGTCAGGATGAAGCGGCTCCCTATTACCTGCTCAGCCCCCTGGTCCTCTCCCATCCTGGCAATTACCCCAAGGTCCTGGGATTGCCCTGGACTATCTAGGAGCACTGAGTTTCCTGAGGCCAATGCCTGAGTCTGTTCAGTCCACAAAAATGCATGTTAAATCAAAGAATAAAAAAGAATTCCTAGTAGACTTTATAGCTAAATGGTTGTTGCATGCCTAACTAGCACCAACTTGAATGACCCAGTTACGCAAAACAAAACAAAACAAAATAAGAGAATTTCTAATAATATGTTAGGCCTCTTCATATCTATAGAACTTTAACATTGGCCTAGAAAAAAAGCAGAAGAAATGATAGTAGCTGTAGCAATGAATGGACTCAGGCTATGAGACCATCAAGTTTAGTTCATATTTTCCCTTCCTTAAAGTAAGCATTGGCCTGCTTTACTTACACTAACCTCTAGAAGGTTTGGGAGAAGGATGGAATATTCTAATGTGCATGGTCTTAACTCTTCTCTCTCAGCCCAGCTTCAACCTCTGAAGGAACTTCCCTCAAATACTGTAGAGAAGAGAGAGACCTGGAGCCCGAAGGCTCTTCAACAGAAATTCTTTCAGGGATAAACAGACCCTTGTTCTCTCTGGGACGTGACCCTGCCAAAGGCAGCAGAATGACCCACAAAAAGCCCCGGAGGTTCCTTCCACTCTAGTATTCAATGGGCATCGATGGATGCTCCTGTAAGAATAGCCAAAGGATGTCCAAGTGAATAGATCCTTGGAAGAGGAAGGAAAAAAATGAAATTCAGAAGACAGGGAATCTCAATATGGCCTGGTCTTTGATAAAAATGATGGCAAAACATTCAGGCACAACAAAATGACTCTCTTCTCTTTCCACTGTATTCAAGGAGGACCGTTCTTTTGTTGTGTTATTACCTTTTGCATTGCTCTGTCCCGACTGTAAACACTTCCGTGGCACAACACTGGGTTGTTCAGATGAATAAGGCATGTCAGTTGGTAGTATGGAAAGGTGAGTATATTTCTGACGGTTCTTCGCCAGGGATGACAAGTATGTGACACAAATATGGCAACATACCCCAGCCCCTCTCCCCACTGCCGCCCTCCCATGCTGGCTCATTCCCTTTGTGGACATTGCTAACTGGTCACTACGCTCTTTCTAAACCTACCCCAAACCCTGGTCTCGCACTCGGGGCAGCTGGCTTGTACCACTCCAGGGTGCACCTGGTACTGTGCTCTGTGGGAAGTCTCCCTGCCCCCTCCTTGCCCCACCCAAGTTTTAAAATGTAGCAGCCCTGCATTGCACATGGGCCACATCAGGCAAAAAATTGTTGACTGAACGTAGATGTAGCAACGTAGATATAACCTCTGAATCCTTCTCAACGTAGCACTTCAAACAGCCACTGCACATCGATTGGATTTGGCATGCAAGACGAACCCATTTGCTATTCCTGCTTCAAGGAAACACAGTAAGAGGCTGCCAACACAGAACATATTTAATCATCTTTGCACAAGTGTGTGTTGGGTACATGCATAATGTGTATGCAAATACAGTTTGCTTAGAACATGTAATTCTCTCCCCTCACTCCCTCCCACTCCCTCCCTAAATATACAAGTTCATGAAAACCACACCTGCGACTGCTTATTGGGATGGGAATGGGTCCAACTTATGTTCTCAAATTTATAACACTTGCATGTGAATTTCTAAAATGTGGTTCCTGTAATAAACGACAGTGCCTGGCAGAAAGGTACAAAATATTTATATCTGGGCCTCACAACGTTTTTGTTGGCTTCCACAACCTGAGTTGATTATAGCCATGTTTGTGGACATTGGTCTTTTCTTTCTCTGGCCCCAGGTTAGTTTCTTACCTGTCCCCCCCATCACAGGGCCCCATCTCATTAGACTGAGAAGAATGAGACGCAACCCATACTAAAGTAGACGCTGGCAAATTCCATGTTCTGTTAACATTTCCAGGAAAATCAGTAGAAAAAGTAGCACAGGAAAGGAAGGCAGAATTTGCACATTTTATTTTTGTCTTCCAGGGTCCATCACTGTTGCTCAGCATCATGGCAGGATAGGAGATGCACTATTTACTTGTCATGAAACATTTGGAAAGGATGTTGAAATCCTGGTATAAAGACCATTTCAGGGACTTCTCCGGCAGTCCAGCGGTTAAGACTCCGTGCTTCCACTGCAGGGGACGCGGGTTCGATCCCTGGTCGGGGAACTAAGATCCCGCCTGCCACGTGGTGTGGGCAAAAAATAAAAAAAAAAAAGACCATTTCACAGGAGATCTCCTTTCAATTATATTTCCCTTTTCTGAAAAATAGTATTAACTTACAAGTGTTCAGTGCCTAACCAATCATGTAGAAAACTATCTTACTTTCACTTTATCCTTTCCTTTACGCACAGCTCAAAAACCCTGGGCTCAGTGGAAGAGGTCCTAAAATAAATTCATGCCATTATTTTCAGAAGCTTATATTGAGTTTACAATTTTGACAGTGCAATTGTCTATCCCTGAGTCTGTGGTCTCTTTTGCTAAAGAACAGAAGGTAAACTTCTTCTCTTGGCCAAAAAGTAAACATGGCAGGCAATAGTAGAGGGGAAGAAAATATTTGGGATAGATGAACTATGGTTTGATTCAGTTAGAACCATGACATTGGGCTATTAAAAGAGCCCTGACTGGATAAAAGTTGGCCCTAAATTTTGTAGTGAGGTTAAGATTACCCTATGGGAAACGCAAAACACTCTTCATTTATTACAGTTTTGGAAAATATCATAGGAAACAAAATTAAAGTCCTTTAAGCAATAAAGTTTAAAGGAGTTGATGGGATTTCTTCTGGTAAAAGACTGGGTAAAAACAGGAACTTGTAGTTTCCCATCAGTTCAACCTTTGGTAGCAGTTGATAATATGAGTTAAATTAATCAAAATGGGGAAAAAGTTAATGACACACTTGGGAACAAAAATAGCTCCTTAATGAAAGAAACGGAGTTAAGAAATTATAATAGAATATCGGCTGATGTGCCCTTTGGAAATTATAAATTTGCAAAATCCCCTGACGTAGTTATTAGCTGGAGTCAGAGTATCGCCCACTCTGACCCTGGAGATGTGTGATCGGGAAGCGTGTGTTAGAAGAGCCAAGGTCCTGCTCACTCCTCGAAGGGTAGATTTTGTTGCCTGTGAACAGCACGAGCTGGTGGCCGGATTGTGTCTGAGTCAACTTTGCTGTGGTTTCCTCACAGTTTTCGTCAATGCTTGTTGAGAGTTGGCTTCCTTTCTCTCCAGTTTTCAGACATGGGGCTCCTGGGACCAGTCATCCTCAGGTCAGGCTTTTGGAGAAGGTTCACATCCAAGGAAAACATGAATTTCCTGAGCCAATTTAATAGATGATTGGCCTGGGCAGAGCTCCTGTATTACCAATGGATAGAGATGAAGCTGAGAGGCTCCTGGTGCCCAGAGCAGGGAGAAGATTCAAGCTGTGACCAAGAGACTTAGAGGCAGGCTGAATCCGTACAAACCAAGGACCAGGAGACTGTCTTCAAGGTGGGTGATGGGCAGCTGAGCGTGGTTCTCTCACTACATCCCTCCAACGACATAGTCACCAGCCATGGAAGGGCTCTGGAGCTATGGCAAGTGGCACGTATAGTCTGCAGGTATCAAGGCCTTATCTGGTCTCGCCTGAATCCCCAGCGTCCAGAAAGCACAGTGAGTTCTCCATACTGGGTTTTGTTGTTTGCCAGAAAGAATACAGACTTTGGTGAGCACAGCCCCTGTTTCACCATTTATAAGCGGACAGTCCCTGGGTCCATTACTTACATTTGCAAAGCTTCAATTTTTTCCTTCCATAAAATGGAATGAGAATACCTCCCTCCTAGGACTGTTCTGAGGACAAAACGACACCAAGTAAGGAAAATGCCTATCACGGTCTCTCAATAAACGTTCATTATTTTCATTATGTATTAAGTGAATGATTCAGAGTAATAAAAATGAATCTGTACTGTGTCCTAGGCATTGTCCTAAGTGAGGTAGATATGATGACTCCTCATTTAATAAATAGAGAAATGGAGGCTCAGAGATATAGAGGAATTTAGAGGGGCCATAACAGGGACTGTGGTTGAGAAGAGGAACTACATATTCTGCAGTTGCCGGAGGAGATCGAGGAGAAGACACTGGCCAGGGGCTTTCTTCTTGAGGAGACCCAGGTCCTTGTTTCCCCTCAGCCGGCCAGCCAGCCTTCACCTCGGGACTGGGCAGAGGGTCTAATGAGCTGCCTGAAGCTGGTGCTAACCAAGGATTTATGGAAGATTTTATTGCTATTTCCAACTGAGAACTTCTCTTCAATCATTTATGGAAAACATAAAAGCCAGTGGGAATCAAATAGGATAAAACAAGGTCGGAAGCACTCTTCCAGATGCTGTGCACAGCTGTTTTTTGCTTAAGCAGTGGGAGGAACAAAGAAGGATCTTCGTTTGCTATTTGGGTAAGAAACAGTACCGTTAAATCTCTCCTCCATAATTCATCTTGCCCCAAATAGAAGGTCAAATTTCAGACCCTCAACCCTTTTTGTCAGTCTTCTTCTGTTCTTTTTATCTCGTGGGACTAGTCTGGAAAAATAGTAAGGATTCTATTCCATAAAGGAAAAAAAAAAAAATCTCTCTGGGGTGGTGGATATCGAAATTCCAGAAACACAATGGAATGCACGGAGGGCTTCCTTACGTGCCAAAATGCAGACGGCTCTTTCTTCCAACTTCATTTCATAGAGCTAGTGAGTCTTAGCCCTGGGAACAAAGAGGAAAGGGGGACCTATCCTGATCTTAATACTCATAACTCATGTGCAGGCTGAAAGGGTCTTCTGAAAAAAATAAGTCGATGGCCCTTTCGCCCAAGGGGCTTTGGAGGGGTTGAGAAGATTCAGCCAGCCAGCTTGGTCTCCCCTCCTCATGGCCTATAGATAGAAACCCTCCCGAGGTCTCAGCGCAGAGAAAGCATCTGTCCATCCACGTTGGTGTCCAGAAGAACCTGACTCCCTCTGCCAGCACCTGAACTTTCTTAGGCTGTCTGCAGTCTGTGTGTAAATGCAGAAAGGACCACACGCAGGGGCTGATATCAGATTGGCCCAGCCACACGTTTTGGTGTTCTTATACGCTGGTCCTAACACAAATCCCATTCCTCCTTTTGGGGATACACACTGGAACGGGACAGAGACCTGAGGCCAGCTGCCTGAAGCATGGGATGGGGGAAGGCAGGGTGAACTGGGGAGGCGTGGCGGGCATCGCCTCCTGGTAGACGGCTCTGCTGGCTGAACCCAGGGACCCAGCCTCCTGAAAGCAGAGGGAGAGCCTGGGTTTGTACTCTGATTGGCACCCTGCTGAAGGGTCTGAAAGAGAGGCCCGTGAGACAGAGGAATGATTATTTAAAGGATGCAAGCATTTCCTCTTAAAGTGAGAGAGAAATGGAGGAACTTAAAATGCCCTCGTTTCTGCTCATGGGAAAGCATTTCGGGAGGGAGTGGCACTGAGCAGAAAGGAGGCTTTAGGGGAGGACCAAAGACTATTAGAGGCTTCATCTTGATTGTTTTGGGAATGCTTGTGAGCTATCGAAAAAGAGATGCTCAAGAGGAAAAAGCAAGAGTGGGAGACATAGACAGGTAAATGAGTCCTCTGATCAGTCTAGTGGTCCTCAAACTCCAACAGCATTAGAATCAGGTGGAGGCAGGAAGGTGACTATTCAGTGCGTTTTCCCAGGACCTATTAAGACTGCAATGCGATCGGTCCAGGGCAGGCTTTGGGAATCTTCATTTTAAACATTCACCCTTGTGCTCATGATGTGAGTCCTCGGCAGCTCACACCTTGAGAAACACTACATTAGAGTGAGGGTAGTTTAGGAGGAAAGGGCGGAGAATCAAGAATCTCTGGAAAATTGCTAGTAGGCGCTCAGAATGCCTGGGGTGGGGTGGGGTTGCAAGAGCAGCAGCTGCTGAGAAAGCAGCCCTGTGTCTCACGAGGCCAGGTTGCAGCACTCACGAGGGTCTGCAGAGCCCAGGGTGGACGTGAGGACAGTGTGGGATGCATGGGAGGGCCGGGAGTGGGATGCATGAGAAGGTAGCTCCGGACATGCGCCCTGTGATGTGCTGGATCATTTAATGGTTTGCAAATAATTTAACATCCCACCAGTCAGGGTTCCCAGGGTAACCTGTCTCCATTCCCATCACAGAGGAGCTGTGCTGTCCAATTGCTTACGGGCGGGGAGCCCACTGTACTTGGATACTCTGGCCAGAGCTTTGCTGGAAGAGACACCGAAGCAATTACGGCTTAAGAACTAACTGTAATTATTAATTATAATCCTAACAACAATTAAGGCCATGCATAATTCTTTCCGTGGACTGCCTTTTGCCTGCGGAGCTCATTTCTCAAACATCTCATTAGTCTTATAATAGTCTTTTTTGCTATATACTTTTCTTCCAAAGTCACTTTTCTGTTAAAAAAAACAAAACAAAACAAAAACTGTATAGTAAGAAATGTATTTCTTTTCAGCCAAGAGGTGGCAATGCTCAAGTTTTCTTTCTGGATCCAGGCTTATTTCCCTTTTTCTACTTAAATATTCCAAGTTTTTATTGTATTGAACTGAGATTTGGCTTCTCTTTTTTTTTCAGGTGAAAGTAGCGAAATAAAAACACACTTGGAAACTCATAACATCATATGTTGAAGTGCCAGATAAAGTTAAAATGGAATTCTTCGTTTTTCCCACGGATAAAGTTCAGGAGTACTATCAAAGTTAAAAGAAAGAAAGAAAGAAAGAAAGAAAGCCCAACATATCACCTCTGGGAAAAAATGAAACTCTGTGATACAGTAGGTTATACCTATGATTTTATTTAACAGTTTAATCTTTACACACAAACCCAAAACTACCTGAATGGAAGCTGGTTTCTTAAAAACAAAAGACGTGAATATTATCATAAGCGCGCTTAACACATCCCTGCTCATGACGCGGCATCTTTTCCGATGTTTAATTTAGCCTTCCCTAACATCAAGTAGGGGGCTTGAAGTCACTTTGCAGCTCCCAACTGCTGTGTTTCAATTGCTTCTGGAAGCACTGAGAGTCTCCGTTGCTGCTGCAGATTCAGCTCTGGGCTGGGGAGAAAGCGGGGAGAAGTCATTTGCATCAGAAAACACTAGCTGTCTCTTCCCATTAGAAGAAACACTTGGTGTTTTAGTGCAAATTATTTTAAAAGGGCAGATAACTTATGGATGCAGAAAGGGTAATCCACAAAGATGTATGCAATTTTGTTCAGTTGGATGTCCTCAGGGCGAAAACATCAAGGATAACAAGTGTTCTAAATACAAACAGACACAATCATGAAATATGACACCTGTGATGAAAATACCCTTTTCAAGGGTCTCCTGCACCTAGGAGAGAAGCTGCCTTGTTAATATCAAGGCCCATCATTTCCTAGACCGAGGCAGGTTAAAGCAATGATATCTTTTCTTTCTTAACTGTATTCTGGGAAGGTTGGGAAATTCTGTGGCTTTAATCAGACAAGCCTAGAATCACCAAGCTGTTTAGTGAGGGTTATAGCTCAGGCTTTGTTTGGAGCAGATCAGGTTTTGAATCCCAGGTCTGATGCTTACACACTATCTTCTTTGAAGACTAGGAAGCTTCATCTGCAAATGGGAAATTGAGTTGTTGCGAGATTTAAACACAACAAAACCAGAAACCCAGAGGTAAAGTGCTTAGTGTAGTGCCTGGCACAGAAAAAAAAAAGTGTATAATGTGTGTTTGCCTTCCCTTAGTGCCTGCTTACAGAAGAGATATAAGAATGGAAAATCACTTGTATGTGATGGGAAGAGATTTTTATGGTTTCAAAGAAACTGCACCAAAATATGGGGGTAGTTTTAGATAGTAAGGAGGAAATGGAATCTCACAACTGTCTAAGTTTGTGGATGGCACTGATGTAATAATTGTTCATTGCCAAGGCTTAGGCACACGTCCATTTATCTGAGTATAAGAATTAACAGCTATTGAGCACTTACTTGGTGTCAGGTGTCATTCTAAGTGTTTTACAGGCATTGTTTCATTTAATTTTCACAACATCTTCATGAATATGTACTAATGTTACCCCCATGGCACAGGTCAGAAAACACAGGAACAGAGAAGTTAAGTAACTTGTCCAAGGTCACACAGTTAGCAAGGAGTAGACCCAGAATTTTAATTCAGGCACGTATTACAGAGTCTACCCTCTTGGCCACTGTGCTGTGGGTTTTGTTTACTTATTTTTAAATCCCTCACAGCATCATACACAGTGCTTTGCACCTAGTAGGTACTGAATATTTAAATATATTTATAGAAATAAGGTATAAATATTTATATAAATAATATATAGTATTTATATTTAAATAAGAGATTTGCTTGTGTGTGTGTGTGTGTGTGTGTGTGTGTGTGTGGTACGCGGGCCTCTCACTGTTGTGGCCGCTCCCGTTGCGGACCACAGGCTCCGGACGCGCAGGCTCAGCTGCCCTGGCTCATGGGCCCAGCCGCTCCGCGGCATGTGGAATGTTCCCGGTCCGGGGCACGAACCCGTGTCCCCTGCATCGGCAGGCGGACTCTCAACCACTGCGCCACCAAGGAAGCCCCAGAGATTTGCTTTTAAAGTAGGGGAGAATGAAAGGGTTGACTTGTTTTTATTGGCTTTTAGAAAAAGTCCAGGAAACTGCCTAGCCAGATGACAGATGGCATCTTACCAAAGACCAACAGGATAACAATATTTATGCAGCCCTATGGGCAGTGAGCAAGTGACTGCACACTAGGTTTAATTCTTCAATTCAGACCCAGAAAAATAGCAGCAAATGCATGCTGAAAAAGAATCTCTCTCAACACTACCAGCAGAATGACCTAGAAGGTTAAGGTCAAAGTAATCACTAAAATCTTGTGAAATTATCAAGTTTTAGTGGAAAGATCACAAGGTCTGGTTCTGACTACACCTTAATCAGACACCTAACTCCATCTCCTAACAGCTTCATGACCTTGGCTACATTATATGGCCTCCTGAGCCTTAGTTTGTCCAATTTGAAAAGGTGGGGGAGGTAACAAAAATAATACTTGCTCCACGCTTTCTCAGTTGAGATAAAATATATGAAGCCGTTGCGTTAATAATAAAACACTGGAGAAATATGCACTATCAAAGTAACACCAGCTACAGAAAAGCCCCACATATCCCTGGTGTAATGCAATGAAAACAAAATTTCCTAATCCTTAGGTAACTCCACTCTGTGTGGAAATTTAGAGACCCAAGCTCCATCTTGCGGCTTCTCCATCTCCATAAGTTTGCTGTGGAAAAAAAAGAGTGTGGGAAACTCCTACAGGAAATTTTTATGGACGAGTCCATGACCACACCCATGTGCAAGGGACCCTGGGAAATGTAGTCTAGCAGTGTGTCCAGGGACCAATGGAAATGGTTCTGGTAATCAGCTAGCAATTCCAGCCCCCAGCTTTTTACAAGGCTGTTGTAAGACTGAATGAGTTAAAGTATAGGAGAGGGCTTTGCCAACCATAGAACACCATAGAAATCGTACTAGAGCTGATGTCTGTACTACAGGTGTCCGAACACAGGAAAATGCCAAAGCATGAACATTTAGAGCTCTCATCCATTTTTCTTCTGGATATACCAAGAACAGTTTGTTTAGGCACATGGTGTGTGGGGATGGTCCCACGAGGTGAGCAACTTCATGGCGATTCAGTGCCGGCAGGTAGCGTGGGCAGTAACGGGCAGATCATAAATGATTCTACCAGAGGCCATTTAATCTTGTGAGAAGCTCACAAACCTCAGAGAACCATGGTCATTGACTGCTGTGCAGCAGACTGATGGGATAAAGAGGTTGAGAGAGAAATTTGGAAAGAAAAGCATAGCAAGAGTCAACCAATGATACAGACAGTTCTTTGCGAGAGAGCTGTTGCCTCTCCTTTCCCTTCATCTATGATACCATAATACTGTCTGAAGGAATTCGCCATTCCACCATGTGCAGCCAACAAGGATTTCTCACTGCAGAAAAATTTCATATATTTTTCATTGTAACATGATTCTTTTTTGTTTGTTTAGGACATTTTTAAGGTAGCGAGTTTTCATTGAATATCCTAATTTTCCAGGAAAGGATCAGAAAATGACATATATTCATTTTGTTTCCATCCCTAAATATTTTGGTTTTTTAAAAACATAGTATTTTTGTTTCAAGGTAAACCCAGATATATTCAATGGAAGCAGAATGATGACAGATTTTTAATATAGTCTTTGGTAGATTCAACTGATATGTGTATATTATATAAAGTGTTTTCTAGGGCATATTCTTTTTAGCTCCTTTTTTTTCTTGCCATGGTTTATGTCTCATATTGTGTGCCATTCTTTACCTAGTAAACCATCTTTTTTCAATTATTGTACTCTTTGGAGCTAATGGGTCTAAATTCTGGAAATAAAGTTAATAGAGAAATGGGTTATCAGAAGGACCTTCTGTGACTACTTGATCTAATATGGTACACCATCCTCACTCTGCTTCATTGCTGTATTTGTCTTCTTAGCCGAGTATATATTTATATGTTTACTGCTAGTCTATACAGTAAGTCTCCTACACACAAACGCGTTCTGTTCCGAGAGTGCGTTCATAAGTCCAACTTGTTCGTAAGTCCAACAAAGTTAGCCTAGGTACCCAACTAGCACAGTCGGCTATATAGTACCATACTGTAATAGGTTTATAGTACTTTTCACACAAATAATACATAAAAAATAAAACGTTTTTAATCCTACAGTACAGTACCTTGAAAAGTACAGTAGTACAGTACAACAGCTGGCACACAGGGGCTGTCATCGAGTGAACAGGCAAGAAGAGTTACTGACTGGAGGAGTGAGAGGAGGTGGGAGACGGTAGAGTTGAAGGATCGTCAGCAACAGGAGGCGGAGGGCAAGCTGCCATGTCACTCACGCCTGACACTGACGGCACAGGTTCTGGTTCCCTGCGGGAACCACATGCATGTTCGCATCTTTGAAAGTTCACAACTTGAAGGTTCGTATGTAGGGGACTTACTGTGTGTATGTGTATGTGTGTGTGTGTATATATATATATAATCTTCATGAGGGCGGCTTTGGATGTCTTTGTTCCCTGTATCCCTGGACCCTGGTCCCTGGTCCCTAGAATACTTCCTGGTACCTAGTAAATACTCAATAATATTGGCTAAATATGTACACACGTGAAACTTAGGTCTTGGGCATTCTGGATCAATGATCTGCTATATATTTTTTTCCTCTTAACACAGGCATTTTTGTGGTTGAAATAAACAAAGGTATTCCTCAGAAAGTCTACACCAAGATATTGGTAATGTTAGGCAGTGAGAGGTAAATGGACTTGTACAACTATCTAAGTTTGTGGATGGCACTGATACAATAATTGTTCACAACCAAAGCTTCTGTATACCTGGTTCATTTGTCTAATTGAGTTAACAGCTATTGAGCACCAACTTGGTGACAGGTGCCATTCTAAGTGCTTTATGTGTTGTTTCATTTTATCCTCACAACACCTTCGTGAGAAAGTGTCTGAGAAAAATGACTTGACCCTGCCCAGCCACCTCCGTTTATGTTAGCACTGTTAAAACACAAAATTCAACTGAGTAAATTTGAAGGTCTAATTGTCTTCATGAGGAGATTCGTGACAATGTACTGATCGCCTCCCATGTGCCTGACGCTATGCTTTCACGTGGCAAGTCATTCACTTTTCACAATAGTCCTTTGAAGTATTGTTCCCACTTCTCAGATGAAGAAACTGGACCTCAGAATGTGTGATGTTTTCAAGGGAAACTGGCAGAGACTGGAGGAGCTCTGTCTGAAGGCCGTTGAGTGGAACTCTCTGTGACGTCCCTGCAGCCTCTTCCTGGGGGAGCACGGACCATGGGGTGTGGGGTTTCGGGGGTGGGTGAGGCAGTAGGAGCACCATTCAGGTTGGAATTTTCAAGCATTTGGAAATATTTCAAAGCTATCCCTCAGCCCAGAGCATTTCTCAGTATTGCTCCTTTGCCCTGTAAGCCCTTACCATCCTGCTCCCCTACTTGCACACATAGACACACACATAGCACTAGACACGCAGAGACACACAGACTCAGACACACAGACCCAGACACACACACAGACGTGCACACACAGAAACAGACACACATACAACAGACCCAGACACACACACAGACACAGGCACAGACACACATAGACACACACACATACAGACACATAGACAAAGACACACACAGAGACAAGAGACAC
Organism: Orcinus orca; assembly: GCF_937001465.1. Taxonomy (NCBI): domain Eukaryota; kingdom Metazoa; phylum Chordata; class Mammalia; order Artiodactyla; family Delphinidae; genus Orcinus; species Orcinus orca. The sequence goes on along the minus strand of NC_064568.1, from coordinate 95,226,331 downwards.
ACACACACACAGACACAGACACACACACATAGGCATAGACACACACACATACAGACACGTAGACACAGACACACACAGACCCAGACACACACACTGACACAGACACATAGACATAGACACACACACACACAGAGACACAAAGACACAGACACACACACAGACCCAGTCACACACAGATACACACACACAAACACACGCACACATGTGGCTCTTCCTTGCAAGCTCAGGCACTAGCCTCCTGATTCCTTGCTCACTCCCACCTCCGGTTTCTTCCCTGTTTTCTCCTTTGCCACTTGGAGAGAACACCTTCTGCAGCTTGTCCCCTGCTCGCCTGTCCCAGAAGCAAACACTTGTCTTTTGAACATTTTCCAAGCACTTGGCTGTTAGTAATCACGAGACACGTTCTGAAAAGTTCCTGTTTCATAGAGACGTCATAGAGAAAGCCAGCCCTTCAAAAGGCCCTCCTGCCTTAGTCAGCAGCCCCATTTCTTCCCTGCAGGGGAGGGCTGGCCTCTGAGTGACCGGGCTCTCAGAAGGAACGCTTTGTACGCAAGGGGCTAGAATCCCCTGGGAACGGGGCTGGTGTAGCCTTCGCTCTCTTCCTTTTTATAGGGTGTCACTCTCAGGATCTTTCCAGGCTCCCACCAGCTCCAGGAGTAAGTGAGGCAGCTCTGACTGATGGAAAGACACCGTGAGTAGAGAAACAGTCACGAGAGGCGACAGAGAAAATGTCTGCAGCTGGGCCTGAAGGGGATTTCTCAGGAACCAGTCCTAACCCCCTCATTTATATTTAAATATAAAGTCTGCTCAGACAGAAAGAACAGTGTCATTTGAGCCTATTTGTCTGTATAGAAAAGCCTTACACACCAATGTGTAACATTCCGATGCTGGTATAAACCACACCTGGGCTTGCTTCCTGGGTCTCTGGCCCCAGTTTCATGAGACGTGGCCTGTCATGGACTGTAGTATAAGAGGAGACCACAGGCCCTGGAATCAGAAAAACATGCTGTAGTTTTCAGTTCCCCAGCCTAAGTAAGTAACTTTATCTCCAAAAGCCCCGATTTCCACATTCATAAAATAAGATAATGGTATCTCGCCAGGTTGTTGAAGATTAAAGAGGGTGATGTGTATCAAAGTACAAAGAGTGTAAATTCTTGACCCCTTTGCAGTGTCATTATTACAAACATACAGGGTAATGTTAAAGTAACCAGCAGTCACAGGCAGAGAGGTGGCTAGGAACAATCCTGAAATTCCACATGAACACAAGATTGCTAGTGAACTTTGGGCAATTCCTCTTTTCCACTGAGGGCATGGATTTGTGGCATAGACCGCAAATGTAGGAAGACCACAAATCCTGGTACTTTTTATGGAGCAGAAACAAAATTGACTCTAATCATCCTGACTCCAGTATTCAGCTGGGGAGAGAAAGCTCGCTCTCTCTCTCCCCCGTCTCCATGTTCGAATCAGAGGCAAGTCCTAGAAGGTGAAAGAGAGTCACGGCCAGGCTGGAATAGCAACACTGGGGGATGACAGAGCCCTGCTGGAGGGTGGCTGCAGGGCACTCTGGCTGTAATGTAAAAATCCCTTCTCTTCCAGGCTAGGAACCCAAGGAAGGGGAGTCACGCACATGAACTGTAGGGAAGATGAGAACCTGCATTGCCTGTGAATCACCCACTGCAGACTCACTGGAACACCCCTTCCCTCCTCCCAAAGGCTCCCCTTTCCCTGGGCCTGGAATCTGAGGCCTCTGATGTTTCCTTTGAAATAATGAGTATTTTCTTGGGTCAGCCCTTCTGGTTGTGGCTGCTTCCACTGCTACTGCTCTCTTATATCTCAACGTGGGCATTTCCTAGGGGTTTGGCTTTCTTGTGGGTGCACCTCTTGACCCAGAGCTCCTATCACAACAAAGGGAGGCATAAGAGCCCTGTAAGTAGCCTCTGTTGCCACTGGAATGGAAGATGGGTCTCTTCTCACTGAGGTATCATTCCTTATTAAACTCCTCACTTTGGCTGCATTTTTTTTTTTAACTGTCCCTTCTCTTCATGAAAATATTCCTGATTCAGAGGACAATAAATAGGTCTACTCAATGTCACATCTCATAGAATCCCACTGCACCGATCTTCAATGTGTGCTCCGGGAATCCACCCAGGGAATTTCCAGGGAATTAGGCAGCAGCCTTTGCCGCGGGCTCTCTTTTATGTGCTTTTGCTTCCAGGGTCCCTGGCTCAGCCTCCAGTCCCCAGAGCCCCCTTTACCTTTCCTCCCCGTCTATCCAATGTTCTCATGCGGAAGAAACTCCCTGCTTTTGTTCGTGAGAATTGAGCAAAGACATAATTTTAGAGCTGGAAGGAATCTTAGAAAGATATCATCTAATTTTACTTCCTCACTGTACACGGAACTAGAGAGGTGAAGTAATTTGTCTGTAAGTTCACATCTAGTTAGGGGCAGAGCTAGAATCAATTCTCGGTCTCCTAACATCGAAATCAGAGTTCTTTCCGCTGGAATATTCCCTCATTCCTCAAGGGGGATTCCCCAAATGGAAATGACCTCCTCAGGGAGCTGGTAGGGGGTTCATATAATTCACATGTGGTCAGCAAAATGTGGGGCAGTTTTTAAGCAACTAAAAATAGATTGGAAAAGAAGTACATCTTTGTCTGCAAAATTGAATTTATTGGAGGAAGTGTAATTTACATCCTCAATACAGATCAAGATTAATCTAATATAAACAAGTAAAGGAGAATTAGCTCTTCCACCGTTATTCTTGAGAATATGCATAGCTGCTTCCTCTTTCTTGATGATGAATGAGATTATTTTTTATGGTTTCTGACAGCCCCAGTATTTCAAGACAAAACGTGCCGTTTCTTGAGGTTGACATTTCTCAACTGATTATTTTCTACTTAATCCATTAAATACATGTTAATAAGTTGTGTACTTAAAAAATTATGCTTATCTTTTATGCGTGATATTTTTCTGGTCTTAGGATAACTGGATTAACCCAAGGGGTCGTAAGGGGAAGGGAGCCCTGGTGGACCCCGCTAGACAGTGAGTTTTTAAGAGCAGGGACTGTGTCTCATCCATCTCTGGATCATGACTGCCCCTCCTTGTATACATTGCTAGTTTTCATTTTCAACATCATGGAAACCCAAACGTTCCCCAAGGCCTGTGGAGGCTCCATGGGATTGTTTTATTCCAGGGAATCTAAGTCTTTGGTCACGAGGCAGGTGGGGCCCTATTTGTCGTCTGACGGAGCACGTAGACGTTTTGCAGGGTGTCCATGCAGGAGCAGTGACCCCAGGGGTGGGGGAACCAGAAACCAAATTGGGCAGCCCCGTCCCCCATTCTGGACGCCCCAGCTTCCTGAGAAGGAGGGTTCTGCTGCTATTTCTTAGCTGTACTTGGCTACATACATGGCATCATGTTGGTTGCACACCCACCAGGAGATTTAGATGCCAGGCGTTGCCTAAGGGTGTGTGTGAGGGGAAGTGACAGGAAGGTCTTGGTCAGGCATCCCTGGGCTCCCCTTGTCGCTCCTGCCTCGGTCATTTCTGGGCAGTTGTGGCCTCATGGATTCTGAATGCTGGGGCACGCTCACTAGACAAAAGTTTACTCTCCTCTTCAATCCTCAGAGGGCTGGGTGTGCTGTCGCCCCAGCACCTCCGGCTCCCCAGGTGATGTTTCCACCCTCTTCTGCCCCAGCAATCACTTATGGGTGCTTCTCTAAAGATGAGAGAGCGGTAACCACGTAGAGGGGATCTCTCTTGGCAGCATCTCTCTTGAGGAAGTCGAGGTGAAATTCTGACATAAATTAAACATTAGGTGCCCTCCTTCCTGGGTGAACTCTAAGGCAGTTCAGTAATGTGAAACAGTTGATGCAACTTGGCATCTGGGAGAAAAGTAGGTTCAAATGCCGGATTTGTCACTTACTCATAGTGTGACCTTGGACAAGTTTCAAAACCTCTCTCAGCCCAGTTTCCTTATCTGAAAAATGGGGAAAATAATAATACATATATCATAGGGTTGTTACAAGGAATATCTGATAAAGAAGGCAAAGTGCTTGTCTCAGGAAACATTAACAATGATGAGAGCTGAGCTCTGTGATATGGAATATGACCCAGTTCAACCTCCCTCATCTTTTGGATAAACAAACCGGGGCTCAGAGATATGGGCTTATGTTCTGATTGCCGCACAGCTAGAGATAGTGCCGCACAGCAAGAGATGAGCTCTTGGCCTTGTGAAACTCAGTTCAGCGCTTTCCTACGTTGTACTTTGAGTCAAATTTGTAGTACGCCTCCCCCAAACTTTGAAAAAAAGATCAAGTGAAAAAAATATGTGTTTTTTGAAATATTTCCGGCAGAATCTTGTTTTATTCGTTGCTTACAACAGTGGATGACACGAGATGACTTGAAATTCTGTGCTTAATTGTTGACCAGCTGGAGGAGGCTAAACCTGGGTGCCTGGAGATAACACGAAATGCAATGTACTGTTTCCTTCAGAACAAACAGTTAAGTGTAGCAAGTCTCTGAGGCTGATGTTTTTATTTATTTTTACCTTAAATGTTTTGCCGTTCCAAGACCAACAAGGAGGTTTTCTTTGTTTGTTTCTTTTTGTTTTTTTTTTTAAAGCCATTACAGCGAAAGTCAAACTGTACCAATTTGTGTGGACTGTGAGATTAACCTAAAAGAGCTGCCTGTAGACAGGATCATGGGATTAGAGGTCACAAAGAAGGCAGATCATGTGCATCAGTTGGGTACCATATTGTTTACCGCTTGGGACAAAAATCCCCTCTGCTCCGACTTTTAGGCACAGCGTCATACCAATTACTCAGGTCCCAAGTTTACTTCTGATTCCAGCCTTAACAGACCAGTGCTGAGCCCATCAAGTTTTACTGCAGTCAATACACCTCCCTTCTAGAAGCAACTGGTCACAGTCATTTCCAACACAAAGCTGCTTGGGCCACCCTTTCTTCTTTTTATAGTCTGTTTCCAGACACTCGGCGACCCATAAAGTTAACTTATAACCAAGTCACAGCCATGACCAGAGCTGTTGTTCTTGTGTCCACCCCTGAGGTTCCCTGGCTTCCCAGGCAGGGCCTGTTGCCTTTTCCCAGGACACGCATGCTTGGAGGCAATGAATCAGACTGCTTGCCTCCTGTGGGGTCCTTCCTCTTGGTCCAACCCCAGGTCCTGGATACTTAACCCAGACTGTTTCCTTGAAACATTCCCCAAACCCTGGGATTTTCTGGTTTGCCCTCATGAACGCCCATACTGCATTCGGTGCCTAGCAGGACCCTTATTAATGGAGACGTGGATCCCGCTTGGTGAGTTGAGGTCGAGGCACGTTGTGAGCTCCAGTCACCTGGGCGAACACAGCGGTGGTTCAGTGGATATTTCTAGCTCGATGTCCTGATGGTGTCATTTACAACCTAATTTGTCTTCTTTCCCACCCGCCTCCCCTTCCTCTCCAAATAGGGTGAGTATATATACTGAGGAGAGTGTGATGGAGAGACTTGGCCTGTAGGCAGGGTGGAATGTGAACGTTATTGAATTTAGAGAAACTCATTAGGGCATGGAATCCAGAAATGATCAGGAGCAATCCTATGATTACTAAGTCACCCAGCTTCTTAATTTTATTGATTTGGCTGGGTTAGTAAGTTTCCTAGACTTGACCAAGGGTGGGGAGCTAGTTAAATGCAAGGCCAGGGGTAGCACACACATCTTCTCACTCCCAGTCTGGGGTTCTTCTCATTACAGAATACTATGTTTCATCAAAATCTAATTTCGTTTGGTGACAGAAAGATTGGCTTCACAGATAGGAAGAGAGTAATGAAATGTATTTTGGTTTTAGTAAAGTTGGTGCCTATCTCCCACAACATATTAATTAATGAAGGAAGAAAACGGGGGTTAAATCTTATCATAGAAACACACAATATTGGAACGTTCTGATTTGTAGAATTTTAGGACTGGAAGGTACTTTAAACATAATCATCTAACACAGCAGGTTTCACACTGTGCTCAGTGGAATCGTAGGGTCCCACACAGGTGCCTCAAGGGCCTTCTAAGGATGGAGGAAGAAAGTATGTAGGACTCTGAGCCTTCTCCCTTAGGGCCACTAGAGCAAGCCTGTCTTCATCAGTTTTATATGTTGGGGTTTTAGGTTAGATTTTATCTCAAAAGGGGAATCCACTTCTAAAGAAAGTATGCAAACTTTAAATCTACTTCAAACCCCTCAATTTACAGATGAGAAAACCGAGGTCTCGAATCTTGACCCTGTGGAGTTGCAAAGCAAGAATCATCCCATTCTAGGGATGTGAGAACCAAGATTCAAAGCTTAAGAGATTTGTAGAGACATATGGATTTCATCAAGTGACAGAACCAGGGCTGGAACCAGGTAGAGATTTTTTTTATTCCCAGCCCATGACGTTTCCTATCGTGTCACATTGTTTAATAATATTGAACATGTGGGTGACCTAATTACTCCATGATTCAAGAAGTCCCCCCAGGGCTTCCCTGGTGGCGCAGTGGTTGAGAGTGCCTGCCGATGCAGGGGACACGGGTTCATGCCCCGGTCCGGGAAGATCCCACATGCCGCGGAGCGGCTGGGCCCGTGAGCCATGGCCGCTGAGCCTGCGCGTCCGGAGCCTGTGCTCCGCAACAGGAGAGGCCACAACAGTGAGAGGCCTGCGTACCACAAAAAAAAAAAAAAAAAAAGAAGTCCCCCCAAAGAATGTGGGGCTGAAACACAGGAGTTTGAGGGAGTGGAATAGGAGGAAGCCAACAGTCAGCTAGTGTGGGGGAGGGGACTGACTCCTGGACCATGGAAACGGGTGCATTCATCCTTACTTCCTTTCCTCATGAGTATATTCCTTTATGCAAGTTCCTTGCTGCAGTGCTGTAGCCCCAGTACCTAAATGAAGGCCTGGCACTTAGAGCTCAATAAATATTCGTTGAATCTTCTTGACACCTTCAAAACCCTTTCCTGGCCAAGGACTTGAGAGTATGATACATTAAAAAACCAAATACTGTATCAAATTTGCATAAATATAACCATCAAGTACAGTAGATTTATTTCCACACACAGTAATGCACAAGGCCTGTTCATTGAGTGAATCAATGAACTCACCTGGCAGCGTCGGACTAAAAGAAGACCATATGACTCAGAGTGGATCTCCTTCTCAGAGCTGCCCTGGCAAATCCCCACAGGGCCTGGGCACCAGGCAAGGTTCCCAGTGGCAGCTGGCACCACTGATCTCTGTTCCTGACAGAGGGAAGTGCACATCCTGCCCGTAAGCTGCTGGGCAGATGTTCGACCGCCCTCTGGGGTAGCCTGACCCTGAATGAGCTTAAATAGAAACAAAACCTGGGATCAGAAAGTTCTTATTATATCTTACCCAAAGTGGTTAGCATTTGTAGTAGGTTATTAAAGAGTACTGTACAACATCTTTCCTTAAGTTATTTTAAGAATAGGAATGGCTAGATCCTGCAGGTTTTGAGATATTTTTGTCTCTACAATAACACTTTACAACAGTATCACAGTTTATAGTCTTTCAACGTGCCTTGAGGCAGGGCAATGGATTAGATGCCCTCCTGAGGCCATCTACGCCCTGTATTCATTTCAGAGGAAGAAAACACGAGGTGAACTCCCAAACACAAAAATGAAGTAAAAGAGCTTCCAGGAGAACATAATAAGGCAATGAGACAGAGACACACACACAGAGAAAGAGAAATGCCCTTATTGAGATCAAGTGTGTGCTTGACCATGAAACCAGAAGAGCGAGAAACTGATGGAAACCATGCTTGTCTCTGTTGGTCCTGGGCTCGCCCATGCTCTGGAACACACCTCTGACATTTTGTGTTATGGTCTTCTCTGCGTTTAGGGGTGGGCTAGTTTGTCGGCATGGTGGGATTACGGTAAAAGTCATTAGATGTACATTTGGATGTGGCTTTTCCATTTACAATAATTAAAACCAACTACTCAGCTGACATTTTCTTTTGACCCCATTCCCGACTTTCTTCTGCTTCGGCCTCTTGGGGCTAAGTCTTGGGTTCCGTGAGGGCTTCAAGACCGTGCGTGTCTTCCCTACCTGTTACAGGCAGGGCGAAGTTGCCAATAGGGACAGGGCACTGCCAGGAACCTGATTATGCTTTTTGTTTTAATCCCCTTATGTGGATCCAAGTGGCAATTTCAGCCCCAAGGCTTTGGCACGACAAGTGGCTGATGCAGGGGGTGCACCCGGACCCGGGCTCGGGGCGGGGTTTCTGCTGCTCTTCCTCTGCTTCCCACCTCACCGCCGCCCACCGCCCTCCAGGGTCACTGCTTTGAGTCCTACGAGTGGGAAAGTCCTATTTTAAAGCTCTCTGCTATTTTCAGTGTCTCGCCTGCCCCTCCACCGCCAAGGGCTCCCCGCCCGAGAGGCGCACCCTTCTAGGAAGCCTTTTCCCGGCCCAAATCAGCCCCGGGGGCACGGAAGCCTCCACACCCGCCTGGCCTCTCCGGCGGCGGCGAACGCACGCACCACCTGACTCGTGCTCCCATTGGCTGCTGCCTGTTGCTAACCCACGTGACCGGCGCCGGCGCGCCCCGCCCCCGGCTCCGCCCCCGCGGGCTCACGCGGCTCCGGCTCTGCGGCGCGTTACTGCGGGCGCCGGACGCGCGGGGCTCCCAGCCGTCGCCCGCCCGCGCCGCCGACTGCAGCCTGCGCTCGGCGCTCGGCGCCCGGCGCCCGGGCGGACGGCGCCCACAAGGTGGCAGTGCCGCGCTGCTGGTGTCCTGGCCGGGTTCCGCGCGGGGCGCGCGGGGAGGCCGGAGCCCGCGCGTCCCTCCTGCAAAAGTTTTAATGAACAGACCCACCCGGGCCTGGGGCGCTCCCAGGCCTGCTGGCCGCGCCGCTTCGATTTCGGAGTTCCTCTGGGAGAGTTGTACGCTTCGATGGCGTCTCTCTTTGTCCTCGACTCAGAGAATCAGGATTCGGAGCCTGTAATTGAAGCAGGTATATTGATGTTTTCAGCACTGTTTTTTTGTTGTTTTTCGTTTTGTTTTAGAGCCCTTCTACTGGGAATTGATTCTGAAAGAGATATATTAACACAAACCTATCGACAATTATTCTGTCTCTCTTCTTGAGAGCCTCCCCCTACAGAGAAGCAATCTGCAGCCTCCTTTTTGGGGGTAAAAGACCTATAGCACCACCGTTTCGGAGGATCCTTCCCTGCACCCGAGTCCTGGGATCCTAACCCGTTATGTGGAGGAGGACCCGGGGAACCTCCCGCCCCGCAGCTGTCCTGGGATGCCCTTAATTCCAGGCGCACAGAGAGCAAATCTCCTCTGACCTCGTCTGACCCCGCTGCACGCCCGGCGTCCTCATTTACTGTGTGAGGGTTGGAGGGCCGACTTTTCTCTCTGCTCACTGGCATTTTTTCTCTGCCTTCACTTTTCTCCTTGGCTCGTGGCTGGTCTCACGTCCCCCACCGCAGTCCAACCCCACTACACTCACACACAAAAACACACAAGCACGTGCTTGCCACTCCTTTTCGGTTTTAAACAAAATGTTCTGAGGGTTCTCTGGGGCCACCCGACTCCGGGAAAGAGAAAGCTCAGAGGATGTGAGGGCAGGATGGTGACTTGGGGCACTTTCCTACAAGGGAGAAGGAGAAACACTCCTAGGCTTCCCATTGTCTACACCACCAAGCCCAAATTCCATTCCCTGGTAGTCAAGCCCTTCCCTTGGGCCCCCTAAGCTGCCCTCCAGGAAATTTCCCACAGTGCTTCTAGTCTGCTCCAACCTAGCATTCATCCACCTGTGACAGGACGATAGAGGGGGACTCCTATGCACATGTGCTGGAGTTTCTGCTCAGACACAAACACGGAACAATCTGTGTGCCCACTAACTGCCCCCCACGTTCTCCAGTGAGGTGCAGGCCATCTCTGTGGGACTGCTGGAGGGACAGTGCCACCCCTCAACTCCAGGCTGTGCGATGGGAGGCTAAGGACCCAGGTAAGGCCAGCAGGGAACATTTTATTAGAAAAATGTCGACCTGTTGTGCTTTCGCACCTACCTTAAGATAGGTGAGGAGGGCTCCAGAGAACCACCTGGAGACCTTGCAGGTGTCTCCTGGAGTCTGGGGGACATGGGGGCCAAGGTGACCTCAGAGTAGAGAGAACCGTTTGCAGTGGCTAGAGAAGGAGGTATTTGGACCAGACTGTCTTCCAAGAGCTGGCAAGGCACACATCACCAGCTAGTCTTCCTGTTGGCAAAGTGGACCTATTTCCCCAGGCAGGGCCGGGGCCACAGTGAGCAGTAGGAAGAAGGACCTGTGCGGGCAGGGTGGCCTGCCAACCGAGGCTGCCCGTGGGAGGGAACATCCCACCATGGAAAAAACCCACAGAAGGGCCCCACGAGACAAAGAGCCAGCCTCTGAATGTCTGCCACCAACCCCTAATTACAGCTGAGGCTTCCCTGAAGGACTTTGTTCTTTGGGCCCTGAGAGACCTGAACCACCAGCCCGTGATTGGAGGATCCGAGAGGAAGAAGCAAACACTGACTACGTTCCCCGACCCCCAACCACAAGTCCCCAAACCTAAGCCAGCTTCCAGCCGTTGGTAGAAGGAGAGAAGGGCTGATTTAAATGAAAGGGTCAGGTTTTTTATGTTGATTGGACTAAACTTTTTAATATGGGGGCCTCATAATACTGACAACAACACACATTTGCATCATATTTAGTGTTTTACCTGTATTAACTCATTTAGTCCTCAACAACAGCCTTGAGAGGTAGTCTTATTATTCCCATTTCATAGATGAAGAGGTTGAGATCCGGAGAGGTTAAGTAAATAGTGCGAGGTCCACAGCTAGTAAATGGCAAAACCAGGATTTAAATGGAGATCTCAGAGTCTAGGTGTAGAATTAAAGTGCTTCTCCATCTCTGAATCTTTATTCGTGTTCTTAATCAAACCTCACCCGAATTCAAGGCCCACCTGTACCTGATATAGTCTGAGAACCCTCTTTGGTTGGGCCAGCTGAAGAGGCCTCCCTGCTCTGTCATGTTTTCAGGAGTCCGGCCATGGCTGCGGAGATGCCGTCACCCTAAGGCAAGAGGGAGGCATCTTCTGAGGAATCGCCTTGAGAACCCGAGGCACGTCTGTTCATACCTTCAATCCTGACAAGCTGTTTTTGAAGGCGAATATGATGTTTGGAACCATCTAGAAGTCATTTGGAGTCCAGTGAAAAAGCCAGCGATCAAGGTAAGAGAAACTCCTTTTGGTAAAAGGAAATAGGATACACTCTAACTGAAAGAGTCTGGTTTTCTTCTGTGGCTTGAAAACTGGATCTAAATGTTGGTTTTCTTCTGTGGCTTGAAAACTGGATCTAAATGTAATTCCAAATGAGAAAATTCTCCCAGGAGGTGAGTCCTGGCCGCCTTATTGGAGAGCGTGTCCTCCCAGGGATGCAGGCAGGGTAAAACTCATTTGGAAGTACACGTTGTTTTTCTAAATACATATATTCTACTCATGCTCATCACCTTATCCTCAACTTTCATTTATATTCTTTCTGTATCTTTTACTTCTTTCTATTCCCTTTCACACCAAGTGTGTTACATGCAGAATGAGTACGTTAGGCTGACAAGGAGCCTTGTATGTTGGGGAAACTTTCTATTTGAGTAGAATTAAGGGGGGAGTCCTGGTCTGCTCATGAGCTGGGGTGCAAAGTTGAAGGAAAGCAACAAGGGTGGAATAACTTGAGAAATACTTGTCTCCATCTCCTGGGGGCAGAGTTTATTTAATAAAATCATGGGAGATATAATTAGAAAGGGATGTCTTATGGGTAGATAGGTCTTTATCTTTTAGGCCAGTGGTTTTTAATTTTTTTATTAGAGATTTTCTCCTGCTGCCTCCTATAAAGGCCCCACAAACAGAAATGCAATACAGGCATAACTCTTCCCCCCCACCCCCGCTCTACACTTTATTACCCTTCTCAGGTGTTGTGTTTTTTACAAATTGAAGATATGTGGCAATCCTACAAGCAAGGCTATCAGTGCCATTTTTCCAACAGCATTTGTTCACTCCATGTCTCTGTGGCATATTTTGGTAATTTTTGCAGTATTTCAAACGTTTTCATAATGATTGTATTTGTCATGGTGATCTGTGATCAGTGATCTTTGACACTGCTCTTGCAAAGATTACAACTCGCTGAAGGCTCAGATGATGGTTAGTATTTTTTAGCAATATGGTAATTTAAATTAAGGTACATACGCTGCGTTTTTAGGCATAATGCTTTTGCACACTTAATAGACTACGGTAGTATAAACGTAACTTTTATATGCACTGGAAAACCAAAAAAATCCTGTGACTTGTTTTATTGCAAGATTCGCTTTATTGCAGTGGTTTGGAGCTGAACCCGCAATATCTCTGAGGTGTGCCTGTATGTAGAACAGATAAAAGAGGTCTCTGGCCAGAGTTGTGGAGGCAGGGGCCTGCAGCTGGCTGCCTCACTGTGGTCCCTTGTGCACACACCCCAGGCACCTCTGAGGAATCCTAGGGCTCTTCCAAAGCAGTTTGAACCACTGGTGTAGACAACGGGGGCGGAGGGGGGGGCTTGAAAGTTTGCACCAGCCCATCTCTGCGTCAGTGTAACCTCCAGCTTCCTGACAATTCCAGCCCTGCCCCTCACGTCTTCAGATTTGTCCTGTGCCCCAGAGTCTTACAGGACCACTATCCCTGAGGCATAACTTGCCTAACACCCATTCTCCTTTTTTCCTTGCTAATGGAAGCCAACTTTAATCTGGCGGCCATGTACTCAAGTGACACCCACCAATGGATCATGATTGGTCCAAGGGAGGACTTGGCCAAATCCAGCTGCTGACTCTTTTGATAAATTTTATTGGAACACAGACACTCATTTGTCTACCTCCTGTCTACAGATGCTTTCATGCTTCAACAGCAGAATTGACTACTTGTGGCAGAGACCATATAGTTTGCAAAGACTAAATTATTTACTATCTGACCCTTTACAGAAAAAGTTTGTACGCAGCCATGGCAATCCCATTCTCCTTTGCCAGACGTATGCAGACATATGGTCACCTTTGACCAAGGATATATAATGTAAAGTCTGCTGGAAGCAACTGAAAAAGGTTTTCCTTCCTGATAAGAGAGAGGAATATGAGGAGAATGTTGTTTTTGTCCTTTTCCTTTCCATTCTATCACATGAAGATGTGATGTCTGGAGCTGTGGCAGCCATGATGAGCCTGATTCCCCAATGGTATCATTAAGTCACCAAACCTACCTTAGGACCATCTACTTTCAAACTTCTTGTTGAGCAAAGAATAAAAATCCCTGTGGTTGATGTAACTCTTCATTAGGTTTTTGTTACTTGCTACTACTTATAGACTAACTAAGGTATTTTGTTTAAAGCCTAACAGCAAAAGGCCGAGTGTTCTTGTGGAAGTTGTGCACTGGAGTGGTTTATAGCAAATCTAGTGGATACTAATAATGATAGCTTATAATTATTGAAAACTTCCAGCACGCCAGCCACTCTACCAAGTACTTTACCTTCATTTTCTCATTATCACAAAACCCTGTGGAGACACTTTTATCATTATCTCCTGTCTCCATTTTACAGATAAGGAAAGTGAGGCTTAGAGAAATTTAATGATTTGCCAAAAGTGACACAGTTAAGTGGCAAAGTTCAAATTTGCACCCAGCTCTGCTGACTTCAAAAGCCAAGCTCTTAATCATGACTTTACATGGCCACTTCTATCCACAGGCCTGAATTCAAATTCCAGCTCAGCTACTTGGCAGGCAAGTTACTTAATCTTCTTGAGCCTCAGTTTCTCCACAATAAGGGGATAATATGTTCCTTAAAGAGAATGTTCCTGCCACAGTGCCCGAGACATGGTGTTTCACTGTATTTTCTCGCGTGCTCGTTTCTTTAGGGGTAAGTGGATGGCAGTCGGTGAGCTGGGAGAGTAACCAAGAGGTAGAAAAGAGAATAGCCAGGGAAGGGAAAAGACACACCAGTTCCTGGAAAATTAAAGGAGGCTGGCCTCAGGCCTGGACCGGGTTCTATGAGGAGCGGGAGAGGGGAGGGAGAGAAAGAAAACCAGGATACTCCCACCTCATGGCCACACCTTGTGTCTGACCAAGGACTTGGCGACCTTACAGTCAGCTGTGACCCGAGAGCACGTTCCAGCCCATTGTCCTGTCTCAAAGTGCTTTGAAAAATTGTAAGGAACTAAACAAAAAAGAAATTCCTTGAGGTGTAGTAGGTATCATTCCCCTTTGTGGAAAACTGAGCCACGGTGCAGGGCAAGCGTTCCTCCGCGCGGAGGTCATTGGCGGCTCCGGCCATTGGCACGTTGTTCTCTTCCTTACTGCCCTGAGCTGCTTGCCCGTGAGGAACGGACCTCTGAAGACACTGAGGAAGGATCAGAGGTTCCCTTCTTGGTTCTCAGCTTTATTTTAGAGGTTTCCGCTCGGAGCATGACTGTACGGGTTTTTAATGGAAAAGAATAATCAAGACCAGTCCACTCAAAGAGCTTATGGAAAATATATGAAATTTAGAGTTTAAAAACCAGATTTAATTGTTAGGCCTATTTTTAAAAAGCGAGCAAAGGAAAGCAAGAAAAACGACCCCAGTGGCTTATTATGTAACACCAGATGTTTGGCAAAGAACAGAGCAGATGAGGGGGTGATGTTTTCGCTCTTCACTAGGTTGCTTTGGCCTCGCTGTAGAGGCAGTGAGAGAGGCTTATATAAGAAGCCCGCTGGAGCGGCCTCGGCCATGCTCTCCGCTTGCCCTTCAAGAGACCCGTGAGCCTTCAGCTGCATTTTTAAGCTCCAATGGGGCGGATTCTTAATGAACACATTCCTGTGACCCAGCATGGGCTTGAGAAGCTTCTGGGAATCATCTAATGATGACTCCAGGTAGACAAAGCAGTGGGGGGGAAGGTATTTTCCCTTCTCATTCAGGTGTCGTAGGCTCGGGGAGACCTAAAGTCGTTTCATCTTAAATGTACGGATCTAACGTAATATTAAAACATGCCCGTGGGCTTTGAAAAAGTGACAGCTGCTCTTCAGTGTGATAGAGAGATGTCCACACTTCGGCTTGCTTTGTCTGTCAGCGTGGATGTTTGCTCTTGCCAGAAATGCCAGCGAAGGGCAGCAACACCGTCCTGCTAGAATGCGAAAACCAGGACCTGATTAGTAGACGCATTTGTTGAAAAAGCATTTTCGCTGCGCACTAATCTCTACATATCCTGTGGGGAAATCCTCTCAATCCCATACCTGATAAATGAATCTGGGAAGTGAATAAACACTCTGGAAGTCTCTTACTGATACATAATTCCACGTGTTATGTGGGTTCCGCCAGCCTCTGAGCTGGGGCAGCCTGGTGTACCTTTCAGACTGACCTGGAACAAAGCTTGTCGAGGAGAAGATGTCTGTGCTTCCTCCCTGCCCAGCACTGAGCACTTGGCTTCAGTCTTTCACAGGAACCAAGGGGGTGTTCAGGGCTAATGCTGACATCCTGGATTACAGTTTTTATTGTCTGGTGCTTTTGTTGAACTTGAATACTCCACCAGGCGCTGTGTAATACTGCAGGTCAGAAACACCAGGCTCTGTGTTCTTCTGGTTTTCCACTCAGGGCCAGGGTAGGGGGGTCCTGAAGCTGCTACAAAAATCCTTTTCAAAAGTTAGAATTGAGTCTGCGCAATTGAGTCTGCGGTCTCCCCACCCTCCTCCAGGGGTCTTGGAATGCTACTCCACAGTGGTTGTACATGACTATGTAATAGTGATTTTCCTGAAGGTTCTTGAGGGCACAGGCCATGCCTTTTCATCTTTGTAAAGATTGGTGCCTGGTGCGTCCATTAGTAATTAACTAGTTATCAGTAATTAATTAATGCTGAATGAATGAACTGCAGCCCTTGGTAAGTTTGTGGGCCCATGTATGTGAGACATTGCCAGAGAATGACAGTTAGGTCTTGTTAAATTAGGGATTTATTTAAAAGTGAATGAGGGAGATTTTCTGAAGTCCTTGATAGGACCTTCAAAGATGAAAAAGTGTCTGCTGGCCAAATGTAGTAACAGGGCGACTGCACCAGCACCATCCCAAGGCATGTCTGTGTATCAGGAGAACTGTACAAAGAGAGCGTCCTAGATGTACCCCCAGGTCTCTGGGCAGTACACATGCACATGTCGAAAATACCTTTAGAAACCCCAAAGGACTCAGGTTCACTGCCTGCTATGTATAATCAGTCATACATGCGTGATGTTGAAACACGTTTCAAGATGCTACTGGTGGAAGAAGCAGACTATTTGTTTGATGTCTTATCAACAAAAGAGCTTTACTGTTTTTTATTGCTGCATAACAAATTACCTCTAAACTTAGGGATTTAAGACAACAAACGTTACTCTTAGTTTCTGAGGGTCAGGATTCTGGGCTCGGCTCAGCTGGGTGGTCTGGCTCAGAGTCTCTCTTGAGGCTGCAGTCAGGATGCTACAGGGGCTGTATTCATCTGAAGGTTTGCTGGGGCTGGAAGATCTGCGTTCAGGATGGTGCTCTCACACGGCTGTGGGCAGGAGGCCTCAGTTCCTCCCTCTGTGGGTCTCTCCATAGGCTGCTTGAGTGTCCTCACGATGCGGCCATTTATTTCCCCCAGAGTGAGTGACCCAAGAGAAGGAACAGGGAGGACCTTGCAGTGCCTTTTATGATGTAGTCTCCAAAGTTACACACCATCACTTCTGCTTTATTCTATTCATTAGAAAATCCCTAAATCCAGCCAGTACCCCAGGGGAAGAGAATTAGCCTTCACTTCTTGAAGGGAGGTGCATCAAAGACTTTCTGAACATCTTTAAAATCCATCACAGAGCTGTTGCTTTAATTCGACAGGTATATTTTGAGCAATAGCTGGCCTTTCCATATGTGCATGTTAAATGTGTAAATCCTGCTTGGTCTGGAGGAAGTCCTCATCGAGTTGCCCACTGTGAGAAACAGGTTGTCTGAAAATGAGGACCTGTGGTTCTGAGTGCTTGACCTCGTAACTTCCCTTTGAAACCATTTCTGTTTTCCCTGTCTGCAGCGTGCGGAGGCTTTTCACTGGAATCCGTTTGCGACCTCTTAAACGAGAGTAACAATGGCACTCACTGTTAGCCATGCTAAGAGTCCCACAAATACTATTTCATTAAACTCTCTGTGAGCTAGATGTTCTTATCATCATCCCTGTTTTTACCCATGGGGCCACAGAGGGCTGGCGTGATTTGTCTGAAGTCACCGAGCCAGTAAATGGTAACACTGGGATTTGAACCCAGGCAGTCTGGCTCCAGAGTCTGGGCTCTTCCTTTCTCCACTGTGTTAGAGTGGCACCTCCTTCCGCTGGCCTCTCTCTCTCTCTCCACCCAGGACCCCTAAAGATAAGTTTATTTGTAGGTTGTGTAGCTTCTACTTTAAATGAGCCCATCTCAAAAACACTCCTGCCAAGTAGGAAGGGATCGGGTCTGGTATTTATTACCACCACCGAGTCCCCGTTGAGACCTCCCCACCACCATAACTCATTCTGGGTTTGGGAAACCATTCCCTTTTCTTCCCCTTCGGGTCTGGGAGTAATAAGAGCTCCTACATTGCAGCAGGCAGAAAAATGAGTCCCTCACCCCACCCCAAGGTGTCTGTCCTAATGCCTGGGACCTGTGCATGTGGCAGAAGGAACTTTGTGGTTGTAATTAAGTTGAGGATCTTGAGATGGGGAGATGATCCCAGATTATCCAGATGTGACCCATATACCAGGATCCGTATGCGTGAGAGTCAGAATTGGATGTGGATTTGAGGAAGCTATGCTGCTGGCTTTGAAGATGGAAAGAGGGGCCATGAGCCAGGGAAAGTGGGCAGCGTCCAGCAGCTGAAAGGGCCAGGAAACAGATTCTCCCCTAGAGATTCCGGGAGCGCCGACACCCTGATTTTAGCCCAGTGAGAGCCATTTCAGACCTCTGACTTCCAGAACGCTACGGTAATAAATTCGTGTTGTTTTACACTCTCCACTGCCCAGAAAAAAAATTCCATGGAGTTGCTGAAAATCCACCCTGCTGTTTTTACATGATACAATAACAGAGGAAGAAATTACAAAACTACATCTTATTAGAGATTATATAATTATATAAACTGAGCACATGCTTAAGTTCCAGGCTGTGGGATACAAGAAATTCACTGTGGGAACTTAGAAATTCATTCAGAAGAAAAGGCATATACACATCAAGCAAGCAGCAAATCTGTATTTAAGGGAGAGTGTGTTCAGGACCAATAGTGAGCCCTGGAAAAGTACGGAACCAGGTCGGGTCAAGGACGCTGGCGCAGCTGAGCACGTTCTGGAACTCTACAGTTATCTTACCATGTCTAAAAGACCACGTAGGGACGAGAAAATAATCTTACTGATGGGCACTCTCAGACACACGGCGTTCTAGAAGGTATAAAACAGTTCTCTGCTTTTCCCATTGGTCACCCTTCAATTGACTTAGAGCAGCCTCAGCTGAGTCCCCACTTTCTCTGCTCTCCCCGCGTTTCTTGTTTATGCCCCCAGTCTCTCCTCAGGGTCTGTGCCATCCTGCCAGTACCTAGAATGGTCCAGAGGTGGAGACGCTCCAAGCTCTATCTGGATGGACAGCGGGCATTCTTACACTCGCTGGTCCCCCACCGAGTATCTTTGCATTTGACGTAGGCTCGCCAGTCTTCAGAGATGAGCCTCCGTAAGATAACAGAGCTCTCTCTCTTTAATCACAGTCACCTCTCACAACCCAGGAGTGAGAGGGGGTGAGTGGGATGAGGACAGACAGGCAAGCAGATTGCAGGGTCCGATGGATTCTGCAGAAGGGCTGGGGTGTGAGTATGGGGGGAGGGGTTAAGAGCATTCCAGGCCTGGAGAAAGCATTTGCAGAGGCCAGGAGGGAGCAAAACACGGGCAGACGTGTGCTACAGAAGAAGGTGTAGATACATGTTCTTGGGGCAGAGTGTTCCTCTAGGGTAGATGGAAGAAAACTGCATGGGGCGAGAGTGACGAGATTGTGGTGTGCTGGGAAAGCTGTAGAGATGGGTGTATGTTTGGGAAGCCCTTCAAGGGAGTGACTGAATCATTCCATTTTCAGCCCTGTTTTGGACATTATTTACCTGTGGCTAAAGAAATGAGGGATGGCTGCTGGGGGGAACCCTGGGGCCACACGTGGGAAAATTCCCACAGCTCCCTATGCCTCTTCCTGCAGAGCTCAGAGCGCTGCCCCGGATAGTCTGCTGAGGAAACCCTAAGAGTTATTGCCAGGCCTTGGAAATAATTAATACACGTACTAGTCAGAGTCACATCTCCGTGTACACAGGTATGTCCCAGGGTGGGCAGCCCTGCTATTTGTCGCATTTTCCGGGAGGCTGCCAGCAGCCCCGCGCGGGCTGTGATTCTCGCGGCTGATCGCGCAGGTGTCTGACCGCGTTAGCGCTGATCCCGGGCCTGGCTGTTGCATCGCCTCCCCCCAGGCAACATGTTTCTGTTTCTCTAGTATTTAGCGCTGAGTTCTGTGCTCTCCGCTCTGTGGATATCAAATATAAATGATTTCAAGCCTGGGCTTTGGGTGTGTGGAGACTGCCTTTTTCTAGGCGAGTATTTCATGAGGTCTTTTCTGACGTGCTGTTACCACGCTGTTCCCCTCCAATACATCACGGCATTTCTTTGGTTCCCGATACTGATAAGGAAGAAGATTCTCTGTCTTGGTGGCAATATCTCATCCAGAATTTCTATCACTTTTGTAAGTGGGAAGAGGGATATTCACACCTACTATAAATATTCTAGGTCCTTACTAAAATGTTTTTTCACTTAGAGTAGAATTTGGTGTTCGAAGTTTCCTTCTTGGATTCCAGCCAGTGAGTTTTAGGGGATTACCCGAAGGATTTCATTATGAGACTGAGCCACTTACAGATTGCTCCTATGGATAGGGGCTCATGTGACGTAATGTGGCTGCAGTGTAACTGAGAAATGAGAAAAGAACTTTGGGAGCTTGTCCCAGTTTATATTGCAGTGAGAGGGGAGAGCCTGCTAGGTAGGATTGGGTTTATTAGGTAAAATGGTTTACTGCTTAAATGGTGAATTTTCTCCTCTTTTGCTTCCTGTCCTGCCACGTGGTTTCCATAGCGAGACAACACCGGTGTCTATCTGAGAGCTTGGGTCCTGGAGTCAGATGACTGGGATTTGAAACTCAAGCACAAGTTATTTAAATCGCAAAGCCTTGGTTTCGTAATCTGGAAAATGATCATAATAATAATAATAACAGCAACAATGACAACAATCATATCTAACTCAAAGGACTATTTTAAAAATTAAGTCACAAAATTCACATGAATCGTTTAGTATCTGGCACATAGCATAACAAGCAGTCAGAATGCTGTCTTTTGTTGTCAGTGATAGTAATATTTTTCTATTGTTTGTAATGAATTGGGAGGTTCAGAGTACACAAAATTGAGATAATGCCGATGATGGCAAAATTTTAGGAAAGAGTACAAGACTTCTGAAGTTTTGGATAATAATCAGGAATGAATTATTTGCTTAGTCTCTGACAGGCATTATCACTGTATTTCGCTGTAGAGAGATTTATTGCCAGCTCACAGAAGAAGCCCTTCCATTCTGTGGCTTGCATACACGTGGGCGTGTGTGTGTATATGTGTGTATGTGTGAGTGCATATGCATATTGCTTCATGGGATACCCCCGTGCAAAACGTAGAGACAAGCACTGTGGGCTGTAAAGGAGACCATCACAGACAAAAAGAGATTTCTCTTCTGTCCTTTCAAATGGACCACTGCCCACTGAAGCACCTTTTTCTTTTCTCTAAAGCCAAGTAAAGGCATTGGGGCCGATCGTCTTTCAGCAGCACTCTTTTTTCTTCTTCTGTTTGGATTTCTCTAAGCACGGTTCCCCAGGCGTCTGGAAAATTAAATGAAAGAAATAAAATAATTCATCTTTTTTTTCCCCCTTGAAGTGAGGACCTGCAGAAATAAAGGAAACCAAGATACTTATAATAGGATCCATGTAGGTGTTAGGGAACAAAGAGTGACAACAATCATATGGATGGCTTAAAATAGCTCCACTTCAGGGTGGACCTATTATGCAAGAGAAACTGTGCTGGTGGTAATTCCAGCCACTTAAAGGAAGATACGATCATCTTACAAAGGGAGATACTCACCACCACAAAAAGATTTGCTTTTTGGTGACAGATCTCTCATTTTGGTGACATAGACAGTACTAGACAGCAATATGGGGGAAAATTGAATTGGGAAGGGCCAGAAAAGGTGGAAAACAAAGAGAGGTATTAGTGATATTAATTGGAGCTAGCAACTCTGATTCATGAGGTGGTTTGCATCGGCATTTGGTCAGGCCTTTTCAGAGCAAGCGTGGTGGTAACCTGCGGGCAGGGTTTTGAGAAAACCTGAGCAAGGGTGGAGAGGGCTTCCCCGACCCTCTTCTCTGCTTTACTGTCTATCCTGAGAGCTGATAAGCATGTGAGCTGCTGAGAGCGTGATGTTCAGAATACCCTTCCTCAGGAGAGCCCCAACTATTCAGGCACGGTCTTTTATGCTTTGGAAAATCAAACAAGAGAAGGATCAGGAAAGTTCTAAGAGGAAGAAACGGCAATTGCATAGTCTGTAACATAGGAAAGATTTATTCCAGAGCGTAGGCTAAAGGAGCAGCCCCCTCTGGGACACATCAACCTCACGGCAGAGGGAAGGAGCAGTGGTGAGACCCTGTGTTAGCTTTGAAAGCTCCTGGCAGAGATGACACTGGCCACATTCATTCACATTTCATTGGCTAAAGGAAATCAAATGGTCAAGCCCAGCATTAGCAAGAGGAGAAGAATTATTGTTCTGCAGGAACTGGTCTGCGGAGAGGGGCACTGAATATTATAAACAAATAACACAATGGTAACAATGCCATGTTTTGCTCTCTCCATTTTTTTGAAACCGATTTCAAGGTGAAAATTCAGTAGCAGTCTTTTGTTAATAGACATGAAAACTTTCAGATACTGTAATTCAGGATATGATCCAATCCCTAAAACTTAGCATCACAAGCATTCTTTTGAAGGCTAACTTGTGAAAGTCTGAAATGTGCAGTGTGGAAGTGATTAAGCCCAATTCTACTAGAAGAAAAGAACATTTAATAAAACAGAGTTCTCAATTCCTCCTCTCATCTTGTACCATTCCCCAAACATTTGAGACCAACTGCTAGGAGGACTTCTATGCAGAGAAAAGAGAAAAAGAATCTTGTATTTCTTCCGTCAAGTTAGGGTGAAAGGGATGAAAAGAATATATTGGTAACATAATTTTAGTTAATGTTAGGTTCCATTTAGGAAAGTCTGTATCATGTGGTTAGCTGTGGAGTAGGAAGCTTTATTTTCACCAAGGAGGACAAAAATCCCAGTTTACGTAAGCCCAGGAGAATATAAGGCAAACATCAAACATGTTACTTCTGGTAGAGGACCCACCCGTTCTTGCCTGGACTATTGCAGTGGCCCCAGCTGACCTCTTGTTTCTGCCCTGGCCCACGCTGACATCTTTTCTCCCCGCAGCAGTCAGAGTGGGTCTTCTAGAACTTAGAGTATATCATGTTCTGCTCAGAACCTGCACATAACCCTCTAAGGAGACTCCCAACTCACTCTGAACCGTATCCAAAGTTCTGCCCATGGTCTGTGGGATCCTGCATGATGCAGCCTCCGACGGCCTTTATGACCTCATTTCCCACCACTCACCTCCCCCCTCACTCCACTGCAACCACACTGACCTCCTCGCTCTTCCTCTTCCTCTAACCTGCCAAGCCTCTGCTGTCTTAGAACCTTTGCACTGACTGTTCCTCTACCTGGGATACTCTTGACTTCAAAAATCCACATTCCATGGGGCTTCCCTGGTGGCGCAGTGGTTGAGAGTCCGCTTGCCGATGCAGGGGACACGGGTTCGTGCCCCGGTCCGGGAGGATCCCACATGCCACGGAGCAGCTGGGCCCGTGAGCCATGGCCGCTGAGCCTGTGCTCCGCAACGAGAGAGGCCACAACAGTGAGAGGCCCGCGTACCGCAAAGCAAAACAAAAAAATCCACATTCCAGATATGTTTGCTTTATTAGGAGGCCTTCCCTGACCGCTTTACCTAAAATAGCACCCAGACCTTCTCTGCCTACTTCTCCTGCTTTATTTTTCCTTCTTCACCTGTGTCACTCCCTGACATCATATCCATACTCATTCTCCACCTCCTTTTACTAGATTATAATCGCCAAGAGAGTGGGGTCTTCATTTCACTCACTGTTTTATCCCTGGTACTAAGAACAGTGACTGGCACTTAGTAGGTGCTTAATAAAATTTGTTGGCTAAATGAAAGAAACTATTGCTATTATTCCTGATGTCATCAGATTAGTGTAAATACTAATGTGCCATTAATACAGAAACTAATAGAAATGTGTTTCCATGCATAGAAGATTCATTCCATAAAACTCTGATGAAAAACCCTACACATTCAATGTTTTAAAACAGAAGACCACAATCCCATAATTTTCTCTGCTTTTTGTTAATTTTCTTCAGCAAAGTCTCAGAGTTTAGAGTACTGGGAATCCTGCATAATGGACTAGATGAAAACGTCATCAGATACATTTCCACATGAATGATGAACTGTCCTTTGTAAACTGAACATGGTGGATTATAGTTACAGCGGCAATGATGAGAGTAAAATGATAGCAAATATCGGGGTGATGGGAAAACAAAAGCAAACACGGAGCCTAAATGGGCTGATAAGACGAGTATCAGGATGACTAAACAGAAGTATTGGGCTGGCCAAAAAGTTCGTTCGGGCTTTTCCGTAAGATGTTATGGAAAACTCCGAACGGCACGAACGTTTTGGCTAACCCAATAATAAACAAACCACCAGGCTCAGAACAGCCTGGTTTCTAGTCAGCCCACACGCTAGTGATCAGGACTTCTGTAATCTTGGAAAACCACGTCCCAAGTTCCCCTATTCTTCTGTTTCCATGCAGACAGCTGGGGCCACCGTGATGACACGTAGTAAGTCCTTATGTACTCTTTGAAAGAATGCGTGATGGAAAGAGTGAGTTGGATTTTCTCTGGAGACTGAATGAACCCTCTGCAATGATGATGAGTGATTAAGATGCTTTAACGGTTGAGAGTGGAGGTGGCTGATTAGGACCCCAGAGCCCGAAGCTTAGTGAAGTACTGCCCCAAATGGGAGGCCTTGCCCAGCAGGACGAGTGTGGATTCTCAAAATTCGGCCTCAAGGAAGAGGAGATCCCGGGTCCCGCAGGCCTTTGTGGCCTTGCTTGCTAAGTTAGAACACACGCCTGCCAGCTTTATCCCTGGCTGGAGATGGCTGCCCAAGTCTGTATCACACCCATGAAGCACCTGCTTCTCCTCTAGCTGTGAGCTGATAAAAACATCTTCTTCAAAGGCCACCCAGGCTGCCAGGTTGGGAAGCTCGGTAGCTCAGGGAACCTGGACCCTGGCGATGGGCTGCAAGTTCATCACGGCCCTCATCCCTTTCAGAAAGCCCAGGGGCAAGGCGTTTGTTGTCAAAGGCAGAGAAAAGGAATTCACACATGTAAAATTTGTAACTAGCTCCAGGCAAGCAGTAGGTGCCCCACAGACATCATATTTTATTGTTGCCTTGGAAGAACCTTGCCCACTTGGGATCATCATCCTCATTTTAGAGGTGAAGGAGTCGCCACTCAAGACAACTGTCCCATCAGTCAGGACCTGCACGGGAAACTCAGACCCACTCAAAAGGCTTTAACAGAAGAGAATTTGAGGAAGGGTGCTATTTAGTGAGGCGCGAGCAGGGCTGCAGCAGGGGGCTAGGAACGGCAGCTCTGGGGATGAATGGCCGTGGGAAGCCATGGCTGGTCCTCGGCCTGCAGGGCCAGAGGGGGTTGGTGCTGCCAGAGGCGGTGAGTTTGGGGGCAGTGGATGGGAGCTGGCCCTGTCCAGGTGTGCCATGCGGCCCCTCTGACCATGTCCTCACTGCCGAAGCAGGGAGACAGTGAGGGGAATGAATACTTCTGCTTCTCTGAATTCCTGTCCTGTCACCGCCCTTCATCCTCCCCCCGCTTCTCTCCCCTTCTCTCTCTCTCTCTCCCTCTCTCTTTTCCCTCCACTCTTCTTTCCTTCCATCCTCCCTCCCTCCCTCCCTCCCTCCCTTCCTTCCTCTGCCACAGACCCACCAGGCATTAGGACCTCACTAAATAAGACCCGAATCCCTCCCTGAGGTACTTACTGCAGCGTCAGGCTATTAAGGAGTTTGTTCCATTAAGGACAGTCTGTGTTTTCAAGCCCTAAGCACAATGTACTTTGGAATTTTATTTTTTAAAAAGGCTCCATCTGTGAACTCCTTGGAGATCCCCCAGGCAGGAGGGCAACCTAAGTTTACAGCCTTTCTCCTAGGGCCCTGCACATCTGAAGCTGCCCTCATTCAGCTGACCAAGCCCCAAGCTTTTGCTGCTGTGTTTGTTCATTTATTTTTAAATATATTTTCCACTATGCCTCAGACCAACAAGGACCTATGTCCTTCTGTTGTCTCGTTTTGAAGGCTCCTACACCTGTGAATTTTCTTGGGAAACTGGGGTGCCTGGGACCAAGCCCTGTGACCAGTGCCCCCTGTTTGGGCCAGGAAGACCCTCCCCACGTGGGAGCTGGGGGGCGTCCGGCCCCCGTCTGGGCTTCCCTGCTTCCTCATGCTGTGGACTGGGGCAAAGCACTGGTGCCTTCTCTGCGCCTCTATTTACAAAGTGGACATAATGACCCCTTTTCCTGTAAATGGGAGTGCTGGGGGAGGCTTTTGTGCATTTTGAAAGGACTTGCAGCCCCCTGTTTGGCGAGCGGAGAGTGCAGGGCACGCTGTGGTTCTCATTATTCACAGAGAGGCGCCTTCACTTCAGCTCGCCCTGCGCCCTCGCCGTCTTCCCTGGTGTTATTGACTAAAGTACTCTTCAAGAAGAATTTCTCCGAGGCTCCCATGTTGACATCCTACTAGTGTCTCGAGAGCCAGACTTGCTAGCTGTTTAGCTGTTTGTTCCTTTGGATGAAGGCTGCCTTCGCTCTGTTAAACACTCTCCATTCAACAGGAATAAGGAGGAGAGGGGGAGCAGAAATCCAATAACTGCTCACAAAAACTAGGTGCTTCTCAGCGTCACCCCTGCTATCTCAGCACCCTAGACTTCAGCCCTCGTACGCTTTGAGAAAATACATCTGCAGCATGTATATCTGCTGCGAGGGGGACTGGGCTTTTCCGCAGGATGGGTTGGTGTGATAAGTGTTCTAGTGCTGGGTGGGGCACGATGCTGGACTAACTCGTTGGCTGGGGTGGAGATGCTGGGTTGCAGTACTCAGTCTCTCTCTCTTTCTCTCATCTTTCCAGCAAAAGCATTTGGTCTTGGGACTTTCCTTCTCTAACTCTCTGCCACTGTTTCCCCACATCAGTTCTTCTTGCCTTGTTGCCAGAGAAACCAGCAAAAGAAGGAAACTCGCTTACATGCTCTATAGGGAGGAGGGACCACTGTTTGTATGCAGTGGAGCCTAGACTTCTGGGCAAATATCTTTGCCTAGATATCAGGGCAAAACAAAGCAACAGCACCTTCTGCTGGCAGCTCTGGGGCATCCTTGGCAGGCAGCCCACGGAGGTGGAATGGGCACCCACTCAAGAATCAGAACTCACAGTTTCTTTAACCTGGACTTCATCTTGAGCAGCCTCGTGACTTTGGACAAGTCACTAAACATCTTCAGACCCAAATATCAAAGTCATATGATTTTTGTAAATAATTGGTTTAGCAAGTATGTGTTGAGTGCCTGTGTGCAGGGCACTGTGCAAATGCTAGGGCTGTCAGTCTTTGCTCTCAATATGTTTCTGGTCTATGGGAGAAATGGACCTGAAATAGGCAAAAACAATAGTGTTTGATGAGTGAGTACAGTGTGCTACCGTGGGGGTGAGAAGAAAGACGAGTCACAGGAGGGACACCCAACCCCATCTTGGGTATTTAGGGAAGGCTGCCTGGAGGAGGCCACAACCAAAGAGAGAACTGACCAGTGGAATAAGTTGGCAGGGAAAGGGGTACAGAGACCCAAGAGGGCATCACCCATCAATTCAGAATGGCTGCAGAGGAGAGAGAGGAAGAGCAATCAGGGTAAGGGGTGCGGGCAGTGGTGGGGTTGATGGGCGCGTGCCTGGAGACTTAGGCAGGAAAAATGCGGAGATGGTGTTAAGAGGTTCAAACATCATCCTGGGGTAATGAGGAGCTGTTGAATACGTTTAAGTGAAGGGATGACAAAATCAGATTTGCGCTATAGGAAAGTCACTTGAGCTGCGGTGTGGAACTGAATCAGAGAGGGTGTGCTCGATATTTTCCATTTGCCTCTCCAGACCCGCTCGCTGCCTTTCTCCATCCTGCTCTGTGTCCCAGTAGGCTGACATTGTTTGGACTACAAGAGCAGGTTTCTCTGCCCTCTGATCTCCAGACAGGTTCAGCCCATAGGAGGCAGGAGCAGGAGATGGGAGGGTGGAAGGAGTTAGAAACTGGGGTGTCTGTTCCCCAGCTCCCTCCCTCCTGTGGCCTCAGATTGGCGGGGGGTGTGTTCCCCTCCCGCAGCCCCGGACCCTGCCTGGCGGACCTTTCCCCCTGTGACTCTCTCTCTAGGTTATGTGTAGTAACAGCTGCCATTGGGTCCAGGCACCTAAGGTTCCCCTTGCTGCTAGCCCCAGGGGGCCTCTCCATCCTTTGTTGGTTTCTGTCAACCCTGCCAAGACCCTTTGTAAACAGGGATTCTTCAAGGAGCGCACTGGCAGTGTGCCATCTGCTGGGCCCCGGCCCCAATACAGGGGATTATGGCTGGAGCAGGGCAGTGTGAGGCCCTTGCATCCATCCAGGCCACTGTGACAGTGGGGAATGGCAGGGGGGAGTCAGTGGATCCCAAAGATACCTGCAAGATAAAAACAACAGGGCTTAGATATAGGGGTGAGGGAGGGAAAGCTGCGGTTGACCTCTAGGTCCTGGCTTCTAACTGGGAGGACGGTGGTGGTATTCACTGAACTACCAGCAGGGTTGGGGTAGACAGGTTTGGGGTAGAAGGAGATACTAAGAGTCTTTGAAATAGAAATTCTCAATAGGCATTTGGATATAAAAATCTATGGTTCAGAAGAGGAATCTGGGCTGGAGATTCATTAGCAGAGAGATGGTAAATGCTGTAAAAGAAAGTCTAGTGACCCAGGCAGAAAGCATAGAGTGAGAAGAGAAGGAAAACAAGGCAGCCGCCCTGAGGAAGAGACACTTGGAAGGGCTGGGCTGATGCGCTGCAGGCTGAGAATCTACTGTCTGGGGCAACAGAAGCGGAGGTAGAAAGCTACAGAGACCCAGAAACCCTTCACCAGAGATTCTTCCAAGTGTCTGAAAGATGATGTGGTCAGCAGGCTCATTGTCCTGCCAAAGGTCTCGTCTCTGGCCAGAGACCTTTTCCTTTATTGAAGCCCCTTTCTTGGAGAGAAGGGGAAACACAAGATAGTCTTTCGACCCCATATATATCGGTTGACTATTTAGTATACGTGAGTCTCAGAAACTCCTCTAAAACCAAGTGGCCTCTGGGAGCACATGAGGTGCAGGGCCCATGTTTCCTATTAAAGTTGTGGTAAAATGAACATAACATAAAATTTACCACCATCATCATTTTTAAGGGTACAGTTTAGTGGTGTTAAGTGTGTTCACATTGTTGTATAACCAATCTCCAGGGCCCCTTTCATCTTGCAAAGCAGAAACTCTGTACCCACTAAACTATAACTCCCTCTCTCCGCAGCCCCTGGAAAGTACCATTCTACCTTCTGTCTCTATGAATTTGACTACAGGCAGACCTCAGAGATATCGTGGGTTTGGTTCTAGACTCCCGCAATAAAGCAAGTCACATGAACTTTTTGCTTTCCCGGTGCATATAAGAGTTATGTTTACACTATACTGTAGTCTGTTATGTATGCAATAGCATTATGTCTAAAAAGCCAACGTATACGCCTTACTTTAAAAATACTTTATTGCTAAAAAATGCTAACCATCACTGAACCTTCAGCGATTTATAGTAGTAGCATCAAAGATCACTGATCACCAGAACAAATATAATAATGATAATGAAAAAGTTTGAAATTTTGTGAGAATTACCAAAATGTGACACAGAGAGCAAATGCTGTGGGGAAAATGTCACCAATAGACTTGCTGGATGCAGGGTTGCCACAAACCTTCAGCTTGCAAAGAAATACAATAAAGAGCAGTAAGACAAGGTGTGCCTATATTCTAGGTACCTCCTATAAGTGGAATCATACAATACTTGTACTTTGTGACTGGCATATTTCACATAGCATAATGTCCCCAAAGTTCATTCCTGTCGTAGCATGTGTCAAAATTTCCTTCCTTTTTAAAGCTAAACAATGTTCCTTTGGATAGACCACATTTTGGTTTTTTATTCATCTGTCGATGGACACTTGGTTTGCTTCCACGTTTTGGTCATTGTGAATAACGCTGCTATGAAAATGGGTGTAAATATCTGTTAGAGTTCCTGTTTTTAATTCTTTGGGGTTTGTCCCCAGAAATGAAGCATCAGAGGATTTTTTGCATTTAACAAAGTACTAGGTTATCATAATGAAAGCTTAAATCTCAGTGATTGAAGAATAATAAGGAACGGGGGGGAGGTTTATTGTGTTCTTAACTTACGCACCATGCATCACTTGTTTTCCATCCTGTATTACTTGGCATCTCTGAAACCTCCAAGAGCCTTCCATGAGAGAATTCTGGAATCCTGGGGCATTCCTCTGGAATAATTGTCTCCTCATCCAGCCGTGCACTTCCTTGTTCGTTGCCTGCATCGGTGGCCACAGGGAGCTACTACTTGTGTGACTGTCGTGTTTCGTTAGCGTAGTGTCAGGGTTCACGTGCACTGTGATGTGTCAGGATTTCCTTCCTTTTTAAGGTTGCACGTCCGTCTCCTATTGTACATCATAGAGCGTTTCTCAGTTCACGAAGGCCTTTCATACGCATTCTCCCTTTCACCCTCATTTCCCCCACATTGCAGCTGGGGAGCGGTTATTACTCCCGGGTTGCAGCTGAGGAAACAAGCTTTGCGGCATCGGGACCACACAGAAAGCCCAGGCCTGGGACCAGCACACAGGCTTTTGGTGTCTGGTCCATGGCGCTTTCCCTGGAGCACGGCTGCATGTGCACAGCCCACTGGGCGTGCGCTGGGCAGAGCAGACTCTGGAGAAGGCAAGGGGGCAGGAGACACCCTGTGAGAGAGAGCAGGTCCAGTGACAAGTGAGAAGTGGAGGCAAGGCCTGGAGTGGCGGAGGGCCTGGTAGCAGGCCTCCTCTCTGTGTGGGCGGAGGCTCACTTTCCCTCTGGGACACAGGAAAGGGGATTTTCCAGGCCAGCCCCCGGAGCGGGGTGACCGGCCAGCCCTCACAAGGTGACTCCTCAAACTTAGCATCAGTGATTAGAGCAGGCAGGCAGGAGAGAGGGTGATGAAGTAGGGGTGTGATATATGCAACAGCGGCTGTGGGCGTGCCGCCTCGTGGTGTTGTCACTGCTGTTAGAACTCCCTTTGATTTCAATAGCCGGGGCATAGAAGCAACCCAAATGTCCATCAGCAGAAGAATGGATAAAGAAGACGTGGTTCATATGCACAATGGAGTATTACTCAGCCACAAAAAGGAACAAAATGGTGCCATTTGCAGAGAGTGGATGGACCTAGAGACCGTCATACAGAGTGAAGCAAGTCAGAAAGAGAAAAACAAATATCGTATGATATCGCTTATATGTGGAATCTAGAAAAATGATACAGATGAACTTATTTGCAAGGCAGAAGTAGAGACGCAGACGTAGAGAACAGATGTATGGATACCGGGGGAGGGGGAAGGGGTGGTGGGACGAACTGGGAGATTGTGATTGACATATATACACTACTATGTACAAAGCAGATAACTAATGAGAACCTGCTATATAGCACAGGGAACTCTACTCAGTGACGACCTAAATGGGAAGGAAATCCAAAAAAAGGGGATATGTGTATCTATATAACTGATATGTATACATATAACTGATTCTGCTGTATGGCAGAAACTAACACAACATTGTAAAGCAACTGTACTCTAATAAAAATTAATTTAAAAAAAGCCCCAAAAACAAACAAACAAAAAAACATGGTTCTCTTTGAACTGGAGGAAAAAAAAGCTCCCTAAATAAAATGAGTGCACTGCTGTCCTCTGGGGGAGTTCTCATCGGGGCGTCATGCTGGGGTCGGTGGGGAGAATAATCGTCTCTCCCTTAGCGTTCACGTCCAGACCATCAGACCGTCCTGTGTAACTGTGTAAGAACAGACCTTTTGTGCTTGGAGAACACACACATCGTGAGCACTAGCCACTTTTTTGGATGCTCGTGGCCCTCAAGCTTATGAGCAGTAGCTCTTCTATCCCTGAAGCAGCTGAATAAACCCTGTGGCCAACATTTAAATCATAATCTCTGGGACCTGGGCTTAAGCCAGTGGAGGAAATGTGCAAGGGGTTGCTGCCTCTGGGTTCCCACTAGGAAACTGCTTCAGATACTATGCTGCTTAATTTCCCATTCAGAGACTGTTCCAGAGCATTTGCTGTTTGTCATGGTTAGGAGGTGGGTTATCCCAGTTAATCATATATTCTAGTTAAAGGTGAGCTATTAGTTCTCATTCATGGAGCATGGCTTTTCAAAAGCATCAGAATGCTACAAAATACTCTGAACAGTAAGTTACAAGGAACACAATCCAATCTATCTTTTAAAACACTGACGCTACTTGTCTTTCCTCAGGAACATAATTATGAACCCCATGCACCAAAGAATTGGTAAAACAGGCAAGAGAATGCTGGGTAAACAGCTTCTAATGAACTTCCCAAGTCTTGATTCTGTCATATGTTAATTTTCTTAAAAGGACCTGAGTATGTTTGAAGGTGATTAAGATTCAATAAGCTAATAGAAGAGAATGACCTTAGAGGCAACTTAAACCAGCTCTGCATCTAGCACAGAATGCCCCTCTCTAAACTTTCTGACAATTATTTTTTCCCGTTTGTTTTTAAAAAAACAAAACCCTGGTACCAAGGAGCTCACAACTGCATTCCATTTATGAATTTACTATGAAAAAATCCCTTTGATTCTCGCCTCTGAAGCCATGGAGGCTAAGTCCCATCTCTCTGTTTTACAACTCTTCAGATGATTAGGACGTTCGTGTACCCCTTTCCCAGTTTCCTTCTAGCTAAGCCTGTCACCTCCATTTCCTGCAAACGTCCTCAATGTTTGCAGATCATCCTTTGACTATTCACTTGTCTGGGGGGCTCGAGACAGAACTATGGGAGCAGATGTGGTGAGTCCAGCGCCAAATGCCGTGGGACTGTCCCCTCCCTCCTTCTGAGTTTTGTACTTCCATGATCGTGCCCAGGAGCTCTGCCTCTCTCCATGGTCGTTCTCCCTGGGTTCAAATCCTGGCTCTGCCACTTACTACTTTGTGGCCCTGGGCAAGCAGATAACCTCTATTTTTTTTTTTTTTAAAATATCGTTGCTTTACAATGTTGTGTTAGCTTCTGCTGTACAGCAACGTGAATCAGCTCTATGTGTACATATATCCCCTCCCTCGTGGACCTCCCTCCCACCCCTCATCCCACCCATCTAGGTCACCACGGAGCACCATATTACTTAGCCATATAAAGGAACAAAATTGGGTCATTTGTAGAGACGTGGATGGACCTAGAGTCTGTCATGCAGCGTGAAGTCAGAAAGAGAAAAACAAATATTGTATATTAACACATATATGTGGAATTTAGAAAAATGGTACAGATGAATCTACTTGCAGGACAGGAATAGAGACGCGGGCGTAGAGAAAGGACATGTGGACATGGGGTTCTGGGGGAAGAGGGGGTGGGATGAATTGGGAGGTTGGGATTGACATATATACACTACCAGGTGTAAAACAGGTAGCTTGTGGGAACCTGCAGACAACCTCTTTAATGCTATTAAAGGGAACACATTATAGTATCAACCTCACAGCCTCACAGGTTTATGGCAGTTGAGATCATGCATACATCATAGATACCTAGACCTGCAGCATAGTAAATACTCAATAAATGCATCTGCTTGGAGAGCAGTGACGGTGAACACAGATGGTGAAGTCTGAAGGTCGGGTTCACACGCCAGCTCAGGTTCACATTTTGACCCCATCACCTCTGACTGAACAGCCTTGGCAAAGTGGCTAAAACTCTCTGTGCCTCAATTTCCTTATATCCTTATTTCCTTATATCTCCTGCGAAAGGAGATTACATGTAAGGTGTTTATTACATGTAAGATGCTTGCAACAGAGCCTGGAAAGTAAAACGGGCCATATAAATGAGAGCTATTATTATGATCACAGCTTGAAAAGACATCTTATCTTTAAAAGGAGTCACATCAGAGGCTGGCCCATGTAGGAGCCATGGGTACCAACATGCTGGGTCCCATAGCCCTCACCACCTGATGGTCTGTGTATCCACAGTTCTCACTACTTACATTTCTGTATCTCATACTACTCCCTTAGCAGATCATCTTGAAGACGGCAAGTGCTTCAAGAATTCCTGGTCTTTGCAACCACGTCTACCTTTCCTCTGAACTATCTGAAATCTGCTTTCCTAGTTTCTGGATAGTTTAACTACATAATTTCTCTCCAGACGTGGCTTGAGGATTGCCTATTCTGAAAACTGCTCAGATTCTTCTAGGTGGGATCAACCCTGCACCACACTATACATGCAGTGTTCCAGAGGCAGGGCAGTGCTCACGTGTGTACAATAGCCTTTACTCCCTGTGAGACTATAAGGCCTTCAAGACAGGGCTGTGCTAATTGGTTTTTCTATATTTACTGGGTTCAGGCACGTTTAGAGTAAAGCCCAACTTCTTCATGCCCTTGTCCTACTGCCAGTTGGCAAGGAAGTCTTCCCTTTTTAGAAGCACTTAGCAGAGGGTAGGTGCTTAAAAATGTTTCTGGAGTAATGATATGCTTAACCTGGTCCGGCAACCCCACCTGTGAGAAAAAGGACAACGTGGAGAAACTTGTTTAAACTGCGAAGTATTTCCAAATGCTTATTACCACTACTTCTAAAGCAGCAAAATTACTTTTCCAAGACCTTTTTTTCTATATCGCAATTGGCCTTTCTCTGAGGAAAAATCAGAATTAAGTCTGGAAGAGAAAACATCCTTCTTTATTTTTTCTACCTTGTTACAATTTAGAGATTCAATTATTTATTAAAATAAAATACAAACTTGTACTTTGTTTTTAATAAAATGAGACTTACACCAGACGTAGAGATACTTGAGAGATTTCCATTGCTTCTATGTATTGCCTTTAGGCCAGTTTTATCACTAAGGAAAAGCACTGAATTATTTCTTCCCATTGTCATACCTTCTGCCAATTCCCAGCTCCAGCTTCTCCACATGATTATTTTAGCCTGATTTTACCTGCAATGGAAATATTAAGCAAAGGCACCACAAACAAAATCAAAAGCAAACAATTGGGAAAAATATCTGCAGGGTGTATTATATAGACAAAATGTTAGTGTTATTAAGTTAGTAAGACAAAGACCAACCCCCAGTATAGAAATGGGCAAAAAATATGAACAGGCAATTCACAGAAGAAGAAATATGAATGTTGAATATGTATTTAAAGACTGCTTTACTTCACTAGTAATCAAAGAGGTTAAAATGTAAGATGTAATATATTTTTCACCTATCAGATTGACAAGATTGAAAAGAATGAGAATAACCAGTATTAGCATGGTGTTATAGTATGTAGTAACAGAACTCTCAAGAAATATTAAAGGGAAGCCTTATGGAGCAATTTAGCAGTGTTCATTGAGAACTTTAAAATACTCATACTGGGCTTCCCTGGTGGCGCAGTGGTTGAGAGTCCGCCTGCCGATGCAGGGGACGTGGGTTCGTGCCCCGGTCCGGGAAGATCCCACATGCTGCGGAGTGGCTGGGCCCGTGAGCCATGGCCGCTGAGCCTGCGCGTCCGGAGCCTGTGCTCTGCAACGGGAGAGGCCGCAACAGTGAGAGGCCCGTGTACCGCAAAAACACACAAAAAACACAAACAATAAAATAAAGTAAAATAAAATACTCATACTGATCATGATAATCACTTTCGAAATGTATTCCAAAGGAATAAAACTGACAGTTGTACAGAGATGTATGTAGAAGGACAGCCATTGTAGTACTTTATAATAGCAAAGAAAAATCTGAAGCAACATAAATTTCCACCAAGAAGAGACTAGATAAATGAATGGTGGAACACCGACACAATAGAGCAGTGTGCACCCATTACAGAGGATGAGGGGGAGGTATGGGTCCCTGATATGCATTTAAGTAAATATGATATGTGTGGTATGGTATGATATAGTGTGATGCATCCTTATTTTATAAGAAGCATAGAAAAGATTAGCTGAAAATACATTTACTTTCTGTTTTATACATTTCTGTACCCTTTGGATATTTTAACATATGTTATTTAACAAAAAGCGCTCGTACCTGAATCCTTGATGTGTGCTGGGAATGATTTGGAGATTGGCAGATAGGGAGTAATATCCCCAAGTACTTTAAGTTTCAAAAGCTTTAGGGGAAGCTTAGGCCCACTACAGATGGGCCTAGGCCTTTATTCTTATTGGCACATGTGTCAAGGGGCTAAATCTCAGTACAGAACAGTGTCTGGGCATTCACGCAACAAGTGTTTTAGAATATAGTAAAAGGGGATTTTTTATTACCTCAAATCTACCTTGACCAATCAATCTTCTCTACCTCCCCCACCCCAACCATCAATCCTGTGTCTTTAATTTCCTTCCGGCCATCTCTTGGGCATCCCGCAAGACATGACATGGCAAAAACTTATCAAATTCCTCTCCAAACAAGGGATCCTTTCCCACTTATCTCTCCTGACGTCCTTCTAATCCTCTTGGGCTTTGCTGGGGGCCACCCGCCACGTGTGGTCACAGATCACTTAGAATGTGTTGCGGTATGCTGTAAGTGGAAAACACACACCAGATATGGAAGATTTAGTATGAAAAACAAAACCACCCAGTAGGTAAAATATTAACTTTAAACGATGATATTGGGACAT
The DNA here is from genome assembly GCF_937001465.1 of Orcinus orca. Classification (NCBI taxonomy): domain Eukaryota; kingdom Metazoa; phylum Chordata; class Mammalia; order Artiodactyla; family Delphinidae; genus Orcinus; species Orcinus orca. The sequence continues at coordinate 95,190,159 of NC_064568.1, read as the reverse complement.
ATGGGGTTAAATTTTAAAATTCTCAAAATAGTAATATTATTTATTTCTTTTTTGCTCTTTTAATATAGCTCCTAGAAAATTTATAATTATATACGTAGATTGCATTACATTTCAATTGTATGAAACTACTCTAGGCTTTGCAATCCTGGAGTTATTCTTTATTGCTTGCTCTGTGGTTCCATACCAGATCTGTCAACAAGCCCTGGTACCTGGTCTCTTGGCCCTTCATCCTTCCCCTTCCTTTCCTGAATCCGGAGTCCAGACAAGCCCTCTCCCTGTAACAGCGCCCCCTGCATCCGCCGGCTTCCAGAGACTCTACTCCAGGCCTCATTCAGCTGCCAGTGAACAAACTTGATAGCCTGAATAATGGGAGTTAACCTCGTTAAAATCCCCCTGGGGGGATTTAAAAGAAAACAAATAACAGAATAAACTCTGGGCATAACTGCTTGTCTAAGAAGAACTCTGATGTGCTAGAGACGAAATAACCAGCCACTCAATTTTATGTGCTGCCGTCAACATAAGCCAGCGCCTCCTGCCCACAAATGAAAGGCTCCTTGAGAGTGGAGCAGGAAGCCCTTGTCAAGCTCCAGAGGAAGAAGATGGAGTCCCTGACCTTCTAAACCACAAACAGATACACACTTTCTTTTCAGTTTGGTTTTAGCTCAGTCTTCCCAGACACAGCCTTCGAGGGCGAGGCTTTCTTTTAAGAAGGCATTATGGATAACACACACGCATTTCTGGTCCTGGACTCTGAGCTTTGGGGATCATGAATTGACAAAAAAATTTTCTGGAAAATCCAGCCCCTTGTCCACCCAGAGGAAGAATCAGTGGTGAGAAAGTAAGAATGGAAATGGCCATGCAGTAGATTAGATCTTGGGGATGACTAGGAATGACTGAGATGAGGATTACTCAGTTCTTATTCTCTTCACGCATTTCTTGCCTATCCCAGGGCAGTGGCTGGCAGACGTGAGGGGCGCCCACCAGAAGCAGGCACACCTGGGCTTGGGCAGAGACTGGAGACCCCAGCCCAGGTCAGAGCACCTGCCCCCCAGCCAGCAGTGCTCCTCTCCTTCTGAGGTGCTGTCCGATTCTCCTGAGGCCCTTGGCCTGCCCCTCAGTGAAGGCTGAAAGCCACTCAGGACCTGTGCCAACCCCTGACCTCCAGCCACTTCAGAAAGAAAGGCAAGCCTCCTAACTGCGGCCACTGTTCTCTGTTGCGTCCCCGACTGATGATATAGAGTAACTAGATCTGTTCCACAGGTTATGAACCCAAACTGATATTATTTCCGTTTTCAAGCTCACACCTCATAAACGTGTCCTTCTGGCTGGTCCAACAGGCTAGGCTTGGAGAGCGAGGCTGTCGCCAGGACAGTAGCTCTTCTTTCCGACAGTAAACACCAAATGCAGTAAGGACCTCGTGGAGCTCTAGAGGAGAAGATGAAGGGATTCCCTTCGCTGCGTCACAAGTGTGGATTTCCTTCCACATACACACTGACGGGGACACTGCAGATTTCTTCAGGTGGGAAGTCAAGCAGAAAAGGAGGCACACACCACCATCACCCCGGTTCATCTGTCCCATTTTTCTAGGTTCCACATATATGCGTGAATATAAGATATTGGGATTGACATATATACACGAATATGTATAAAATGGATAACTAATAAGAACCTGCTGTATAAAAAAATAAAATAAAATTTAAAAATTTAAGAAAAGAAATGGAGGCACAGGTCAGCCCGAGGGGGTGTGTGGTGATGAGGGAAGGATGTCCAGTGCTGGCCTTGGCGTTGCTAGCAGATTTCCAGGAGCCTTATATTTTGTACTTTTTCTCTTAAGCACCAGCTGGCAGTGCCAATTCCTCTCTCAAGGGCTGGCGCTGTGAGTCACTGCCCATCTGCCAGCAGTGAGAAGAAGGAGGGAAGCATCTCACAGAGCCCTGGCTGCCTGCCCCGATTTGCCGTGAAGATGGCACGAGGTTTGCGGTGGCCCCCGGTAGGACAAGCAGTCCCAGGCCTGCCTCACAGTCGTCCCCTCCTGCCGCCCCTGACAAAGGACAATTCATCCTCTGTGATGGGTCCCTCTTGAGACTGGCTCGAACTCCTCAGGCTGATGCAAATGTATTTCAGATGACATTGGATTTGCACTGATTGTATCCCACTGACTATGGACCTGGTAGGCTTTTAGACGCTACTAGAATCAATCAGACCTGGAACTCTGGCTACTGAAGAATAAACAAATGCTTCTAACAGAGTGGTTTTAAATCCATTTCCCAGATGAACGAATGGCAGCTCAGAGAGAACGTTAACCAGAAGCCAAGTTATGCCGTCACAACAACCTCAAAATCTCAGTGGCTCAAGACACCAGCCTGCAGGTCTGAGTGGTTCTCCTGGGCAGTTGTCCTCCACGTGGTGGCTCAGAGATCCAGCTGCTTGGATACTGTTGGATCTGTCATCTCAAAATGAGGCTTCAAATGTGCCCCAGCAGGGGCGGTGAGAGCCTGGGGTGTCTCAGAGGGGACTTTCACTGCCTCAGGCTGGGAAGCTACACATGTTACTTCTTGTCAGATGAAGCTGCTTAAGTGCTGGGGCTAGAAAATGTCATCTTCTTGTTGTTGGAACACGAGCAGAGGAGAGACATTGGTGAACACTGTCATGTCCACCAGAGCGAGATCAAGGAACTCTCCCTATCCTTGTTCCATCTAGTATTTGTGCCCCCTTCTGCCTGCCTGTATAATTCTTCTCTCTCTTGCACACTGGCTTCCTTGAATTTTGTGGTCCATATGTTGAAAATGAGGAGACCAACAGCACTCAGTGTTAGTGGTGTGGATTCAGCCACCTGAAGCATCTGATCTCTCTCTCTCTCTAACCTCCCAGATTTCCCAGGGAGAGGACGAGTTGGCCCAGTTTGGGTTACTTGTCTTCTCTAGATACCTATGCCTGGGACAGAGGGGAGGAAGGCCATAGATAAGAATGTGGCAGTTCCTACTGCAACCTTGTAGATGGAACATAGGTAAAGGGTCACTAGAGATTGTTAAGTGACAGAATGAGGATTCTCACCCAAGTCTGTCTCCCTCTGAAGTTCTTTTACATTTACTACACACACAGCTTCCTGGATATATTAAAGGTCAAATAATTGGGAGAGCTAGTCCCTGTATATATAAAACCATGCATACTGCTGAAAACTCTGTATCTTCAGGCTTACTATGGCATGCATACATTAGTCTAGAACTAAAGGAAATAGTAATAGGTTTAACAGATTCTACAGTACTCCGAATGTGGTGTAGCCATCCCAATGCAATATGATAAAAATTATTTCTTTTCTCCTCAGGGGTCTAAGTATCCAGATCTACTCTCCAATCCAGTAGCCACTAGCCACGTGTACTTATTTGACTTTAAATTCATTAAAATTTAAATTTCAGTCCCTGAGTCACATGAGCCACATTTCAAGTGCTCAAGAGTCCCATGTGGCCCGTGGCCACCGTAGGACAGTTCAGAGGTAGAATATTTCCATCACCGCAGCACATCCTGTGGGACAGCAGTGGTCTAGACCTCAAACTCAGGAGTCTCTATACAGAGGAAGCATGTTCTGAGATACGGAAAAAAAAAAATTAAAACATACTGGAATGAATCAAGAAGTTTCACACTAAAGCAAATAAGCTGTCTTAATAATAACAACTCGGCAGTGCTCTCGGTGGTCCCCCGGATCTGTCTCTTGCTTCAACAGTGTTTGGACAGAACAGACTCAGGGACGCCCTTTGCTCCAGACTCCAACGATGAGTGGGGTAAAACCCAGGGCGCTATGGAAGCCGCCATTCTCATGGAGAAGGACCTGAACCAGGTCCTTTTCCATCTGCATGCCCTGGCTTCTGCCTGCACAGACCCCCACCTCTGAGACTTCCTGGAGAGCCACTTCCTAGATGAGGAGGTGAAACTCATCAAGAAGATGGGTCACCACCTGACCAACCTCCGCAGGCTGGCTGGTCCCCAGGCTGGGCTGAGCGGGTAGCTCTTTGAAAGACTCACCCTCAAGCATGACTAGGAGCCTCCAGAGCCCAGCGGCCTTTGAGGAGCCTCTCTGGTGTCAGGGCTTCTGCCTGAAGCCCCTCTCTGCAGCTACTAGGCAGCTTCTTAACTACCCTGGAGCCCTCCCCCAAGCCTTGGATCAAATGGAAACAATAAAGCTTTTTGCAGCAAAAAAAATAGATAAATAAATAAATGAAAAATAAAAACTCAACTAAACCAACCTAGGACCCCAAAAGAATAGATGGCAGGAGAAGCAAAAGAAGAAATAGGATCTTACTGCCCATGATAGGAATGATTTGAACATAACAAAGTGAGGGTTAAGCCACATTAATTACCTTCATAAAAACTGGTGGCTTCATCGTAGATAAAGTCCCACCTCATTCCTCAGGAGTGAACCACACATGTAGGCTGCACAGTCTCCCGCAAAGGCAGTGTACCGTCTCTACAGCTCTTACGTGCGTTCACCCTCTTCCCTTTTTTCCTTTCTCCATCAACGCTTTCACCCTGACTGTACTTTCTGCTGCAAAACATTTACCCTCCTTCCACCCTCAACTTCCTTCAGCTTTTAAGCCAAGTCAGAGATCTAAATGTGATCCTTTTCCAAAGGGTGCCCTACCAGCCAAATAGCTGTGAAGGCAAGGCCAGATTGAAGGGTCCTGAAGGAGGAATGAGATAATCCAGCGTTGAATGTTGCCCTGAGAGATGCTTGTTTCCCTTTCATAGGACGCAGAGTTGAGTGTATATAGGGTACCAGTGAACATAGAAGGTAGAGTGTCAAAGTGTGGAATGAGAGTTAAAAGGTGTTAGTCAACCAGATCAAACCAAACCAATAGTTTCCATGTTCAAACAAATTGAAAAGCCATACTAGGTGAAAGAATACGTATCTAGAGCTGTTGATATACAAATGTGTCTTGTGAATTTCCAAGAGGATGTAATAATATGTCACATTCCTAAACTTATTTCACACCAGCTAGCTCCCTTTAGTTTGGCACGGTTTTGTCTCTAGATGCAATCCTCAGGCCTAAAGTAAGAAGGTTGGTTTTCATGAGTGACTTAGCCCTGAAGGTGGTTTCAAAGGAATGCTTGTTCCAGAATATTTTGAGATTTGAGAGTATCATTGTAATAAGAATGTTCCCAGGTTGACCATGACGAGAAAGTCTAGTCTGAGCATCTGTTCTTTTGTAGTCAGCAACAAAAGTTGCTTTCTAGATACTTGGTATGTTTGGTTGACAGAAAAGTTTGGAAGTAAAGAAAACAAGGAAAAGGGAAAGAGAGATATAAAGTATGAAGCCACAGAGAGGAAAAACTAACTCTTAATCTGGCCCAGGCTTGGCTTCAAGCATTTAAATTGTCATGTCTAATGATATGATGGATATCTCCTTTAGAGATTGAGTGACAGTTGTTAAGGGAATAGTATAAGAAGTGTTTAGCAGTCCTCGGGGATGAGGTACTTATTTTTCCTAGCCAGATCTAGGCTGGCAAGGTTATAACTTTTTTTTCCAAACTGCTCCCTAATGCATGTGGTTTGGTCAGGTTGATCCATAGATAACATGGTAGTTGGCTGCTGGACGGCACATCTCAGTGCTTCATTTCCTTTTCAATCTTTCTTGGCTGCATTGCTTTTGATACAGTGGGAGGGCCTGTAATATTTCTGCATTCCTTTTTGGGATTGTGAATTGATTCTGATCAACAAGCCAAGTTATGCGGTTTTTGGCTACATTTGTCTCAAGAAATGTGGTAGGTGAAGAAAAACTCTGTAGTAACAATTTTTAATAGTTAAATATGTAATTCTAGAATGATTTGGCTCAAAATTAAAAACACTCTACAATGAACAGCATTTGAGTGAAAACAGAAGCTACCACACAAAGGTACAACAGTTAGGAAATACCAGGTTTCAGTCACGTTGTATGAAGGCAGCTTCATGCTGTGTTGGAGTTAGCAAAATTGCCTAGAAGACCACACAGATCAGAACACAAGGAGATAAACAGCAAATAGCTGGCAGAAGTATTTGAAACCTAAGTTTAAAAATAAAAATAGGTAATGAGATGAAAAAAAGCATTTGAAAAAATTCAACAGCCATTTGTAGATAAAAATCTCTTATCAAAAACAAAACAAAAACAAAACACTTCTTAAACCTGGAAAAGGGCAAAGACAAAAATTCTACTGCTAACTTAATACTTAATGAAGAACAATTGAACACATTCTATTTAAGATAAGAAATAGGACAAAAGCACCTGCTTTCATTGCTTGTATTCAACAGTGTCCTGAAGGTCCTAGCCACTGTAATAAGGCAAGAAAAAGAAACAAAAGGCATAAAGATTGGAAAAGAAGAAATGACTGGTTCTTAGATACAAATGTGACATGATTGTACACATAGAAAATCCTAAAAAATCTACAAAATAATGCTAGAAATAACAACTAAATATCAAATTTGCAACATATAGGTCAATTATATAAAAATCAATTTTATTTTAAATACTCATAGCAAACAAATTAAAATGAAATTTAAAAAATAATTTACAATAGCACCAACACATAAAATACTTGGGGATAGATTAAACAAAATTATAAAATAATGTTAAGGGATATTTAAGAAGACTTAAGTTATGAAGAGAGATATCATATTCAAGGACTTTATTTCCTGAATCAGGAATTAAATATTGGGGTGGGATAGGGAGGGTGGGAGGGAGACACAAGAGTGAGGAGATATGGGGATATATGTATATGTATAGCTGATTCACTTTGTTATAAAGCAGAAACTAACACACCATTGTAAAGCAATTATACTCCAATAAAGATGTTAAAAAAAAAAGGATTAAATATTAAGAGGTCAGTTGTCTACACATAGATTCAGTGCGTTCCCAGTCAAAATCCCAGAAGACTTTTTGTCTGATAGAAATTGACAAACTGGTTCTAAAATTTATATGTAAATGCAAATGACCTAGAATAGCCAAAAAACCCCAAAACTTAAAAAAGAACAAAGTTGGAAGACTAATACCATCTGATTTCAAGATACAGTGCAAAGCTACAGTAATTAGGATATTGGCATTATAATAGACAAATAGATCAATGGAGTACAGAAAAGAGACCCACGCATATACAGCAAACTAATCTGTGGTGTTAGAAATTAGAATAGTGGTTGCCTGAAGAGTAGGAAAATGGAAATTTCTTAGGTGATAAAAATATTCTGTATCTTGGTTGGGTGGGGGTTATACAGGTGTATAGTTTTGCCAAAACTCACTAATGCACACTTATGATCTGTACCTTTTACTATGTATAAAATGTACCTTAAAAAAAAGAATAGCTGTTGACTCTAAACACATACTTTCTACCTCTTGCTTAAATAATTCATATTGGATTTTTGCTGTTGGTGCTGGTGGTGGTCTTGTGGCTTGAAAAGGAAACTCTGAAGAACAAACACCAAGTTGTATATAAAACTGAACATCCCGTTATGCAGAGGAATCACGTGTGCAAACCAATCTAGGTTTATCATGGGCACATCTCATAGTGCAGAGAGGGAGCACAGTGACCTGATAATTACACTGCCATCAGAGATAGTCAAGAACTAAGGCTTTGGGTTCAGGCAGATTTGGGTTTGAACCCTGGCTCCAGTGTTCCCTGGCCATTTGACTTTGGATAAATTACTGGGCTTCTTGTCCCCTTATTTCCTCACCTGTACATAAGTGGCATAATGCTTACCTCATAGAGTTATTAGGAGCCCGGATAGGAAAATACATGCAGATTGATAGCACATGTACTGTACACTGCTAACAACATTAAGAATAAAATGAGGGTTGCTTCTATAGTAGATAATACACCAGAGAATTTTGGAATTTTACTTAGAAATTTGTCTGAAAGTTCCCAGAAACATTTCCTTCGATGCTTTTCCCACTAAATAAATAAGTTAGTTTATGATAAAGAAAAAGAAATGGGTCCCCTGGACTCACATCTCTCACCCTTCCAAAAGATGATTTTCACCTCCCACTCCCATCTTTATCTCCCATTCTCACCTTTATTCTTACCTCCCTAATAGAGGAGAGGTTCTCAGATTCCAATTTCACACAATCGAGATGCAACACTTTATTTATTTTACATATCATTGAGATCTGGGTTACTTCACGATAGCTTCAGGCCTTCAGTGGGAAAGCTTGGAACTTCAGCACCCACTCACCGAGCAGGTGAAGTGTGCCCATCTCAAGTGGTTTTGGGTGTCAGAGTCTGTGCCAATCTGATGATACTCAAGGTGCACAAATACAGCCAAAGAAGTTCCTACAAAGGAGATACACTTCCAGAACTTGAGTTGTATCCTGAACTATACTGTGTCCTCCTCTGACCCTCTCCCAGAGACAAGAGCTGGACAGCATTGTTTAATTACCACCTTTCACAGCTAAGGGATCTGTGTGACATTGCAATGTTGCTTACCATTGCAGATCTCAGTCGGACAGATCTGGGAATGGAGCTGCCTGGACCTTACAGCTCTCCCACATCACCCAGACCAGAGCCCAGCTGCCAGACTTTTCTCTTTACCTTGGTCCCAGTTCAGGCCAGGTATGGTGCATTGCTGGCCCAGTGCGGTGCACCTGTTACCCTGTGGCCTTCTTTAACCGTCTTCTCTGAATGACCACAGCACATCCTCTCTGGTCCTCTCATTGATGCATGTGCAGAACTGGTGCAAGCGTGAGAACTCTGAGGTCAAGAAGACCTGCGTTCAAGTCCTCCCTTTCTGACTGCATGACCTCAGGCCAGTGCAAACCTCTCAATCTCTGTTTCAATCGAATCAGTCTAATAACAGCACGTGTCTGTCTTCCTAAAGATTCAATGAGATAACATATGTAAAATGTTTATCAAAGGGCCTGGGACTTAATGCATGTCAGCTACTATACTTATTGTATTTACTAATTATAAGAATTCTTTGTATCGTTCTCCAATTGCTCCCTATAGGTAAAAACTTGGGTCCCCGTTTATGTGAGGGTGAAGGCAGTTTGCATATTCTTTTTATTTTTATATACCCCACTGTACCTCAGGTGGTAGGGTTAGAAGCAGCATCAGTAACAGCTGAATGAGTGACTGTAGGTGACTTGGTTGGCTTCCTGATATGATACGACTTACTATGCTTTTCCACATACAGTTTATATGTCCACAATGAACAGGTGATCTGCCCTAATTGCTCTTACATTGCAATGCTCTTCCCAAAACCTTACTCTGGAGACACGTTCTCTTCCTGCAGATGAAATATTGATATGTATGTCTGGTTCATACTACACTTTTATTTTCTTTAAAAATGTGGCTTTTCAGTAAGCGCAGGTGAAACCCGGTGGGCTATTGGTTGCTTTTCTCCTTTCTGAAAGAGGACAAGGGATCGAGGCATTACTTAGCAGATTACAAAGATTTAAAAAAAAAATCCTCCTAACTAGTTCACTTACAGTGTATTCGTTACAGTGAAAACGATGGCCATCGTCCCTGGAGGGAACACAGAGAATTGGGTGACACAAAGGTGC